>NC_084828.1:108746387-109946387 GCF_033115175.1 Lepus europaeus | reverse complement strand
ACTTAAAGGCTGACAAGTGTATCAGCTCTTTTCAGCAGAATAAAGATATTTCTTTAAAAGAGTTTGTGTTTGTTTCCTGATAATTACTGGGCTTATATCCCGATCGACCCATAGGTTCCGGGGAAGGAGAGTTGTTAAACTTCCCCAACACTTCCCCCCTCCCTGTTTATTTAGATAGCTCATTATCACCACTGTGTAGGTAGTTACTAAGAATTAGTTTGTTACTAAGAATTTCAATGGGATTATTCACAGAATCCTACCAATCAACTCCCTTTGCTAGTTCAAAGTGGACTTGCCTTCCAGCAGAGTCAAACCTGGAGCTGAGGTTTTACTGTTTAGATTAGGAAGGTAGAAAAGTGGTTAAGTTTGGTTGCTGAAATTTATTGTTGGAAATTTTAAAGCGGCTGTGAGTAACTCTACATTGTCTGTTCACATGGTAGATGAACCTATTTCTCCTAGGTTGATGATGAAGTCAGATTCAGGATTCAAAAGAAGAATCATACGCTGCTTAAAATGTAGATTTTCCCCCTCTAGTTTGTTAAATCAGCTGGGAGTGCGTGTGATTTGCTAGGCTCTCGAATGCACATACGAAGCCACTGCCTCCACTTTCTTAAAGTCCGACTTGCCCTCATTCACACTGCAACCACTTCCCAGCCATGTCCCACCCAGGGAGGGCCAGCCAGCTCAGTCTGACATTTAAGACTGTGCGTGAGCCCCAAGCTGCCTTTTCCATATTTCTCATCATTCCATGTACAAATCACACCTGGATCGTAAGGTCTGGTCCGATTGGCTGCTTGTGTTCCCTTGAGGGAGGGACAATGCAAATCACCAGTCAGGAGATGGCTGTCAGCCCCAGTGTACCCCTTACTCAAGCTGACCCTCTGCTTTGCGGCTCTTTCTCCCATTCCTCCCTGGAGAACCCCAGCCCATTCCACAAACCACAGCACAAGTGCTGCATTCTTCATGATCTCTCCAGTGGAAGGCGGTCTCGTCTATCTGCACTCCCACAACGCACTGCGACTCCCTCATCTCACCTGTCACTCTTACTTTATGTACACATCCCGTTCCCCCTATTTCTTACCAGCTGGATTTCTCTCTTGCTTATTATTGTATCAATATAGGCCACTGCACATAATATGGAAGCCACAAATATTTCACTGTCTTCCCACTTATTCTCCATCCAATCATCAGATATTTATTGAGTAACTGCTATATGTTATACACATGTCACTCGTAAAATCTAGGCTTGAATCTCATCTTGGGAGTACAGTGACCAATGTATTTCAGTTCTCTGCTCTCAGGGGGAAAGATTTGTTTTTCCCAGGAGAGAGCACTTCCTGTTTTTACCACCAATTCTGTCATTTTTCAAGGTGTCCCCTCATTGGTAAATTCAGTAATGTGTATCAGGGTTCTGCATTTGAGCACTAAACATATTTCTAGCTTTGTCTTATTCTTTGTATTTTCACTTGCCTTGAGTCTTCACTTAATTTTTGCTTTGTATTGTCTATATTTTAATAGCCACCTCTAAT
This sequence comes from Lepus europaeus, assembly GCF_033115175.1. Classification (NCBI taxonomy): domain Eukaryota; kingdom Metazoa; phylum Chordata; class Mammalia; order Lagomorpha; family Leporidae; genus Lepus; species Lepus europaeus. The sequence goes on along the minus strand of NC_084828.1, from coordinate 109,944,858 downwards.
TCTTTTGAAGTAAAGCAGAATCCGCCAAGTAAATAGGATAAAATGGAAAAAGCCGAGTAACTGGCTCCAAACCACAAATCCACGCAAGCAAACCTCACTCAAAGAGCTCTTGCTTTGGAGAATTCCATAAAACGTAGATCTTCCTTGGGCTCCATTCAAGGGGGCTGAGTTACCATGATAATAATCTATAAAGTGATCTTCCTTTTAAAGTAGCCCCACAAACACGGTATTAAGTAACTGGTCAGGGGGCTAGTGCTGTGGCACAGTGGGTTAAAGCCCTGGCCTGCAGCACCAGCATCCCATACGGATGCTGGTTTAAGTCCCGGCTAATCCATTTTCAATCCAGCTCTCTTCTGTGGCCTAGGAAAGCAGTAAAAGGTGGCCCAAGTCCTTGGGCTTCTACATCCACATGGAGACCCGAAAGAAGCTCCTGGCTTCGGATTGTCTTAGCTCTGCCCATTGTGGTCATCTGGGGAGTGACCAGCGGATGGAAGACCTCTCTGTCTCTCTGGCTCTTTCTGTATCTCTGTCTACCTCTTTCTGTATCTCTGTCTTTCAAATAAATAAAATAAAAATCTTTTAAAAAAAAAAACTGGTCAGGAAAACACTAATATAGTCAGTCTAGTGATTTGTATTTGAAAACTGCAGTGCAAAATTTGGGCCCATTTCATGGAAGCTGGGAAACCTGAGAAAAACATGTTTATATTCCCTAAAAAACTTTTCCTCTCATATTAATTGCTTTTTGAATCAAGGTTACTAGAGAGATGGTCTATCACCTTTAGAAAAATTGAATAGAACTTCAAATGACCCAAAGGTACTGCTTAGGACACAGGGCTCCAGAAATGAGAGTGGTTTGCTGGGTGTGCACTAAGTCAATACCGCTGGTGTTGACCAAAGCACGTGTTCTGTCTCTCGGATGACAGAAATCACACACATCTGTCCCAAGACTCTTGTTACTTTAACTCCAAACTCACGAGTGAAAGGAGCGCTTTCACTCCTGGTCAGATTTTGCATTTGTATTTCCCTTGAGTTTAACAAAAACAAATCCACCCCATCTCCTCAGCTCAGAATGTATTTACAGTGGGCAGACTTGTGGAACCCTAAAAGCAGTTCAATACTTTTTCTTTTCAAAAGATGACTGATAATTAGCTTATGCGGAACACCCAAAGACATATTTCACAGGCCAGGCACTGTATCTTTAGCTTAGATAACACGCGGCATTGTCAAGCACTACATTAACATGACAAAATGACCTCATAAAACCACGGTTTTAAAGAAATACAGAGGACTAAAAAAAGATGTAGAAAAGGGGCAGTTATGTGAATTCAATGGTATACACTGGTTGTGGATGTGATATGCAATTTATTTAAAAGCACATTAAGAAAAAGGCTAGCTGTAGGGGATCTTTGTACGTGTGCTGAAGCCAAGGGCATCGGTCATGCGGATGTGTCCGCTTTGGTTGCTCTGTCTGCATTTATTGGTCTCCAGTGCTGCACCCCCGGACTGCGAGCCCCAAGAGCAGAGCCTACACCTCTTCCTTTCCCAACACCTAGCCCTTGGTATTCTCGCAATCAGTGTTGGCTGAATGAAAGAACAACGGACCTTGGCCGCCTCTGCAGAATCCGAAGCATGCCAAGACGGCGTGAGCCTAACCTTTAAGAAAGAATGGATGTAAATGTTAGTTGGTATGTTCTGGAAAACTTCCGGTATAATGGAAATAAACAGAGAAGAGGGAGGGCAAGGAATGGGCTATTTTGTCACCCTTTCAGGAAATTCCCACAGAGAGTTCAGCTTAGCCCAACTGTGCCTTCACATACATGCAGCCATGTTCCAGGGCAGCCATGGGAACCCCTTACCGGCCTGGAGAACGGGTAACCCCTGTGCTTCTCTGTAGCAAATTCTCGCATCCGTCCTGTTTCTAAGAAAATTCTTTTAAGATCCTGCTTATAGCTCAAATCTAGACCTTGCTAGGTGGGTATTTCTTCCAGCTTCAGCGGAACTGCTTTGGGAAACCACAGGAAAAAAAAAACCCTCTAGAAGTGAGCGACCCCAGAGGAGGAAGGTGCCAAAGTGAAATGGGAGCTCATGGAACGCCATGACCTAGCAGCTGCGCTTGAGCGTGGTTTTGTTTTCAGAGTAGCACCCATCAATCAGGTGGTTGCAAATCTCCAAAAACTACCCCCTTTATAATTTTAGAAATTTGAACTAGAATTTGCAATGTGATCTCCGTGGCTGGGTCACCCTTCCTGGTAAAGATTTTTATCTGCATAGAGAACAAAACAGCTCACTGCTTCCAGGCATATCAGCGCCGTGAAATCATGCTCCCGCCGCTGACCCCTTTCATCACATCAGTGGGCTCTGGCATAAGAGAAGGCGTGGTAGGGAGTTCATTCTTGCCCGTGCCCTTCTGTCCTGCACTGCCAGAGAGGGCTGGTTAGCTGTTTTCTGGGCGCTGCAGTCAGCTTTGATGCTGTTCCTTACCGTGCCGTACTGGGCCAGCATGAGTGATAGGCGAGACCTTATGGGCAGTGGCCGGAGAGTTCGCAGCCCTCTGCTGGAGTTTGAAATGATAGTTTGGAAGCTGCGAGAACTCTGGTGAATAAAAAGAAGCGTGTGTCTTCTGTACGACTTTTTCGGGGCTGAGTTATCAGGACACTGAGGAATCGCCAACGCCCATCTGCCCACCCTGACCTGGGGGAGCAGCGCTCAGCCTGACATGCGCTGAGGGGAGCCTTGGCCCGTGGTCTCGGCTGGCTGACTTCCCAGCTGAGCCACACCCACCTTTTTGGCACTGCTGCCTCAGTGGGGCCCAAGAAGTGTACTCTTTGCTTAGGGTCTCAACAAGAACCACAAAGATCCAACCAGCAAAGCGTTTGCCAGTGTCAGCTCTGATGGTTGCACCTAAAGTGGGATTTTCATGTTGCCTCTGGTTTAGTTTTTTTTTTATTTGTTTTTTTTAAACCAGGGGACCAGCTAGGGGACCCGGGTGAAATTCTGCGACAGAACAATCCAGAAGAGCAAATGCAGCAAACAACAGGCTATGACTGGGGACTGACTTCGGGAAAGGCTGGGTTTGTGAAATGAGAGCCAAAAATGTTTTCACCTTGGAGCCCACAGGTTAAGTTACTGCAAACCAACCTCCACTGTTTCTGCCCTCTTGCGGGTTCACACTCACTCTGGAGAGTAATCTAACTCATCATTTGCAATCAGGGCCTCTGAGTTCTGTTTGTGTTTGCTTTTGCTCTTCGCTTTGCTACTCGTCCGGCTGTTGGCCTTTGCATCTGACATCTGTTGGTAATAGAAGCCTTTGTCCTCGGCCGGCCCGCCCCAGTCCTCCTGGCTCTCGCCCTCCGTGGCGTAGGAGAAACCCTCCTCCACGGAGAAGGGGTCATCCACGTCGTAGCGCTGGTACGTGCTTTGGTGCAGGGCCTCTTCCCGGGCGCTGATTTCCAGGGTGCTGTTCCAAATGCCGTAGCCGAAATAAATGAGCATACCTGTGGCGGGGTGGAGGGGGGGGGGGGGAGAGGAGGAGGGAGGAGGAGGAAGGGCACGGGTGAATAAGCAGATGTTTTGGGGTCCAAGGGGCCAGCGGGGAGATTGCCCTCCCTGGGGAAACTGGAGCCGGAGGGGCTGTGCTTGGAAAAGACAATAATGAGACATCACTTAAAAGCCGGGAGACCTTACCTGAAGTAACCTGTACTCACAGCTGACAGCACTGCAGCACGCCCGTGCGTGGCAACGTTTGTCTGGAGGTGAGACCTAGCTGCCTCTTTAGATGGGGCACGGGCTCTGCAGGTCACCTCCATGCCCATGTCCCCTGCTGACACCCAGTGCATTGCATGCAGGGCTGCCAGCCAGGAATGTGCATTTCTCACTCTGAGTTAAATATATACGGGTCAGTGACAATATATTCCCCACCTTCCCATAACATTGTATTTGCCCCTGCCTCCACCGAGAGACTCCATCTCGTTTCACCACGTAGCAACAGGTGTTATATGATCCTATGATTTGCACTGCCGTTTTTCACTCACCAAAGGCATGCTATGTGATTGCCACTCGGAGCTGCCTGCTGTCTTCCGTGGCTCTCAGTGCACGGGTGTCCAGTGCAGGTGCTGCCGCGGCCCTTAGAGCATCTGCACAGGGTGACCGGAGCCTGCATAAAGCCGGCTCCGAATGTTTGTTGAATGAGTGAATGAGAACTCCTGATGAGCATGGAAAGTACACTGCAATCTCTGTGTTGATGTCTTCCTTACCAAGGGAAAGAAATTTGCCTCCTCAATCAACAGGAATATGTAGCAGTAATATGGGCTAGTGTTTCATTTCTATGACTTGTCTTTTAAATTAGAGAGAGAGAGAGAGAGAGAGAGAGAGAGAGAGAGAGAGTGAGAGAGTGAGAGAGAGAGAGAGAGATACCATCTATTGGCTTCCCTCTTAAAATGCCTGCAGGGACTGAAGCACTGAAGCATGGAGCCAAGGACTCCATCCGGGTCCCCAGCGTGGGCGGTACAGACTCAGCCGTTCAAACTGTCACCTGCTGCCTCCCAGGGGGTACACCAGTAGGAATCTAGAACTGAGAGCCGAGCCAGAATCAACAGGTGCCCACAGAATCTGGATGTCCCAGTTGGTGGCTTCGCCACTAGGCCAAGCATCTGCCCCCTTGGGATATTTTGAGTAATACATGCAAATAGTTTGAGAGCTCCAATTTTCTACCTAAAGTCCACAAAAGTTCGGGACCTGGAAAGCTGACCGTGGCCTTGAAGGCCGGGGGCGTGATGAGTAGGAGTATGGGCTCTGGTCCAAATCCTGCCTCCATTACCAGCAGTGCTGTAACCCCCTGTTAGTCCTGTTAGTCTCCCCGTACCGCAGTTTTCTCTGCTGTCAAACCACGAGAGGGAGAGCAATGCTGCCACATGGGGTTTCTTGAGGAGGAAACAGGTGGCAACTCTGAGCTTGGCTGCACTTGGGAGTCACCTGACATGAGAGAGTGCTCATCTCTGGTTTGCTCCCCAGCTATCCACAATGGACTGGGCTGGAAGCTGGCCGCTGGCAGCTGGGAACTCAATCTGGGGGTCCCACGTGGGTGGCAGGGACCCAAGTGCTTGAACTGCCTCCCAGACAGACTGGAAAGAGGAGACAAGCTGAGAACTGAACTCATATACTCTGATGTGGGATGCACGTGTCTTAACCACTGGGCTGAACACCCACCCTAACATGGGGCGTGTTTAGACCACTCTGTACCCAGGCTCCACCCCTGGAGATTCTGATTTAATTTGTCTTTGGTGTGACTCAAGCCTAGAGGCCTTTAAAGCTTCACAAATGATTGCAATGGTTAGCCAGGGCTGAGAAACCCTGAGCTAAGGAACTGTGTCGGATACACCACTCTACCGCTTACTCAGGCCAGGCCATGGCCAGGCCACTGGGCTCCGCCAAGTTATGTGACCTCCTTCCGGGCCTCCACCTCTGTCCTCTGAGTGGCACCAGCCCTTGTCTTTGCCGATCCTGGGAGCATTCGTGGAGCCATTTGCTTGAAGCGGCAGGTCAAGCCTGCTCCGCTGCTCTAGTGCATGAGAGACCTTGCTTCCTTTCGAACGTGAAGTGTGTTTAAGCTTGAATCCCCCCCACCCCCACCCCTTGACTCAAAGCACTTTCTCCCTACCCTCTTCGAAGACCCCCAGTGAAATCAACTTCCCAGGAGCCAAAACAAGCAGAGTCCTAATTGGTAATGAATCCTAGAGATAATCACTTGCAGATGTAGCCATTACCGCTCCAACAGAGACCTCATCTTTCCCAGCCTAAGTCTTTAATCTTTCTTGTCTGGAGGCAGGGGGTGGTCATGAGGGTAGAGTTATTATCCTCGTGTAGAACAAGGCACTGCATGAGGGCCTCCTTTCAAAGGGCCCGAGTGCTGGTTCTTACAGAATGCCTGGCAGGGACTTGAGAATCAATTTCAGGTGACGAAGCGGGACCATCAGGCCCACACTCCCCTTTGCCCAGTTTTACTTTTTTGAGATTCTTTCCCCTAAACATCCAGGCAGGTGCCAGCCATGCCACTTACTCCTTTCTGATCCCTGTCTGAGCCTATTCACAGGAGAGGCATTTCCCTACCAAACTGAACGCCATTTCTTTCTTTTCCCCTGATTCCTAACTTCTCTCCCCTCCCACTAATCAGGCCATTGCTTGACCATGGGCTTAACTTCTTTTATTTATTTTATTTTATTTTATTTATTTTTAATGTATTTATTCATTTAAAAGAGTGAGAATGAGAGAGAGAAAGAGAGACAGAAAGAGAGGTATCTTTCACCTGCTTATTCACTGTCAAATGGCCACAACAGCCAGGTCTGGGCTAGGTGGAAACCAGGAGCCAGGAACTCCCTAGGGACCCAAGCACTTGAGGCCATATTCTACTGCCTTCCCAGGCACAGTAGCGGAAACTGACTCAGAAGCGGAGCAGCCAGGGATTGGTGCTATGGCTCAGTGGGCTAAGCCTGCGGCACCACATTCCATCTGGGCGCTGGTTCGAGTCCTGGCTGCTCCTTTTCTGAACCAGCTCCCTGCTGTGGCCTGGGAAAGCAGTAAAAGATGGCCTAAGTGCTTGGGCCTCTGCACCCACATGGGAAACCCGAAAGAAGCTCCTGGCTCCTGGCTTCGAAAGGTCCCACTGCTGGCCATTGCGGCCATTTGGAGTCTGTAACTCTCTCTCTCTCACCAATAAATAACATCTGAAAACAAACAAAAAACACAAAGAAGCAGAGCAGCTGTGACTCAGACCACACTCCAATATGGGATGCTGGTGGTAAGAGCAGTGGCTTAACCCACTGTGCCACAATGCACAGGTTCTAAAAGAACTTCCCCTGCCATCGCCGGGCATCTGGGTGTCAGGAAGATTCAGCCTAAGGGAATTTTCTAAAACGCTGGTTTGCTCCTAAAATCATAGGTAGTACACCTCAGAGGATCAGTTATCTATGTATTTTAACAGCTTCGGTTTACGGAAGAAGAAATCGCGGCTGGGAAAGAATAAGTGACTCGTGTGGGTCTGAGAAGGGCGGGAGCAGCCTTGTCACTGGGTAGAGAAGTCTGGCATAGCCAGTCCTCGGTCCATGCCCAGCCTACAGGGTTTATCAACAATGCTTACTGCGGTCAGTATTCAGTCAGCGGTTGGGTCCACATTGGCTTTTTGGGAGTGGCTAGGCCAGGAAGGAACGTGTGTTGTGTGTGTGTGTGTGCGCTTACGCATGCGTCCCTGTGCAAATGTATGTGTGTGTGTGCGTACTATGTTTATTTTGGAAAAGCACCCTTGGAAACCCGCCACGTAAATATTGAAGGGTCTTTTGAGGTTTGCCCGGCCCCCTACAGTTGAAGGCGTGTCGCTCTGTCCCAAGTCCACCTGGCGCGCCCAGTGGCAGAGCGGACGGTGCAGGGAGCGCCGGGAGCGCGCGGGCTGCGGCGGCGTCTGCGCCCCGGCTTCCGTCTGCCTTCGGCCTCCTCGCTGGCGCTGGAGTCAGTTCTAGACCAGCCGTGGGAGGCGGGGAGAGGGAGGGGAGACAAGGAAACACGGAGGAGGACATGGAGGGCGGGAGGGAGGAGGGGCGCGACGAGGAGCGAGGCGCGCCGCCATCTGCCCACATAACGAGGGCTTTGTGTCCGAGGAGTAAACAGCCGCGCAGAAGCGGCTCGTTTTGTTTCTGCTCCCTTTGGCAGTTGGCGCGGGGAGCCCAGCAGGAGGCAGTTGCTGAGAAATCGGTGGGGATTCTGGGAATCCGGAACCATCTAGGCCAGACTTCCCCCGACACCCCTGGGAGTGAGCTCCTAGCAAAAAGCGTCATTTTTGATGCACTTTGCTCCCAAGGAGCTCAGAGGGCTAGCCCGACACTGTCTCGTGGGACTCCTTCTAGCCTGTTCGCCAAGGTCTGTGCGAACCTCAAAACGTTCCTGGAAGGACAGAATCGGAAAAGTTCCTTTTGGTGCAAAAATGATATAAACTCTGTAGAGGGTTTTTTTTTTTCATTTTATGCATTTTCTATGAATTATTTTGAAGACTCCTTGTACATATAGATTTCAAAATGTTTTGTATCAAAATACACTTTTTTTCTCTGTCTCTCACTGTCCACTCTGCCTGTCCAAAAAAAAAAGTAAAATAAAATACGCTTTCTTTTTTATTTGACAGGTAGCATTATAGACAGTGAGAGAGAGAGAGTCAGAGAGAGAAAGGTCTTCCTTCCGTTGGTTCACTCCCTAAATGACCGCTACGGCGGGTGCGCTGCGCTGATCTGAAGCCAGGAGCCAGGTGCTTCCTCCTGGTCTCCCATGAGGGTGCAGGGCTCAAGGACCTGGGCCATCCTCCACTGCCTTCCTGGGCCACACCAGAGAGCTGGACTGGAAGAGGAGCAACCGGGACTAGAACCTGTCACCCATATGGGATGCTGGCACCTCAGGTAGAAGATTAACCAAGTGAGCCACGGCACCTGCCCAGAATACACTTATTTTTTAATTCCATTTTTCCACGGACTTTTTGAAGTACCCCCGCGGTGTGTGTGTGTGTGTGTGTGTGTGTGATGGGGAGGCTGTTCCATTTCATAGACAGGAAGGCAGCGGCACGGAGAAAAGCAGGGATTGTCCGCAGCAAGAAGCGGCTGGACTGTGACTCCTTTTGGGTTTCTCCATGCCCTGACCCAGGGTGCTTCTCTGTTTCTCCCATCTATATCAGGGGTGGTTTAGATCCACAGTGAACAATGCTTCTGAACTCTTTGTTCTGAAGAATGTCAAAGGTAAACAAAAATGAGTGAATAGTAAGGTAGATCCCAGGGACTCATCCCAGCTTCCTCTGCACTCCCCTGCCCACTGCCCTTTCCATTTTTTTTTTGGAAGCAAATCTCCTGTATTGCAGTTTTCATCTATACATATCTCCATGGGCATCTCTACAGTAGACTCTTTTAAAAGCACCCAATGTCATTATCACAGATAAACATGAATAATTTCTTATATATCACCTGATATCTGACCACACTAAAATTTCCTTGAATTTTTACACATGTGGAGAAAAACACTCCACTTTATGAGGATCCATGCTTAGTCCAATGATACTATCACTACTTGAAGTAGTTTGGGGCATTGTTATTTAATATTGTCCCTGGGACTGGCATTATATTCTTTTGTAAGCCAGGTAGATGCCAAAGTTTTGTCTTTTGTAGTAGATTTGATTTTGGCATAAGCCAGATGTCATTTGGAGCAAAGCCTCAAGAATAAAATGACTAGGTTAGTCAGCAACGTGGTTAGAACAATAGCCCTGAGCTGAACACTCTACTGACCCATCTCAGTACATAGTCATAATACAGCATAGAAGAACTGCAAGAAAACTTGGTGAGAATCTGTGCAAACATTTTTTTCTACTATCGAGCCAATTTAGGAACCAAAAAGTTAGGTGATGTACTAACGGACCATGGCTATTTAAGCAGTAGGGACACAGCGTTTCACTTCTTACCCAAGACTCTGTCTCCCACAATAACATTGTTTCTAATATCAGGAGCTCGTAGGAGCTATGAGTGGATGAGCAGGAAGGCAGAAGAGTTTGATTCCTGGATTTCCTCAAGATTATCTCAGTTTTAGCACTGAAGATCTGGGTTCTGGGAAACCTCTCATTGACGGGCAAATCAAGATGTCTTGGTCAGTCTGGTTCTGAGTTAGTAACTCCAACTGATAAGGGGATTCAAAGTTTGACCTATAGATCTGCGATCGCCTGTACTATCAGATAAAATGGCAAGGTAGAGCTATAAACTTCTTATTCTCTGTGGAGGTTTAGGAGGGACAGCTTTGGGATGGACACGATGGTAATTCAATATTAAGTGAATGAAATATCATTAAGTAAATGAGACTGATAATCACATGAAAAATTACTTTGATGCAATGGTAGCTCCCAGGTTCAATACCAGGGAAGCTGAATGAAATAGAATAATGGTTTCCCCAAATGTCCACATCAGATCCATCTCCATTTATTCTATGTGTCACATAGCCAGGAAGAATGAAGCTTACACATAGGAACAAAGGTTGCTAGTCATCTGAAATAAGGAGATTTTACTTGATTATCTGGGTAGACCTAATGCAATAATGAGGATCCTCAAATGGAGAATGAGGAGGAACAAAAGTCAGAACCTGCCATTGATAGTTTTGGAAATGGAAGGCAGTCCGACTAAGAAATGAGTATGGGCTTTGCAAGTTGAGAAGGAGGCAAAAAGGATATTTCCCCTCACCTCTCCAGAAAAGAACACAGTCCTACTGCCACCATAAGTTGAACCCAATGCTACCTATTTTGTGTTTCTGATCTTTAGATTGTAAAACAATAAATATCTGTTTTCCAAAAAAAGAATAAAATGACTAATTAATACATAATGTGATTCATTGCAGTTGGATATGTAATTCTGCTGTTTCTTTTTTAATCATTTTGACCTGTTGCTTTATAGTTAATGTGTGTTATGTCTGTAATAAATTATTTAAAGGCAGGTATGATGTTAAAGATGAGAAGGAAGCCAGTGTTTGTGCTATAGCAGGTTCCAGGGGTCTGCCCTGCTGGACTGGAGTTATTTCACAGTTGGCGGGTCATGGTTGGGTGTCTGGTGTGGACGGGGCAGGGGCTAGCTGGGTGTTAGCACAGAATGCATCAGTATTTTAACAAGTAGAGCTGTATCAGGACACCCGTGCCGAATACCAGCCCTGGTCAAAGGTACTGCAGTGAGTCCTGTGAAACTCAGTTCACAATGAAGGGAAGTATTCAAGGGAAGTTTCAGCTTCTTTTCCAGATAGAAGCTCCCTGGTGGAAAATGTGAGAGGTTAGGTTAGACAAGAAGACTCATGCCCTTAGCCATTGAGTTGGCTTTCTTTATGTAATAAAACATAAAGGCTTTTAGAAAAAAATGCTTTAACACCATCATCTTAGAGAAGTTAGGACTGTGCAATAAATCAAGAATAGATTTAGCACTGGAGCCCCTCAGTTCTAGGTTCTACACTGAGGACGGCTGTCAGGGCTTGGGAATGCCCAGTCTGCCTCCAGGTGCTGGTGCCCCCAGCATCAGCGCCAAGGCACCTGCTCACCTGCCTGTGTTGATCCATCCTGTCAAGAAAATGACTTAAACTATAAGTGAGAGGGATGGGAGAGGCGAGTTGTGAGTCTTGGTCTCATGGGAGAGAACTTAGAACAAAAACCCAACTCTGAAAAGGGACTGGGTGATGTGAACAGTGACAGCAGGTTTCCGACTCTGAGGGCACCTAGTGGGCTGAAGACTAGATCCCTGGTCTCTGGAACCCCCTGGAGCTCCCTGTGCTAGGGATGCAGCTCTCCTCCCACACCCCCAGCCTCAGGTTGGGTGGCACTGCTGCTTCCTGGGGCACACTGTCCCGCAGGAAGCCCTGCCCATGACAGAGGACTAAGGTGCTTTCTTATGCCCAAAGCGGTTTTTATTTTGATGCTCTGAGATCAGCTTTCCAAGGTGGATATTTGCCAGTGCAGAAATGAAACCTGGGTGGTAGAGAGAAGGTGTCCTCCCCGCCCACTGCAGGCCCTGCCCACCGCCACTCGTGCTCCTTATTTTTTTGAAACACCACCAGGGCTCTGTAGATTGCAATAAAGAGGAAGCTGCTCTCGTATGGTGTGGCCAGGAAGGACGGTGTCGGATGAAGCAGAAGTTCTCCCCTTGGCCCTGATCTAACCTGAAGCCATGTTACTTTATGTCTCAGGTTCCCATCTGCAAGTGACACCGGGGACCCCTATCTTCTGTAAGGTGTATAGCTGCTGTGAGAGGAACTGCAGCTGTGTCGAACAATATGAAAAAACCCTGTCATGGGAGCCAGCAGTTGCACTTCTAACTCAACAGAAACCCAAGAGTTACGTGTCCAGGTGTCCATCAAAATCATGGAGAAGGATATTCACAGCATCTGTCTTCACAACAATCTCAACCCAATGTATAACTATACTGTGGTGCAGGAATGTGGTGGAGGGCTAGACAGCGACCAGAATGAATGAACTGGAACCACAGGCAGCCACGTGGACAGATCCCACAGATGTGATGTTGAGGGGAAGAAGCCCAGCGCCCTGTCTTTGGTGGCTGGCAGCCTGTTCCAGGTGCACACACCAGTCCAGGCCTTCCACTTGTGCCATGGTCCCCTTTCCCTTCATTCTTGTGACACAGAGGAGAGCCACTGTTTCGGCTGCTGCTGGGTGCAGAGCCCTGCCCCTGGCCTGCCCTTTGCTGCCCAGGTATCTGCTGTGCCAGCAGGCAGCCTCGGCTGTCGTAGGACTCCCCTCGGCACTCCCTGCTTCTTGGAATCCCACCAGCCCTGGGGCCACCCTCAGTCTGGCCCTCATGATTTTTCTCACTCTTCGGAGCATGACTTTGCTGTGGAAGGTGCCAAGTATTTTCTCCTCTACCTCTCAGGAAAATTTTGAACTTAATTTATGGTGTGTATCACCATGAATTTGGTTAGTTTGGTGCCCTCTCAACTCCCACTCCAGGACCCCTTTCCCTCCCTCCTCTGCCCTACTTTGGATTAATTGCTGATAGGATTTCAGGTGATGCTCAGGTCAAGTTCACAGGGCGTGTCTTCTCTCTGGAATATTTGTAATTAGTATAGGATTCACAAGGTCCATTGCCCACAGCAAGTCCTGTCTGTTCTTTGAATCTGTAGACAACTCATTTTCCTCAGAGAGGCTGAAAAAATTCCAAATGAAAGCTGGGCAGCCCTAGAGTTAGGTGGCAGTGAGGTAGTCGACCAGGTGATTTATTTGTAATGAAGGAAAAAAGGCGCCCAGGGAACAGTAGGCCTGAAAGATGCACGGTGTTTTCTCTGAGTCCCTGCTGTCTTCATGTTTCTGGAGACTCTGCCCAACCCTTGGGATACTCCCTTACAAAACTGCACCAGCCACGGGGCCAGTGCTCTGGCTTAGTAGGCTAAGCCTCCACCTCTGGCACCGGCATCCCATTTGGGCACTGGTTTGGGTCCCAGCTGATCTTCTTCTGATCCAGCTCCCTCTAATGGCCTGGGAAAACAATGGAAGCAGTGGGACCCTGCTTCCCCTCCACGTGGGAGACCTGGAAGGAGCTCGTGGCTCCTGGCTTTGGATTGGCCCAGCTCCAGCCATTGTGGCCATTTGAGTGAACCAGCAGATGGAAAACCTTTCTCTCTCTCTCTCTCTCTCTCTCTCTCTCTCTCTCTCTGTAACTCTACTTCTCAAATAAAAAAAAAATCTTTAAAAAAACCTGCATCACACAGGAGAAAAGGCAAACCAAGGCTGCTCCCCTTTGCTGGGATTCATGACCATGGGTTACCTATATGATTTTCTTCTGTGAAGGAAAAGAGACATGTGCTGGGTAATCTCACTGGGGCTATGGCCTCGTTTCACCCTAGAGTTGTGTTCTTCTGAAGATCAAAACATTGTCACAAAAGAGTCATTAAGAGTCCTCAGGGAAGGTTGGATGGGGATGCACCTAGGAAGATTATTAAATTATGACTCAGCCTAACCATGTAAATCTTTGAAAGAGTTGACAGGGTTCCCCAAGAAGCTTCATTTACAAACATCTATACTGTTCTCCCAGGAAAAGGTAAGCTATCTACAGAGAGATGAAGAAGCAGCATCTGATAGAGGTGAGGTATTTATTCTATAGGACCATGAAAAATGGTATTTGCCAATTTGGGTTTATGACGAGGCATATTTTACATATGCTTTTTTTTTTTGAAAATGGAGGTGTTTTTTTTTTTTTTTTTTTTTTTTTTTTTTTTTTTTTTTGGACAGGCAGAGTTAGACAGTGAGAGAGAGAGAGAGAGAGAGAGAGAGAGACAGAGAGAAAGGTCTTCATTCCGTTGGTTCACCTCCCAAATGGCCGCTACGGCCGGCGTGCTGCGCCGATCCAAAGCCAGGAGCCAGGTGCTTCCTCCTGGTCTCCCTTGCGGGTGCAGGGCCCAAGCACTTGGGCCATCCTGAAAATGGAGTTTTTGTAATCCTCTTATGTGTCCTGCTTGATCATCTTTTCTCCTTCTCTTTAGGGCAATGGCTGACAAACTAGAGCTTGTGTTAGAATCCCCTGGAAGACTTGTTAAGGCCTCCATTGCCCCCAGACATTTTGATTTGGGTGGTCTGGGATGCAGTTCAGAATTGGATTTCTAACTAGTTTGCTGGTGGTACTGATGCAGTGGTCTGCGAACCACTGGTTTAGATCCAGGTAAACCTGGCTGCACATTAAAATTGCCTGTGGGAGCTTTCAAAGACACCCAAACCCGGCCACACCAGACCAGCTGAATCAGGAAGTCTCCGTGGGGCGGGGTGGCGGGTGGAGCCTGGGTTGAGAATCTTCCTTCTGGGTGAATCGTGGTCATACGGCAGCCCTCAAAATCCTGATACTGACACAGTGAGCTGGGGATGCCCCTCCCCAGCTTGCCGACTGCACAGGGCGCTCTCCTGGGCGTCCTGACCTGCAGGCACCTGTGCCCTCTGGGCCCCCAGCCCCTGGGCAGGGTGGTGTCCTCCTGAGTGAGCACGAGAGATGCAGATTCTCAGGGAGTTTGGAGATGGTCCCTCGCTCAGGGAGTTCTCCTCTGCCTGATAACTGGAAAGGCAGCCTGGGTGAGCACAGGTTCACCTCGTGCTTGGGCGTGATAGTCACTCAGTCTGCACAGAAGGATGATGGCTCACTGTAGTTTGTTTTTTAAAGGCAGGAAATCAATATTATTGCTTTCCCCATTCTTATTGCTTTTCCTCAACTGATTGCTTCTTCAAGCAATCAGTTCAACACTGACAGAATTACTTGCATTTTTACAGATAAGTCAACTGAGGCTGAAGGAAGATGAGTGAATTTCCCAGAGTCACAGACAAGCAGGTGACAAAATGTGATTTCACTGTGGTGCTGCTGGATTCCAAAGGCAAGGGCCCTGCCACCTTCCCATTTTGTGCAAAATGCCTCTGGCGCTCCAGAACCCATAGGGTTTACGTGGTAAAATGAAAATGTGCATGCTTTAATTCGGAATGTCTTAAAAGCTCAAGAGCACTAAGCCAAACGTGGGACCTGAGTTCCGGTCCTGTGCCCAGGAAGCCAGTTCTGACCTTCTGTGTTAATCCCCACCAGTGTTCTGATCAAAGAAGTGGTAGGAGTGCCAGATCTGAGCCTGGGGTAGACCGAAGCCCAGCAGTAGCTCTCTGAGTAACTTGCTGTTGACCTTGAGCACATAATTTAACTTCTTGGAGGCTCGGACCTCTCCTCTGTAAAGCTGAGAGGAGGAGTAGGGAGTAGGTGAACTGTTAGTGTTTCCCCACCACATGCTTAGCATAGTGGCTATGACGGGGGCCTCTGGCCCTACACTCCCTGTGCTGTGATCTCGGCTCTGCCAGGTGCTAGCTATGTGAGCTCAGCCAAATGCCTCAGTTTCCTCTTCTGTGAAATGGGAATGGTTTTGGGACTCACACAAGTAGATAGGTCAAGCTCTCAGAATAATGGCTGATGTGGGACAAGTGCAAGAGAAGCGTTATCTGTTGCCATAAGTCACATGGCACTTGCACTAGAACTAATGCTTTTTCTTTACTGTGACTATTAAAATAAAAAATTAATTGCAGTGTCTTCTGAAGCAAAAGCATTTATGAAGCCACCAGATTCATGTGTATGGATAGGTTTTTCTAATATGCATGAAAAGGTAACATAACTATAAAATATTTTTGAAAGTTCATCCATATACTCTCTGAAATCAGCTGAAATATGAGCAATGGAATGGGTAGCATTGTATGAGGTAATGCAGGTCCCTTCAAGCTTTCATAGTTTATGAATGAACGGATAAGTCCACACGTGCTTCTCTCTAAGCCTTCATTCACCTGACAAATAAATGACTAAAACAGTGCTATCCACTTCAATCACTTCTACCCAGAGTGGAATCTTTGCATTGGCTAGCTGCATGTTCCAGTGGTAAAAGTTTAAAGATATGATGAGACATTATACATGAATCTTGATGAGTCAGTGGAGCTCTCTCAAGAAATCCCCATAAGCTCTAACAAGGGATGGGGATCAGAAGAGTGAAAAATTGGGCGGCACTCTTACTGGAATGCATAGACTGGCTCCCAGAGGCAAAGAATCTGCTGGAAAATATACTTCCTTCCATGGCTGTTATCCTCTTTTCTTCATCTGAATCTTACCTGGTAGGCCCAGTTCCCATTCTACCTTTCTGATGTGTGTTGCTTCTCCTTCAACTGTACTTCATAGTTTAAGGAATATTTACTGAGCACACACCATGTGGACTCTGGCACAACCAGAGGACACACCTTGAACACCCACATCCCTGACCTCAAGGAGTGGATGGGCCACTTATCAGTAAGAGTGCCCGTGGCTCCCCAGGCTGTCGGCTCAGGGATGGCTGTCTTGCCCTCCTGGAAGCAGGGATTGCTTGTTCTGTTACTTTCCTATTCATCAAAGCTTCTCAGAAAACTTCTTAGCTATGCTTTTGGTAACAGGGACTCTGGTGGTTAGTGAGCTGGGGGACATAAAAGCAGTGACTAAGAAACTTTAAAATCAGTCTTCTCTCAAATATTCTTTGTGAGCTGTCACTAGCCTCAGTCTCCAGCTATCTTGTAAGCATCAGTGATTGTCAGAGACAATAAGCATAATACAAATGCAATATAAGTTGATCACAAAGTAAAATTAGAAAATTTGGAAAAGGTACAGGACTTTTTGAAGTCAATAAGAAAGTGAATTTGGAGAAGAGCTTGCACTGGCTTGAACTGTTCAAAGCTATGGACAAATGAAGAACTAATGGAGTGATACTAGTTATTGACAGCAGTAGAGGGAAAACCAACAAGGAGGATGGCAGGATGGATACTTTCCAAGAAAATGATTGAAATACAAATGATGAAGAAAGGGCCTTGGGAAAAAAATGAAAAGCTCTTGAGTATTTTACAAAAGTCCACATGAAGAGAGGGCTGTTAAATGGTGTCATGATTCAATTTTATGAGAAAAATAATGCCAATAAATCCATGATTAATTCATAAAAAGCATTGCTCACTTAAAATTAGAACATGATGATTGCTTTACTTTTATCAAATATGAGTGCATTTTAATAATTCTTACGTCATGGATTTTAGTTTCTAAGATAGAACTCCAATCAACTTATCTCTCCCTCACTTTTACTATGTTATTTTTGTCCTTTCTTAAAATATGGATTCACTTTAAATGGACTTTTCCTGGCACTGTTTATCCTCATGTAAGTGATGGATTGATCAGCATCATTCTTCCTGCACAAATGGCCAAGACCACCACAGGCAGAGAGGGGACACCGGCTTTATCAACTCTACTGCAGAAACCAGTGGTCTATAGAACCACCAGATTTCGCTAGAGATGGAGTTGCCTCGTCTGCTTAGGAGGTGGCTTTTGGATAAACCCATCCAAGACCTTAAAAGGGAGCTCCCAAGGCTCCAAAGGAGGCTGCTTACCCACAAAGCACCAGACTGCAAACCGGATCCATGTGATGGTGGAGAGCTTTAGCATGAGATAGATGTTCACCAGCATGGCAAAGGCAGGCACAAAGGGCAGGCAAGGGGCCATGTAGGGCAGCTTCTTGGGGTTCTCTGGCTGCTGCAGGATCACAAACACCAGGGCGCTGATCAGCAGCACCATCAGAACAACCAGAAGAATGGCCCACCAGCTCTGCTCTGAGATGTAGTCAGAACCAAAGATGATGAAGGAGCAGAAGATGAACATGAGGATGAAGAGCAGGAGCACGCAGATGGTCACCGTGTGCCCTGTTGCCGCCGTAGGCCGGTCCATTTTGCCTGGAAGGCCCAGCTGAATTCTCATGGTGTAGTAACGGGGCCCTATCAGCTTCTTCAACTTGATCAGATAAATGTTTTCTGATTCATCTGCTTCTATGCCTGTGGTCATGTCCACAGTGCCGTAGTTGGGGTGGTTGACATTGTAGGTTGACTTGTCTGATTTCCCTATGAGCATCTCGTTGTCTCCCAAGGATGGCAAGTTCTTGGCCCCACACGTGTTGGTGGCTGGGCCAGAAAACTCTTCCCCTTCACTCATAGGAGAACATGCTTCCTTCTCGCAGTCAGCCAGAACACCCTCCTTCTTCTTGGTGTGCTCCTGGGACAGGAACTTGACAAAACCATCAATGTCACTCTCGGGCTGGTATCGAAGGAGCAGGACGCACACAGAGACCAGAGTGTAGGCAAGGAGTGTGCCGATGGACATCATCTCTATCAGGTCTCTCAGGCTGACCAACAGCGAGAGGAGAGCTGCCAGGAACCCTGACACGATGCAGGCCACCACCGGTGTCTCTGTGTAGGAGCTGACGTGAGCCAGGAACCTGGAGGGCAGGTGCAAGCAGAGAGTTAATGGTGTGCTTGGATGCATCTAACACTGCTGAGGTAGGGACCAGAAGTGTCAGGGGGCTGATGTGCTATCTTGTCCCTCAGTTAACTTCTGCAGTCACTGCTTTCTTAGTATTTTCTCCTATATTTGATTATTTTTTTAAATCCTTGAGAGCATGGTTTTACTTGAGCATGTTAATCACTTGGGAAGCACTTAGAGAACACTCTTAGATTCTTCTCTATTTATCGGGAGAGAGAGAGAGAGAGAGAGAGAGAGAGAGAGAGAGAGAGAGAGAGAGAACTAGCTCCCATTTGCTGGTTCACTTTCCAAATGCCTGCAATGGGATTGGGCTGGGCTGAAGTCAGGAGCTAGGACTCAATCCAGCTGTCCTATGTGGGTGGCACAAACCCAATCACTTGAGCCACCACAGCTGCTTCCCAGGATGCACATTAGCTGGGAGCTGAAGTTGGGAGCTGGAGCTGGGAACTGAACCCAGGCACTCTGTTATGGAACATGGGCACTTTAACCTGAGTCTTAACTTCTAGGCCAAATGCTTGCCCCTGCATTCATACTTTAAGTCCATCTGCTATTCACTTGAGTTCCTTGGTTTTGAGGCAAACTTCTTTATTAAAGTTCCTACTTTCTTATGGGATAAGAAGAGTCGATTGACTGAAGCAGGTCTTTCAGAGAGAGCTCAACGGAGGCCCAGGCCTTGCTGTGCAAAAGGGACAGTCAGAGGAAGTCATAACGTGCTCAGGGGCCCTGGACTTGAGGGTTAGCAGGATCGACAACACCTTGGAGCTTGTTCGATGCATTCTCAGGTTTCATTCAAGATCTACTACGTCAGAATCAGGGCGGGGTGGGGCTCGGCTGACTATGCGTTAGAAGACCTCTGGAGGATTCTGCTGTATGCTAAAGCCTGAGAAACACTCCGCAAAGCTCCAGGAGTTCAATGGCAAAATAGATAATAATAAAAAACCTGCGCTCGCAGATCCAGGCTCAAGGCCTGCCTGCTGCTAACTGGAGAGAGGACAAACCAGGGCGATTACGTCAGGGGAGCTTCTTCATTCCCCGGTGCTTGCAGCAGTCAGGGCTGGGCTGGGGCCAGGAGCTGGGGACCCAATCCAGGTTTCCCAGGTGGGAGGCAGAAACCCAATTACTTGAGCCATTACTGCTGTCTCCCAAGGTCTGCACTGGCAGGAAACTGGAATCAGTTTCCTGGTTCCTGAAGCCAGGAATGGAACCCAGGCACTTGGATGTGGGACATGGGCATCTGAAGTGCTAGGCTAAACGCCCACTCCCAGATCAAGTGTTCTAGATGCCACACCTCAGTGCCATCATGCTGTGTGTGTCTTCTCTGCCTAGGCCCCAGCGGCTCTCTTTGCAGTTTTCTTCAGAGAAAACTTTGGGTGTGTAAAGTCGCTGCACCTCCCTCGCTGTAAGCCCCTTCTTGATCTATTCAGCAGCCCAACCAAGCACTTATGACCCGGTGATGGCTTCAGGGGCGTGCAGAGGAAATGCAAAAGATGACAGCTGGTGGTGGAGATAAAGTCCCCAAGCCAGCTCCCTTTGCACCCCTGAGAGCTCCATGACCTCACCTGGTGGGCACTGAGGACCAAGAGTTGGGGCCACATCCTTTCTGTACCATGCAGGGGCAGATGGGTTACTTCATGGCTAACGTAGGAGGCAAGAATTAGCAATATATTGGTTGAAAGTCTGATTTGGGGAGTCAGATAGTTCTGGGTTCAGATCCTGGCTCTCCTCCCCCCTACTCATCAGCTGGGGGTTTTGGGGCAAATTTTTTCTGCCCCTTCCCCCAAGTTCATTTGCAAAGATGAGTGTGAGGCTGCAACAGGACTCTAAACACAAAGCCCCAGGATACATGGAAGCTGTGGATACTATAATTACTAGGTTCTGTGTAGAGTCTTCTTTTTGTTTCAGCTTCAGAGGGGTTGTGGAGAGAGGGGAGGGTACCAGGCCTCAAGGTGAGGGCTAGTCTATGATGTCCCTGGGGTAGGTTCTTCCTCCTGGGGGCTACACAGTGCAGTAGTTTGACACCTGCTGTCTTCACAAGGGAGCACACAAAGTCAAAGAGGAAGGAGAAAGGCAGCTGGGAACACAGCAGTTCATGCAGGATTGACAGACCCAGAGGCCTGAGCTCTCCTCACTTGATCTCTTTCCCAGGATGTGTGACTAGGTCCACCGTCCACGTGAAAGGCACTCACATCGAGTGTACAGTCAGACTGATGAGGGGGACATTCTCCCTGGAATAGGCAGGGCAGAGTAGGACAAACTTCATGGAGCACAGCCCTTACCTGAAAAGAAGTCCGTCACCAGCCATGGCATAAATGACCCTCGGCATAGGGAAGAGGGAGCCCAGTAAGCTGACCGTCAGCCCTGCAACGGACCCGATGGCCACCACGAATTTTGCAGCGTAGAAACCATGAGCCACAAACATCTCCATGAGTGGGGATTCCGTGTCAATGGCATAACATGGCACCATCAGTGTTAGGATCATGCTCACCTACCCAAACGAGAGAAGACATGGCTGGAGGTTAGAGGGGATGGAGGGCAGGGGGGAAGGCAGGGATGGATGCTCCATTGGAGAGGAAATCACCAAGATCTCTCTGTGGCCCTTTCAGATGTGAGAAATAGCCTGCAGGTATTTCAGCCCCACGAAATTCAGTAGGGAAGTGGTGGGCACGGGCACTACCAGATGGAAGGAGCTGTAGCCCCCGGCACTGCCACCAGGGCCTGGCAGTGACCACGAACACCTTGTTCATGTGGACAAGACATCTTTTATACTTCCAGGGCCTTGAACACCAGAGATCAAAACCTCAAAGGTAGCTGCTTAGGAAATCCATCATCAACTCACTGATGGAACCCTATTGAGGACTCGCACTTCACTTTCCTCTTCCTAGCTTTGGCCTGGTAGCCAGGCAGGCCAGCAAAGGAATGACAGCATCAAGATGAATCCAGTCTGCCTCTTGGGTTCTAAGATCTGGGTAGCTTTGCTTGACCAGGAATTACTTGGCTGGGGAACCAGCACCAATCTTCCTCCACATGTCATAGATCTGCCACAACACCCCTCCTTCCAGAACTGGTCCCAGAAAATGCAGCCATTGGTCGACTGACTGGCTACCAGGCTCCCCAGGCCAGGGGAGGGCAAACATGACATCAAGAAGGGAGCTCAAAGCCTGAAAGGGAGGGGTGGTCATTTGCAGAACACGTCTTTGTCTGTTCCTGTTGTGAGCTAAAATCTCCCAGTGAAGCCATGGGCACTGGGCAGGACAGAAGCATCACAGCCCGGGAGCTGGCCCCTCACGTGGTGAT
Organism: Lepus europaeus; assembly: GCF_033115175.1. Classification (NCBI taxonomy): domain Eukaryota; kingdom Metazoa; phylum Chordata; class Mammalia; order Lagomorpha; family Leporidae; genus Lepus; species Lepus europaeus. Next base: position 109,923,193 of record NC_084828.1, on the reverse strand, counting down.
GGAGTGGCTGCTGCTGTCTGTATGGTTATGTCCACGCCATCTGACGGAGAATGCGTCTCAGAAACGTGACCACTGACAGCATCCCCGTGGCGATGGGTGGGCTGGCTGGGGCTGGAGAAGTCGGGGATTGGTTCTTAGAGAGACTCACACTGAGCCTTCTGGCCCTCGTAGATCCAGACGGTCGTGAAGTTCATAGATGCATAGCAACGTGCCACCGTCTCTCCAGTGCTACGCTAAGGAAGGAACTTCACCGTGTGGGAGGCAAGGGGCCGCCCCGGATGAGGGGCGGATATGAGGGAAGGGTAGATGGGGAAACGCAGAGCGGAGTGTGTCTGTTGCCCGCTACTCCTCCGGCCCTCTCTCAACACACTGCCCGCAGGGATAACCGTGTATGGACAGGGTGAAGTCACTTGCGTGTGTGCACATGAGAGGGCAGAAAACACCTGACTTTCTGTAGACCACGTCCAAGGCTACCGGCTCTGTTTCTCTGAGTTTCAGGGCGATGCTCTTTCGCAGCGTGACTCAGCCAGAGGTGGTTCTGGATCCCTTAGAGTTGCTAGAGAAGATTTCTTGGGAGAGCTGGATGGCAGGGCTGACAGGCTGCACCCAGCGACTAGTCCCTCTTATCATGGTGACCCAAGTGAGCAGGGCCCTCAGGACCTGGGAGAGCCTTTTGCTTGCCAGCTGGCCAGAGGCTGGGAAACGGGAGTGTTGGATGTGGCTGAACAATTTCTGGGCTAGAAATGCTGAGCCAGGGCCTGAGAGATGGGCCATCTAAGTGTGGGGAGGTGCCTCGGGTGTGACCCCAAGGAGAGAGGGATGCAGGCTCTCTCCTGATGACTCCCCTGGGGCAGGGAAACCCGGAGGGTGAATTTGAGCTGAGGGCACGGAAGGCAGCATCAGCCAGGGGAGGCTGCATCTTCCTGCCCAGATCCCAAGGGCAGCGCGTACTAGAGGACAATGTCGTCTCTCTCCCCGCTCTGCAGGAGCCCAGCCTCTTTGCTGCCGGGAAGCTCCCAGAAGACAGAAGAGCATTGATGGATGTGCACAGAGACGCACAATGCCTGTGCTCACACACGCCCGTTACCGCCAGCCTATGACCTGAGCTCCTTGGACGGTGGCCCACTCTGCACACCACGCCTTGGGGCAGTGGTGGACACGAAGGGCCTGTGCACAGGGAGTGGCGAGAATGGAGACTTGGAGGCTGAGGCTGGAGTGAGGCTCTGTGGCTTCTCTTTCTCTCCAGTTTGGGGTCCTGATTTCCTGCTTGTCATCAGTGGGTAGGCTATGGGGGCAGGAGACACCAGCATACAAATGCTAAAATGGAAAAGGGAACTCACAACCAGAGCCACATTTCAAGGTCAAGCATAAACAGGCCACAGCATTTGGTACTTACAGACACATAAGCTGTCAGGCAGATGACCAGGGAGGCAGTGATTGCGTAGGGGATGGATGTGTTGGGATTCTTGGCTTCCTCTCCAGTGGTGGCGATGATGTCAAAGCCAATGAAAGCGTAGAAACATGTGGCTGCTCCCTGCAGCACCTGTACGGATGATGGCATTGGTCAGATGCAGACAGGCAAGGCAGTGCCTTAAGGGTGGTACCTACAGCTGCCCCATCTCCTGCAAGCAGTATAGAATGGGTAACGTGGTAGAGCTACTGCTGAATGCCCGAGTTCTGATCTCTTCTTTTTTTTTTCTGACAGGCAGAGTGGACAGTGAGAGAGAGACAGAGAGAAAGGTCTTTCTTTTGCCGTTGGTTCACCCTCCAATGGCCGCCGCAGCCAGCACGCTGCGGCCAGCGCACCGCACTGATCTGATGGCAGGAGCCAGGTGCTTCTCCTGGTCTCCCACGGGGTGCAAGGCCCAAGCACTTGGGCCATCCTCTACTGCCCTCCCGGGCCATAGCAGAGAGCTGGCCTGAAAGAGGGGCAACTGGGACAGAATCCGGCACCCTCACCGGGACTAGAACCTGGTGTGCCGGTGCCACAAGGCGGAGGATTAGCCTATTGAGCCACGGCGCCGGCCCTGATCTCTTCTACTTCCTAGTGGAGTGATGCTGGCTAATGCTCCCAGGTATCAAATGGAGATAAGAACTGTGGCCGGGGTCGGGTATTGTGGCACAGTAGGTTAAGTTGTTCCCAGGATGCCCACATCCCATATTGAAGTGCCTAGTTTGAGTCCTGGCTATTCTGTACTTCTGATCCAGCTTCCTGCTAATGCACCTGGGAGGCAGTGGATTATGGTCCAAGCATTTGGGTCCCTGTCACCATGTGGGAGACCTGGATGCAATTCCTGGCCCCTGACTTCAACTTGGCCTAGCCCAGGCTGTTGTGGGCATTTGAGTTAGCCTGCATTTGCATAAGTAGAACAAGAAAGCCATTATAGTTGATGAGGAGATCGGACAAATCAAAGGTAGGACATTTGGAGTTCCTGTTGCATTTGGCAGGCAATTCAGATGAAATAACTTCAGTGAAGGAACTACAGGCAGCTATAAGCCAGTATATAAGGGAGCCATCTAGAGATGCTAGGCATTAGGAACTAGTGACATTGAGAAGCGTTGCCATCCCCAGGCCATGGGCCAGGGTAGAATGGTGCTCCTGGAGTCTAGTGGGAGCTGGTGATGTGGAGGTGCACAGCAAGTATGGTGACAAGACTGGGAGGGAGCCAGGAAGAAACACCCTGACTATACTATCTTTCCCCTGTGATCTGCCATCGGCTAAGTCCAACAGGAAGCAACCAGCACGGGGTCTTCTGGCACACAGAACAGAGTGTGTAGGGTGAGGAATAGGTCTGGGAAGTGGAGGTACACGGAGAAAGACCAGCTCACCCACCAAGGTCAAAAAGGCCCTGGCCTAAAGACACTGACTATCAGAGAGAAGTCATTAACGTTAGCAAAAATATTCACTATTTCCTACAGTTAGTTTGAACAAATTTTTCTTCCCTACAAGCAAATGGCCTGTATTGGTAAATACAAAGGAGGCATGGAATGAAACGGTGCATGGATGTGTCTCTACCCAAATAATCACTAAAACCTTTTTTCCACTTTATTCAATCTGGATCTCAGATCTGATCATTGCAATTTATGATTAGAATTCCCTTCCCTGCATGAAAGAATGTGTGTGGTACCCGGGGAAGGTGTGTGTGTGAGCAGCTGTGAATAAAGTTGGTGGCTAAATGTGTGTGTGTGTGTGTGTGTTTCTGGCTTCACTGGCATTTTATCCTAACTCTTCCCTTTAATGCTTCAAATAATTTACAAAATGGGATTGACTTCAATTTGATGACAGAGCTGAAACTGTGTTTCAAAGCAAACCTGGCGCAGATGCTCAGCCGGGCTCTCTAGAGTGGGCTCAGCCCTCCACAGGGCATTGCTGGGAAGCCGCAGTGTCTCGGGTGCTGGAGTGCTGCTGCTTAATTAGTTGTTAAAAGCAGTGTCATTACTGGCCTGCTGCCCACTGTGTGGGGTCCCTAAATCTGCTGCCTACTCCATGCTGGGGTCTGAGAGGCGTTAGCATGAGGCCGGCCTCCCATAGTCCGCCTTGGCCAGACTGCCAGATGCCTAGGAGATAATAAGACATTTTTATAGAATTCACTCCCAAGGTAACAAGACAAAACTCCGACTTTAACATAGCACTGTCTGCCACCCCCATGCCTCAGCTCCAGCAGCAGCCTGTCCACAGTGACAAGGGAATGTGCTAATCGGTTTCAGCAAATGGATTCAGATGTGGAGATCATGAAAAACAACTTTGCCTTTGTTTGGAGGCTGTCCGAATTCCCCACCAATGCTTGCTACGGGCCATTTTCCTGGAAGCTATTTGTGCTGGTAGAATCTCTTATTTGGCTAAAGCAAAACCATCAGATAGCATCAAGAAAAAATAGCATAGAGGGAGCAATGTCTGGGGGCTGAGGAGCTGCAGATGGAAGCAGGGGTTCAGCTGAGGGCCAGAGTTACTTGATAGAGGGAAAACTGTTTGTTGTTCTTAAGCTCTTCAAGACCAAAGACGCATTTGACCCAGAATCTGTAAGTGAGTAAACCGTTCCTGGAGCTATTTTCTTTGGAAGGAAGGGGCTGGAGCAGGAGAAAGGAGGCTTATGAGGGGTCCGTGGCCACAGGACAGATTGTTCATGAACCTCTCAAAGCCCTTGAGAGTTGTGTTTCAAGTCGTACATCCTTATACATCATGCCCTCCACAGTGGCGTCTCCCATGCCATCCACTGGCAGCGATGTAAGAACAAAGTGGATTGGAGGTCCGCACTAGTCCTCTGGTCAGCGGCAGGGGTCACAGTTTCCCTAAGGAGAGAAGAAGGCCCTGTGGCTGCCAAGTGGGCAACATACTTCTGCTGAGTGGGCGACATGCTTGTTACCCGGATGGATAATATGCTCCTGAGAGGGCATCAGGTCTTAAAGAGCAGGGTGTATACTCAGAGCAGCCTTGCTGGACTCAGAAAAGTGATCTGGAACCAGAGTTGAGAAAGAAAGGGGCAGGTCCATTCTCTAGGGAGGAAATGTACTATGCAAAATCCATGGCTGGGCAGAGAGCAGAGAGCGGAGAGCATGAATCAAACAGCCTCCCGCTGCGCCGGCTGTCCTTTGTGCTCAGATGCTACTTTAAGTCACAGCCACGGGAACACCCATCGGAGTTTTTTTTTCAGGGATCATGGATTTGCAGCAAAAAATCAAAATGCAGGCCAAATGTTTTTGGTGGTCGATGACAAAAGTACTCAAGGTGGTAGGTTTGGGTTGGAGAGAGGTTAGTGGCCAGAGGTGCAAAGCAAGATGACTGCGCTTATGGGCCCACACTCAGTGGCAGAGGAGTAAACTTGGACTTCAGCTCATCCGGGCTGCAGTGGAATTTCAGCTGTAGCACTGATGGTTTAGATCTACCACCCTCACCTCTCCAAGCTTCAATCTTTTTGTTGTAAAAGTGGAGATCATTGTACTCATTTTGTAGGGCTGTTGTGAAGATTAAATAAAAACGTATATATAAGAGTTTGTCACAAAGGAAGTGTCTAATGTTAGGGATGTCATCTTTCCTTTCCTTTTTGCGCCTGACTTCGGATCTGTCCTTTGGATCTGTCACAAAACCTGTGAACCTGAGATGGGATGTACTAGCAGGCTGGCTCTATTGCTTTTTCCTCAGTGAGGCAGGCTCCTAACTGAGGGAAGCTATGAAGCACCTGAGGAGGGAAGAAGAGACCCAAAGAGAATAAAGACCACGGGACAAAGCACAGGTTTGCTCGCTTTCTTCGGAATGGCTACAGGGTATTTACATAGGGGACAGCAACTCTACAGCGTGTGCCGCTTAGGGGAGTTATTAGGAGGATTTTGAAAATCAAATATGAATCTCCTAATTAAGAGAAGTTTTCGAAAGGCTTTGAAAGGATGTTTTCCTAAACAATGTCCACTCAGCTGGGTTGGCTTAACGGTACCCCCAGCTGAAGGTAAGAAAAGAGACTACACTATCTCTTAACGCTCCTCCAGCTCCGCAGACCTATGACTTTGTGTCAGGTTAATGATCCTATTAGCTGCTTATTTAATGGGGGGGGGGCGTGGAGAGAGAGAAAGCTCACACCTGCCGGTTTACTTCCGTAATATTCACAGCCCCTGAATCTAGGGCTGGGCCTGGGGCTGGGCTTGGTTGAAGCCAGGAACTACAAATGCAAGCCAGGTCTCCCACATGGGAGGCAGGAACCCAGTTACTCTAGCCATCCATACTGTCTTCCAGGCTCTGCTTTGGCAGGAAGCTGGAGTCAGGAGCTAGAGCTGGGACTCCAACTCAAGAGACTCTGATCTGGGACAAGAGCATTTTAACTGGAGTTTTATCATTAGCCCCAACATCTGCTCTCTTATTTATTTATTTTTTAAGAAGGCTCATAGAGTATATGCAATACTCAGAATGGAAAGGGCTTGGGGTCACTCAGAGCTGGGCGGGAATTTCAGCCTGGCCGTGATAGACAGGTAAGTTACCCAGCCTCTCCAAACTTCCTATTCTCGATTTACAAGTTGGATACAACAATCCCTGCCTTAAAGAGTAAGAGAATATCTATAGTGCACAATGCCAGGCACCTCTCAGGGAGTCATTAAGGACTCCTGCCTCCTCCCTCCTCCTGCCATTTCTTGTCAACCATTACAACGTGCACAAAAAACGCCAAAGATTTTGTTCTACTTGACACATACTTGCAACAATTAGTTTTTCCCCTTGATAGATTTGAAAATCTGCAAGCAAGGCAGTTACAGGATGGCCAAAGTCTTATCAGTAAGTCCGTGACCTAATAATTTCTTAGATTCTTAAGAAAATGGTGAGAACATTTTCCTATGCTTTAATGAAAGCAACAGAGTTCAAGGAAAACATTCTTTTCACTCCTCTAATTTGTTGCTTATCTTATGTGATAGGAATGGAACAATTTGTATCCTAAGAAAATATAGACTTGGAGATCCAGAATGGGGCCAACAGTTTTTCTTTGTCTTTTCTTCTGGTTTTAAACTGCTTCAGCATTTATTCATTCCAAGAGGAGGATGCACTTGGAATTCTTACAGATAAGCAGAAGATGAGAAATCTGGGCTTACACTGCCGTCTGGCTTATTCCTCTGCATTGAACAGCAGAGCCTGGTTCAGAGTGAAGAAAAGTCATTCTGGGTGCTCTCCAAGACAGATTTCTCATCCCTGGGCATCTTGGAGGAAAACCAGCTTAAGCAGAAGCTACAAAAGCAAAAACAGGTGGAATCCTGGCCGGGTTTCTGCCTCCAGGCTTGGGCAGAACTGCTTCTCTCGGCCTCAGGTCAGTAACATGTTTCGTGGGGGGTCAAGACTGGGGTACCTTTCAGATCCCTGCCAGCCCCAAGCAATCTGACTTATGTTCGACCAGTTAAAAAAGGGTTGATGGATTTTAACATACAATAAGCATTTCTAGGAACACTAGAGAAAGAAACCAGGCACAACTCGGAACCGCTTGTCCGCATAAAGCACTTGCCACTCTGATGTCTCCTCTTTCTTCAGCACAAAGCATCCGACCCAAGCCAGAGACGCGGTCTGACACTGCGCTTTTGGCCCAGCCCACTCTCTCCCCCCCCCCCCCCCCCCGCACACTCAGTAGATTTCTCTGCCATCAGCCATGTCTCTGGGATGGGATTTATAACTGTGCCGGACCCACTCTAGCTCCCTCAGGCCCCACCTCCCACCACGGGGACTGGATTACTCACCCCTTCCTCACCAGTCTACTCTCCCTGGCCTCCTTTACTGCCTTGTCTATGTGCCTCCATCAGTGTCTCTTAGGAGATGGTAAGGAGTTCTACAGAACTGAGTGTTCTTGCACACACTTTGGAGCCCAACAGTCCTGGCTTTGGGTTAATGGTTCTGCTACTTACACTCTGCCAATGCAGCAAATCATGTGACCTCTCTGAGTGCGAGGTGTTTTTCCATCTTGAAGATCTCAATGTCAATATTTTCCTCATCAGATACTTCACTTAAAGCACTTAGCACAGTGTCAGCGTATTGTAAGTGGCCAAAGCAACGAATCTATTACTGCTCCTTGTATAAAATAGGGCCTCAACATATGCTTAGGAGCCAAATAAAATTTTAAAAAAGAACTACTTCTTGAGAAAGTTCTAATGTTAAAAGGTGATGAAGGGTGTCCCTGATAAGTACGGGGCATTTTCTTGACCCTAGATGCTAGGCTGGTTGCAGGGTGGAAGGCAGGGCATGTGGCAGGTGCACCAGGCCATAGGGATGAACTCACCCCTGACCAGCCGTGGGGTAAGAACTGGCCCTCGGCCCAGTATTTCCCATTGATAAAGAAGAGGCCTGCAATCATGATGAACACCCACACGGCCAGGTTCAGCACATTGAGGACGTTGTTGAAGCCCACGGAGTTCTTCACGCCCAGTGCCACGATGATGGTCACGATGACGGCGATCACCAGAGCCAGAAGGTCCGGGTAGGATTCCTCACCTTTCCCTAGAGAGCAAAAACAGGCTTTAACGTTTTCCAGAGGGCAGAGAGGGCTGTGCAAACTCCTGGTCCCACCCCAGTGCACCTGCACTCAGCGCTGAGAAGGGTGGGGTGTGTGATGTGACAATTACAGCAGCACTGATGGAATCAAAGCACGGAACATTTGCTGTCAGGATGGTCCCGGCATATCTGCGGGTGCTCCACAGGACTAATGTGATACTTGCAAATGATCCTATCTTCATTATCGTTACCTTGACAGTCTGTAAAATTTTATTTCCTTCCAACAACAGCCCTTCATTTTTTATTAGAAACTTTGAGAATGTGTGCCTTTGCTGATGACTGTAGAGGGCTTCTCTCCATCCGTGTGCATGTGCTGCAGAGAAAATGACCGTGAACACACCCCGCCCGCTGGGCCTCGCCCACTGGCCAGTGGACTCCTGCCCCCTATGGAGTGGACGAGGCACTGCCTCAGCCAGCAGGAGTCCTGGCTTTCTGCTGTGCTTTTGCCGGCAGCCAGCTCTGTGGCCGGGCTGAAGCTGCCTCGTCTTTCCGGGCCTCATCTGTGAGATGGAGACGGATGATGTGATTTGGGAGGACACTTTCAGACAGAAAGTTCCATGATGTCAGTATAGTGAACGGACACAGAGAAAAGTCTTCCTTTGCCGTTGGTTCACCCTCCAATGGCGGCTGCGGCTGGTCCACTGCACTGATCCGAAGCCAGGAGCCAGGTGCTTCTCCTGGTCTCCCATGGGGTGCAGGGCCCAAGCACTTGGGCCATCCTCCACTGCACTCCCGGGTCACAGCAGAGAGCTGGCCTGGAAGAGGGGCAACCGGGACAGGATCCGGCACCCCAACCGGGACTAGAACCCGGTGTGCCGGTGCCGCAAGGCGGAGGATTAGCCTGTTGAGCCGCGGCACCGGCCAGGACACAGTCTTTTTATATATTTTTAATCTCCTCTAGGTCTGCATGCTCTGCATTTTTTGCCAGTTTTCCTGAGACAGGGACCTGGAAGCCAAAGGACTTGACACAGCTGCTGAATCATGCCTTGGAAGTTCCCAGGCTAGACTCCAAAGCATAGCCTCCCATGAGTGTGAAAGGGTGGAGTCAGATATTGGGATGGAAGGTGGGTGGCAGGTGATGGAGGGAGCTAGAGTCCACTGCAGTGATTAGGTGAGCTTCTGACCTTTGAGCTGTCATTCAGTTATAGTTGACCCCTCGACTTCTGTTAGATTGGAACCCATCTTGTTTCTTTAAAAGTTTTTTTTTTTTTTTACAAAAGTTTCAAAAATTAATCCATGCTTATGTATGAAAGTTTAAAAAAATCTTCTGATGAAAGCATCAGGCAAATTCCTTACAGTCCTTTTTATGGCATTGATTGTATTTTTTTGTAGTTATTGATGTGATGCATGTATGGTTTGTATCCTTTGACATTTAAAACATTTAGCACATTTAACACATGCAGAAGGTAATTCAACAACATTATATTAAAAAATAGACCATGCAAAGCCAAGACACTGTGGCAAAAAATGACTTAAATGAAAGATCTCTGTGAGTGAGATCCCAGTGGAAAGAACGGGCCATCAAAGAAGGAGGTACCTTTCTCTGAAGGGAGGAGAGAACTTCCACTTTGGTTACGGCCTTGTCTAAATAAGGTCAGAGTCTGTGAACTCAAGAGGCTTCCATAGCCTTGGCAGCTCATGACAAGAGCCTCAGGTGATTACTGACGTCATAAATAAGAGTGTCAATTTTTAATCAACAACAGGAATCACTGTGCACTTGCTCCCTATGTAGGACTTCTGTCTTTTATGTGTGGTACTACAATTGACAGTAAGACTAATCTTCAAACAGTACTTTATACTTTGTGTGTCTGTGTGGGTGCAAACTGTTGAAATCTTTACTCAGAATAGAGTTGATCTTCTGTATATAAAGATAGTTAAAAATGAATCTTGGTGGAGAATGGGATGGGAGAGGGAGTAGGAGATGGGATGGTTTGCGGGTGGGAGGGTGGATGTGGGGGAAGAACCGCTATAATCCAAAAGTTGTACTTTTGAAATTTATATGTATTAAATAAAAGTTTTCTATTAAAAAATAGTCCATGCTATTACAATGGTTTTCATAGCAATCCTCTTAGTTGCTAGCTACATAATACGTGTCCACAATTTACTTAATTATTTGCCCCACTACTGAAAATTTAGGCTGTTTCTAATGTTCTTATTATTGTAAATAAGGCTGTGATGAACATCTTTTGGTATAATGTTTTGTGGACATTAGGGTAGTTTCCTTAGAATGGATAGATTCACAGAGGAAGAATTACTTTACAGGAGACATGCAGTCTCACCCAGGCCGTTGAGGGTTCCCACGCTGTCCACCATCCAGCGGCTAATGGTGTGGTTTGCCAGCGAGTCAAACATGCTGCTCAGAGCACTGGCGCCAGCTGCAGTGCCAATCAGGTACTCCAGGATCAGGTTCCAGCCAATGAAGAACGCCACAAATTCCCCAACAGTGACATAGCTGTAGGTGTAGGCCGACCCCGTGGTCTTGGGGACTCGGACTCCAAACTCTGCATAGCAGACGCCTGTGAGGAACAAACACACAGACGGTGGACTTCGGGAGATAAGCCAATGTCTTGACGGTTGGTGAGTGATCTTAGGCCCCGAATTACTGGGGATCTCAGGAACCTTAGGACCAATACACAAAGCTTGTGTCTGTGAATTGCATCAAGATCAATTCTAATCTCTTCTCACTTCACTTCTGAAAAACTTTTTAACCTGAATGCCTGGGAAGGCAAACAGAACTCATTCTGCCAAACTACTGGAAACTGATGTTTCCGTAGGAAAATTCCCAGTTGTTACGCATGTCTGTTGTGTTCCTGTGTGGTCAGATATCCTGAGTGGATGTGGACAGTGGATTTCAGTACAGTCCCCATCCTTGATGGCACCAGGGTTATATTATACAATAGCATCCATCCCTTCAGCGGTTACGTATTACAGCAGGTGATCCTTGTTTGAGGATGATGATTCTAGCAATCTGTGGTGAGGAGTTATAGAAAAATGCAAATATAAATACAGTACGAGTTACTGACAAGCACATTTAACACATGCAGAAGGTAATTCAACAGACATTTTAGATTGGTTGGCAGAGTGCTAAGGGCTGGCCATGAGACAGACAAATGACACACACTCCAGCCTCAAGGGCAGATAGGCCAGGAAGTCTGCCCGTGTGGGAGGCTGCACCAGCGCAGCAATGTATGGGAGCTGTGAGAGTAGAGACGAAAGACACATGCTTAGCTCCTTGTATGCAGAGGAGTTAATCGGACTAAAAAGGTGGGACATGAGGCAGAGACATGGTGGAGAGAGACAGGATGAAGGGATGGGTGGAAGGGAGTGTGCATGGGTGTGTGAGGAGGAGATGATGGGCAAGCAGTAGCCCTGTGTTTTCCAAAGTAGGTCCAGGGTACACATCCACCAGAATCAACTACTGAATCCCAATTTCCAGAGATTGGAAGCAGGACCCTGCACTTTAACAAGCTACCCAGGTAATGTTAATACTCACTTAGATCTGAAAAACACTGGAATATTGCCTCATTCTGTGATGCAGTGAGAGGTGGAATTAAAAACACACTGAGAATACACCAAACTTCTGGGAGCTGGGAGAGTTTCCTATTTTGTATTAGGCATTCTGTGCTGGGGGCCAGTGCGTGGGACAACCAGTTGGAGGACAGACATAGGACAGCTTGGAGAAGACACACCGGGAGTGGGATGTGGGAGGACGTGGGAGGGAACTCAAAGCAACTTTACCTTCAGTCTCAATTTTGTTAAGGGCCAACCCTGAGGTTCTCTCATCACAAACCAGGGAACAATAGTTCACTCTTTTGTGAATAAAGAGAGCAGCCTTCTTCTCCTTGTCAAGGGGGTGAATCAATGCAAGGAAGCAAAAACAGAGATGTCAAAAGCAATGACACAATCCATGATTCAAGGTGATGTCATCTCTGTCTCACTCTCAGTGGCATCAGCTGACAAGACGTCCCTGTGGATGGAGCACTAGGTTCCTACCTCAACCCCACCCCTGTGTACTCCACTTCCTTATTTGTGAAATAAAGTATTAAACCAGGGACTGTTTCAAGGATCTCCCAATTCTGACGCTCAAAGACTCTAGCCGTTGTGTTGAATCTTGCTGGCTTTACTGACAAATAAAGTGAGCATAAACTAAACTCTTAGGTCAACTACTGCGTTGTCCTATGTTATGGAGCTGCTCTCAGAGAGTGAAGCCGTTTGTCCCGTGTGACATGAGCCAGGCTGCTGCTGAGTTTGAGTTCCTGTGTGAATCCTCCCCCTGCTTTGCTAAAGAATTTTCCACCTCCTTCCTTGATGTCAGGCCGTCAGCTGTTAGCTCCCCTGGCCTTCACTTGGTTTGCTTACCTTGGGCAGTCAGACCACCTCTTTTGTACATTGCTGCTTCTAACCCTGGATGTTTACATTGTCAGAGTGAGTCTACAATTAAGAGGAAGTGGTCTCTGCAGAAAGGCCGGAAGAACTCTTGCACAGAGAAATGTCTGCCTGGAGGAGGAGGTCCTGAGGATGTGTTCTTGGATGCCTGCAGAGCTTCTGTGTTCCCTCTGAGTCGGCACAGATTTGGTTGCTCTTTTAGTGCTGTGTGAGGAAGCACCAGGTGACCGCTAACTTCTCTTTGGTGTAGGATCTGCAGTTTCCTTCAATAATTCCTATGTCCCACGAGCTTACTCTCTCCACCCGTGTTCACTTCTGATCATGTAGAAGGTTTGAAGTAGATTTTCTCCCCACTGAGGGTTTTGGAACAGGCATCCGTTTGCTTGCAAATTTAATTTGGAGGGCTGGTATTGTGGAATTGGTGCAATCAAATGTTCTCTCCCTAATATTTCATTTGCCAAATTTAATGTAAAAGCACTCAATGCGCCCCCGAGGCCTAGTGGCTAAGGGCAATTAGGGAATAGCCACATCCCTGTCGGTCTTGTTAAGGGACCAGCCCCTTGCTGTCCTGAGTGTGAGGAAGAGGCCCCGGCCGTGCCTGGTATCAGGGGCCTTGAGACCCCGTGGCCTCCATTTCCCAGGGTCCCCTGGCATCCTGACGGCAGTTTAGGGAGAACAATGGGAAATCAGCCACTAACCATCTAAGGCAATTATGCTTCAAGAATCACTCTTTCAGACACACTGTAAGGGATTTTGTAGTATTTTCAAATCCTTCTGATTTGTTTGTATGCAGGAATCCAGGATTTTGGTGGGCACTAGAGAATATTTAAGCTGGTATTGAAGCCCAGTGGTGAGAACCAAGTGTTTAAAAGCCCAATATCCTGGAAAATATTGTCATTCATTGAATAATTTTGAAATATCTGGTATGCCAGTGAGATAGAGTCAAGGGCATCTTTCTAATTTCATTAAGAAATAAAAGGCATAGGGCAGGAAAGCGGGGTTTCTATCTCAGATGCTCTAGGGTCTGAGTGTCCAAGTGCAGGTTACCTACCCTCATGGGGTGAAATGAGGAGGCAAAATTTAAGTGACTGGAAACGTCACATGACTTCTAGTTCTCATTCCTAAGTAGTAAAGGACGCATTACAAAGGATTTACCACTGAAAGTGGATTTGTGTGAGCCAGGGAGGAGAATAACTGCTCCAAACGAGAGAGCCACGTCTAAATAATCTTTGCTTAATTTGATCATCCGTTTTAAGTTGTGCCCAAGAGTTACTTCTTAATCATACTCGCCGTGTGCTGTTTTATCACAGTGATTTCTGCATTGCCTGGTTACCCGCCAAGTGATTGGAGAGGTGCAGCTTCCAGAAGTATAACCCAGTGGCTGGAGAGTCACTGGGCCACGACACGAGCACGTAGGCGGCCGTCAGTGAGTGACTGCACGCTGCCACCACGTGATGGAACTGTCCCCATCGTCGTGGTTCAGACAGAAAGTCTGGGTCCTTGAGAAACAGGAGGCATTGATCTCGGCAGGGCTGCAGGGAAGAGGGGTGGCTCACGGCCCTTGCTGCTCAGCCACCCTTTAAATGTATTACAAACATATCCTTATGCACAGCCTGTCAAATGCCTGGTGTTTTACTTCTAAACCCAGAGCTCTTGGTGGTTAAATGTCATAACCAGTACCGCACGCACCAGCTACTAATGCAAAAAGCAGTCAAACTTGGAGAGTGCTTCATGTTGAAAAGAGGCCTGGGACAAGGCACCCAGAGATTCTCTAATTTGAGATAAGCCCTATTACTCTCCTCTTGTGGACGCCAGCTAATGTGTGACTTCAGGAAAAGGGAAAGATATGACCTTTGTCAGCGCGACTATCTTTCCAAGTCAGACTCCATGGTTCTATCGGCCAAGGGGAAGAAGAGCCAGCCTCAGGTCTGCGGCGCCCAGGGATCCTCCACACCACACTCAACTTTCCAGACTGGGCTTAGCACAGTGCAGCCCAGCAGCAAAACCACCACTGCTTGCTCCTCCTCCTCTGATTCCGCAGCCGGCCCTCGCTCTCTGTTTATCCTTGAAGTCCTAGGAGGCAAAGCCTGTGCACCCTAAGAGGGCATGGAGAAGGAAAACCCAGCAGAGAGGGGCAAAATGTGGAGAAGGCCTTCTTCAGTTTGGAACTGGGCTCCCGTTTCTCGCCTCATCCCAACAAAGAAAGCCACTAGATAAGTAATCCTTCTAAATAAGTTTACTTCCACCTGGAGGATTAAACCTAGTGGTTATTCACACTCGAATGCTAATTGCTTTCTGCACACAGAGATGTTTGTCATTAGCATGTAGCTTACCTCCCCTCGCCTAATTCCCTAACCTACTTATCAATTAGCTTAGCCATTTCCTAAATAACTTCTGACTTCCTCATTTCTCCCCTTTACGCACACACATTGTGAAGTGCGTACTAAATCAGGCACTGCCACGAAGGCAGAGACACGCGCAGTAAGCAAAGCCGATTTCCTGATCAGGAAGCACCTATCTTCTAATCAGGAGGAGTTCCTGCAACAGTTGATTCCACACGGCGGCGGCCGGTGGCCGAGGAGTTCCAGGTGTTCTCAGAGCCCTGGGAAGGAGGGGAGGGTGGATCTTTGGTTGTGAGGGAAGTAGAGAGGAAGCAGGGGGCCTGGGGGCTCTGAAGCGGCATCTTGCAGGGTGAGCTGGCTTCACCAGTCAGAAAAAGATGAGGGGAAGGGTGGGTTCAGCCTTGGGAGGGACTAGCTGTGAATTCCTCCCAGTGACCGAATTCCAGCGGCACGTATCGGGGCAACCCCATCCCTGTAGGCTGCTCGAAGCTGAGAAAAACCTCCCCAGTCCCTGCTGTCCTCTGCCATGCTCGTGGTCAGCCAAGAAGATTGAGGGTTTCGTCTCCAGGAAGCGGCCTGCCAGGTGCTCTCTGGCTCCCACCTCACCATGGCCGTGACTTCTACCTGAGCCAACTCAAGTCACTCTGCCTCTGGTCAGCGAAGCCCGGGCCATTTTTACAAACGTGTCTTGGAGAACCGTGAAGTGTCTGGGAATGCCCGCTTTCCTTTGTGTCTACGCAGAGACTTGGGTTTTCTCTGCCAAGAGCTGCCCCAGGAGGGCAACAGGGGCTGCCCACGTGTAGGGGAGGGGCAGCATCAGGGGGTGGATGGCGCCATTGCTCACTGAACCCGACAGGGCTCCCGCTGAAGTTGGGTGGGAAACAGGGAGCTGTCGAGGCCCCCAAACCACAGCACCAGTATCTTAACCCATAAACAGGAAGGGAAGAAACGCCCCTTCTGGCCAGGAAGCCACTCCAATAGAGATCAAGGGGGCTTGGTAATTTGTTGATAAATGGAAACAACCGATCTGTTTACTGTCGCCTCTAGATCTCCCTCTATGAGAGTATTTTAGAGATTACTGGGAGGTCCGCTTCTGTAATATGGTGAATTGAAGTACTATGTGGTCATGCAACTGCTGATTTTCAACATTTATTTATTCAATTTATTTGATAGAGAGGAAGGGAGGGAGAGACAAAAAAAAGGGGAGAGAGAGAGAGATCTCCCATCCTCAAATGCCCCCAACAGCTGGGGCTGGGCCAGGCTGAAGCCAGGAACCCAGAACTCAATCTAGGTCTCCCACATGGGTGACAGGGACCCAACTACTTGAGCCATCTTTGGCTGCCTCCCAGCCTGCATATTAGCAGGAAGCTTGAATCAGAAGTGGAGGTGGGACTCGGACCCAGGCACTCCCATAGGGGATGAGGGCGCTCCAAGGGGCAGCCTAACCCTCTGCACCCTAAGAATATGTGTCTCTATGTATAGATCCTCTTAACTTTTCAGGCATTTCCTATTTCAGAATAAATTCAGTAATAGTCTTCGGCTATATTTATTTATCTGTGCCTTTGTTTATAAATGCCATATATAAATAAATGCTTATAATTTTTAGGACTTCTAAGAAAATAAACAATGTAATGAATTTCGCTTACATGTGAAGGGTAGATTCGCACATGCTGCTTTGAAAACATCTCTAAGAACGTGTTAATGATCCTCATATGGCAGAATACTACAAACACAGCTAAAAGCACTTGATGTTTTCATTGGCGGCAATGCCTCTTTCAGGAGGCCACTGATAAAAGTTAAGGGAGTCACTGTTGTGGGTACTGCAAGTCCCTTGTACAAAACTGAGCAAAAGCCACCTGGGCCATTGCATGCGTTAGGGGCTGCCAAGCTCCTACAGGGGGCCCTGGGGAGGAACAGCAGCCCTGGCCCGTCAGGTGTGTGTGGAGGGTGCTGCAGCCTGCTCTACTCAGCACACGCCACACTTCAGTGCTCACCGCCCAGCAGCTGGCGACCCTCACTCCTCACAATACAAATGCGATATTTATGCCCCACAGAAGGCCATGCCTGCTAGAGTCTTCAGGGCAGAGGAGAGGGGAGGAGGGGGGTGACAGTGGTCAGTGTTTGTGTCAAAGAAGGGGGCAGAACCAGAGGCAGAGGCAGCTCCCATTCCCAAAAGATTCTCTCCTGAGAATCCTCAATGCTGTCTCTGGCCTGCTCTTCTCCCCCTGTCCAAGCTGGAAAAAAGTGTGGATGGCGCCTTTCTCACCAGCGGTCTCTCGTGCCTTTGGCAGACACGAAGATTCCCTGGGTCTCCCCCTCCGCGGGCATCTGCTGAGAGTGCCCACTCCCGGGAGCCCCATCTTGCCTGCTGCTCCATGGGCAGGCTGTCCCCTGCAGCGCTCAGTAATTCCACGTGGGCTGGTCTTGCTTCTCCACACCCATGCTGAGCCCTTTGTCTCCCAGCTTGCAGCAGGAGCCCCCGCCACGCTGAGCCCGGAGCAGGTGGCCAGCCCCTCCCATGACCACGCCAGGTGCTCTTTCCTGCACTGTCCACTCTACCAGCTGTGGCAGAAGATGTAAAAGCAGCCCAGGCTTTCCCGAGTTTGCTGGAGGATGCTGGTTTTCATTATCAGCACTTTGAGAAACTGGCAGATTCCTATTAAAATGTGCTCACCTTCTCTGACCTGGTAACTGACATCCTTCCTACAGGGCTGTCAATCGGGCCCCAGATAGAAGAGCTGCATGAACTTTGCAACCCTTTCTCCTCATTGCTGACAGGTGTCACGAAGGTATCGAGCTCAGAAGTCATTTTCCTGACCTGATTTGCAGAGGTTTGGATCTATGCAAGTGCTTTCCTGATCAATCGACTAGGGTGAGGAACAGGCTGCGCTGGAACCTCAGGAAGGGTGCAGGTTTCCTGGATTCATTTGATTCTCTTTGGGGAGATTTTAAATGTTGGGGGGTGGTCTGCAGGAAGCAGCAGGGGGGCCATGTGTCTGGAGACAGGCAGAACTGGAGACTCCCACTTTGTGCCGACCACCTGTCACTCTAAAGTCACCTGACCTCTCTGGGACTCTGTGTTGTCATCTGCAAAGCGAGTATAACTGCATTTATTTGGGCGAGTTTGTTGGAAGGACTGTAAGGACATTGCTCAGCGAGTGCCAGACACATGGGAAGCTGTCAGGAGTGTCGCTGTCATGGAGACTCTTAACGGAGGACACCAACGTGCACCCAGCTGGGGACTGAGAAGGCTGCAATGAGATGATGGGTGCACAGTGCCTGGTGCACAGTGTTTGCCCAATAATAACAATAATAACGAAAGTAGAGGCTGACTTTGAGAACTTGCTAGCTCGTATCTTGGAGACTCTAACCCAGAGGTAGCTGCTCTCAGTAGCAAGGCCTTGAGATCCAGCCATGTATTTGGATAATATTTGGGAGAGCACGTTTTCCAGAGCTCTGAAGACTGGTGTGCTGCTGTTCATCTTCACCATTCCGCCCCGCCCTCTAAATAGTCCCGCCTCTTCCACCCTGCAGAGTGGCTAAGAGCAATTCTCAGGGGTGTTCTGCGGAACAAACAAATGTGAGTTTGTGGACAGAGTAAGTGATCTTTGATCACCCAGAGGGTGACCAAGGACCAAGCCTCCTGGTTCACCTCGCAAGTCTGACTTCAGTTGGAGAAAGGCAAAGCGTTTGTTGTTCGGAAAACTAAAACGAGGGCACTCGTCAGACTATGTAATTTCTGAAACTTTAGAAATCTCTCCTTGGTCATGCAAATCCAAGCCAAGATGAATAGTGGAATAGGGAGACTGCCTGAGCTTTGAGAAGGCCTGCAGAGCCAGCCCTGGGAGGAGGCTGGGGCCTCGCCCGCTCATAGGAAAGGCACCGACTCCACAGAGCTCTGTGCCCCTTGCCACCACCCCAGGGACTCTGTTATCACGGGCTCCCCTGATGGCAGAATGGAAGCTGCTAAAGAGCAAATGAGGATGGTAGGAGACACAGATTCAAAACTCCAAAGCTACACTACAAGCCAAGAGCACCAACAGACACACTACTCCCTGTGATGTTTCTATACTGCCGTTTAGATACAATCGATGAGGATTGATTGCAATTATTAATTGACATCTAATGAGCAAGATTTGGGGCTTGAAGACCTCAGAGAGCTAGATGCTGAGCTGGAAGTGTGAGTGTTGGAGCTCGGCAGTCTTAGAGCTGAGTTCCAGCTCCAAATGAAGCAGCTGTCAGATCTTCAGGAAGTTCCTAGCCTCCGACTCGCTGGGTCCTCACCTGGAGCAGAACTCAAGTCAGGCCGCTCTCCACTGGGCGGGCGAGGCTGGGGAGCAGGCGCTGTCTGAAAGCACCCTTTGCATTCACGGGTGAGTTTGGTGCCCCTTGTGGTGGTTGGGGCTGGCCCTCTTTGCCATGGTTCCCTGCATGAACTTTTCTACTCTCACTTTTTGTCACCAGAACTGTGTTGTAAAATCCATTTTCTTAATAACATTGATGTAGTTCCAAAGCCTTCTCATTTATCACGTGTCTTTTCTTTGTTAGAAAGAACATTTCTCCCTGCCCCTGAGTGTCCTTCATCCACCCACACCCAAATACTCCACCTTATCTTTCTTGCCACCTGCACTATCTGGGACCAGGGCCTTATAACCCCTCGCCTGTTTTATACAATACTGCACAAGCAGGTTTCCACTTCCATTCTTTCTCCACTGTGTTACTAAGGTACATATCTGGCCATTTCACTGCATTTCTGTATTCTACAAGAAGATTTATTTACTTATTTAATAGGCAAAGTGACAGGGCCAGGGGAGAGAGAGAGAGAAATCTTCCATCTGCTGGTTCACTCCCCAAATGGCTGCAGCAGCTAGGGCTGAGCCAGGCTGAAGCCAGGAGCCTGGAGCTCCATCTTGGTCTCCTGCAGTGGTGGCAGGGACCCAAGTACTTGGGCCATCTTCTGCTGCCTTTCCAGGCTCATTGGCAAGGAGCTGGATCAGAAGCGGAGCAGCCAGGACTTGAACTGGTGCTCTGATATGGGATGCAGCATCACACGTGGCAGTCACCGCATAATGATGGCCCTGTCCCTGAATTTCTCAGTGCCTACAAAATCATATCAAATCTTCCTGGCTTGGCCCCCAAATCCCTCTTCCAAGAAACCTCTTTGTTAAGTGAATTATCTTGAAGTACTATTTGGTTGGAGGAAGATAATCTTTGGAGAATGGCCAGGATGAACTTGGAGGGCGATATAAACTGGTTGAGATGTGGACAAGAGTCTTAGAGCTCAGCAGTACGGAGGCTAGGAAGAAAGAGAGGTTGGCAAAGAAAGGCTGCCCACAGTGGGTCTGGTGGCTGGAGCCAAGAAGAGAGGGTTGGTGGGGACCCCCAAAGGCAGTGAGAACTGCAGTGTCTATACTCAGGTGTAGGCTTGCTGTCTGCTGGGACTGTCTGGGCTCTAGACCCTAGCTCTGGCCCAGACTTTCCAGAAGATCCACTACACACAACCTTGCCTTACCTACACCTGAGGAGAGGAAGGGGTGGGGGGTGGGGTCAAGCTTTCTGATGAGGTGATGAACAGCAGGCTGCAGATGGGGAGTGCAGAGTGAGACAGAGACTCTGTGCAAGCAGAGACTTTGAGCTGGAAGAACTTGGAGAAAGGTGAGCTTCACAACTCCCCGGATGGATATTGAGGGGGACTTCAGATCTTCTAATAGCACACTGACTGGGGATCAGACCAATGTTAATGCTCTCAGAACAAACTGATCTCAGCAAACTGGAGGGCTTAGGGGTTCTGCATCCATTACAAATGTGGCAGTGACAGCTGGTTTTCCCTTTATTTCCTATCAACAGAATCTCTGTGATACTGGGATTGGCCACGTACCCAGTGGGAAGACTTCTGAGCCTCCCTGGCTGTGGCCAGGTGTCCAAGTTTTGGCCATTGTAAATGGAAGTTGTAGGAAAGGAGTCCCGAGACAGCTTCTTAAGAAGGGCAGCGAGGTGGGAATGGCCTGTGTCAACCTCCCCTTTTTCCTCCTGTCTTCATGCACACATGCCAACAAGTGCCCTGACAGCCATCTTGGTCTCGATGTCCCCATTGCAGGTGGAAGCCCGGTGCATGTCTGGATGGTAAAGCAGAGAAGTCCCCGGAGGATGAGTCCCCTGACTAAGGAGCCACATGGGCAGTCTCCCTCCTGATTTCTTTTACACAGAGAAATCGAGTTATCCCTGATTGTTGGTTTTCTGTTGTCTGCTCTTGAATCCAATCCTCCAGCAGCAGAATAGCAAATTGAACAGTGAGCTCTGGAGTCAGACTCCTGTCTCTCCATGCCTGGCTCCGTCTTCTCTTACACAGGAACCGTAAGCAAGTTCCCAAACCTTCCAGAAATCTCAGCTTTCTCACCTGTGATGTGAGGAGGCTTCAACAAGCTCTCGGAAAATGCAGACTATGGATAGATGCATGGAATTCAAATTGTTTTGTACCAAAATAATCTTATCTTTTAATCCCATTTCCCATGAATTTTTTTAAAGTTCCCTTGTAGGTAATAATTGTACACAGTAAGTAATTGGTAATTACCTTGTAGGTAATAATTGGTACACAGTAAGTGCTCAATAAATGGTAGCTGCTGCTACTGTTACTATTATTACTACTATTACTACTGTATTTACTTATTAGATTTTTTTGTTTGACAGGCAGAGTGGACAGTGAGAGAGAGAGAAAGGTCTTCCTTTTCTGTTGGTTCACCCTGCAATGGTCGCTGCGGCCAGCGTACTGTGCTGATCCAAAGCCAGGAGCCAGGTGCTTCTCCTGGTCTCACATGTGGGTGCAGGGCCCAAGGACCTGGGCCATCCCCCACTGCACTCCTGGGCCACAGCAGAGAGCTGGACTGGAAGAGGAACAACTGGGACAGAATCTGGCACCCCACCCGGGACTAGAACCCCGTGTGCCGGCACCGCAGGTGGAGGATTAGCCTATTGAGCTGAGGCGCTGGCCTACTTATTAGATTTTGTTTTCATCTCCATTGATAAGCAACAGGGCCTGCAGGAGAGGCAATTTCTAGTGTATTTGTGGTACCACCCTAGGAACTGGTATATTGTGGGAACCCAATACATTTTTACTGAACCATATCCTATTCCATATTTGCCAACCATTTCCTATGGGCATATGATAAAAATTGCTGGTGTTTTGCATGAGGCAAGGGATGGGTGCTGGGGAGGCATACTGTTTCTTAATCTTTATTGGGATATGAGCTTGAAGGGTGATGGTAGAAAGTGCATGAGCTTTGGAGCCATTCAGGCCTATATTCTGTGTATGGTTTATTTTTTAATAATAGTAAAAGAGAACTGGACATAAACCCAGGAAAAATGTCAAACCTGCCATTCTACTACCACTCAAGTTCATCAAAGCCTCCTGCGGCTTTACATGGTCCAGTGTCTGGTGTGATAGCTTTGCTTTGTTTCATTGCCAGCCAACTACATCAGAGAGCCCTCTTTGAACCACCCTGCCTCCACCCCTTGGCCTGGAGGCAGGAACATGGAAGAAAAAGCTATTTCCTGTATGTGGACTATACAAAAGGTTTTTTTGTTTTGTTTTTAGGTTTGTATGGGCATGGGGTCAGGTTGTGGCCCACTGAGCTATTCCAGAGTAGATCAAACCTTCCTGACAAAGGGTAAAGGTTGCAGCACAAACTGCTTCTTGGGCTAAGTTTCCCTGCACTTGTGACAGGGCTGTGGGTGATTACAGTGTTGGAACAGAACTGTTAGGTGGATCTTTGGTCTTGTCAAATTAGAAAGAAAATAGTGCTGTCTCTCTGTGAATCAGATCTGTTTCATGTTATAAGCTGATTTTCATAGCTTAGAGAATGCTGCAAAAAGGCTTCAGAAAATCTCCTAAGATTCTGTACTCTAAATAGTTTCTCTTTTAACATGTTTCCTTGTAGCAGAAGGTAGATTATGGCCGTAGCAGAAGGTAGATTTAAGTTTCTGAAGTGTAGCAGTACTCAACCTTGGTTGCATATTAGAATTTCCTGGGAAACTTAAAAACCAACCAACCAACCAACCAACCAAACAAACAAAAAACAATCCCTGGGCTCTATCCCAGTTCAATTGAATTATAAACTCTGGGGATAGAGCCTGGGCATAAGCAAATTTCAAAAGAAATAAACAGAAGTTAAAAGAAAATTAAAATAAGAGCCATGAACTGGGAGAAAGTATTTGCAAAAACATGTATCTGATAGAAGACTGGTAACTAGAATATATAAAGAATTTTTAAAAATTAATAAGAAAATGAAGAACTTAAAAAATGGGCAAAAGGCATGTCATCAAGGAAGACATATGAATGGCAAATAAACACATAAAAAAGATGCTCAGTGTCATTAAAGAGAGGGAACTTTAAGTTAAAACCACATTGAGATATTAGTATACCCTTTTAAAATGGCAAATAAACATCGACCCTTCACCCCTCCCCACCAAAGTCACCCGATAATTCTGAGTTAATATTGGATGATTCTATTTCTATGACACTTGGAAGGGGCAGAAAACAAATCAGTGGTTGCCTGAGGCTGGGGTGAGAGAAGAGGACAAAGATGGAGAGAAAGTAGGAAGGAATGGTTCTGGGGTGATGGACTTCTTCCATATCTTGATTGTGGTGAAGGTTATAGGATTGTCTGTGTTTGCCAAAACTCACAGAAGGATATACAGAAAGGATGAATTTTACTATTTGTAATCATACTTTAATAAAATTGACCTCAAATCCACTATTTCAGAAAAAAAAAATCAAATTATTTAAGTTCATAAGCAGTGTTCCTGACAGATTTGAATCTAGGCTTGGTCATTTAAACTTCAGTTTTTACATAGGTGAAATTGGAGATAATAAAATGTACCTTGAAGAGAATTTGTGAGTTTTAAATGTTATATTACACGGAGAGTGCCTAACGTAGAGTTTGCCACAACACAATAATCACCACGGATTTGGGGCTGTGTGCTACACACTGACCTGGCACTTTGTAGGCATCCCAGTTAGTCTTCACCACAACTCTATGAAGTACGTATTATTATGTTATTATTCTCAAAGTGGAGAAATTGAGGTTCAGAGAAGGCATGGAACCTCTCAAGGTCTCACAGCTACTCAATGGCTGAACCAGGTCCCAAGTCCAAACTCAACATTATTGATTTCTGAATCACTTCTGAAATCTGCATTCAAACATCCCACTCTCCAGCTGCCACTGCCTGGCCTTCGATCTCATTTTCTTGGTATTGGGATTTCAGTGATTTTCTGAGTCTCCAATCTCCCCTGATTCCAGCACTTCCTGTGAGTCGCCATCACTCTCGCCTTCCTGTTTATTCAGCCTACATCATGAGGTTCGGTGTGGTTTATTCTTCCTTCGTAAACACTCTTAACGCCACTGCTCTTTTCTCCCTCCTTTTGGAAAAAGCACAATCTAGTTAATCCCAATTTTCTTTTTCACTCCATTCTTGCAACCAAGCAGCAATTATAGCTGGAGATAAATGTAGGATTGTGCAGACCGGACTACCTGCAGGAGAGCCAGGTTTTAATTAAGCCCGGAAGGAGACAAGTATCACACACTCAGGAGGGGGAAGATGTAGGGGAGTTTGATTATTGTGCTATGGGGAAGCCGTGGGACGTTCGTGCAAGGGAGAGGCCATGTGGGGATGAGCATGGGGGAGAGGACAGAGGCAGGGGAGGGGAACTTTCCTCTAGATTAGTGATCAAAGATCACAGGAGCGAAGGGCCTGGTGGGGGCAGTCTGCTAGAATACGCCAACATTGGCACTACTTACTTGGTCCTGACCCTGCCTGGGGTCTCTAGGAAGGTTCTGGCTGGTTTCAGTGAGGACATGAGTCAGTTACAAAACGTACAGAAATGTTACCAATGGGGCCATATGTGGAGACTAGGCTAGTGACAGAGGTTTTTCTTCTGGTCCCTGGTGTAGGCACCAGTTACTGGGCAGTAAGTCCCAGGGTCCTTGGTGGGGCTGGGTCAGTGACGTATGGATAAATGTTTACCATCTGATTTTCTGAACAACCACACAGAGCCCCGCCAGAGCTGATTTCAAATTAGCAGCATCACTTCGCTGAGGACAAGGTTGGAAAGAGATCTGCACAATCAGAGCTGTCAGCCACCAGTGCAGCCGCCTCCAGCACAGCTCTGGCTGGACCAATCTCCATCCAAGCAGTGGAGAAGTCCATTAGCGGATAATGTCCAGGAAGCTGGAAGGGGCCAGGCTCCCAGAATGCAGCTGGATCTTGTTCGGCTTTGTAGATGCAAAGAATAAGATGCAGATAATTCACTGACGGGGAAGATTGTGTTCTGGGGACTGGGCCAAAATAGGATGGTATTGAGAGAAAATCGTGTCATCTTCATTAATTGGGAAGGCCCCTCAGGCATTGGCCTTCCGCCCTCCGTGGGACCCTCTGGTTATGTGTCTGCCTTTTGTCCTACTATCAACATTCTGTTCTACGGGACGACACTTTTAGATGTACAGATGTCCGGTAAGCTTCTGTTATCAGAAAGTGTGGGAATAACTGCAGTCCCTTAAACAGAATTTCAAATATCCACAAAATTCACTCATGCGAATGATTTGTTTTCATCTCTAAGAGACAACACCGCTGTATTCTGCAGAAACCTCAGTGATTGGGATAGTCAGGCATACGAACAGGTGACTGCAGGAAAAGGAGATGGCAGCAAACCAATGGGGAAGATAAGTGCTCGTGGAGATCAACAGGCATAGCATGGAAATATTTTCCTTATCAAATGAAAAAGATGTCAACTACGAACAGTGCCCTTTCTGGTGGCATGTTTGTCTACTACCTATGTGTCCTACATGGATGCAGACCCTTTCATCTGTGATGGCACATGTAGGCATGTGAAACTCCTGACCCACGTTACAACTCCTACTTCTCCCGAAACATTTGAAGAGACCAAGACATTCACTGCCTGTAAGGGGCTGACCCACGTGATCTGCCAGCCCCAACCCGGCACGTCTCAGAGTTTTGTTTTTCTTCCTGTTTTCAGTTGTCCATTGACTGATTCCTGGCATTCTGGGTATTGCGGATCACAACTCAACAGACGAGGAGGGGCGAGTCAGAGGCAACAGGAGTGTGTCTTATCACCGTGGAGGTCCTGGCACTTTGCTTTTAAATAGAGTTTTGTGACTCTTTCTCAAGGGGAGAGAGGAGCCAGGTGACCAACTGTGGACTATCAGTCTGTTAAGGTGCTTATGGTAGATAGCGCTTTGTGATTCTCACAATGGCTTGAAATCTATGTTGGCTTTTTTTTCTCCTTTGCGGCACAATGCCAGTTTGCGACTTCTCAAATTCCAATCATATCAGATTTATTGACTTGCTATTTTGCTATCCTTTCTAACCTTGGTACATTATTTATATTTTAGCTGTGATCTCCACCAAAGGAATTGACCTGGCTTCTAATGGAAGAGAGAGTTAAAATAAAAATAGAACCATTAGACCATGATAGGGCATGATAAGTTGGGAAAGGTTTGGACATCAGAATAATGATTTGTTTGAAAAATCAAAGAAAAAAGAAGCTACTACATTTGAGTCAAAACCTAGCCCTGCTCTCCCTGGCTGTCAAGGCAGAAGGGGAGCATGATGAATGACTTTGTCTGCTATGTCACACACCTCACTGCTAAGGACCCCGGAGAAGTGGGCTGAGCAGTAACCAGGCCGACAGGCAGGCTTCCCATAGCCCTTCCCCGCACGGAGGCACTTACCTGATAAGATGGACGCCACGGCGGCAATGATGAAAGACACAATGACACCAGGTCCTGCCATTTCCTTGGCCACCAGGCCTGACACCACATACATGCCAGTGCCCACACAGCTGCCAACGCCCAGGGAGATGAGGTCCATGGTGGTGAGCACCTGGGCTAGCTTGGTGCCATGTGCTGTGGTGCCCCCAGTTCCCTCCAGCATGGACTCCACCGGTTTGGTGCGCAGGATCCTGGAGTGCATCGCATACCACGCAGCACCCCACTGTACCCGCCGGGGGTCCAGGGAGGCCAGGAATCCACTCATCTCGTACGGTAGGGTTGTGGTGACGGTCAGCTGATGGAAGAGGGTTACAGAAGCCTTACTCGATGGTTCTGGAACTCATCTAGTGAACAGGGATCTCCCTTTCAGGAAAGATCCTGAGGGAGCCAAAGCAGCCTTCTCCTGGGCATGGATGTCTGCAGGAAAAACACAAGAAAGCAGAAGATGAGGCTGAGTGGGAAGCACACGATGACTTAGAGGCATGGCTGCAGGTTAATATCCTGAACTCACAGAACTGGTCCGTCCTGTGTGTCTGTAACCCGGGAGGGTGCATGTCCCCTGTCAGCTCTCGGTGCCAGGCTGCAGCTCGCACTGGTTGCACAGCCATTCTGGAGAGCGTGGCCTGAGTCAGAGCTCTGGGACCGTGGGTAAGCAATTTCACTTTTCTGTGCTTCAGTCTCCTCTGTCCAGGGGAAATAGAGCCTTCCTCGTAGTGTGGATGTGAGGATAAAATGCACATAGATAAAAAGGAGCTTGGGACAATGCCTGGCATGTGGGAATTGCTCATCTGTCTCAACGCTAAGTGTCTCTTAGCTGGCTCTGCCCGGCTCCTCAACTTGTAGAGATGCAAGTCCCAAAGTCAAGGGTTGATGGGACTTAAATGGTAGATGCTTGATGAAATTATGGTGTCTGGAGGTGGGGCCTTTGAGAGGTATTTGATTTGGATGAGGTTGTTAGAGGGGAGTCCATGATGGAATCATGGTGGCTTGATCAGGGGAAGCCACATGGAAGTGGATGTGTGCTCCCTGTTTCTCTCGGCTCACCCTCATCAGGCTCCAGGTCAATGGGGCTGCCCCGTCTTGGATTGGGACCTTCAGAATCACGATCAGAGAGAAAGCTCCTCTTGGGTGTTTGTTAGAATGATGAAAAGTTGACTGCTTTACTCAGACTATAATTCTTGGGCATATTCTTTGGGATGAAGTACCTTTTTAAAAGCATTTATGTAAGAGGGTAAAATCAGATTCATGATTCTCGAGAAGAGCCTTGCTACCCCATGGGATTGTTTGGGGACTTGGCTCTCAAATAAAATGAAGAATGTTTTGGGCATTTTTATTTTATTTTATTTTGGTCTGCTGAATACTGGAGTTGAAGGGAATGCTAGCATTTGGTGGGAGTTCAGCCTAACTCTGTTTTACTTAAAAACACATATTATATTTTGGATGGCTTTAATATACAATTTCATTGAATTTTCCGGGGATGCAATTATAGAATATCTAAGCAAGGCTGTGAAGTGTTTAGTTTGGAACTCAGTAGAAGTTGTTTACCACTTCAGAAAACCAAAGCCTCCATGGTGGCGTTGCCCCCCAGGATTACATATGCAGTGCCACCCGAGGCAGCCATTTGGAACTGGCTCGTATGTGGTGATTCTTCATATAATGCAAGCTTGCGACAACTTCATTGGGACACACCTACTTACATACTGAAATATGTTTCATACAAATAGATTATCTGTGATTTTCATCCTCTAAGGAGAGGCGTAATAAAAATATCTATTACTAAAAGAGATGATGGGGCTGACAGAGTTGAGAACTCTGGTGTTAGGTGATTCCTAAAGTTTTGCTGGGGTGGGAACTTGTAGCAGTGGCTAAGGCGTTGCTTGTGATACTGGCATTCCATATCTGGGTTCCTGGGTTCTGGTCCTGGCTGAGCTGCCGATGCCAGATTCCTTCCAGTGCGCACCCTGGCAGGAAGCAGCTGATGGCCGAAGTACTTGAGTCTCTGCCACCCACAGGGAGACCTTGACTTGAATTCCAGGTTTCTGGCTTCGCCTTGACCCAGTCCCAGCTGTTGTAGGCAACTGGGGAGTGAACCTTTGTATGGGAACTCTGTTTACCTGTCTCCCTCTCTACCTTTCAAATAAATGAGATAAATAATTTTTATATAAAGTTTTGTCAAATTAGAAGATGAAAATATTATACTTTTATTGAAAACTGGAAGCTTTATAAAATTATTTAAAGAATTTGAATTATGGCCAAACATTGATTCCAAATGCTGCACTAATAAGCATAAGGTATTTACATATATGATAAGTACCTGGCTACATAGGCTACAAATACTAACTTACACTACTTAGCTCTTAATGTACCACTTCTCTGCTTCTAAAGGCTTTGCAAATACCTAGGATAATTAGAAGAATCAGGTGAAATGTGGCAATTTGGTTCACAGGGGTTGGGTAACAGCCCTTCTGGTTTAATTTCCTCCTACACCTGACAGTGTTGCTTCCTGCTGTGTTTTTGTTCTTGACAACAACTTAAATCTCACCACGGTCAGATAGTTCTCCTGTACACAGCAGAGCTCTTTGAAAGCCCGAGTGTCCGCATTTCCCCTCCACCAGCATGTCCCGTCGCCTGTCCCGGGCAAGTAGCAGGGTCTCAAGACAACGCTTCTCCACAGCCAAAGGCTCTAGAGGCTTGTCTTGGTCAGCCCCTTCATCAGAAAGTGTCACAAGGACACTGAGCCATAAACCAGGCTTATAAGGGAGGTGACAGCTTCTATTTGTACTGCGTGTAACTTGAAACCTGAAACCATGGTGAAAACGCGGAGAATCAACACGGATTGAAGGTGGCAAGAATTCCTTCAAGGAATAGCTTCTTGTGTTCCACAGCAGTAGTCATATACCCTATGCAGAAGGAGGAACTGAAAGGGAGGAGCTTGAAGGCTTGAGGCATGGAAGGTAGATAAAGAATGCAAGGGTTAGCTATGCTAATTACTTGATCTGATCAGATTGTGCTGAAATATTGCACTGTCCCCCATGAAAAATGTACAAGTATTACATGTTAAATAAAAAAGTTCCTGCCTGGCTCTATTCTCTCCCCGTGATTCCTCTGAATGCTTATTTCATTGATGCAAACAGGGACGTGGGTCATTTCCTTTCTTGGTAGGCAATTTACTGGAGAGAACAAAATGTACAAAAGAAAACATGCTTCTAGGTGACTATTGACAACATCCATATTCATTATCCTCAGATTATGTTAATCAAAGATCGTTTTGGAAGCTCACTGCTGTTGTCTTCCAAGATGAGCAGTAGATGTGTGTTGTGCTTTCTCTAGCACTTTAATTCCAGTTTCTCAAAATACTTCTCAGCTATAACTAAGGAAGGCTTCCAGGGCCTCAGGGAGAAGGGAGTCATCATTGTGATATTTGCTGGCAAGCTGGGGGCGCTCAGCAGGCTCCAAATGTGAGGATGGTAAAAGCAGGTTCCTTTCAAGATGAACATGATTGCGGTCTAGAAACTCATTGAATAGGTAGGATTATAGAATTAGGTTAGAAGCCCGCCCTTGGAGATGAGGAGAGGAAGGAAAAGAAGGCTAACAAAGCAGTCAACAGCGAAAAATCATTCCTGTGTGATTTTGCAGGTGCATTAAGGGATGATAAAGATCACTCATGACACCGTTGGTACCTCGTGGTCTGCCTTGCTGGGACATCTGGGGCAACAGGGAACATTGGCTGAGAGAAGTAGCTCCTGCATGTGTTTGGACGGTTGCGATCGGTACAAAATATCTCTAATCAGTGTACCCAGGCAAAATGAGGCTAGAGTTAGAATGAAAGCGTCCCTGTCTGATGAGCCCCACCTGATGAGGCAGGGACTGAATCCTGTATCCCAGGGTCTTGTGTTAACCCTTTCATCAGCCAGACTGAGTACAGAATTCAGGAGCCAGGTTTCCTGGGTTCAACTTCTGGCTCTGCCCTTGCTAAGGGACCCGGGACAAAGCCTTGCTTGCTTCCATTTTGCCTTCTATAAAATGGGATGACAGTGGCACTGGGCTCACAGGGCTCTGTGGTGAGTAGTGGAGTCTGGAGAGCCATGGAGGAGTGTTAGCTGGGGTCACAGTGCTCTAGCCCATGACCAGGACCTTTCGTCCCCTGCTGCTCATATCCCTGTCACCACCTCCACCTTCCTGATTGCAGCTCAGCCCTTACCTAGGGCTTTTCTCTGCTGAAACTCCCCTGGGCGTCTCCTGGTGGCAGACTGTCCAACCTGGTATTTCTGCTTCAGGGGGCTCTTGATTACCTAAGATCTCAGAGAAAGGCTTTCTGACTTGCTGTGTTTCCCTGTCTAAGCGGACTCCTCGGCAGACTTGCTTTGGCCTTGGGGTGTTCCATCTCCTTTAATTCCTACAGACCTTGGACTTTTCCCCAAAGATGCACATACACCACTGGGTGTCTGGGACATGGTGGGTTTATCTAC
This sequence comes from Lepus europaeus, assembly GCF_033115175.1. Lineage (NCBI taxonomy): Eukaryota > Metazoa > Chordata > Mammalia > Lagomorpha > Leporidae > Lepus > Lepus europaeus. The sequence continues at coordinate 109,892,205 of NC_084828.1, read as the reverse complement.
AGTTACCATCCTATCCCTAAAAAAATCCCCTCTGACCTTCATGCTGGGGGCTTTCTCTGGCTCCCTCAGCCAGAGTCTTTGATGGTGGATCCTCTCTGGGCTCCTTGCTTCTGCTGTTCTTCTATTGCCTCCATCTTGCCACATCCGGCTCTGTGTTTGCAGCTCAACTGTAGATGTGCTTGCACATCGGTTGCACCCAGCCCAAGACCCTGGGTGGCCAGGCGAGGCCAAGCGTCTGCTCGGCCCTAACAGAGCACCCCAGGACATTAGATAGGGAGATGTGTCCCAGTAACTCCCTTCTGTTGTCTGCAGTTCTGGTCTTGTAACTATAGAGATTAGGGCTAATCTGCTTATGGAATAAGTCTTCGAGACTTATTTCTTGGAGTTTATCTCCCCTGGACTAAGCATTGATTCCTTCTATGATCAGTGGTACTTCATATGTTTTTTTTTTTTTAGAAAACTTTTATTTAATAAATATAAATTTCAAAAGTACAATTTTTGGATTATAGCAGTTTTTCTCCCCATAACCACCCTCCCACCCACAAACCATCCCATCTCCTACTCCCTCTCCTATCCCATTCTTCATTAAGATTCATTTTTAATTATCTTTATATACAGAAGATCAACTTAGTATGTACTTATAAAGATTTCAACTGTTTGCACCCACACAGACGCACAAAGTATAAAGCACTGTTTGAAGACTAGTTTTACCGTTAATTCTCATAGTACAGCACATTAAGGACAGAGATCCTACATGGGTAGCAAGTGCACAGTGACCCCTCTTGTTGATTTAACAATTGACACTCTTATTTATGACATCAGTGATCACCTGAGGCTCTAGTCATGAGTTGCCAAGGCTATGGAAGCCTCTTGAGTTCACAAACTCTGACTTTATTTAGGCAAGGCCATAATCAAAATGGAAGTTCTCTCCTCCCTTCAGAGAAAGGTACCTCCTTCTTTGATGGCCCGTTCTTTCCGCTGGAATCTCACTCACAGAGATCTTTCATTTAGGTCACATTTTGCCACAGTGTCTTGGCTTTCTATGCCTGAGAAACTCTCATGGGCTTTTTAGCCAGATCAGAATGCCTTAAGGGCTGATTCTGGGTACCTCATATGCTACATCTTCTAGATCAATCACATTCTGATTTGTACTTCCTAGCCAAGATGTGCTTTATTATGGTTGACGTTTTTTGAACAATGGGAGGGTGGTGAGGGAAATGTTTGTGATCAAACTGGCCCTGTGTGTGTGTGTTTGTGCATGTGTGCATGGGCACATGAGTGTGAACATGTACCTCCTCAATCATACATTGCTGGCCTCTGAAAAAATTCATTCAGATAAACAATTTGCTTTAAAACCAGGGTTCCTGCTTTTCAGGTTGCTAATCAAACCTACTTTAAATATTTTTCTGATCATCTACCATACTACCTAACAATGCACTAGCCCATTTATACTGAATAAGGAATCAGGCACAGCTGACTTTGTTTTGCTTGGAGTGTCTTTAAAGGGGAATTTGAGGGGTCGGCGCTGTGGTGTAATAGGTTAAGTTTCTGCCTGTGGTGCCATATTGGCACTGGTTCGAGTCCTGGCTGCTCCACTTCCAATCCAGCTCCCTGCTAATGGCCTGGAAAAGCAGCAGAAGATGGCTCAAGTCCTTGGGCCCCTTAACCCATGTGGGAGATCTGGAAGAAGCTCCTGGCTCCTGGCTTGGGATCAGCTCAGCTCCAGCTGTTGATGCCATCTGGGGAGTGAACCAGCAGACAGAAGACCTCTCTCTCTCTCTCTCTCTCTCTGTCTTTCCCATTCTCTTTCTGTAACCCTGTCTCTCAAATAAATAAATCTTTTTTCTTAAAGGGGAGTTTGAATCTGTAACAACTGTATCTGTTAGACATGCATAAGAGGTTGTATGAATTCAGCTTCCATTTCCAAGTTTATCATTTCTTTTTCTGTTACTGCAAAGGTTATTGAGTATATTAATCAGCTCTTGCTGGAGTGATAGCCCAGATTTCCATCTCTTACAAACATGACATTGATCTCTTGTGGTGGCTCTACTCCAGCTCAGATGGGCCACAGGCTGCAGTCTGGACTGTGGGTCCACTCCACGTGTTGTCTCATTCGGGGTTCCAGACTGAAGGAGCCATGCCTGTCTGACACATGCTGTTCCCTGTGGCACAGGCCAGGGACAAGGCACCAAGTGAGCTGTGAGATGTCTTTCCAGCATCTGGAGGGATGTGACATTTCCACTGACTCCCTATTGGCTAAAGGAAGTCATATGACCAGGCCCAGAGTTAGTGGGATGAGAGGTATCCTCCTCCCATAGGCGGCAAGTGAGACCCATGGCAACAGTCAAGGTTGTGCACTTTGCTTAGAAAGGCAGTGTGAATAGCTGTGCTGGTAACATCTCCCTAAGTTCTACTATGTGCTAGGCAAAGCACTCTTTTGAGGCTGTTTTATCCTGGAATGGGCAGAAATTTATCCTGCTGAAATATAAACTTAAGGAGACTCTGAGGTGCTTATTCCTGCATGTCTACAGTTCTTTTTTTTTTTTTTTTAAGATTTATTTATTTGTTTGAAAGGCAGAGTTACAGAAAGGAGGGAATCTTTCATCTGCTGGTTCACTCTCCAAATGGCTGCAAAAGCTGGAGCTGGACTGATCCAAAGCCAGGAGCCAGGAGCCAGGAGCTTCTTCTGGGCCTCCCACGTGGGAGGTGCATTAGCAGGGAGCTGGATCAGAAGTGGAGCAGCCGGGACTCAAACTGGTGCCCACATGAGATGCCAGCACTGCAGGGGGCAGCTTTATTTGCTATGCCACAGTATGGGCCCCTGTCTGCAATTCTTTAAAGGTGTTAACTATCGACTTCCTTTAATGACCAATATAAGTTAAATATTCATCTGCTTCTCACAGAAAGCAGAACAAAACAGAGAGAAATCAGTTTAACTTTGTCTGAAACAAATAATTAAAAAAAAAAAAACCTGAAGAGGACAATTGATCTTTACCGGGTCCGGAATACTTGCACTTGAAAAACAGTTTGCCGTTTGGCTCCCTTGCTTGTCAGTGCTTCATGCACTGAGAATGTTATCCATATCCCTGGGTGTGGGTTTTGATTTGGCAGAAACGGTTGTAGAAACTCTCAAAGACAATGTCTGCTATCTACCTGGAGGGAGAGGCAAGGAGGAGCTTGTTCAGAGTTGTGTTCATTCAGCATCAGGTTGCCACCCTTCTCCTGCAACTCCCTGGCCAGGGTGGGCATCACAGGCTGGCATCACCACCTGCACTGCTGTCCCGTTGGCCCCAGCTCCAGGGCTTTAGGTCACCTTCCACTCCCAGAGAGCCCAGGTCCAGTTTCTCAGGTCTCTGCTTGGTGTCACGTGTTAGTCACGGCACACAGAGTAAGGGTAACAAAGCCAGAGCCCAGGACACAAAATAAACTTCTCCACTAATCAGATTTCATAGGGAAACCCTTCATTTAGGAGGCACAAATCTTACAAGAAAATAATTTAATCTTTCCATGCCACCACAAAGGATGTAAGAAGTCATATCAAATGAATCACTGTGAAAGTCTTTATTGAGTTCCTACTACGTACTTAGCCTAGTAGTAGTAGATCCTCTCACTAGCCACCAGCTAGGGCTGTCCTGAGTTACTTGATTGGCATGAAGTGCATCGAACAGTCCCTTGCCTTCTGGCTGGGCTGGTCAACGGGAGGTTCCAGCAAGTGATGAGGAGGGTGGAAGAGAGGCAGAGAGACAGTGAGGTGTTTAGCTCCAGCTCCCTGCTGGTCACCGTGGGTGGGCTATGTTCACACAGCAGAGACTGGCTCCCACCACACGGCCCTTTCCCAGAGTCCTCTCTCTCTGGCCCTGGTAACTTCTTTCGTTTTGTCCTTTCAGGCACAGGGTGGTACCCATGTTTTCAGCCCCTCCCACTGCACTGTACGTCATGGTTTCTTTATCCCTGTGCATATCTTTGCATACAGTTCTTTTCATAAACTCTCCTCAAGATACCTGATTTGAGTGTGCCAAGTGCTTCCTGCTGGCCCCTGACTGTCAGAGGGTAATATCTTGGGAAATTCAGGACAATCAACCATACTCTCTAAGTGTACAGAGATAGTAAATGGGTTGAAATCTGATCACTGAGGTCTGCTATGTGACCTGGGTGAGTCTCCAAGCTACCGTTTTCTCATCTGGAAGATGGGAGTAATAAGAGTTACCTTGTGGAGTTGTCATGAAGACTTAATAAGATGATGCTACAGATGGGTTTGGAAACTATGAAGTAACCAATCATTAAAGGCATCGAAATGGCGACCAATGCCTTAAAAGATGGTGGAGACACATTAAAACACTTGATAATGAACAAAAGTAGACCCAAAACTGTTTGCAAAGCTTCTCTTACCAAAGGAGAGTGAGGCATGACATTTCAGAAAATTTTTGTGTGGCAGAAAGACACAATAATTTTTTTTCTGGTTCCTAGTTGGTTAATCAGAAAAGCTAATTTGGCTAGAACACACTTCCTAAGCATTCCAGTAATGCTGCATGCAAAAGTTATTGGGAAATATGATGAGTCCATTGGTCATTGTAAACCACATGCAGATTACTAAAGTGAAAGGTGCAGAGCATAGAATTGTAAATGAACATAGAACTGTGAATCGGGAGACTTGAGGGTGGCCACAATCCTGGGGGATAACCTGTGGGTGAGATCTTGGGTAAGCTACAGCCTGCTAAGGGTCTGTTTTCTCTTTTAGAAGTGGTGATAATGACTTACTTTTTAATACAACACTACAGGTTGAAAAATACAGTCACAGATGATGTGCAAGGTATTTTTTTCAACAAAACTCTGATCTCACTCAAAATATGCTATCAGAGGCCCTTCAGAAACAGTGAGATCATAGGGTATGTGTGTCAGGTGTCCTCCAGCATGGCCCTTTCACGCCATGTGTAATCTCCATGTTGCCGAGCCCCCAGAAGCCAATCTGTACCCATGTGGCTGCATGCCCGGCACACCTGTCCTCACACCAAAGGCAGAGACACCAATTGGACTCCTAAGACACTGAGAGGAAACAGGCCTTTACTGAAAGTTCCCCGCCGGTGCCACGGCTCACTAGGCTAATCCTCCGCCTTGCGGCGCCGGCACACCAGGTTCTAGTCCTGGTCGGGGCACCGGATTCTGTCCCGGTTGCCCCTCTTCCAGGCCAGCTCTCTGCTGTGGCCCAGGAGGGCAGTGGAGGATGGCCCAAGTGCTTGGGTCCTGCACCCCATGGGAGACCAGGAGAAGCGCCTGGCTCCTGGCTTCGGATCAGCGAGATGCGCTGGCCGCAGTGGCCATTGGAGGGTGAACCAACGGCAAAAGGAAGACCTTTCTCTCTGTCTCTCTCTCTCTCTCACTGTCCACTCTGCCTGTCAAAAAAAAAAAAAAAAAAAGAAAGTTCCCGATGCACAGAGAAATGCTACTGCACGCCTCACCCAACTCCCCTCTGTATGAGGCCTGTCTGGCTGCTATAACAGATGGCCACACACTTCGGGGCCTGAAGCAATGCAAATCTATAATTTTACAGTTCTAATTTTACAGGGCTGCTTACCTCCTGGAGACCCTAGAGGACAATCTATTTCCTTGTCTTTTCCAGTTTCTAGACATTACAGGTCCCTACGCTTCCTGGCTGGTGGTCCCTTCCTACACCTTCAAAGACAGCAGCTTGTCATCTCTTTTCTGACCCCTTGTCTCCTCCTTTTAAGAACCTCGTGATTATATCAGGCCTACCACTTACTTTAGGACAATGTCCCAGGTGTCCCCATCTCAAGATCCTTAGCTTCATCACCCTGCAAAGTCCCCTCTGTCATGTAAGGTAACATCGTCACAGGTACCAGGATGAGAACTTGGATTTCTAGAAGGCATTCATCAGCCTACACACTTTCCAAGAACCATTCTCACCCAAGGCACATCTCTCTTCCTAGTTCCACACTCTGTGGCAAACTCGCACTCTCTCTTCTTTCTTTCAAAAACAGTTGGCTCGGTCTGTCTCTGTGCACTTTCTCCAAAATTCTGTCCCTACCTAAAATGAAAGCTTAACCCAAACGACACCCACCTACTGTCCCTCAAGGACAGCAACGGTAGAGTCATTGACTAGGTGGTTTCAGAGCACGGTTCTGGCACCTGAGCACTGGAGTGACTTAGGCGAGGCCAAGGCCAGCTTACGGCAGATCTCCTGTTTTCCAAACCTACGCTTTCCCCGCTGTTTCACATTTAGGAAGGTGAACAGAGCGGTCCATGTTTTCTGTTTCTTTTTTATTTGAGAAGGAGGGGGAGGGAAGGAGGGGCAGAGGGAGAGAAACCCTCCCGCATGCTGGTTTACTTCCCCCAAAGCATGCTCTGGCTGTGGTTGGGCTGGGCTGGGCTGAAGCTGGGAGTTGGGAACTCCATCCAGGTCTCCTTTGTGGGAGCCGTAAGCACTCTTTGTATGGCACTACTCCCATGCCAGGCTTGGGGTGGTCTTCAGAGATCAGCATTTGCTCAGGTATCTAGGTGATCATGCTCCTTTCAAATATCATTTTTCCTCGTAGGAGCTGAGGGAAGAGAGAAAGTGATCTAATGGTCTTTAAAACTTCCTAGTGACTTCACCTCGGTGGAAATGTCCTCATCCCAACCTGGAGATGCCCAGCTCCAGCAGGGGTCTTCTGAACGCATTTGCTCACGTTGTTAGCCGGTTTGTTTCCCCAGGGCTGTAGGACCCCCCTCCCCCCACCCCCAGCCCACGGATGCATGCCTGCAGCGGCTCACCCTAGATGTGCCGAATGGACTTGCCTGTAACAGAAGCTCTCTCCCGAATCAGCAACTGCCATTCAGGTGACCGCATTTGTGCTTCTCCGTTGGGGAGCTCTTATTTGAAATGCCTTTGGTTTTCTCCGCTCACTGACTCAACCTAGACCCACTGGGACGTTAGATGCGGGCCTTCTGCAGGCTGGCCACCTGTCTGTTTTGAGATTCCTTCCCCTGCCTCCAAGGAGCATGTCTTGTATTTTGAAGAGTCTACATTTTAAGTCAGACAATTTCAAGTAGAGTTGCCAAGTTTTGAAAATGGCCATTTTATATGATACAACAATCAGCAGACAGATCTGACCTTCATTTTATTGAGGTAGGTTATACATGCTCCATGAACTTGGAGTTCTCAGTGTCTCAGTGAAGCCTAACTGCAGCACACTCCTCCCCGCTCTGCTCTTGGCTCGTGCTGTTCTTTGGATGCGCCATCTGCCTTACATAGTGGATTTCTACACGTATTTATGGAGCACCTGCAAATGCCTGGAATTATGTGTTCAAGGTGCAGAGACAAAAAGAGGAAAAAGGTGGCCTCTGTTCTCCAGGAGCTCTCAGGCTGGCCAAGGAGACAGGCCTGAAGGGACCACCCGGGGTGACACGACCAGATCCTCCACTGCCTTCCCACTTCTTAGCTTTCTTTTCCCGTTTTTCTCACTTATGCCTCTGAAGTTATTGCCATATTCCTTTGGGATTGACCCCATAACCTTTTCATCACTAAATATGTGTTCACCACTTGAGCTCCCTCTTCTGTGATTTTCTTAAATTGCTGTGCATCGATTGTTAAACACTTGAAGGCTAGGATCCCTTCTGAAAACTCTCCCTTTGTATCCCAAAGAAAATGAAATCCAAAGTCCTAACAGTGGCCTCCAGGGCCGCCCCAATCTAGTGTTTACTTTATTTCTCTCCCCCTTGGTTCAGTCCCACTGACTCTTTTCTCTCTTTGAAACATGCTGAGCCATCTATCCTCTCCAAGTCTTTGCAATTGTTTCGTCTATCTGGAATCTCTTGCCTCAGGTGCTTGTCCAGCTCACTCCTTATTCCAGTTCAGCTGAGTGTCACCTCTTCAGAAGGAGGCCCCCCAGACCACCCGAGTCTTTCATAACTACATATCTATATGTATCTATCAGCCATTTACCTATCAATCATCTATTGACATCTATCATGTATGTATCAATCATCTTTGTATCCACCCATTCATCCATACACTTATCTATTTATTCATTTATTTTTGAGTAGTTTATTTGGATTTCTCATTTATTTGTTTATGTTTTCACTGTCTGTCCCCTCTGTCTAGACTGTGAACTCCTTGAAAGTAGGAATTTTGTTTGTCTTATTCTTTGCTGAATCCCCAGTGATTAAGACAGGTACTTGAACACAATAAGAAATCAATAAATACTTGTAGAATAAAGGATTTCTTCATAGTACTTAGAAGATCACTGGGCACAAAATAGTTCCTCATAAAAAGATATCACTTACAATAACCATTTGAAATAGTCCCCAATATCTTGAGGCATTTATTGCAATTTAAGAGGATTTTCTTTGCTAATTATTGTACATAAAATCACAGAACACAAAACCTTGGAAATTATATGGTCAAAGCCCCAGATTTTACAAGTGGAAAAAAAATTACTTTCGTTCAGTGCCTCCACAAATCCTTTTGGAAATCAGTTACCTGGAAATAATTATATCTCATTACAAACAAATTATCTCTATGTAGTATTTATCTTTTATATTCATTAAGTCAAAAGAAGCCCAAATTAAAAATCCACAGTGTTATAATATTAAAAATCTTCAACATTTACCCATTAAAACTTAGTAAGGTTTAGACATATACAATTTGAGGTTCCATGTAGCTTCTCAGAGATTTCAATCTTTTACCCATCAGAGCAGTAAAAATCCTATGAATTCTAAGTATGAAAAGAGAGAAGGTATATGTTTTAATTTTTAGTTTCCTTTTTTTCCATCTGAGAGAAAAACAGTTGAGACCTTTGACAGCTTGGAAATTTAAAACAGTTTTGAGAAATGGAGATTTGCAATGCTCTGTGGGTGTCCTGTTCAGTTCTAGCTTCTGGGGACTTGGGAATGACATCTACACTGGCTCTCAGGGACTCTATGGATCCATGGTCCAAAGAATCGCTCTTCAGAGAAAGGTTCCTTCCATGACTATCACCGTATCTTTCCATGAGAGAATCTGAGAACTAGAGAGCATCTTCTAGTGCTAGCAGAGACAACATCAGAGTTCATTTGGAGACTTTTAAGTGAATTTCCAACCTATGAACTATTCAACTGAGAAGCATTTGTTTCCAAACTGCTGAGTTAAATTTTTTATGGGCTGTAAGTTCTTCAGTTCAAAGGTACTTCTCATAGAGCACAGCAAGGAAAAACTGACAATGCAAACACAGTATTCAGTAATACATAAAAATGTACCTACTACCACCAGTATCCAAAGAAATACCTAATACAAGGAGACATTTTCATTCGTTAACATGATGAAGGTTAAAAATATATAAAAATATTTCTTGCTGGTAAAGGGTCAAATAATTGATACCTCTACACACTGATGGTTGGAGTATAAACTGATATAAATATTTTTGGAAAACAATAAAATCATGTGGAAATAGATGCAGAAAAAAATTTTTCAAGGGAATCCATTGCAGTATTATTTATAGTAAAGTTGTAGAAAACCTCCATTTTCAAAAACAGTGACATTTAGATAAAATATGAAGAGTTTAAAGAATAAAATACTTGGGTCTGGAACCATGCCAGCTGACTGTGATGCCGGCATCCCACATGGACACCAGTTCAAGTCCTGGCTGCTCCTCTTCTGATCCAACTTCCTGCTAATACACCTGGGAAAGCAGTGGAAGATAACTCAAGTCTTTAGACCCCCAAACTCCCATGGGAGACCTGGAAGAAGCTCCTGGCTCCTGGCTCCTGGCTTCGGCCTTGCCTAGCTCTTGCAGCCATTTAGGGAGTGAATCAACGGATGGAAAATTCTCTCCCTCCCCCTAGCTCTCCTTCTGTCTGTAACTCCGCCTTTCAAATAAATAAATAAAATCTTTTTTAAAAAAGAAAAAAATACTAGGCAACACTCAAATATTGTTCTGAAGTAACATTTAATGACATGAAAATCATTCAGGATATATCACATTCAAACAACTCCTTCCATTTTACTAAATCCAATGAATATATTTCAAGACCTCATCTCCCTCCCTTGTCGACTCAGAAATGTGTGCATCACAGTTATTCAAGTCCTCCTTAAACACTCAGTTATATATTTTTTTAAAAAGATATTTTTTTATTTGGAAGGCAGAATTACATAGGGGCACACACACAGAATGCTTCCATCTGCTGTTTTTTTTTTTAAAGATTTATTTTATTTATTTGAAAGACAGAGTTACAGAGAGAGGCAGAGACAGAGAGGTCTTCCATCCGCTGGTTCACTCCCCAGATGGCTGCAATTGCTGGAGCTGTGCTGATCCGAATCCAGGAGCCAGGGGCTTCTTCCATGTCTCCCACGTGGGTGCAGGGGCCCAAGGACTTGGGTCATCTTTTACTGCTATCCCAGGCCATAGCAGAGAGCTGGATAGGAAGAGGAGCAGTTGGAACTAGAACCGGCACCCATATGGGATGCAGGCGCTTCAGGCCAGGGTGTTAATCCGCTGTGCCACAGCGCCGGCCCCTCTATCTGCTGTTTTACTCCACGTATTATGGCCAATCCAAAGCCAAGAGCCAGGAGCCTCTTCTGGATTTGCCATATTGGTATAGGGGCCCAAGGACTTGGAACATCTTCCACTGCTTTCCCAGGCCATTAGCAGGGAGCTGGATTGGAAGTGGAGCAGCTGGGTCTCGAACCGACACCCATATGGGATGCTTGCACTGCAGGTGGTGGCTTTACCCAGTATGGCACAGTGCCAGCCCAAAAAAGTCACTCCTTGACTAAGAGATTTGGATTTCATCCCAGAGAAGAGATAGTCATGGTGTGTGTGTGTGTGTGTGTGAGTGTGTCCACGTGCAAACTTGGTGGTGACCTCGGATCATTCTTTTAGATCACCATTGTGATCTTGTTTGGAAAGATCTTAAGAAGAACTCCTCTTCCAGAAAACCCCTCCTGCTGGGCATTTTCAGTGCTTAATGCAGTGTCTGCCACTTGTGGGAATCATGTGAGTACGTATGTTGACATGCGAGTGTGAGTTGCTGTGGAGAAACCCTGATGCCTGGTATGTCTGTGCTGAAAGAGGGACCCGGAAGGGAGAAAAGAGACCTTCTAAGTGATCTTCAGTGCAATCTAAAAAAGAAATGGGAGAATCTGCTTGACAAAACTGACCAAGAATAAAAATCTCCCCTGAGGTAGAGTGTCAGATGGCTTACAAACTTCAAGGTCTCCCTGGACCTTCGGGTCGGGAGCTGACCTGAGACTGTCCCTTGTCTGAGGTCTGGGGCTCAGGTTGAAGGTATGAAGTCTCCTTGCCAAGCCCGGCCAGTGGACCTGTTGCCATCCTTTGTGTCTCCTGCAGACGAGATGGCCATGATGCCTCTGTCCAGAGTCGGTCCAAGAAGGGCCCATTTTACTACGTCCTGCATCGCAGAGATCCACCAGCTTCCGGTCCCTGTCCGTGAGAAGCGCTGTCTCGCCAGGGACCAGGAGGTGGGAAAGAGGGGCGGCCAGGCTGCATGCGTGCTTTGGTCACTGAAGAGTGCCCCAACAAGTACGTCTCTCCGTTCAGGGCCTACGTGATCTGGCCCGTCCTACGCAGGATGTGAGGGTGAGACCTCCTTGTCTAAGGTTTGGGTCTGACCAGGGCCCCCATTCCATTCATTGAGTGAGAAATCTCCAGATTAAAAGGGGGTCACTCCCTTTGGAATACATCACAGACCAAAAAAGCCTCCTATTATTTTGAACTCTGGGTCTTATATTCTGCTGCAAGTAGGTAACAGGGTAAAATGGACAAAAAGAGAATCTTTGGTTGTGAGGCGAAAATCAGAGAGAGGGAAAGTCTTCTTTGTTCTCACCGCTGAGGTAGAAATACTTGTTAGTGCCAGCTGCTGCCCATACCCTACCTGGCCCAGACAGCAGCACCACTTCTCACAGTGCTGACTATGGAGCAGGCATGCTCTCAGCTGACTGAGACATATTGATTCTCATTGCAGCCCTGTGAGAGAGATGCTATTTTTAACCACCCCCAATGAAGGATGAGGACGCCGAGGCATAGAGGCGTAGAGCCATTAAGGCATGTGTTGAAAGTGGTGCAGTTCCTGGGGGCCCAGCTGGGGGATGTGAATCCAGGCAGCAAAGCTCCAGGACCGGACTTGCTAGGGCAGCACTGGCCAGCAGACTTTTCTGTGCTGTGCAAATTGGCAGCTGCTAACCCCCTGTGGCCACTGAGCACTCAAATGTGGCTAGTGCAACTGAAGAACTGAACTTTAAATTTTATTTAATTTTAATTGCAAGGATACCTTGGATATACTGCAAGTTCAGTTCATTGCAATAAAGAATATATCATAATAAAAGAAGTCAAATAAAATTTTCATTTTCCCAGTGCATAGCAAAGTTATGTTTATATTATACTGTGGTCTATCAAGTGTGAATAGCATTATATTAAAAATGTATATACCTTAGCTTTAAAATGTCTGGCTTTAAATAATCATCTGAGCTGCTGGAGAAATGGTGCTGCTAGACCTGCTGGAGGCAGGGTTGCCACTAATCTTCAATTTGCAAACAATGCAATGTCTGCAAAGAGTAATAAAGTGAAGTGCAATAGAAATAGCTATGCCTGGGCCAGCGCTGTGGTGCAGCGAGTTAAAGCCCTGCCTGAAGTGCTGGCATCCCATATAGGCCTGGTTTGTGTCCCGGCTGCTCCACTTTCAATCCAGCTCTCTGCTATGGCCTGAGAAAGCAGTAGAAGATGGCCCAGATCCTTGGGCCCCTGCACCCACGTGGGAGACCCAGAAGAAGCTCCTGCTCCTGGCTTTGGATTGGCACAGCTCCGGCTGTTGCAGCCCTTTGGGGAATGAACCAGTGGATGGAAGACCTCTCTCTCTGTCTCTACCTCTCTCTGTATCTCCTAAAAAAAGAGAAATAGGTAGGCCTGTATTATAATTTTATTATCAATTAATTTATATGCAAGACATATAAGATACACACACACACAGAGACATACACATAGAGTTTTCATATGCTGGTTCCTTCTCCAAATGCCCTCAATGGTCAGGCTGGGCCAGGCCAAAGCTAGGAGCAGGAAACTCAACTCAGTGGTAGCAAGGAGAGACCCAGCTACTTGAGCCATCACCACTGCCTCCAAGGTAATGCTTGTACTTTAAATTTAAATAGCCACATGTGTCCAGTGGCTAGCATTCCAGATGGCACAGCTGTTGAGTCTGCTTAGTAACTCCAGAAATAACACTGGAAAGTAGTGGTATCCTTTGCAGGAGCAGGCACTGAGTATCTCTTTCCAAATGGAGCTGGAAGTCTATCTTTCCTCTTTCATCCGTATCCAGCAGTCTCTTTTTCCCTTCCTCTATTATTAACGTAGTAACAGTAGACCTGCACATTGTGACATGACATCACGCTACATGTGTGGGACTCTGGGATGCCCCTGATACTTGGCCAAACTGGAGCAGCTCAACTTGGTGTTAAGTGGTATACTCACCGTTAACATATTAAGGACTTTTCCAAGACTATTCTTTGGCAGCCACTTTCTCCTTGATTATTTTTCTCTGCACCTTATCTCAATTCTTCCATCATCAGCAACAAAATACATATTACATTAAAAAAATCAGGCTTTGGTTGAAGGTAGTGAAGTTATAGCCACCTCCAACTCACTATTTAATTTGCAGGTCCTCCTTTACAGCCAATACTATCTTTCAATTAGGGTCATATTAGGTCATATTATTATAAAAAAAAATACAGTTGTTTATGGTTGGGGGACTGGCACTTTTTCTTAAGACAATTTTGAACAAACCAACTTCGTTAACCAACAACGAGCCACGCCCAGTGTCTCGTACCCAGGAGCCTCTCAACAACTGTTAACACCTGCTTGAGTTCCTGTCCTCTGCCTTCCTTTAGTGACTGAAGACTTAACTCAGTAGGAAACCTCATTTTAGTCCCTGGGCGCATACAGAGAAAACAGAATTCTGTTGAACCAAGAAAAACCACATTCAAATACTCGCACACCCGCACCTAATGCACCCAGGCAGTCCCTTTTGGCAACGGAAGAGAAGACATTCTGTTTGCTTTGTCAGACAGCAGCCTGCCCACCTGATCACCAAGTGTGATCGCTGTGGTATCTGGAGACGGAGCGGTCCACAGACTCATTTAGAAGGGACACGTTCACGTGGTGGTGTGTACACAGAAGGAGAAAGAGATAAGAAGGCATTTTATAATTCCTAAAGGTAAGACATCTAGCACTGTACATGTTAAACATAATCTTGTTCTGTTCCCAGGCAGTTCTCCAAGACTCCTTGGGGAACAACCTTGATGTCACACTGGGCTGGGTCCCTGGTGTCCTCCCTGACAAGGATGCCTGATGGCAGCGCTCTCATACTGGGAGACAGCTGGCCTGGAAGGTGACTTGGATCAGCCTTTCCCTCCTCCAGTCCTTCCTTCTCCAAGCAGGCTGGACTGGAGTTGGTGCTGGTGAGAGTGGTAGCACTGTGAACAACAGCATGTTCATGTGGGTGGTGGCCAGATCACCTTGGTTTGCAGCCTTGGGACATTTTAGAATCACCTGGCGGCAAGTTCTAAAAAGAACAACGGCCAGTCCCACTCTCTAGAGATTTCTCCTAAGTGGGTCTGAGCGAGAGCCTGGCATCAGTGATGTCAGACGTCGCCCTGCCATGACTCCAATGTGATGTCGGGGCTGAAACCACTTGGATGGAAGAGAGATCATCGGACGCTGCGGACCCTTCCCTCCTCCTCCTCCTCCCTTCTTCCTCTACTTTTTCTCTTCCCACTCAGTCCCCTTTTCTTCCTCCTCCTCCTCTTCCTCCTCTTCTCCTTTCTCTTCGCCTTCCCCCTCCAACTTCTCTCCTCCCACGGCTGCCTCCTGCAGACTCTTCACCAAATACGGCACGTTCCACTTTGTGAAGTAAAGGGATTTTCCTTTATAACCATGAAAATATTTTCCACCTCCTACAAGCAAGCGTAAATAATTTCAGATAATTAAAAATATTTAACACGAAAGTGAGTTTTTTTTTAACCTTTGTTTGATATTACATACCCAAGGTGGTAGGTATGCTTCCATGTCATCTTAATGAGCTGCAGGGTTGCCCATTTTATGTGTATTCAATAATGGTTGAATCTCCTTTGAATGACAACTGATGCTCTCCTCATTCCTTTGCTCTTATAAACAGTGCTACAGTGGATGTGAATTTTGTAGGCACGCCCACATAAATCTTTAGGCTAAGCTCCTGGAAGTAGGGGACTGAAGCAATGGGCACACATCTTTTATGTTCAGGAGCCTTTGTCCAGACTGACCTCTTATGATGTTGTGCCAGTTTACTCCTGCTCAGTATAGAATGCCTATGCCCATTTCCTTTGAAGAGGGATTGATTTACCATCAGTCTTAGTCTTTGAGCTTGGCAACTCCCATAAGATAAAAATTTGCTCTTGTACAATTTGCTTCAAGCTGTGTTTACCAAATGGCTGATACGTACTGGGTGCTATGGATATCACAAGGTTCTTCCTCTGGGGAACTTTTAATTCTCTTACCCACTGCTTCTGGGCATTTTAAGTGCATAAAAAATGCAGGTCTCAGGTTGGGTCTGCTATTTTGCATTTCCAGGAAACTTCCAGAAGAGGCCCAGGCCTGGGTGGTTGCTCTGCATCGAGCAGCAAGGCTCTGCCTCTTTTGCTCATTCCCACTTTTGCCTACCGCAGTTGTTTCCAAACCTGGTTGGATCTGAGAATCACCTGGGAAACTTAAAAAACAAAAGCATACATACGGCTTGTCAGAGGAGCTTCTGAACGCGCAACTCCGGGATTGGGTCCAAGACTCAGTACTTTAAAGAAAAGCAATGAGCCAGATTCTTGCAACTGCTGGTTGGCCTGCTGCTGCCTCCAGCCCCGAGATCCCCTTGTGATTGCCACTTGTGCGTGTGAATGAGTTTAGACCCTGTCCAGCACCTGCACTTTTCCTTGGAAGCGCTTCATCAACTAATTGATTGTGTCATTGATCTCTGTGTCCTCTGAGGACAGACCAGGGTCCCCAGGGCCAGGTCTGGGCCTGCTGGCAAGTAGGTGGCTCTCAGGACACAGGAATGAGTAAGTGAGTAGACATGGCTTATAAAGCTCCTTGTATTTTCACTTTCAATTCTCCTAAGTGTGTAAGGCATGAAGTACAGGCATTGGTAGTCCCATTTTACAGACAAAAAATAAAAAAGTCTGGAGGAACAAAACGACCGTTCTGTGATGACCTGGCATGAATCTGGGCTCGGATAGCGGCCTTCTGAGCGGTCCCAGGCGGCTCCTGGGCAGCTCTTATCATCGGCCCCAATTGAGAAAATCAGTTTAAATGTCCCCACTGTGACACTTGTGATGATCTCAGAAATTAAAATGCTGACGGTTGTCGCTTCCTGATGTCCCGGGGAGAGGCACTCGGCTCTCAGAGACACCAGGATTGCACCCTTACCGCATAAACAATGGCCTCCCTGGTCACCTCCACATGAGCAGGCAAGAAAATGCACCCAGATCAATCAACTGAAATCGCCTTCCCCTGGACCCTTGGAGGAAGAGTGGGGCGTCTGAACGAGAGCAAGGCCCGAGAAGAAATTTAAGATCTTTGCAAGGAAACCTTCATAATTCTCGGGGTAGAGACCTGATGGCTGGAAGCTTTCTTTCATCTGGGGAGAGGCCAAAAGCTGCAGTTTTCTCAGTCTGTGGTTTTATGTGCAGAGGGGATAAGTGGAAGACCTTGGGCTGTACTCAATGATGGCTGTAGCAGGGCGTGTGTGTGTGTGTGTGTGTGTGTAATGAAAGCTTGATCTGAAATAGGTCAATGGGTCTCAGTTCTATTAGTCTCAGTGCTACCTTTTTTAGACACACCTTGCATTACAAATGTGAGGGGGCATTACCCTCATTCCTTCCCTAAAATGAAACTCATAGGTAATAGAGCCAACCCACAAACACAACGTAGGAAAAATTGCTGCACTCGTAGCCCTCACTGTAATATGAATATCTAGAAGGCAATTAATTGGTAATAAAAATGTTCTTCAAGGTGGAAAGGCTCCAATACAATATAATCAAGTATTCACACTGCAGAGAATCACTGTGGTCTCAACAGCTACAAACAATAACGTTGTGGGGTACTGGTGATCCAGCTGCTGCTGGTGGGGGCTTGCAGGAGAAGTGAGCTTTCTGAAATGGTAAACAACTCTTGTTAAAAGTCCAGACTAATCCTAATCTCAACTTTCCTTGGTTTGTGAGTTGTCTTTCTGAAAAATTCAGCACATATAAATGTTTAAAACCGAGGCATAATCCACAAACTACAGAATTCACCCGTTTAAGTCTAGCACTCAGTATTTTTCTTACTACATTCACAGAGTTGTGCAACCGTTGCCATGATCTAACTTCAGAACATTTTTTTTTCACCCCATGAGCAGTTGCTCCCCATTCTCCCTTCTCCTAACTCCTGGCAACCACAAATCTACTTTGTGTCTTTATGAATTTAGCTAGTTTGGACATTGCTTATAAATACAGTAGTGCAGTCTGCAGTCCCTTGTATCTGGATTTTTTCACTTATTGTGAAGTTGCCGCAGGTAACTCATGTTGTACCATGTATCAAGACCTCATTTCATTGTGTGATTGAACTCCATTGTACAGATATACCATATTGTGTTCATCTACCCATCAGTCAATAGCATTTGTTTTGTCTGCCGTTTATGGATATCATGAAGAATGTTGCTATGAAAATTTGGCACAAACTCTTGTATATATTTTCAAATGTCTTGGGTGTGCACCAGGAGTGGCACTGCTGGGTCATGGGGCAACTTTCTCATTACCATTGGGAGGAACTCTCAGACCGCTCCAAGGCAGCAGCCCCATTTTCTACTCCTACCAGCAACGTATGAAGGTTCAAGTATTTCTACATCTTTCTCAAAATTTCTTTTTAAGAGTTATTCATTTATTATTTGAGAGGCAGAGTTACAGACAAAGAGAGGGAAACAGAGAGAGAGAGAGAGAGAGAGGAAGAGGGAGTCTGCCATCCAGTGGTTCATTCCCCAAATGGCTGCAATGGCCAGAGCTGGGCCAGTCCAAAGCCAGGAGCCAGGAGCTTCTTCTGAGTCTCCCACATGAGTGCAGGGGCCCAAGCATTTTGATGCCCAAGCACCTTCTGCTGTTTTCCCAGGTGCATTAGCAGGGAGCTGGATCAGAAGTGGTGCAGCTGGGACCCTTAAGGGATGCTGGCACGGTGGGCAGAGGCTTAAGCTTTTACGCCACAGCACCAGTCCCATATATGGAGAAATACCTATTCAATTCCTTTTCCCATTTTGAAATTGAGCTGTCTTTTAGTTGTCAAGTCCTAAGTGTTCATTATGGATTCTGGTATTAGTTCTTTCTCAGATACACGATTTACAAATATTTTCTCACATGTTTTTGGTTTGTCTTTTTACTCCCATGATGGCTTCATTTTCAGTGCAAAAGCATTTGCCTTATTCTTTTTCTCTTGTGCTCATTATGCAATTGGTGTCATAGCTGAGAAACCATTGCCTAATCCAAGCTCTCAGTCAAGATTTATGTCTATATTTTCTACTGAGAATTTTATAGTCTCAACTCTTATATTTAGATCTTTTATCAATTTTGAGTTTATATATATGAACTCAAATATATACTATATGTAATATATAATACATATAAATACATATAAGGTGCTTAAAAGGGATCATGGAACATGGAATTAAAAAAGATGTTTATTTTGGCACAAAAATACTGAAATTTACGCCTAGATTTTTCACAGTAACAAGTTCCATGTACTTTTTGAAGATCCCTTATAGGCAGGGATTTCAATTTCTTTTTGCACCCAAAAAATGTATCTTTTAATTCCACTTTCCATGATTTTTTGGAAGCACACTCATATATACTTACATGAGAAGATATGTAACCTGTATAATTTCAGGGAGTAAGGGAGGGAAGTTCCCAGTTTAAAATACTAATATCATCATCATTTTCTTCATCATCAATATAGCAACAACAGAAAAGTCTTCCAAATCATAGAACTTCTCTAATGGGCTCTAGTGGGGAAAAGTATTTTTGTTCCATAAGTGAAGAGTCAATTTAAAACTCAAATACTCAGGGTCAGCATCGACTGGTTCATATCCTGGCTGCTCCACTCCCCATGCAGCTCTCTGCTAATGGCCCGGGAAAAGCAGTGGAATATGGCCCAAGTGTTGTCCTCTGCCACCCATGTGGAAATCCTGGATAAAGCTTCTGGCTCCTGGCTTTGGTGTGGCCCAGTGCTGGCCATTGTAGCCATTTGGAGAGAGAATGGAAGACCCCCCTCCCCCAACTCTGACTTTCAAAATAAGTAAGCAAGTAAGTAAATAAATAAATCTTAAACCTCAAATACTCCAGGGCAAGTGTTTAACAAGTGGCTAAGATACCGGTTGGCTAAGATACTGGGCGTGCCTAGGTTTGAGTCCTGGCTATGCTTCTGATTCCAGTTTCCTGCAAATGCACAGCCCGAGAGGCAGCAGTGATGGCTCACTGATGGTTCCTGCTACCCACATGAGAGTCCTGGTTTAAGTTCTCAGCTCCTGGCTTTGGCTTCACCCAGTCCCAGCTGTTGCAGGCATTTGGAGTGTGACTCAGTGAATGGGAGATCTCTGTCTCTCAAATAAATAAATAAGCAAATAAACAAAATTCGAGGGGCAGGTTTTGGTGCAGTGGGTTAAGACACTACGTGGGACATGAGCTTCCCATATGGGAGTGACTGGGATCAAGTTCGACCTCCTGTACTTCCAATAGAGTTTCCTGTTAATGTACCTGGGGAGGCAGTAGAAGATATTCCAAGTGCTTGGGTCCCTTGCCACTCATGTGAGAGACCTGGATGGAGTTCCAGGCTCCTGGCTTCAGCTGACCCAACCCTGGCTGCTGTAGCCATTTGGAAAGTGAATCAGTGGATGGAAGATCTTGCTTTCTCTGTCTGTGTCTCTCACTCTGCCTTTCAAATAAACAAATCTTTAAAAAATAAAACTCAAAAACTGTATATGAAATATTCAAGGCCAGTGGCGATGTCTCATAGAAGATTTGTAGTGGCTATAGAGAGGTCATAGCACAGGGCTTTGGAGACAGAGCAGGTGGGAGAGGAAGCTTGCCTGAGTGGCAGCTGCTGCACTTAAGTGGCTTGCTTGCAAACATTGACACTAGAGTCAGTCATGGATACTATAACTCTGCTGCCCAAGCCATTGTTAACAACAAATCGTTTTGTATTGTCTGACATTTAAAAATTAGTCTGGTTTTCTTTCCAAAATCCATACAACTTAATTGGAGAAATCTTAAAAAAACGAACTACATAAAAGGCAGCAATATTTGTCACCATGACTTCCACTGCCTACAGAGGGCGCTGTGAGTATTTCAGCGTCCGCGCGTTCAACAACTCCCATTTCTCTCCAGCGTTTCTAAGCCCTCTTTGGTGTCCTTCTGATGGTCAGTTGTTAGGGAACACTACAAACTGCAGAGCTTAAAAAAAAAAAAAGGAAATTAAAGCAAGGCAATAGCAAGGAGAAGGGAAAACAAGAAGTGCTGAGGAGGGGACCGGGCCCTCTCCTCTGACCGGGCACCAGCTGGGCACAACCCAGAGCCACGCTAGGACTGCGCTGTCACATCTTCCCCTGCACAGCCATGACGTCAGCGATGCAATTCAGAATGACCGGAACGAGATTAACCAGGAGTCAGACAGCAGCTCCGGGCTGGCTAAGCCAGGGTGCAATGGCTTTTGCAGGGAGTTTCCTGCTGGAGCACGTTCTCTTCCGAGTCTTCCATCTCTTTCATTTGGTACAAAGCCCCAGAGGCCGCGTTGAAACCGCCCGGAAACTGATGTGCAGCGTTTCCTTCCCCTGGGGTGTGGCTCCTCCCTGCTCTCCCCACAGAGCCAGCACTGGGCCTCTGCCATGTCTCTGCACTGCTCCCCACGCGGGGCCCACAGCGCTCACCTGCTTCTGCTTGCCTGAGCCACCAGCTGCCCTGACCACTGCACTCACAGCCTCACTGGCCTCTGCGTCCATCCGTCCCCTTTCTCCCCGAGGATGCTCCCAAACCGGGCTGGGTTACCACTGCTTGGCTCAGGAACCTTCGACAGTCCCCTGACATGAACAGAACCAAGTCCACACCCTTCGCAGGTAGCCTGCCCCAGTCCACCTTTCCAGCGTCCCGTTCCTTTATTTGAAGATGGCTCCAGGGGAAAGTAATCACTTGTTTAACTAATTATGTGAGTTAAACCTGCTCTGCAGAGGATTTGGAAAATATAGGCAGTGCAGACAAGAAAATAACAATCACCCTGTATTGGTCAGCTTTTATTTATTTTGGACAGGCAGAGTTAGACAGTGAGAAAGAGAGAGACAGAGAGAAAGGTCTTCCTTCCCTTGGTTCACCCCCCAAATGGCCGCTGCGGCCGGCTCACTGCGCTGATCCGAAGCCAGGAGCCAGGTGCTTCTCCTGGTCTCCCATGCAGGTGCAGGGCCCAAGCACTTGGGCCATCCTCCACTGCCCTCCCGGGCCACAGCAGAGAGCTGGACAGGAAGAGGAGCAACCAGGACAGAATCCGGTGCCCCGACCAAGACTATAAACTGGGGTGCCGGCGCCGCAGGCGGAGGATTAGCCAAGTGAGCCACCGCACCGGCCTAGCTTTTATTTATTTATTTTTTTAACTAAACTACTTGAGCGGAGCTTCTCGGTAAAGAAAAGGTTTATTTTGGCTTAAGGTTTGGAGGCTCACAGTTTAAGATGGGGCAGCCCCTGTAGCCTGGAGGGTGGCAGGGGTTGGCAGTGGCAGTGTGTGTGCAGAGGAATCGTTGCATGTGAGTGAGGAAGCAGAGGAGCGAGGCCAAACTTAGCTCACGTAACCAATTCTTGGGAGAACTAGCGTCCGAGGACACACCCCTCCCACTGGCCCCACCTCCAAGACACCGTAATCAGATCACTCTCCACCCTAATCCATCAACCATCAGCATTAATCCATTAACGTTAACATAAGACTTTAGGACTTAAGTGACTGCTAACAATTTTGTGGCAAAATGGTCTAAAATTATGCTCAAACTGCACAAACAAATTGTATTCTGATGTTGTTACTTATCATACTAGGAACATCTGCTCAGATCATTAAAATATCCTAATAAAATGTGAAAAAATACGATTTGAATGGTTGTTAAATGTTCCATCATATGGTCTTCCATAATTGATACAATCATTCATCTATTGTTGCTATTGTTAGACATTTAGGTTTTTATCAAGCTTTCATTATTATCAATAATGCTACAAAGAACTTGCTTGCATGTGAATCTCTGATAACATTTTTGGTGTTTGCTTAGAAAACAGTCCTAGAAAATGACACCTTCCCAGTGCTATGGTGTGTAGGAGGCAGTGCTGGCATCCCATATGGGGGTTGGTTCCAGTCCTGGCTGTTCCTCTTCCCATCTATCTCCTTGCTTATAGCCTGGGAAAGCAGTGGAAGATGGCCCAAGTGCTTGGACCCCTGCACCTGCATGGGAGACCCAGAAGAAGCTCCTGGCTCCTGGGTTTGGATTGGCCCAGCTCTGGCCGTTGCGGCCATTTGGGGATTGAACCAGTGGATGGAAGACCTTTCTCTCTGTCTCTGCTTTACTCTGTCTGTAACCCTACCTCTCAAATAAATAAATAAAATCTTTTTAAAAAAGGCACCTTACAACTCTTCTGCCCACTGTTTTAATTATCAGCATGCTGGTTTCATTTACCCTACTAAGTGTGCATCTATCCCATGTACCCGGAACAAAGTTCTGACCATAGTGGGTGCATTACTAATGTCAGTGGAATAAAAGAGTTTACTTCTGTGGATTTCAGTTTCTTCATTTGTGAAATGAAAGTGTTGAGTTATACCAACTTTTAGCTGTCCTGTGCTATGGTTTCTGTACATTTAGACCTTAGCTGACATGTAGCTAATACATAATAATTGCAAATAGTTGTGATCACAGCCCATTTCTTATCTGGGTGACTAATTTTCCTGGGGGCTTAGGAGAGTCTGCAGCCCGTACCAGGACTGGAGCGCAGTCTGGAAGCGATGCGGTGAGCTGGGAAATCCAAGGGGATTGCATTCCCTTAGCCTTGGCATCAATTTCCTCTGTGTGAACATGAATAAGTAGCTTAGCCTTTCTGGATTTTTTTTTTTTTTGGTTAGATTTATTTATTTATTTGAAGGGAGAGAGAGAGAGAGAGGGAGATCTTCCATCTGCTGGTTCACTCCCCAAATGTCCACAACAGCCAGGGCTGGCCAGGCTGAAGCCAAGAGCCAGGAGCTCCAACCTGGTCTCACACATGGGGGGAGAGGGGCCGAGGCACTTCGACCATCTTCTACTGCCTTCCCAGGCTATTAGTAGGGAGCTGCATTGGAAGTGGAGCAGCCACGTCTCTAACTGGCACTTCAGTATGAGACGCTATTGTCACAAGTATTGTCTTAGCCCACTGAGCCACAATGCCTGCCCTTCAGACCTTCTAGAAACACTATAAATCTTGCCTGCTTTTGAGCTTGGTAGGAGGGCTATCTGAGATAATGTATGGGTAGCTCCCAAAATAGTACAGTTACATTTTTTAAAAAGACTTATTAACTTATTTGAAAGGCAGAGCTGCAGAGAGAGAAAGAGACAGACAGACACACACACACACACACACACACACAGAGAGAGAGAGAGAGAGAGAGAGAGAGAGGTCTTCCATTCACTGGCCCACTCCCCAAATGGCTGCAATGGCCAGAGCTGGGCTGATCCAAAGCCAGGAAGACATGATTCCTCCGGGTTTCCCACGTGGGCGAGGCAGGGGCCCAAACACCGGGGCCATCCTTTGCTGCTTTCCCAGGCACATTAGCAAGGAGCTGGATCGGAGTGGAGCAACCTGGATGCTGGCATTGCAGGTCACAGCCTTCTCTGCTATGTCACATAATCGATCCTCCAAAATTATTCTATTTATTTATTTGAGAGAGAGAAAGAGAGATGTCCTGTCTGTTGGTTCACTCACCAAATACTGGCAAACGGGGCTTGGGTAGGAGCTGGGAGCTGGGGCTCCTTCATGCGTGGCAGGAACCCAATTACTTGAGCCATCTCTGCTGCCCCCAGGGTCTGCATTAGCAGGAAAGTGGACTTAGGAGCTGGGGAGAAGTGTGAAACCCGGGCCCTCTGATGGCGGATGTGGATGTGTTAGCCGCTAGGCCAAATGCCTGCCCCATGGTAGTAGAAGTTTAATTGTCACAGTTATTGTAATGCACATTTCAGGCAATCACTTAGGCAGCACATTCCCTGGATGACCATAGAGCGGTTCGATGAATGGGCGCTACTCTTGGAGGAAGCCATTCATCCTCAGCGTCGGCAGAGCGAAGGGTGAGTGACCACAGAAATCTATTTTCTGCATGTGTGTTTTAACAGCAGAATCTAGACAGAGTCTATTTAGGCCCTCCCCAGAAAATCTAATGGAAGGAAGTATTGATTTTTTCCTACCATAGACACAGACGCACTGAGAAAGCTAACTCACGGATTTTTAAAGGTGAATTATTCAATGATCTACATCACCCACTGAGATGGGGCCTGCTGGGCACTCCTCCACTCTCATCACTAGGTTTTAAGGAAAAGTAATAGTACAGGAACACATGGGAGCCTCATTTAAAAAATAGTCCTCAAGAGACCTCTTTGGTCCGTTTCCCTTAGGAAATTCCTTTCTCTTCCTCTCGTCCCTGTCTTAAGCAGTGAGAGAGTGGGTCAGGCCACTGTAGGTTTCAGTCTCTGCTGTTTTTAGGTGGATTATGGGGCACAGTCCTCTTGTTAAGTGTCTTCCTCCCTGCCTTTCTGTTTGTTCCTTGGGTGAATTGGTTGGTCCATTTTCTGGGACCAGGCGTGTCTAGTGGGATATGTTGTGGGGATCCCGGGTAAGGCCATTCCTCCGAATGTGGAGTGCAATTCTCCAGAAAGCCACGTTCTGATGGGCCTTCTCCTGCCGGCTGAGCCTGGGTCTCCAGGGTGCAGGGTAGGGAGATGCAGAGGCAGCAGGTGCTGAGCTGGGCCCAGCAGAGGAAGCAAGTGAGGCTGAGGAGGGCTGGAGCCTATTATAAGTAAGGAATATGCTTGTTGCCTGGTGTTGCGTAGACCCTTCCTGGGTTGGATTCCGAAGGAAAGGTCAGAATACAGTCTGGGCTCCCTCCTGGGTCGGCTCTGCCTTGGTGCTGTCTTCTTTCCATCTGCTGGGTCCCAAGGACCATTCTGAACAGCTGGAAGAGGAGTGGGTGTCTTCACCATGAATCTTTATGTCAACAAGCTGATAAGGAGGTTGGGTTGTTGTGAGCCATGATATGAACAGATGTCCATGAAACGCTCAGCACAGTCCAGGCACACTGGCAGTGCTAAAACCCAAACCCAAACCAAACCTCAGGCCAACCTTTATATTCCTTGAGACATCATAGCTTCGGGTCAGGAAGTTTTCCATCAGCCTTCACTTCTAAACATCCCTAAGTCATGTAATTCCATTCTGATCCCAAGAATAGTACAGCCAGAGCCGCCCAATTTGGTTGCCTAGGGAAGTTCAGCCCCATTCATAAATATGTAACAAATGCCTGTTCTGTGTCAAGCATGCTGTTGGGTGCTGGAGCAGGAGATGAAAGAGATGATGTTCCTGCCCTTGGGGAATCTTGTATTCAGTTGATTGTGGTCTGGGTAGGGGAAATGTCATTGGATTCAGAGATGTGGACCCGAAGGAAGCAGTGTGACTCTGGGGGTCACAGTGGAGTCGTGGCATCCAACTACCTTTGCTCTGTCGCTGCCCTGTCCTGGGACCTTGATACTTGAACTCTCTACATCTCAGTGTGTGTTTTTCTCCTTGTAAAATGGGGATACCCATAGTATCTTCTGTAAAAGTGTTGTTGTAAGCATTAAGTGGGATGCTCCTTGGAACCTGTTTAGGAAATGCAGAGTGTACAGTAAGCTTCGGTAACTATCATTTATTGTTATCATTGAGATCTAGGGGCCTGATTTCTAGTTCTGTGTTTCCCATGCAAAAATTTTGTTGTTCTTGGCAAGACTTTCGCCTCTGCATGAAAAGGCAAGATGGGAGTTACTGTATTGCTGGCTGTTTGGTCCTGACCAGGTCATACCACACACCAGGGCAGGAAGGAATCTTCTGGAAAGCACAGGGTCCCCCACAGCATCTCAGTGCACCTGTCGTGTGGTTAAAGTCACTGGAAAACTACACCAACCCCATTCAGGTGGGACTGCTCTGAACCGTAGGCTTCTCAATTTAGAACACGAGAGTGCAGGGGCGAGGGATTAACTACTCAGGCTCCTTTCAGATGTACAATTCTCAGCTTCTAAATTCCTGTGCTGCTTCTAACTTGCTGTGTCTTGTATGCTAAGCTATCTGGGCAAATAGCCAATTTTATTTTCACATCACCAGGGTAGATGGGAGTAGCTCTGTAATAAGGCCGTGTGGCTGAAATTTGACTAGGAAACACACCCACTTCGTATGAGAAATGTCAGATGACAGAGTTAAACATCATGTTTTTCCTACAATGTCATTCTGAATGGAGAATTACAAAGTTGGATTTCAGTGACTGGGCTTTTTTGCTGGCTATAAATATAAGGTTATAGTATAAAAATGGCTTGTTTAAGCTTCTCCTTACAACTAGGCAGAAGGGGGGTAATTCCTTCCTGTTATAATAGTGCTTAGTCCTGGTATAAATAGTTCTCCCTGCGTGTGGCTATGTTCAGTTGAAGAATGTAAATTGTAGCTTTTCCTGCAGGGAACAGCCTGGCCTAGTGACTATCTTGGGAAGTTTGTATGGGAGTTCAACTGCATGAGCGACAGACGGCACTGTCTAAACTTGACACCCACAAAATTACTACGTAATATGAAGGTACTTCAAAAAGTTTGTGGAGGGGTGGGCGTTGGACACGGTGGTTAAGCTGCTGCCCGCGATGCCCACATCCCTCATTGGAGGGCCTCTTCTGAGTCCCTGCTCCTTCACTTCGGAGCCAACTGTCTGCTAGTGTACACCCTGGGAGGTAGCAGGTGACAGTTACGGTACTAGGGTCCTGGTCACCCACATCAGAGACCCAGATTCAGTAGGGGGTTCCCAGCTTCAGATTCGTCCAGCCCAGGCTGTTGTGGTCGTTTGAGGAGTGAACCAGCAGATGGTGGATCTTTCTGCCTCTCTGCCTTTCAAATAAAAATAAAAAACAGAACTTAAAACAAAAGTAAGATCATGGAAAAATGCAGTTAAAAGATAAGCTTATTTTGGTGAAAGAAATTTGTAAATCTGAGCAGTTTCTTTTTTCTAAAAAAAAGATTTATTTTATTTATTTGAAAGTCAGAATTACAGAGAGGCAGAGGCAGAGGGAGGGAGAGAGACAGGTCTTCCATGCAATGGTTCACTCCCCAGATGGCTGGCCCCAAAATCTGCGCAGTTTTTTTGTAATACGCACTTTCCCTGAACTTTCTGCAGATTCTACACTTGTTCCCATCAATGACTGGTATTAATATTGAGAAAAGACCTATTTATGCAGCACATTAGTGGTTTCAAAGGATTCTTTCTTTCTTTTTTTGGCTTAGGCAATCATTTTATTTATTTATTTTTAGAAAACTTTATTTAATAAATATAAATTTCAAAAGTACAACTTTTGGATTATAGCAGTTTTGCTCCCCATAACTACCCTCCCACCCACAAACCATCCCATCTCCTACTCCCTCTCCCATTTCATTCTTCATTAATATTCATGTTTAATTATCTTTATATACAGAAGATCAACTTAGTATGTACTGATAAAGATTTCAACTGTTTGCACCCACACAGACACACAAAGTATAAAGTACTGTTTGAAGACTAGTTTTACCATTAATTTGCATAGTACAGCACATTAAGGACAGAGATCCTACATGGGGAGTAAGTGCACAGTGACTCCTGTTGTTGATTTAACAACTGACACTCTTATTTATGGCATCACTAATCACCCGAGGCTTTGTCATGAGCTGCCAAGGCTATGGAAGCCTCTTGAGTTCACAAACTCTGACCTCAAAGGTTTATTTCAACTTTCAGATTTGTTCAGGAGGAAAATATGCAAGGTGATTCTTTTCTCTTTCAGAGAGGTAGATGGTTCTTAAATTAAAACTGATTCTTCAAGGCCGGTGTTGTGGTGTAGGGAGAAAAAGCTGCCTCCTGTAAAGCCAGTGTCCCACATGGAAACTGACTTGAGTCCCAGCTGCTCCATTTCGGATGCAGCTCCGTGCTGATGCACCTGAGAAAGCCCCAGAAGCTGGCCCAAGTGCTTGGGCCCCAGCACACACATGGAAGACCTGGATAGGGCTCCTGGCTCCTGGCTTTGGATTGGCCGAGCTCTGGTCATTTGCAGTCATTTGGGAAGCGAACCAGCAGATGGAAAATCTTGCTTTCTCTCCCTCTCTGTAACTCTGACTTTCAAATAAGTAAATAAATAAGTAATAATTTTTTTTTTTTTTTAAAAACTGATGCTTAAGTGATTGTAAAGTTGTCTTCTGGGTACCAAAAAAGATACATTTCCCTCAAATCAGTAGAAATAATTTGACTTCAGAATTACAATGCTACCCTCTTTCCTTAACATTTTTGTTGCTATACATTAACTATCATGGTCGAAAATGTATTATGTGGGGAAAAAGTCAGTAATCTGTCAGCATAACACACTGTCCATTAGATCAGTTTTTAAATTACTTTGTCTAAGAGCTATAGCACTCACAGAGCAATTTTTTGGTCATTTCATTTTCTCTGGAAAATTTATTTTCACCCCTAAACACTCATTATTTTGCATTATTCAAGAAGAGGATATTGATTAATCTTTGTTCTAATTAAATGGCATAGATTTAAAAAAAATTAATTTCAATAGTTGGGCTAAAAGACAAGCAAATAGATTCCACTGGCAACATACAAGGTTTCTCTCTTCCTCTCCTTGTTTTGTTCTCTTATTTTGTCTGGAATGTGGTAGGCCACACTGAGGTTGGCTTTATAAGGTGGTACTCTACTCTCATACAGTGTGCAACTAGCAATCAAACTGAATCAAGCACACTCAGTCCACTGGCATTTCTGAGGGTGAAGGGACCAGCTCTATCTTTGCTACCCCTCTGGTCTGGCTGAAAGTCATCTCCATTTAAGTTATTTCTTCTGGTTTTAAAACATAGGAACTGTTTTTAACCAATATTTTTTGGAAGGAAAGAAGCAGAATTAAAAAAAGAAAATCCATAGAGTTTTTCTGGGGAGGGAGTAAAATTTTTTCTTATCAATAGTTTCCTAAAAAGTAAGTGATTTAAAGCATTATCTCAGTTAAATTAAATTCCCTTCAAAAAACACTTTACATTAGCCATCACGGGGTGGAGACAAACAGCATAAGAAGTCTACAATTGCCTGCATCATTTTAGCATCTTCAATTTCAGGTTCTGAAAATCTAGCTTCATCAGAAATAAAAATTACTTTTAAGTTTAGGATTCTGTCAGCAGAGCTAAATGCAGTTGTTATAAATCTCCTTAGGCCGGCGCCGCGGCTCACTAGGCTAACCCTCCGCTTGCAGCACTGACACTTGGGTTCTAGTCCCGGTCGGGTTGCCGGTTCTGTCCCTGTTGCTCCTCTTGCAGTCCAGCTCTCTGCTGTGGCCCAGGAGTGCAGTGGAGGATGGCCCAAGTGCTTGGGCCCCTACACCTGCATGGGACCAGGAAGAAGCACCTGGCTCCTGGCTTCAGATCGGTGCAGCACGCCGGCTGTAGCAGCCATTTGGGAAGTGATCCAATGGAAGGAAGACCTTTCTCTCTGTCTCGCTCTCTCACTGTCTGACTCTGCCTGTCAAAAAAAAAAAAAATCTCCTTGACACCATAATAAACTGAACTTAATGAAGGAAGGTGGTTAAGGAAGAAAAGCCACAGACTTGAAGAAGTATTCAATGCATACACCGAACAAAGGATTGGCATAAATACTATAAAGTTCCTACTGATGTATAAGAAAAAAGGCAAACAACACAATAGAAAACAGGCAACAGCCAGGAACAAGCAATTCACAGATGAAGAATCCATATGGTCAAAAATCATGAAAATACTCTATGAATCATCATAGATACACAAGCCAAACCCACATGAATCTGTTTCAAACTCATGATTTAAGCATTGTTTTTTAATTAATTAATTTTTTATTTTTTATTTTTTTGACAGGCAGAATGGACAGTGAGAGAGAGAGACAGAGAGAAAGGTCTTCCTTTTGCCATTGGTTCACCCTCCAATGGCCACCGCAGCCGGCGCACTGCAGCCTCCGAACCGCACTGATCCGAAGGCAGCAGCCAGGTGCTTCTCCTGGTCTCCCATGCGGGTGCAGGGCCCAAGCACTTGGGCCATCCTCCACTACACTTCCGGGCCACAGCAGAGAGCTGGACTGGAAGAGGCGCAACCGAGACAGAATCCGGCGCCCCGACCGGGACTAGAACCAGGGGTGCCTGCGCCACAGGCAGAGGACTAGCCTATTGAGCCGCGGCGCCAGTCTAAACATTGGTTTTAAAATCTAGTGTCACCAGATGTTGGTGAGGCTGTGTAGAACAGTAAGCATAATTTGAGCATAATAGACCAAGGTGCAACAACAATAGCAAAGGCAGAAAGTGGCCTGACATTTGCAAAATTTCTCAATAACAGAAGAAAATCCTAAAACAGTTGGATCAAATCTTTACTTCTAATAAAAAGTATATTCCATTAGTCTTATTTTTAGTCAGCTATAAATTATATTTTGAAATTGCTTTAGTCATATTTATAGCTACTTTCTCCGTGTGTCTGGAACATATAAATATACCCAGCAGGAAAGCTACACCCATAGACAGATCCATACGCTGCCCCTTTCCTGGATCTCAAAATGCTGCTTCCTCTCACCTGCATTGCAGGAACATCCCCCATTTGTCTCTTCTGATTATTTCACCACTTCCATATCTGCTGCTTGCTTAGTGCTAAGATTTCTTCGGATAACACATCTCCCAGCCTGAAGTCCCTCCACAGTTTGGCCCCCCACGTCCCTGAGGTCAAGGCACAGGTTCCAGTCTTTTTCAGAGTTAATAGACAATCCACCAAACTTCTTGCAGCCAATGCTTGTTAATTGGTGGACGAACTCCCCAGTGTGGGCTGCTGCTGTGCATCTTCGTGTGGAACATGTATGTTGTTTCCTACTTTGGGTGGTTGGGATGTCAATGGGGCAGTCCCTGGACCAGCAGCCAGAAGTCCAGGGTTTTGGACCAGTCTGTTACAGCAAAATTGTGCATCTGTAGACAAATCATTCTACCTTTCTGAACCTCAGTTCTTTTTTCTTCAGATGAGGATTGCATGAGAGGATGGGCCTCAAAATGCTTGAGGGAAGGTGGAATTACATGATAATACACATTTCCACGAACTTGCTGAAGCTGTCTCCTGTTTCTGTTCTGCTTACTCCATAGGTTGTCATGAGGATTAACCGAAAAATACCACATGAAAAAATGGCAGGGGCTGGCACTGTGGTGCAGCAGGTGAACGCCCTGGCCTGAAGCGCCATCATCCAATATGGGCGCTGGTTCAAGACCTGGCTGCTCCACTTCCGATCCAGCTCTCTGCTATGGCATGGGAAAGCAGTGGAAGATGGCCCAAGTCCTTGGGCCCCTGCACCCACACGGGAGACCCAGAAGAAGCTCCTGGCTCCTGGCTTCAGATCATCACAGCTCTGGCAGTTGCGGCCCATTGGAAAGTGAACCAGTGGATGGAAGACCCCCCCCCCCCCTCACCCCCTCTCTGCTTCTCCTTCGGATCTGGCTAAAAGGTCCATGAGAGTCTCACAGGCATGGAAAGCCATGACACGATGGCAAAAAAACAATCTAAATGAAAGACCCTGGTGAACAAGACCCCAGCAGAAGGAACAGGCCATCAAGGAGAGAGGCGCCTTTCTCTGAAGGGAGGAAGGAACCTCCACTGTGACACGGCCTTGACTAAACAAGTTCAGAGTTGGTGAACTCAAGGGACTTCCATAGCCTAGACAGCTCATAGCAAGAGTCCCGGGTGATTGCTGACATCATAAATAAGAGTGCCAATTGTTAACAATGGGAGTCACTGGGTACATGCTCCCCACGTAGGATCTCTGTCCTTAACTATGAAACTTAAAAACACTACTAGTCGAACAATACCCTATACCTTGTGCAGTTGTGTGAATGCAGCCTGTTGAAATCCTTGCTTAGTATATACTAAGTTGATCTTCAGTATATGAAGGTAATTGAAAATGAAACTCGATAAAGGGCGGGATGGGAGAGGGAGAGGGGAGGGCCACGGGAGGGAGGGAGGTTGGGGGGGAAGCCACAACAATACAAAAGTTGCACTTTGTAAATTCACATTTATGAAATAAAAAAAAAGGCAAATTTCTAAAAAAAAAAAAAAAAAAAAGAAAAAAGAAAGAAAAAAAAAGAAAAACGGCAAAAACTTTAAGAGGCTACTCACAGAGACAGGGTAAACCACAGCGGCAGTAGTAAGATTGCCCAGCTCCTCTTGGGAAACATTGCTTATCCTGGCCTTGCTACAGGAAATACTGTTTTCAGCTGTCAAATGCTCTATAATGATGCATATGCTGACCAAAGGAGCCTTACTGATACTTGAGATGGTTTGGAAGAAGCTTGTTTCTTGTTTAACCTAAGGAACTGCATCATTAAGGCCTGCGCCGCGGCTCAACAGGCTAATCCTCTGCCTGCAGCACTGGCACACCGGGTTCTAGTCCCGGTCAGGGCGCCAGATTCTGTCCTGGTTGCCCTTCTTCCAGGCCAGCTCTCTGCTATGGCCTGGGAGGGCAGTGGAGGATGGCCCAAGTGCTTGGGCCCTGCACCCCCTGGGAGACCAGGAAGAAGCACCTGGCTCCTGGCTTCGGATCAGCGCGGTATGCCGGCTGTGGCGGCCATTGGAGGGTGAACCAACGGCAAAGGAAGACCTTTCTCTCTGTCTCTCTCTCTCTGTCCACTCTGCCTGTCAAAAAAAAAAAAAAAAAAAAGAACTGCATCACTGTTATCCTCTCTTCTATCAATATTCTCCCATTTTTTCGAAGTCCATGCAGTATTTGGACCATGACGCCTTTCCAAGCAGAAATACACTCTCTCACTGTTGTGTAGATTCATACTCATGGTCCTGCCACAGCAGAGATGCACCTGGCATCTGTTCAACCAACACTGGACCTAAAGGTTGTGTGTAGAACAAACTTTTCCAAACAAAATATCACATTTCAACATTGGGATCTATACTTGACCAGCACTGATTCT
The DNA here is from genome assembly GCF_033115175.1 of Lepus europaeus. Classification (NCBI taxonomy): domain Eukaryota; kingdom Metazoa; phylum Chordata; class Mammalia; order Lagomorpha; family Leporidae; genus Lepus; species Lepus europaeus. The sequence continues at coordinate 109,858,932 of NC_084828.1, read as the reverse complement.
CAGTATATTCGGTCTAGAATCTATCTCTCTGTCACCCTCGTTCATCTTTGATGGACTGTAAACACATTTCCAGTAGGAATCCTGGTTATTCCTGGTATGAAATGAGAACCTTGCCAGTAATAATTCCAGCCCTCTACCACTAACATGTTCTTGTGATGGGTTTCATGAAACAGCTTTGTGCGGGTGTGTGGTATTTCTCCCTTTTTCACTTTGGAGTCGCTACCTCTTTAAACACGTGCATCCCAAGGATTGAGCACGGGTTCTCTCTCCAGTGTCGTCAGAGACTGCCAAGGAGTGGCAGGAGCATAACAGCATGAATGTCACCTAAACAAGCTCTGACCTCATATAAATTATTTTCTGAGTCATTTCCAGAGCCTCTGAGGTGGCACTTCCTGGTGGCAGAGACCTGCCTATGTGGAAGGGACTGCAGGGACATGACAGTGCACTCCCAGGCGTGGCAGCTGGAAGGGATAATTACCTCTGATGCTCTCCTTTCACAGACAAGGAGCTGAAGCCCAAGAGATGTGCCCAGGGCCACACTTCTAGTTGGAGGCAGGAGTCTTGGGTCCCAGGGATCTCCCTCCAGTCCACTGATTTGGGTTGTATCTCTTGAAGTTTCAGTGGAGCAGTCTATCTTTTTGCAGAGGCTACATAGCCTTCGAGGAAGCCTCTGCCGTCAGATCCAAGCCAGAGTTCTTGCCCTACCTGTTAATTTGCAGTCTTCCTGTCAGAATAAGATCGAAGTCGGCGAACCCTAAAGGCTTCCATAGCCTCAGCAACCCATGACTAGAGCCTAGGGAGATTACTGATGCCATAAACAAGAGTGTTAAATTGTTAAATCAACAACAGGAGTCACTGTGTACTTATGTCCCATGTGGGATCTGCCCTTAATGGGTTGTCCAATGTGAAGTAATGATATAGCTAGTACTGAAACAGTATTTTTACACCTTGTGTTTACGTGTGGGTGCAAACTGATGAAATCTTTACTTAGTATATACTGAATCGATCTCCTGTATATAAAGATAATTGAAAATGAAAAAAAAAAAAACTTGGTGTTAAATTGGAAATTACATAGAAAATTAATCAATTTTTTAAAAAAATATCATGTAGGATCTCTGTCATTAATGTGCTGTACACTGTTATTTAATGCTATAAGTAGTACTCCAACAGCATTTTTTCACTTTGTGTTGCTATGTGAGGGCAAACTGTTGAAATCTTTATATATACTAAACTGATTTTCTGTATATAAAGAGAATTGAAAATGAACGTTGATGTGAATGGAAGGGGAGAGGGAGCGGGAAAGGGGAGGGTTGCGGGTGGGAGGGAAGTTATGGGAGGGGGGAAGCCATTGTAGTCCATAAGCTGTACTTTGGAAATTTATATTCATTAAATAAAAGGTAAAAAAAAAAAAGTTTGCAGTCTTTCTCAATCATGGCTTTCTCATCCACAAAATGAGAAAGCTAATACTGATCTTGTAGGATTATTGTCCTAACTTGTTTTGATGTATATAAGGTGCACGGAACATATTGACCCAACACAGATGCTATGAATGTAACTTGAAATTTCTGTAGTGCTGATTTGGCAACTAGGTCTTTCCTCATCTTTACAGCTTTGAGCTGATATAATCTCGGGCACCCTGTAGATTGATTTTGCTTTTTTAGGGTTTCTAGCAATCCAGTCATCTGGTACTTGTTGCAGAATCCTGGATTGTTAGGAGGCACTCCAGCCTCCTTCAAACCCAAGGAGCAGGAGAAAATGATTCTATGTTTTTTCACATAATATTTCAAGGGAAACTTCAGCTGTCTGAAGGCAAAAGGCCCTGGACTAGGGTTGTGGGGCCAGGGAGACCCTGCCTAAGCCCAGCTCCATTGAGATGAGGAAGGCAAGGAGGTGTTGGTTCCCCAACAGATAGTAGCACAAGGAACTGGGAGACAAGTAGCCGCTCAGGGTCTGGGCCCTGCCGTGGGCGCAAGGCCACCAGGGCTCTGCTGAGCTGCTGGGGTTGAGTAGGCCAGGAATTAGGAAAGATGGTTGAAGAAAGGAGACAGGAGACGTGTGTAGACTGTGGGGGTGTGGCAGGTATTGTCACGCTAAGCTGGAGCAATATTCATGCAAGCTGTCTCCTTTAATAGTTGTCTTAGAAAAAGGGAATGACAACAGTCACCTTGCGTGGCCTGCAGGCAGTGAGAAGTGTTGTCTAGAGCACCCGGGAGCCTGCAGCTTGTCGGAGAAGAGGGTATTGAAAAATAAGGTGGAAGAGAGTCTGTCCAATCTCCTCCTCTTGCTGGCACAGGGCTGAGGGGTCAGCAGCAGAATGGTGTGGGAAGAATTGCCTGGCTGGACCCTGGCTTCTCGCTCTCCTGCAGAGGAAGTAGCTCCTTCACTAGGAAATGAAGAATAAATAGACGAAGGGAAAAATACTGCATTTGAAAAGCAGTGGGAAAAAAAAAAAGAAATGGAGGGTAGGAAGATAAAGCGAGGAAAGCAAGCCCTCAGGAGCTTTGGCGTCTTGTGCAGTGGTCCAGCCTGGAACTGAATATGATCCACGAAATGCATCTTTAAATTAATAATGTGCTGCTGATCGAAATCTCCAGGCTGGAAAGAACATGGCAGTCATCTGTGGTTGCCTTTCTGTCTTAGCCACGAGGAACCTCGGGCCCAGAGGAACAAAGGGACCTGAGTGAAATGAAGCTCACATAGCAGGAGGAGGCTGAGCTGAAGCCAGCACCCAGCACCCAGCACCCAGCACCCAGCACCCAGCACCCAGCACTCAGCACCCAGCCCCACTTCCCCAGGGTGCTTCTTTTGTTTTTGTCCCAGGCATGCAGAGCTCATCTGATTTCTCTCCCTCTGCCCATCTGTTCACCCTCAATACCCCTTTCATAAGTGGAGTGGCTCCTGCCTGTTGTGGGGTGGGGGGTGGGGGGCTACTAAAGTCAGGTGAGCCAAGGGGAGGAGGGGCACTGACCCTTTAGTGTTTGGAGTTGGGTTCTTCTCAAACAAGACTTGGGTGATGTGGTTCAACCTTAGCTATAGTGGTCTCTGATTCTATGGCTATGAGAGGTCCTTTCTCTCTCTCTCTCTCTCTCTCTCTCTCTGTACAGTTTCAGTTTCATAGTCAATTCGCCTTTTTTCTTCCTTGCCCTCTAACCTGCCTTTCACTCAACTCAATGTTTATTTTTTTTTTCGTTTTTAAGATTTATTTATTTGAAAGGCAGAAATACAGAGAGAGAAGGAGAGAGAGAGAGAGACAGATCTTCCATCCGCTGGTTCACTCCCTCAATGGCTGCAACTGTTGGAGTTGGCCTGATCTGAAGCCAACAGTCAGGAGCTTTTTTGGGGTCTCCCATGCAGGTGTAGGGGCCCAAGGACTTGGGCCATCTTCTACTGCTTTCCCAGGCCACAGCAGAGAGCTGGATCAGAAGTGGAACAGCTGGGACTTGAATCAGTGCCCATGTAGGATTCCAGCACTGCAGGTGGAGGCTTAACGTGCTATGCCACAGCACTGTCCCCTCACTCACTGTTATCAGACATTTCTGTCCCTTTCCCGGTCACAAACACTTTTGGTAGCTCCCACTGCCTATGATCTAAGTCCTGATCTCCTTAGCTCAGCATTCAAGGTCTGGGAGAGATAAATTTCACTCATCTTATAGCCATGAGCTTGTTATGAAAATTTATCTAATAGCATGCAGCTGAGGCTAAAAAAATTCTGGTGAGGATCACGTTATTTGGTTAATTTAAAACAGAAAGAAAGGGAAAACAATTTTTTTTTTTTAAAACAAGCTTGAGACTTCTGCTTTAACATTGAAAGCAAAGTTGAAATAAACACCCTGAGTGATGGGAGGCAGTTACGGCCGAGCTACACCTTACACATTCCATTTACAATGGGTATTGCCCTACTTCGGGACAGAAATCAGCCCTACTGCAAGTGATGCTGTGAGATTAGGCTGGCGCATTATTTAATTTCCTAATGGCAGTGGCTTCCTCTGATTTATTTATTTTGTTTGTTTATTTGTTTTGGTCTCCTGCTAGGAAAGGCTTGACATTCTTTTTCGGAAGAGGAGAGAACACCTTAAAAGTCTGAGTGGTTTCCTGCGTATAAATTAGGCCTCCAGGCTTGCTGCAGGTGGGATGCATTAGTTAATGGCTTTGTGATGATGCCTCTTGCAAGTGATTTCTGGAAATTGGGGACAAATTGAATGATTTAGAATAGAGACAGAGCCGACTGTTTATTTGTGTCTACTTCTTATTCTTGAGCCCGGGCTGCTGGGAGAAGTCTTTGACAGGGGCAATGAGATGTATCTTCCTTTCTCTCTGCCCAGCAAACACTCCATGCAGGAAACTGGAATTGGGAATAGAGCTAGTGCTTGAGCCCAGGTACTCTGATAAGGGATGTGGGTGTCCTAAGTGGCTTTTTAATTGCTAGGTTAAACACCCAACCCTATTTTTCTTTTTTACTCGCTCACTCACTTACACTTAATACACTTCAGTCCACCAGCATGAACAAACTTCAAAATTCTCTAAACTGAACAAATGGCCTTTCAAATCACTCGTCTTTCTTTCAAGTCCCCCATTCTGTTTTGCTCTGAAAACAACACTTCTGATTCTCCCACTGAAGCTCATTACTCTTCCTGTACTATGTTCTTGGTTTGGAGTAATCCACTTTCCTACTAATGTACACCCTAGGAGGCAGCAGATGGTGGCTCAAGTACTTGGATCTCTGCTACCCACATGAGAGACCTGGATTGAGTTCCAGGCTCCTAGTGTCACTGCTTGCTGCTGTGAACATTGGGACATTAACCAGAGGATGGAAAATAATTTGTCTCCTTCTCTCTCACTGTTGCTCTGCCTTTCAAATGGATAAAAATAAATAAATACAGCTTGAAAAAGAAGAACACTCAATAATTTACCATATTGGAATCACTTGTGTGAAGAGATGACCTCATAATGTTGAAATGACAAGTGCTCCCTAGATTCCTTTTTTAAAGATTTATTTATTTATTTGAAAGGCAGAATTACAGAGAGGCAGAGGGAGGGAGAGAGAGAGAAAGAGAGAGAGAGAGAGAGAGAGGTCTTCCATTCACTGGTTCACTCTCCAGATGGCTGCAACGGCCAGAGCTGAGCTGATCTGAAGCCAGGAGCCAGGAGATTCTTCTGGGTCTCCCATGCGGGTCCAGGGGCCCATGGTCTTGGGCCATCTTCTACTGCTTTCCCAAGCCATAGCAAGAAAGCTGGATCAGAAGTGGAGCAGCTGGGACTCGAACCTGTGCCCATATGGGATGTCAGCATTATAGGCGGCGGCTTTACCCATTTTGCCGCCCCCCTCCCCGGATTCTTAATATACTATGACAGGGCCACTTTGATTTATTTATAACTGTAGCTTGTTGGTGACTTAGGGGAGGAAAGGAAGAACATAAGCTATTCACTAGGACAGTAACAAAACAAGAAAATCTTGTTTCTATTTTGACAGTTACATTCTATAGTGGCATATTTTAGTTGTCTACATTAGAGATTTATTTCTGGCATAACAGTCTATACTCATTCAGATTTACTTTCTTCTTTTTTTTTTCTGATGCTGTAATAGAATATATGCAAAAGTCTTTGTGACTAGGACAGAAACTAAAATGAGTCCCAAACTGTTTGTGTAGCTCATTCCCACTTGGAATCAGAATAACTAGTCAGCTCAAAAGGAAAGTAAAAATACTCATGATGGTTGTTTGGTCTCTTTTAAAAGTAACAATGTTGTCTGATTAAAAAAAAAAAAAAACCTTTGAGTTGGTTCCTTCAGCATTTTGTAGATGAGTCATAGTCACTCCATGACTGTTTTCTGTATTCAAAGTGACAAACAGATACAGTTTCAAATGTCAGGGTCCACACAGGGAGATTACTGACAAGGATAAACCAGACACAGGGGCATTCAGAGCAAGGCCAGATCACCGTATCCTCTGAAATAGAAAAGGGAATCAGCACAGAGTACAAGAGATTTGACCCTTACAGAAATGACCCCACTACCCAGATGGTTGGTAGTTGGCTTGGGACTTCTATCAGAATTCTCTAGAGGAGATTCATGTGAACGGAATATAAGATGGGCTATGAGATAGCTTGTTGCAATATGTCCAAAGTAAACCCTAACAGAGTATGGGAGCTGCATAAACACTTGATAAAGTCTAAATCTTTTCTAAAAGAAGTTGCCAGTTTCTCTATCCTTAGGGAAACAGAACAAGGCCCTTTATTTGAAGAGCACTACGATTCCAGTGTTTTGGGGGTGAAATTTGGAAGAACTCTTTGATCTCTGTTGCAGCCTGCATGGCATATTTCATGAGACTGCCTGTCCAGCCCCATTGATGCTGCTGTTGAATTTACAGGCTATCTTTGGTAGTTCATTTGGGTTTCTGTCTATCCTAATACTAGTAAAAGGAAGATCTTGGGCAGCACTCACAAGCATCCTCTGCTGTATATGGCTACCTTGGCATCTAGTTTCTAAACCAGTCTCTTGGGATTTGGGGAGCAAGGCTTGATTCTGCAGAGATAGATCACTCTTGATTGACCAGATAGAATTGAGTTTCTGTACCTGGTAAACCTGGTCCAGCTGTGAGACTGTCATGACCCTACAAAGCTCTACTCCCCTGTTCTGTTAGGGTTTACTTTGGACATATTGCAACGAGTTAGCTCATAGCCCATCTTTTTTTCAGTTCATGTGAATCTCCTCTAGAGAATTCTGATAGAAGCCCAAACCTAAAGCCAGTGCTTGGGTTTCTCTCCCCTCTTCCCTGTGTCTTTTTAATATGCTCTTAATGGAAACATCACCAGTTTTCATCTTAACATGATTCCTCAGGAGTCATTTAAACAGCAAATCTGAGTTCTGTTAATTATTTTAAATCTTTAATCACTGAAACTTTGTCTATACCTGATGCATCATGATGATCAATTCAGGCAAAATACCTTGCAGTGGAAGCAGAAATTATTTGGGAGTGATATACATTTTTTTCACTTTTTGGGCCACTACCTATCTTGCTTAAATCCACTCAATTGTCTGATTGTCTGGTCTCTGGGATTATGAATCTGACAATGTGCCACTTACAGTGAACTCTGGCTGAACTCTGCTTCATTCCCAAATGATGAGACCCAGGGACTCTGCCCTCTTTCTTCTTGGACACCAAGTTTACTGGGGGTGATCACAAGTAGGGTAATGGCATCGATTATAGGTATCTCCTAGACCTATATGTCAAGCTCCTCCCTACTCAGCTTCTCCATGTAATTGGGCCAATCCAACAAGGGGAATGACCTGTTGTGGCATTCTAAACAAGGTTCTGGATAAAACCTCTGAGCACAGTGCAGTCAGCCCTTTCCAGCCATCTTTATGGGACTATGCAGTGAGGGACAGTGGGAAAATGCCATGCTATCTATCCTGGGGAAGCAGCAGTTTGATGTGTCAGGGAAAGCACTGGACAGGAAATCAGAGAATCTAGATGCAGTATTGCTTTTAGCTGTGCAAACTCCGGAGAGTGGCTTCACTACTCTGGGCTCCAGTTTCCACTTTTGTGAACTGAGTGGATAAGATGAGTTCCACTGGATGTGTATTGGATAAAAGGTGAAGGAAAGGTTGCCACAGAGAAAGGGAAGTGTGATATAACTGACCCCAGAAATCTAAATATGCACAAACTCGGCTGCTGGGCTAAATATAAGTCCATCAGCCGGGATAAGTTATTAGAATGTGCAGTTGGGTGAAAAAATTCACCTGTCACCTGGAGGGCCTGGCCTCTGGGGCCTGAGATCCTGTCTCTGATACGCTCTGCTTGCAGGCAGCCTCACCTTTCTAAAGGCTCCCTCATCAAGGAAATAGGTTGTGATCATACAAACACAAGCAGGAGCAGCATATTAGTTACAGAACCACCAGGGATTAAAATGCCTTCTGTTCAGGCTGCGCCTCTATAATCTCTGGCAGTTTGAAACCAGGAGGCAGGGAGGATGTGTGAGGCGGGGGAAGCATGTCATGCCTGTGTGTTGTGTGCTGTCTGCCTGCATTTCCAAGGGGAATACCCTCGCGCTGAAGCAGCCCAGGATCTCATCTATCATCCAGTGGTAAGGAAGGAACGATAGCTTCATTGGGAGAAATGGAAAACTCGGAGCCTCATACATTCTTAATCATCACATTGTGTGTTACTCTGGACTATGCTCAAATGATGAGTAAAGTTCCAGCAGGCACACAGCAGGGCAGAATGCTCTATTGTCGAGGATGGACCAGGTTCTATCCTTTCTCGTACTGCCACTACTTTGTTGTCTGACCTTGGACCAATCACTTCACATCTCTGAATTTTAATTACATTAACTTTAAAACATAGGGAAAAGTAGAAGGCTGGGATGATTTCTGAGGTCTCTTTTGGTTGTAAGATGAGACTGGTGTCTCCCAGGAACCAACCCTGACTTCAACTATATCCCTAAAATACTCCTAAAAGCCCTGTTCAAAGGCTAAACTCCAGGCTGAATGAACACCTCCACCTTGCTGCATTCCAGTCTCTCCAGAGTCCTTCCAATATGGGCCCCTGCTGTTCCCAGACAGTAAGTTTACCAGCTGGCACAACTGCCATTTCTGTTCACACCTGCAGTGTCTGCCTATGCTGTTCCTATTTCTACAATGGTATTATCTATCTGAAAAAATATCACATACCATTGCAGGTACAGTTCAATGGTAATTTCTTCTGTGCAGGAGCTTGGCTCTCTAATCTCTCCCTGGAGACTCACAGCACATTGCAGCCTGTGCCACGTTGTACATGAAATGAGTGGAGCTCACACCTGTCTGACATATTACTGATGAGTTGAGGGTAGGAGTTGTGTCTTAAGTCCATTGCCTAACAGGACCCATGTTTGTCATAAAGTAAGAGAATAAATCAAAGCTTCTTCCATAAGCTACAAGCTAAAGGTTTGCACAATCAGATTTACTAATTTGGGATCCTTAGAAACCAAACTGTAATCAGGGCCTCACATTATGGGCATCCTGACCCATGGAGATTCCTTGCTTTGCTGAAATTAGAGGCAGCTTCTTGTAGAAGCTTCTGACGGCTCTGGATTTGTTATCTGTAAGATGGGGATAACAACATTACCAACATTACAGGGCCATAATAAATGCAGATAGGTATTCACAACCCTTAATATCATTATTGTTGTTATCATTGTGACCAGGTGAGGGATTAGCATGGAATGTCAGAGTTTCTAACAAGTAATAATGCAAAAATAGAAATCTTCATCTTAAAAAAAAAAAAAACTATTTTGTGCACAGTTAGGCAAATATAGCTTATTCCAGGCTTTGGCCCTATTTCATAGAACTACAGAATATTATCATGTTCAGGACCTGGAACACTATTTAAGCTAAATCTCCTATTTTAGAGATGAAAAGGGAATTAAATTCTTACCAAACTTCTTTCCTCAAGAACACTAAGGCTTTGAATCCTTTTCTTTGGGCTCATGGTTCTGCCTGTGAAATTTCTATATGTTGATTCTTCACTGGCAGTTCTTTTATCTGGAGCTACAAAGGGAAATATGTCCACGTTCCTCCTCCTAGAGGCTCTGGTAAAAGCTTGGTGCAACAGGCTAATCTTGTTGACTACACAAGCTTTCACAACTAATGAGAAGATGCTAAGAGACACAAATTGAAGTGGGTTGAAAGAGAAGAGACCTAAATCTTATTTCTGCCTCTGCCATTAACCTGGGGGGTGGTTCTCAGCCTTGATTTCTCTGTTTGTAGGGTGAGAGAGTTCGATTATGTTTCGCAAAATATTGACTCAATACTGTTTTGTACAAATCTCATCTCTAATGAACAGCAAAGTCTTTCCAGTTATGAAGACTATTTTGTCATAAGAATGTTCAAACACTTGCACGCACTTTTAAAAGTTTACCAATTATTTAAAAAACAAAGAAAAAAGCTACTTAAAAAATGAAGAGGCCAAGGATGCCAGCTTGCTCATTTGTAGGACAGCTTATTGGGTTGGAATATTTTGCCTTGGGCAAATGGGAATCAGCTAATTCTAGGCATTTGTTTACTGAATTGCTAGAATAAAATGAACTGTTTTTCTTTCATTTTTGTCAGTAATCACCAGTTAAAACTCTTAAAGGGGACTCTATTCCTAGAACAGGATGCATTCTGTGACCTATCAGACTGGGGTGTACCCAGCCCTCCTTCCATTGATGTATGTGCTTTCATTCTATGCTAAGCCTATTCTGATTTTAGGAGCAATAATGATTGCCTGCCACTATTGTGAACAAATAGTTCACTATTGCCAACAAAATAATTTCTCAAGGAAATGACAAGGATCTCTTTAAGGTAAAAAAAGTAAAAGAAAAAACACAACATTTAAATGTTGGGTTTATGAAGTTGCCTCATCACAGTGAAATACAAAACCCTTGGGTGGATGTGTCCCTTGTTTTCTGGAGAAGTCAGCAAGATACAGTTCTTAGGAGCAGTCAGTCCTGGTCATCACTACTTGTGCCCCCACAGTGGCTAGCAGGCTGGTTATCAGGGTAAGAGTTGGTGTTCTGTTTGTCTCCTCTTTTATTTGCTAAAGGACAAAACCATAGAAAATGTTCATTTCTTTATAGAGGGGACTGGCTAGATGAGTGTTTGGCATGAATTAACCTGGAACAATGGCCTGAATTAAAAAAAAAAATTTATTGAGCACTCAAGTGCCAGACTGTAGGAGTTTCAAACACCCTTAACCATGTACAGCCCACTCTTCAATTACATTATTGACTGAATGGTTGATTGTCTGCTATAAGGAGGAGTTTCAAAGATACATTGTCCCTTCTTTTTTTTCCCTTTGGATACAAAATCAGAGAAATCCTTAAGCTACAGTAAGAGAAAATTGAATTCTTTTTACCTCTGAGGTAACGTCATTTTCTGCTTTTTAAAATCCAGCCCCTTCCAGGAAATAAACAAATCTCCCAAAGTGAATAAACCATGACTCCTAACAAAAGATGCTTATTATTAAAGCTAACATGATCTGCTAGAGGCCAGAGTTGACAGCCTCACTAATTTTCCCCTCAGTAATGCAATTCCATGTGTAACAAAGGTCTCCGAATGGCATGATTAACCAGCCTTAGAAACTAAGAATATGTCTCAGCTATTTCTCTGTCCAAAATGTTTTATAAGTTACTATCCATGGCTTTGTTAAGATTTTGTTAGGTAAACTAAATCCCTAAGAATGGAAATGACTTGCCATTAATCCTGGAACCAGAGAAAGAATCTAATGCCATTGACTGTATTCAACTTGAATTCTCAGGTGTTTTGCCAATTAATAAATAGATAGAAAAAGAAATAAAATTATTTCATTGATTTTTCCAGGTGGACCAACAACCATAATAAATACAGTCAAGAATCATCTGATAGAATAGCTTTACTTCCAGATTAGTTTTCTACAATGCCTCAGTATTGTGATAGTACTATGGTTTTTTTTTGTTTGTTTGTTTGTTTTTTTGACAGGCAGAGTGGACAGTGAGAGAGAGAGACAGAGAGAAAGGTCTTCCTTTTTGCCGTTGGTTCACCCTCCAATGGCCGCCGCGGTAGCGCGCTGCTGCCGGCGCACCGCGCTGATCCGATGGCAGGAGCCAGGTGCTTCCTCCTGGTCTCCCATGCGGTGCAGGGCCCAAGGACTTGGGCCATCCTCCACTGCACTCCCTGGCCACAGCAGAGAGCTGGCCTGGAAGAGGGGCAACCGGGACAGGATCGGTGCCCCGACCGGGACTAGAACCCGCTGTGCCGGCGCCGCAAGGTGGAGGATTAGCCTAGTGAGCCGCGGCGCCGGCCTAGTACTATGTTTTAAGAGAAAGTATTTAAGTATCAAATGATAAGCCATTAAAGAAGGCACAGCTGCATTTGAAAAGCACTCCTACTTGAGGGATAAATAGTGTAGATTATGGTGCAGGAATAGGCAACAGATGCCAGGTTTGGGAGTAAATGTTAGCAAGTGCTTAAGGTTCTACCCATGATTGCAATGGATTTTACCCCAGAGAAGGGCTGATGTAGACTCCTTGTTTGAGGTCAGATAATACAATCTCAAGAATTCAGTCAAATTGATGTACTTTTATTTTGAATTAGTCAATGCATGAAATAGATTTATTCTTGCTCTCATTGATTTACAAGATGGGTAGGAGTTTATTTCAATTAGTAATAATGAAAACAATTCTTTTAAATTATCCCTGTCATCCACCCATAGTGAAAAATATCCTATTTGTAATACTTCCTTGTTATCTCTGAACTCATATTACCATATTACTCATAATTATTGACAGTTAACTTAAAACTATTAGCTAAAAGGCAAATGTTGTTTCAAATGTGTTTTTCAATATATAAAAATATATAAATATACATATAAGGATATATATATAAAATTCTGAGAAGAAAATGTTCAAGATCATGAAACTTAAACCACAAATCATGCACAATAGTCTAATTAATAAAACTTAATCAACCACACATTTCAACAACCAAAATTTTTTTCTTTAACGTTCCACTTCTCAGTGAAACAAATGAAAACACAAGCAAAATTCATTCATATCAAAGATTTAAAGCATTCAGAAATGCAGTTAAGCTACTCATTTGTATATTGACTACATCATATTGTAAGAAAGGATCAACCATTGCAGATTCAGCCAAGATCCTTACAAAGTACTTTCATGTACCTGCACTTTGAGACTCAGAATAGCCCTTTGAGATAGTTATGGTAATTCACCATTGTTTCACAGATGAACGAATGAAGCTCTAGAGGGCTTTAGAATGTCATCAAGTAGCAAATTATGTGCTAACTACTGACTCCAACTCTTGATATTTAAGTATTATCATACCCTTACACAAGCATATGCAGTACAAAAAACACACGTTAGTGTGTGTGTGTATATATATGTATATATATATGTGTATATATATATACATATATATATATATATATAACAGGAATTTGAATTCTGAACAGGAACTTTCAGGCTATTTCTAAGTTGGAATTCAGGAAACCAGCAAACTTCATTAATGGAACAATTTATGGTAAAATGTACTCCCTATCAATCAAACACTGAAGTTGCCAGCTCCTTAGGCAAGCCATGTGCTCTCTTTGATGGCCTGTTTGTCCTGGGCATTTTTGGGCTGCTGGACATGTGCAAATGGCTTTTTCACCTTTTCTTGCAGAAGATTCAGAGTGTTATATTCTTATTTCTTCACAATGGCTAGTTTTTAGCACTTGCTAGAGCAGTATTATCTAATAGTAGGCTGTGAGATAGTTTTTAGCACTTGCTAGAGCAGTATTATCTAATAGAATTTCTACAATGATAGGATTTTTCTATGTTTGCAGTGTCCACTAAGGTAGACATTTGTAGTTACTGAGCACTTGAAGTATGGCTAGTATGACTGAGGAACTAAATTGCTAATTAATCAATTTTGAATTTAATAGCTACATGTGGTTAGTGACTACTATATTGGGCATGGCAATTCTCAGTAGTTTAAGAATCTGGGGCCAGTGCTGCGGCTCAATAGGCTAATCCTCCGCCTGTGGCACCTGCACACCAGGTTCTAGTCCCGGTCAGGGCACCGGATTCTGTCCCGGTTGCTCCTCTTCCATTCCAGCTCTCTGCTGTGGCCCAGGAGTGCAGTGGAGGATGGCCCAAGTGCTTGGGCCCTGCACCCGCATGGGAGACCAGGAGGAAGCACCTGACTCCTGGCTTTGGATCAGTGCGGTGCGCCGGCTGCGGCAGCCATTGGAGGGTGAACCAATGGTAAAGGAAGACCTTTCTCTCTCTCTCTCTCTCTCTCACTGTCCACTCTGCCTGTCAAAAAAAAAAAAAAAAAAAAAAAAAAAAAAAAGAATCTGGGCTCAGAGCATCCCAGCAATAGTATCTTTGCAGGATCACCTAGTGACAGTACAACAGAAGTTATGTGAATTCATCATTGTGAATTGTATTTTAATTGGTTCTAGAGCAAGTTTTTTAAAAGTTTGCTCATTTTCATGTATTTGAAAGGCAGAGAGAAAGAGAGAGAGAATCTTTTAGCTGCTGGCTCATTCTCCACAGGCCCACACAGTCATGGCTAAGCAGACCAAAGTCAGGAGCCAGGAATTCCGTCTGTGTCTTGCATATGGATGGCAGAAATGCAAGCTCTTGGGCCATCACCTGCTGCTTCCCAGGATGCATTAGCAGGAAGTGCGATCAGAAGCAGAGGGGGCAGGACTCAAACTGGAATTTCAATATGGGATACAGACATCCCAAGTGGTGGCTTAACGCACTGCTTTACAATGCCCACCCCTAGAAGGGGTTTGAAGCAGAATGTTGGCATTAGCAAAAAGCCATATGAGGAGCTTTAACTAAGGGATAACAAATGGGAAGGATATGTTGTGGTAAATACCAAGAAATAAAAAAGCAGAATAGTACTGTTTGAACTGAATTTGAATTTCTAAGCCTCATGTATTAGAACAGGGCAGAACTAATAATTCAATATAAATATTTCCTTTTTGCCAATAATATGACTAGGGCTACAGAAATCCAATTAATGAAGTTGAGATTTTACTATAAGCTGAAAGAGAAACAAGAACTTAACATTAGGTTCTGCTGATGTTAGAGTGATCTAGAACTCTAAGATCATCTCTAATGAAGCTACCTACTTTACAAAACTGTGAAGATCCCACAAAACAACTACTGAAAAGACTTAGTATTATGCCTAGAATTCAGGAACCATTTATAGATAATAACAATGATATTGATCTTTATTTTGCCTACATCTGTTTTGAGCCTCTGCCAAGTCCCCATAAAAACAAGGGAAGTTACTTAGGGGGATCAATTTTGGGATTTTTTTTGTTGGGAGTAGGCCTTAGAAGAGAAAAAAAATAGACAACATAAAAGCAAGTTGGGAAACAAAACTGTTAGTGAGGAAGGTGGATCATATCTCCTACATTTGTGGAGTCAGACAACACTGCAATACAGAAGAGAGGTAGTAGCAAGAAAAGTATTCAAAATCTAAAAGGCTTGCTTTCATTTTAGGTATTTGAGGCAGAGTACCAAATTTAGTTTACCAATGCTGATATTCCAGACAAAGACAATCAAAGAAGGCACCATGGAGTGGTGGGAAGGCATTGACACTGGAGTCAAGCTAACTGAGTGCCAATCCTAACTTTTCAATGATCTGACTCAAACTAATGAGCACCTTTTGGTTCCCATTTCTCCTTCATGTCAAATAATGGTGCCAAATGATCTTAAATTTACCTCAACAGAAACTCAATAGTGTAACTCTACATATGAAAGCAAATGTGGATGTAGACTCTAGTTCTTTTTCCCGAAGTCCTGCTGCTGTTTCAGGAAAGCATGCTGATTTAGTCTTCGGAAGACTTGCTGCTACAGTCCTGGAGATCAGCTCGTGTGAACAGTGGTATCTCAAGCAGCATGCATAAAAGCAGTTGGGAGGTAGGAGTGAATGAATGTGGGTGTGTGAACAGATTAAAGAGGAGAGGGTTGGGAGGGAGAGTAGCATGTGTGAAAGAGAAAAACAGGCCTCTCTCTAATGTCATTCTTTTGCCATATTCCCTAACAGTAGCTATCCAAAGCCATACACCTAAATGGGGGGCATGACAAACATCTTGGACATTGGAGGTAGGAAGACCAGAACTCAAATACAACTTCAGGGTTCAAGATTCCCCATTTCAATGCCTTTATTTGTGTGACAATTAAAGTTAATAGCTATTGTGAAGTTTAAATGAAATAGTATAGCAGATAGTAGGTGGTCAGTAAATATCCTTTTAACTTGGTTTCCCCAGATTGTCTTAATCCTGTCAGTATTTTACTCATAATATAAAAAGACCAGTGAAAGAAACAAAAACACAGGGTTGCTTAGAAGGCAATACGGAGATAGGAGAAAAAGCCATAGCCAGGAATAGAACGCCCAGTTCTCCTGTTAATGAGCCTTTTCCTTTGTGTAGCCTTACTGTTCTGAAAGCCACAGAAATGTTTGTCAGAATAGCACATGTAACTGCCTTTTTGATCTTTATGGGCCAGAAGGCTTACTGAGCAGGCAGAGGAAATGGAACAAGGCACCACCTGAAGTTAGTAAGCTGGATCCTGGAGTGATCACTCCTTGTTCTTCCACCCAAGAGTGTTGGGAACCTCCTCCCAAGCAGGCAGAAAGGCAGACAACTGAGGAAGACAGGGCACCTTTCTCTCTCTCTCCAGTTCGCTTTCTCCACCTGACCCTCTTTATGTGGCTCTAGCGCGGTTTCTGCTTACAGGGAATGTTGGCCCGCGGTGAGCCGCCAGTTCTCCGGCTGCGTTAGCTCCGAGCCAGCGAGAACTTTCAGCACCGCGGACAGCGCCCTTCCCGCGGTGGGCCCTGGTACCCGCGCTCCCGCAGGGGTGCTACTCAGTCCTCGACGCTCTCTTGGGACCTCATATTCCTGGGGGAGACGGGTTACGATCCTAGGCCCAACCTGACCAGGGACTGCCTCCCCGCTTGGGCTAGAATCCCTTTCCCAGAGCCACTCGGCTCAAAACCCTAGAGAACAGAGCTTCGCACAGGTAGGGGGACAAGGAGTGACAGGAACATTTTTCGTCATTTGGCAGTCGTCTTATTTTTAAGCCGCAATATGAAACACACATGGGGTGTGGGGGGGGGACTCAAGGCGGGGGGCTCGGAGCTACATCCCGAGTGGCCACACCGCCTAATCCAGCCCTTTGGATTCGTAGGAAGAGAATCTCGGGGTGGGGGGAAAAAGGGGATTCTGGTGGGGAGAAGCAGTGCGGGCGCGAGCCCTCTGCCCGGGGCTGCCTGCCTTGCAGGCAGCTTCCCTGGACACTTCTCCCGTCACGTCTCCCTCGCTGCCTTCTGAGTGTCGCCGCCCCCCCCCCCGGGAACAGATGGCCCTGGGGCGCGCCGGCCTGGTCAGGGCGCCGGGCTCAGCTGGAGTCCCTTTGAAGAGTTTGCTCTCAGGTAAAAGGGCAGATGTTGCCCCGCCTGATGCAGGAGGCAGCGGTCTCCCATAGCATCACTTCCTCTCTGCGGCTCAGTCCGAGGTCGAGAACAGAACTGCCCGAGCAGGTGCTTGCCAAGGCAGGGAGGGAAGGACGGGCCCGGCGTCCGCCTGGACGCGGCGGCCGGAACGCTGAGCCAGGCACCCGCTTCTGCCCATGGCCCCCGTGGCGCCGGGGCTGCGTTTGTCCCTGCTGCGCCTGGCAGTCTGCGAATGCAGCCCCGCGCTGTCCGGGCCCCGTTCCGGGTCCCAGCCGAGGAGACCCCGACCCAGCTCCTTCCTTTTTCCAGGGAGCCCCTTCCCGGAGGGCGCCCTCAGTCTGCGCGCCATGTTCCTGCTCCCCGCTCCCGGAGGTCGGGCTCCCGGGCTCATCCAGACAGAGGGGGAAATCCCGATCGTGGGGGCCCTGTGGGGGCACAGGGGGCGCGAAGGGGACACTGCGGCGAAGGGGTTGTTGACTCACCCAAGAGGCTGGTGGCCGGTGGTCCGCACGTCCTGCGCGGGGCTGTCTCTCCCGCCGCGGTGCTGGAGGCGGCGGCGGCGGCGGCGGCGGCGGCGCAGGAAGCAGGCGGCAGCCGCTCTGCCCAGCAGCTCCTCAATTATTCAGACCGTGCCCCCCGCCCGCCCCGCTCGGCTCCGCGCACCGCCAGTCCTCGCAGGCAGCTTGCCTGCTTCCGCCCCTTGGAGTCACGTGGCCAGCCCAACCCCTCACATTACGGAGCCCGAGCCCCCCACCAGACCCCAGCTCCGATCCGCCGCGCCCTCACTGCCACTCGCAACTCCTCCCTGGCTCTCCAGGCCTCGGGTGCAGCCTTCGATATCTCCCGCTGCGCGGAGGGTGGGCGCGCTGGGGAAGGGGCTGGTTCTCTGCCCCGCCACGTAGGGTCGGCCAGGACTCTGTGGGGTCGGTAGGTTTGGAAGGCGTCTGCCAGCAGCTCCGCCTCGGTTGGACTACCCAGCCCCTCTTCCCGCCCTACTCCTCCACCTCCCTTGCCCCGTGGACGATGGTGGATTTCGCCTTGCCTCCTGAAGAAGACCCTTCTCCTTCTCCAAACCTTCTTTTTGGGTCCGCATCATCTCTGGGATGCAATGGCTGTGGTTTTGAGACTGGACGATCCGCTAAGACTTCCCAACTGTGTGGCCTTTGGAGCGTTTCCCTTCTCCCTGGCCTTTCTTCCCACGATCTGTGAGATCACCTCCTCACAGGCCTGTCATGAGAATTAAAAGTATCGTTTTATTGAAATTGCTAGTCCTGGGCCCATATTTGGCGCTCAGTAGGGAGCATCCTTCTTCCCCTGCCTCGGTTACAATATATTTCAGAAAACAAAGATTGTGATATGTGCCAGTAGAATGCATGTATCTTTTTTAAGCATTGGAGGAAGCTTCTGTGAGATCAGACTAGATGGGGGCAGGGAAGATACAATTCTTATATTTTGCATTGGTTCCTTGGGGGTGAGTGTTTCAGAGCATGGAGATCAGATGGTACCAATACAGGTGTGTTTTGCCCCATTGGTGAATGGATTATTTAATATGCATTGAGCAGATTGATTTAGATTGAAAGTACCTGTACCTTTATAAATTCTGACACCTTTGATCCTTCAAAACACCCAGGAGATAATTAATGACCTGTAAATCCTCACCCTTAGAAACAAATTCACTGGACTTGTCTTTGGGGAGAACAGTGGCTGATTGGCACTCTCTCCTTAGGATGGAGCAGACTGTGGAGCTGCTCTTCTCCTCAGAGATGCCTGATCACTGCCAGGGTGGTCTTGGCGAGTCACCTTGTTCAAGCTCATCACTGCCCTGGATTCACACTCAGGGCTGAAGTCCTGAGATAGCTCCATAATTTAAGCTTCTGGTACTCCTGCAGGGTGTATCAGACCTCCTAGGATACCAAGAAGCTATGACATGTGGTAGATAGGAGCTGGCATTGTGGGACAGTGGATTAAGTCATTGCCTCCAGTGCTGGCATCCCACATGGACACCGGTTTGTCCTGGCTGTTCAATTTCCCATCCAGCTCCCTGCTATTGTGCTGGGAAGGCAGCAAAGGATGGCCCAGTTGCTTGGGTCTCTGCATACACATGGGAGACCTAGATGAAGCCTTTGGCTCCTGGCTTCTGCTTGGCCTAGCCCCAGTCATTGTGGCCATTTGGGGAGTGAATGAGCAGATGGAAAATTCTCTCTCTCTTTCTCTCTAACTCTGCCTTTCAAATAAGTAAACCTTTAAAAAAATAACACAAAGAATGTAAAGTTTAAAAATAAGATGTTTGGAATCTCTTTGTAGGCTCTACTAGTTACTTATTATAGGATCTTTGGCCAATCATTTAAATTCTCAGCCTCTCATATCTAAAATTGGGTTAAAAAATGCCTGTCTGCTTTCCTTGAAGAAAGCTGTGATGTCCAGATGGAATAATGCATGGAAAGTCACAGTGAAAGTAAAGAGAAAACAAAAATAAGTTATTAATATTATGGACTGATGAGAATCCCAAGCCTATTCTACACTGTGGGGGTGAAGAGTCGTGAAGATGGGATTGCCATGGAATAGACAGCTATTAAAATGTCAGTGTGATTCTGGAAGTCTGCATGTGTGCCTATAACTCAAGGGGCATGGTGTTTTGAAAGCTGCATTCTTTTAGTTACATTCTTTTTTTTTTTTTTTTTTTTTTTTTGACAGGCAGAGTGGATAGTGAGAGAGAGAGAGACAGAGAGAAAGGTCTTCCTTTTTGCCACTGGTTCACCCTCCAATGGCCGCTGCGGCTGGCGCATCTCGCTGATCCGAAGCCAGGAACCAGGTACTTCTCCTGGTCTCCCATGCGGGTGCAGGGCCCAAGGATTTGGGCCATCCTCCACTGCCTTCCCGGGCCATAGCAGAGAGCTGGCCTGGAAGAGGGGCAACCGGGATAGAATCTGGCGCCCCAACCAGGACTAGAACCTGGTGTGCTGGCGCCGCAAGGCGGAGGATTAGCCTGTTAAGCCACGGTGCCGGCCAGTTACATTCTTCTCTGTCATAGATTTCTGGATAAAATTTCTATCTTCCCTCCCCTTTCATCTTTAGAGCAGCACCAGCACAGTCTCTGTGATTCTGAGCATTTACTATCTAAGGTAAGTTCATGCTTATAATTCAGAAAAGCAGAGTTTAAATCCTCCTGCCTTTGCTGGGTAAAATTTATTTAGGCTGCTAATTCAAAATGGATTATATTTCTTTTTTTTCCCTTTTTTTAAAAGATTTATTTTATTTATTTGAAAGTCAGGGTTATACAGAGGCAGAGAGAGAGAGAGAGAGGTCTTCCATCTGCTGGTTCACTCCCCAGTTGGCCGCAATGGCCAGAGCTGCACCGATTAGATGCCAGAAGCCAGGAGCCCCTTCCAGGTCTTCTCATGTGGGTGCGGGGACCTGAGGCCTTGGGCCATCTCCTACTGCTTTCCCAGGCCATAGCAGAGAGCTGGATTGGAAGTAGAGCAGCCGGGACTTGAACTGGCACCCATATGGGATGCTGGCACTGCAGGCGGCGGCTTTACCCACTACGCCACAGCACCGGCCCCAAAAACGGATTATATTTCAAAGAAAAAAATACTCATATTCCAGTAGCTATGTCAAGATTCTCATCAGTGGCTTGTATGGTGATTTGGGTTTCAAATCCAATGCCAATAAACTCAAAGAAATCTTTATATGAACCAGAAACTCCTATTTTCCTCTATAATTTCCTTTAATATTATTTAGAAATTGTCAATATGAACCTTTTTATATTTAGGGAAACCAAAAATCAGAATATGCCAATCATACTCCTATATATGCCATTAAATTTTTTTTGACTAGGTAAAACACTGTTTTTAATCTCTACCTACCTCTGTATTATCATCAGGAAACAAGAAAGGGAAGAATAAATATGAAATAATTACTTTGATCCCCCAAGTGATATAATTATGGGTAGTTACTTAGAAAAATGTAAACTTTAGAAAAGTTGAGTTTCATCAAAAATTGCTCTAGGACTTTGAATAATTTTTTCAAAGTAGTTTTGAAGGCCTGTATCACCTTTACCCAGCAAAGGGTAGAAAAGGGCACTTGGATGATAGATTTTGCATAGACTGCAAGAGAAAGTTACACCTTGAAGATTTCTTTTAAGATATCTCCTGAATCCTACTCTCTTCCTTATAAGCTATTATCTTATGCTTGGAGACTGTTGAATTTATCATAAGCTACTGTAAACACTTTCCAGATGTGGGTAGAGCATTAATGGACCAATGAATAGAAAGGCAGCAGACAGAAATATAATCAGTTATTTAGAACCACACAGCAGCAACAACTGATACAAACCTCAGTTCCAGAGTTAAACAATAATCTTAAAGAGTGACTGAAAATTAGGTCTTGAAAGTACACATTCTAGTTTTCTTACTCTAACAGTTGGAATATGGAAGCATTGACTCATTTACTTGTCATGTTCTGACTCTCAGGATATAGCTATGAACAATATGGAAATGGTTCTGCTCCCCTAGCTTACAGGCTAGGGGAGGGAGTAAGACAGTAAGCAAAGATGTGCAGTTGTGGCCCGCACCGCGGCTCAATAGGCTAGTCCTCTGCCTGCGGCACCGGCACACTGGGTTCTAGTCCCGGTCAGGGCACCGGATTCTGTCCTGGTTGCCCCTCTGCCAGGCCAGCTCTTTGCTGTGGCCCGGGAGTGCAGTGGAGGATGGCCCAAGTGCTTGGGCCCTGCACCCCATGGGAGACCAGGAGGAAGCACCTGGCTCCTGGCTTCGGATCAGTGCGGTTCGCCGGCTGCAGTGCGCCGGCTGCGGTGGCCATTGGAGGGTGAACCAATGGCAAAAGGAAGACCTTTCTCTCTGTCTCTCTCTCTCACTGTCCATTCTGCCTGTCAAAAAACAAACAAACAAAAAAAGGTGTGCAGTTGTGTATCATGATGAAAATAAAGCAGAGTAATATAATAAGGGATAAAGGGGCACCACTTTTGTTAAATGGTAGAGAACTGGAATATGTAGATGTGAAGTTCAGCCATAAAAGCTCTTACTCTTCAAGGAAGGGGCAGATGAACTTACCTAGAGTTTTGGCTAAGACTGTTAACTGTGTAGTCACTAAAATCCTTCATAATCTGCTTGGATGGATACTAGGTAGGCCTAGAGGCGATTGGCCAGACACCTTAAAAACAATGACCTGTTTTTGTCTCATGATTCATGATGAGTACCTGAGGCTTTTCTCCTAGAAGGATCCCCAAGCTCATTAATGCCCCCTGACTCTTGCCTCTAAGCAGATTCAGAAGTTAAGAAACCAAAAACACTATAACAGCCTGGCAAGAAGCTGATCCAGAACCCTCTGAAGGGAGAGGTACTCCAGGGCAGCAGGGGGAAAGCAAAGAAGACACAAACCAGATGCAGCCCACCGTAGGTGCACCATAAAGATATTGTAAACAAACAATCTGCTAGGAGCCTATCAACTGGACTGGACATTTATAAGCTCCACTCCTATGAGTAAATTCTCATCTAACTATGTAAATTTCAATAGGAAGAAAGGGGAAGCTGACCTGCATGCCTATCTAACTCCCAAATTTACAGTCTGATATAGCATTCTCCTCACATCCATCCCATGCACAGTGAGTCGAGTTACCTCACGAATGAGGGTGCAGAGTGGGGCAGAGGGCAGCAATGTCAAACCAATGGAGTTTCACGATGTGGAAGGAAGCAGTTATTTTTATTCATTAACTTTTTCTTTAAATATATTCATTCTTCTGAATTAATTTGTTTTAAAGGGGTTTCTCTCACGACCTTAAATAAGAAGTTGGTATCAGTTGCCATAAATACAAGGCAATCATTTAATGAATACAATGAGAACAAAATAATGTATTACAATTGAGCTAAATACTCTTGCTTTTCCAGGAAACTGAGGCTTACTTCCTCCTTATTACAAAGGAAAGTAGTCACTGTTACTGAGATTAAAGATATATTGACATCGAATGAAGACTTTCTCCATAAAGGAATCAGAAAGATTGAAAGATGAAGAGAAAAGGAGTAACTTTTTCACTATGTGATTATAGGTCACTTAATGCTGGGTCCTAGTACAATCTAAATCAACCTTTCTCTAGTTGTAGTGTACATAAGAATCACCTGAGGGATCCAGTTAAAAATACAGAACTGGATTCAGGTGTGGGTTTGGACCCACAAATTTTCATTTCTGACATGATCTTAAGCATGTTGTGCTCGGACCACTCATTGAGTAGCAAGGATCTAAAGTACCATGACAATTTGTATCCCATATTTTGAGAAATGCTAATGCTTATTTTATAGATGAGAAAAATGAGGACATGGAGGATGCGACTAATCCAGGGTCCTGTATTTAGCTGGTAGAAGAGCCAGGGCTAAAAATCACATTTCATAGTTCTGCTGTTTCTTAATCCAGGGCTCTTTTCCAAAAGATCTGTAAAGTCATTGACTTGCTTACTATGACCAAACAGGAGAAATGAAAGAAAAGAAAAGAGAAAGAAAGAAAAGAAGGAAGGAAGGAAGAAAGGAAGAAATGAAGAAAGAAAAAGAGGAAGAAAGGAAGAAAGAAAGAGAGAAAGAAAGAGAGAGAGAGAAAGACAGGCTCTTTTCAAGGGACTATGGCATGAAAACAAAACTTATTCCACGCCATAGTCTGTAGGTTATTCTGTGATAATAAACATGCTGGAACTGTGTACATTATTGTTCAGATTATGCATCCACTGGGAGTCACTCTGGGCTCTGCTCCATGTCACATGGTGTCCATCTTATGATGTCATATCTTAACCTTGGTGTCAAGGTAGGGGCTGGAGGACCTAGCAGCAGCAAGGAAGTAATGTATATTGGTACTTCCCACTCTCATTGGCCAGAACCGCCTACATGGCCTCATTCAACTGCAATTACAAGGGGAGAGGAGATGAATGAAGAAGCTTCCATTTGCCTGGAATAGACTCAGAAGCAGATGTGGTGAGCAATAGAAATCTCTACCATGTATACAGTTTTCTTATTATCAATAGAAAATCTTACTAATAATCCTTGATCCTCTTCTCATAATCTCCCCTAGCCAAGTTTTCCAAACCAAAGGGGCCACCATCTAATCCATGTTCCCTCTCATCATACACAGGGGAGAAGGCAGTATAATGTCAGAAGAATACAGGGTACCAGGACAGGATGCCTGCTGGTGGCAGCAGGTACATTAAAGGAGATGGCTAAGTCAGGAAAAGTGGCCAGGGTGACTGGAAGGGAAGAGGGGCAAAGCATCAGGGAAGGGAGGTAAAGGAAATGAGATGATCATTCCTTGGGCATTTACTTTTTTTTTTTTTTTGACAGAGTTAGACAGTGAGAGTAAGAGACAGAGAGAAAGGTCTTCCTTCTGTTGGTTCACCCCGCAAATGTCCGCCACTGCCAGAGCTATGCCAATCCGAAGCCAGGAGATAGGCACTTCTTCCTGGTCTCTGATGCGGGTGCAGGTGCCCAAGCACTTGGACCATCCTCCACTGCCTTCCCAGGCCACAGCAGAGAGCTGGACTGGAAGAGGAATAACTGGGACTAGAACTCGGCACCCATATGGGATGCTGGCGCCCGCAGGCAGAGGATTAGCCAAGTGAGCCACGGTGCCAGCCTTGGGCATTTACTAAGTGATAAGTCCTGTGTTTGAACATTCCCATACTTTTGTCCTCATATTATTCTTGTCAGATTGTTATAATACTGCTTTACACACAAAGAAACAGAAGCTAAGAGGGCTTATGTAAGTTGTCAAGGTCAACACACAGAGTAAATAAGGATCAATACAGACTTCAAATGGAGAGTCTCCTAGGAAGTCTAAGGAAGTCACTCAGGGAGCAAGGCTGCATTTGTCCTGATGAATGGATTACTGTTTATACTGACACTGGAATTCTTAGGACTTGGATGCACTTTATTAGGCATGAGCTAGCAAACAGCCAAAACATCCTGATTCCATCGTGTCTAATACATGGGCTGCCACAGTCTTCCTGGGAAACTAAGCTTTGTCTGAAGCCACTGAGGGGACATGTATTCCTGAGTCTCCGTTGCCTCACATGATAAACTCTTTCCTCTTGCTTTTCACCAGGCAAAAACATCTCTCTCTCTTTAGCACTGTGGATTGCTATAAGAGAAACCATTGAAACGCACAGTCTAAGGATATTATTATACTTCCAAGCCCACAATGAAAAATCTTCCAAGCCACAAGTGAAAAATTAGGAAGAACTTCGCAAAGTTGTGAGGGACATTTCTCACAATATAGAAGGGGAAGATATTTGGGAGGTTTTCCTGAGCTGGGCTCTGAGAAGATGCGGTAACTAAGCCTTGTGTGGGTGCTTGGGGGTCTTCCTCTGGAGCCTGAGAGCTGTGGGACATAGAACTGTCCCATAAGCTGAGAGCATGGTGGGAAGGAAGAGGGATTCGGGAGTCAGACAGACCTGCATTATAACTTATCTGTGAATGGTGATGCAGTATTTGGCAAATTATTCAAGTTTTTGAGACTTAGTATTGCAACTTGTGAAAGGGGATAGCAGTGACTAACTATAGAATTTTGGTGAAGAGTGGAAGTAAGGTACACAGTGTCTGACATATATTGTGTTCAATAGTAATGTTTCTTCTTATTGATGAAATGGATATGAAGGGGATTAAAAAGGCAAAGTCTCTATCTTCTTGATTGAACTCAGTGATGGCAGTTTCCTGCTCAGAGTCTCAGTTTGTTCATAAAAACGAAGGAATAGGAACATCTCTTCCATAGACTCAAGTCTATGAGCCATCAGCCCAATAGTTTTCCTGGGGCAGACTACAGCATACTACTGGAGAGTAGTCAGAGCCATTGTGGTGATGCGCATGGCAACAGCTCATGCTGAATAAAGGCATAAAGGAATCTCTGGGTTCACTGGCAGAGTTCCTGAATTTCAGATAGTCACGTACCTCATTTTCTGGCCGTTGCCACCAACCAGCAACTCGTTACAACAGTAGGCAATGAAAGAATGACCATTGGTCAAGGGATAGTCTTTTTAGCCATCTTCACCTGTAAGAAATGCCACATTGCCAAGGCAGTAGCCATGGTAGTGGCTTTGAATACAAAACAAAAATGTCAATAAACACGGGAGATAATTGGAAGCAAAGAAACGGTGCTTGTGCCAAACGGGTTGTTAGCTTGCTCCAATCTCTGCAGCCTGTGTTACTGCCTCCAAGTACATAATAGATTACATTAGTAGTGGGTCAATTACGTCCACAGCAGATTCCCTCTAGGAGATGGGCAGGCAAATCACTACCTTCTGAGAAGCACCCATCATGTAAAATAGTGATTATTTTATTGTCAGCCTTTTAAAGATATGTATTCACCTGCTGTGTATAAGCTTTCTCCTGTTTAATTCAATGACTTTTAGAAAATGAGAAAATTTCATTCCATTTACTCATTTCTTAAGGCTCTTAAGAAGACCAAAGGCTCTGTAAAGTGTTCTGGCACACTAGATGAAGTGATGAGACGATCTGGAAAAGGCAATGAGGTTCCAATTTTTATCTCCTCCAGGTCCCAGGTGGAGAAGGCTTAAGTCATCCACCAAGATGTCTTTTTTTCAGAATCCCCAGGAAGGGAAAACTCAACGTTGACTGCCCTCCTTCTCCTCCTTCTACAAGAATATAGAGTTTAATCATCCCTGTGTTCAGGTTTCCTGTGTCTGTCTCACTGTGTCAGTTGGCAGGAGGGCAAGTAAGATGACTAAAGACAAGAGCCACTGTGTTCTACTGGGAGGACTCAGTTATCCCACCTGAGTAGCCTTGCCCTGTAACCCCTTATATTCAGATTGGCCAGTCACTGGGTGTTGACCCTTAGCTCTGTGTTCAGCTTGGTATAGGCCAATTTTTCCCCATGTGTCTTGGGAAAGCTTATTGTAAACTGCCAGATCTTGAGACATGACTTGGCCTCTTGAATCAAATCCTGAACCAGACACCAGTTCACCACTTTCCAAATTTGACCCACAGGTCCCACATTTTTAAAAAATGCTTATTTATTTATTTATTTTAATCTACTTGAAAGGCGGGGGGTGGGGAGAGGGAGAAGGAGAGAAAGAGAGAGAGAGAGAGAGAACTCCATCCCTGGTCTCCCAATTGGGTGCAGGGGTCCAAGCACTGGAAGTTTCATCTACTGCCTCTCAGGATGCATTAGCAGGGAGCTGGATCAAAAGTAGAGTAGCCAGGTGTCTGATATGGGATGTGGGCATTCCAAGAGGCAATTCAACAAGCCGTGCCACAGTGCTCTCCCCAAGTCCTACTTTTAATCATCTGGCTGAGCATTGTATCATTG
Organism: Lepus europaeus; assembly: GCF_033115175.1. Taxonomy (NCBI): domain Eukaryota; kingdom Metazoa; phylum Chordata; class Mammalia; order Lagomorpha; family Leporidae; genus Lepus; species Lepus europaeus. The sequence goes on along the minus strand of NC_084828.1, from coordinate 109,831,646 downwards.
TAGAGAAGACACACTGTATTTCTTTTCGTTTTGATTGATGCTAATTCATGCATTAGTATATAATAGGTGCTTGACCTTGTATTAAAATGATGATCAAATAGGAGGCATGTATTACATGGGTGATGCTGTTAGGTGATGCTCCCCTACCTTCATCGTCCCCTGATAAGCAATTGCAATGGCTCATGTCATCCATGAGGTCTACCTCCAGTCTTGTCTCCCTGTGTGTTCACTAGGATCCCCTTTCTGGGAACATATGGTGCTGGGGATAATGATGGCAATGCACAACATTATCTATGATTTTCTTCATACTCTCTGCACCCACAACTCCTCACCTGGCTGAGTTACTGCTCTTTTCGCCATATTTTGTCTTTGAAACATTTGTACCAATTAATGTATCATCATCAGAAGTACTTTTAGCTTTAATGGAAAATGAGACTAACTTAATTCCATTTTACCATGGCTTAAAGACTGTAATTGTTTTGTCCAGAACAGAAGCTGACAATGGCTGATTTAACAACCAAGTGCCCATCTTCTTTGAATTCTGTAAGTGGCTATAATACCCCAGATCCTTTACTGAATGAACTCTGCATAACTCTGGGGCCATCTCACTCATGTTAATGCAATCAGCTGGTTGGGAATCCTCATAAAATAAGAGAAAAAGGATCAGTGAGAATGAGAGCAACAACAGAATATTTGCCTTCCTTAGAGGGAGTGACCTTTGTCTCTTAAAGAGTGCAGACAAGGCAGCAGCACTGAATATTTTGAGAATTAGGCTTCTTTTCTCATGTCTGGTAAGTGAATTACAGAATAAAGGAGTCCCAAATTGTGTCTGAGCGTTGTGTTTCTGCGGGGGTGGGCTAGAGGAGGGATGGTGAGACAGCCTTCCACGACGTGAGATAAGAAAGTGACTGCTGTGGTGTGAGGCCTCCCTGATGAGGCGGGGGCTGGCCGAGGACGTTTTACATGTGATTTTCAGCTTGATAAAGAAGGCTACAACATTTAAAAAATAGGAGATATATATATATCTACATCTATATCAGAGAGTTTAGCATTTAGTTATGTTTAAGTAGCATTTAACTGCATTAAGTATATTCACACTATTGAGCAGCTATCATCACCATCTATTTCTAGAGTTTCATCACAAACCAAAATTCTGTACTCATTAAACAGTAGCTCTCCATTTTCCTCTCCTCTGGCCCCTAGGAACCACTATTTTACTTTATGTCTTAATGAAATTGACTAACTTAGATATCTTATATAAGTTGAATTATAAAATACTGGCTTATTTCACAGTATCATAGTTTCAAGGGTCATCCGTGTTTTGGTGTGGGTCAGAGTTGCCTTCCTTTTTAATATTGAATAATATTCCTTCCTGTGATTATTTCACATTTTGTTTATGTAATTATCCATCAGTGGATATTTGACTGTTGTGAACAATGCTGCTATGAATATTGACGCAGATGGGCCGGTGTTGTGGTACAATGCTGGCATCCCATATGAGTGATGAACCACTTATCATCCAGCTCCCTGATAATGTTTCTAGGAAGGCAACAGAAGATGGCCCAAGTGCTTGGGCACCTCCTACCCACTTGGGAGCCCTGGATGGAGTTCCAGGCTCCTGGCTTTGGTCTGGCCCAGTCTGGGCCATTGTGGCCACTTAAGGAGTGAACTAGTGAATGGAAGATTTCTCTCTCTCTCTCTCTTTCTCTCATTCTGTATCTCTGCCTTTCAAATAAATAAATAAATCTTAAAAAAGAATATTGATGTAAAAATACCTGTTTGAGTCTTTCATTTCAGTTTTTTTGGATGTACACCTAAAAGTGGAAGGATTAGACCATATAGTACTTTCTATGGCTACTATTTTAAGAAACTACCATATTTTTCTTACAGTTGTCACACCATTTTACATCTCCATCAGTAATGCTCAAGAGTTTCTATTTCTGCATAGTCTTTCCAACATATATTTTTGCTATTTTTAGTATGCAAAAAATAATACCCATCCTAAGTGGTATAAAGCAAAAAAGCCCTATAAAAATAAAAAATTATAGTGGCTACCATTTACTGGGTGCTAACTAGGTGGCAAATGTTGTTTAGGAAGATCTTAGATCTCAGACATGTGTTGTCTTAGTCAAAATAAACTCTGAATGACCAAATTGATGGTAGAATCTGAGGTATGAACTCAAGGAAGATCTTCTGAACACCAATACAAGGAGAATTTGCTCAATGAATCAAACAAGTATTTTGTGAGAACCTTCTATTTGCAAGGTGACCAGGCTAGCCTCTAAAGGAGATGGAGCAGAAATACCTAAAACTCTCCAACTAATAAAACTGAGAAATCGTGATGTGGTGGAAGTCCCTGGGATTGTGTATGTGAATGGAGAGTATGTCGACTATGAGGGACGTTTAGTGTCCAGCAGTTTGCAGTGGTCTGTAATCGAGAGAACAGTGAAGGGAAAGCTGCTGTGACCTGAGCTCTTCAGTTTTCCCTGTGAGCAGAAGTCACAAGTAAATGAAAAGCCAGAGAATTCAGGAACAGCTAACCGCTGGGTCCAAGTGTTGAGAGAGTATCATGAGGGTTTTCTCTTCTTCTCTCAGCTCCATTTATTTCTGAATTAGCTTCATTCTCAGTCATGCTCCCCTCAAGTGTGGCAAATGGCAAATAGCTACCAATGGCCCTTGGCTTTTAAAAAATATCAGATTGGAGGCAGGCCTTGTGGGGCAGAGGGTAAAACTGCTGCTTGGGGAGCCCACACCCCACATTGGAGCTCCAATTTGAGTCCTGGCTTCTCCACTTCTGGTTCAGCTTCCTGCTAATGTGCCTGCCTGGGAAGCCAGTGGATGATGGTCCAGACACTTGGGTCCCTGCTACCTATGTTGTGGCCCCAGATGGAGTTCTAGGTTCCGGGCTTCAGCCTGCCCCAGCCTGGCTGTTGCAAGCATTTGGGGAGTGAAATAGGGGATAGAAGATGTCTCCTTCATTCTCTGTCACTGTACCTTTCAAATAACTAACTAAATAAATAAGTATTTTAAAAAATACCAGATTAACAACCTCAATGGAAGGAACATACCTCTTTCCCAACAGTTCCAACACAAGTCACGGGGCTGCTGATCATTGGACTGGCTAGGGTTGTTTGCCCAATCCCTAACGAATCGCAAAGTTTGGGGAGATAGAATATGATAATTGGTTGGTTTATGCCCTACCATCACCATGGTTCTGGGATGGAGGATTCATGCCACATAAGCCACGTGGACTTGGAGTGGGATTGGAACACTCTTGCCAGCAGAAAGAGAAATTGAGTCCAGGAAGGCAAAAACAATGAGCATTTTCCAAAATTTAGTAGCCACAGAATCATTTTTTCCTGTTTGTTTACCATCCAGGAGAATGTAGTTTTAAGTGATTCTATCCCTGCATCATTTCACAAAATAATCATGGTCTTGTGCATTGACATTCTTATCTGACTCTGCTGAACTTGTTTATAAACAAGAATACAAATGCATTCCCTGATTTTTGACACCTCTAGGAACTGCCATATTGAAAATAATGGGGGCCAGCGCTGTGGCATTGCGGGTAAAGCCGCTACCTCCACTGCCAGAATCCCATGTGGGCACCGGTTCGTGTCCCAGCAGCCCCACTTCCTATCCAGCTCTCTGCTCTGGCCTGGGAAAGCAGTGGAGGATGGCCCAAGTCCGTGGGCCCCAGCACCTGCATGGGAAGACCTGGAGGAAGCTCCTGGCTCCTGGCAAAGCTCTGGCCATTGTGGCCATCTGCAAAGTAAACCAGCGGATGGAAGACCTCTCTCTCTCTCTCTCTCTCTCTCTCTCTCTCCCTATCTCTCTCTCTCTCTCTCTCTCTCTCTCTCTGCCTCTCCTTCTCTCTCTGTGTAACTCTGACTTTCAAATAAATAAATAAATCTCAAAAAAAAGAAAATAATGATGAATAAATTTCTTAATAGTGCGACTCTGCTTTTGTTCAGTGATTTATAGTTTGCTGTTCCCCGCCCCCCTACACCTCTCATTAGCTCTTACATGTCATCCACACAAGTCAATTACACAGTGACCTCAGCTACCAGACATTAGTCTTCTTGTCATGCGTTGTCAAAATATCATACCTGATGCACAGTTCCCCTCAGCTCAACCTGTCACCTTGCTGGACTGAAAAGTTCTTAATGAAGACATTAAGTGTACTAATTAAACTTGTCTTGGTAAAAATGTCTTATTATAGTGCCATTATTAGCAGAGGCAAGGGGCTGTTTGAAAGAAGGCTGGTAAGTTGCTCCCAGCTGTCAATCTGAGGGGTGGCAGCAGATAAAGGATCATGTTATTTATGTTCAAGAACAATGGCATTGGGATGGTTCAATGGGAGCTAACATTGAGCACTGAGTAATTTATTTTTATGCAAGGATGTATAAATGTGTTTACATGTACCATTTAGGATGCTTCTGTTTATAAGGAAAGAAAATCAAACTCAAACTGACTTGAAAATATTGGCTCTTATGATCCTGCCACAGATCTTCCAGTCTTTTTCAAAGACCAAAATGGATGGGTGCATGGATGATATATACATATATACATATACATACACACACACACATATATATGCATATATACATACACACAGAGAGAGATCAACAGAAAGATAGGTGGTAGATAGATGTATAGATAGAGTGAGGTTCAGGATTTGTTTGAATCTGTGGATTGACATTGTCCCCAAAAAGAGCTATTTCTCTTTGTGTCAAAATGGTTGCAAAGGTTCCAGGCCTCACATATGCACCAGACACCACCCAAAAGGAGCGCATGCCTTTTTCTCCCTTAAGCCTCCAGCAGACATCTCTAGTGTCATTGGCTTGGAGTAGGTTATGCTGTCAGAAGCTCTAACCAAGTGTCTGGATTATGCTAACAGTCTACCTCTGAAGGCAGATTTAGGATTAGCTTCCTCTCAAACATATAAAGGGTGAATTAGTTGGGTATTACCTAGAAATAGGAGTTAGACATGGGGGAGACAACTTCAAATGAAGCCCACTAGAGTAGGATTGTATTATTGTATTCTCTCCCTTACTCTCACTCATCTACTTTGAGATATTACCTATTTATACATATTCTACCAAGGATTTAAGGCAGACATGGGCCATCTGTAGTAGGAGGTTGGGGATGACAGAAAGAGCATTGGATGTGGAATTCAGAGTTTAACATATAGTTCTAGTATATTCCACTTCTGTGACCTTGGGCAAATCCCGCATCTCAGATCTGAAACTCAGTCTCTGTCATTGGGTAAACAGGAATAACATTTACCTTCTCTACTTTACAAGTTGTTAAAATCTAAGAAAAGACTGCACATTTAGTAGCACTTTCTAGTTTGCCATGCAAATATAAGTTATTATTATTTTCTCCCATGGCTGGCATAATTGAATGAGGAATAGAGATTTCAGAGCAATCACATAGAACAAAAATTTGCTTTGGAACGTGTTCTATCTTAAACCTCCAGTTGTAGGGAAAAAGCAGCAGCAGTGGCTTTTAGATAGATGGGGCTGAGCATGGAAAACAATGACTTTGGAATAGCTGGAGAAAGACCAGATGGATGCCTCTGTGATAGAGGAGCTATTTTTAGAAACACTTTCAGTATCCTAGGACAGTGTCATGTGGGGAGAAATCAGACTCTGCAGTATACAGCACTGTACTGGTTACGCCCCTTGTAGCATCCAGAGGTAAAAAAGCATGGATTTTTAGAGTCATCCACTTGCCACTTAACCTTGATGCAATTGTAAACCTCTTTGATCTTCAGGTCTCTCACACACAAAAGGTGATAAGGACACTGATCTCATGATATTTGGGGAATGGATACATAAGTGAGTGTCTACATGGGACCAAATGGCACCTGACCCTTAGTATCTCCTTACTGAAAGGTAACCTCTCTGGATGTCTGTAGTAACCAGTACATTTATAGGTGGATAATAATGGGAAGGCCTAATCTTGGACATTTTCCTTTCTAAGTTTCAGAAGTGCATAAACATTTTGAGTGAAATTCCTTGTATATATTTAAAAAATACATTTGTTACTTGAATAGCAGAGTGACATAATATATATCTGACAGATATATAATAATATGTATTATATATAATATAATATATAATATATATATATATATATAGAGAGAGAGAGAGAGAGAGAGAGGAGAGAGAATCTTCCAACTGCTGGTCATTTTGCCTTTTGAATAAATAGCATAATAAATAAATAAAAGCCTCCTCAAATGCCTGCAACAGCCAGGTAGGGACAAGGCCAGGCTGAAGCCAGGATCCAGGAACTCTATCCGAGTCTTCCACATGGATGGCAGGGACCCAAGCACATGAGCCATTATTTGCTGCCTCCTAGGATGCACATTAGCAGGAAGTTTCATTGGAAGAGGAGGCAGTACTTGAACCCAGGTACTCTGATTTGGGATGCATGCCTCCCAAATGGCAATGTAACTCTCTGCACCACCACTCCATCCCTGTATATTCTTGATCTTGGGAAATGCAGAGATTACATTAAGATATCTAAAGGCAGATGGTGAGTTCTGAGCCCATTAAAGTTGTCTTACCACACCTAGCTCCATGGTTTCAAATTGATTTCTGTTACCAGGATGATTTGGATATAAAATACAAACAAGTGGCTATTTAGTTTTTTTGAAATATATTAGCATGTCAATTTATAACTTCAGTCTACATTTTGAAAAATTTATAGGATTTCTTTTTAAAATGTAGCTAGTTTGAGGGCCAGCATTTTGGTGTAGAGGGTAAGACCACTGGCTGTGATGCCAGCATCCCACATGGGCACTGGTTTATGTTCTGATTGCTCCACTTCCAATCTAGCTCCCTGATAGTGGTTTGGGAAGGACAGTGGAAGACGGCCCAAGTGTTTGGGCCCCTGCCACTCATGTGGAAGACCCAGATGAAGCTTCTGGCTCCTGGCATCGGCCTGACCCAGCTCTGGCTGCTGTGGCCACTTGGGGAGTGAATCAGCAGATGGAAGCTCACTCTCTCTCCCTGAAACTTTGACTTTCAAATAAGAAAATAAACCTTCTAAAAATATGTAGCTAGTTCATATCTAAAATTCAAGAAAATGTAATGGTTTTTAGAAATTTGGAAAATTGATTTCATTCTTTTTGTACTGGACATTTTTATTAGGTAGTGAATACGTGAGTTAATGGTTCAGTGTTTGTTAGGCCATGTAATGATGACTCCTGGCCATTTCAGGTGCCTCTGAATCATCAAATGTTGACTAACACTCACAATATCTTTAGTGATAAATATATTTTGGTTTTTTTTTTTTTTCTGACTTCCTTGAGATCTGTATCGTGGCACAGATTCTGCCTTATCCCTGGACATTTTCATAGATTGACTTTCAGAATTTTGTTTCTGGATCTGTAAGTACTACAGAAATCTCAATCCAATTGGGGATTCTGAGTAGACTTTGTACTCTAATAAATAAATAAATAAACAAAAATAAAAGCTGTGGTTGTTGTTTAAATGAATGGAGGTTTATGTTTAAGGGTGACTATAAATGAGAATAAACAAAGATAATTATCCAATATTGTGATATTGGTACCTCAGATGTATAACTCAATACTACATCTAATGTGGTATTCAGTACTTCAGTATATTGTTTTGTATAGTAACTCAATGCTACAGCTGATACTGAAATAAGTTGTTTTGTATAATTAAACTACATTGACTATTGAAATGCAAACGCGTTGCTTTGAATAAATTTGCTAATACTATTTCCCTACTGATAAATTTTATAGCAGGTGCTTTTTTAAATCATTATATAAACGAATAACTTTAATTGTAGGCACTATCACCTATTTATGTATATGCTGTTACCAGCAACTGTCCACCAAGTAAGATTTATGAGTAATCCTCTTATAAGTATTTGCGTATTTGTTGACACATGTGCTTTTATCTACTAATAGCCTTTTATTCAACTATTAAGCATATAAGTACTTAGCACATCCCAAAAAAGCTTTAAAAATATTCGATTATGATAAGCATTTGGATCATCAAACACTGTTGGTTGTGTAAACAACCATCAGTAAAGATGGCTTGTGTACAATTCTAAAAAGCCAGCCATTGATAGATGTTAATGTTTTGGTGGACTGTGGTCATTTAAGCTGCAATAGTATTTGTGATGGAAACTCCCCTAGGAGAAAATGCAGCAGCATCCATTTCAGCTGATTAGATTGCTGCCTTAAATATGCACCAGCAAGTAACAATTTAAGGAGACAGCTGACATGCTGTAGGAGCCAGGATCAGACACAATGAGAAATGTATTCAGACACTGGCAATCAGAAGTCAAGAGATGCCTGACCTGTGTCAAGCTGGCAAAACTGACATGATTGTTGAGGTAGAGAAGACATCCTACAATCCTTTCTATGACTTTGGTGGACAAAGCAACCATGACTTTCTGTAAAAATAGGAAAAAAGGGAAACTACAGTTATCATGATGAATATAGAATATAGAATATAAATATAGAACATCCTTAGGATTGGCCTAAACCCAAGCAAAACCTTATTATTCCTTACATGATCTTCTGTGTGATCTTTTCTTTTTAAAAAAGACTTATTTTATTTACTTGAAAGACAGAGTGACAGACAGAGGGAAAGACAGAAAGAAAGATCTTCCCTCCTCTGGTTCACTCTCTAAATGGCCACAATGCCCTGAGATGGGCCAGGCTGAAGTCAGGAGCCAGGAACTCCATCCAGGTCTCCCATGCGGGTGACAGGGGCACCAGCACTCAGGCCGTCCTTCACTGTCCTTCCAGGTGCACAAGCAGGGAGCTGAATCTGAAGCAGAGCAGCCAGAGCTCCCATGGCACTTTATACAGGATGCCAGCTTTGCAGGTGGTGACTTAACCTGCTGTACCACAGTGCTGGCCCCTGGTGTGTTATTTTCAAAGTGCTGTCAGCCTTTGGGATTTCAATAGCATATCTTTCACTGCAGAAGAAAAAAGAATCTTTCAGGACGATGGAGGCAATCAAAAGCAGAGAACAGTATCATACCAGAGGTGTCTGAAAACCAGACAGTGACAAGGACCCCCAACTCTGATAATAAAGTATAAGGGCATTACCTAGAATCCAGAGGCAGGACAGACCACTGTGCTGACTTCATTCATTCTGTCCGTCTTTGCTTTCCCACCACTTCCCAGGTTCTTCTCTCAGTCCTGTTTGGTGGTTTCATGCTGGAGATGAGGGGTTGCCCTGGAATCAGACCTCAGATCTTACTAATGAGATAGTACAAAGGCAGCTGAAGTATTGCTTCTGGGGACTGCTTCCCAGGAGATGAAAGAATAATTTTTCCAGAAGCAATGAGAAAATTCTTGTATCTAACTGACCCAGTTGACATCATATGACTGGTCTGCAGACAATGATGGCAAGGGGGATGGGATGATCTTGAAGTGAATCAAACCCACTGTTGGGGCTTCAAGTATGGAGAGCTTCCATCAACACAAGGGCTCTGTGTGTGGGGTAAAACTAGAAATTCTACCAACAGGGCAGAAGAGAGAGAGGAATGGATGCCCACAGCACTAGTCTGGACTCTGTCCTTACCAGTTTTATGAGTTTGGGCAAGCCACCTAGCCATTTGGAACTTTTTCTTATCCAAACAATGGGGGCTACTCATAACTTGATATCCATTTCCTCTTTCATTAGTAACAGTACCTCTTTTTTTTGTTCTATTTGGACAAATGCTAGCTAAATCTTATACTTCTGAGTCTGCTCTGCCTCTAGTGCTCTTGGGAATGTGAACTGAATAAGTCTGTGATTTTTTTTTGCTTTTCCATTTTATATTGCTTCTTGTTTTGAATCTGGATGTCATCATTAGAGGCTAGTCAGCAATTTAGGACATGCAGTGGGTAAGGAGTGGACAAGGAGATGATCTTGACAATGATGATCATATACTGAGGACAGCAGAGCAGACAGATGGAGCCCAAGACTGTTATGACTGTAGGGTTGCCAGTCCTGGATGTCCCAACTGGAGCCTTCTTTGCGGAGAGAAACATTCTGATACATCCTTTAATCCATTAGTATCGTAAATGCTTTCCTAGAAGCAGAACACATTACTCACATGACCATCTCCAATCATCAGAGTATGATGATTTGTTAGTAACGTTGACATTATTATGGTAAGCCACACACCTGACTGACCTGTCAAAGCTTCTAGACACCCTTCCAACAAATTCTTCTCTTCCGATAGGGACTTTTAATGAAATGAAATTCTCACCCAATTAAGTTATCATACTTTTTTATTCATTTCACAGATGAACAGCTAGAAAATAAGAGCATGTATGAAAGTTGTGAATTTATAGAAAAAAATGAGTGGCATTTTTTTCCTCCATGTTGCTTCACTTTACAATAATGTGCATTGGAGTTTGTGAATCATTAAACACTTCAACACCAATTTTTCATGGAAAAATGCATTCTTTTGGAGCAGAACACTTCTATGATATTGTAAGCTAACTGAACAGTTCTTAAAGTATCTGGAGTCATATTAAATTTTAACAGCTGTTCAAGTATATCTGGAGCTACTCAGCAATGGCAGAAATGACTAAGTGCTTTGATTAGGAATTGCCTGTGTCTATGCCAAGGGCTATTTGTGAAAACATTTTCTGGGAAAATTACATTTAGGGATATTTGTATTTAGTTTCTCCTAAAGTATCTTGATAGATAACATCCACAAACAGAGTCTGAGCTGCCTTCTCATGTCTGCAAGCTCAGAGGCAACGGCGTTTGCTTATCCACGCTCTTACGTCTTCCTACCGGTGAATGTTTACTCCATACTCTGACTTCAACACCTGCCTGTTGCCTTTTTGGTCTTAGATGAGCTCCTGGAATTTTTCACTGAGCACTGTTTCTTTCTATAAATGATTAATTTATTTGAAAAGCAGAGTTACAGAGAGGGGGAAAGTAAGTCAGAGAAAGAGGGCAAGAGAGACAGAGAGAGAGAAAGATTGATCTTCCAACAATGGTTCACTCTCCAAATGCCTATAGTAGCTTGGACGGGGCCAAGCTGAAGCCAGGAGCCAGGACTCCACCCTGGGTGGTAGGTGCCCAAGCACTTAAGTCATTATCTGTCACCTAGGTACATCATTAGGAAGCTGAATCATGAAGCACAGACTAATAGAACGTGAACCAGGCATTCCAAAATGGGAGGCAGGTGCCCTGAGCAGTGGGTTAATTCCCTGTGCTACTTCCCAATGCCCACTTGTCACTGAACACTCTTGCAATGTGTTTCCTTTCTCTGATTTCTCTTCTGATTTTAGGAGTTGACATTACCTTGAGTGAAATCATCCTGCTTTAGTTCCTGGCCTGGAAACCATCCCTTTCCCCAGCTCCCAGCCATGCTTAGATCCTAGATCATATTTTTGGATGTCAAAAAAAAAAATATTTATGACTATTCTTTCAGTTTAAAACGGTGGCTTGAGTGAATGGGGGCAGGGAAAGCCTGGAGTTGGGGAGAAAGTCAGGCAAGGACTGAGCAGGTGTCAGTAGAATTTAGCTCTTCTTTTTTTGAATAATGATTTATTTAAAAATGCCCACACCTGCACTGCTGAGTCAGGCTGAAACTGGGAGCCCAGATCTCGATCCAGGTCTCCCATGATGTGAGCATTCCAAGAAGCATGTTAGCTGCTGTACAAAATGTCCGCTGTGAATTTGGCTCTTGAGTTAAGTTTTGGAGACTTGTACATCGTCTAGCTTTTCATTTAGACACATCATCGGGCTCTAGATCTCATCTATGTAAGAAGTGACCATTTGTGGAGCCTTTTCGTCCCCAGTGCTGTGCTGGTTGCTAGAAATGTACAGGCAAAGGCTGCAATCTCTGCCTTCCTGAAGCTGTCTAATGGGGGGAGGCAGAGGAGTAAATGAAAATTACAGTTCCCATGGTAGGTGCTGTCGGGAAGCTCTACGAGAATCAGAGCTAGCCTGAAACAACCACGTTAGTGTTGCTGCACCGACCTGGAGCTGCTCAGTTTGGCGCAGATGATCAGGCAATGTTCCAGACAATACTTACAAACCCCCTTTACCTGCTCAAGACATTTTCCTTAAATACTATGTGGCTCTTGAACCAGTAGAGTCCCCCACCTAGGCACCCAAGAAACAAAGGGGTCCTGTCCTTGGTGCTTTAATGTATTTCTGGGTAGAAAGCTTAGCTCATGTAAACAGTAACAGTTTCTAAGATTGACGAGGCAGGGACCAAGATATTTATCTGGAGAGCAGACTGGACAGATTGAGCAGGCTCCTTTTGACAGAGATGGACGTGTTGATGAACAGGCAGCAGAGAGACAGTACAGGCCTGTCACTGCCTCACTCCTGTTACGTGCATTGGCTTCAGCTCTCTACAGGAGCGCGGGGGCGGCGCAGTGAGTGGAGGTGCTCTCTGCTCCCAGTGCTGGTGTAGCAAATGTGGTGGATGTGTGCAGGCAGCTGTGGGGTGGGTGTCTGGAAACATGCAGTACAGCACTGCTCCTGGCCCCTCTTTCCCAGCAGCTGCTGCCAGGGCTGTGGTCAAGACCATTTTACAAATGCACCAATTAGTGGACACACTTAAAAAAACACGGCTTACACCCGGGGCTGCTTTCCAGCTCTTAGCCATGTGATGTCACGACTTTCCCGTCTCCAAGGCCTGTTGCTTTCCCTAAGATGGGTGTGGAGGAAGCACAGTGTAGCAGAAAGCCAGACAGACCTGAAACCCAGTTCCAGACAGATGTGGAAGCTCAGTACATTTATTTGCTAGCTGTATGACTTCGAAGAAATTAATTACTTTTCTGAGAATTAGTTTATTAATCTATAAAATGGAATGAGAAGCTTAACTTGAAGAATTGTAATGAAGATTTACTGTTGTAACACATGGAAATACCAGCATAGGTCCTGGCAAACAGTAGGTGCCCCATAAATGGTAGTTGTTGAACTTAGCCTGTATTGTTTTCATGAAGCTTTCTTCCCTGGGGTATATGGGCACAGAAGCAGAAGGCACTATCTTTTGACAGGGGCCAATAGAATCTCATTACAGAGAGTCGTAAGTCAGGACCAGACCAAAGTCAGGAACCAGACCGAAGTCAGGGGTCAACGGCTTAGTCCAGATCTCCCATGTGAGTGGTAGGGGCCCAACCACTTGGGCCATCCGCTGCTGATTTTCTGAGGTCATTTTTTGAGGTCTGAGGTCATTCTGAGGGGGCTGGATTGGAAGTGGAGCAGCTGGGACTTAAACTGAAGTCAGTGTGGGATGCCATTGTCGCAGGTGCCAACTGGACCTGTTTTGCCAGCCCCTGAACGCTTTCACATTTGCTTGCCTTTCCTTGAGATGAAGAATTCTTTGTACCTTTTATCTGTTCATCTATTGTCGATCATGGACATTACAAATGCCTTCTCCCACACAAACACCAATCTATTCATTTTGTCTTTATGGTCTTCCAAAAGAATAAAAATCTTTTGTGTGACATAGTTAAATCTCACAAGAGCAAGAGAGTAAGAGAGCGAGAGAGAGTGATACTGACTCTCCAGATACCTACAACCTGCAGCTGGAGCCAGGAACACATTCCACAACTCCTATGTGGTTAGCAAGAACTCGACTACTTGAGCCATCAGCTGCTGCCTCCAGGGTGCACATTAGCAGGAAGCTGGAGTTTCGAGTGGAGCTGGGACTGAAATCCAGTTACTGCAATGTGGGTTGTGGGTGCTCCAGGTAGCATCCAATGTCCACCCTTTGACTCATCTTCTTAAAGCATGGAATATCAAAGAATTTGTGAACATATTTTTAAAATTTATTTTATTCATTTGAAAAGCAGAGTTACAGAGAGAGAAAGAGAGAGAGAGAAACAGAGAAGGAGATCCTATATCCACTGGCTCAGTTCCCAAATGGCTGAGATGGCCAGTGCTGGGCCAAGCTGAAGCCAGGAGCCAGGAGCTTCATGTAGGTTTCCCATATGGGTGACAGAGGCCCAAACACTTAGGCCATCTTCCACTGCTTTCCCAGGTTTAGTAGCAGGGAGCTGGATAGGAAATGGAACAGCTGGGACTCAAACTGGCATCCACATAGGATGTCGGCACTGTAGTCAGCAACTTTATCTGCTGTGCCACAATACTGGCCACAGTGGGATTTATTTATTGATTTGAAAGGCAGAGTTACAGAGAAGCAGAGAGAGAGAAAAAGAGAGAGAGAGAGAGAGAGAGAGAGAGAGAGAGAGAGAGAAGCAAGAGAGAGACAGAGGTTTTCCATCCACTGGTTCACTCTCCAGATGGCTGCAATGGCTGGAGCTGCTCCAATCCGAAGCCAGGAGCCAGGAGCTTCTTCCAGGTCTCCCACACTGGTACAGGGGCCTCAGGACTTGGGCCATCTTCTGCTTTCCCAGGCCATAGCAGAGAGCTGGATCGGAAATGGAGCATCCTGGACTCGAACTGGAGCCAATCTGGGATGCCACCACTGCTATGCCACAGCGCTGGCCCCATTTCTTCACTATTGATTTGGCTTGTCACTTTGATTATATCCCACAGGAGAGATAGTGATAGTAACATTAGTGTGGGAGTGATAGACTTGTGAGAAATGGTCAGATTGTTGGTATTTTTGAAAGGCCCTTTAAAAATTCACTTCTCAGTACAACCCAATGATTTAGATGCAGAAAAGAGTGTACATTTCTGGAGTTGCACAAGAGTGAGGAGGGCTCCTAACTGTTTGCTTGGTCTCTGAGCACATTATCTTAGGCAGTCTTTATAAGGAAGAGCAGGAGTTCATTTTAAGTTTCCTCGACACTAAGGTCCACACGGACGGATAGGTCATCAAACTACCTCATGGAGCCACTCACGTGGCATCCGGCCTATTAGCACAGATGACAGAGGGGATGTGTAGGTATGCATGCACGCTGTTTCAAAAGCAAGTTTGACATTCTCTTCTTACCCTAAAAACTTTCAAAAACTCATTACGAGGTGTTGGCGTTTCTTACTTTTTTTTTTTCATCTACTGAGATAATTTTGTGTTTTTACCTATCATGCTATAATGTGGTATAAGCCACAGTGATAGAGTTTTAAATTTTGTTATTATTTTAAAAATATTTCTCTGAAAGGTATAGTTACACACACTCACTCACACAAACAAGGAGAGAGAGAAGGGAGAGAGAGAGCGAGAAAGAGAGAGAGGAAAAGAGAGAGAAAGAGAGAGAGAGAGAGAGATCTTCCATATGCTGATTTACTCCCTAAATGGCTACAATGGCCAGGGCTGGGCCAAGCAAAAGCAAGGCTCCTGGAGCTTCATTCAGGTCTCCCATATGGTGGCAGGGGTCCAAGTACTTGGGCCATCCTCCATTACTTTCCCAGGGGTATTAGCAGGGAGCTGGATTGGAGGTGGAACAGCTGGGACAGTGATAGATTTTTAAATGCTCACTGCATTCCTGGGTTAAGCCCTCCTTAAACACAATAGTATTTTTAAAAGGATTTATTTATTTATTTGAAAGGCAGAGTTACACACAGAGAGAAGGAGAGGCAGAGAGAAAGAGGTCTTCCATCTACTGGTTCACTCCCCAATTGGCCGCAATGACTGGAGCTGAGCCGATCTGAAGCCAGGAGCGAGGAGCTTCTTCCAGGTTTCCCACATGGATGTAGGGGCTCAAGGACTTGGGCCATCTTCTGCTGTTTTCCCAGGCTATAGCAGAGAGCTGGATCAGAAGTGGGGCAGCAGCACTCAAACTGGTGGTCATATGGGATGTTGGCACTGCGTGTGGCAGCTTTACCCGCTACTCCACAGCGTTGGCCCCGAGTACAATAGTAGTATATTTAATATGCTATTCAATTCAGTTGCCTAAAGCGGCAGATACCATCTGGTGCTGCTCATATCTGCTTGGTAGAGCATTTCTGTGTGTGTCAAGCCAACCCCCAGTATCTGAGATTCCATGTCCCAGAGTTGTCTCAGCTCACCAGAGCCTCACTGTCTGTGTGTGCATCAGGCTCGGAGTGCTAGAGAAATAACCCTTCTCTTAACCCAGGGGTAGCCCTCAACCCATGAATGCTGGAATGTGGAGGGTACAGGACCTGGCGTCCATGGCCACCGAGTGGGTAGCACGGAGGCGCACGCTCCACTCATTCCCAGCATAACCCGGTGAAACTCAAGCTATCCACAGAGTTAGTGTTGCTTGTTGTGCAAGTAGACATGCTACCCTGCATTTATTCTCTTACTTCTCTACTCACTTCCCAGCGTTTCCACGGGTCACCTTCTCAATGAATAACATGGCTCATGACTCTTTCTCAGGGTCTGCTTCTAGGGATCCCCAAATAAGAAACCTAGCATTTTCTTTGGCATTTTGAGCCCATGTTCAAAAATGAAACTGGTTTATACATTTTTTAATCTTATATTGCCCTATTCCAGTCTTACTACCAAGACAATGCAATCCTAACAGGTGGGCAGCTTTCTGTTTTGTTTTTCTGAAACAAGATATGATGAGACAGTGATTATCTACTCTTCAAAGTTTGATATCACTCATATACCATCTGTGTGAGATGCTTTTTTTCTTTTTGGAGAAGAGAGGGAGATTTGATTGCAATTTTAATTTCTCTAATGTTAAATAGTTTATACAATTTTTCTATTCTGCTTGGGTCATTTTTGTCATTTTTAATATATTGCAGGAAGGTTATTCATTTTAGCTAGGATTTCAGATTTATTAGTTTATAGTCGTTCGTTAACAGTCATGTAAGTGGTATAGTGGAGCTGGCTCACACTGGCTCATGGGAGCTGAAGTTGGTTAGCTGTGTAAGGACTCCATGAGTGGCTTATGTCATGTTGGTAACTTAACCTTGACCATGGTGGGAGTATTTTCATCATGGAAACTGGCAAACTCTATATCAGTATTTTTATTTTCTGGTGAACTGGTTATTATAAAGATGACTGGTTGTTCTCACACTTCTCTGGTTCCCTCTTCTCCATCTCCTTTGTGGTTTCTCTTCTTTCCCCTAACCTCTTGACATTTTAACAGTCCATTTCACAGTCCTTGGACTTTTTTTCTGTCTTCATTGACCATTCCCCACCCCAATCCCTGCTCCACTTTGCTGATCCCATCTCTCGATTGTAAAAACCATCCACTGAGGGCCGGCGCTGTGGCACAGCCGGTTAAAGCGCCAATCTGCTGATTTGAGTCCTGGCTACTCTACTTCTAATCCAGCTCCTTGTTAGTGTACCTGGGAAAGCAGCAGAGGATGGATCAGGTCCTTGGCTGCTGCACTCACATGGGAGACCCGGAAGAAGCTCCTGGCTTCAGATCGGCTCAGCTCCTGCCATTGCAGCCATTTGGGGAGTGAATCAGCAGATGGAAAACCTCCCTTTCTTTCTCTCTCTCTGCTTCTACCTCCTTCTATAATTCTGTCTTTCAAATAAATAAGATGAATCTTAAAAAAAAAATCATCCTATGCCCACAAGTCCCAAATCTGTATTACCAGCCTGGATCTTTCCCCTGAACGCCTGACACGCCCATCCTGCTGCCCAGTCAACATCTCTTCCTGGGCGTTTCAAAGTTAACATGATCAAAACTGACCTCCTAATGTAGTTCCTAAAGCCTGCCTCACCGCAGTTGATGAAAACTCCATACTCTAGTAGCACAGGCTAAAAATCTTATGGCCTTGTGTGATTTCTGTCTTTCACACCCCAGACCCAAGCTATTAGAGAACTATGCGGTCTGTGCATTAAAAACACAAAGCATACAAGCCTGGCGATTTCTCACTTTTCCAGCCCGAGTCCTCACAATCTCGTCGCTGATTCTCTGCTGTACCCTCCCTGTGGGTTTCTTCATGTCCAGCCTTGCACTCCCTACAGGCCTTCAACCAGCCAGAACAATCTTTTCCATACAGATCTCAGCTCATGCAGCTCTTCTCCCAAAGAGCAAGCCAGCGTCCTGAAGATGCCCCCGTGACCCCTCTGACCACACCTTGTACTAAATTCCCTGTGTCCACCGTCTGCGGCGGGCACCCTGGCCTCCTCCCAGGCAAGCTCCTGCTGCAGAGCCTCTGTTGGCAGCACTCGCCTCCAAGATCACTGCACAGCCTACTCCCTCACTTCCTTCCACACACGCACGTCTTACATTCCCACTGCTTCTCATCCCTCTCCCTCCACCCCAACACGAGCTCTGTGAGGGCAGGCATTGTTCAGCTTGTTCACTGGGGCATTGCACAATGAAGCACAGGAATGCCCGGGCAGAGTGGGGCTCAGTGTCTGCTGGCTGAGTGAACGCATGAGTGAGGACGTGGCCTTGCCCCTTGTTAAGCTTCAGCACCGTGCCCGGTCTTCCTAGGGCAGCGCAAGGTACCGGGACACACAGGGCACATGGCTACTGCCGTGCACCTGCAGAGAGCAACTCCTGCCCTGTCCTTTCCACAGCTGGCAGGAGGCAGTCATCTGTTTCTTAGGAAGTCAGGGGCAGCTGAGGCCACTGTTGTAACTCTGTGAGTGTGCAACGCCGCCTGGGGAAGCTTTGCTATTCTCTTGGCTGGGGGTGCCATTTTCCTCAGGGGCCCTTCTGGGACAAAAGTCATCGAAAGCAGAATGAAATCTTGGTTAGGTTTTACCTGTGCTTATCCGCCCATGTTCCCTGAATTCGTGCTCACTATGGAAAGGAAAAAGAACTAGTTTTAAGCTCCACCCCTCAAATTAGAAAGTTGGTCTTTAATCAAGCAATGCAAACAGGTCAGGACTCAGAAACAGGTTTCACAATGCATCAAGGAGATTCGACTCGGTGGAGTATAACGATTTTATTTTTTTCCAATTACCATTTTAGGCTATGCTCTGATAAATCCCCCATTTCCTGTCTCTTAACAGTATATGGAGCTGATTCCATAACTTCCTTGTCACTTTTGCTAATTAAGACTCTAGTTCAATTTCAGAGTCTATTAAGGCCCGTCCTCTCCCCTCCCTGCAGCGCAGGCCTGAGCAGTGACCCTTGAATGCTGGAAGCAGAGGGGCGGGGAGACACACACATCCTGCCCTCTCTTCCTCCTCTGGTTTCCATCCTCCAGCACAGAAGGGGCAGGAAGAAGACATGGGACAGGTAGTGGTCATCATCTATAATGGCCACATGTCGGGAGCTGGCCTGGCTAAGCTCTGTTTTGATGCTGATGGCATCTACCGATAGGGTGGTTTTGCACAGATAGTGTTTAACATTTGCTTGAAAGTAGTGCCAAATTTTGTTTGATTCCAATCCCACCCACACCCCCAGAGAGAATTAGTTGTCCTTTTTGGCTTGATTAATGGGCCACGTTCCTGCCACATTCTCCCAATGGGGTATCACCTCACCTAGTTGGTGGCTGCCCCTGGCCACCTTCATCCCCCCACTTTTGCGTCAGGTTCTACGCTCCTCTGCATAATTCCATCAAAACCACTGAGGTACATCTGCCCTTGGAAAGTCATGGAGGATTTAGGTGAGGCTGTCCCAAGCTTCATTTCTGACACGGTATGCTGTACTACATCTCCTTCCCACACTGCCAGCTCTACTTTAGAAATATCCACAAAGCAAGAGTTAGTTTCTAGATTCAGGGGCATCTCCCCACTCCCCCATCGGTAAATGTGTGTTAAAATGTCCTAGAGATCTGTGACCACAAATCTGCTCTTCTCTGGAAGGCGAGACCAGAGCAAGATTGAGATTGTACAGCTGAGCAGGCACGCATCCATCCAGGGGCAGAGATGGTAGCCTGTGCCTCCTGTAGGCACTTCCAAGTGAGTAAGTGACTCCATGGAGGTTGCTCTCAGTTACTTGGTGTTAGTTGATGTGGCATTTTTAGGCTGATGGTCACTAAAATTTGTATCCCCCTTCAATGGTAGAGAGATGTCTCTGGGAAAGACCTCCCAACCATGGAGTACAGTCCCCACTCTGCTTTTCTCAAGGTATGCCCACGTGACTAGTTTCTGCCAATGGACTGGGAGCACAAGTGACATTGGACACTTCCAGGTCAAAGCCCTATGAACCACTTGTGTCTCCTCCAGGCACTCTTTCTACTTCCATGGTTGGGTGCAGATGATGAGCAGGACCCAGGAAAGATGCAAAACCATATGATGGGAGAACCCAGAATCCCTGAAGCAGTTACAGAGGAAAGCTCTTGGCTGACCAGGAATGTCTGCCTTGAACTGCTATGTGAGAGGTAAACTACTGTGCTTGGGCCATTCCAGAGATGTGTTCACTGATTTCTTTTTCTTTTTTTATTTAATGAATGCATTTTTACATAGATACTTTAGGAATACAGTGGTTCTTTCCCCCATGCCCCCCACCCCACTCCCATCCCACCTCCCATTCCCTCTCCCATCTCCTTCTTCATTATAGATCATTTTTAGTATGACTTTATATACAGAGGACCAACTCTATGCTAATCATAGATTTCAACAATTTGCCCCCATGCCCACACACAACATATAGAGTACAGTTTGGGGAGAGAATTTGCAGTCAATTCTCATATTGCAATTCAATAGGGACAGAGGTCCTACCTGGGGAGCAGGTGCATAGTGACTACTGTTTCTTTAACAATTAACACTCTTTTTTAATGACATCAATGATCATCCGAGGCTCTTGTCATGGGCTGCCAGGACTATCGAAGCCTTTTGTGACCATAGACTCCATTGGTATTTGGACATGGCCGTAAGCAAAGAGGATGTTCTCTTCTCCCTTCAGAGAAGAGTCTCCTTCTTTGATGACCCTTCCTTCCCTCTGAGGTCTCACAGAGATCCTCCGTGTAGGATTTTTTTCCCAGAGTCTTGTCTTTCCATGCCTGAGACGCTCTTGCAGGCCTTTCAGCCTGACCAGGAAGCCTTATGGGTTGATTCTGAGGTCAGAGTGTTATTTACTATGAAAGTCATTCTAGGAGTCTGCTGTGTGGACTGCTTCCCATGCTTTGGTCCTTCTTTCCTTTTAAACTTAGACCGATCTATCTGTTGCATTTATCATGTAATATGATCATTGTAACAGTGTTCACCGATTTCTGTAGCTGACATTACAGTAACTGTTGCATGTGGAAAGAATGCTCCTGTCCTTTCTCTGCCAGTGGGAGAAAATGCTTCTCACAGTGGACACCGTCACCAAGTGTCCCTACATAGGACACATGACATTTTCTTTCCTAACTTCAGGCTCCTTATATAAACCGGGGGCTGGACTTGGAGGTTGGGGTGGTGGGGCATGTCTTGTGGCTTTCAGTTTTTCCTGGAGGTAGAGTGTGACCCAATTGCACATGGCACACTTAGTAAGGGAAGAGATCTAGTCACCAACTCTAGGGCATTTGAAAATATGCCATTCAGCATCTTGTGACAGGAATTTCTGAAAATGGGAAACCATGTTCATGGCCCCTCATCAACATCATTAGAAAGCCTTGAGAAATTCAGAAACTCCAGACTCGTCGTCACGGACACCGACACCCCTGCTTTGTTGGTTGCTGCCTCTGTTTCCTGTCCCTGGCACGATAGCTTTGAGGCTTTGTAGACGGGCAACTAGATGATGAAGACAGAGTCTTATGGTTTGAAGTGTGGAATAACTATGTATGGGCTCTCAGCCAGGCCCGGCTTGGTGCCAGTTATGCTATTTCTTTATCAAATGCTCCCTCCTCTCTTGGGTGTAGAGCTGGAGTGTGCTTGGGACCAGGACCATCAGAATGTGGTGAACGGGGGCCAAGACATCCACAGGGGGCCTAGGAGGAACAGTGAGCTGGCAACAGATGGCAATCCAGATGAGTGGACAGTGGTGGCTATCAGAAAGGGTCCTGTGGAAGATAGACCATGATTGTCCCAGTAAGTGGGAGAAACGAGGAGAACTGGGGCTCTGTTTATTTTATTTTTTAAAAATTTATTTATTTATTTGAAAGAGTTACACAGAGACAAGGAGAGGCAAAGAGAGAGAGGTCTTCCATCCGCTGGTTCACTCCCCAGCTGGCCTCAACAGGGTCTCCCATGTGGGTGCAGGGCCCAAGGACTTGGGCCATCTTCTACTGCTTTCCCAGGCCATAGCAGAGAGCAGGATTGGAAGTGGAGCAGCCGGGACCTGAACCGGTGCCCATATGGGATGACAGCATTGCAGGCGGCAGCTTTACCTGCTATACCACAGTGCCAGCCCCTGTTTATTTTATATAAGAAGACAGAATGATAAGAAACCCCAGGCTAGGGCTCAGAAAGCTGGCTCATTTCTAGGCAATGGGAACCTGTGTGGCAGCAAAGCAGACTTCAGAAGAAACAGGTCTAGGCTCAGGAACCGAAATGGCGACTCTGTCATGGGAACCCATAGGAACCACAGGGGAAGGCTGCGTGGAATTATTTTCAAGGTTATCTTTGTTCTGAGTCACACACGGTATGTTCTGTGGTTATGTAATGCTCTCCAGTGTGAGAGAGGAACAGTGCCAGAGCCAGGCTCAGGGCTGAAACCAGAGGTAACGGCTCTGTGGTCCAACCTGGAAAGGATGGAAGGCCACAGGTGCTGGCAGGTGAGAAGTCAAGCCGATCAACCCCCTCTGGTATGTGAACTCTCCACTGTGAGAGTTAACGTTAGAGGTTTCACACAGCACAGAAGGCCATTGTTAAAATGCAAGTATTTCCCAAGAGAAGTAATTAACATTGGCACATCTGATATTATAGCATCAGAATTGCTACTTCCAAAGGGATAAGAATTTCTTTGGTAAGTCTGGTATATTAAATCATGGAGGGAACTAGCTTATTCAGTTCCTGCTATACAATATTCGACTTTGAATCCATATTTTCTTTAATCATCTTGTTGCCACCTCCAAGTGCACATCATTACCCTTACCTCCCTTAATGTGCCAGAGGACACATAGTTAGTGAGTGGCTGCATAAGGGGTATCACTCAATATATTTGCCTCCCCTTCCTGGGGGTGAATTAAACAAGCTTGGGCTGCTGGCCTCAGGCTTGATCTGGGACTTGTTTGGTCAATACAATATCAAGAGAAGGGACAGGAGTGGCAAAGTCAACATATAGTTCCAGTTTTCTCTCTCTTCCTCAGGATCAATTTCCTGGATTGAGGCTTCTGCTTTAGTGTGTGGCTCTTAAGAGAAACACTACATTGAACAGAGTTGCAGATGACCTGCTGTTGGTCTGTAGCCTGAGTGAGAAATTAACCTGTCATTGCAGGCCTCTGAGATTTGGACTTGTTTGTTACAGCGGCAAACCTTAGCCCGAGCCTATTAATACAGTGGCAGAGACAGGATTCTGACTCTACAACTCATGTCTTTGCTCTCACAACTCCCTACTCTCAGGAGGAAGGACTCAGAGGCTTGGTCATCATCTCTTCCTTCCTCCTTTTGCACACACCCAGCATGAGTAGGTGTCAGGAGAGCACAGCCAGTTCCAGAAGAGGCCCATGAGCTGTGAACTTGACATGAGCTACACACAGAGCAGGTCCCCAGTGTTGATGTCGGCCTCCGCCTCTTGGAAGCACTAAAGCAAGGGGCAGGGAAGGAAGGGACAGGCGCAGTGGTGACAGTGATGAGCTCCGTGTGGCTGGGCGCTTTCCAGATGCTCTCCCCACTCAGCCCAGTAGGAGCTGGTATGTCCTGGTCTACAGGTCCCGGGCTGTGAGTCAGGGGCTGGCATTCCATGCTTACGGTCCTCCTCATGTCTGAAATAGGAAGTGTCTTATCCCACATTGGAGACCATTGTTTCCACCTCCAAATGAGGGAAAAGGAAAAGTCTGAGGCCTCTCATTCAAAACAAACAGGTGTTCTGATGTGAACAAGAAAGGGCTTCTCGCCAAAGGGAATTCTGCTATGTAAATTGTCGTTCCATTGGAAAAACAAACAAACAAGACTGTGCACGGAGCTCGATGAATCAGATGTTGCTTTGGTTGTTGTTGTTGACAAACCATCCATGGCATTTTTCCTTTATGGGTTTAAATTGAGAAGATGGAGTTGTCAGGCCCCTTTGTTTGTTGGAATTTTTGCTAAGATTCTATGTTGCAGGGCAACTACCAGCCTGGACCACGGTCTTAGAGAAAGGCGGGACAGAAGTCAGGAAGCAGCCACTGTGGCCCTGGGGAGAGTGGTACAGCCACATTCTATTGTTGTAACGGGACTGCAGCTTTCATTTTCAAAAATCAGGACCTGTGTAGTCAGTTAACCCGTAGGCTACCAAGTCCAAGTTTGGTTTCTTGTGAAACTGTCTTTGAGCCACTGTATCATTTGCCTCATCTGATTGATCCTATCAAGTAACATTGGATCTTACCTTTCACAGGTCTTATTTTGTCTTCTTGGGATTCAGGATACGATCTTATTCTGTTTACACTGCCTCCTCTAGAGAGGCACACAAAGCAGGCATCTTACAAGCAGAAAATCCAAGGGTCTACACTGATGCACAAACATTTCTTGGAAAAGCAAGAAGATACTGAAAGTTCATTTCCTTGAAACCTATATTTGCTCATTTACGTACCAACAAGGCTTTCCCTCATGACCTGGATCATTTCATCATTTGAAGGAGCAGCAGCACTTTTTCAGCTTTAGCAAAACACCTGATGGTTATGATAGGCTTGGCCGATTGACCAGCTTCAATGGACTCTGCTTTGGTTTAGTTCCCCATTGTAGAAACAGACAACATTTAAAGAAGGCTTCCTGCTCCAAGAATACTTTACATACATTGTCAAGGAAACCCTCACAGTTCCCTGGAATATTTCTAGGAACCCTTGTATATATGTGGTCCTTGGATCATTTCATGTTGCATGTTTTGGATCTGCAAGGTTAGAAACTAAGTTGCTTTGATGTAGTTGTGTATTATGCGCTCTTTTTACCCATAAAGATGGTGCACAGAATGGGACAAAGATGAAGAAAGAAAGAAGAGGAGAAGATGTGTGGAAAGGGAAGCAAGGAAAGAAGATGGGTCACTGTATTAAAACAGCTAGCAAAGCACTGGATCAACTGGAAGCTCCAGTTGACCAGACTGGGTGCCCCCATGGCAGACACAGCACTTCCCTTCTTTAACCTATCACAAGCTCCAAACACACCCTAGGGGCTCTCACTTCAGTATGTGCTGCATGAGCTGATTAAAGGTGATGATTTATAATCCTCCTCCTGCATGGAGAAACTTCTGTATTTCTATATGTTTCCATCCCAGCCACCTGTCCTCCTAAAATAGTTAATAGTGAATAAGACATTTCAACAATCCAATTTTCTGTTGCCTAGATCATTTCAAACAACCTTAGGGCTACTATTTTTCTACCAAGTTGATTACATCAGTGAGTTGGCTTAACATCATGTCTACCACAATTATAGTTTGGTGAACTAGTTGTTTTCCCAAACTAAAAGCAGACAGATCCTTGAGCTATACACAGTGACTATGGCAAGGACTAACTAGCAGTTTCATTCTCATGTGTTCCTGATTTTAATTTTTTCAATAGGAGATTGTGCTGGGAAAATTACCACTGCCTTGGACAATCTCAGCTCATTAGTTTCTGTATCATTGTTCATTTTGACATTTGGTTGCTACCTTTAATGTTGTTGTTTCTATTTTGTCTGAGAATATATGGCTTAGTTTGCTGACTAACTTGAAAATTCCTCAAGAACGTGATACAGTAAACTCTTTCCCCCTTCAAAATTCATGCATTGCAGACCTAACCTCCAGTACTGCGGAATGTGGCTCTGTGTGGAGACAGGGCCTTTACAAAGGCAGGGAGATTGAAACGAGGCCATTAGGATGGGCCCTGACCCAACCTGACTGCTCTTTTTTTTTTTTTTTTTTTTTTGATAGGCAGAGTTAGACAGTGAGAGAGAGAGACAGAGAGAAAGGTCTTCCTTTCGTTGGTTCACCACCCCCCCCCAAAATGGCCGCTACGGCCAGTGTGCTGTGCCGATCCGAAGCCAGGAGCCAGGTGCTTCCTCCTGATCTCCCATGCGGGTGCATCCTCCACTGCCCTCCCAGGCCACAGCAGAAAGCTGGACTGGAAGAGGGGCAACCGGGATAGAATCCGGCGCCCCAATCCGGCTTTGGATCGGCTCAGCTCTAGTCATTGCAGCCATTTGGGGAGTGAACCAGCAGATGGAGGACCTTTCTCTGTCTCTCCCGTTGTCTGTAACATACCACTCAAATAGAAATAAATAAATTTTAAAAGAGATTTTTGTTTTTAACTAAAGCTTAGATATTACAGTTTTCTATTTACAGGAGATAGTCCATCAACTAGATGGATTGTTCTGGCACCACACAAAAGTATTAGGGCAACATAGTAACAAACAGCAATGCCTGTGATTCACTTTTAAAATTTTCATTCATTTGAAAGGGCAGAGAAAAAGACAAGCACACAGAGAGAGCACTCTCATCCACTGAGTCACCCCCAAATGCTTGCAGCAGCTGTAGTTGAAGCTATCGAAGTATTTATACAGACGAGCAATTACTAACAGGGAACATGAAAAAGCACCTTGGCTTTCCAGTGTGGTACATTTGTATCTGACTGAGTTCTTCAAATCATTTCCATTTTCTTGATACCATTTTAATTGCACAATAGTCTGAGAGGGCCACAGGCTATAGCCATGACTGCTAGTGTGCACCCGCAGTTAATCCAGTGACTAGACACATGTGGCGTTTGTCTGAAAATGTTTTACTGTTAGTGCTCCCCCTTGTTCAGGTTGTCTAAAAATTGTACCCTTTTATTTAATGCCTCTGGCCTCACCACCTGATTAAATATGTCACTCAAATATTTCTATCAGGAAATAGCAATAAGAGTGGGCCTCTTTAAAATTTATATTTCCTCTTTGTTCTCCCTGTGGACTTCCATGTTAAAGAGTGCAAGCTAGGGTGGGGGTGGGGTGGGGAGGACACTGCACTTAAAATAAATCACAAAATGTAAGTTGGGCTCGTATGTCCTATATGGAACAATTCCCAAGATAGGTGGTTCAGTTAATTCTCTTTAAAAAAAATAGGATCATGTGCACATTTGTTACCATTTTTTAAAAAAAGATTATTTATTTGAAAGGCAGAGTTACAGAGAAAGAAAGAGAGACAGAGAGAGAGATCACCCATCCACTGGTTCATTCCCCAAGTGGCAGCAATGGCCAGAGCTGAGCTAATCCAAAGCCAGGAGCCAGGAGCTTCTTCTGGGTCTCCCAGGTGGATGCAGAGGCCCAAGGACTTAAACCGTGTTCCACTGCTTTCCCAGATGCATTAGCAGGGTGCTGGATTGGAAGTGTTGCAGCTGGGGCTTGAGCCCCTATCCATATGGGAAGCTGGTGCTGCACGTGGCAGCTTTACTCTCTACACCATAGTACTTATGCTCTGCTACCATTTTGTTTTTTACAAGCAGAGTTAGACAGTGAGAGAGAGACAGAGAGAGGTCTTCCTTTTCCATTGGTTCACTCCCCTAATGGCCCCTACAGCAGGCGCTGCGCTGATCCGAAGCCAGGAGCCAGGTTCTTCCTCCTGGTCTCCCATGCGGGTGCAGGGCCCAAGGACTTGGGCCATCCTCCACTGCATTCCTGGGCCACAGCAAAGAGCTGGAATGGAAGAGGAACAACCAGGACTAGTACCCGGCACCCCAACCGGGACTAGAACCTGGGGTGCCAGCACCGCAGGTGGAGGATTAGCCTAGTGAGCCGCGGTGCTGGCCTTTAAAACAAAATAAAATTAATCAGAAAATCGAACAAGGTATACATATTTAGATATATATTCATATCCATACAGATGTACATATTTACATCTATACTGAGATTTGCGATAAACCATACATTTGTATAAATAAGCTTGTATGTGTTATATCTGTAATCTATACTCTATGCTATACATGTGTATGCACACATTGGTCTTTAAGCAGAGATGTAACATTACTACACTAGTAGTAATGGTTGCCTCTAGGGACGAGAACAGAAGACTGAGGGGTGAATGAGGTTACCTTTCACCATACAATCTTTCAAAATGTTTAAAACACCTACCATAGGCAAGTACTATCTATTCAGACAAATGACTAAATCATTGTTAGTAAGGACAGAGAGATGCTTGTCAAGAAACCAAAATAAACACATAATGAAGTGAATTGTGCTATGTGTGTTTCATGAATAGATTTTAAAAACACACCAAAGGCAAGAAAACAAAACAAATCCAAGTGCTAGGGAGTTCTGCTTCCGTGATATGCTGAGCGTCTTGCCAGGGACCTTGCAGGGATATATTTGCAGAGTGTGAAATGTCATTCTCTGTATTAGTTTGCCAGGGCCACCAGAGCAGAAAATACCACAGCCTGGGCACCTTAAACAACAGAGACTTATTTTCTCATATTTTTGGAGGGGCTGCAAGTCCAAGATCAAGGTGCTGATGGAGATGGTTTCTCCTGAGGCAAATCTCTGGTTTGCAGGTGTGTGTGTGTGTGCGCGCGTGTGTATTCCCCTGGAGTCTGTGTTTCCAAGTCTTTCTTAAAAAGAACAGTCAGAGGCCGGCGCTGAGGCTCACTAGGCTAATCCTCCGCCTGCGGTGCCGGCACCCCAGGTTCTAGTCCCATTTGGGGCTAGAGGGTGAGGTTTTGCACACTCAGCGACTGTGTAGGCGGTCGTCATCAGTGGTGCCACATTGGACACTGGAGCTGTGCACAGCTGCGGCGTCTTTTGCCAGTTGCGTCTGTTTGCATGGGTGCAAGTGTCTCCTGGGGGTCTTCCCAGAGCTCCAGACGCAGGGCTTGGCAGCTATCCTTATCCTCTAGCAAGACTGCACAGTAAGGAGCTGGAAGGGCCTTGGAGAGAACAAAGCCCAAGTCTCCTGGTTTACAAATGAGGAAATTAACTCACCCATGGCCTCCAATGAAATGAAAGGGATTTCGGGATTCGTTTTACCAACCACTAATCAACTTTCATCTAGGGAAGCCCATCAAGCTTTATTCAGTCCAAGAGCTAAGACATTTACTTTGAGCCCAGAGAAAAGACCAATCCAATGTCTGAAACCTTTCTAATTGGAAAAAGAAATTGTGCCTATTTCCAGGCCCTGAATAGTAGGACACACCAAGAAATACCCTACTAACGTGGTGCTTTCCCCAGCCTAACGAAGTTGGGTAGATTCTATTACCCAGGATTCCTGCATCGTTAGAGGCTTGCAGTCTACTCTGCTATGAATGGCCATACGCATAGAAAGAGGGCCCCTTTGTAAGGGGGACTCCTGTCTGGGCGGTGGGGAGCCAATTCTACGTTGAAGGCAGTGCTTCCTTGTGGGCGAGTAACCACACGCTCAGAAAGTCTGCTCTTCCACAAAGACTGATTTTTAAAATACGAGCCAGAGGTTGCTATGAATTCAATGGGAAAATACATGGCTTCACTGTTTGCGAGAAGTGTCTGATGAGACAAACCGTGCTATTTTCTGATTACGACTCTTCTTTGCCCAACATTTTGCACTTGATTGATGTCTCAGTGCCTGTTCGTGATTTCGGCAAATTGAGGTGCACTCTGTGCCTTCTAGAATGTCAACATTCAGAGATGTGAGGGACCAGAAGGCGCTTTAGAGAGAATTCAGTGCCTCTTCTCCCTTACCTTCTGAAAATGGGACTAGAAAGATACGGGGTTTGGCCAAAACTGTGCTGTGAATGGAGAGATGGACCCATTAGCCAGGACTCAGGACGGCACTGCTTCTCCCACGGTTCATACCCAAACCCGTGGGAAACTGCTACTAGCAAGACATGGGCCTGGTGTTCTTTTCTAACTGTTCATTTTCTACAATTTTGACTTTTTATTATAAAAAAAGTAATCATATTACCAAATTCTGGAACACAGGAAAAAGCAAAGATACCATGTGTGCGATCACAGTTAGTACTTTAATGTATTTCCTCCAATGTTTTCCCTGTGAATATTTAAAACCAGTCAGTATTTAATGTATGTATAGTTATATTTTTTCAGTTACTGTATCATAAGCACTTCTTTTTTAGCATTTTATTTATTTTTATTTTCTTGAAAGGCAGAGAGAGAGAAAGAGGGAGAGAGAGCGAGCGAGCTTCCATCTACCGGAGCACCCCACAGATGGCCACAACAGATGCTTGACTGGACCAGGCCCGCGCCAGAAGCTAGGAATTCCATCCGGGTCTCCCAGGTACTTGAGCATCGTCTGCTCTCTTCAAGGGTGCACATTAGAAGGCAGCTGGATCAGAAGTGGAGGCAGGACTCCATTGCTGGCACTCTGATGTGGGACACAGGACTCTCAAGTGACAGCTTAATTTGCCGCACCACAACGCCTTCCCCTATCATAAGCATTTCTAATGGATGCAGAACATCCAGGCAAATGGATTTGCTCAAACTCATTGAAGCTTTCTGTGGTTGTTGGGCACTTAGGATGATTCCAATCTTGACTACATCTATAATGGTTTCATTTAATATGCTAACATCTTGTGGCTTATGACTTTTCTGATTGATGACACCCTTAGTGTGGAGTTCCAGAAATAGAGTTAGAGAGCTATGGTTTTTACTCCTTAAATTGTCTCAGAGTCAGTCCAGTTCATTATTGCTTTACAATATTAAATATAATCATTAAAATGCTTATTAATTTTCTCATTGAAAATGGCTCTTGTTTGAGTGCTCCTGTGGCTACCTTTACCTTCCCCATCCATGCATGTTGGCTTTCTTCATTGTTTACTGTTTTTTTTTTTTTTTTGACAGGCAGAGTGGACAGTGAGAGAGAGAGACAGAGAGAAAGGTCTTCCTTTTTGCCGTTGGTTCACCCTCCAATGGCCGCCGCGGCCGGCGCATCACGCTGATCCGAAGCGAGGAGCCAGGTGCCTCTCCTGGTCTCCCATGCGGGTGCAGGGCCCAACCACCTGGGCCATCCTCCACTGCCTTCCTGGGCCATAGCAGAGAGCTGGCCTGGAAGAGGGGCAACCGGGACAGAGTCCAGCGCCCCAACCGGAACTAGAACCCGGTGTGCTGGCGCCGCAAGGCGGAGGATTAGCCTGTTAAGCCACAGTGCCGGCCTGCTTACTGTTTTTTTTAAACACAACAGCCTCTTCTGTGGATCTTGTCTGTGGGTCTCTTGCTAAAATGAGAACCATCTGAAGATGAGGTCTGTGTTTTCTTTATTGATATATTCCCAGGATCTTGTATAAACAGTGCGTGCTCAATAAATATTTCAAAGGTGAATGAGTGAATGAATCAGTAAATGAGACTGAACATCCATGTGTGTTCAGTAGATGTGACCTCTGAAAGCATTGTACGGTTTCTCCTTTTACTCTTTGGTGTCAGATTTTTATTGATTTTTTACTAGTTTCTGAGAAGGTTTTTGCACTTTGCCTGTTACATTTGGGCTAAAGAGTCTTTCTAGTCTCTGGGTTCTATATTAAAGTGTGTGTGGGGGGGAAGATAGGAGGTAAATGTTGGACTAATAAATGTGTTATTTCCTGCTGCATTTCTTCCACCTAAAATGTGCTCAAAAGGTAGGAAGTGGGGGCAGGAGAGAGAGAGAGAGAGAGAGGGAGGGAGAGAGAGAGCGAGCGAGCGAGCGAGCAGCGAGAGAGAAGGAGATGAGTTCTGTGCAGTTAGACAATTTGGTTATTCTGTTTAAACAGACTGCATGGGGCTGCTCATGTGAAAAGAGGAAATGTGTTCACCACAACATTTCGGGTCCTCTGAAGCTGAAAGGTCAACCAGCCCCTGTACGCAGTGGAAAACGAATTCTGCTCCTCCAAACAGAGTCTTGAGTTTCAATTAAAAACCACACAGAGTGGCTGAGTAATTTCTTAATGTATTCCATTTGCAAATGGGAAGGGAAAACGCTCATTATTAATTCTTGTCTCTTTGGTGAATCAGCAGTGTCCGTAGAAAACAAACATGCACCACCCTGTTTACATTGAATGTGGAAAAGGATACCCACCCCCCACTGCGGCACCCCGGGTTTTTTTTCTTCTCTGTTTTTCAGATATGTTTTTCATGCTTTTTAAATGTATCAGAAATTGTACCATCACATTATCCCTCTAGGTCTGTTGTTGTGTTTGCAACCTTTCATATTTTCTGGTTAATGTTTTATAAAGCAGCTGCACTCATAAACAGCAAGCTGTCAGGGGCCCCCAGGTCATCGTCAGCCCTCTCTGGTCAGGTAAAGTGGAAGCTTCGGCCATGTGGCTGGAAGTAAAGAGAAAAGAAGTCCCACTCCCTAAGCCTGGGGAGCCCACTCTAGCTCAGATGCAAAACAAAACCAGAGACAAAACCAACCATTTCTCTGATGGAATAAAACCCCCAAGGTTGAGGGTCCTGGAACCCCGTCTAGCACGTCAGAGGCGGCTCTGAACCCAAGTTTGAAGGCTGAATGAAAGGTTGGGACAGCCCTGCCTTGAGGGTGAGCTGTACATTTCCTGTGTGCAGCCCTCAGTCCCTTCTCCACCCTCTCCCTGCCCCCTCTCTGCCTCAGGGGACTGACCCTCAGGGCTACATCAATGGAATCCCTTGACCTCCGGCTTTGCAGGTGAATTCAGGCAATGGGGAATTCCAAAAAGGATGTGGCCGATCGGAGCAGAGTGGAGTTGGGCATTTATTCCCTCCACTTCCCTCCTGGGAGTTTTCCTCTGGCCTGCTGCCTTCCAGTGGTCACACCTCCCATCAGATGGACTCTCTCCTTCCAGGTCCCAGTGACGCTCTGACCCTCATCCCTTTGGCCTAGAGTGCTATGCTGTGCCGCACTCTGAATGCCTCTTTATTAAGCTCTCCCTGAATTATCCTACTCTGCAGTGCCATCTGCTTCCTTCTGGAACACGAGTGCCAGAGACGTGGTTGGGGATGTGCACGTAGGTTTAGTGTCTGCACCTTAACCTTCAGCCTGCAATCTGCCCACCAAATTGCATGCCCTGGAAGAAGAGGTGCCTTTTCCTATTGCTCACCCAGGAGAGTGTGGGCTGGCGCCACCTGGGGATGAATCCATGTTTAATGAGCCTCAACTTTATAAAAAAACCTGCTGATAGATTCATCTTCTGTTTCCCTTCCTCTCTATCCTGTGAGCTGCAGCTTTTGCCTTCAGCTCGAGTGAGTCATTTCCCTCCAGAGCTGTAGCCACAGAGGCAGCAACAGTGAGGGCCGCACTTGCTGTCAAAGGCAAGAGTCCCTTGGGTCATTTGGTGTTGTGTGGGTCAAACAGCCACGGGGGCCTGTTCTTCCCTGTTCCACTGCTTATGTCTTCGTGGAGACTTGCCCTCCTCCCACCCCCACCCCAGCTTCCTGGAGCTGCTCTTGATGTAGGATCTGTCTTGTCATGTCCACCTTTCGTGTGGGATAATGGCCACAGTCTAAGGCATCTGCCCTGTCCCATCCCCCTCCCTTGAGGGTTGTGAGACATGGCCTCGTGGGTGTGTTTAGACTCTGGGTTTCTCTGTTGTTCATGTTGCCTTGCCAATCCTTGCCGATGGCTCTCATTGACTCCACAACTTGCCCTTCAGATGTTGTAATACTCTCCAGAAAAGGAGCTGTGAATTGCATGATGGGAACGTGACGTGTCCCTGCGCTTCATGGACATCTTCCTTCAGTGGCTGAGGGTGCACAAGGAGACATTTGTCTCCTCACCATGCAGAGGAATTCATAATTCCCTGCACTGCATCCTCTCAGCCTGAGCTGACTGTCCAGTTCAGCTGCTGCTTCTCGTTTTTCTCTTCTCTGTTTTGATGCTCATCTGACCCCCTGCAAACCCAGCTCCTTGGACAGCATGGGCTACCCCTTATGATGCTAAATTCAGGCCAATTTTAGAGCAGAATCCTGCGGATCCTTGCAGCAGCACTCAAAGTGATGAAATCTCCATCTGCAGCCTGTTCTCGCTGCTGGAAGAGACTGGCTCGATTGGAGTAACAATAATTAATTTCAAAGAAATTTTCCATCTCCAGGCCTTTCCATCGCACTAATTATTTTCAAGGTAAATTGAATTTGCTCAGCAGTATCTTCCAGTCCCACCTTGCAATAATCAGTTTAACGTGAAATAGCTGACCTGTAATTGCTCCATCCAGCCACGGAGTCCTAATCCTTTTGCAATTTATAGATGCACAGTCTCGGAGCTGCAGCTGTGTTTCCCACCAGCGTAATCGCGACTTTCTTTATTTTCACCTGAAGCGAGCAGCGGTGTTACTGTAGTGCATGGGAGAGCTTCAGCTAGTCTCTGAAAATTACAGAATATCAATTGCCGACTTCTCGGCTGTGGGTGGGTGGCAACGTATTGGAAAATAACCCAATGCTCTAGGTCATTTGGGGAAAATATTTCGATGAAAGCCATCAATCTGGGGATGTGCTGAATCTTAAACCAGAAAGAGACAAAGCCAGACCAAACCAAAAACAGGTCTTTTTTTTTTCCCTTGAGTAAACAGACAGCAGCATCTTGAAATGAACCCTTGTGGGTGCCCTTCAGGGACTATTGTCTGAACTGTCAATCAAGCCACAGGTTTTCTGCCCTTTCTCTTCCGGCTTTCATTCAAATGTTCTGCGGTGGGAAATAGAGAGATGGCCCATTGTTTCAGAAGGGTTTCCTACAACATCAGAGCTATGTCAGGGTTAGGCTTAATGTCCTCATGACTCCATGGCAGCCATTGAGATCTGGAACCTCTAGACTTTTGACCTCTTTCTGTGTGGTCTGAAGTTGGGTCACTGCTCCTGAGGTTGCCCGAGTGCCTTAGCAACCAGTGCCCTGGGTGAGCCTTGCTTCCCTGGGTGCGAGCAATGGGAGTGGACAGAAGAGGGCTGCCCAGGGAGTCAGGATACTGGCAGGTGGCGAGCTCACAGCCCAGCAGGGGAGAGGGCACACCCTTAAGTAGGCTACAGTCGTGGGGAAGGTGAGGGGAGGGCTTACCTGTGGCCAGACTCGCACACCAGGAAGCAGCAGGGCCAGGCATCTATCTCCCTCCCCAGCTCTTTTTAAAAACGAAAATGATTTATTTGTTTTCACTTTATTTGAAAGGCAGAGAGACCGACAAAGAGAGATCTCCCATTTGCTGATTCATTCCCTAAGTATCTGCAACAGCCAAGGCTGGGCCAGGCTGAAGCCAGGGGTCAGAAACTCCATTCTGGTCTTCCACCTGGGAGGCAGGGACCAAGCACTTGTGCCATCTTCTGCTGTCTTCCGAGATGCATTAGCAGGGACATGGATCAGAAGCAGGGTAGCAGGGACATGTGCCAGGCGCTCCAATACGGCTGTGGGCATCCCGAGCTGTGCCATCAGCCTCTGCACCCAGCACCTACTCCCCTCACCAGCTCTTGTCCATGTCTATCCATTCAAATGGTTTTGTCATTCATGGCCCAGCTCAAATGGTGTCCTTTCCACACCTTCCTCCCCACTCCCCAGCTCCTCACCCCGTCTCTAGCATGGTGTTTCGCGAATCAGCACTGAAGACATTCTAGGCTGCTCCGTTCGCTCATGTGGGGCATGGAGGGGAGCCCTGTGCACTGTAGGGTGTTTAGCAGCTTCCCTCGCCTCTGTGAGTCACTGCTCACTTTGAGCTTCATCTGTGAAACCGGTTCATCATTCAGAAAACAAATATCTACCGAAACTCTATCACATCCTAGGAGCCGTCCTCCGTGGACGAAGGCACGTCCCTGCCCAAGGACATGTCCATGCAAACAACGGAACAAGAGACACTTGGCAAATCATCAGGCAGTGGGAAGGCTGTGGATAATGGTGGAGCAGGTAAGGGATGGAGAGTCCCAGAGCTTGCTTTTTAGGCAAGAGCACCAGGGCGGGCCACTTTGAAAAGGAGCCATTTTAGCCCTCCTGGGAGGAGCGAGCCAGAGACACTTTCTTCAGCTACAGAGTTCGCTCTCCCTCTGCCTCTGCTCATGTGATGGCTCAGCTCGCCCTTACTCCTTCCCTTGCTTCTGGCTTTTCCCGACTTCTGCTTCCTGTCAGGGGCCTGGCTCTGATTCCCTGCTCTTTCTTGACCTCTGGTCCCCTGAGCTTTCGGGCTGGAACCAGGTCCTAATAGGTGCTCCCAGCCTCCGTAAGATCTGCGGGCAGCTCGTAGCCCTGCACCTGAGGCCTTGTCTGAAATGAGAAGGCAGCTAGTATCTTTTGGGGCTGCTGGTAGCAGACTCATTGATGAGAAAGGCTTTGTATGGTTTGTGATGATGCACGCACACACATTTTTCTTGACTTTTTAACATACAAATGGCAAACACTAGGAGCAATTGCCATCAGTCCATTCCCTTTCTTGTACCTGTATCAGATCAGATACTCATAACTGGTGACCATGGCTGTCCTACTGGCCAATGCTGTTAGCCATGTAAGATGATATCCTGGTTTACAGGGGCCATGTCTTGCCTTAAAGAGAAGCCTGAAACAGACATGTGTTGGAAGAGCAGTCTCCCAGGGGTGGAGAAACCTCCCATACGCCGAGGTGGCAGATCTCAGCTTCCCTGCTATAAAAAAACAATTCAGTTGACTAACCAAGGAAGTTGGACGTGATTGTGTGGTGAAACAGAATGCGTCATAGATTTTGACAGGTAAGCAACATGGCAGCTCTTGTTTAGGAAGGTTGTTTTTTCAGCTTCCTGCGGGATGACTGGGGTGCAGCAGGGGAGGGAGCACCTTGGATAAGGCAGGAGGTGCGCAGTCGGGCCCAGGCTGCCTCTCTGCTCTTGGAGCTGGTAAGTCAAGGGACTGAGGAGAGAGGCTGATCTACCCAAGGGCTCTGATCTGGGTACAGGCCACACGCTACAAACACTAAGGGAAGGAGCCAGGGCCTCTCAGGAGACAAGCTGGTCACCGCTCAGCACACGCAGATAGAGCAGCAGTTACAACGGAAATGTTCCGGCTATCAGAAATTAATTAGCATCTAATTTGCATAGCCTGTTGATGAACTGTGCTCATGACCAAAAATCTAGACCAGAGTTCCTCCACTGAGAGCTGAGTGACACTTCCCTACTTGCTTTGGGAAACTATGAGTCCAAAGTCAGAGGTGCTTTGCTGAGCCCCAGCCGCCCATGTCAATAGCCACAAGGGAGGAGGCCAGAGCATGTTTCACCCTCCTTCCCGCAATTCCCTCACAGGCTCCCACTCTGAGATGTCCAGAATATGGCCAGCAGCCATCAGTGTACAAGTTGTGTTTATTTATGAGGCTGATTGCACACTCCAACTCAAAATCCATTTATTGGGGCCGGCGCTGCAGCACAGCAGGTTGAAGCCCTGGCCTGAAGCGCTGGCATCCCATCTGGGTGCCGGTTCTAGCCCTGGCTGCTGCTCTTCTGATCCAGCTCTCTGCTGTGGCCTGGGAAAGCAGTAGAAGATGGCCCAAGTCATTGGGCCCCTGTACCTGCATGGGAGACCCGGAGGAAGCTCCTGGCTCCTGGCTTCGGATCAGCACAGCTCTGGCCATTGTGGCCATCTGGGGAGTGAACCAGGGGGTGGAAGAACTCTCTCTCTGTCTCTAGCTCTCTCCGTAACTCTGTCTTTCCAAGAAGTAAAATAAATCTTTAAAAAATCATTTATCACGTGTCCTGGTATGAGAAGGAAAATATCTTTATTGCAGATGATAAAAGATTCTGAAATCCAATAGCGGTCCATGGAATACACTAATTATGATCAAACCCATTAGTAATGAAGGAAAATGAAGAAAAGAAAAAAACAGCACAAATCTCTCTGATGTTGGAGCCTCAGGAGTGACTTCATCGCGGGTGCTGATGGACACCGTTTGTGCAGCCAAAAGTAGCTGACATCTGCAGGGGGAAGCAAGGGACTTGGAGACGCTGTGTGGCCAGGCTGGCGTCTTGCCCCTCTGCTGAATCTGAGCGGGGGCTTCTCTCTCTCTCTCTCTCTTTTTCTTTTTCCAAAGGACAAGTCATTTATCAGAGATGAAACCAGAGCAGGGAAAAATCTCACAATAGTTTGGATTTGTCCCCAGAAAAAGCAGAGCCCATGAGGAAGAGCAGTTAAAGTGGAGGGCTCTGGGGCCAACGCTGTGGCGTAGTGGGCTAAGCCTCAGCCTGCAGAGCTGGAATCCCATTTGGGCACTGGTTGAGTCCCAGCTACCCCACTTCTGATTCATCTCCCTGCTATGGCCTGAGAAAGCAGTAGAAGATGGCCCAAGTGCTTGGGCCCCTGCACCTGCAGGGGAGACCGGGAAGAAACTCCTGTCTTCGGATTGGCTCAGCTCCTGTCATTGCGGCCATCTGGGGAATGAACTAGCAGATGGAAAATCTTTCTCTCTGTCTCTCCCTTTCTTTCTCTCTGTAACTCTGCCTCTCAAATAAGTAAGTAACTCTTTAAACAAATTGGGGCTCTCAGAGTTCTCTTCACTGTGAGGGGCAACTTTGCAAAATGACAGAATCAGTGGCCAAGTCCGCAGTAATCGATGCCCAGGGCCAGGCTGGCACCAGCCCAGGGCTGCCTCTCAGCGCCTCCAGAAGCCTCTGTCAGACTCTGTGCAGGAACCAATGCCAGTCGCAGGAGGGGGTCGCTGTCGTGGGAGCTGGGGAGCTGGTGCACCACTCCTCTGGGCGGCTGTGGAGCTGTTGGAAGTCGCTTTGGGAGGGCTGCTCTCTGCGGGGTTTGGGTTGAGGTGCACGCAGTCTGTACAACCTCAGCATCCCAGCATTCTCCTGTCTTCCTGACACACAGGCTGTGGCCCCTTGGCAAATGAGCCATCGTCACACGGATGCTGATGGTGTCACCTCCAGTCTGGGGACAGGGCTCCAACTCCACCACTGTTTCCACAAGACCCCTCCTCCTGTACCTCCCCTTTCTCTGTTGCCTCTCCCCCCCCACCCCCGTCTTCCTCTCCATTATAATCTCACTCTATACCCCTCCCCATTTTACTTCTCCATCTTTCTCCATCCTCTGCAGACTTGCTCCCTCCCTCTTCTCTCTCTCCCTCTCTGACTTTAAGGTATGCTCTGGAAAACTTTTTGTTGTACTCATGCCATGAATACAGAGCCCTGGGCCAGGAACAGCTCTGCCATGGAGCCTGGGACAAGCGACCCAACCTGTGGTCTGCTACACACCTGTGCGTGAATTTAAGCTTTTGAATAAGCATCAATAGGATTCCAAAAATTTAAGAGTTGTACAGTGAAAAGGCTTCCTCTTATCCTCAGCCACACAATTTCTTTTTGTTTGTTTGTTTTTAATTTAAAGATTTTATTTATTTGAGAGGTAGGGTAACAGACAATAGGAGGGAGAGACAGAGAGAGAGGGAGAGGTCTTCCATCTGCTGGTTCACTCCCCAAATGGCAGCAATAGCCAGAGCCAGGCCAATCCGAAGCCAGGAGCCTGGAGCTTCTTCTGGATCTCTCACATGGATACAGAGGCCCAAGGACTTGAGCCATCTTCCACTGCTTTCCTAGGCCATAGCAGAGAGCTGGATCAGAAGCGGAGCAGCCGGGACTTGAACCGTTGCTCATATGAGATGCCGGCACTGCAGGCGGAGGATTAATCTACTGCGCCACAGCTCTGGCCCCCGGCCACACAATTTTTTTTCCACAGGCCAACAAGGCCATAGTGCTACCTCCTAGAAAGATGAGCAAGCGAACACACGGATGCACATGTATGCACACATATGTTCATGCTCATTTCCTGCAAATAGCAGGACCTCATACACACAGTTCAGCACTTCGTGTTCTTCACTTCACACATCAGGGGACTTTTCTTTTAAAAAATTATTTTATTTATTTGAAAGGCAGTGTTACAATGAGAGGAGGGAAAGAGAGAGAGAGAGAGAGAGAGAGAGAGAGAGAGAGAGAGAGAGAGATATCTTCCATCTGCTGGTTTACTCCCCAGTGGTCGCAATGGCAGGGGCTGGGCCATGCTGAAGCCAGGAGCCAGGAGCTTCATGCGGTCTCCCATGTGGGTGCAGGGACCCAAGCACTTGGGCCATCCTCCACTGCTATTCCAGGCACATTAGCTGGGAGCTGGATGGGAAGTAGAGCAACTGAGACTTAAACTGGCACTCACACGTGATACTGGCCTTGCAGGCGGTAGCTTAACTCACTGCGCCACAATGCTGGCCTCTCGGGGGTCTCTCCATGCCAGCACACAGAGAGCTCCTTCATTATTTCTTAGCATTCATTCTTAGCGTGCCGTTGAGCAGCTGGGTCTACAGATGGATGCTGAGGCTGTTTCTAAGACTCTGCTATGCTGCCGTGCGGCAAGGAATAACCTTGCTTGTACTTCTTTGTGCCTGTGTATGAGCGTATCTGTGGCATAAAGCCCACGAAGTAGAATTTCCAGATCAGATAGAAAGAGAGAAGCAGCATAGACCATTCAATGTGTGATCTTCGAGATGGCACTTGATGTTTCTGGGCCTCACTTTCTCACTTGTAAATTGGAGGGGTTCCCCTCGGTGACCTTCAGGTCCTTTTCTCCTGCCTATGAGGACTTTGGCAGCCATGACGGCTCTGGCCTTGTGATCTGCCCACAAACACAGTGTCCCTGGGTCTAGGCCGCCACAGCCAGCTGGGAGCCAAAATTCATTCTGTGCACAGCCAACAGAGCAGAACTTGCAGAGACAAGTCCAAGGCCAGATATGACATCATTTGTCCTCAAGTGGCATCTCTCTGTTGTTTTGACCTCTTTAAAGGGAGCTGCTTTTGCAGGCTCTGTGGACATCAGGGGGCATGGAGGCATTTTGCCTCAGTTTACAGAATTGAGAATGAACGGGCTAAGTACACTTAAGATGAACAGAGTGAAGCATTAGCCAGAATACTAATGGGACATTTAGCAGATTATTCTACAATGTGATCAACCAACCAATGCATGTTTTATGGGTGCATTGACTAAAAGCAAGCCTGTTAGATGGTTTTGTCTTTGCCGAATGTTCAGAGTATGTGGTCCCTGGGCTAAGTCTCAGATAACCACAGTGAAACCTCTGCACATGATCTACTGCCCACTGTGGTCATTGGTCAGATTTAAGACGCCTAGAATGTTTGACATGGAAGAGGCCCTTGGGGTCACTTGAGCAAGCCTCTTAGTTGTGTACAACCTAAGAAATGGAAACCAGTGCTGTGGTTGGTGCTCAGGCAAGGGCCCTGGAAGCAGAGTCAGCTACTGAGGGTGAGGGTTGCTTTGGGGTGGGGCGGCAGGAAGTGCTTTGTGGCAGGTGGAGGAAGCCATCTGGCAGGTGCAGCAGCACTTTCCCCTTCCCAGTAGCACAGTGGCTTGTGTGAGAGGCCCAGCAGCGCCTGGAGGATGGAGCTGGATGACCAGAAGCCCTGGATTGAAGAGGTGCAGGAAGAAGCCCTTGGGACTTTCTGATTGCCGGAAGAAGATGAGTGAAAGCCCCAGTCTGAGAAGTCTGTGTGCCCTCTGCAGGTGCTGAGACATGGACCTCCGCATAAGGGCAAGACAAAGCAACAATTCAGATTACAGGACTGAGGTGCACCATGGGAATGGGGCAGAAGTGCAGCAGCCAGAATTGGGAACCAAACAAGCGGGATTCAAGTTCAATTCTGTCACCCAGTCTTGGTTGGAAATTAGCTCTGGAGACTCGGAGAGCCAGGATAGCAACATACCTGCCTAGAGTGGGCATGAGGGAACCAGGACCCAAGCCAGGCTCTGGTCACCAGGGCTCTGATTCCTTCACGGACAGGTCCACTGAAGGCCTCCCCCTCGCTCTACAGCCCCTCTGCTGCGCTCGCGCAGGTGCTCTGGTTCCTCCCCGGCACTGCCGCAGCAGCCAGGCTGGTGTCTGCATTTCCTCCCTGGACCGGATCGCCGCAGGGCAGCCAGATCTGACTGTGTCCTTCCTCAGCCTGAAACACACAGTGGCTGCTGCCCTAGTCTATTTGGGTTGCTAAAACAAAAATACTTACAATCATTATTATAATAAGAAGTATATAATTGTAAGTACAATGTATAAGAAGTAAAATAATTGTACTTACAATCAGCAGACTTATTTCCTGAGGTCCTAGAGGCTGGGAACTCCAAGACCAAGGTGTCAGCAGACTTGGTGTCTACTGTTCTTGTCTTCACATGGTGGAAGGTGCCAGCCGGCTCCCCAGGGTCTCTTTTTAAAGGGCACTAATCCCATTCATAACAGCAGAGTCATCATGACCTAACTCCTTCCAAAGGTCCCACCTCCTAACACCACCATTTGAGGATTAGGATTTCAACATAGGGATTTTCAGGGACATAAACATTCAGATCATAGCATTCTCCAAGGCTCCCCCAAAGCATAAGAGGCCCTGATGAGCGACTTTCTCCTTCCTTCCTTTTTTAAAATTTATTTATTTGAGAGGTAGAATTACAGACAGTGAGAGAGAGAGAGAGACAGAGAGAAAGGTATTCCCTCCGTTGGTTCACCCCCCAAATGGCTGCAATGGCCAGTGCTGCGCCGATCCGAACCAGGAGCCTGGTGCTTCTTCCTGGTCTCCCATGCAGGTGCAGGGCCCAAGCACTTGGGCCATCCTCCACTGCCTTCCCGGGCCACAGCAGCGAGCTGGACTGGAAGAGGAGCAACCGGGACTAGAACCGGCACCCATATGGGATGCCGGAGCTGCAGGCGGAGGATTAACCAAGTGAGCCACGGCGCCTGCCCTCTCCTTCCTTTCTTGCCTCACCTCCTGCACCTTCATAATCAGGAATGCTACATACAGCCTGGCCTTCGCAGCCCCTGAACCTGGGGTCACATTATTGCCTTTGTCCAGAACTATCCTCTTCATCTGCTTGCCCTGGATAACTATTTTCAGAACTCAGTGTCTGGCCGGCATCGCAGCTCACTAGGCTAATCCTCCACCTGTGGCGCTGGCACCCCAGGTTCTAGTCCTGGTTGGGGCACCGGATTCTGGCCCAGTTGCCCCTCTTCCAGTCCAGCTCTCTGCTGTGGCCAGGGAAGGCAGTGGAGGATGGCCCAAGTGCTTGGGCCCTGCACCCGCATGGGAGACCAGGAGGAAGCACCTGGCTCCTGGCTTCGGACTGGCACAGCGCCGGCTGTGGAGGCCATTTGGAGGGTGAACCAACGGAAGGAAGACCTCTCTCTCTCTCTCTCTGTCTCTCTCTCTCTCACTGTCTAACTCTGCCTGTCAAAACAAACAAACAGAAAACCTCAGTGTCACCTTCAACTCCTCCAGGAGGCCTCTGCTCTTTCACAGGTTGTTCCCACAATCTATCTTAGGGGTTCTCAACTTTGGCTGTTGAGAATGGAGAATTTTTGTCAACTACTCATGCCAAGGCCCCAGTCCAGACCCATTATTGTAGGTGTGCCCTGGCCTGCTGAAGCATTTAGCTCAGGTTATGCTGTCTGCATCTTATTTTCCAATGATTCAGAGAAAAAAGCATGTGTGTGTGCACCCACACATCTGTCATCTATCTGTCATCTACATCACCTATGTATCTATCTGAATTTTAATGTGTATCTAAGTGTTTATTATAATGTGTTAAATCTTTCAAAATAAAAAAATGAGAGAAAATGGTGCCCCAGGGGTGGCTGGGCCTTCTGTCTTCTCACGGAGTTCTTGAGTTGTGCTCCTGCCCAGAGCTGGTGGGGATGACAGTACTTGTCCATCACACTGGTCTAAATGTCTTCAGTGTGACTCTGACGCC
This sequence comes from Lepus europaeus, assembly GCF_033115175.1. Classification (NCBI taxonomy): domain Eukaryota; kingdom Metazoa; phylum Chordata; class Mammalia; order Lagomorpha; family Leporidae; genus Lepus; species Lepus europaeus. The sequence continues at coordinate 109,788,247 of NC_084828.1, read as the reverse complement.
TCTGGGAGATTCCAGGCCTTGAGGGCAGGAGTCCCAAGTATTTAACAACTTTGCATATCCCCTCGCCCCAGCTCTATCCTGTGCCTGGCATGTACGGGGTACTTAATTCATGTCTGTTGAATGTAACCAAAAGGATTACATCTAAGGCAGGGCAATGATTGTGGTTCTTACTATTCTTTCATTTAATCAACCAAACTTTCATCATTGACTCCTACATGGCATGGGCATAGGGGGTCCCATAATGAGCTAAAGCAGGGTTTCTCCCCATTGGCACTATTGGGATTTTGGGCCGGATAATTCCTTGTCACAGGGGGCTCTCTAATACTATAGCACTACCCCCTGATTTTTACCCAGTGGATGCTAGTACCACTCCCCACCCCCTTCTGGCCAAGAGACAACCAAGTATATCTTTATATCTTTGTATTTATTTATTTATTTTAGAAAGCTTTTATTTAATAACTACAAATCTCATAGGTACAGCTTTGGGAATATAGCAGTTCTTTCCCTCATACCCGCCCTCCCACCCCCATTCCTGTCCCACCTCCTACCCCCCTCCCACCCCATTCTTCATTAAGATTCATTTTTAATTATCTTTATATACAGAAGACCAACTCTATACTAAGTAAAGATTTCAACAGTTTGCACCCACACAGATACACAAAGTATAAAGCACTGTTTGAAGACTAGTTTTACCGTTAATTCTCATAGTATAACACATTAAGGACAGAGATCCCACATGTGGAGTAAGTGCACAGTGACTCCTGTTGTTGATTTAACAATTTACACTCTTATTTATGACATCAGTGATCACTCGAGGCTCTTGTCATGAGCTGCCAAGGCTATGGAAGCCTCTTGATTCCACAAACTCCATTAGTACTTAGATAGGGCCATAATCAAAGTGGAGGTTCTCTCCTCCCTTCAGAGAAATGTACCTCCTTCTTTGTTGGTCCCTTCTTTCCACTGGGGTCTCATTCACAGAGATCTTTCATGTAGGTAATTTTTTGCCACAGTGTCTTGGCTTTCCATGCCTGAAATTCTCTCATGGGCTTTAAGGGCTGATTCTGAGCCAGAGTGCTATTTAGGGTGTTTGTTATTCTCTGAGTCTGCTATGTGGCCTGCTTCTCATGTTGGATCATTCTCTCTTTTTTTAATTCTATCTATTGTTATTAGCAGACACTTGGTCTTATTTATGTGATCCCTTTGACACTTATTCCTATCTAAATGATCAGTTACACACTTAAAATGATCACTTTAACTAGTAAGATGGCATTGGTACCTGCCAACTTAATGGGATTTGGAGTCCCATGACATGTTTTCAGCTTTACCCTTAGGGGTAAGTCTGTGGGAATGTGTGCTGAACTGTACATCTCCCCTCTCTCTTACTCCCACTCTTATTTTTTATTGGGATCAATTTTTTTTTGACAGGCAGAGTGGATAGTGAGAGAGAGAGAGACAGAGAGAAAGGTCTTCCTTTTTGCCGTTGGTTCACCCTCCAATGGCCGCTGCAGCCAGCGCATCTCGCTGATCCGAAGCCAGGAGCCAGGTGCTTCTCCTGGTCTCCCATGCAGGTGCAGGGCCCAAGCACTTGGGCCATCCTCCACTGCCTTCCCGGGCCATAGCAGATAGCTGGCCTGGAAGAGGGGCAACTGGGATAGAACCCGGCACCCCGACCGGGACTAGAACCCGGTGTGCCGGTTCTGCAAGGCGGAGGATTAGCCTGCTAAGCCACGGTGCCGGCCGAGGGATCAATTTTCAATAAGACAATCAAGTAGATCTGCAGACAATGCCAAATGTCCCCCTGGGACCAAGTCACCTCCACTTGAGAGGCACCAATTTTCCAGTCTTCCTTTAAGAAACCCACAGTTTAATGGAGGAAAAGGAAATACATATGCAATGAAATATAAGATTCCTGAGGGACTGGGATGGCTCACAGGAAAAGGAAATAATTGATTCTATTTGGGGGCACCTGGGAAGGCACTGCATGAAAGAACCAAGTCTGGATCTTAATATGTTTATAGGTGGGAAGCTTTTCAATGTGATTTCCTTTCACAAGCTTATGCCACCTTACATTTGTACCCTCTATGGTTACCATGTCATCTTCTGATCCTTATTGCAATCTTATAAGGTAGACAGAACAGATACTGTTAGCTAGATTTTGTAACAAGGGAACACAATCCAACTGGTTTGGATAACTAAGAGCAATAAAGTGGTCCACGTACAGAACCTGGAAACAGACTGCCTGGATTTGAGGCATAGCTCCATGACTTTTCAAATGTGAGTTCTGGGCTTGTATTGTTTCATCCTTTTGTTCCTCAGTATTTGCACAATGAAAACAGAACTAACAATAATTCTATTACATTAGTTTTTCTTTGAGAGAAGTTTGCGTGCTTAGAACAGCATCTGGCCCATAAAAAATACTACAAAAGTGTTTGCCTCTATCATTGTTGACAGGACCATGTAGCAACTTGATGGCTGAATTGAAATGAAAAATTGGATCTGCAGTCTCCTGAATTATTGTTTCCTCCATTGCCAAGTCTTCTTGCTACTTGAACAAGGAAAAATCAGTGATGGCTCCCTTGGACCCATTTGGAAAAGTAGAACCAATAACACCCTCTTCTATCCACACCTCACTGCCCATGAAACAGCATATGAGTTCCACAAGCAATGGTAGATTTTCTAGCAGCCACATAAAAGGAAAAGACACGGATGGAATTAATTTTAATAATATATCTTATTTAGTCCAATATACCCAAAATTTTACCTTTTAAGTATGTAATCAATCAAAATTACTAACGAAATAGTCACATGGATTTGTTTTTCATGTTAAGTCTTGCGACCTAGGGCATAACTGTAAAAGCACACCTCAAGTGCTTAGTAGGCACTTGTGGCTTGTGACTGCCACTGCCCTGCAGCATGTGACAGCCATAAACATGCACAGGGCATTTCTTTGTCTTTCTTTTTGGTGGCTAGATACATTATTTCAGCGTGTGTTATGGGGATGACAAATCAGAGGGAATAGTGAAAGTTTTCCTGAGTTTTTTAAAGATTTATTTTATTTATTCTAAAGGCAGAGTGATAGAGAGGGGGGAGAAAGAGAGAGAGAGAGAGAGAGAGAGAGAGAGAGATCTTCCATCTGCTGGGTCACTCCCCAGATAGCCTCAACAGCCAAGGCTGGTCCATGTTGAAGCCAGGAGCCTTGAACTCCATATGAGTCTCCCACATGGGGAGCAGTAGCCCTAGCAGTTGGGCCATCTTCAGGTGCTTTCCCTGGCTCATTTTCAGGGAGCAGGATTGAAAGCAGAGCAGCTGGGAGTTGAACTAATATTCCAATATGGGATGCCTAGGGTACAAGTGGTGGCCTAACTCTGTGCATCACATTGTCAGGCCCATTCATCCAGAGTTTTATGCAGGACACTGAGTCATCTCCTTGTATGCTCCTAATCTAACTTCACCCAAATGAGACATTATATATTTCTTTTCTTTTCTTTTCTTTTCTTTTTTTTTTTTTTTTTGGACAGGCAGAGTGGACAGTGAGAGAGAGAGAGACAGAGAGAAAGGTCTTCCTTTGCTGTTGGTTCACCCTCAAATGGCCGCCGCGGCCGGCGTGCTGCGGCTGGCGCACCGCGCTGATCTGCTGATCTGAAGCCAGGAGCCAGGTGCTTCTCCTGGTCTCCCATGCGGGTTCAGGGCCCAAGCACTTGGGCCATCCTCCACTGCACTCCTGGGCCACAGCAGAGAGCTGGCCTGAGAGAGGGGCAACCGGGACAGAATCCAGCGCCCCAACTGGGACTAGAACCCGGTGTGCCAGCACCGCAAGGTGGAGGATTAGCCTATTGAGCCGCGGCTCCGGCCAGAGACATTATATATTTCTAAAAACCATGAGAGTCTATTAGCCTTTTCAACCTTGATCTAAGTGGAGTACAGCTCTCAATAAGTCATGGGACAAGAGCTCCAGATGTTGCCCTTCAGGAAGCTCCCAAGTGCACACACAGCTCCTGCTCAGCGTGCCCAGACACAGCCAGCACCCTCATCTGTCATCAGGCTGCTTTGCCATCTCTTTCCACAGCAAACACAGAGTCATCCACCTTGACTCTGCCAGGGGTGCCCTCAGATCACCTCCTAATGCCTCTCCAGCAAGCCGGCGGCGTCCTCTGCCACCCCAGGACTGGGGAATGAGATGGAGGCTGAGCACAATTAGCGACCTGTCTGAAGGCAGGCAGCAATTTGTCACCGCTGACGGAACACAAGCTGGCGGGCCCTGGGTGGCCTCTTTAAAATGCCTGCAGTGCCAACAGTGCGTACCCCTGGTATTTTTATAAGGGCAGTGTCCAGGATGATAGCAACAAGATTCTCACCATGCTCAGTGAGCGGGGCACTACTCGTAGATCTAATCCTCACGGCAACCTCCTGAGGCTGTTAGTCTCCTTGTCCCCATTTTACAGATGAGGAAACTGAGGCACAGAGTGCCACCTGGTTGCCTGGGGTCATACAGATGTAAGAGGCAGAGAGGAAAGACAGAAACAGATGCTGAGCCACAGTGAGTCACTTCGCCTTGCGTTGTCCCTCCCCGTCTCTCTCCTCCCCTGCAGAAGTTTCTTCTGAGTGGGAAGTGTGCACTCCCAGAGGGCAGGGATTTCTATGCGCGTTGTTGTCTGCTCTATCCTTGGTCCCTAGAAGAATGTCTGACACACACTGTGTGCTCAATAATTGCCTGTTAACTGACTGTCGCCTCCTTGCTGCTAGTGGTGTACAACCTTAGCTCCAGACCAACAGTTAGGCTCAGAGCCACTTCTTTTGGCCCCCTTCATCCTGCAAGTGAACTGACTTGGACATTGTGACCTGTCTCCCGGTTGCACTTCACTTGGGACTGTGGCGTATTTGTAAATGATCTGAGAGGCGTTTGGTTGCTTCAGGCAACTCAGGCTCAAGGCAGATCTGATCTTGGCACCACTGGGTTTCGTTTTCCCACTTGCTGAATGATGAGACTGAACCAGAGGCTGTGGGAGGAGTACCAAGGTTCCCACTCCTTCCCTGTGGCAGGTGCAAGTTGGAGGTGGAGAGGCTGGGAGCGGGGATGGAGGCGGATGGTGCAAGGAGCCTAGGCTCAAGGCAATGTATTCTGCGCAGGCGCCAGCCGCCTATCTGCAGTCCTTTAGCCTAGCCGGCGTGGAGCAGGTACCTGCTTTCCCTCCTTGCATCCCAGGCCTACCTGACGGCGGGCTGCTGCTTTTTGGTTTCCACAGTTGGTGTTGGGGGGCCTGTAATGGGCAGACATTGCCCTGAGCACCCCTTGCCTCCATCACCCCACTTTCCACATCAGAACACCTCCTGGACTTTCTGGATCTGAGCATCGGGCACAGAGACCGCCAAGAGCTGCCTGGCATGGTGCACGGCGTCCAGAGAAGCAGCCTTGGGAGGGTCCGGGTGATGCAGGGGCCACTGCCTTTCCCAGTCAGTGCCCAGGCCCTGCCAGCCCAGGTGTGGACCCTCACACTCGGTACCCTGCCCTCGGTGGCTGTAATGGGGGCTTGGAGAGGAGGCCTGGAACTCTGTGGGGAGAAGCTGCAGAGCTGGGTTGTGGAGGGGGGGACACAGATCCACCACACTCAGCCCCAAGGGCTGGATTTTTCTGAATCTGATAGCCAGTGGTTCTCATGTGAGGTTGTTTCTATAATACCACCAGGCACTGCTGACCAGTCCTGTCTCAGACACATGCAGACACACACACACATACACATGCCCACAAACACATGCTATGCCGCGCCTCAGATACGAGGTCTTCAGAAAGGGCACTAGGGCAGACCTTCCTGAGGATTTAATGTTGCGCTTCCAAATGTGATCAAACAAAGCCATATGAAAACCCTGTTTTAACTCCCTCACATCAAGGGTCAGTGGCCTTAAATGCAAAGTGACATATAGGGGACGACACTGTGGTACATTAGGTTAATCCTCCGCCTGCAGTACTGGCATCCCATATGGGAGCCAGTTCTGGTCTCGGCAGCTCCTCTTCTGATCCAGCTCTCTGCTATGGCCTGGGAAAGCAGTGGAAGATGGCCCAAGTGCTTGAGCCCCTGCACTGGAAGAAGAGACCTGGAAGAAGCTCCTGGCTCCTGCTTCAGATCAGCCTTTGTGGTCATTTGGGGAGTGAACCAGTGGATGGAAGACCTTTCTGTCTGTCTTTCCTTCTCACTGTCGATTAACTCTATCTCTCAAATAAATAAATAAAATCTTAAAAAAACCCTGACATTTAGCCAACTAAGTGACATAAGCCCTAAAGCTCAAAGGCCTTGATGGAAAAACCAAATTTTACCCCAAGCATTAGCAAATCAAACATGGCTCATAGGAGCTTCTGGAGGGTCAGTTGTCAGAGGCTATCTTTCCCTACCTGGGTTACCCTGGGCAGTCAGGAGGCTGGCTTCAGACAGAGCCCTCCCCCCTCTCAGCCTCACAGCTCATCTTGCAAAGCAGATTGCTCCTCTGCCCACAGACAACAGAAGCCAGGAGATCCCAGCCCATCCTGGACCAGGCAGACACAGGAGTCCCTCAGACAGGTTGTGGGAGTGGTGGGGTGGACATGGGGGCAGATGCTGTGCTTGGAAGGTCCTGGGGTGGGGAGTGTCCCCCATAGCACGCTGGAGGCAGAGATGGGTGTCTGGAGAAGACAGCCCAGAGCCAATCCCGGGAAGGGTAGGAGGAGTGGTAGCGTAGGCGGCCGAGTGTGTGTGGATGTGGTCGGTGTGGCCGCAGGGTCAGAGGGGTGTTCCTGGCAGGAGACAGGCTGTGGCCTCCGGAAGATATTGGCTATGTGTGCTGATGGGGAGCTGGCACCTCAGCCCACGGGCAGTGGGGCACCAGCAGAGCGTTGTAACCATGGCAGTCCTGTGGGCCATGAACACAGCTAACAGTTCCTGCGTGAATGCTTTTTGTACGTCTGGTGTTGTTCCATATGCTTTGCATGGATGAGGGTGCTTCAGAAAATTCATAGAAAAGGGAAATGAAATGATATGGTTATTTTGGTGTAAAAATATTTTGAAATCCATGTTTTTCTTTATACACATTTCCCATAATCTTTGGGAAGTACCCTTCAATTTTGAACTTAATTTAATCGTTTTACAACCATCCTAGAGGGCACATACTGACTACTCCTGCTTCACAGCTGACGAAGTAAAGCGTGCAGTGCCATGGTGGTCACCAACACCGGGGACTTAAACCTAGGAAGTTCCATTCCTGACCTTGATCTTTTAGCCACCCTACTATTTTTTAAAAATTTTTTAGCCATCTGTTTTCGAAAGGGATTTTAAGTGGTTTACAATAAAGCCACATGTGTACATAGTAAATAAAGTTCTAAATGAAAGAGAACAGAAATGGCAAAGCAGGGAGGTGTTCATAGCCAGAATTCAGAGGGGAAAATCACTGAACTTGGGCCCTCATCTCCATCTGAGCTTCCAGGAAAAAAAGAAAAAAGAAAAGTAGGAAATCGTCAGGTAACAGACCTGTTACTGCCTGCTGCTAAGCACGAGCAACCGTGTTTAGCTGGAGAGACGCACTGCTTCTTTGTACTGAATTCTAGAAGCAGATTTGTTGTTTGATCCTTGATATTAAGTCATGTAATATACAAGGTCTATTAGCTCCCCCAGGGCTCTTTAAACCAATTACTGCACATGTCGCGTTTTAAATCAACCGATTTATTTGCTCCCAGCACTGGAGGCCAGAGGTCGAGAATCAGGGTCCACAGGGTTGGTTCTTCCTGGAGGCTCAGCGGGAGAAGCTGTCGGTGCTCTTCTGTCTTAGCTTCTGGTGGCCATGGCAGCCCTTTGGTGTTCTTTGGCTTGAAGACACCGCACTCCGATCTCAGCCTCTGCTCTACACGGCTTTCCCCTCTGGTCCCCAAACGCCTGCTTCCTTCTTTTATTAGGATACCAGTCACTGGATGAAGGGCCCACTCAGAATCCAGGATCCTCTCATCTCAAAAGCCTTGCCTCCATTCCATTTGCAAAGATCTATTTCCAAATAAGGTCACATCCACAGATGCCAGGGGTTGGGACTGGAATGCATCGCGTTGGCAGGGGTCACCATTCCACAGACCACACGTGGCATTCAACAGCATTCTGCAGAAGCAGTCAGAAGTACTGTTGTGGCTGTTTCTCGCTGTGATAGAGCCAAGAGTAGAGTTCCGATGGCAATTTGGCCCACTTGAGATTTGTGCTGCCATCTGATTGGGCCCCTGAAGGCTTAGCTGCCTTCTCTAAAGGGTCCCCAAATGGAATACCTCGTGAGCTGTCAGTTCTGGGGGAACAGAACTTCACTGTGCCTGAACGCACGTGGTGTACAGGGCTCAGGGTGAAGCTGAGCTTTTGGCCAGGACCTGCCGCCAGGGAGCTGCCTGCTCCAGCGAAGTGTCTGCCTAGGGCGTGTGGGAAACTGTGTAAAGCTCACACCCTCCAGTGGCACCCAAGGCGAATGAAGGTGGGTCTGCCACCTCCATTGTCCCTTGCCTTGTGCTGATTTTCAGTGGGAATCTCCATTGTCCTGGGGTGGGTAGGACCTGCTCCAGGCTGCTGCTGGTTTCCTTTCAGTCACATAGCATAGGGAAGGGGAGGGGAGCACATGGTCTCTCACAGCAGACCATGCTCCCTTTCAAAGTCCCTCTCTGGACTGCAATGCCCTTGTCTCCAAAATGGAGGACAGAGACTGGACTCACAATGCTGTTGCGAAGATTAAATGAGACGCCCTGTCTAAAACACCATGGCATCTGGCAGCAGTGGAGGAAGGGAGAGCTTGCTAAGGGCTCTGCTCTACGTCCTGGAAATCCCCAGTGTCCGGGGTTCTGGTGATGATCACTGTGGCGATGCTGGAGCCTAAGAAATGAACAACCACGCCAGCGCCTCTCTGGAGCTTGTAACCGAAAGTCCGCACCGCCTGGCCTTCTCCTCTCCTCTTGACAGGGGTATGGATTTGGCTTTTGTTCTCCAGCAATCATTGCTCCCCAGGAGGAAAATCCATTTAATGATGTCCTATGTCCTCTGGAGCAAGGACCGTGGGGAGAGGGGGCTGTGAAGCGCTGCTGCGAGTCCAGGTGATCCTAATTAAGCTAGATTCCTTGCTCACCTGTGGACTGAGCCGGACCTCAGCTAAGTCCTCTGAAGCCTGCAGGCATCACAGCTCAAATGTAATAGGACAGGCTTGGCGGGGGGTGGTTTTGTGGGTAGCAGCTTATTTTCAAATAAGAATTGTCTCAGGAGTGCCAGGGATGTTTGAGCGTTTCTCAAGTAGCGTTCATCATAAAAACCGCCCTTCTTTTAAAATGTGAATCTCCCCCAAGGACTGGCATTCCAAGTCTTCAGGATCTGACCCACACCTCCCTGCCAGATGAAATCAGCGTCAACCAAACTGTCTGAGGCTCCAGCCGAGGGTCTGCTCGGGCTCCTGTAACATAACGCCATAGATGGGGAGCTTAAGCAGCAGAAGTTTATTTTTCACAGTTTCGGGTGCTAGAAGCCCAAGCTCGAAGTGCCAGCATGGTTATTTTCTGGTGAGGGCTCTCTTCCAAGTTGGTCAACAGCCACCGTCTTGCTGTGTCCTCACAAGACCTTTCCTCATTGCTGTCCCTTGTTATAAGGACACTAACCCTACAAGATCAGTATGAGTGACCTCACTGAACCTTAGGATCCAGCCACATGGGAGTCAGTGCATCAACACAGGCACACTGCAGGCACACATGCGCAGTTCTCAACACCAGGCTACCGACCCCTGCACAGGGCTTTGGCCCTCCTACTGCCAGGGCTTGAGGCTGCCCGTTTTTCCCACCTAAGATGCCATTTGCCTGTCAATTCATATTTTTATTCTCTCTGCTGCAGGTGCCACGATCTCCTCCAAAACTCTTGCAGACCTTCCTCACGTTCCTCCAAGTTGGAAGTTCTCTAGGAAGTTCAATTTTCTCATTTCTCCTTTCATATTTTTGTCCCACTTTTTAGTACTGTGGTTCCCACTCCTCACTGTGCCGCTACGTGCAGAGATGTGAAAAGTTCAAATGCTGAGCCCAACTCCAGAGCATCTGAAGAAGTGTCCTGGATGATGGGGCCATACCAATGTGTGGCAATCAGTAGTGGTGAAGACCACTGCACCAGCTGGAAACTCCTTGAGACTGTCATCCCTGTGGGCGTAAGATGATGCCATTCTCTCCTGGGTGCTCTTTTTTAAAAGATTTACTTATTTACTTGAAAGGCAGAGATAGATAGAGAAGGAGAGAAAGGGGGGGAGGGAGGGAGAGAAAGAGAGAGAGAGAATCATTCCCATCTGCGCATTCACTCACCACAGCCCTGGCTGAGTCAGGTCAAAGCCAGGAACTCAATCCAGGTCTCCCACCGCGGTAACAGGAGAGTGCGGCTTCTCAGGGTCTACATTAGCAGGAAGCTGGAACAGGGTCTGGGAATTAAACCTAAGTGCTCCGATGTGGGATGTGGGCATCTCAACTGGTGATTTACCTGCTGGGCTAAATACCCACCCTTTGCATGCTTTTGAAAATGATATATTGAGGTGGGTACTGGCTGTAGCAGTTAAGTCACTACTTGGGACACTTGCATCCCAGATCAGAGTGGCTGGGATTGAATCCTGGCTCTGCTCCCAATTCCAGCTTCCTTCTAACGCACACCCTGAGGGGCAGCAGGTAATGGCTCAAGTCGTTGTGTTCCTACCACCCACAGGAGACACCTGGATTGAGTTTCTAGCTCCTGGCTTTGGCTTGGCCCAGCCTTGGTTGCTGTGGGCATTTGGAGAATGAACTAGTAGAAGGCAGATCTCTTTATGTATGTCTGCCTTTCAAATAAATAAAAATAAATAAATAAAAATTTCAAAATGGGTGGGATTAATATGAAGAAATTAGGCCTTGGAAACCTTTCCTGTTCAAGTCTATAGCTGGTAATTTGGAACAGAAATGCAGGATTCTAACTCCAGATTCTGGGCTCTGTCTACCACAATTAGGGCTGCCCTGGGGCATCAGGCCTCAGCTGTGCCTATGGTAACCTTGGAATTATGCTTTCTTACTTCCTATTCTCAGCTTTGGGCATCTAAGATGCATCAGGGCTGACATGAGCCTGTTCTGTCTTTGACTCTTTTTTTTTTTTTATTATTTGACAGGTAGAGTTATAGATCATGAGAGAGAGAGACAGAGAGAAAGGTCTTCCTTCCGTTGGTTCACCCCCCAAATGGCCGCTACGGCTGGTGCTGCGCTGATCCAATGCCAGGAGCCAGGTGCTTCTTCCTGGCCTCCCATCTGGGTGCAGGGCCCAAGCACTTGGGCCATCCTCCACTGCCTCCCCGGGCCACAGCAGAGAGCTGGACTGGAAAAGGAGCAACCGGGACTAGAACCGGCACCCATATGGGATGCCAGCGCCACAGGCTGAGGATTAACCAAGTGAGCCATGGCGCTGGCCCCTTTGACTTTTTCTGTGGCCTGAGGGAGTAGCCAGGCCTAGGTTTATTAAATGAGAAGGTTGTGTGAACAGCTTCTTAAGAATTTCATTATATGGCTGGCGTCACGGCTCACTAGGCTAATCCTCTGCCTGCGGCGCCGGTACTCCGGGTTCTAGTCCCGGTTGGGGCGCTGGTTCTGTCCCAGTTGCTCCTCTTCCAGTCTAGCTCTCTGTTGTGGCCTGGGAGGGCAGTGGAGGATGGCCCAAGTCCTTGGGCCCTGCACCCGCATGGGAGACCAGGAGGAAGTACCCGGCTCCTAGCTTCGGATCAGCACAGCGCCGGCCATAGCGGCCATTAGGGGAGTGAACCAACAGAAGGAAGACCTTTCTGTCTCTCTTTCTCACTAATTCTGCCTGTCAAAAAAAAAAAAAGAATTTCATTATAAAGCATGGCCCATCACCCAAAGCATGGCTACCTTTTAAAAAAAATGTATGTGAATGTATGTATGTGTGCATATGTATGTATGTATCTATCTATATCTATATCTATATCTATATCCTGAATAGCTATTCTGATAAATGATTCCTCTAATAAATGGTTCCTCCCTCATCATGACAAAAGTAACTTTCTTCCCTAGAACATTTCTTTATCAATTTGTCAGCGTGGATGTAGGATTTATAGGTGGGGCTGGTGATGTGGTAAAGCAGATTAAGCCTCTGCCTGGAATGCCAGCATCCTGTATGGGCTCTGGTTCAAGACCTGGTTCCTCCACTTCCAATCCAGTGCCCTGCTAATGCACCAGGGAAAGCAGCAGGGGATGGCCCAAGTGCTTGGGCCCTGTACTCACGTTGGAGACCCAGAAGAGGCTCCAGGTTCCTGGCTTTGGCCTGGCTCAGACCTGGCCATTGCTGTCGTTTGGGGAATGAACCAGCAGAAGGAAGATTCTCTCTTTCTCTCTCTCTGTTTCTCCTTTTCTCTCTGTAACTCTGCCTTTAAAATAAGCAAAAAATAAATCTTAATAAAAATAAAAAGGATTTATAGGTGTCTGCTTTTATACTCCTTCACATATTAATGACAAAAGAAGACATTGGAGCTACCATCAACTTGAGACTTAAGGAAGAGTGGGGAATGAGAGAAACGTGAACCTTGTCAAGACGGGGTCGGACAGAAATGCTTCCTGAGGGGCTATGCGTTCTGGAAGCAGAGAGGGCCCAGCCTGGCTGACCCCCGAGGGCCTGGTCTTGGGGTGGGTGGGCAATGGGGTTCTGGTGCCCACCAGAGGAGAGTTCCCAGGCTGTCTGGGAAAGCTGTGTTTGGAGTCCCATCGGAGCAGCCCTGACATCCTCAAGGACCAAGGAGCCACCTGGGGCTGGAGAGAAGTTGGCCTGAATACGCCAGACTTGGTGGTTAGGTCTTGCCAAGCAGTTTGTCACTCTTATCTATGGCTGTGTAAAGCAATCTTAAAACAGCGACCAAAAGCAAGAGCATTTATTATTTCTTGCAATTTCTGAGAAGCAACTCAGCGGGCTGGATCTGGCCCAGACTGTGGCATGCAGTTATGGTGGGGCAGCTCCAGCTGAGGCTGGAGTGAGGGCCAGGGAGCGGGCCAGCTTCTCTTCCTCTACAGGTAGTTCAGGGCTTTCCCACACAGTCTCTACACTAGCACGGGCTTTCCTACAGCTTGGCGGCCTCGGACTTCCTACGTGGCAGCTCAGGGTCCCAAGTTGAGTATTTTTAAGAGAATGAGTCTGGAAGAAGCTGTGTCACTTTTTGTGACAGCCTTGGAAGATGATATGTGTCACAACTACCATACTGTATTGGTCTAGGCAGTCAAAAGATCTGCTACTGTTCAAGCAGAAGGAACCTCGACTCCCTCTCTTGGTGACGAAGTGGCAAGGTTCTAGAACATGTGGGACTGAAAATATTATTGCAGCCATTTTTGAGAAATGCAATCTGTCCCTGTAACTAGTGATTTTTTTTTGTAATTTACATTTTGTGCTTTCTGTGTTACTTCTCCACTACAGTAAGACTGATGATGGAAAACCTCAACTGGAGGGTGGAGGCAGAGAAGTCCTTGGTGCAAACCTTGGTCGTGAAACCATAGAATCAGAAAGTATTCTTTCAACAAATACTAACTGAATGTCTATCATGTCATTATAAGGCACTATTTTTGGGCTAGCACTGTGGTGTAGTAGGCTAAGCCTCTGCCTGTGGTGCAGGTAACCCATATAGGCACTGGTTCATGTCCCGGCTGTTCCTCTTCCAGATTTCTGCTTATGGCCTGGAAAACAGTGGAAGATGGCCCAGGTCCTTGGGCCCCTGCACCCACATGGGAGACCTGGAAGAAGCTCCTGGCTCCTGGCTTCAGATAGGCTCATCTCTGACCATTGCTGCCATTTGGGGAGTGAACCAGCAGATGGAAGATTTCTCTCTCTCTCTCTCTCTCTCTCTCTCTCTCCCTCTTCCTCTCTCTGTAACTCAGCCTCCTAAATAAATAAATAAATCTTAAAAAAATAGACTATTATCAGCACAGCAGTGACCAAAGTAGATATAAAGCCTTGCCCTCATGTGGCTTTCATCCAAGAACACTTAGTTAACTATGTCCTGGGCAGTTTACATGTGTGATCTCATTTCATCCTCACAGCAACTCATTTGTACCTGTTTTTTACTCTGGCACAGAAAGGATGAGCAATTTCCCAAGATTCCGTAGGTAGCAAAAGGCAGCGCCATGACCTGTCCCTCAGTGACCCGGCCCCCGGGTCTCCCTCTGTTCCATGCTACGCTGCCTCACAGACCTGGAAGGGAGCTTCCAGGCATGAGTTCACCCCCGTGTCCCACAAATGCGTTCCCAGAGGCAGCAGGTGAGCTGACTTGCTCAAGATTAAACAGCTGCTTAATACCAAGACTGGAACTAGAAGCTTTTCTTTTACAATGCGCTCCGCTGCACTGTGCCCTCTCTTACGGCAGAGAGTTCTGTGAAGGATGGGGGCTTAGCCACTTCCTCGTGCTTGCCCATCTTGAATGTCCCCTGGGGACAGAGGTGGCTTTCACAAGTGCGTTTCCTGCCTTGTGCACTGGTCCATCATTTTGTCTTGTCCCCCCCAGGTGGGAAGCGGACGTCCTGCTCAAGCGCACACGTGGGGTTTTCCAGCTCAGCACATCTCCTGATCTGAAGACGCCACTCTCGTTCCTGATCGTTCGGACCACAAACACTCCACGCAGGCTTCTAGGACCATTGTCTCTCTTTTTCTCAGCCATCAGCTGAGCCCAGATGGCCCCACAGAGGTGCCTACCTGTGATTGGTAATGAGAAGCAGGGCAGGCATTAATTGGCCCCTCTAAAGGAGCCATCTCTGCGTACCACTCAGGGCTCTGTCAGCACCACCTGAGTCACACGCGGCTTGAAACTGTAGTGAGACCATGAGCAATGGGAGCGGAGTGGGACACAAACGTGTCATGGTGGGGCACTGGCGAGCAGTCGCAGGATTCCCAACAAGGAGTTAGAGTCTGGTGGTTCCCCTTCTCAGATTTTCCAGAACAGTTCCTGATTCATGCAGCATAATTGTTTTTAATAAAGATGGCTCATTAAATAACTAAGCATCACTCTTTACGGAATATTTTCTTTAAATAAACCCGCTAATCATAGAAAAACACCACAAAAGCCTGTCTCAGCATTGAGATACTCATTTGGCTTTGGAAATACCCACCCTCTGTCCACATTCACAGATCATCCTGACTGGTAGGGATTCAGTGAGCAAGTCGGCTTGGATCAGTGAAAGAGTTGGGCTTGTGATCACCTCCCCTAACTAAAAGAAGACCATCGTATCCATTGTACAAGTTGTGCACTACACGGGTCTGCCACATGCAAGATGCCTGGTCACAGGGAAAACCTGGTGATTTGTGTTTATTTTTGACAGATGGGCAGGTTTTATTCTAGTATAATAAACAGGTAATATTGAGTCATTTTCAAAGAGAATAAAGCAAAATGTCTTGAAGATAGGGTACCAGTTCTGATTTGCACCATGGTGCCCTACAGACCACTGGTGGCCTAGGTTGAATGTCCAGCCCTGTGCAAGTCACAGGAATAGAGAAGCCAGCAAGCAGAGCAATTGAGAGAAAATTGGGCGGTTGAATGGAGGATCTTAGTTAACCTGACAGTAATGCACGGTCTCTGAGGTTCTCAAACTTGGCTACTCATTAGAATTTTTCAGGGAGACTTGAACATACTGATGCTCAGATCCCACCCCTAGAGGTTCTGATTTAATTGGTCTGGGGTACAGCTGGGCAGTGGGGTGTTTAAAGGTTCTAACGCCCACTACATGTTTCCAAGGCCAAAGAAAATGAACACACCACCATGGTGGAGAATGGGCTCATGTCTTAAAGAACTCTCAACCTGAAGCTCAAATCAACAGAGCTTACAAAGGCAAAAACACAAGGATGGGAGGGTGCCCGGGTAGCAACAAGACAAAATGGCCCAATGTCTTCACATCACTATCTGATCCATGCTATGCTCATGAGAGGAGCCTGTGGTGGTCCAGGCTCTGCCACCATGTGAGGAGCAAGCCAAATACCTTGGAAGCTGGACATGCACTCTGCTTAAATGTGTCTTGGAAATCAGCAGAATATGGCCCAATTATTTGTCCCTTGACACCAGTGGAAAGCTCTGGATGGAGCACCATGCTTCAGCCTGGACCACTACCAGCCATTGCAGTAACTTGGGGAGTAAACCAGCCATTTGGCAAAAGAATCAGAAGATGGAAGACATACCCCTTTCAAAAAATAACACTAATAACACTGAATGTAAAGAACTTATAACAAAGGAATTCATGTTGCTTTAGGAAACATGCATTTAAATTACAACAAGACACAAGGTGTTAGTATTATTATCTTTCACAAATAAACATGTGAAAATATAAATGCTTTACAAGGATACAGAAAAGCAGGAAATTGCATCTATTACTTACAAGAAAACATTGTTGGATAGAAACTTTATAAGTCTCCTTGCCGGCCTTAGAATCACCATATAATGCAGCATATATGTTTCTACATATTTATCAGCTACTGTGAAAATGTGTGTCCATATAAAATACAGAATAGTGGCTAGAATTGTGTCATTGTGGCTAAAACCTAAAACTGCCGCCTGCACCGCTAACATACAATATGGGTGCAATTTCAGTCCCAGCTCCTACACACCTGAATCAGTTTCCTGCTGATAGCTTGGGGAAAGGAGTGTGGGATGGTTCCAGTGATTAGGCCTCTACCACCCACATGGGAGACCTGGAAGAAGCTCCTGGCTCCTGGGTTCAGCCTGGCCCAGCCCTGGCTGTGGTGGCCATCAAGGGAGTGAACCACCTGATGGAGGATCTCTCTGTCTCTCTCTCTCTCTCTGTGACATTCAAATACATATATCTTTAAATTAAAACATAAAAATATACAAAATAGTTAATCATAATTCTAAATCTTGTTTGAAACCAAGCCAAGTAGTTAAACAGATATTCAAATTGCCACAGTCGATTGAGACCCTTGAGGCATAACAACAGAAGACATGAAATGCACAGGCTGAAGGCTCTGGGCTTGAGAACACAATACAAAAGCCTGGACTGCAGTCAGAGGGCCTTTAGAGACATAAAGAAGGTAAGTTACAGGAAGAGGTATGGAAACATCTGAAGGAAGATATAACCTCAGACAAAGTGCAGTGTAGTACCCAAATGTTGCCATGAGCTGGAAGCACAGCCAATTAAGACACTCCAGTGTAGCAACAACATCACTCTGGCAAGGGGATGTAGACACTTAAGGGAACCTCATGAGCGCATTCAGAGGTGAGGGACAGCATAAACACTGACAAAGGGTGAAAGCAAAAAGAAGACACTCAAGGAAAAAGGAGGTGGAGGCACAATGGGTGGTGGAGGCTCATGAAGATGGCATATGATGCAGGCACAAGGAGCAGACCTGAAAGCTAACACGGATGAGAGATTTTACAATTTACAATAATATAAGGGAAAGCATGAGTCAAAGTTATGTGAGCGAACATGAGTTCCAGGTTCAGGAATGTACACACATGAAGACTGGAATGTCTGCAGGCAAATGAGTGAAGAGACACTGGGGCAGAGTCTGTGCATACAGGGTTTAGAAATTCATTAGGAAATAAAAGGAATGAATATAAATAATATTTAGAGAATTTACATCTTTATGTGAATATACTTTATATTCAGTATTATAATGCTGAAAACAGTCATTTTAGAAATGATTTAATAATATAATAAAGACAGAAAAACAGAATAGCAGCAATCAATGAAATTCTGGTAGTCACAAAAATACTACAGAAACAAATAAACAAGGATAAAATTTATTTAAAAAATGTGTTAAGAAGATTAATACTTCATTAGTAAAAGTGATTAAATCAAGAAAAAAGAAACATGAGTAACCAACTTCAGGAAATTTACAGAGCATACAAAACTCCCCAAGATAATAAGAGAATTTTGTAGGATTCTTAGAAATAAAATTTTGACTCCATAGATCAAAGTCTACCTTATTTTGAAAACTCGTTTTCCAAAGGTTCTTCATGTAATTCTAATGAGCAGCCAAGGTTGAGAACCACTGTATTATTTGTCGGATAGGAGACAGATGATAGACAGATGATTGATAGATGGTATATCAATGATAGATCAGTGACAAATTGCAGATAGATATATAGGACTAAGTGGAGGGACTACACGGGCAGATGAATAATGAAGTGTTCCCAGGAACTGATCTGTGAAACTCTTGGTTTAACACTGCTTCCCTGACCTGACAGCTGCGCATCTCCCCACACATTCTCTCTCATCACACCCCAACTCCTTGCTCTTCAAGTTCCAGCCACACTGAATTTCCATTAGTCCTGATGTGGCAACTCTCCTGCACCTCTGGGCCCTCCTTCTCCCTCTTCTTGAGTACAATGTTTCCTTTTCCCATTTGCCTGGCTAACTCCTGCCCAGATGTCAGGTCTTAAAGATCATTTAGAACTTGAAGATAAATTCATCCTGGAAAACCACAGTTTTGGACTCCTCTAGACCCCGGCTTAGATTCTGCCCTCTGCACTCACATGACCCCTGTCCTTTCCCACCCAAGCACCTGTCACCCGGAATTGCCAGCTGGGCTCAGAGGAGAAAACAAATGAAAACTGCAGTGGTTCTCGTCTCCTGTCCCACTCGGTGTGGCTCTGTGCCGAGTCAGAGTTGGGGACAAATAGTTTGATGAAATCTGTGTATTATCCTTTGATGGCTCAACAAAACACAGGGTACCCTTGGAGGATGTCCCCATCCTCCTTTGCAGTCCTCATTTAAATGTGCCATGTGTCGGTCCCCAGGAACCCCACTGAGAGTAGCTTTCTCCGTGTGCGTTCAGATCAGGGTCACGGAGTCTCAAGAAGAAGGCCAGAAGGGACAGTTAAGGGTGTTCTCGTTGCAAAGATGAGCAAGTGAATACCTAAACAGGCAATGACTTGCCCAGGGTTACACAGTGAATTAATAGCAGAACCAGGACTCAAACCAAGTGTCCTGATCAGCTGCCTTCACATTCAGTTCTTTGCAAAATTCCCCAAATTCTAGGGGTTTGCTCTTCCTCCTGCACCTTTCAATGCCAAGGCCACCTTTTGAGAGTGAAGCCCTGCATTAAAGTTGCCAAGGAAGACAATGTTGCGGTTGGGTCCTGTCAGCAGGAGGGCCTTGGGGCCAGCCATTGCTTTGTGCACAGGGACTCTGAAAGGTCAGGTGTGTCCGGGAGGAGTGGCAGCAGAAAACCCTTCGGGCAGATTCGCTCTAGAGATCTCAAACTGAAAACTGCCCTTATGGCTGTTCTAGTGGTGTGGTGGCAGGGTAGGGGGGAATCACCGGCTGAGGGCACAAGGCTACTGCACTGGGGGGTTACGGTTCCCCTGGTCTCAGAAAAGCAGCTCAAGGGCCTCGGTTTCTGAACGAGAGATTGAACTCCCTGTTTGTCCGTGGGGGAACTGTAGAACCCATATGAAAACACCGGAGCAGAGTCAGGTTGCTGACTTGCGGGCAGAACTTAACTTACAGACACATTGTGTTTGAGAAGGCTTTAAAATACAAGGGTACTTAGGGGCTGGTGCTACGGCACAGAAGGTTAAACCTCCACCTGCAGCACTCGCATCCCATATGAGTTCAAGTCTCATCTGCTCCACTTCCGATCCAGCTCCCTGCTACTGGCCTGAAAAAGCAGAAGAAGATGGTCCAAGTGCTTGGGCCCCTGCACCTACATGGGCAACCAGGAAGAAGCTCCTGGCTCCTTGGCTTTGAATTGGCCCAGCTCTGGCTGTTGTGACTATTTGGAAGACTTCTCTCTCCATCTCTTCCTCTCTCTGTCAGTAATTCTGCTTCTCAAATAAATAAACAAATCTTTAAAAATAAAATAAAATACCCGCAGCGCGCTACCGCGGCGGCCATTGGAGGGTGAACCAGCGGCAAAAGGAAGACCTTTCTCTCTGTCTCTCTCTCTCTCACTGTCCACTCTGCCTGTCAAAAATAAAAAAAATAAAATAAAATACAAGGGTACTTAAAAAGTAGTGAGAAATGGAATTAAAAGATAAGTATATTTTGGTGCAAGCATTTTTGAAATCCATACCTCTAACAGACCTCCAAAACATTCATGGAAAATTCATATTAAAAAAAAAAAAAACAGGGCTGGCTCCATGGCTCACTTGGTTAATCCTCAGCCTGTGTTGCTGGCATCCCATATGGGCATTGGGTTCTAGTCCCAGTTGCTCCTCTTCCAGTCCAGCTTTCTGCTGTAGCCTGGGAAGGCAGTGGAGGGTGGCCCAAGTGCTTGGGCCCTGCACCCCATGGGAGACCAGGAGGAAGCACTGGCTCCTGGCTTCAGATCGGCACAGAGCCAGCCATAGCGGCCATTTGGGGAGTGAACCCACGGAAGGAAGACCTTCCTCTCTGTCTCTCTCTCTCTCTCACTGTATAACTCTACCTTGTCAAATTAAAAAAAAAAAAAAAAACTGTCCATGGAATTCAAAATCTTTTGCATAAAAATAACCCCTTTCTCAATTTCATCTCCATGAACTTTTTGGAGAAACTTTGTGAACAAGCTACTTATTAAGGTTAAGAGATTTCACATTAAATAGGAAGACCTGGTAACACTGGAGCCTTGTCCTCAGAAGGCATTGACTCCAGGGAAGAGAGCAGGCCCTGCTGCTCAGTCATGGCACCTCCTGGGCCCCGTGGGAGTATGACATATGACCAGGGCTCTGGAGGAGCCACAGGGCAAGTGCCCTGAGCCCCTGCTTCTAGTCGGCAGCAGGATCTGCCGAACATCAGAGGTTCTTGTGTGTCTGACTCAGGTCTTGGGAGGCCTCTAAGCCCTCTGAGGGCTGGGCCAGGTCTTACTCATTTTTATAATCTGAGAATGTAAACAGGTTCTGGTTATTGAAATAAATGAATGAGCATTGCAAGGTTCTAACTTTAAATCACAGTATAGATTTGTAATATTTCCATACATGAATTATTCAGGAGGCTGGTGTGCTGCAAAATATGAAAAAGAAGCTTTGATGCATAAATTTATTTGGAAGATATTGAAACAAGAAAGCTAAGATAATCTTCTTGGATTTGTTTGAGTACTTAAATGTAGGCAGGTCTCTTTCAGGTGCCGTTGAACGCCGTCCTGCTGGAGGTGGGGAAGTGGCCCCTGGAGCTGCTGAGAGCTCTGGTCCGGCCCTAGCATCAGCAGAAGAAGAGCACATGGATGCAGGAATCAAAGCTATCCAGGCTCAAGCCTTGGCTTCAGCACTTTTGACCTTGTGTGACCCTGGTTCATCACGTTACCTCCTTGAGCCTCAATAGAGGATATAGATCCCTTTTAAATGGTTGAAAACAATTGTTTTCGTAAGTAGCACTCAAAATTGGGACACAACTGAAAAGGTACAAAGTGAAAAGTCTCTTTTCTATTGGTCCCTAAGGCCCCTTCTCTCCTCATGGGAGGCAGCCCTTGTTACCAGCTTATTGTATATCCTGCATATATTTTTATGCAAACATTTACACTTTTCTTTTTTTGCTTAATACATCTTTTTTTTTAAAGGCAGAGTTACAGAGGCAGAGAGGGGTCTTCCATCCACTGGTTCGTTCCCCAGATGGCCCCAACAGCGGAAGGTGAGCCGATCTGAAGACAGAAGCCTCTTCTAGGTCTCCCACGTGAGTGCAGGGGCCAAGCACTTGGGCCATCTTCCACTGCCTTCCCAGGTCATAGCAGAGAGCTATTATAACCACACAGGAAATATTTAGATGTTACATTGTGTTTGGTTGTATTGTGAGGAGTTGGACTGGTTAGTAGGCAGTTAAGGTTGGTCCACTTTGGAGGTTTACAGTTCAAGATGTGGTTGGCCTCCTTTTTTCAGCCATCAGTGTCCACCCCTTCCAACTTTTGCTTAATACATCTTTAAGAACCTTCCACCCCAGAAAGAGCAGCCTGATTTTTAATGGCTGCACAATACTCTACTGATGGATGTGCCATAAGTTGGTGGAGTCTGCTATCAAAGAACACTTAATTTGCTTCTAAATTTTTGCATGTCAATCTTGCTAAGATGGGTTTAACACACATGCACATCTTGCAGGTGTGCATGTATCTATGCGGTAATTCCCCAGGAGCTGAGGTGGTTAGGTTACAGGTATATACAGTTACACTTTGAATAGTGACAAACTGCCCCCTATGCAAGTTAGACTGCAAACCTAATAGATTTATTAAACCTCTACTGGAAAAACCTAACTCTTCTGTTTCTCTATGACAGCGATGATCCAAGTATTAACCGCTATTTGTTTTTCTTTCTGTCTTTATTGCTAGCCTGCTATGCCTGTCTGTGAAATGGGCGTAACTTTGATAAATTAAGTATATGGGAGTTCTTTGCTTTGGACGGAGCACTAACCCCCAGCAGATCAGATCCAACAGAATGAAGAAACTCATGCTAGGTGTTACAGAATCAAACCAAACTTATGTGGGCCCCGTTTTCTGAAAACCAGGAGATTCGCAGCCACCAATCAGAAGGAGCTCAGTCTATCTGAGCCACCAGATATAGAGGTCCCTTCTGCTTTAAACCGTGACAGAAGTAACTTGGAGGCAACTAATCTGCTTTTTTAGTTCCTGCTTCAGCTTCTTTTCGCAGCCTTGTGTCTTTAAACTGTTTTTTTTTTTTTTTTTTAGTTGTCGCTGTTGTTTTATTTGAAAGACAGTCACACACAGAGAAAGAAGCAGATAGAGAGATCCTCCATCCACTGGTTCACTCACCAAATGCCTGTGACAGTCAGGTCTGGGCCAGGAGGAAGCTGGGGACCAGGAACTCAACCCAGGTCTCTCTTGGGTGGCAGGGACCAAAAAACTGGAACCATCATCGGCTGCTTTCCAGGGTGTGTATTAGCAGGAACCTGGAACCAGAAGCAAAGCTGGGACTCAAACCCAGGCCCTCTAACATGGAATGTGGGCATCCCAAGTGGTGTCGAAACCATTGTGACAGATGCCAGCCCCTCTTCAGCCTTTTTTATGTCTAGAAGTCTGCTCCCTCTGCTGTCTAAATCTTTACCTGGGAGGCTGCCCCGCTCCTGAATGACTAATAAAGGGCAATCTGAATGCTGATTGGTTGAAGTCTTGTTTTTTGACAGCTTCCAGAGTTGTTCTGAGGATGGATTCAGAGTGTTTGGCGCTTCTGGTTCCTTCCTCCTGAAGTAGGCAGGCTTATAGGCTAAGACTGATTACGTTTGTGAGCTGGAAGACCATGCCTTCGCCACGCCCCTGTGGGACCACATGCCCCTACCTGGCCACACCTGGGTGCCCACCAGCCAATCAGGTTAATTAACCACTCCCCTTTGGAAGTGGGTTAAAAGCCTGGGACACGGTGTATCCCACCCCTTCCCTTCTTCCCGGCCTCTTGCCAGGAGGGGGCTTGCTGTAGCCCTGCATCTCCAGGGCACATGGCCTTCAGGCCACCCGCCCTAGGCTTCCTGGCCTAGATGCTCCTCTACGTGGCTGGTTCCTGGTGCTGGATATGAACCCAGATTTACCTCTCTCTCTTAAATAAAGCTCTCACTCTCCTATGCATCTTTCTCACTAAATAAAAGCCTAAAATGTACCATGCTGCCTCATTTATTAATGCTGGTATTTAGAATTTTTCTCTAAATATTAGGCAAGAACCCTCTCGGGCTTATTAATATTGGGGATTTATTAATAAACATATGGTGATATTGTATGACACCCCAAATTCCGGTAACATATGTGGCATCCTAGATGGCACTTCTGGGGAACTTCAAAGGGCCACATTTTGATATATGTTTTAGGGGGCCATTTCTGATATCACTCCCTTCAGAAGGTTTCTGAAGGAGTCTTCTGTGGTCACCTGTAGTCGGCAGATGGCCAGCTCTGACCATGTTAGAGGACGGCGTCCACGCTGAGCCAGCACACGCTTGAGAACACAGTGTTCTGAGCTAAATGGCAAAGGACTTCTCACACTTCTGTTTGAATCTGAAACATTGACCTACTAAGCATTTCATTTGGGTAAAAGACAAAGATGAAAAAAGTCACTCTCTGGAGGAAAAACCTTATCTCATCCCCAGTGAAGTGGAAAATGACTTTGTTTCTCAATCTCTAGTTAGTCAGAGGAAATGCTATCATAAACGGAAAACCAACACTTTGGAGGTCCTACATTTGCTGACCATAACTCCTGCACTCTTCCTCATCACCATATTGCGCCAACACCCTTCTTCACCCTGCAGATTATTTTCCTCATATCCCACCTGCAGGCAGTGACCATCATCAGTGACATTGCAATCCATTTTCTTTTCCAATCTCTTCAAACTCCTTTCAACAAAGAGGACAAATACAATCCAGCAGCCAGTCTGCGACGAGGGCCTTCAGCATTTGGACGGAGGTCCTGGCGGCTCCCTGGGAATTTTCTTCCTTCCTCCCTAGGGCAGGGGACTAGTGATGAGGATTACAGGGAGCTGAGTCCCCACTGTGCTGTCTGAAGCAAAGGAGCCCAGTACCTTCAGCCTCACATGCAAAAGACCTCTGTGCAAATGTAAATACGGGTAATTATTAAGAAAATGTGGTGTAATTTTGCAATTTGACATCTTAAAAGATTTTTTAGTCTCAATACAAAGGATTGCCTAGGGTTATGTTTTTTCAATAGTGTAATGGTTGAGGTGTTTAAGTTCCAGTCCTCATAGTAAGAGGTTTTATCAATCTGTGCCAAAAAAATGATATTAATAGCTAGCTAGAGAAGAGAGTACTCCGGGCCTGTTGACACTGCCTGAAGTTCAAGCTCACCATTACTGACTGGGCAACAGCAGCACAGATTTGCTCAAAGACGTCTTTCTCCTGAATGAATGAACACCTCAATGGTGTTGCAGTTTGGGAAACGTTGGAGTGGAGGGAGAATTTGCTGTTGCCGTGACACTGCTGCACAGTGGAAGCAAGCAGAGGGCCTTGAAATTCCTGATGTCCAGCCTGCATACTAGCCTGGACCCATGAGAACGGAGTGCATGGGGTGTGGATGAGGACCACTGGTAGTGAAAAATGATGCCCTTTCTGAATGTCTCCATTTCCCTCTGCTCTGGGTTGGGTGGACAGGAGAGAAAGGGAGGGAAAAAAGAAGACGAATTGGGGGCTTTACCCCACCTTGGACGAGAACCACTACCATAGGAAGGAGGGCGCCCTGCTTGCGCCCCCTGATGGTCGTGTGAGGGTGGGAGCTGGAAAGGCCGCCGCTGGTCTGGACTATGCTTGTTAGGTGGGCTATGTGTCTTCAGTAGGCTTCCTTTGTTATAAAACTTTCACTTTATATTTGTATATTTTAAGTCTTTTATATATAGATTATAAATATGTGTTTTATACCCTGTTATATATCATATAAAATATAAATATATAAAAACATGCCAGCTATGAAGAACTCTCCCATATTCTGGGTCTAGAGTAGGCAGGTGAAGGTGGTCCCAGATGCTCTTCCCTGGGTAGGGCTTGGTAACGCCTTCCTCTGTAAACATGGGGCTAAGTGGGTTCATTTACAGGGCAGATCTGACCTCTCAATGGTGGCCATGTCTGTTCCCCTTGAACATCTCATAGACATCTCAGTCCTAATACTTTGCCAAAAGCAAGGCATTGACCTCACCCTAGAAACTTCCAAGAATTTGGCTTCCTCACACACACATACACACACATACCCTCCCCAGTTCCACCAGATCAGACACATAAGCTCCTTAAAATTTTGGCTTTGGTCATAGTCATTATCCCCACTCAGACTCCAAGTCTGAGTCTTTTGTATCTTTCTATTTATGTTGAAAGCTATCCACCTATGATATGACATGCAGCCTTTCTGTCCAGAAAGCATCAATATCCTTTATCCACACTTGGCTAGCATTTCCTGCCCTGGGACATGATGTGGGGATAGAGGGATGATAAATTCCATCCAGAGGTGGTTGCCCTCAGCCCATCTTCTGTTGGTTACGCTAGATTTCTACATCTCTTTCTCAGACACACATTCTACCCAGCAAGATGAAGGGCAGCAGGCCTGAGCAGCACCCTAGCAGGTGCACAGAGAGCTTCCCAGCAATGGGCCAGATTCCAACGGAGGCCCACGTACCAGATGTCTAAATACTCAAAAGACAGGAGACTGGAAAATTAAATATGTTCTACCTTCCGACTTTGACAAACATATCTTTAAAGACATCTGGGAGGCCAAGCTCAATGAAAGATAAAAGGTTGTCATGTGTCTCTGTTTTCTTCTGGCCTCTGATGGTTCCTCAGTGTTTCCTTGTCTTCCATGACTCTGACAGTCCTAAGGAGTACAGGCCAGGGATATGGTAGAATGTCTCCTTACTTGTGTTTGTTTGATTTTTTTCTTTCATGATGAGACTGGGGTTATGGGTTTCTGGAAAGCATACACACAGGCATCCACTGGGCTGCTATGATTTCCTTCTCAGGAACAATGCTGCTCTGAGGAAGGTCCAACACCTTCTGAGATCAGGTAGGTAGCATAACTAGAAATAGAAATTAACAGAGGGCAGTGGCAAACCTGGGAGCATTTGTCTGACCCAAAGTCATGCCAAGTCATTTTGTTTTCTCTACAATGCTCTACTCAAATATTTTCAAGTGAGTTTGGCTTTCTGTTCTATGGGGAAAACTTGGTGCCATAGTCTTAAGCAGAGGCAGAGGAGTCACACAGATAGGATGAGGCTAGTCTTTCTGGGCAATAGGCTCTGTACTGATGCCAACTGCTATCAATCTGAATTCAGCAACTCTGAGCATTTCCTTGGCAACATCAAAGGAGGATAATCTTCATTTGGAAATCAAAATATCTGGATCTCAGCAGGTTACTTACTTGTCAGCCTCAATATGCCTGAATTCACCCCTGGCTTAGATGTTGGAACTCACACTCATACTGACCTTGAACAACTATGGTATAGACTGTACAGTTTGCCTGTTGTCCTGTAAATGGGCTGTTGCATGTTTTTACACATGTACTGGTGTATCAGTCAGGATAGGACAAGTTTTACTGTAGTAAAAAAGAACCCCAAGTCTTAGTGGTTTAACACAGCAAGTTACAGTTCACCAGGATGACAATAGATCTTTGAATAGTGTCTATTGTTCATTTCACTCTTAAAATTTTCTACTTTAAAACGCTAGTTCTCTTGTAACATCAGTACCATTCACAAAAGTTACAAAAAATTTAAATACTTTGAAATAAATTTAAGGAGGTGAAAGATTTCTACAATGAAAATTACAAGACATTCAAGAAAGAAACAGAAGACACAAAAAAATGAAAGAATCTTTCAGTCATGGATTGGAAGAATTAATATCATCAGAATTTCCATACTACCCAAAGCAATTTACAGATTCATTGTGATCCCAATAAAAATACACATGACATTCTTCTCAGATCTAGAAAAAAAGATGCTAAAAATACATATGGTAACACAAGAGACCCCGATTAGCTAAAGCAATATTAAACAACAAAAACAAAGCCATAGGCATCACGCTACCAGATTTCAAAACATACTAAAGAGCAGTTATAAACTAAAGAGAAGTCAAAAAACAAAATAGCCTGGTACTGGTACAAAAATAGACATGTAGACCAATGGAACAGAATAGAAACCTCAGGAATTAACCGATTAATCATTGACAAACAAGCTAAAATCAATCCCTGGAGAAAAGACAGTCTCTTCAATAAATGGTGTTGGGAAAATTGAACTTACATATGCAGAATTATGAAACAAGACCCCTACCCTACACCTTATATGAAAATCAACTCACAATGGATCAAGGATCTACATGTATGACCCAATAATATCAAATTACTAGAAGAAAACATTGGGGAAACTCTGCTAAACTTTGGCATACATAGGCAAAGACTTCTCAGAAAAGACCCCAGAAGCTCAAGCAATAGAAACAAAAATAGGTAAATGAGATTATATCAAACTAAGATGCTTCTGTACTGCAAAGGAAACACTCAACAAAGTGAAGAGGCAACTTACAAATGGGAGAAAATATTTGCAAAAATATATGACTGATAAAGGATGAATATCCAGAATCTATAAAGAGCTCAAGAAACTCAACAACAACAAAACAAGCAATCCAGTTAAGAAATGAGCAAAAGACATGATCAGGCATTTTTCAAAGGATGAAATACAAATGGCCATCAGACACATTGAAAAAAAGCTCAGGATCACTAGTCATCAGGGAAATGCAAATAAAAACCACAATGAGGTTTCACCGCACTCCAGTCAGATGGCTATCATCAAAAAGTCAAAAAATAATAAATGTTAATGGGGGGAAAGATACCCTAATACACTGTTAGTGGAATGTAAACTAACATAGCCATTATTGAAGACAATATAGAGATTCCTCAGGAATCTGAAAATAGGTCTACCATATGACTCAGCCATCCCACTCCTGGGAATTTACCCAAATGTAATGAGATCAGCATATGAAAAAGTTATCCATACTCCCATGTTTGTTGTTACTCAATTCACAATAGCTAAGATATGGAATCAACCCAGATAAAGAAAATGTAGTGTATATATACTATGGAATACTACTCAGCCATAAAAAAAGAAATCTTGTCTTTTGTAACAAAATGGTACAAGTGGAAACAATCATGCTTAGTGAAATAAGTCAGTCCCCAAAAGACATATATATATATATATATATATATATATATATATATATATATATTCTGACATGTATTAGTTAAAATAGAATACAGAAAGGTGTGTAGGAATGAAATGGACATCTTGAAATTTGATTGTTGTTTTTTAGCCTTTGTTTATACTTCTGTGGAACTGTGATCTTTCTATTTTTTTACTTGTTGAGTATTATAGTTAGTGATGCTTTAGGCCTGTAATTATAGAGTGGACTGAAATTATGTTTTTACAAAAATTAAAGAAAAAAGAAAGGAAGGAAGATGGGGGGTTAACGGAGGGAAAGAAGGAGGAAGAGAAGTATGGTTATCTTTTTAGATTGATACCTATGAAATACATGAAATATGTTCTCTTTATGTTAATAAAAATCTTTTAAAAATCCTAGTTCTCAATCATGCTACACATCGAAAGCAAATCAGAAGAAGGACTTGGTTCACCATAAACTCGCAGACTCGAAATGGTAGCGTCGTCATCTTGATTCATGCTTTTGTGATCATTTTAGCAGTGAGAAGAGAATGTGACAAACTGCACCTGATTTATAAGCCTTCCACTCACAAAACATTGGCTGATGCTAATCATGTATTACAAGACTGTATCTAATTACCAAGGGAGAGGTGAACTGCTATGCCTAGAAAATGACAGACAGAAACACTTTGATGATTGTTTATAGCCCTTGTCTATGTTCCTGATGAACAGTGGTCTTTCTACTTTGCACTTGTTGAACTCAATTTAGAGGAACATTAAGCCTGTGACTATAAATTAAATAAAAATATGTTATCATGAAATTAAAAAGAAAGTGGGAAAGGAAGGGAAAAGGAAGAATAGAAGAAGGAAGGAGTATTATATTCTCAGAATTGTATTATGAACTACACGAAATCTGCTCTCTATATAGTAATAAAATCAATTATTAAAAAGTGAGAGTGGGAATACTAGAATAAAGAACAACACAATGGGGAAATGTATATATTCTATATTCTACTTATATAAAGTTTCATAACAAGTCAAGCTAATGTTTAATGAAAAAAATAAAAATAGATTCTGTAGACAAAGGGCGAGTAATCGCCTGGAAAGACCTGAGGGAACTTCTGTGTCTTGGATTACATAATTATATGTATTTGTCAAAATTAAAGAAAGTGTAGCCTTTTAAAAAATCTGTTAGTATTTCTAATGACTACCCTGCCTGGGATAAATGTTTTATTTACAAACCAACAGATCCATGATGGTATTTGGAAACCATCAATGAAGGTGACATGTGTAAATGCATCCCTTGATTTTGTCAGGGTGATGTCAACTTGACTGGGTGAAGAGATGCCCAGATATTTGGTAAAACATTTTTTGTGGATGTATCTGTGAAAATGATCCCAGAAAAAAATGAGCATCTGAATCAGTAGACTGAGTGAAGATCTTCCATTAGCAATGTGGGCAGGCATCATTCAGTCTTCTGAGGGGCTGCCTAGCACAAATGAATGAGGGAAAAATTCATTCTTTCTGAGCTGGGCATCTACATTATCCTCATTTGGGACATTAGTGCTTTTAGCCCTCAGGCCTTCAGATTCAGACTGAAATCACACCACTGGCCTTCGTGGTTCCCTAACTTGCAGATGTCAGATCAAGGGATTTCTCCATGTCCATAATCCATGAACCAATTCTCATAATACTCATTCATATACCTGTATCTGTATTTATATCTATCTAGATCTATCTATCTGTTTACCAATCATCCATCTATTATCTCCTGTTTCTCTGGAGAGTGCTAATACAATTGGGAAAATTTAATTAAATGCATCTTATATATCCCAGTAGGCAATACTTCCTACTCTCAATGCATTCACTGCCCTGATGGGGATGCTTTGCAGGTGCCCCATCTGTCTGGCTCTACTCTTCTCTGCCATATCTGAATCACTCCCATGCTACGTTCCAACACCTCCATGATAGTTCTTGCTATTTATTAGTCCATTCTTGCCCTCCCCTATTCCTTGAGAGTAGTAAGCTCTCTCAGTCATGACCCCTCTTTTTGGCTGTGACTTCTCAGGCAGAAATAATTATCCAAATTTGTCTCAGTCCCAGTAACTCCTTCCCTTCAATTTTGAGATTTTTCTCCATGTAGACAGTTCATACAACCCATCCCATAATGTGTGTTTAATAAACAAGGAGTAGGCCACTAATAAGCTAATTGCTACAAAAGTTTGTGCAGAAAACAAATGAGGCATTCAGAACATAGAAAGTATGAGAGCTGTTGCTGCTTTTTGCTCATGGTGGGCCACATCTGGAGCTCTCTTCTCAACTTGGCTTAATGTTTCAAAGGGTGTGTCTCAGGGCATTGTGGCATAGCAGGTTAAGCCTGTACCTGGGATACTGGCATCCCATATGGGCAATGGTTCAAGCCCTGGCTGCTCCACTTTTGATACAGCACCCTGCTGGTGCTCCTGGGAAACCAGTGGAAGATGGTCCATGTCCTTGGGCCCCCGCACTCATGTGGGAGACCCAGAAGAGGCTCCTGGCTCCTGGCTTCAGCCTGGCCCAGCCCTGACTGCTGTGACCATTTGGGGAGCAAACTAGTGGATGGAGGATCTGTTTCTTGCTCTCCCTCTCTCTCTGTAACACTGTCTTTCACATAGATAATCTTTAAAAAATAAAATGAAATTAAAGGGTGACTCTCAGTAGAGCAAGAGGAAAGTGTCTAAGATAAAGAATGGTGTGGGAGATGTGGCTTAAGTAGAAATTGGAATATGTAGAAGACTGGCAGAATAAGTGAAAGTAATTAAAGTGCAAACAAGGCAGGAGTTAACATGGCTTCTGTCACTAAGTATTTGAAGATCCCAGTGGAGCATGGTCCTGGTTTAAAACCATAGAATCACTACTGTGGCTGCTACTTTCATTTACTGTAATTGTTTTTTATTTGAGGGATTCTTCTGATTTTATTCAGTTGGCTCATTTTTTAAGGTTTAAAGGGCCCAGAAAATTTCTTTTACTGCTTGTTTCCAAAGGTGAAGATGAATAACTTTGCAGGAAATTGGTGTCACGGAACATGAACCTTACCTGACAATCACAATCTGACTCACAGGTTTGATTTTCAAAACCTTTGGGAAGATTTTACATCATTAATTATTTTATGTAACCGGTCACCACGGGGGAGGAGGGACTTTCTCTAGGGGATAAAACAGCCCAAATACAGATATCCTGGTGTGCTACCCCTCACACTTACTGAAAAGGCTCAGTGGATAGGCCACTCTTAGAGCTCTGAGAAATTAAACTCTAGTCTGAGATAATAGGTAATAGATCCAATGCAGTTCCCAAACTTTGACATTTTGTTCACTAGCTAGAGGTACCTGGCTTCTCTTGGGCTTTCTGGGTGCACAGACCTTGGGACAATCAGGGTATGGGGATTACTTGGTGCAGCTAATCCCAGCGCTAATTCTCTCGTGGGATCTTCCTCACCTCAGGCATGTCCACTGGCAAATCAGCCCCTTATGGTAAAGAAACTCCCCTTTCCAGAGTATTTGTGCCAATCTCCAGGTACAGACAAGGACAGGGATGGGTCAACCTCATAAATGACAATAAAATCCAACCTTTGTCTCAATCATTTATGGCCTTCAACTAACTATGTTAGTTTATCATATTCTTTCACTGTTGCTAGGTAAAGCCACACTCAAAAGCACAGAATCAAAGTAGTTAGGCAATTATTGCTCTTAAGAACAAAGACATATATTTTTCTCAGTAGGATTCTTCATTTCCTGCTATAACTTAATGCCAAGTATGCAAATAAAAGGACAACAGGAAGACATAAAAAGATATCTATAGCGAAAGACCTTTTGAGGCAAAAATAGCAATATTCTATATCTTGGTCTCCTAAAATTGGAAGCTAGTCATTTCTTTTTATTAGAATCCTAAGCAACTATATAATGATGCAAATTTAACATGCTGTTGGAGAGATGAATAAAGTCCATAAATAAGAAAATAAGAATGTTTGCTTTGCACCTTAGCTATTTACCTACTAAGTCAGTTCTTTTGTCTGGCCTAGTGTTTGGAAATAAAATGGGATTGATCCATTTGCTTTTTCGGCCCCAAGGGCTAATGCTAAAGAAGCAAAATGGAGTTCTAGAAGTAGAAAAACTAGAGAGAAATCACGGACCTTTAAGTTTAGCACTTCTGTCCTTTGGATAGCTAAGCCTTGCTGTAGGGTAACACAAGTTAGTCAGCGAAAGCCAATAAAATCCCCTC
This sequence comes from Lepus europaeus, assembly GCF_033115175.1. NCBI lineage: Eukaryota > Metazoa > Chordata > Mammalia > Lagomorpha > Leporidae > Lepus > Lepus europaeus. Next base: position 109,755,435 of record NC_084828.1, on the reverse strand, counting down.
CCTTTCTTCAATATGAAGGCTTATCTTCTGCCCACCCTTGTACACAGGGCACTGCGCATTCTTCTTGATCTCTTCTCTTCTTGCACACCATTTTCTTCTTTGGTAATCACTTATATTTCCTCAACTTCAACTGTCATCCACAGGCAGGTGATTCCCCCAAATCAGTGTCTTCAGTCTTGATGCTCATTTGAGCTCAAACTCACATTTTTATAACTTTCTGGATAATTCCACGTGATCAATTGTTGGACTTCATACTCTCACTAACTAGGAAAAGAGTACTTGGCATATAAAAGTGTGGGGTGTATGGAACTCATGAGCCTGTGGTCAATGTTTATGGACTTGAGGTGGGAGACAAGGAAGAAATGCCTCGGAGAGAAGCTGTTTTAAACCACACAGACCCATTCAAATTGCTCATCATTTTGAAATAGGTGGGCATAGAAGGGGAATCTGGATCTGAGACTTTATGAGAAGCTCCCTCCTAAAACCAGATAAATCTGAGAAGGCTTAAAGTGATAGTGGGAATTTACTAAGTTGAAGAAGGTCCCTGTGAGGCTCCCACTGGAGCTTCTGTGTTCCTACAAAGAGCTGCTCCTTCACCTCAGTAGATTTCTTAGAGGTGAACACAAATCAAGATGGATCAATGATACTCTCACCAGACTTGTAGACTTGGAATCAAGAAAGAACAAAAACAGTCTCGGCAACAGCTGAATGCTATTGAATGCCCTCCTTGAGAAGTAGAGGATGATAACAGAGAAAGAGGAGAGAATCATTCAAATGCTTGAGATAGAAAACAATTTCCGGCCGGCGCCGTGGCTTAACAGGCTAATCCTCCACCTTGCGGCGCCGGCACACCGGGTTCTAGTCCCGGTTGGGGCGCCGGATTCTGTCCTGGTTGCCCCTCTTCCAGGCCAGCTCTCTGCTGTGGCCTGGGAAGGCAGTGGAGGATGGCCCAAGTGCTTGGGCCCTGCACCCGCATGGGAGACCAGGAGAAGCACCTGGCTTTGGATCAGCGAGATGTGCCGGCCGCAGCGGCCATTGGAGGGTGAACCAACGGCAAAAAGGAGGACCTTTCTCTCTGTCTCTCTGTCTCACTATCCACTCTGTAAAAAAAAAAAAATTTCCTGGCTGCATTTGAGTCTCTGGTTCCAGTTGATGCCAAGAGCCCACTGTATTACTGTCCTTGGAAATACCAAGTTTCCCAATGAAAAAAGCACCAAGTACTCACTCACCTCCTTAAGTGAATGAATTCAAGTTCATTCTTGAATCTAAGAGTTCTTTTTTTTTTTTTTTTTTTTTTTTTTTTTTTTTTTGACAGGCAGAGTAGACAGAGAGAGAGAGAGACAGAGAGAAATGTCTTCCTTTGCCGTTGGTTCACCCTCCAATGGCCACCGCGGCCAGTGCACCGCGCTGATCTGAAGGCAGGAGCCATGTGCTTCTCCTGGTCTCCCATGGGGTGCAGGACCCAAGCACTTGGGCCATCCTCCACTGCACTCCCTGGCCACAGCAGAGAGCTGGCCTGGGAGAGGGGCAACCGGGACAGAGTCCGGCGCCCTGACCAGGGCTAGAACCTGGCGTGCCGGCGCCGCAAGGCAGAGGATTAGCCAACTGAGCCACGGCGCCAGCCTGAAACTAAGAGTTCTAATGAAGAGGGTCACCAAATCCTGGTGACATTCTTCAATGACTGGGTCATATGTTCCTACTTTTCTAAAACTTCTGCTGGGTGATGTGGGCACGGTGATGACTTGTTTAGCCTTATGCCCCTTTCAACTTGGTGGCAATGCCTGGCACTAAGAAGATACCAAGCGAGCACACATTGGGATGAGTTCTTGCTGCACATCCCAGTGATCTATCTATGTTTATTCATTACTCTGACTCAGAGACCACCATTATATATCTTATTCCTGGTGATTTGACCAGGATAAAAGAGCAAGAGGATAAGCTAAGAGAGCCAGGCTAGATCTTGTCTCCATTACCAAGAAGCTTTCCATCATTGGGTCTTCATTTCCCACAGCTCCTTATCTCTGTTACAATAGTGAAGCTATTTCTTCTTAGTCTCCTCTGTTTCTCTCCAACAGTCTATCTTCTTAGAATAAACAGTGAAAACAAGTTTCAACACAGAACAACAGCCTAACGTGTCTTCTCAGCGGGCACCCCGTGAAGAAGACAGGACATGTCGGGCAAACAGGAAGGGCTGAACAACCCAGGCAGGGTGGTCTCTTGGAAAAACTCAGAAAGACAAATCTTAAATCAAGGCCTGCTGTCGGCCCCCTGCCTTCTGTTGAGTGGAAGGTTGGGTTCATCCAATGCTCTTCTCTGACACTCCCTCCTCTTCTGTTTCATTCCGGGCATCCAAGCCCAGTGATTTGTTTTGGAAATGTTATTATTTGTTAGCTTAGCTTTTATCTCAGTTGGATGCCTTTCCTGTTTCGCTGTTTTCCTTTCAGGGAGCAGAGCCAACACTTGCCTCTGGGAGTTTTATTCAACACATCCCTGTTGTTAGATGAAGCTCAAGAAACTTTGATTAACAAGCCAACCCAGGACGTCAACCATGGCCTAGGGGAAGTGTCTGGCACCCTCTGGAGCCTGGAGGAGAAATGCAGTAGTGGAGCTTCTGTTTGGAATATCGGCCTGGCAAATGAACCCCAGAGAGGTGAGGCCCATGGGATGATCTGTTTGAGTCTGTGTGGGGAAGCCACCTTTATAAAAGTTGTTCCAAATTGTGATGTGGGAGCCATGATTAGCATTCCAAGATTCCTGTGCTGCTCAGGATAGTTTCTGGTGGTGGATAATTGATCTTCCCATGCAAAGCAGAGTTCTAACTGGAAATTCTAGAGACTTGAGAGATGGGGAGGAGGCAAAAGGGAAATTGGAATACAGAGCTGGGGTTATGGGGAAGAACGAAAATTTGTCAAAAATTGGCAAAGTGTATGGCTGTTGGAAATATTGACCATCATCTTCTTCTTCCCAAAGCTTTATATTTGAGTAGTGTTTTATAATTGCTTTACCTTCATAATAATTTATGATAACTGAGGGCTAGAGCGACTCAGAGTAGAAGAGGTTGTGATAACGTACTGATAATCTGTGCACACAAGGTTGAGACCATTAGTCAGGGCCATTATAGACAATCTAAGGGCTAAAAATATAAATCCGAAACATAAAAGCTGAAGAAAATATAGGAAGATGATCTTAGCACCTTGTTGGGAAAAGAGGATAGGTTTTACTTTTTAACTCACAAAATCCAGAAGCCCTTGGGGAGAAGACTAACAAGTTTGACAACATCTAGTCTTTCAAGACTATGTTTTTCCTGTATGAAGCGTTCATCAGCTGTCTGTGAACCCTTATCCACTGCTCATGATTGTGAATGGAGGAAAGAACTCGTTGGAAACTGAGTATGAGCACAGTGTTTATTGATTCGGGACTTCACTGTTGGGTGTTCTGGCTGGGCCACTGATTGGACAATTCCCAATGTCAGTGTCTGTGTTGCAGAAGTTAACACACATTTAGTGGCTTAGTGTATTAGAACATAGTGTTGTCGCTGAATAAATTAACACACGGTGGCTTGAAGCAGTACCAGCTGGACTAAAATTAAGATCCGTTTTGATTTTGTTCCTCTTTAGAGGTTCTAAGGGAGAATCTGTGTCCTCGACTTTTCCAGATTCTAAAAACTGTCTGCTGTCCTTGGTTCTTGGCCCTTTTTTCTCATTCTTCATAGTTGATGAAGGCTAGTCAAGGCCTTTCAGCTCTCATCACTCTAACACTCACTGTTTAACCCCCCTCTCACACACTTAAAGACCCTTGTGATTGCTCGGGGCCAACATAGATAATCTAGCATAATCTCTCCATTTTAAAGACAGCTATTTCACAACTTTAATTCCTCTTTGCCATGTAGCTTAACATAGTCACATCCTGGGGATTAGGGTGCAGGCATCTTCCTGAGGTCTGTAATCTGCCTAGAGCAGTGCCTACACCCTCCTTCGAATACAAATGCAAAGAAGAAGACCAGAAGGGCACACTCCTAACTCTACAGCAAATCAAATCCCTCCAGCAGCTGCCTCTGAAGCAGAATGATGGGACTCGGGAAATAAGGGAGAACTATCATGTTGTACTCAAGGGTTGGCACATTCACTTTGGGGTTTTTCACTATATTAACACATTTTAAAACATGTTAATAAAATAATTACTTCATAATTATTTATATTTGGCATTTGAACATAATCTACAATCTAAGTTTTCTTAGATACTACATATTGAACTCAGGGGTAGAATTATTGAGAGGTTCATGCATACCTGTGGATAAGAATAGATTTAGAGGTTTCATCTAGTGCTCTGATATGTTGATGGTGACTGTGAAAGTGTGAAATGTGTGAAGAGCTGTCTTGCCTGCCTCTGGGGGTTCACTTGTGATGGACGGAACGAAGTGTGTGTGTGTGAGGCTGATGTGGGGGTCTCCAGAAAGTTGCCACCTCCCCTGTCACATTCACCTTGTTCACTAGAGCCTCCCTCTGTCCTGGCAGGTGCTTCATTCCTTCTCTGTTTTCATGCTCGCAGAGTTTCAATTTGTCTCTTAGCCAACTTGCCTCTCACTTCAGCATTTCTTCTTTGGCTTGTAAACTATTTTCATGACCCTCAAATCATTTGGATTTTGATTAAATAAATAAACAATCCTAAGCAAGAGCTTGGTATAGTGGTTAAGTTGCTTGGGATGTCCACATCTCATATCACAGAGCCTGGTTTGTGTCCCCGGCTATGTGAATTCCATCTTCCTGCTAAAGCATACCCTAAGAGATGATGGTTCAAATATTTGGGTACCTGCCTCCCACATGGGAGACTTGGGTAGAGTTCTGGGCTCCTCATTTTGGCCTGGCCCTGCCTTTGGCTGTTGCAGGCATTAGGAGAATTAACCAGCAGATAGAAGATCTCTTAGCACTCTATCTCTTTGTCTTTCAAATAACATTAAAAATAAATAAAAAAATTTTTAAGTAAAAAATACTACAAAATACATGGAAGGTATTTGCATAAAAAGACCCTCACAGGTGAATGTAACTCCAATAATTCTTGTATATACTACTTTCAAAATAAATGCCATTTACACTTAAAGAAATTCTAAGCTTACTAAAACACACACACACACACACACACAAACTAAATACGTAGTGCTGGTGCTGCGGCACAGCAGGTTAAGCCAACACTTGCCATGCCAGCGTCACATATGAGAGTGCTGATTAAAGTCCTGGCTACTCCACTTCCCACCCAGCTTCCTGCTAATGCTCCTAGGAAAGCAGCAGAAGATGGCCCAAGAACTTAGTTACTGGCTCCTGGCTTCAGCCAAATCTGGCTGTTGCTGTTATTTGGGGAGTGTAACAGTAGATAGAAGAGCTCTCTCTCTCTCTCTCTCTCTCTCTCTCTCTGCTTTTCAAATAACTGAATGGATGAATACATAAATAAAATCTTAAAAAGAAAAATAAAACTTGAACATACCCATCAAGGTAAACAACTGAAATTAATTAGCATAATTTTCACACTATCATAGGATGCTTGGCCATTCACTTGTTAGAATGATTACATGAAAAATCTCTTCACAGGGCTGATGCTCTGTGTAGTGGGCTAAGCCTCCACCCGCAGTGCCAGTATCCCATACAGGTGCCAGTTCTAGTCTCGGCTGCTCCTCTTCTGATCCAGCTCTCTGCTACGGCCTGGGAAGCAGTAGAAGATGGCCTAAGTGTTTGGGCCCCTACCTCCCATGTGGGAAACCCAGAGGAAGCTCCTGGCTCCTGGCTTCTGCACAGCCCAGCTCTGGCTGTTTTGGGGAGAGAACCAGCTGATAGAAGACCTTTCTCTCTGTCTCTCTGTAACTCTACCTCTCAAATAAATAAAATCTTTTTAAAAAAAAATTCACACTCATTCCTGACTCCTTTAAACTGTAATGTATGTTACATAAAAGTATTTTTAAAAGTTAATGGAAAAATGGAATTAAAAGACAAATTTACTTTGGTGCAAAAAATTTGAAATCCATGCATAAATGTTGCATGTTTTGTTCGTGAACTTTTCAAAGCACCTTCATATATATAATTTTTTTGCCCTCAAGAAAAAGAGACAAAGACGTTTGCATACAGAGGAGAGCCGGAGTTTGGAGCAGCTCAGGGTGTGGGGACACCTCTCCAAATGGCGGTCTGCGGCCAGCAGGTTGAGAAGGGGCGCAGGGCTGCGGGAAGCTCAGCTGGAGTCGGTGGTCTCGCCAAACAGCCCCTTGCAGCCCTGCGGCCGAGACAGCACGGAGGACCCGCAGCGGTAGCAGGCTGCGCCTCCAGAGAACAGGAGAGGGGGGTTGTCGTTTCTGTTTCCAGAAGAGCCTGAAGGACCCGTATGGGGGGAGAGGGACAAGAAACTAGGCCTGGGCAGATATCAGGGGCTTCTTAAGAGGTTAGATGTTCCCCAGGGTCCAGCGGGCACGTTCTCTGGGAAGGAAAAGTCTATCCCCTTTAGAGAACCTCTAGGCATGCCCAGAGCAGAGCTGCCACTCCCCTTCGGAGAGTCTCAGTACTCTCCTCAGCATTCTCTTCAGCTGGTTCCCTCAACACTCTCCTCAGCATTCTCTTCAGCTGGTTCCCTCAGCACTCTCCTCAGCATTCTCCTCAGCTGGTTCCCTCAGCACTCTCCTCAGCACTCTCCGGTATGCTAATTGTCCCTCCGAACCGGCCAATCCCATATGCTAATTTGTTGACTATATAACCTGTGTGAAACTGCCGCTCAGGGCTCCTCACCGCCTTAGGTGGGGGCCCGTTTGCGCAAACGTACAATAAATACCTCATGCTTTTTGCATCAACTGGTCTGGAGTCTGGATTTTTGGGCGTCCTCTCGAGCAAGTGGGCATCTCTACAACTGAGAGGTCCAACAAGCCCAACAGCGGAAACAGCCACCACAGAGCCTGCGTCAGCAGGGACTGACAGGGGCATGTGGTGGCAGCAGCTACAGCCACAGCAACCTCAAACCCTCCTGACTTTGAGGTCCAAGCCACCTGCCAAGAGCCCAGTCCATTCCAATCCATTCCTTCTAGGTCAGCGGGTGGGCTGTTCCTGCAAGCAGGGCATGCTCTTTGACAGCTTCTGCGTTTCCCCTAAACTGTTTCCTGTCACTAGGCGGCCTTTTCATAGCTTCTTGTGACTATGCAACACAGACCACACACAAGCCTCTGCGGATGCCAAGTGGAATTGGAGGAAGAGGAGCTACATGCGGGACAAAGCTCAGAGAACTGAGATCTGAAACAAGTCGGATGATGGAAAGTTTCTGCTGTTGCTGCTACTCTCAGTAAAACACAAGTCTTTTTCATCCAGCATTAAAAAAAAAAAAAAGATTTCTTTATGTGAAAGGCAGAGTTACAGAGAGAGAGGAGGAAAGACAGAGAGAGAGAGATCCTCCATCTGCTGGCTCACTCCCTCATACGGCTGCAATACCCAGGGCTTGGCCGGGCTGAAGCCAGGAGCCTGGAACTCCATCCAGGTGTCCCACATAGGTGCAGGGACCCAAAGACTTGGGCCATCTCCAGCTGCTTTCCAAGGCACATCAGCAGAGAGCTGATCAGAGGTAGGGCGGAGACTCGAACTGGTCCCCATATCAAATGAGGGCATCATAGGCAGTGGTCTAACCAGTTGTACCACAAAGCCATTCCCACATCTAGCACTCTTGAGTAATTTATTTTAATTAAAAACTAAAAGGAAAATAGAGTCCAGTTATCCAGAAAAGATACAAAAGGTCCAGGTAAAATTCCAATTAGAGATGATAAATTGAACATGTATGTTTCATTCTATTTATTCTACAAATCCCACTAAAACATCAATTGGGGGGGCTGACGCTGTGGCTCAGAAGGTTAATCCTCTGCCTGTGACCACCAGCATCCCAGATGGGTGCCGGTTCAAGTCCCAGCTGCTCCTCTTGCAATCCAGCTCTCTGCTATGGCCTAGGAAAGCAGTAGAAGATGGCCCAAGCACTTGGGCCCCTGCACTCATGTGGGAGACCTGGAAGAAGCTCCTGGCTCCTGGCTTCAGTTGGGCACAGCTCCGGCCATTGTGACCATGTGGGGAGTGAGCCAATGGAAGGAAGACCTTTCTCTCTGTCTCTCCCTCTCAGTGTCTGTAACTACCTCTTAAATAAATACATAAAATCTTTAAAAAAAATCAGTAAGTTAATTTTTTAAATGAATAAATTCACAGGGGCAACAATGGAAGGTAAATTCTCAGCAACACAATTCCAGAGCCTGGGAATCTAAAGGAATGAGTGATCATGGACTTTTGCATATTCAAGAACACAAAATCCCGAGCTGGCAGACGGGAAAGGTGCGATACAAAATGCTTAGCTTACTCCTCTGGAGGCTCTGAAACTGATGGGAGCAAGTGTGTGATTAAAGATGGCAAGATTAAATAAAAGTGCATACTTCAAGGGGCTGGCGCTGTGGCATAGTAGGCTAAGCCTCCACCTGCAGCACTAGCATCCCACATGGGCAACGGTTCACGTCTTCCGACTGCTCCACTTCCGATCCAGCTCCCTGCTTACGGCCTAGGAAAGCAGTGGAAGATGACCCAACTGCTTGAGCACCTGCACCCACATGGGAGACCTGGAAGAAGCTCCTAGCTCCTTGCTTCGGATCAGCCCAGCTCCGGCCATTTTATGGTTACTTGGGGGAGTGAACCAGTGGATGGGAAACCTCTCTGTCTGTAACTTGCCTTTCAAATAAGTAAATAAATCTTTTTTAAAAAAATTACATGCCTTAAAAGATTTATTTATTTGAAATGCAGACACACACACACACACACACACACAGAATGTATCAGATGGTTCACTCCCCAGATGGCTGAAAGAGCCAGGGCTAAGCCAGGTCAAAGCTAGTGGCCTGGAACTCCATCTGCATCTCCCCCAAGGACTCCAGTCATCTTCTTGTGCTTTCCTGAGGGCATATTACCAGGGAGCTGGATCAGAAGTGGAGCAGCCAGGACTCGCATTCACGGGGATTCCGGTGTTGCAGACAGCGGCTTCACCTGCTGCACCACAATGGTTTGATCCTGATATCTTCTCCCCAAATCCAAAGGACTGGCATCTGTTCTCCCTGCGTCCTGGATGAAGACTGTAGATTTATTCCCTCGGTACTCTAGCAGTGTCTGGATTAGAGACTTAAGATACTCTTGCAGTTGTTATTGCTACATAATAAAGACCCCAGAATGCAGTGGGGTGGAAGAACCATTTTTATTATGCTCATAGATTCTGTGAGTCAGTAAACTCAACCCTACATGGCAAAGACAGTGTGTATCTGCTCCACGTGTCTGGGGCTTCCCATCTGGGAAGATTCAACAGTTTGGTGCAGGAGTCAGCTGGGGGAGACTCCACTCAATGTGTCTGACAGTAGATGGTGTCAGTAGTAATTTAGCTGGCTTAGCTGCCCAGAACGCCTGTATGTGGCCTCCTGATGGGGTCTCTCTGCCTGGGCTGGCTTGAGCTGCTTCATGGCATGGGGCATTCACTATGGCAAGAGAGGAGTGTTTGACTTTTTTGTGATCTAACTTCTTTCAACATATGGTATTCCAAAGGATGTACTCTGCTGACAGGTTTGAGTTACCTGCCACCACTTGGAAAAGAGAAACCCATCATCCCAAATGTCGGAGAACTGCATTTGTGGCAGAGGGTCCTTCGACTTTGACTCCAAGACTGACAATCAGGCCTGCAGAGGCTCCCATCTGACTTCCAGAGAATGTGCTGTGTGCCTCCTGCCTTCATGGCTCAATGGCAATGATGTCCCTGCAGCACTTGAAGTTCACTCTCTGAGATGTTTTTGATCATTGGAAGTCTGAAACACTATTATTCAGATAGGCATCTGTTGAATCCCTTTCATCATTTTACAGTTAGATCTGCAAAGTCATCATGTAACAGCTCCCTAACCTCGAGTCTATAGCAGTGTGTTCTGCAACTTGTATGCCCTCAGTTGATGTTGCTTAGGGTTTCTTAGTTTTAGTCAGAATCCACACAGCAGGCAAATGAACTGAGAAAAAAACCTGCATTTCTCCCAGCTGTCATCTTATAAAATAGAGTTCTTTAAAAATAGGGACTGGCACTGTCGTGCAGTGGGTTAAAGCCACAGCCTGCAGTATCCCATATGGGCAATGGATCGAGTGCCGGCTATTCCACTTCCGATCCAGCTCCCTGGTAATGTGTCTGGGGAAGCAGCAGAAAATGATTCAAGTCCATGGGCCTCTGTATCTATACTGGAGACCTGCAGGAAGCTCCTGGCTCCTGGCTTCAGGCTGCCCCAGTTCCGGTCATTGTGGCCATTTGGGAAGTGAACCAGTGGATGGAAGGTCTGCCTGTCTGTAACTCTGCCTTTCAAGTAAATAAATAAAATTTTTTTAAAAAAATAGGTATAAGAACAATAAGGAATATTGTATTAAATATACTGTCATAGAGCAATGTGTGCAGAAATAAATACCACGTAGGTATATTTTTAGCATTGTTATTCACTAAGCCCGGTTAATTATGGCTCCTGAAGTTTTCTGTATCTTTGTGCAGACAAGACCCTGACTTGTTCCTTGATCACCCATGCAAGTCTCTAGGTTTATCTGAAACATAGCTTCTCAATGAAGAAGCATAGTTGTTTTTACGGCAATCTGGGGTTGCTGTTGTAGCTCTGTTATTTTAGTCTTGTTGCCGTTTATTAAAGGGAGGAAGAACTGTGAGTAGAATGAACAAAACATAGCATCACTTCTCCTCTCGTTGGAGGGGTGCCCCCCGCTCCTCCACTGAGCAGAACCAGAAAGATAACACTCAGTCACACTACCTTCACACAGCAGTGTAAACATCTTTTTCCAACAAGAAAAAAATTTTTCTGAGACGCTCTCGCTCCTTCCCTACATTCCATCAACAAATCCTCCTCAGAATTTGAGATGGTGTTTCCAGCAACTCCCATAATTTGTTATTTGTTTTCATCATTACCAAATAATTTGTAGAACAACTGTCAGTGTCAAAGCTTAAGATATCTTAGACTTGATTGCTATTTATTTTTAACTGTAATTTTTAAAGAACTATGTAGAATTTTTCACCATCTTTTGCTGAGTTCTACCTAGCTTCTAACTTCACCCCACCAGACCTACTTCTGGGTTCTGGTCATTTCCACTTGCCCATTCTGCCACAGGTAATGAGGCATCTCCTGGGTCTTTTTTTCCAACCCCATCTCCACCTCCAGCACTAAGAAGGCCACTGTCCTATTTTTGACAGAGCAGTTTGGAACCCACAAGGGATAATGTGGTTCAGCTCTTAGTTCTCTGAGCTGTAGTCAGTTCTAAGCCCCAGTCTGCTGGGGCTGGGGGGAGAGCATTGACAGTGTTGTTGACAGTGCTGCTGCTGTCTTTCCTGGGATGAGCATCCTCAGATGTCCTCGGGGACACTGAACACAGAGTCCAGAAGACTGTCTGCTTGAGGCCAGGATCTGTCTCATCAGACTTACAGCTGTAGCGGAAAGAATGCCAACTTTAAGGTACACCATTTCCACGTCGATGGGAGCCAAATTGGAGTCAGGAAAAACAATTTCTTCCTCTGTGTGCCAGGATCACTGCTCTTACAATAATGGAGGCTAATTTGGTCGGGACACACTGTGAGGGAACCAATTTTACCAAAACAATGGAGGTGAGCCTCTGTGTTCCCGAAGCATCCTGTGCCTGATTGCGCCATCCTCATCTCACTCCTGTGGTCTGTTGACTTGCTTTCTATCTCCCCTTGGCCATGAACTCTTTGAGAACAGGCACCCTGTTTACTCGTCTTAACCCAGTCCCTATCCAGTGCCTGGCTCAAAACAGGCACTTGAGACATGTTTATTAAATGAAGAGTCCAAAGGGTGAAAATGAAAGGGGGTGAGATCATTTGTTTCCTAAAATCCAAATTTGAAGTCAGAAGATATCCCTGATACACACAGAATCATTGCTTTTAAAACTGCCCCCTCCTCAATTGATGAGCAGATTCTCCTTTAGAAGCTTACTCGGGGCTGGCGCTGTGGCACAGCGAGATAAAGCCCTGGTCTGAAGTGCCGGCATCCCATATGGGCGCCAGTTCTAGTCCCGGCTGCTCCACTTCTGATCCAGCTCTCTGCTATGGCCTGGGAAAGCAGTGGTGGATGGCCCAGGTCCTTGGGCCTCTGAATCCACATGGGAGACCTGGAAGAAGCTCCTGGCTCCTGGCTTCGGATCGGCTCAGCTCCAGCCATTGCAGCCATCTGGGGAGTGAAGTAGCAGATGGAAGACCTCTCTCTCTGTACCTCTCTCTGTAACTCTGTCTTTCAAATAAATTAAAAAAATAAAGAAGCAGCTTGCTAGAAGAATCTTTCCATCCCAACAGTTTGAAGGACTTGTGTGAGGCTTTCTAATTTACAAGGCTGACCCCACACAACAGATCAGGTGGTCTTAGAAGAGGAAAGCCAGTGGGGAAAGCAACTAGGCGAGAAAATCTAACAGGGGGATGTGGAATTAAATAGAGACAGGTGAGTGCCAGCCTGAGTCTAAGGTTTTCATGCCTTTTTCCCTTGTTAGACTGCCGGACTTGGTTCTCTTTTAAAAATTATTTACTTTCATTTTATTTGAAAGGCAGAGAGATGACGGAGACAGAGACAGACAGAAACTGTCCTGTGGTTCACATCCCCAAGTGACTGCAAGATCCAGAGATGGGCCAGGCTGAAGCCAGGAGCCAGAAACTCAATCCAGGTCTCCCGTGGGGGGGGGGGGGGGGCGGGGCAGGGACACAAGTACATAAGCCATCACCTGCTGCCTCTCAGGTGTCTATCGGCAGGCAGCTGGAATGAAAAAGTGACCCAGAACTCGAACCTAGGCATTCTGATGTGGGATGCGAGTGTCCCAAGTGGCATTTTACCCACTGCACCAATCCTGGCCCCTTGACTGATCCTTAGGGTAAGGGTGGGGTCTTCTCTGCATTCGCAGCACCTGCTGCAGCTTACGCAGAAATAGCGGGAGGTGTTTTGTGTCATGACTAGGAGTGGGAGTAGAAGGGAAGTGCCAGTGTGAGATAAGAATGTCCGGTTCTTTCCTCCGGCAGTGGGGTGATTGAGGGGGGAGAGGGAAGAAAATATCTTTCTGTCTGTCTCTAATTGCATACCAGACACCATGCATAGTATTTTACATATTATACAGATTATTGTTTCCAAAATTTCAGACTTGATTTGTCCCAAATTAACAATATTTCTGAGATTTAGATATGTCTCCTCTAAAGAGTGAAGCAACAGGCAAATAATTTTCTAAGCCATATGATGCAATAAATAAACAAAATTTGACATGGTTATATATTTATAATTCTTATATAAGTATTTCTTGAAAATCAGTTGAAGAATGTAGTATGTATCCATCACTATTTTGCATAGATTAAAAACATCTAGGTGTATCTGAAAAAGGAATAAGTAGTTGTATGTTATATAAGACTCAAACTTTAGATATGTGAGCAGGGACACAAAATAAAAAATTCTATTTAGCCTTTTTCATGATGAGAATTGGATTTGTAATACTCATGTGTCACCTTAAATCTGGCAAAACATATATAATTTTTATTTTTTGAAAATCCTTGCTTATTTGTGGCAAATTCCATCATCTTTGGGAATGGATATAATTGCACCTGCAGAACCAGGGGAGAAGATAATGCAATGGCTCTTTGGAGAAGATTCCCAATGCCATCTGTTTGCTCTAGCACAGCCTTCTGTTTCCAAACTGCCCCTTAGCCTTTGGCTCTGGACTGTCTCCATGAAGCCTACAGGGTCTTTGCAATGTCACCCGGCCGAGCAGAGTCATCGTGGCCCATTCACCAGGATTCCTTCGCCTCTGTCCATGCGCCCTTGCAGCCCTGTGAAGCCCAGAAGCCCACACTGTATTATTCACCTGCTGAAGGCCTGCATTGTTCAGACTTCCCAGTGAAGGACTTTCTATCTTATCTTAGCACTCACGGTAACCACCATTTCACATCTAATGCTCAACAGGGTTTAAAATATTGTGAATTTGTCCATAATCACACAAAGACTGAATAAATTGAGAATAAATACTGAAATCGAGAGAGTTAGAATTTGAATCAGTCTGTCTGACTCCAAAAACTATACTCTCTACTTCACCCCCCTGGGGGATTAGCTGATGAGAACAATACAATATTACGAGAATCACTGGGTGATATTAGGAGAATCAGAAGTAACACAGCTTTCAATCCACACATATAGAAGAGACATCGCTGTCTCCATTTGTCTACAACTCAGTTTAATTTTTATGACAGTGCCTCATTCTGCCAGAGGTAAAACTATTTTATCCTCTAATTTTAAAAATTTAATTGCTACATAATGGAACATATTTATGGGGTACAATGTGATATTTCAACACATGCATAGACTGTGTGTAATGATCAGAGTAATTAACATACCCATCACCTCAAACATTCATCATTTCTTGTTGGGAACATGCCAAATCCTCTCTACTAGCTTTTTAAAAATGTACAGTTAAAGGTTGTTCACCGTGGTTACCACATTGTGCTATAGAACACTTTAAGGATTAATCTATCACATCTTTGTCTCTTGACTTGTCTGTTCCTGTCTAAACTCCACAAGAGCTTCGGGGGGAGAGGAGGCAGCTGGTTCTTCATGGTCTTCCATTAGCCCTGGGCCCCACTAAGTCATCCATCCATCCTACGTCTGTTCTCTGCTTGTGGCCAGCAACCCTCAGTCCCACGGAGAAATGCCCATCATGTGTAGCAACGCACTCTGCTGCCTCCATGCCTCGCTTAGGCCCATGATACCTACCCCACAGCACCCTGGGGAATGGTGAGGCTGTCGGGCTTTGTCTGTCTAGATGTACCACATGGCTATTTCTTCTGTCTGGGCCACCTGCCTGGATGGCAGGCCATGGTTCTCTGCACTCAGGTCCCAGCTTCTCATCTGTTGGTCCTGTCTCTTCCACCAGGCTGAAAGGCAATTGCTTTCCAGACAGTGGCTATGCGGCACCTACCTTTGTGTTCTAGCATCTGCCATGGGCTCCTGGCTGCAGCCTGGCTTAAACCCAGCAGTTGTGGGCAATTGTTGGGTGAACCAGCAGATGGAGGAGCTCTATTGGCTTCTTTCTGTAATTTCCTCTCTCTGTGTCTCTTTGCCTTTCAAATTAATTGAGATTGGTGGACTAGAAGATCCTCTATAAATACTTGCTCTATAAATGATTGTCACCTTCTTATGTGAAGCCCCACCTGCCTTCTCCTGTTGTGTTATGCTGGTTTCGCAGCTTATCCAACATTTAATGGGTACATGAATATTACAGGGTGGAGAGCATGGGTTTTAGATCATGAATATCCTCTTTTAAGAGCTGTCTAATGACTTAAAACAAGTAATGCCAAGGATTCAGCTGTGTATGTACCGAGGGTAGATTCTAACAGAAGCTCTTGGAACCTGCCCACCATCAACAACAACCCCCTCCCCGCCATGCCCTCACTCCTATAACTTCAGTGGCTATCAAGAACTTCCATCTGGGGCTGGCATTGTTGCGTAGTAGGTAAAGCCACTGTCAGCAATGCCAGCATACCATATGGGCACCAGTTGGAGTCCCAGCTGCTCCACTTCCTATCCAGCTCCCTGCTAATGTGCCTGGGAAAGCTGCAGAGATGACCCAGATTCTTGGGCCCCTACAACCATGTGGGAGACCCAGAAAAAGCTCCTGACTGCTGACTTCAGTCAGGCCCAGTCCCAGCCCATTGTGGCCAATTGGAGAGTGAACAGGAGGAAGGAAGATCTCTCTATCTCTATTTCTATTTCTATCTCTACCTCTCTCTCTCTCTCTCTCTCTCTGCAACTCTGCCTTTCAAATAAATAGAATAAACATTTAAAAATTACAAAAACCTAAGGGCTTTCTTTGACTACTGAGGCCTCATGGCTCAGCTATGCCACAGGAAGTGCCAGGGTATCACCATCCTCCAGCATGGCTGTCAATCAACGACTGACTAATGGGAGTTGATGAATCAATACCCCAGTTCCCCCGTTCCCAGGGTATGATGTCTGTGAGGCACCACTCGCACTGGTGGCTGCCTTAGGCATCCTTCCTTGCCTGCCTTTTCTCATTGCTCACTCCTCTACCTCAGACAAACCACTTGTACTTGAGTCTTTGTCTCTCGCTGCCTCCGGGGGAACTCAGCTCAGAGGCTTTGTTACCAAGGTCCTGAGGTGCCTTTTTGTTCTGCATCTACTAGGTTGTTTTAGGAAGTTACCTGTGAAAAGAATGGGAGATCCGGCGCCGCGGCTCACTAGGCTAATCCTTCGCCTTGCGGCGCCGGCACACCGGGTTCTAGTCCTGGTCGGGGCGCCGAATTCTGTCCTGGTTGCCCCTCTTCCAGGCCAGCTCTCTGCTGTGGCCAGGGAGTGCAGTGGAGGATGGCCCAAGTGTTTGGGCCCTGCACCGCACGGGAGACCAGGAGAAGCACCTGGCTCCTGCCATCGGATCAGCGCGGTGCGCCGGCCGCAGCGCGCCAACCGCGGCGGCCATTGGAGGGTGAACCAACGGCAAAAGGAAGACCTTTCTCTCTGTCTCTCTCTCACTGTCCACTCTGCCTGTCAAAAAAAAAAAAAAAAAGAAAAGAAAAGAATGGGAGAAATTCTGAAAGAGGAGGGAATGAAACTAGGGGATGACTGTAGGGTGGCCATGAAGAAAAACACAGAACTTTCCTTGAGGAGAGCTGTGGGTGGCTTTTGAGTGTTTCCTGTAGGTCTGCACTTCCTACTTGCTAATACAAACAAAACACAGTCACATTGTACAGGATCTGTACATATATACCACAGTCCTTTCAACATACATTCGGAATGTAAGCAAGACTTTTTGCCCACAGATGTCCATGAAGTAAAAGGGTCATGAAATACTGTTTATAGTAGTGAAAAGTGAAGACCAACTTGATTCAGGATCAAGTTAATTATGGCAAATGTGGTGTACCTACTCAAGGGGATACTATGCATGTACTGGAAAATGCACATTTTACAACATGGAAAACGTGAACGATGTAAGCGTGTTAAGAACACTTTTTAAACACTGCGGGGAGCCGAGGGCCTGCCTCTTGCCCACAGTTGCTTACAGTTCCTGCTGCCCCATGAGAGCGCTGGCGTCTGAGAGAGGGGCCCACGAGAGGACAGGCTCAGTGCACGCTAGGCAGGCCAGTCCAAACATCGCAGGCCGAGGGGCTACCTAGGAGCTCCGTTCACTGCACTCTGCCTGCCACCCCACTCCTTGGCCACTTGCTTGGGCTGTGTTTGTACCCCTGTCCCAACAAAAGTATGACCACAATGTCAACTATTTCCTGTATTCCTGCTTTATGCCACACACCATCCTGGGTCTTTCTGCATCAGAATTTATATTTCCAACAATCCCCGGGAAAATATCACAATCCCCATTTTTTCAAATACATAGACAGTATCTGAAGGCTCTATGTGATGTAAGCAACCGGTCTCCAATCACTCATCTATCAAGCAGAATGCAGGCTGTGGTATTTCTATTATTTAGAAGATCACAGCAAAGGACAGAAAAATGGCTTTCCTCTGTGACAGGAAGTGATTACCAGAGTCCAGAGTAAGACCAGGGGAATGGAGGACTGCAGGAACCTGGGAAAGAGATGCATCTCATCCACATCAGGCTGGCTCCTGGTGTGGCCATCCGCAAGGTGACCCTGTTCTCATCTGGTTTCTTTAATTATGTATTGAACGATGGCAGACTAGCCACTGAGTTAGGCACAAGTTCTTGGCCTTCTCTTCTATTTGGATTAGAACTTAGGGCAGAAAATACTCCCCAAACAGGAGTTCCAGCTGAGAGCTTGTCTCCAGCCATGTGCCATAGGTGGTGGCCTCTCTGGGGGGAGGCCTGCTCTGGTTCTAGAGAGGGACAGTGAGCTGCTGAGTCACCCCTCACTGGCTTGTGAGAGCTGGCTGTGTTCCCCTCCTCCTGGTTCCACACTCCAGGACGTCATTGGGTAGATTGAACTGGGCCTTGGGGTCTGTGTATCCCCACCACGGAAATGGGAAACACTACAGACGATGGCTTTTCTCCTGGTGATTGGTTGACTACTGGGCACCTCATTGAAGGACCAGAGGTTGCTCATTTGACCCTGCCATCTGCCTTGCTACAGCAAATAGACAGGTGGTAATGTAGTGAATCACATACTGTGTCTACGTATCCCGGGGGGTGGGGGCTGTTAGAGAGCTGGTAAATACTCTCCTTTTCCCTTATGCGATTTTGATCTAAATGGTCGGGCAGATGGAGTCCACCATATCAGCTCTTTTGCTGAGCAAGGCTAGGTTGGAAATGTGGTTTAGGAGCAGCAAGAATGAACTTCCTAATACTGCACTGCGGCATCAGGCAGACTCATCCAGCTGATCACAGCCCCTGGTCCCCACCCAAAGAGCTCTCCCACTGCAAAGCTCACAGCACACAGAACCAAAACAGAACGTGGCTTTCTGTGAGCCGCTGGCTCAGGGGTGGGGAACCCTTTTTCTGCCAAGGGCCATTTGGATATTTATAACATCATCGTTGGACCACATAAAATTATCAACCTAAAGATGAACCTGCTACAGATTCCTGCCTGTGGTTGCCTTGGTATGGCCAGACCAAATGATTTCGCAGGCCATGTACAGCCCACAGGCTGGATGTTCTCCACCCCTGCATAGGGAAGGATCCAGCTACCTTTGCCTATGTCCATTCCCGGAGTCACCAATAAGAATAGTGAGCCGTGGCTGAACCTCCACCTATGGTGCTGGCATCTCATGTGGGCACTGGCTCGGGTTCTGGCTGCTCCTCTTCTGATCTGACTCTCTGCTATGGCCTGGGAGAGCAGTGGAGGATGGCACAGGTGCTTGGGCCCCTGCGCCCATGTGGGAGACCTGGAGGAAACTCTTGGCTCCTGGCTTTGGATTGGCTCAGCTCCAGCTGTTGAGGCCATTTGAGGAGTGAACCAGTGGATGAAAGACCCTTCTCTCTGTCTTTCCCTCTGTCTGTAACTCCATCTCTCAAATAAATAAATAAAATCTTAAAAAAAAAAAAAAAAGAGGCCGGCGCTGTGGCTTAACAGGCTAATCCTCCGCCTTGCGGTGCCGGCACACCGGGTTCTAGTCCCAGTTGGGGCGCCGGATTCTATCCCGCTTGCCCCTCTTCCAGGCCAGCTCTCTGCTATGGCCCAGGAGTGCAGTGGAGGATGGCCCAAGTGCTTGGGCCCTGCACCCGCATGGGAGACCAGGAGAAGCACCTGGCTCCTGCCTTCTGATCAGCACGATGCGCCAGCCACAGCGGCCATTGGAGGGTGAACCAACTGCAAAAGGAAGACCTTTCTCTCTGTTTCTCTCTCTCACTATCCACTCTGCCTGTCAAAAAAAAAATAAAATTTAAAAAA
The DNA here is from genome assembly GCF_033115175.1 of Lepus europaeus. Lineage (NCBI taxonomy): Eukaryota > Metazoa > Chordata > Mammalia > Lagomorpha > Leporidae > Lepus > Lepus europaeus. The sequence goes on along the minus strand of NC_084828.1, from coordinate 109,736,022 downwards.
AAAAAAAAAGAGTAGTGAGTCCTCCTACCCAGGGGAGGCATCAGTGAGCGAGCAGACAGACAGGAGACCAGGAGACAGGTGCTGTCCTTGAGTGCCCACCATGAGGAAGGAAATAGGTAGGGAATGACCACTGGCCTCCATTGAAAGCTTAAAAACACTGAACTTGGAGGCACGCAGGCTGTATTCCATCGATCTCAAGGTGGACATACTTCTGCCTTCCCAGTCTCAATGTTTCAAAAGTTGTAGACTATACTGTAGATTATACATACAGAAGGTATGGTGTGTGTTCCTATGTGCTTAAACATACAGTCACTATCATGGTATTGTAGGTTGCAAAAGCAATTGTGGAGCCCTCAGCATCCTTCCAAACCTGAAGAAATTCTTGACACAAGACCACAGAGAAGAAATTCGCAAGGAACCTGCCTTTTCCTCGACTCCGTGGGTCCTTGGGTTGTCTGCCTCTACCTGGATACCTCTGATTTCAGTTCTCCGTGCTGATCACGACCAGTGCAGCTTTACTTGGGTGAGTCGACAGACCACGTGACGGGTGGCATTCTGCAATGTGTCTCTGCAGAGCTTTGCTTTAGTGCCTATTTGCCCAGTTCTCATTCAGGAGAAGCAGAAACGTTTTGCCCTGCCCCATCGGCTCAATCCTGTGTGCTGGAGCAGTCTAGGCCTGTGAAGCATTGAGCTGTGTGGTTGTGCTGGTTCCAGACTCAGCTCTTAGCTCTGTTTCCAGTGCAGGGAAACGATAAGGAACTGAATATCCCTGGGAAACAATGAAAGGTTAAAATGATTCCCACATGGGGCTGGCGCTGTGGCTCACTTGGTTAATTCTCCACCTGTGGCGCCGGCATCCCATGTGGGCGCCGGATTCTGTCCCGGTTGCTCCTCTTCCAGTCCAGCTCTCTGCTGTGGCCCTGGGGGTGGGGGCAATAGAGGATGGCCCAAGTGCTTGGGCCCCTGCACCTGCGTTGGAGACCAGGAGGAAGCACCTGGCTCCTGATCGGCCCAGTGCCAGCCATGGCAGCCATTTGGGGAGTGAACCAATGGAGGGACACCTTTCTCTCTGTCTCTCTCTCTTACTGTCTGTAATTGTACCTGTCCAAAAAAAAAAAAAAAAAAAAAAGTGATTCCCACAAACCCTGAGTTTAATCTAAAAAGGAAAAACCTCGCTCATTTTTTTTATGTGTTTCATACACTCATGTCTCCTAGTGCAATATTATTCAGAATACTTACTAAATGGCAAAAAAATTGGTGATAATTTGCTGATTGACATGAAATAAGAACTGTGGAATTCTGCTGCAATTTGGGTCATGATCTCAGCTTTCTTTCACTGTCCTCAAGAGTCTCTATCACAAAGTCATCTATAATCTCTTCTGGGTCTAAGTATATTTGGACTATACTTTCTAAAGCTTTGGGATTTGATTGAAATGAAAGGAGGGAGCTGGCACTGTGGTGTAGTAGGTTAAGCCTCCTCCTGCGGCGCGAGCATCCCATATAGGTATTGGTTAATTTCCCAGCTGCTCCTCTTCCAATCCAGCTCTCTGCTTTGGCCTGGGAAAGCAGTGGAAGATGGCCCACGTGCTTGGGCCCCTTCACCTATGTGAGAGACCTGGAAGAAGCTCCTGGCTCCTGGCTTCGGACTGGCCCAGCTCTGGGTGTTGTGACCATTTGGGGAGTGAACCAGTGGATGGGAGACCTTTCTGTGTCTCTCCCTCTCTCTCTGTAACTCTGCTTCTCAAATAAATAAATAAAATATTTTTAAAAATAGGAATGCATTTTGGTTTTTATGGTTGCAGCCTTCATGATTGATTAATAACACCTCTAGAAAGTTTTCTTATTTTAATGTATTGGGTACGAGGTTGGACTTTATATTGAAAATCAGTATTTGCCCGTTCAGCTATGAGATAACTGTTACTGAATGCCCATGACATAGCAGGCTCTTTGCCGGTCCTGGGGATTAATACACACTCAAAGAGCTGAATGAGGAGGAAGACATGCTGGCAAATCATTACAATTTAATGTGCCTTGGGTATTGGATTACTAGAATTTTAATGAGCATTATATAGTGAATTACTAGAAACAGTGGCAGGATAGAAGAGATGCATAAGACTGCCTGGTGAGTCATGAGCACTGGAATTAACCTTTAGAAATGAGAAGGGATTTTTAAAAAAAATAACAAATAAGGGAAGGTCCCTCCAGGAAGAGTGGAAAGGTACTGATGCCTTAGAGTGCATGGTATATGTGGAGACTTTGAAGAGTTTGGTATCTTTGGCATGCAAAGGGCAAAGGAAACAGGGGGTAAGGCTTACAGTGCATCAGATACTGTTCTGACAACATCATGTTGGTTGTGTCACCTCATTTCTAGAACACTGTGGAGTGCTACTATTAGTCCCATTTTATAGGTGAGGAATCTGAGGCTTATAGGGGTTTCATAACTTGCTTAAGTCCACTGACCTAACAGATGGTAGAATGGAAGTTTTTCCCTCCTGAAGCAGTGACACTCATCACCATATAAAGCTGCTGCTCCCACATTTATCTCCACGCTACAGTTCACAACCTTTTCTGGGTTTTTGGTATCATCATGTATGTTTCAAAGTACTTTCAAAATTTATTTCAAAAATATTTGTATTATTTATTTGAGAGGCAGGGAAGGGAGAAAATGTGTGCTCCCATCCGTTGGTTCCTTCCCCAAATAGCTACAACAACTGGAGTAAGACCAGGCTCAGAGCCAGCAGCAGGGAACACAGTCTAAGTCTCCCCTGTGAGAGCCAGGGACCCAGTGACTTGAGTCATTGCTGCTGCCTTCAGCGACTGCTTGGGTGGGAAGCTGAGTCAGGAGCCAGAGCTGGAAATTGAACTCAGACACTCTGCTGTTGGACACGGGCATTTCAACTGCTAGGTTAAACGCCTGCACCGGAAATTATTTGATTTTACTTTATAAAACATGTTTATTTATTTGAAAGGCAGAGTTACAGAGAGAATAGGGAGAGACAGAGGGAAAGAGAGATCAATCTTTCATCCACTGGTTCACTCCCAACATGACTGTAGTAGATAGGGGTGGGCCATGCTGAAGCCAGGAGCCTGGAACTCCATCCAGGCCTCCAACATGAGTGTCAGGGTCCTAAGCACTTGGGTCATCTTCTGCAGATTTCCCAGGTGCATTAGCAGGGAGCTGGATTGGAAGTGGAGAAGCCAGGACACAAACTGTTGCTCATATGGGATGCCGGCATTGCAGGTGGTGGCTTAATTCACTGTGCCAAGTCAGGCCGTGTACTTGTTTTTAATCAGATTATTTTTATTCACAAGATCATCAAAGATGGCTTGTGAAATGTAATCATTTTACAAAACCATCACTTCCTGGCTGCAGGATATAAATCAGATACCATTCTTCCAAACACACCAGTGACTACAGCAAAAAATTTCAAATTCAAATCCCTAGGCTCAATAATTACCAACTAATCAGACTGTAGCTCCACTAAAAGTTGGGTGCACCGTTAAAGTGTTTTAGCAGGGTTTGAGCTATTGAAGGCGTTTTGAAGAGAGCTGTTTGAAATCGGAGGGACAAGTTGTGTTTATTCTAAAGTCTGAGAAAAGCAGGGTACCCTCATTACTTCCACCACTCTACTTCTTCTGAGTCTCTCTTCATCGTCCTGATACCCTGGTCTGTGTACGGAGAGCCAAACAATATGGAAATCCCAGTGTCTGTAGTCCAAGCCTTAAGTTCGGTCACTTAGGACGTTTCTGGAATTTGGACAAGAGACTTGCTTTTGTTTCCTTGCCTGTGTAGAAGAGCAGTGGAGTGCAGATTCTGGGGCCAGACCTCTCACTGTCCTAGAATAGTGTCTGGTGCAAAAAAGGGATGCAATAAGTGCTGGCTGTCAGTGCTGTGGTTTTCTTCTAGCTCTAGATTTTTCTGTCCCATTCAACGCTAAGCGCCCTTTCTGGAGAAATTTGTTCTCGCTGATCCTTTATTTTTTTCCTACTTAAGGAAGACCAGTGTAAACTCCTGTGAATTACAACTCATTTTGTCATGCAGATCTGAAGGAGTCAGGGCTCCGGCCTCGGCCCAGCACAGGTGATGCTGGGCGGCCTGCATGGGTTGTAGCGCCTCCTGATTGAAGTGTATCCACTTTGTCCAGCAACAGTGATGACCTCATTCCTTATTTGCTCTGTGGTGAGGATTATTGTCTTGTTGCCATCATCCAGCATTATGGTCTGTGTATAATGGGAAAACAAATATTGATGTACTTTTTGTTTGCTTCTTTTAGTGAGGAAGCCTACTGTTTTAAGCTGACAAATTCTCCGGGAAAGAGATCATATTGCTATGGAAACCATGCCCAAGCACCGCTGAAATGTGGTTGCTATATATGTTCTGTGTATGTCCATGCTAGAAGCATTGCATTTTTAGCATGCATTTTCCTTTCAACTCTGTTTCCATAGTGTTAGACTACAGCCCACCAGTTGACTGCTTCTCTCTTCAGTCTTTCAGGATTCCTTGCTATCTTTGGGACGTTGAATCATGTGGTAGAAACTACAAAAATATTGCAATTAGTTCTGGCTATGCAACTTCTGTCCTGCGGCAACTTTTCCAATCTTCCTGATGCAATAAAATTATTTATACGTTCTCTGAACTATAAAAGAACGATAACATCACGGAAAGTCTAAGGGACATAACATAAAGTGAAGTGTGCCTGAGTACTTAATCTAGTTTAAAATACTATCTAAAGGTAAAACAGTTTCTCTTCTAGAAAAGCTGCCCATGGCATGACTTACATATCCTGTTTCTGCCTTACAGCTATGCTATGAAAGTAAGAAGGTGTAGGGGATGTAGGCAGAGCCAGTATGATCAGAATTTCAGCGTTACTCACTGTATAATCTTAAGCAGGTTACTTACCCTCTCTAAGCTTCACTTTCTTCAGGTTTAAAATGGAAACTAGAAAATTTATATGCAGAATTATTTAATAGACTAGAAAAAAAAAAAACAAAATGTCAAACACAGTGCATGGCAGATAGCAATCACTTAAAAATGGTAATTACTCCTGGAAATAATTTGCTGTGTCTATGCTAACACTATTAAACAAACTATTCAGAAATTCAGAACTGGTCTTTACCAAAGGGAATACCAGTTATCTACTCCTGAAAATTCTGATTCCGTTTTGAAGAGCATTTGTTTGGAGTTAGCTCAGGGATTCTGCAGCGAACATTTGTAGAGCATCTGCTAAGTATGTGGCAGATGAACAGAAGTGGAAGTACCTTGTTTCCCATAATGTCGTAAGCTGTGGGAGTAAAGCAAACACACATTCAAGTAACTGCCATGTCATCATGACTCACCGGGGATACTCATGCAGGAAGTATTTCTGGTGAGCATCACAATAGAATGGTCAAGAATTCACAGATGAATTCTTTCAAACAGAATTTCTGGCACAGGAGTCCACTCAGAATGAGAGAAACAGATGCCACAACTCACAAATATGGAGACAGCAGTGATACAGATGTCCCTGCAAAGCTTGGGTGAGTCTTTGGGCTGACCTTGAAGTTGAAAAGCAAATGGGAAGATGGAGAGTGCTAGTTATCATCAGGATGTCTCTGGACTTTATTTTCATCTGGAAATTAACTTCTGTGCTGGTACAATCACCAGAACATTCAATTTGGATAGAAGTTGACAATATATGGTCTCTCTGGTCCAAAACTGACCATATTTGAAGAGAAAAGTAGGTTGCAGTTGAAAGTGAGCTGTAAATAATCCAATCAAGCAATGATAAGTCAGAGCCAAGAAAGAGGGGGAATCACGTTTTCAGGTTGGGAGCTATTCAGTTTGGTGTATTCAGTACGTTAAGTGTAGATATACCTTAGTTGTAAAGCACTTCAATAGCACCTTGGCTATGTATTAAATGCAATACATTTTTAAAAACTATGCATTTATTTGAGAAGCCGAGAAACAGAAAAGAGAGATACACAGAAAGAACTCCTACACTTTGGCTTGCTTGCTCAACACCCACAATGACTGAAATTTGGCCAAAATTGGGCCAGGCTAAAGGATTGATTTGGGACTCAATCCAGGTCTTCCATGTGGGTGGCAGGAACTCAACCACTTGAGTAACTACTGCTGCCTTCCAGGGTCCACACCAGCAGGAAACTTGAGTCAGGAGTCAGAGCGGGGCATCAAACCTAGACAGTCTGATATGGTGGTGGGCATCTCTAATGGTGTCTGAATTGGTGGGCTAAATGACCACCCCAAAATGCAGTATATTTGGGTACAATTTCTGAAACAGTAGCAAAACCTAAACATGACTTCGTGCGTAAACATACCAAGCACAAATGGGTGTGCACACACACAAGACCACAAACAATTCTACCCTCGATTAGGATGACTATTTTCTTCCTTCCCTTCCAGCCCCTTCTCTTCTCTTTGTTTGTAGTTTTCTCCACCCCCCACCCCTTCTTAAGTCTCTTTTCTGGCCTTCAATCTAGGAACAATGGGATAAAATGGAAGGACAAATCAGTCCCTTAGAACCAGCAACTCTCTGAGGCTCTTATGCCTGGAGTCTTGTTTGGAATTTTTGTCACTGAGATAACAACAGACAGGTCAGAATCTTACCTCAATTTCCTTAGTGGGAAGCTGCTGAGCATTTATTGAGCTTCCTAAGGGGAACTGTCTTAAGGAGTGAAATGGTGCAGTGAAGAGTCCATAATGCACTCCAGAGAGGATGTATGTGGATATATTTTGAATCATGCTCATCTTTGTGAAGGAAATTGAATAAGGACATTTTCCCTGGCTAAAGTGAATGCACAGTCATACAAACTCATTGAGAATCTGTTGAGTGAGTAAATTGACCAATGAAGCAAAGGAAGATAGGTTTATAAAAGCAAAAGACAGCGAATGAGAAAGAAAGATTAATGGAAGTTCTGCTTAACTTTTTCTCCTTGGCTCATAGCTTCTCATTTTCTTACTACCACAGTATTCATAATCCGCCTGCCCAGGAAGAATTCCACTTTCACAAGCACACATTATAACAATTCGTTCTCATCTGTGCCTAGAGTCTCCACCCTTGAATATTGATCCAGGACTAGGTAGAATCTAATCCCTATACATGTGTGTGACACCAGTTCTCCAACATTAGAGACCCAATCACCAACCAGACAACTCTAGCAGCACTTGACCACCCAGCTCTGGTCTACCCATACAGCTCTCTTTGTGTCCTGATATTCCCATTTAATGAATTATAAGTAAGGATCAAGTTTTTCTGGGTGAAGTCATGGAAGCATCTCCCACCCAATGCCTAGAAACCCTCTGTCTGGAAATTTTGCACCAACTTAGTCAGATGAACTCAAGAAGAGGTGTTTCAGTAGCAGCTACTGTTATAGGACAGGACCTAAGAGGAGGTTTTCAGATTGAGGTGAGCCAGGATAGAGCTTGGCTATAGGCCAGCGGGGTCAAAAAGAGCAGAGTTAGGGCACTAGATATTGAAACTGGCTGAAATATAAGAGCTTGTGGTCAATAGGAGCTGAAGAAAAGGGAAGGGGTTAGCATTAAGCCCAAGCTGTGTAAAACCCAGGCAAGCAACCTGGAAGGCAGGAGAAAACAGCATTATTTTTTGTCTATGCTTGTTGTTTATTTTTAAATCTATGCTTATACAAATTGACTACCTTAACCTGTAGTCATTTCATTACATTTTTTTCTTCTTCTGGAGTAGGAATCTTAAATCACCATAGAAGGCACCAGTCCAGCACCAGGGGTCCAAGCTATGAAGTGATGGACACTAGCTGGCAGAAGACAGCCACCCAGACCTTGAGTCCAGCTCTGACTCAGCTGGCTGTGAGGACATTGGCAAGTCACCTAAGCTTCTCGCAAACTCAGTATCTTTATTTAGAAAAGGAAAAGTAATAGGTACTTCAAAGGGCAGCTGTGAGAAGTGAGTGGGGTGAAATGTCTGAAACATGGCATATTCTCAGTGTGTGGCAGCTCTTTATGGTCACTGTGATTAATGATGCTTACTCTGTCTCACAAACCTCAACAGAGGCCTCGCCATGCGTTGCCTTCTCTGGGTAAGGAAGAGAGTCTTACACAGGATGATCAATGACTTCACGCCAGTTACTCTGTCCAAGGGGTATCACGGATGTGGGAGTTGGACCATCTGCCATGGCTTCAGTAGCAGTGGCAGATGGCTGTGCTTCCTATGGCTACACCTTGGGAACATCTGGGCAGCAGGAGCTGAAAAGCAAATTTCATAAAATGCTTCCATTTCATGGACAGCGCTAGCCCCATCTTACTCTAACTTCATGCACTTGAGCTTTTCATTTTAAAAAGAATAGCCCTCTGGCTTCCCACCAACAGCTTGAAGAGCTCAGAGCAACAATATAATCTGTAATGATGAAGTTTTGCGTCCAGGCATTCTCTTCTGCCCACAGAGTAATTCTTCATCTCAGGGACAACACTTGGCAGGAGCTGTGCTCCCATTTCAAGTTCTCTTTATACCAGGTAGCTTTCAGTTCAGCGCTGTCTATTTATTGAATCAAACAAAAGAAAGAAATGATGACTTCAGTCATGTTTCTGGGCTCTCCTTATAAGATGAGACCCACTAAGTATTTTAGGACCAAATAAACAAACCACAAGCAACCATCACCACCACCACAAAAACAAAACAGAAAAATGAGAAGTATGGGCTTTAGATTCAACAGCAGGCCATGGTCAGCTGTGTAGCAGGCTGGATGAAGGGATAAGCAATATAATGCAGAAGGCTAGTAGTGTGACTTCCCTGTATGATAAGCTATAGACCCTTGAGAGCTGAAAAGACCCTACCCCCTAGGTTAGGGTATAAGAGGCAGCAAGCCAGGGGCTGGTCTCTCATTCCAAGTAGGCAGTAGCAATCTCCAGACCACAGACATGAAGGAAAGGTATGCACTCTTGATTTGATTGCATATTGGTCTGTCTAAGAATGCTTGCTGTGCACCTTAGATGTCTTCCTTGTCTAATTTTCTAATCCTACTCCAACCTTTATGGATTAATCTTGCTTAGAACAAGGCAGACCTGGGTTTAAATTTTAGTCCCACCATTGAAAAAAAATTATTTATTTGAGAGGCAGAGTTACAGACAGAGAGGGACAGAGAGAAAGGTCTTCCATCAACTGGTTCACTCCCCAAATGGCTGCAACAGCCAGAGCCATGCCAATCCGAAGCCAGGAGCCAGGAGTTTCTTCTGGGTCTCCCACATGGGTGCAGGAGCCCAAGCATGTGGGCTATCTTCCACTGCTTTCCCAAGTGCATTAGCAGGGAGCTGGCTTGAAAGAGGAACAGCTGGGACATGAGCCAGCACCCATATAGGATGTCGGCAACACAGGTGGAGGCTTAACCTACCACGCCACACAGCATGGGCCCATGATTCTACCATTTGATAATCTATGATCATGGGAAAATTATTTAGACTTCTCTTATCTGTAAAGCAAAACATACTTCAAAGAATTTTCTTGAACATTAAATGATGTAACAGGAAGTGTCTAGGATACCCTAGTTAAGTAGAGGCTTTGTAACTGTGAATTCCCTTCCCACCTCTTCTACCTTCTACAGGGACCCATGTGAAATGACCCTGAGCCATATCTGCAAATTGGTAATTACACCTACTTTGTTGATTTTAATGTTCACTTTTATAACTTTAACATTTTACGAAGCAGTGCGTGTATGTTATAGCTTGTGCACATGTGAACTTTTTGTTATTCCTGAAGACATAGCTAGAATGCAGCTCTACTGACCATCTATGGATAATTTGAGGAAGCTATGTGAGTCCTAGTTATGGGTAGAAATTGTTTCCATAATTTATTGTAAGATAAAAACAGTTCTAACGTCAAAATTTGCAAAATGAACAAAACAGTCTGAAAGAAAATTTTAGAGACAGTAGTGGAGTAATTCTTTTTTCTTGTAATTTGTAAGGAAAAGGAGGGGAGAGGGAGAGAGAGAGAGAGAGAGAGAGAGAGAGAGCGAGCTCACTCTCATTCATTTATTCACTCCCCAAATGCCCACAACAGACAAGGTTGGATCAGGTGCAGGGAACTCAATCTGAACCTCCCATGTGGGTTCAGGAACTCAATTACTTGAGCTATCACAGCTACCCTTTAAGGTCTGGATTTCAAGAATCTGGAGTCAGTAGCAGGAGTTGGGAATTGAACCTCAGCGCTTCAATGTGGGGCCTGGGCATCTTAACCACTAGGCTAAATGCCCACTTCTTAACAGTAGGTAACCAAGCACTTGATGACCCAGAGGATGATATCAAGTGCAAATACTTGGGAATTTTTGAACAACTCAATAATAACTTAGAAGATTCAGATTCTGAAAGTGAAGAAGGTTTTAGAGCACCTTAGCTAACTGATTTTGCTATTTTTCCTTTCAATGTACACACAAAAAATTACACATAATAAATATGCAAGTCTATATAAGTCTAAGAAGATGTTTTTGACATGTACAAATAAAAAGCTAAGTGATAAGAGAATATTGTGTCAAAATATAATTGGCAATGTTCTTTCAGTCTTAGTGGTTCATTAAATAATGGTTCACCTTACAACTATGGCATTTTAGATTCAATGAGCTCTTGTAAAAACGCTCCTGCTTTGTTACAAGAAATAAATGAGACAGTGGCTCTGTGAACACCTGGCACCCCTGAGTCTTCCCATGCATAGTAATTGAAGCTCATTTGGAATTGTCAGTCACAGGCTCTTAGAGCTAGAAGCAACCTCAAAGGAAGCATTCTCTCCTAGAATGCTGAGATTCTTCTGCCAGTTATACTAGTGCCAACTGTTTCCACAGACCACTCTGAGAAGTTTCTCAGTCAAAGGTATTAGGTGACACCAAGCACCAAGCCACATTTGTTTGGGGCAGAGCCTGGAGAGCCATTGAACCAAAACAGTGCAGCTGTTCATTCTGTTCATGCTGTTGCTGAGCCAGGGTTACAGCTCTGTGCAACAGTCATACTCCAATGCACGGCAACTGAGCCTCTCTCAGTCCCCTGACTTGGGACGTGTGACAAGCAGAGTTCACCAATAGCAGTGGAGAGAAAGGCAAAGACTCCACAGAAAGAGAGATCAGAAACCATCACACAGTAGAAGCCACAAATGAGAACTGCAAGGAAGCAGGGCCAAGAAACAAACTAGCAGAGGAGTAAGAAAAGCAGGAAGAGAAAGAAGCAGAGATGGATGAAATCTGAGAATGCCTACGTTACTCAAATCCAACATAAATTTGGGGTTTAGTGTGATGTATTCCTTAATATCCCATTAATTGTAAGATTTTTTTTTACAAGGAAATAAAGATTTTTAAAATAGGTTATTTATAACTCTCTTATCAGCCAATCTGATGATCTTTCTTGAAATATCTTTATGAAGTCTATAGAGATGAAGGTTCTAACTCATAGTGCCTAGGACAGTTAAATAAAATACTCCACTTCCATATCAGCAATTCACAGCAACCACAAAGATACTGTAGAGATCACATTTAATTTTTGAGCAAATTGTCTTAGGCAGCAGTTCTCTTGCTTGTGAATTTTGAGAAATGGTAATTTCCCTTAATGCACGGCATATTTACTATAATTAAAGGCATATACTCAAAAATTTTGTTCTCAGTTTGAATTTCCAAAAGCACAATCTGTATTATGTTGCCACTAAATGTAACACACATAATATTTCATAATTAAGCCTATGTGCACTTTGCATATGTAACTCTGCATGTTTAATATAATGAACTATATGGAATATATGTGTCTGACAGAAGGGGGGAGATACCTCCCAGAATGATACCACTTCTTAGGCATGAGCTAGTTATTTTATAATATTTCAGTCTTCACAAAAGTTATGGGAGGTAGGCCTACCTTTAGAATAACTTTGGTTTCAGCCGGCGCCGTGGCTCACTAGGCTAATCCTCCGCCTTGAGGCGCTGGCACACCGGGTTCTAGTCCCGGTCGGGGCACCGATCCTGTCCCGGTTGCCCCTCTTCCAGGCCAGCTCTCTGCTGTGGCCAGGGAGTACAGTGGAGGATGGCCCAAGTGCTTGGGCCCTGCACCCGCATGGGAGACCAGGAGAAGCACCTGGCTCCTGCCATCGGAACAGCGCAGTGCGCCAGCCGCAGCGCGCCTACCGCGGCAGCCATTGGAGGGTGAACCAGTGGCAAAAAGGAAGACCTTTCTCTCTGTCTCCCTCTACTGTCCACTCTGCCTGTCAAAAATTAAAAAAAAAAAAAGAGTAACTTTGGTTTCTACTTTGATTTTCAGAAAAGTGTTCTCTAGACCTTGTAGCAGCCATTTCTAAGGGACAGATTGTTGGTTGTCAGATCCTTCAAATGTGTAGCTTGCTTTGTAGCTGCCTGCAGTGGCCAAGGAGGAAACAAACTGGGGCCAGAGGAAATGTCTTTGAGTTATAGTAATACTTTGCTTAATTCTGGGAAAGATTGAATTGGAACCAATTACCTGGCAAAGAATGTGCATTGTGTCATTACCAACTCCTGGCATCATTCAATTGCCTGATTCCATTATAACTGGATGCTTTCAACTATGTGTTTTCTAAGGATTTCAAAAGGTCTGCTTTTCCATGCTAAGAGGGAAGCTTATAGCACTTGGTGCCTCCATAAAGAAATTGGAAAGACAGCAAATAAATGAGCTATCGATGTATCTCAGGTATCTAGAAAAACAATAACAAACCAAACCCAAAATTAGTAAGAGAAAATAAATAATTAAAATCAGAGAAGAAATAAACAAAATTAAAGCAAAAAATACAAAAGATCAGTGAAACTAAAAGTTGGTGTTTTGAAAAAATAAATAAAAATTGATACACCATTGGTGCAACTAAACCAAAAAAAGGAGAAGACCCAAATCAATAAATTCAGGATGAAAAAGGAAATGTAATAACAGATATCACAGAAATAAAAAGAATCATCAGAAATTACTACAAATTGGGAAATCTAGAAGAAATGGGTAGATGCCTGAACACATATAATCTACCAAAATTAAGCCATGAAGACTTAGGAAACCTAAACAGACCAATAACCAAGATGGAGATTGAATCAGTAATAAAGACCCTCCTGGCTGGCACTGTGGCTCACTAGGTTAATCCTCCTAAGTCCTTGGGCCCTGCACCCACTATGTGAGTGATGCTGAGCTAGATGCTGAGGATACAGGCATTGAAATGTAGTCTAATGAATGGAGAAATGTACCTTGAAAAAATAATCATAAGGATGTTGTAATAGGCCAGTGAGCGGCTCACTAGGCTAATCCTCCACCTGCGGCGCTGGCACACCAGGTTCTAGTCCTGATCGGGGCACCGGATTCTGTCCCAGTTGCTCCTCTTCCAATCCAGCAAAAAAACTATTGGAACTCATACAGGAGTTTGGTAAAGTGGCAGGATATAAAATTAATGCATAAAAACTAATAGCCTTTGTAAACCAGACAGTGCCATGACTAAGAACTTCTAAGATTAATCTCATTCACAATAGCTACAAAGCAAATTATTTACCTTATAATTTAACCAAGGATGTAAACGCTCTCTATGATGAAAATTATAAAACATTATAGAAAGAAATAGAAGAAGACAGAAAAAAATAAAAATATCTTCCATGTTCATGGATTGGAAGAATCAATATCATCAAATGTCCATACTACCAAAAGCAATTTACAGATTCAATGTGATTTCAATGAAAAAAATACCAAGAATATTCATCTCAGATCTAGAAAAAACAATGCTGAAATTCGTATGGAAACACAGGAGATACCAAATAGCTTAAGCAACATTTTTTTTTTTTTTGACAGGCAGAGTTAGACAGTGAGAGAGAGAGACAGAGAGAAAGGTCTTCCTTCCATTGGTTCACCCCCCAAGTGGCTGCTACGGCTAGCAAGCTGCGACGATCCGAAGCCAGGAGCCAGGTGCTTCTCCTGGTCTCCCATGCAGGTGCAGGACCCTAGCACTTGGGCCATCCTCCACTGCACTCCCGGGCCACAGCAGAGAGATGGACTAGAAGAGGAGCAACCGGGACAGAATCCGGTGCCCCAACCAGGACTAGAACCTGGGGTGCCAGCGCCGCAGGTGGAGGATTACCTAGTGAGCCGCGGCGCAGGCCTCAGCTTAAGCAATCTTATACAACAAAAACAAAGCCGGAGGCATCACAATACCAGATTTTAAGACATACTACAGGGCAGTTATAATCAAAATAGCCTGGTACTGAAAACAAAAAAAACAGACTTGTAGACCAAAACAGAATAGAAACTCCAGAAAACAATCCACACATCTACAACCAACTTATCTTTGACAAACGAGCTAAAATCAATTCCTGGAGCAATGACAGTCTCTTCAAAAAATGCTGCTGGGAAAACTGGATCTCGACATGCGTAGTAAGAAGCAAGACCCCTAGCTCACACCTTAAAGAAAAATCCACTCAAAATGGATCAAAGACCTAAATTATTAGAGAACATTGGAGAAACCCTGCAAAACATTGACATAGGCAAAAACTTCTTGGAAAAGACCCCAGAAGCACAGGCAATTAAAGCCAAAATTGACGAATGGGATTATATCAAATTGAGAAGCTTTTGCACTACAAAAGAAACACTCAGCAAAGTGAAGAGGCAACCGACCGACAGACTGGGAGAAAATATTTGCAAACTATGCAACTGAGAAATTATGTATACCCAGAATCTTTAGAGCTCAAGAAACTCAACAACAACAAAACAAACAACGCAGTTAAGAAATGGGCAAATTTCAAAAGAAGAAATTCAAATGGCAACAGACACTTGAAAAAAGGCTCAGGATCCCTAGCCATCAGAGAAATGCAAATCAAAACCACAATGAGATTTCCCCTCAGCTCTGTTAGAATGGCTTTCATGCAGAAACCAACAAACAACATATGCTGGGGAGGATGTCAGAAAAAGGTACCCTAATCTACTGTTGGTGGGAACGTAAACTGGTACAGCCATTGTGGAAGATAGAATGGAGATGCCTCATAAATCTGAATATAGTCCTACCATAAGACCCAGCCATCTCACTCCCAGGAATTTGCCCAAAGGAAATGAAATCAGCAAATGAAAGAGTGATCTGTACCCCGCCCACATGTTTATGCAGCTCACAACACAATAGCTAAGATACAGACAGATGTCTGTCAACTGAAGAGTGGATCAAGAAAGTATGGTATATGTTCAGCCTGGAATACTACATACTGGTAACAACAACAACAAAAAAGTGAGATCCTGCTGTTTGCAACAAAATGAATGCAACTGGAAACCATTACACTTAGTGAAATAAGCCAGTCCCAAACAGATAAATACTATATGTTCTCCCTGATCTGTGGTAACAATAAAGTACCTAAAACGTAATCTATAGAAGTGAAACTGACACTTTCAGATGCAATGATTTTGAACAGCCCTTGTCTCAACTGTTGAGGAACAGTTTTCAGTTTTTTTTTTCTTTTTTTTTCATACTATTCATTGAACTCTTTACTTAGTGTAGAGTTAATCGTATGTGTATAACGTTAACTGAAAATAGATCTTTGTGAAAAATAATGGGAACTGGAGAGGGAGGAGGAAGAAGTGTAGGAGTGCAGGCAGGAGGAAGGGTAGGGGTGGAAGAATCACGATATTCCTAATTTGTATTTATGAAATGCATGAAGTTTGTATACCTTAAATAAAAGGTTTCTAGGTAAAACAACAACAATAAACAAACAAAAAATTAAATTCAAATCAGTTATAGAAAAAGTTTTGCTTTTCTAGCCAATGTAGGTGTTCTATCTTTCTCTCTCTCTCTTTTTTTTAAGATTTATTTATTTATTTGAAAATCAGGATTATAGAGAGAGGAGAGAGAGCGAGTGAGCTGGTTCACTCCCCAAATGATTCCAACAGCCAGGGCTAGTCCAGGCAGAAGCCAGGAGCCAGGATCTTCATCTGGTCTCCCACATGGGTTCAGGGCTCTAAGCACTTGGGCCATCCTCCACTGTTTTCCCAGGCCATAGCAGAGAGCTGCATTGGAAGCAGAGCAGCCAGGACTCAAACTGGTGCCCATGTGGAATGCTGGCACTGCAGATGGCAGCCCAGCTGGCAGCACTACAGTGCTGACCCCTGTAGGTGTTCCTTATACAGGGATACAAGATATATATATATATTTTTTGACAGGCAGAGTGGATAGTGAGAGAGAGAGACAGAGAGAAAGGTCTTCCTTTTTGCCGTTGGTTCACCCCCCAATGGCCGCTGTGGCTGGCGCATTGCGCTGATCCAAAGCCAGGAGCCAGGTGCCTCTCCTGGTCTCCCATGCGGGTGCAGGGCCCAAGCACTTGGGCCATCCTCCTCTGCACTCCCGGGCCATAGCAGAGAGCTGGCCTGGAAGAGGGGCAACCGGGACAGAATCCGGCGTCCCAACCGGGACTAGAACCTGGTGTGCCAGCGCCGCAAGGGGGAGGATCAGCCTGTTGAGTCACAGCACTGGCAGGATACAAGATATTAAACGATGCCCCAGTGCCCACTGAAAATTCTTTCAGAGTGCAGATGTTTCTTCTACTATATTTTCAAATTTATAGCCTAATTTTACATACATTTTTGGAAGTTTGTTTCACTCATCAATCTTTTGAAATACTAGCTTTCATAGCTGGTCAGCTATTAGCTTACTTGAAGTAATAATGACTTACATTTATAAAGCATGACATTTTACAGTTTTGCAAAGTACTTTTATTTATATGATTTGCATGGTTTAATTCTGGGGCATTCTGTGAGGTAGAAAAAGCAGCTACAAAATCCTGATTTTACAGATAAGAAAATGGGCAGAGAGAAATTATATATATATATTTTTTTCATTTTGGAAATAAAGAAAATGGCAAGAATTTGAGAGTCTTTGGTTTGATCTCTTCCCCTAGCACCTTCTTACCCTTATCCTTGAAGGCTGACCTGTGAAGACTTTGATTATTATTGACTTAAAACCTTCCATGTCAGCAAAGTGCTTGGCCTGCGAAGTGATGTTGGCAGGAGTGCTAAGGCGGAACTCAAGCATACCCAGGGGTAGAATACATATTCCTCGCCTACAGGAAACTTGAGTTAGCTGGGGAATATGTAATCACTGAGAAAAACAGCTATTAATTCAAGGCAGTCTTTCATATGGCACGTGAACTCTTAGAGCAATAAATAAGGCCTCAGAGTTTGTGCAGGAAAAGAAAGATCGCAGTCAGGGTCCTGGCAGGAAGCAGGTGGTAGATTCAAATTGAGCAATTTGAGGAGGACCTACTGTTTTAAGGGAACTATTTGTGAAGGTGGGTGTTCGGAGGAGAAAAACCACAGAGTCCAGTATTGGATGAGTAAGGGATCCGGCAGAGGCTGCTCAGCTCTCCAGGCACAGAGCAGGGTGGAGCGGTGGAGACTGCGGAGAGGGGCTCCAGATGGCTAAACAGAAGACAACCCTCCTGGAAGAAACGCCACGGGCTGGAATGGTGGGGAAAGGTGCAAGGAGTTGAAGATGAACCTCAGCCTTGAAGGGCCAGAAGTGAGTGGGCCATGTATGTGATGGAGAGAGTTGAGGACAAGTGAACGTGACAGCAGGGGTCAGATTTGGGAATATGCTCTCGGGACGGCCAAGGGCAGAAAGGTGGGACACAAGATTGAAAATATGGACCTATTGTGGAGGCCTTGAATGCCAAGCCGAGTTTGAGCTGACCCTGAGAGCAACTAGGGAATGATTTTCTTTTCTTTCATTCTTTTTTTTTTTTTTTGAGATATTTATTTATTTATTTGTTTGAAAGGCAGAGTTACAGAGAGGCAGAAGCAGAGAGAAAGAGAGGTCTTCCATCTGCTGGTTCACTCCCCAGATGGCTGCAATGGCCAGAGTTGCGCTGATCTGAAGCCAAGAGCCAGAAGCTTCTTCCAGGTCTCCCACATGGGTGCAGGGGCCCAAGGACTTGGGCCATCTTCTACTGCTTTCCCAGGCCATAGCAGAGAGCTGGATAGGAAGTGGAGCAGCCGGGACTCAACCCGGCACCCATATGGGATGCTGGCACGGCAGGCGGTAGCTTTACCTGCTATGCCATAGTGCCCAGCCCTCCAGGGAATGATTTTCAATCAGGCATGAAGCTGACATCTTAAGAAAGTTAACCTGCACCAGTGCAAAGGCTGGCAACAGGAAAGAGGTACCTACAGCAGGATGCTGGGCTCATGCACAACAGCCCAGGACCGGGTCACCCAGGGCAGTGGGAAGATAAAGGGGCTGGTGATGTGGCCCAGTGGGTAAAGCTGCTGTTGTGATGCCAGCATCTCATGTGGGAGTACCAGTTCAACTCCCAGCTGCCCCCACTTCCCATCCAGCTCCTTGTTATCGCAGCTGGGAAGACAGTGAAAGATTTCCCTGCCACCTACATGGGAGACCAAGATGGAGCTCCTGGTTCCTGGCTTTAGCCTGGCCCAGCCCTGTTTTGACCATGTGGGGCGTGAACCAGTGGATGGAAGATTCTCTCTCTCTCTCTTTCTCTCTCTCTCCCCCTCTCCCTCTCCCTGTGTGTGTGTGTGCGCGTGCGTGTGTGTGTGCATGAATATATGTGTCTCCTCTGTCATTCTTTTCAAATTAATTAACAAGTAGGGTAGGGGAAGCGGACGTGAGAATTAATGGCGGGGTGGGGCGGAATTCAGCAGCTGAGCACCTGCTGTGGAGTTGCTCTTCCCCCAAATGGCAGTTCCAAAACGGCAATTGTGATTGAGCTGCACGCACCATCAGTGAACCAAGACAAACGCCCCTCTGATGAGACTGTCTCCAAAACAGGGCTGGTTGAGGAGTCAAAGGCATGACCCTGGAGACGTGGTTTGAACCCTTGCTCTGCCACATGGAGCTGTGTGTCCTCGAGCACGTTGCCGGTCTCCTCCGAGCTGCCTCTGGTCTTCTCCAAATGAGATGCGGGTACTGCCGGGGATTGGGAGACATCCGTCAGCAAGATCTGTGGAACCAGGAGGACCACTTCGGGGGAGGGGGGAAGGCGGGGAGTCGTGTTCTGTCCGATCCCTCTGCAGACCTTGTCTCCCTGGGCGGGGCACAGGTGGAGGAAGCAGAGAGCTGCCCAAACGTGAACTTGAGGTCCCATCTCTCTTCCTCCTGAAGCTGCGCGGTGTGAGCAGGCTTGATTGATTGCTGTAAGCCTCCGCCTCCCAATTATCCCACCGCTGCTAGGGAGCGCAGTCCATTTTCTCTGACAAGCCTTTATTTATTTATTTACCTAAAGCATCGCAGTGTATTTTTTATTTTCCCACATCATGATCCCAAAGGATTTTTTTCTTTCTTTCTTCTGTTCTGTTTTCCTGAGCTTGTCACGGAAGCTAGTTTGAACTGAAAATAATTGCCCCCAATGCTTGCAGCACACTGAAATGCAGGTTAAGGCAGCAAACCCATTCAACTAAAACGAACGTGAAATTTGGTCATTTTACATTTGTGAGGTTTCTATGAGGAGGACTCTGGATTCTCTAATGAAAGTGTCACTGTCATTTTTAAGTAGGCTTTTTATTTATTTATTTATTTATTTTTAATTAAACTTTTATTTAATGAATATAAATTTCCAAAGTACAGCTTATGGGTTACAATGGCTTCCCCCTCCCAAAACTTCCCTCCCACCCACAACCCTCCCCTTTCCAGCTCCCTCTCCCCTTCCAATCACATCATGATTCATTTTCAATTCTCTTTATATACAAAAGATCAGTTTAGTATATATTAGGTAATGATTTCAACAGTTTGCCCCCATATAGCAACACAAAGTGAAAAAAAAAATACTGTTGGAGTACTAGTTATAGCATTAAATAAGAGTGTACAGCACATTAAAGACAGAGATCCTACATAATATTTTTTTTAATTAATTAATTTTCTATGCCATTTCCAATTTAACACCAGGTTGTTTTTTTTCATTTCCAATTATCTTTATATACAGAAGATCGATTCAGTATATAATTAGTAAAGATCTCATCAGTTTGTACCCACGCAGAAACACAAAGTGTAAAAATACTGTTTCAGTACTAGTTATAGCATCACTGCACATTAGACAACACATTAAGGACAGATCCCACATGGGATATAAGTACACAGTGACTTCTGTTGCTGACTTAACAATTTGACACTCCTGTTCATGGCGTCAGTAATCTCCCTAGGCTCTAGTCATGAGTTGCCAGGGCTATGGAAGCCTTTAGAGTTCGCTGACTTTGATCTTATTCCGATAGGGTCACAGTATTTTTTTTTTTACATATAATCCATCCTCTTTCCTTCAGAGGTGTCTGCTTATCTGATAACAGCTATCAAACAACGTGGTCACTCTGACAGTAGATGCTAAGTAGCTGGCTGGCTGCTCTTACTCACCAGCCAAAGTTCAAAGCCATGTTTTCATAAATTGCAAATGACTTCTTGCCATGGAATATTATGTTTGGCTTTGGGTAATTGAAACCATTACTTTAATATCTCCAGAGATAGGAGCCCCCCTTTAGTTGTTCTTCATGCAGTAAATTTGGGGGTGGGATGGAATGCAAAGAATAATAGTAGTCCTGCTTTTCTGATTTTTTAAAAAATTCCTCAGTGGTTAAACTTTTCCTTCTTCCTTAAAATTTATTTAGTTATTTATTTTATTTGAGAGACACAGAGAGAAGGATCCCACCTGCTGATTCACTTCCCAAATGCCTTGCAATGGCTAGGGCTGGCCCAGGTTGAAGCCAGGAGCCAGAAACTCAATCCAGGTCCCGCACATGGGTGGCAGAGACCCAACCACTTGAGCCATCACCTGCTGCCTCCAATAGTACACATTAGCAGGAAGTTGGACTTGGGAGTGGGACTGTGACCAGGCACACAGATAGGGGCTGTGGGCATCCCAAGCAGCATCATAACTGCTAGGCCAAACACTCGCTCCTAACCTTTTCATTCAACACTAATTCGTAAACATTAGTGAGGTCCGGCTAACCCCTTGGCACTGTGCTAGATGCTTAGGGAGACACAGCAGACTTCACAATGTGGTTCCTCTCCTCGAAGTGTTTACTGGGGACATAAGACCCAGGTTAATGATTAATGATTTCCTCTGCCTCTCTGCCGTCACTTACACCACAGCCATAACCAGGAGTAGGCCATTTCATGTGTCCCACTCTCATACCCACTGTTCCTACCTTCCCAGGACACTACCATGCTCCAACTCCAAAAATCAGGTTTTTATTGTTTTGTTTTCATTTTATTTGAAAGAGAGAGAGAGAGAGAGAGAGAGAGAGAGAGATCTTCCATCTGCTGGTTTACTCTCCAAATGCCCATAAAAGCCAGGGTTGGGCCAGGCTGAAAAAACCAGGAGCCAGGACTTCCATTTGTGTGTCAGGAACCCAAGTAGTGAGCCGTCACCTGCTGCCTCCCATGGCACACATTATCAGGAAGCTGGTTTGGAAGCAGAGTCTAGATCTGAACCAGGCATTTCATTATGCCTCCCGAGCAGAGACTTAGGCTTGGTGCCACCCGCCCACCCCTGCAATTCTTTAACCTCGCCAGGACCACATTCTAGCCCTTTGCTCTCCAATACCCTCCTGAGGTCTTTGCTTTTCTTCATACTCAGCTTACACGCAGAGGCCAGCACTCAAAATGTGTCCCTTGCATTCACCCTTGAATCCCTTTTCCTTGATTACATCTGCCTGGGAAAACCCTGCTTGGATCCAGCTCGTCTTCAGTTCTACACCCTTCATCTTAGGAGCTGCTTGTGCCTAGAAAATCCGCTGCCACGTTCAAAACTCACGACTCTCAGCCTCTGAGGGCATGACGAGCAGATCGCTGTCCTGATCCACACAGCCCCGCACTTCCCCACAACTACTGAACGTGGTCTCTGCTCCAAATCTGATCCACACAACCCCGCACTTCCCCACAACCACTGAACGTGGTCTCTGCTCCAAATCTGATCCACACAGCCCCGCACTTCCCCACAACCACTGAACGTGGTCTCTGCTCCAAATCTCCAGCGCCTCTCCCGCTCCTTTACTGCTCTCTGTTGGGCTGTGGCGGCGGGGGGAGGGCTGCCAGCAGCTCGCAGGAGAGACCTTCTCTGTCCTCTTGATGCCCACTTCTCTGTGTCCGTCCCTGTGTGTCCTGCCTTCCCTCCTGCTGCTGCTGCTCAGCCGCTCAGCTTCCTATCTTTTTGATATTTTTTTGCCAACTAAAATGTAGTTTATTTACTTGCTTAAAGCTTTCTTATTGCACATAAGATGTTTCTTGTGGTTGATTCCAACTCTTCTGGGAGCTGTGTTTTGGTTTTCTATTCTTAATTGCTGTTAGTGCCGTTGGTTTGTTTTCTTTCAGGATCAAGGTGGGTATTTCATATAAAATCTTAGTTTTAATTCCTCCTCCGGCAATTCTTTCCTGGATTTGTTGCTTTGCATAACTGTACCCGGGGGGAAACCAGCCATTCTAAAGTCACTAATTTTGATCCTCCTACTCCAACACCCCATGATCTTCTGATTCTACTAGTTAACAAAAAATGTCCGAGGCCAGCCACAGCAGATCCTAATGAACCGTGTAGTGTTGAATCCTGTGGACAGGGAATGTTTCAACATATAAAATTCCTAGGAGTTTAAAGGGCTCCCTTCTGGGCTCACTGGCTCCTGCACAGCAGCCATGGGGATGCATGAGCCAGGTTCCTACCCTAAGCCAGACCCTTCCACAGTGCACTGGATCCCAGTCCTCAGTGTTTATCTGCAAACACGTTTATCTCTTCTGTTTCCTGATGAACACCATTTCTTTTCTATCGGGCCATCCCTAACAGCATAGAAACACGCTGGATTACCACCCATCTTACAAACACAAGACCAAGCCTCCCTTGACCCTACACAAAACCAAGCCCCCTTTGACTCTACTTTCCCCTCTAGCCACCACTTGCCTCTACAGAAAATCTCCTCGAACGCTCTTTCTAAAGCCATTACTTCCAATCATTTCCTCCTTGTAGTCTTTAGAATATACACCCTAGTCAGGCTTTCATTCTGAAAATTGCTCCCCCCAAACAGCTTTCGTCAATATCACCAGTGATCTTCACGTTACTAAATCCGATGGCCGGTCTCATTTCGCATCTTATTCAACTTATCGGCAGATTCTTACGCACCTCATCCCTTCCTCTTTCTTTCAATGCTTTCTTTGCTCGGCTTCAATACATCACTCTCAGTTCCTCCACGGGCCGCTGCTTCCTTTTCTTTCTTTTTTTTTTTTTTTATTAAACTTGTTCTTCCTTATCTTCCGGCTTCCTGGAGTGCCCCAGAGTCACGCCTTCAGTGACTTCTCTGATATCACTGCTTTGAATTTTATTTCTAGGTCTCTGACCCCCAAACTGATGTGTCAATCTGAGATTTCCCCCTTGAGCATACCCGAGTGCCTACTGCATCTCCACTTGGGTGTTTAATAGACATTTCAAGTTTTCTACAGACACCAAAATGAACACAAGATTCTCCCCTCCTCAAAAACTCCTCCTCCCACAACCTCCCTCATCCTCTTACTTGCTCAGAGCGAAATCCTTGCAGTCATCCTAAGCCCCCTTTTCTCTCTCTCTCACTCCACATTCTCAGTTGGGCAGAAACTCTTATTAGTCCCTGCTCGGCCTGCCCAGCCACCAGGCACAATCCACCACCTCCTTCACCGCCGCCTTGTCTCAGCTGCCATTGTCTCAGCTCTTACTGCAAAAGTCCCTTCATTTTGTCTTCCCCTCCATCCTTCCTCTGATGATATCTACTTTCAACACAGCATATGGAGTGAATATGCTTAAAAATCTCAGTACGATCATATAACTTCTTAAACTCTTCCTCTGGCTTTCCAACTCTCTCAGAGCAACAATCAAAGTCCTTTCTCATCACCAGCCAGACCCTCCCCATCTGACCTCACGGCCCTCTCTGGCTCACTCTGCTGAGCCACATGCATGCCGTTCCTTGAACGAGCCCATCTTGGTCCTGCCTCTGGGCCTCTGCACTCGTTAGAGCCTCACCCCTTAGATTTCATCCCACAGGTCCAGACAGGATGTAATGGTAAATCCACATGATGTAATGAACAGGGCTTCAGACTGGGTTGGGAGCAAACATTCAGATGAGGCAGAAGGCTAAAAACTAAAGTGGAAGACCGAGAATTCCAACAACACTTATTGAGCACCTACTACACACCAAATACTTCTCCTTTATTATCTTATTTTACCCTCATAAATGAGCATGGCAGAGAAATACTACTATTTACATTTCACATGGAGGAAATTTAGCTTCAGAGATTTGAAAATGGTGGTGTAGCGGGTAACACTGATGCCTATGGCACTGGCATCCATATGGACTCTTGTTTGTGTCCCAGCTGCTCCACTTTCAAGCCAGTTCCCTACTAAAGGCCTCAGGAAAGCAATGGAAGTTGCTTAGGCAGGAAAAAATTTATTTAGTTAGTTAGTTATTTGTTTGTTTGAAAGTCAGAGAAGGAGAGAGGGAGAAACAGAGAGAGAGAGAGAGAGAGATCTTCCATCTGCTAGTTCACTCTGAAGATGGCCACAATAGACAGAGACCGGCCAGGCTAAAGCCAGGTCTCCCACATGGATGCAGGGGCCCAAATACTTGGGGCATCTTTCACTGCTTTCTCAGGCGTATTGGCAGGGAGCTGGATCAGAAGTGGACCAGTAGAACAGGCGCCCGTATGGGATACCGATATCACAGGTGGTGGCTTTACCCACTCCGCCACAACACTGGCCCTGGTTGCAAACCATTGTTGTAACTGAAGTTTAGCTTACTCAAGAGCTCATTCTCCTCTTTAGACTTCTTTTTTTTTTTTTTTTTTTTTTTTTGACAGGCAGAGTGGACAGTGAGAGAGAGACAGAGAGAAAGGTCTTCCTTTGCCGTTGGTTCACCCTCCAATGGCCACCTCAGCCGGCACACCGTGCTGATCCTGGTCTCCCATGGGGTGCAGGGCCCAAGCACTTGGGCCATCCTCCACTGCACTCCCGGGCCATAGCAGAGAGCTGGCCTGGAAGAGGGGCAACCGGGACAGAATCTGGCGCCCCGACTGGGGCTAGAACCCAGTGTGCCGGCGCCGCTAGGCGGAGGATTAACCTGTTGAGCCATGGCGCCAGCCTAGACTTCTTTATCATCTGCATTCTCCTCCTCTCCTGCTCCCTCCCACTCAGCACGACCATGACTTTTGCTGGAGTTCAACCAAGAGGCACATAAGAAATGGGAGTAATAACAAAATATATTCTCAAAATTTTCTCCTTAGCCTCACAAAGGTTAAGCTTGTCTGCACTTACCTACATGGGTGACAGCAAAAAATTTCAGTGCTGTGGCCTGCGTTACTAAGCCATTTCCTGGTGGTCCTCTCAGCATGAAACAGCTGTCCATTTATTTCTTTGCTGAGCCCGAACGGAATATTCCATTCCTGGAAAATAAAGGCTCAACTTTAAATTGGAAATCTGTATTTTTATCTCACAAATTGATGAGATCTTCAACAATTTGGAAGGAAGCGGTGTTTCTGCTGCCATCAGCTACAAAGTGTTGGACGCCCACAGTGGTATTTATCAGATTTACATGGATTCCAGGTGAATCTGAATCAGTGGCTACAAAGGAGGACTGTTCAGCTAATTGCTAGTCTGTTCTCCCAGAATGCCTCTGATTTAAAAAAAGCAACAGAATCCAAATAGAGTAAGAAATTAAAATTGGGTTTTGTTCCCCACTGAAATTCCTGAGACTGCCAGAGAGGGGAGAAGGGGACATTTTTGCTATTTCTTTACAAAATCCATTCCCTTTCAGGATAAAGTTAAAACTGTTTATTAGCTTTGCTGGGACAACAAACAATCCTAAAATTTCAGTTACAATAACAAAGGTTGATTTCTTGCTCAGGTTCCACATCAGTTCTGGGTCATTGTGGAATCAACTGTAGATCTGTTCCATGGGTTGAATCCATTCCAGAGCCCAGTGGAAGCAGCAGCTCATGTATCAGTCAGCCATTCCTGGTGGCAGAATGGGGAGGCAAGCGAGCTGTTGGAAATGAGGACCTAAGGTTTCTTCTGCTCAAGCGTGGGACATGTCATGTCTGTTCACATGTCACAGCTAAGGTAAGTCACATGACTCAGCCCAATGTCAACGGGGCAGAAATGAACATTCCTGCCGCAGGAGGCACTTAAAGTCCCATGCAATGAGTACAGATATATAATCTGTGAAGAGCTGGGAGCCATAGTAAACTGTATCACAGGATTCAAACCTCATAGTATAGCCAGCCTCCTCTCACACCATCCCTTATCTTGTTCTGAACACATTTGTTGGTCTCCCCCCACCCAAACATCACAGGATCCCCACATTCCATGTCTGCTTCCTAAGTGGAAAATACAATTTCCTCCATTTTTCTACCAATTAAAATTGCCCTCAGCCTACACGGTCCAGTTCATATTCCATCTACTTTATAAAACCCTTCTCAATTCCTCAGTTGAAATTAGAGACTCTTTCCTTGAAGTCAGTGATGCAGACTGGTCATATATCTATTCAGCTCTAAGGTAGCTAAATAACTGGGTAACTCTGGTAACTTTCTTTTAAGTTCACCACTGGGAATCTGGATAAAAATTTCCTGATAGAAACCAGGAATTCTATTTTCTTGGAGTCCCCCTCCATCTTCTTTGGGGTTAAAGTCTTGACCATTATAGACATTTAATAATCTGCATTGAGTGCCTAGAAACCTACATATTCTCCATCAATATTATATTTGATGTGAGTATGTAAGCCTTTCTACAGCAGGCACATGTGGCAAACCACATCGAGGACTCTCTGGGGACTTCTCCTCAGACAATAACAGTTACAAAGATTAACCTGTCATTTCCACAACCAGGTCTTTTTCAGTTGTGTGCGTGGTGTGTCTTTGTGTGTGTGTATTGATTCCCTAACTTTCCACCAAGAGTTTTGGGCACCATGTTTTCAGCCTGATTGCTCCATTGAAAAGTATCATTTCTTTCTTTCCTTTTCACTGTATCATCATTTCTTATATGCGGTTTTCTGTGTGATGCACGTGCTATGCCAAGTGGGGGGTGGCAGACATACAGTGGCCTATGGAAGTTGTGCTTTGAGGCAGTCTTAAGAGAAGGAAACACACTGCTACAGAATCCAGGTTAGATTGTCCT
Organism: Lepus europaeus; assembly: GCF_033115175.1. Lineage (NCBI taxonomy): Eukaryota > Metazoa > Chordata > Mammalia > Lagomorpha > Leporidae > Lepus > Lepus europaeus. Next base: position 109,708,935 of record NC_084828.1, on the reverse strand, counting down.
CTGCTCCTTAGTGGATCTGTGGTCTTGGGCAAGTCATTTAACCTCGTCTATCCTTGAGATTTTCTTATTCGTTAAAGATAGAGAGAGTGGAGGGGGAAAAATAGAGACAAACAGAAAGCCAGGAAAAATGCATAGAATCGAGCACAGCATGTTGTAGGAGCACAGTATCATCGTGGTATGTTTCATGGGAAAATGCTGTAAGAATCTGCCGTTCCATAATAGATCATTGACGAATTTGGAGTCAGTACCCACATGATCTTGATGTGTCAGCGTGGAACAGGTCACTTGTTTCTCAATCAGCCCCCTCAGCCTCAGCTATCTGTTTACCCTCAGGCCTTAACAATTCTAGTGGGTATTGTCAAATGGAGTTTTTCCAACTTAATGAGCCCATCCTATCTCATATGGATATGGTGGAGAAAGTCCAGAGATAATAGCTCTACATTTCCAATGCCTGCGAAACCCAGAGTCCATTGAGAAGTGGGGAAGGGAACTAGAACTTCATGGTCTTCCAGGTTGGTTACATGATAGCAGCCCCTTCACCTGGAATCCAAAAACAAAAGGTCCTTGAGAATCAGGCTCACTTTCAACAATGTTCTTTTCCTCTCCCTAATCAATAAATGCGTTGGATTTTATGAAAAGGGTTTAGAAGGTACTTTGAATAGGTAGACATATGAAAACTTCTGTTCCATTCAGACTGTGGGCAGATCACAGGTTTTCTCAGATTTCCAAAGAGTCTAGAGAAATCTATTTTTAACAACTCTCTCCCTTTTTTCTTATCGCAATTATATCAGCTCAGGTCCTCCAGAGAGTCAGAACCAAAAGGATGTGTGTAGATATGTAGACAGAAATCTATTTTAAGAAATTGGCTGATATGGAGGCTTGGGGAGTCCAAAATTTGATGGAGAGAGCCAGCAGGATGGAGAGTCAGGGTGGAGTTGAAGTTCATGTCCAAAGGCAGTCTTCTGGCAATAATCCCTTCTTGCTCAGGAGAGGTTGCTCTTTGTTTGAGTACAGCTTTACTAAATAAGTGAGGTACATCCACATTGTAGAGGGTACCCTGATTTTCTCAAAGTCCACTACGTTAAGTGTTAATTTCATCCCAAAAATACTTCCACAGAAACATTCAGAATACTGTTTGACGAAACATCTGGGCATTATGGCTTTGCCAAGTTCAAACATAAAATTGACCATCACAGTAATAAAAAAGAGAAAATATCCCAGTGACACGAGAAGTAGCATTGCAGGAACTGAGAGCAAAAAGGATCCTTTGAGATCATTGAGTCTGTCCTCTTCATTTTACAGATGAGAAAATTGAGCCTCAGAGATTACACAGTGGTTTAGCTAGAAGGCTGGCATTAGATTGCAGGTACTCCAATTCTTTCTACAGCTACCAAATTCAGCCTTGGTTTTAAAACTCAGCATAAGATACAATTGAATGTCCTTCTGTGAAAATTATGCTTGAGTTTAAATTTGGGTTATTTGTGTGGCAACTGCAAAGCCAATTGCAATTCGATCCAAGTTTTCTTCTTAACACATCTACAAAAAAGGAGGCTGTTCCCCCATGTTTATGGCAGCACTATTCAACAACAGCCAAGAAATAGGAACAACCAAGTGTCATCCATTGACCACTGGATAGAGAAATGTAGTACAAACACACGGTGGAATATTACTTAGCCATAAAAAGGTGAACTCTTGTCATCTGCAACAACATGGATGGAAATGGAGGTTGTTATGTTAAGTGAAAGAAGCCAGGCACAGAAACAGAAGCAGCACTATTCACTCACATGTGGAGTCTAAAAAGTGATGATCTTACTGGAGTTAAAATGGTGATGCCAGAGGCTGGAGCAGGAAGCCAGGCGGAGAGGTGTGGGAAGGTTACTGAGCTGATAGGAGTAAGAAGTTCCAGGGTTCTCTTGCACACTAAGGTGACTATAGGTAAGGTTACTTACTATATATTTCTCTAGTTTTCAAAAACCGAGGTGATAGGATTTTGAGTGTTTGCTCTATAAAGAAATGTTAAAATGTTTGAGGAGATAGATATGTTTACCCTGATTGGACATTATACAAGGTACACATGTATCAAATCATCACATGGTACCCCACAGAAATATAAAATTTTTATTATCTGTTAAATTTTTTAATTAAAAAATGTTAAAGGTAATTTGTTGCAAAATCATTGCATACTTAACATGTTTGTTGTAATCTGCTTTTTCTGACGTTGCTGAAGCCAACCATGGAAGAAGCCACTAAGAGAGTTTTTGTGCCAGGAAGGTATGGTTTAGATGTCTAAGAAAAAAATATACTTCATTAGAAAATTATGCCTTGTTTAATGCCCAAAGTTCTGGGCTGTCTGGTTCCATTGCAGGTATCTACTTAATGAATTATAGGAAACACAGTAATGAAGCAAAGCAACTCTTGTCAGTAGACGTGCAAAGGAATTCTGTCCAAGGAAGGGATAGCCCTTCCTCACTCCAAGAAAAAGTCAATTTTGCATCCATTTGTATTGTGTTTCAATATTCCTTACTCCATAAATACACGTAGTATACATTTCTGTTTTGACTTCACCTTTAAGCCAGTTATAACATCTGCCTGGATCTCTAACTTAAAGAGTCAAATAAAATCTTTAACACATATTTATTTTATATCTCTGAGAGTCATGGTGTTGCCTTTTTTGGAAAATTATCCTTTCATAGATGTCATGTCTTTGCCAGCCCAGAAAAGGGATGTGCTGCTGAAGTGCAGTGGACCTCATGCACAGCACCTACTCCACTCCATTCGGCCCAAATCCCTACATTACAAAAAAGTTCATTGAAGATGTCATGAGGCTTGCTGCACTGAAATCTTGAAAAAGAAAAAAAATAGAAGCAGAAACTCTGACAGCAAAAGAAACAGGTTGGAGAAGAGGAGAAAGAGCACACAGACTTCTAACCACTTAAGAAAGGAGCTGAGAAATTAGGCTGGGAGGGCAGAAGGCGGCTAGGGGCAAAGAGGGGACACAACAGCTGAAAGCAATTGTCTCTTCCACTGCCCGAATTGCCAGCGGTCCCTAACGGACTGCCCACTCCAGCTCCACAGTCCACATTCACTCTTAAAGGGAGTTGGGAGTGTTTGGGGCTCAGTGTCCTCTCTAGTCGGTGGGGTGGCAGCCTGGGCTCTACTCTGCTGTGCCAACAGCCAGGGAGAGTCTGTGAGAAGGCCTCAAGAGGACAGGAAAGTGGGAGAGGAAAGGACTAGAGTACGTCCTAACTCCGAGGTGGCTTTGTTCTCCTCGGCTCCCTGTCACCTGGACCCCCTAGTCCCAGCCTCCATCTCCATACAGAGAGCTGGAGCAGCAACACACTCCCCAAGCTAAACACAGGGCTGCACTTCTGCCCCTCATACTGTCTCTGTGATTGACACTTTGCGGTCATTTTTGTCCCTGCCTGGTCACTCTGCTCTCAGCTTCCTTTTTGCTCTTTTTAAACAGATTTATTTATCTATAATTAATTCATGCATTTAAAAGGCAGAGTGACAGACAGAGGGAGACACACACACACACACACACAGAGGAGGGACAGAGAGAGAGAGAGAGAGAGAGAAACTTCCACCTGTTGGTTCACTCCCCAAATGCACACAGCAGCTGAAGCCAGGATTCAGGAGCTCCATCTAGGTCTCCCACATGGGTGGCAGGAACCCGAGTACTTGGGCCATCACTTGCTACCTCCCAGGCACATTGGCAGGAAGCTGGATTGGAATTGTGGAGTAACTGGAACTTGAACCAGGGATTCCGATATGGGATGCCAGTGTCCCAAGCAGCGCTTTAACCCTCTGCACCACAATGTCTACTCCTGTGCACCCAGCCTCTTTGTGGCCTTGCTGCAGGGCTGTTGCCATGGCTTCAGCTCTCCCTGACACCTCTGCCATCTACTCCATGATGGCCACTTGCTTGGGGTTCTTCTGCTCAGTCTTTCCAGACAGCTGAGCTTTAATGCAATGCCAACAGACCCCCTTTCCTCCTCTCCATTCTCCTGTGGGGTGTGAGGAAAAAACAGTTTACCATTGTTACACTACTGTCCCCTGTGGTCACATCTGTAGGGTTTTTCAAATGAGGAGACAGGACACAGGAGCGTCCATTCTAAGAGCACGCCACTGGATAGCTATGTGCTTCCACTTTTATTTAGAGGCTACCAGCAAGTTTACAAGTCAGCAGGCACATAGGCAAGGTTATACATCAACTTAAGGATTTGGGAAAAGGAATTTGATCTGGTAGTCTAAGATAGGGATTAGAGCTGTGTTGTAAATCTTCAGAGACAGGCTCATTTAGATGCTCCTGCAAATTTACAAATTCCCAAAAAATATCCCGGGTACCAATTCATATCCATTAGCCCCCTGCTGCTACTGCTGCCACATTCCTTTGGGGGCAGGTGTGCTCCCCTCCCCTGCCTGTTTTGGCGTGAGCAGAAGCTGCAGCCATGCTGAGGTCTGGACTTATTTAACTGCTAGTCTACTGCTGCCACATTCCTTTGGGGGCAGGTGTGCTCCCCTCCCCTGCCTGTTTTGGCATGAGCAGAAGCTGCAGCCATGCTGAGGTCTGGACTTATTTAACTGCTAGTCTATTGGTCAAAGCAGATCACAAGGCCAATCTTGGGGTCATGTTCGCAGCACGGGAGGGGGACAAAGAATGTATGGCCATATCTAATTTGTCACAGATAATGATAAAAATGAATGATAATAAATATTTGCATAATGCTTGGCAGTTAGGATATTTTTACAAACATTATATTATTTGAAAAAGTCAGACTTTATTTGCGTTTTATAAATGGGACCACCATGACATAGTTAAGTGACCTGTCCAAGTTCACTTGTGTGGCAGGTGACAGAAGGAGGGCTCATTTCAGGCCTTCTAGTTGTTTAACTCACACGTTTCCTGCGGTCTCTCACTGCCGAGTTCTAACCCCAAGGGAACATGGAAAGAATTCCTTTCTTTCTTTCCATGGAAATGTCCACCTGGCAACCCCAAACAAAAATGCTGGACAACTAGAGAGAGAGATTGAAGAGCTATGAAAAATAGACCAAGGAAACTGAAGGGCTGAAACATGTGTTTGTGACCCTAAATTGTGACTTCTAGAATTTACTGAAACTGTGTTGACAATGACAAGGCCAAAGGCAAAGTTCTGAGGCAGCGGTTCACAGCTACAGTGTAGACATGGTTTACATTTGCCAGACCTGGTTACAGGCATTTCCATGGTGGATCTCCAGGAGAGGAAGGCTGGATCTTGGCGCAATTTCCTTTGAGCTGCCAACTTTGTGGGTTTGGGACAGGTATGTGAGCCCCCATGGGTTATCTGAAACAGCATCATAGTGTCCTGGATGGAGCCTGGTCAGCCATTTGAGCTGATGGTGAACGAAGAAAGGAGAAAGCGAGGAAGAGATACAGGAAAGAAGCAGGGAGAGATGGCGGAGCAGCTCAGAAGCCCAGGTCTCATTTCGCTTCCCCAGCAGCTCCGGTGCCCTTAGCCACAGAGAGGACACAGCTCTGCGAAGCTCTGCCGGTACTGCTGGACAGATTGTACGGCAGAAGGGCTGGCCCAAATCCAGCCTGCACTCTACTTTCCAAGCTGTGTGCTCTGGACAGACGGTGCCGACTCAGGGTAGCAAAGGGAGCTTTCCCTACTTGATTCAGAGGCACATGTCTTGGTCATGTGGTTTTTTTCCAGTTAGTGCTACGAGGGGCCCTGCCTCAGTAGCAGGTGCATTGCTTACTGCAAAGTAGGCTTTGGTCTCCTAATTTCAAAAGTCCTTTCAAGGGAGCCGGTGCTGTGGCCTGAAAGGTTAAGCCTCTGCCAGCAGTGCTGGCATCCCATGTGGGTGCTGGTTTATGTCCTGACTGTTTCTCTTCCAATCCAGCTCTCTGCTATGGCCTGGGAAACCAGTGGAAGATGGCTCAAGTGCTTGGGCCCCTGCACCCATGAGGGATACATGGAGGAAGCTCCTAGCTTCAGACTGGCCCAGCTCCAGCCTTTGCAGCCATTTGGGGAGTGAACCAGTGGATGGAAGACCTTTCTCTCTGTCTTTCCCTCTCTCTGTCTATAACTCTGCCTCTCAAATAAATGATTTTTTAAAAAAAGTCCTTTCAAAAGCCTGTCACCTCTGACCTGGATACCCGTCCTGCCACTTCCATAGGCTTGTGGACTGCTTTTGCACAGCCTGTTTGGCAGGTCCCTGGGCTCCTTTGTTGCTCCCGTCCACATGTGAGAAATGAGGGAGCTGGAGACCAGGTGGCACTGGTGTCTCTTCCTGGTTATAATAACGTGCTACAGCTTGCAATGCTGTGATGGACAATAAATCAGGGAGCAGGTCAATGTTGAAGCTGTCATCTGGGCTTTGCTCTGTATAACTTATGTTTTCTTATTTCTGGTCATTTTGACAGCCCTAACCTCTCTGGGGAACAAAGGACCACAGGTCTCCAAAGAAAAAGTTTCAAATTGAATTAAGATAAAGAGTCATAGATACAAGCAAACATTAGGTCTCTTTTTCTCCCTCATTTTTTTACCCAAACACACATGTATACCTGTGTAACATGCACATGTGCACATGTACACACACACACACACACACTGAGCTCAGAACCCAGCTTCCTTCATTTCAAAGCACAACAGCACACCATATTACCCTAGACACGATCCTTTCACGCACTGTAACTCGCATCTGTAAAACCCAGAAGCAACTGAAGTGCTGAGAATTCATGCCCAGGACGTTCCTGCTCACCCACATCCTTATCACAGGTTTAAGGGAAGGGGTCCTAAGTCAAAAGGAGTTGCTTCGCCTCCCCACATCTCTCCGCACAGTAAGTACCCTCCAAACCCTCTGAAGCCACCTTGCACCTCCCAGACTCGTCTTTGTAACACGAAGGAAGCCCCAGTCCATTCTGAAATCTTGTATTCATTGTCCTCTACCCTCTGTATCTCCCTGTTATTTATATTTTCTCATCAAGCAAAGACTCCCGGCTAACAGAGGCAGAGAGGTAGCGACTTCATTATTTGTGCTGACAAGTTCTAGGGAGTAGGAGACAGAAGAGCGGAGGTGGAGAAAGTCAGACTTAGTGGATTCCATGCACGAAAATGAGGGAGACGGAAACTGAGGAACAAGGGAAGTGAAGGCATTCAGCTAACACTGAGGTGACACTTCCCCAGCACCGTGGGCGCCAGTGCTGCTAGAATGTCCACTCGGATGTCCCACAGGCAGCTGATGATCAACAAGTCCTAAACTGAACTCATTTCTCCGTGCTGCGCGTGACCCTCTTGTCCCCACACTGGGATCAGCACCGCCATCCGTGCAGGGAGTTTCTCACGTTATCCCCTTCAGTCCTCCCTGCCAACCGTGATGGTCATGATCACCCCCATTAACAGATGGAGACACTGAGACCCAGAGAGGCTGAGTGTCACCGTCTGCTAGGGCTGCCCTAACAAAGCACCACAGCCTGCGGGACCTAAAGGAAACTGATCTTCTCACAGCTCCAGCACCAGGGTGCCTGCAGAGCTGAAGGCCCCTCTCGGTGGTGGCTGGTGGGTGAGGCTGCTCCCTGTGTCACTACACGCCTCCTTCTTCCTGCGTTCCTCTGGGTCCACACTTCCTCCTCCTCTGAGGTCGCTAGTCGTGGTGGACTAGGGCCCACCCCAGGGACTTCAGTGTAGCTTGATTGCCTTTGTGCAGAACCTATTGCTCTATCAAGTCACAGCCTGAGCTCTTGGGAATTAGAACTTCAATGCTGTGTATGGATTTTGGAGCAGGGGGCACAATTCCAACCAAAACATTATTTAAGCTCAAAGACTTCTCTGGGGGACAGTGTTTGAAGAATGGAGCTCACCTGGGTGAAAGTGGAGACCGCAGGCAGGGATTCGAGAGAAGAGCTGAAGGCAGAGGGAACACAATTCACAAGGGGTGAAGGGGAAGGAGCAGGATCAGACAAGGACAGCTCGTGCGGAGGAACGTGAAGCTGCCAGGGAGGGAGGGTCCTGACCTTGCGCTCACAGCCTTGGCAGCGGCACACCCAGCACAGTGCCCTGGGCCTGCCCTGCACACCTGCTGACCCTTGTAGACGCTGGGTTTGTGTCTGGATGCATGATGACTGCGGCAAGCACTGACCTTGGGCTAAAAGAAGTGAGGCAGAACCCACCAGAGGAGTCTCTGAGCTCCCGGAATAAGCAGGCCAGGAAAGGGGCTGAGTCATAAGAAGCCATAGGAAGACAGAAGGCAGGGAGCAGTGCTTGGGGAGACGCTGGACAGAATGGGTCCAAACTGAAGCTTCCCACCCACCAGAGACTTCATCAGAGAACCGAGGGAAGGGTGTGGGAGGAGGAGAGGGACAGGACAGAGATAACACTGTGTTTCCCTTGCTTCCCAATTTACCTTCTCTGGGAAACCCACAGAAAGATACAATGATTAAAAAATAGGAGCATTTGAGCCGTTAATATGGGAAAACTTGTCAGAGGAAACTGGACAAAACCACATGAACAAGAACATCACCAAGTGAGGGACTGGGCCCTTGGCACATAACACAGAGCCTGGCACATGCGAGGATCTGACGAATACTTGAACACTTGTCCTCTGGGTTATCAATGAGGAGATCCCAAGGATACCGAGGGCTTGCAGGGGAATCCTAAGACTTTGTCCCCAGCCTGGGAGACTCATTTGTGAGAAGGGGGAAATTATCACAATTTGCTCTCTTTTAAAATCTTTTCAAAGCCGACTTTTTTTCTGATACCAAATAAGTGGCTACATTACACCAGGACAGACAGTATGCTTTACGTAAGGATGTGGATATCTTTAAGAGATGTGGTTTTTTCCCCCAAAAACCTCTTATTTGAGGTATATAAACTTCATGCATTTCATAAAGACAACTTTAGAAACACAGTGATTCTTCCCGCCCACACTCTCACCCTTCTTCCTCATCCCTCTCCTATTCCCATTCTTATTTTTTTACTAAGATCTATTTTCAATTAACTTTATACACATAAGATTAACTCTTTTTTTTTTTTTTTTTTTTTTTTTTTTTTTTTTTGGACAGGCAGAGTGGACAGCGAGAGAGAGAGAGAGACAGAGAGAAAGGTCTTCCTTTACCATTGGTTCACCCTCCAGTGGCCGCCACGGCCGGCGCACCGCGCTGATCCGAAGCCAGGAGCCAGGTGCTTCTCCTGGTCTCCCATGGGGTGCAGGGCCCAAGCACTTGGGCCATCCTCCACTGCACTCCAGGGCCATAGCAGAGAGCTGGCCTGGAAGAGGGGCAACTGGGACAGAATCCGGCGCCCCAACCAGGACTAGAACCTGGTGTGGCAGTGCCGCTAGGCGGAGGATTAGCCTGTTGAGCCACGGCGCTGGCCAAGATTAACTTTAAGTAAAGAGTTCAACAAATATTATGAAGAAAACAAATGTTGCTCAACAGTGGAGACAAGGGTTGTTCAAAGTCATTGCATCTCAAAGTGTCAATTTCAGTTCTATAGATTACCTTTTAGGTGCTCTGTTAGTTACCACAGATCAGTGAGAACATATTTGTCCTTTTGGGACTGGCTTATTTCACTAAGTATAACGTTTTCCGGTTGCATCCATTTTGTTGCAAGTAACAGGATTTCATTTTTTTAACCACTGTGTAGTATTCCATGGTATACATATCCTATAGTTTCTTTATCCAGTCTTCAGTTGATGGACATTTGAGTTGATTCCATATCTTAGCTATTGTGAATTGAGCTGCAATAAACAAAGGAGTACAGATAACTCTTATATTTGCTGATTTCATTTCCCTTAGGTAAATTCCCAGGAGTGGGGTGGCTGGGTCATATGGTAGGTCCATATTCATATTTCTGAGGTATAGAAGCTGTGTTTTGAATTTTTAAAATTTTTCATCCTATTGACCTGAGTCACATTGATAATTTGCCCTATTTTCTGTCTTTAAGCCCTGAGCTTCTTGTGTCTTAATGGACATTTATGCAGGAGAGTATGCAAGTCTTCCTACCAGCAAACTGCAGCGTTATTTGTCAGATCCGCTGTTTTACGTTTTTGGCTTCGAGTGGCATTAGAAAATCAAGAAATTGTCAGAGAAAGCATTTCTCACCCACAAAGGAGCGATTCTGAGGAAACGAACTATGAAGAAACAGTTGGCAGAGAGCAGAGAGAGCAGGTGGGGCCTGGAGGGCTCCCGGACAAGGATGCAGCTTCAAAAGCCTGGGGGAGGCTGCTGAGCCCTCAGGGAAAGCAGCAAAGACAAGCAAAAGACACATTAAACACCCGCCACTGACGGGCACTTGGGATTAATATGAAACTGATGGACCAGAATTGAGATCACAGACAGAGGAAGAGGCATGCTGGGTACTTTCTGATGGGATGCTACACACTGGCCGTGTTACCTTGCTGTGTGCTGGATATTTTTCCAATCCTGTAAACATTCATTAGAGTTGTTCTGCTATGCAACTAAGTTGTCTGGAGACAGTGTGAGCCTCCTGGGTCTTCACTGTTAAGTGTTTTAGGTAGGACCAGAGCAGCATTGGTTCTAGAGATGGTTTTGCTCCTTTCTTGAAACAAACACCTTATCAAGGGCTCTATCTGATGCTCTTTGAATTCTGAGGCTTTCCCCTGTGGCTGGTGCACAGGGACTCTTTCTGGTCCTGTGGGAGCCCCAGTTATATGCCCTCTAATCCTGCGGCTGGTTTGTTTACGGGACTCACATGGTCTCCTGTCCTCCATGTGTAATCAGTATGAAGCTGCAGACTCAAGGCGAACCTTCTGCAGAGCCTGGAGTCCGTGGGTGCAGACTTTGCCTCACTATGACCCTGCCCTGAGTACTCCAGCTGCCTCAGCCTCCTCAGCTCCCTAGCTTTATCTCCTCCACTCAGAGCGAACACTGGACCCAGCCACAGCCCACCCTCGTGTGCCACAACTTGGACGTTCTCTTCAGGCAGGAAGCCGGAGCAGTCACAGGACTCACTGTCCTTCATTGCTCACGTCCATCGTCTTGACTGTCCCATGCATTTTGTTCAGTTCTTTCTTTTTCAGGTGGGAGGGCAAATCCTGTCTCTGCCATCTTGCGCTGGAGTGGAAGTCACTCTGTGCACTTGCTTCTGTCAGCAAGTCCAGAACCACAGACAAAGCCAGCCTAGGTCAGTCTGTCTTGATAAAATGTACTTACTCACCATAGTTTTCATTTTCTTGGTGCTGCCTCAGAATTCTCTTTAGTTAATCATGAACAAAAAGCAGTCCACAGGGTTACTACGGATTATCTTCTCTGCTCATTGTAATGCCCTTCTCGGAAAGACCAGTGCTTGGCAGTGGAATTGGAGTAATAAAGTGGAGATTAAAGTGTCTTTAGTCACACAAACCAGGCTTCCACCACTGCCTCTTCCACCTACCAACTGTGTGAACTTCCACAAGTGCTTTAATCTCACCGTGATTGTCTCTATCAACAAAAAGCCAAGGCTGAGACACGATGTGTCAAGAAAGATTTTTTTGATTTGTACCATGCATGTTCCTGAATTCTGTTTTAAGGAAGACCTATTTTCTTATTTTAAAAATAGCTTAAAGTAAGAAAAGATGAAATAAATGGTGTAGACACTGTCAGAGACACAGGGCCATCCTGAGTATTAATTGAAATAACGTACATGCTCAGTCAGGTGGAGTTGTCACTGAGTCCATCTTCCCATGGCTCCAAGTCCAGAGTAGCCATACTCTAAATAGCCAGCTGAACTTAGCAGATAACAAAAATGTGTCTTCTATACAATCCCATTTCCTTACTTACCCTTCTACAAAATCCTGGGAGCTTGTCTAAGAGCCCAGTTGGGTTCTGCAAGGAGAGTTTGGAATTCCTTAAATGCACGAATGTTGCTCTACAGATCTTCACTGAATGAACTTTGATGGAGAAAAACCGCAAAAATGCTGGCAAGGGAAGATTTTAGGTAATCTTTAACATTCATATGAATGTAGATTGATGATAGTTACTAGCTGAATAGAGACAAAATAAGGAATAAATAAAACCTACTTAGAAAAACAAGGAAATCAAATTGGTAACTAGCCTTCATCGCATACTTGCAATTTGTCTTTAATGAGTCACTACCTCTTACTCTATGAACCCTTGAATCATGCCTGAACTCCTGTGCTTTTTCTGTCTGACCTTTAAAATGGCTTCAGGGAGCACACGTGTGACCTAGTAAGATACTGGTTAAGACAGCTGTGTCCTGTACAGGAAGTGCCTGCATTTGCTACCAGTCTTTGACTTCCATTTTCAGTTTCTTGCTAAATGCAGACTCTTGGAGGCAGTGGCAACAGCTGAAGTAGGAGGGTCCCTGTCACCCACATGGGAGACCTGGACTGAGTTCCCAGCTCTCAGGCTTTGGTCTTTGCCCAGCCCCTACTATTGTGCACATTTGGAGAGTGAAGTAGTGGATGAGTGTTCTCTCTCTCTCTCTCTCTCTCTCTCTCAAGTAAAATAAATAAATAAATAAAATGACCTCAGAATCCATCTCAACACTATGGTCCAGGCAGTGGAATGTTCAGAGTTGGCATAAGATCTGAAACTTCTTTTTCATCCCATGAAAGTATAAATGTCCATTTTAAAGATTCATACAATAACCTAGACAAATAATTCTTAGACTCCTTATTTCAATGGCTTTGTTTCCACTTCAACCATCTCCTCTCATCCTAGAAACTGCACACTGGTTGTCTTTATATCCTTCCAGGTGACCACAATTTGCAATATTTCCAATGCTGTCTTGATTTCACTTCTCTTGCCCTTGTTCTTTGGTGCTCCATTTTGTCTAAAAGTTCCTCTCCTGACTTTTATTTTCCATTCTGGATCCCAGGTTGAGCTTCTATATCACTTTCTGCCTGTATCTTCAAATTCCTTGTCAACTCAGTCCCCATCTCACCCTTCATACAGCAACCTCATGCCAATTCCTGTCTTTTCCTTATCCTTTTTCCACTAGCACTAAATCCTCATATTCTTAGTTGTGCTTGTTTGTAAATGGAGTGCCACAGAGCTCCATTTACTCTTTTCCATCTGGCTTCTTTCACTCAACATTGTATTTGTGAGATTTGTTGTTTTCCTACCGTCAGTTGTAGTTTAGTCATTGTTGTTGCTCTTGGAGTGTTTCACATGATATCCCACAATTTATTTATCATTGCCATTTGGGTGTTTCCAGATGGAGCTGGTGTGAGTAGCGCTGCTGGGAACATTTCTGTAAACGTCTTTTGGTCCGTGGGCTCACACTTCTTCTGGAGATATGCCTGTGAGTGGAGTGACTGTGTAGTAAGTTACATTATATTCCACGTTAGTAAACATGACCACAATGTTCTCCAAAGCGTCTGACCCCATTGACACTCATGCTGTGGTATGCATCAGTATCTACAGCTCAAAATCCTCACCAGAACTTGGCAGAGTCAGTCTTACTAATTTTAGCCATAGAGGTACATGCATATTTTTAATTTGCCTTTCTGTGATTGCTAACTGAGAGCTGCCCACATATGCTGGACATTTGGGATCCTTTTTTAAAAAATCTCCTTTTAAGTCTCTTGCCTGTGTTTCTTCTGTGGACATTTTCATTTTCTTATTTGAATTGTGGTCATTCTTTATATCATCACTGTCACACCCAACATCAGATGTGTGTGGCTCATACTCTTTACTCTCTGGCTTGCTCCTTCACTCTCTCAATGGTTACTTTGGAAAGATATGGGCTTTCAACCTTAACTAAATTGCTTGATCTTTTCTTCATTGGCTGGTGCTGGCAGTCTCCTGTTCTAGACAGTATCTCCTAGTCCCTATCTTGAAGTGCTCTCTCCGCAGTGTTTCTGGGAGCATGCATTTTCTCAGAGCTCCGCACCTTTGCAAGGATCTGTTTCAGCAGCCTTCAGGGACTCTTCTCTTTCCCCGTTCTCAGCATGGCTACCCCACTACAAAGTGCTGTGAGCTGCCTCTTGGCTCTATCTCCTTCCCCCTCAACTTTCACCTCTTGTAAGATCCAATTCTCTCTAGCACCAACCTGGAGTACTTGGCATGTACTGAGTACTTTGATTCAACACTTAGGACCACAAACTCCATTGAGAAATTTCTAAGTGTTGGGCTTTGTGTTGGGTGCTGGGACTGGTCAGGTGAAAATCAGAAAGTCCCTTCACTTGGACAATCTACAGAATGATGACACCTATAATGTATTCACACTCAGACATTTTGGGCATCAACTCCCTCACTCCCCAAGATGCTCTTACAGTATAGAGTTGGCCCTATCATCTCCTTACCCACCCAAGGCGTGAGCATGATATTAGACTTCTCTTTCTCACTCATTTAATAGCCAAAGCTATGACAAGGCCTGTTTGTCTTAACCCTGCACTTCAAACTCCTATTTTCCATTCTTTCCTTTCCCGCTAGTGGCCCTCCCATTAGTTCCTTATTGTACCTATAATAAATTCCTAAACTAAGCCTCCTTAATAGATCTTTACATCCAGTCTCTTGTCCCTGTCACCTCATGAGAACATTTCCTCTAGGACAGAAGCTTCCAAGAAACAACACGTATTAAGCTATTTTTCATTACTATATTGAAATACCTGAGACTGGATACTTAAAAAGAAAAGAGGGGTTAGCACTGTGGCATAGTGAGTAAAGCCACTGCTTATGAAGTCAACATCCCAAATAGGTGCCAATTCATGTCCCGGCTGCTCCACTTCCAATCTAGCTCCCTGGTAACAGTCTGGGAAAGCAGTGGAAGATGGCCCAAGTGCTTGGGCCTCTGTACCCATGTGGGAGACCCAGAAGAAGCTCCTGGCTCCTGGCTTTGGCTTGGTCCAGCTGTGTCTGTTGTTGCCACCTGGGGAGTGAACGAGCAGATGGCTGATTTTCTCTCTCTGTCTCTGTAACTTTAACTTTCAAAATAAATACATAAATCTTAAAAAAAAAAAAAAGAAATTTATTTAGCACACAATGTTGAAGGCCAAAAGCCCAAATACCATAGAGCAGTCTCTGGCAAGGATCCCCTTGTCTGCATCATGGCATAGTAGTGGTGACAGCAGGTGTAGAACGAAGGCAACACAGTGAGACAGGAAGCCAGAGAGGGGGAAGGGTCAGTCTTGTGACCTTCTACCGTGTTCCACCTCTTTTTTCTTATGATTTATTTATTTGAAAATCAGAGTTACAGAAAGAGACAGGGAGAGAGATCTTTACTCGCCAGATGGATGCAATGGCCAGCCAGGGCTGGGCCAGGCGGAAGCCAGGATGTGCTCCATCTCTTAAAGGCTCCCTACCACATTTCAACACCACCATGGTTCCAACACAAAAACTTTTGGAGGAGCAACATATCCAAACCACAGCACAGCAGTTATCTGAATGATTGTCTTACCCCTCTTATTAGCCCAAAGTGTCTTTGGAGGTAAGAAAGAGAGTGTTACTCATCTCTGAGAAATAGTTACTTGTTCTGTCTGCTAGCACAGAGTCTCTGAGTGCTTCCCAACCAACTCACTGGACTGAGCTGAGCAGCAGAGAGCAGATAGCCAAGACCTACATGTGTGGCTTCATCTCTCAGTGCCAGAGCTCCTGAAACATTCCTACTCTGACCTTCGCAGTGGATCCCAGAAAATCTTCCATGTATTCTTGAAAACTTTGTGATTTTGGAGTGTATCTCATCAAGAAACATGTTCTCTGCTGTTAGAAAGTGAAAGGTATGGGACAGATAACTCCTTCATGTTGTGCACTTAGTCCAAAATCTCCCAGGAACAACCCCCCACAGCCTGGCAGTCAAACTCTTTAGGATTTGACTACAACCTGCCTTCAAGGTTTGATCTCCTCTTTGGCGTGCTCACCACCAAAATCAGGTACCTGCTCTGTGCTTTCTGGCCATTGCTCACCTCATGCCTGTGTGCAGCGCCTTCCTGCACAACCTCATCATGTCCAGTCTTACATCTCCTCCAAATCCAGGCCCAAGCATCTCCCCTTCTGTGACGATTCATCCATCTCCCCAGCCAGAGCACGTGTCCCCTTCTGGAATCCCCAGCATTTACTATTTTACTCCTGACCACCCCATCACTCTCTCCTTGTGCTGAGTTTTGTAGCTGTCTTCCCCTACCATAGGCCTGTGCCCTTCTCATTTTTGTGTTCCTTACAGACTTATAGATTGATTCTTTCAAGGCGATGCTCAGTAAGTATTTGTCGCATGATTAGGATACTCGCTGAGGACAAGTCATAGGCAAAGCTCAGTGGAAGGCATCATAGAAAACACATAAATACAATTCAATTTCTGCTCAAAAGACTTAAAATCAGGGCTGGGGTTAAACTAGCGCTGGTTCCAGTTCTGTCTGCTCTATTTCCTACCCAGTCCCTACTAATGCAACTGGGAAAGCAGTGGAAGGTGGCCCAAGTCCTTGGACCCCTGCTACCCATGTGGAGACCTGGAAGAAGTCCCTGGCTCCTGGCTTTGATCTGGCCTAACCCTGGGTGTTGTGGCCATTTGGGAAGTAAACCAGCGGACAGAAGATTCCTCTTTCTCTCTCGCTCTAACTCTGCCGTTCAAGTAAGTAAATAAATAAACAAATCTTTGGGCAAAAAAACCTTACAATCTGTTAGGCATTTACAAAATTACCAAGGTACTTCAAAAAACTGTGGTAAAATAGTATTAGGGCCGGCGCCGCGGCTCACTAGGCTAATCTTCCGCCTTGCGGCGCCGGCACACCGGGTTCTAGTCCTGGTCAGGGCACCGATCCTGTCCCGGTTGCCCCTCTTCCAGGCCAGCTCTCTGCTGTGGCCCGGGAGTGCAGTGGAGGATGGCCCAAGTGCTTTGGCCCTGCACCACATGGGAGACCAGGATAAGCACCTGGCTCCTGCCATCGGATCAGCACGGTGCGCCGGCCGCAGCGCGCCAGCCGCGGCGGCCATTGGAGGGTGAACCAACGGCAAAAGGAAGACCTTTCTCTCTGTCTCTCTCTCTCACTGTCCACTCTGCCTGTCAAAAAAAAAATAGTATTAGAAGAGTAGTTTAGGTGCCAGTGCTGTGGTATAGCGGGTAAAGCTGCCCCCTGCGATGCTGACATCACATATGGGTGCTAGTTCAAGTCTCAGCTGCTCCACTTCAGATCCAGCTCCCTGCTAATATGCCTGAGAAAGCAGCACAGGATGGCCCACAAGCTTGGGCCCCTGCACCATGTGGGAGAACCAGAAGAAACTCCTGGCTCCTGGCTTTAACCTGGCCTAGCCCTGGTCATTGCAGCCATTTGGGGAGAGAACAAGTGGATGGATGATCTCTCTCAATCTCTCTCTCTCTGACTCTTTCAAATAATAAAGTAAATATTTTAGGAAAAAGAAGAGAAGTTTGGGGTGGGTATGTGGCCTGGTGATTAAGCTGCTGTGTGGACAGCTCATCCCACATTGGAGTGCCTGGGTTCTGGTCTTGGCTCTGCTTCTGATTCCAGCTTCTTGCTGATGCCCACTTTGGGAGGCAGCAAATGATGGCTTATGTGGTTGATTCCCTGCCACACACTTGGGAGACCCGGGTTGAGTTTCTAACTCCTGACTTCGTTGTGGGCATTTGGGGAGCAAACCAGCAGATGGGAGCTCTTTCTCTCTCTGTCTGTGTGTCTGTGCTTCTCTGTCTCTCTGCCTTCAAATAAGTAAAATAAAAAACAAATAAAATGTTAAATCGTTATTGTGTTTCAAAAAATTTTAAATCTATGCGTAGTTTTTTCACAATACACATTTTCCATTCATTTTTTGAAGATCCTTCATCTTAACATAGTAAATATTAGTATGCTATACATTTTATATACAAGGTTTAAAATGATGTAACTTTAGACCAAACACATGGAACCATTTGAAGGAAAGTGACTATCATAGGCCACCAGAATTCACTTGAATTATTTGTATCTTATTATTACTTAAGCAGGAACAAATGCAAACTTATGCTTAAAGCTCTTCCTATCTCTGAAATCAAAACTTTTGTAAATCACAATCAAGCGAAGTTGCTCTGTGTTGTGTTAACTGATTCAGGCTACACAATGCCTTTAACCAGCCAGGAGGAGTTTGAGGACAGTGACCTGGGCTCAGGGACACCACTGACTCTCAGAGCTCCCTGCAAGGAGCCAGGTGGGAACCCCTGTTCTGGGAGTGGAAGCTGTAGGCTGCAATGAGTCAGAGCCTGCACCTTGATGGGGTGCACTGGGTGAGGGAGAGAAGGGCTAGAAAGAGCCAAGCAGAGGAGACTCCCTGGAAAAGGGGTTCTAGCAGCCACAAAGGAGTCCTAAAGGCCAGGACGGATCCCTGCAAGCAGGAATGGAGCACCTCAGAAGAATGCCTGTGGGGAACATTTTGAGCTCTTGCTCTCTCTTGGGTCCTCTGCTAAACACTTGCCATTAATGCCATCATTTAATTCCACAGTAAAATGATGGGATAGGCTTTAGCATTAGTCATGGATCAGGAAGTGATCATTCAGGAAGTTTCACAGTTTCTCCAAAGCCACAAACACTGCCAAGTGAGGGAACTTGAATTTGAATGTAGGTTTGCCTGACCTTGGAGCCAGTGACCTAGTCATTCAGGACCTGGCACCAACTGGAGCCTACCTGTACCCCATGCTGTTGTAAGGTGGGGAGGGAGGAGAGCAGAACTGAAGTGTAGGTTAGAGGAGGCCTTGGGTGAGTCATCCTCACTGGGACTGCTCTCAGAAAGATCCCAAGACTCTCTTGGAACATATGGTTTCAATTCCAAATATCTCCAAAGCTTGTCCTGTTGTCTGGCCCTGTATACACTAGGGGTTTGAGTCAGGATGTATAAACCACTCTAGAAGCTCTCACAGCTCCCACCCACCTGCTCAGGGTATGACAAGAGTTTGAAAGAGAAACCTGAGGCTTGATAGGCTGGTGATTATTGGAGCCACACCAGGAAAGAGGCAGTACCTCCCACCCAAGTTGCTGACACTGACATGGATCTGTGAGTTCACCCGGAGGACAAGTTGATGATGGATCAGTAGTAACACACTGGCCCGTCTCTCTCAGGAGCATGTATGCTGGACCCCCTGGGTGCAGAATACAATATGCAGATTCCAGAGAAATGGAAGCCATGGTCCTTGGTCCCCTCTTTGGTTGTTGATAACAATTGAGGGGGCTTGAAAATTAAATAAACAACCCAGGTTCGAAATGGCACTGGCCACTCCCAAGAGTTTCTCTGCCCACTGACATAGCTGGTTACTGACCATGTGAAGGACAAGTAGGGGAACATAGGGTTTCATCCCACCCTCTATTCAATCTCTCCTGGAGCTGCAGAGCTAGATGGAAAGACAGAAATCTGACCACAATGGCTCTTCAGTTCTGTGGGACCCAGAACGGGCTCCTGGGATGTTAGGAGGCCCTAACGCCCAAGGGGTCTCGGGACCCCAAGGGATTGATTGACTGACTTTGTCCATGAGGATAGGGACCATATGTTTGGGTCCCTACCACCTATAGCAGTTTCTGGTACATGGAGTGGTTTATCAAATGTTGTTAATGAATCAGTGGTTATGCTATAAGGGGCCCCCAAAGCCTAGTGAAAATAGCAATGAGGTGGAGTGGGAGAATGGGAAAAGCTTGGTAGTAACGTGGGGAGGTTGTAATATATGACATCTGGGGAACCTTTTTCCCGCCAAGGGCCATGTGGATATTTACATCACTCATGGGCTGTACAAAATTATCACCTTGAAAAATTAGTCTGGTAGAGATCTATTGAATTTCAAGTCCTGCCCTCAGTGGCCTTGGCTGGGCCAGACCCCATGATTTTGAAGGCCTTACATGGCCCACGTGCCCATGGGCCAGACGTTCCCCCCACATGCACACACTTCATGATGCCTGGTGAACACACATTCAAATCAGCCTGCTCAGGCTGCAGCCCTCCACCCGGACAGAGTCCGTCCCACTGCCTGACTTCCTCCGGGAGGCAGGGAGGGGAAGTGACAGCTGCCTGCAGCCGTTTGTAGGGGCTGAGAGAATAGTCATTCCTGCCTGTCACTGGTGCTCAATTTTATGAAGAAGAGATTCACGAATGAGCAAACTACTAACGTAAAAACAAGAACATCCATGTGAAGCGCTCTGATGGGAATGGCTGTCTGATCTTTTGAAAATGTAGTTCAGATGACACTCAAAACTGGTTCCCGCGATCATTACTGACTGGGGCATTTGGGCATTTTGTCATTCACTTTAGTCCACTTACCTTATCTTTGACCTTAAGAAAGTACTGAGAAATCTACTACTAGTCAAAAATTCAGAAAATCAATATCTCACCCTCACTGAAAAAGGAATTTTGAATATGAACTAAGATGTGACAAGGTAGCTTTCCTCCTTCAGATGCTCCAGAAATTGTCTCGTGTTATTTATGGATTTCATACCCTGTGACTCATGTTCAAAGAGAAAGTGACAGCCCACTAGGGAATTGCTCACATGAAGAGTGCACTTATTATATTAACTCAATTAGGTCCACATTAGACTCTCTGCTCCACGTGAAAGAAACCGAAGAACAGCATAGGAAGTCACTGCCATCTGAGGTCCTGAGCAGCATCTTGGCTTCTTAATGACTCAAAGCAAACAATGACCAAGTCAAAGCTCGCAAACTGGGATCAAAAAACAGATTTCCACAATCCCTCCAATGTGGTGACATAACAAGATTTTAGCTGTTGTCATAGAAATAATTACTAACTTAAGATGTTTGTGACAGGGAGAACATGTAGAAGAGATGAATTACAATCCTCGAGTTAACCGGCAAGAAACTACAATGCACTGAAAAGTGGGAAATTCAAATCACTACCAATTTTTTTTTCTACTGTTTTATTTTTTCGTACTCAATTCCCTCAGGATTTCCTGGCCACATCTGTATACTTATGCTTATGTCATAAATGGCAAGAATACAGAACCGATTTGGGGAGCTGTGATAAGGACTCACCCTTTGTGAGTACATGTGTGTATGTATATGTCTATCATACACATACACACATATTATATATTACACTTCTGAATACACTGTATGGGCCAATTGTCCTGGAGAGTCGCAGTACTAGGATAAAGTCAACATGCGTTTAACAGTCAGAATTCTATTTAAGATCTGTTCTCTCATCCCTAGAAAACTTGTGGGAAAACCTGGGATACGGAGAAGCTGCTGGTCAGAAATCAGGGACCCTAGCGAAATCACCATGCTGATGAGCTTTGATTTGAACTTTCTAGTAAAAACAGGGGCTGTGTTGATATGTTGGCTCAGCAATTTCTTCACAAATAAAAGTTTCTGTTTTTTTATCTCCCCACCAGATCTAAACTTCTGCAAACCTGACATCTAAATCAGTTTTGGACTGAACTAGTGCAGGCAAGCTCTGAGGCAGCTCTGTCCAGGGCTATGGCAAAAATGGGTGATCCCCCTTTCATCAGAGATATCCACTCTCATATGTGTGGATCTGACGATGATAACAATCGCTGTGGGTTGAAATGTAGTCTCTCCCCCTTCCCCAAATACATTGATGTTCTAGCCCTTGGTACCTGTGAACATGATCTGTTGGTAATGGGTTTATTACAGGTGTGGTCAGTTGCGATGAGGTCATTCAGGGGTAGGGTGTGTCCTTAGTCCCATAGGGCTGAAGTTCTTATTGAAAGAACGCCATTGAAGAGAGGCATGATGCATGCTTAGGGGAAAGACAAAGCAGAGACACAGGGTGAGGATGCTACCTGCAAGCAGGGAGAGGGGCCTGGAGCTGATGCTCCCTGTACACCACTCAGAAGGAAGCAAGCAGCACCTGGCCGCCTTTCTTCCAGACTCCCAAACTGTGAAATAATAAATCGCTGGGGTCTTCACTACTCAATGTGTTGAACTTTGTTTTGGCAGCCCTGGTAATTTAATACCATGGGGTTTTAGTGAGAATTCAATGAGTTCGTGCAAATTGTCAAAGAAGAAAACTCAATGTATCTTATTTAAAACTTGAGCTGTTTTCATAGACAGTTTGTGGGCAGGCAGTGTCCCACCTACAAAAAGCTACTCTGATGAGCTGAGCGGAGCAGGTGGTTGTATGGGCAGAAAAGACTGAAGAGAATGGAAAGAAGCAATGCACCTTTCAAAGGTGCTCTCTGTACGTGCTTAAAGCAGAGGTGATGGCCACATCAGGCTGGCGCAGGTTGACTGGACTTCTTTGGGTTGGTGGCTGTGCATCTCCTGTGTTTTGAGAATCAGTCATTTCTAAGGAGACTTTGACTACCCAGGACTAGCATGAGTGACTCCATTCTTATCTGGTCTAATCTGTCATAGCCTAGGACAGGGGCTCAGTTCAAAACAGTGGCCTACCATAAACTTTATTTAATAACATAAGGGATGCTACTATACAGGCCTATATAATGGAAAACTGTTGCTATTATTTTTTGTGAAAATTTTAAAAAAGATTTATTTATATTTTTGAAATGCAGAGTTACAAAGAGAGAGAGAGAGGAAGAGATTGAGAGAAAGAGAGATCTTCCATTGGCTGGTTTACTTCCCAAATGGCCACAATGTCTGGGCTGGACCAGGCTGAAGCCAGGAGTGTGGAACTCCATCTGTGTCTCCCATGTGGGTGCAGGATCCCAAGGACTTGGGCCATCTTTGCTGCTTTTCCAGGTGCATTTATGGGAGAGCTGGATTGCAAGTGGAGCAGCCAGGACTCGAACCAGCACCCATATGGGCTGTTGGCATAGCAGGCAGTGGCTTAACCTGCTGTGCCACAGTGGCGGCCCCATGCTGCTGTGTTTTACCTTTCAAGTCACATTCGGGCCCAGGGAGCTTCAGGATGCTTCCTGACACTGTAGTTGGTATCCATCTTCTGTCTAGCTGTCTGTGCGACTTTGTCATTAACTCACCTTAATTATTAGTTAGAAAATTGATTCATGTTCACTAGAGAAAACTTTAATTTCAAGAAAGAGTGAAAACATACAAGCCACCTATTTTAATTGCTCACCACTCAGAGACCACCACGGTCACCAGGTTTCCTTCCAATCTTTTTCTTTTCTTGAAGCTTTTTAAAAACATCATATTACAACATAAGTTTAAATTTACAAAACAGGAGAGCGGCAAAATGGCAGAATAGGAAGGGAGCACACTGATAGTCCAGGAAGAGACAGTTTAATAAAAGTGGAGATACTGCAGGTTCAAGGAAGAGTAGGGGAAGAAACAGCAGAGGAAACTCTTCTGGAGCTAGTGATTCACGGTGGCCCTGCATGGAGGGCATGGGAGCCCATGGCTCAGGACACCAGCGGCAGAATCAATGCACCAGTGCTGGAATGCAAGTTGAGCCGAACCTCAATAGCCCGAGACACCAGCGGGAAAGTGGAAAGAGGAGACTAGAGGGAACGAGGCTTGAAACCCCGTGGGAAAAAGTTCACCAGGCAAATTAGAAGAGAGAGGAAAAAAAAAAGTGACCGGTATGGACACGAGTTTCTCTCTCTCCGCTCACCTCTCAGAGGCGAGCAAGACAAAGAGCAGGTGCCATTTTGGACATACGTCATAAGCGGCACGACCTCAAGGCTGAACCCACCCTCAGCCAAGCAGTAAAACCTGACTCTGGGGGTGGGGGGTGAAATAACAGGAGATTATGACCTAGTGAATGTGTGGTGCTAATGAACTGAAACTGTGAAAAAAGAGACGGTGGGTGAGAGAACTCGCAGATTTCAAGTGAGTACTCTCCAGAGATGCTACAATTCGGTAATCTTGGGAACCCAGTGGGAGACTGCAGGAGAATTGAGCCCACACTGAGGGCAACACAGATTACCTGTGTGGTCCTTGGGAAAGAGTTTCTGATCTCTGGCTCTTGTGGGTATGTCATTCGCCTGCTAACTACCTTCAATTCCACTCAGTTGTGCGGAATTATGACCCTTCTGGAAAAAAAAAAAAAAAGAAAGAAAGTAAGAAAGAGAGAGATTTACCACGCCTAACCCAGGAGTGTCACCTTTGGCACACCCTTAACCCTGAGGAATCAAACAGAGCTCTCAGGCCACACCCATCTCAAGCCTCTAAGGCTCCATCAAAAGCAGACAGTCCACTTAATACAGTCATAGTATAACAAGAAAAAAACACCACAGAGAAGGAAGAAGAATCCAAAGAATATCTCCACAATGCCAAGCAACAAATGCAGAAACTGAGGAAACAAGAACAAGGGAGACATTATGATGCCCCCAAATGAACAAGACACTCGAAGCCAAGATTATGAAGATGATGAGATGGAAGAAATGCAAGATACAGCTTTCAAAAAATTTATAAGAACATTTAGAAGTTCAAAAACAAATGCTTGAGCTACATAAATCCATACTGGACAGGATAGAAAATCTCCTTCAAAAATGAAACCTTAAGGAGGAATCAAAATGAAATGCAGAAACTAGTAGAACAGGAAAGTGTGATAATGAAGAGAAATCAAAATGAAATGAAGAACTCAATAGAGCAAATGAAAAACACATTAGAGAGCCTTAAAAACAGAGTCAGTGAAACAGAAGAGAGAATACTGGACTTAGAAGACAGAGCACAGGAAAGTATACAGTCAAACCAAAGAAAAGAAGAGGAAATTATAAATCTAAAAAATATTGTTGGGAATCTACAAGAGACTATTAAAAAAAACCAACATTCAGGTTCTAGGAGTATCTGAAGGCATGGAGAGAAGAAAGGATTAGAAGGCCTTTTTGGTGAGATACTAGCAGAGAACTTCCCAGGTTTGGAGAAGGACAGAGATATCCTAGTACAGGAAGCTCATAGAACCCCTAGTAAACATGACCAAAAGAGATCTTTACCACGACATGTTGTAATCAAACTCACCACAATGAAACATAAAGAAAAGATTCTAAAATGTTCAAGAGAGAAACGTCAGATTACTCTCAGAGGATCTCCAATTAGACTCACAGCAGAGTTCTCATCAGAAACCCTACAAGCTAGAAGGGAATCTTGAGACATAGCCCAGGTGCTAAGAGAAAAACTGCCAGCCCAGAATATTATATCCTGCAAAGCTCTCATTTGTGAATGAAGGTGAAATAAAGACCTTTCATAGCAAACAGAAGTTGAAAGAATTTGTTGCTACTCGTCCAGCCCTGCAAAGGACGCTTAAAGTTGTGTTACACACAGAAACACAGAAACACTGTCATCAATATGAAAGAAGGTAAAGGAAGGAAACCTCATAGCAAAAGATCACAGGAGGTTCAAAGCATATATTAGAAAATATCTTTGGCAAATGGCAGGGGAAAGTTACTACTTATCAATAGTCACGTTGAACGTTAATGGCCTGAACTGTCAAGTTAAAAGACAAAGATTGGCTGATTGGTTTAAGGAATATAACCCATCTATTTGTTGCTTACAAGAAACACATCTTTCCAACAATGATGCATACAGACTGAAAGTGAAATGCTGGAAAAAGAAATTCCATGCCAACAGAAATGAAAAAAGAGCAGGTGTAGCCATCTTAATATCAGATAAAATAAACTTTAACACAAAAATTGTTAAGAGAGACAAAGAGGGGCACTATATAATGATTAACGGATCAATTCAACAGGAAGATATAACGATTATCAATGTATATGCACCTAATTACAGGGCACCGGTTTATTTAAAAGATTTGTTAAGGGACTTAAAGGGAGACTTAGACTCCAATACAATAGTGCTGGGGGGGCTTCAATACTCCACTCTCAGAAACAGAAAGATCAACTGGACAGAAAATTAACAAGGATACAGTAGATTTAAATGGCACTACAGCCCAAATGGATCTAACAGATATCTACAGAACTTTTCATCCTACATATAAAGAATTTACATTCTTCTCAGCAGTACATGGAACCTTCTCTAGGATTGACCACATGCTAGGCCATAAAGCAAGTCTCAGCAAATTCAAAAGAATTAGAATCATATGATGCAGCTTCTCAGACCATAAAGGAATGAAGTTGGAAATTAGCAACTCAGGAATCCCTAGAGCATATACAAACACATGGAGACTGAACAACATGATCCTGAATGAACACTGGGTCATAGAAGAAATCAAAAGAGAAATAAAAAACTTTCTGGAAGTAAATGATGATAACAACACAACATACCAAAACTTATGTGATACAGCAAAAGCAGTGTTAAGAGGAAAGTTTATAGCAATAGGTGCCTACATCAAGAAATTGGAAAGGCATCAAATAAATAAGCTTTCAATTCATCTCAAGGATCTAGAAAAACTGCAGAAAACCAGACCCAAATCTAGTAGGAGAAGAGAAATAACTAAAATCAGAGAAGAAATCAATAGGATTGAATCCAAAAAAAAATTACAAAAAATCAGCAAAATGAGGAGTTGGTTTTCTGAAAAAATAAACAAAATTGACACACCATTGGCTCAACTAACTAAAAAAAGAAAAGACCCAAATCAATAAGATCAGAGATGAAAAAAGAAACGTAACAACAGACACCACAGAAATAAAAAGAATCATCAGAAATTACTACAAGGACTTGTATGCCAGCAAACAGGGAAATGTATCAGAAATGGATAGACTCCTGGACACATGCAACCTACCTAAGTTGAACCAGGAAGACATAGAAAACCTAAACAGACACATAACTGAGACAGAAATTGAAACAGTAATAAAGGCCCTCCCAACAAAGAAAAGCCCAGGACCAGATGGATTCACTGCTGAATTCTACCAGACATTTAAAGAAGAACTAACTCCAATTCTCCTCAAACTATTCAGAACAATTTAAAAGGAGGGAATACTCCCAAATTCTTTCTATGAAGCCAGCATCACCTTAATTCCTAAGCCAGAAAACGATGCAGCATTGAAAGAAAATTACAGACCAATATCCCTGATGAACATAGATGCAAAAATCCTCAATAAAATTCTGGCCAATAGAACGCAACAACACATCAGAAAGATCATTCACCCAGACCAAGTGGGATTTATCCCTGGTATGCAGGGATGGTTCAATGTTTGCAAATCAATCAATGTGATACACCACATTAACAGACTGCAGAAGAAAAACCATATGATTCTCTCAATAGACGCAGAGAAAGCATTTGATAAAATACAACACCCTTTCATGATGAAAACTCTAAGCAAATTGGGTATAGAAGGAACATTCCTCAGTACAATCAAAGCAATTTATGAAAAACCCACGGCCAGCATCCTACTGAATGGGGAAAAGCTGGAAGCATTTCCACTGAGATCTGGTACCAGACGGGGATGCCCACTCTCACCACTGCTATTCAATATAGTTCTGGAAGTCTTAGCCAGAGCCATCAGGCAAGAAAAAGAAATTAAAGGAATACAAATTGGGAAGGAAGAAGTCAAACTATCCCTCTTTGCAGATGATATGAGTCTTTATTTAGGGGACCCAAAGAACTCTACTAAGAGACTACTGGAACTCATCGAAGAGTTTGGCAAAGTAGCAGAATATAAAATCAGTGCACAAAAATCAACAGCCTTTGTATACACAGGCAATGCCACAGCTGAGAAAGAACTGCTAAGATCAATCCCATTCACAATAGCTACAAAAACAATTAAATACCTTTGAACAAACTTAACTAAGGACGTTAAAGATCTTTACGATGAGAATTACAAAATCTTAAAGAATGGAATAGAAGAGGATACCAAAAAATGGAAAAATCTTCCATGCTCATGGATTGGAAGAATAAACATCATCAAAATGTCCATTCTCCCAAAAGCAATTTATAAATTCAATGCGATACCAATCAAGATACCAAAGACATTCTTCACAGTTCTAGAAAAAATGATGCTGAAATTCATATGGAGAAGCAAGAGACCTTGAATAGCTAAGCAATCTTGTACAACAAAAACAAAGCCAGAGGCATGACAATACCAGATTTCAGGACATACTACAGGGCAGTTGTAATCAAACAGCATGGTACTGGTACAGAAACAGATGGATAGACCAATGGGACAGAATAGAAACACCAGAAATCAACCCAAACATCTATAGCCAACTTATATTTGATCAAGGATCTAAAACCAATTCCTGGAGCAAGGACAGTCTATTCAATAAATGGTGCTGGGAAAACTGGATTTCCTCATGTAGAAGCATGAAGCAAGACCCCTACCTTACACCTTACACAAAAATCCACTCAACATGGATTAAAGACCTAAATCTACGACCCGACACCATCAAAGTATTAGAGAACATTGGAGAAACACTGCAAGATATCGGCACAGGCAAAGACTTCTTGGAAAAGACCTCAGAGGCACAGGCAGTCAAAGCCAAAGTGAACTATTGGGATTGCATCAAATTGAGAAGTTTCTGTACAGCAAAAGAAACAGTCAAGAAAGTGAAGAGGCAACCGACAGAATGGGAAAAAATATTTGCAAACTATGCAACAGATAAAGGATTAATAACCAGAATCTACAATGAGATCAAGAAACTCCACAACAACAAAACAAACAACCCACTTACGAGATGGGCCAAGGACCTCAGTAGACATTTTTCAAAAGAGGAAATCCAAATGGCCAACAGACACATGAAAAAATGTTCAAGATCACTAGCCATCAGAGAAATGCAAATCAAAACCACAATGAGGTTTCACCTCACCCCGGTTAGAATGGCTCACATTCAGAAATCTACCAACAACAGATGCTGGCGAAAAATGTGGGGAAAAAGGGACACTAACCCACTGTTGGTGGGAATGCAAACTGGTTAAGCCTCTATGGAAGTCACTCTAGAGATTCCTCAGTGACCTGAATATAACCCTACCATACAACCCAGCCACCCCTCTCCTTGGAATTTACCCAAAGGATATCAAATTGGCAAACAAAAAAGCTGTCTGCACCTTAATGTTTATTGCAGCTCAATTCACAATAGCTAAGACCTGGAATCAACCCAAATGCCCATCAACAGTAGACTGGATAAAGAAATTATGGGACATGTACTCCATAGAATACTCTACAGGAGTCAAAAACAATGAAGCCAGGTTATTTGCAACAAAATGGAGGAATCTGTAAAACATCATGCTGAGTGAATTAAGCCAGTCCCAAAGGGACAAATATCATATGTTCTCCCTGATTGGTGACAACTAACTGAGCACCAGAAAGGAGACCTGTTGAAGTGAAAGGGACACTATGAGAAACAATGACTTGATCAGCCCTTGTCCTGACTGTTGATGTACAATTTAATACTTTATCCCTTTTAGTATTTTTTTGTTCTAGTTAATACTATCAGTTGAACTCTGTAATTAACACACAATTATTCTTAGGTGTTGAAATTTAACTGAAAAGTGATCCCTGTTAAATATAAGAGTGGGAATAAGAGAGGGAGGAGATGTACAATTTGGGACATGCTCAATCGGACTTGCCCCAAATGGTGGAGTTAGAAATGTGCCAGGGGATTCCAGTACAATCCCATCAAGATTGCCTGTACCAATGCCATCACACTAGTCCAGGTGATCCATTTCAATTCACAATTGATCACACTGATAGGTCTAAGAGTCAAAGGGATCACACAAACAAGACAAGTGTCTGCTAATACTAACTGATAGAAGCAAAAAGGGAGAGAACAATCCAACATGGGAAGCAGGATACACAGCAGACTCGTAGAATGGCAGATGTCCTAAACAGCACTCTGGCCTCAGAATCAGCCCTTAAGGCACTCGGATCTGGCTGAAGAGCCCATTAGAGTATTTTAGGCATGAAAAGCCAAGACATTCTGGCAAAAAAAAAAAAAAAACTAAATGAAAGGTCTCTGCGAGTGAGATCCCAGCAGAAAGAAAGGGTCATCAAAGAAGGAGGTACCTTTCTCTGAAGGGAGGAGAGAACTTCCACTTTGACTATGACCTTGTCTAAATAAGATCCAAGTCAGCGAACTGAAGAGGCTTCCATAGCTTTGGAAATCCATGACTAGAGC
The DNA here is from genome assembly GCF_033115175.1 of Lepus europaeus. NCBI lineage: Eukaryota > Metazoa > Chordata > Mammalia > Lagomorpha > Leporidae > Lepus > Lepus europaeus. The sequence goes on along the minus strand of NC_084828.1, from coordinate 109,679,120 downwards.
CTAGGGAGATTTCTGATGCCATAAACAAGCGTGTCAAATTGTTAAGTCAACAACAGGAGTCACTATGTACTTACTCCTTATGTGGGATCTCTGTCCTTAATGTGTTGTCCAATGTGAATTAATGCTATAACTAGTACTCAAACAGTATTTTACACTTTATGTTCTGTGTGGGTGCAAACTGATGCAATCTTTACTTAATAAAATACTAAATTGATCTTCTGTATATAAAGATAATTGAAAATGAATCTTGATGTGAATGGAATGGGAGAGGGAGTGGGAGATGGGAGGGATGTGGGTGGGAGGGAAGTTATGGGGGGGAAAAAGCCATTGTAATCCATAAACTGTACTTTGGAAATTTATATTTACTAAATAAAAGTTTTTTAAAAAAACACCAAGAAAAGAAAAAAAAATTTACAAAACAAAAATTGTGAAGTAATACAAAGTTCCCACACACAAATGGATGCATTCTCTTCACACATACAACGTAGTATCTGTTTTTCAGCCAACATTATATATTTTCCATGCCATTCAAACACTCCAAAATCAGCTTGAATACCCATATCATATTCCATCTTATGGATTATCCTTCCCATTGTCCATTCCCAATGTATCATCTACTTTCCAAACTGCCTTCTATTGTGCCTGCAATTGTGTCTGAAAGATTGACATGTCCCCCTCATATCCCCACCTCTTTTTCTCCCTATTGAAGTCTCTCTCTCTCTCCCCTTATCCTGCTTCTCCCAACCTCAGCTTTTTAAGTTTATATTTACAACACTTCTTCGTTAATAACGTGTTTACATATACAAAGTGTTATCTCTCATTCTTCTTCTTGCTTCACGTCAACAACAGACTTCTGTGCTAAGTAGAGTTTACAGAATATCAAATTCAGAGAAGGATCTTCCCCATGATACTGCACCTGGAATGCCACTGGTTGAGTGTCTACATCAGGTCGCCCAACATCACAGCTCATTTGGAAACAGGTTTCAAAAGCCTCACAAGAAGGTCCAGGGCTGCGGTGTGGCAGGTAAAGCCACCGCCTGCAGAGCTGGCATCCCATACGGGTGCTAGGTCAAGTCCTGGCCACTCCACTTCTGATGCAGCTCTCTACTATGGCCTGGGAAAGCAGTGGAAGATGGCTCAAGTCTTTGGGCCCCTGCACCCACATGGGAGACCCAGAAGAAGCTCCTGGCTCCTGGCTCCTGGCTCCTGGCTTCAAATCAGCTCAGCTCTGGCCATTGCGCTCATCTAGGGGAGTAAACCAACAGATGGAAGATACCTCTCTCTCTCTCTCTCTCTCTCTCTCTCTGCCTCTCTGTAGCTCTGCCTTTCAAATAAATAGATCTTTAAAAAAAAGCCTCACAAGATTCACATTGGGTTAGAGGACCAGTTTTTATTTTTCATATTTATTGTCTCATTGACTCATCTTGCATTGAGCGATGCTCATAGGCTCTATGAAAAATTTGAAACATAAGGAAGGGACCGACGCTGTGGCACAGTGGGTAAAGCCGCCCCCTGCAAATGTCGGCATCCCAGAAGGGTGCCAGTTAGAGTCCTGGCTGCTCCACTTCCAATCCAGCTCTCTGCTATGGCCTGGGAAAGCAGTAGAGGATGGCCCAAGTCCTTGGCCCCTGCACCCGCATGGGAGACCCAGAAGAAACTCCTGGCTTCTGGCTTCGCATTGTCACATCTCTGGAGATTGTGGTCATTTGGGGAATGAACCAGCAGATGGAAGACCTCTCTTTCTCTGCCTCTCCTTCTCTCTCTGTGTAACTCTGACTTTAAATAAATAAATAAATAAATAAATCTTTAAAAAAAAAAAAAAGAAACATAAGGAAAAACAAAATAATGGAGTGTGACAAGCTTTAGCAAGCGCCTTAGAGAGGCGTCAGGTGGAAATGTGTAGCTGCCTTTCAAATTTTATCAGCAGGCTCCCCAAGCCCCGCGCTGGCCTCGACATGCAGCCCCCCACCTCATTTTTCAACTGATCTTACCGAGTATTAATAGGCCCGTGAAAATACTGAGGTGTGCCTCCGGCAGCCTCCAGCTATAGTGAATTTTCAGTGCCTGCAGCAGGCATTACCAGCCCTGCATCCAGTTCTGGCTTTGCAGGTTTAAAAGGCAGCTCAGCTCGTTCAACACTGAGGCCTCGCTTCCCTTCCCGCAGGTCCTGCTGGGACCACCGGGCTCTGTGAGGGCTGTGACGAGAACCAGGCCCTGGGCTTCTCTCTTCTTCACATGGTCTCTTCCAGTCAGCTTCAGCTCTGAACGCTCATGTTCTTTAGCCAAAGGGGGAAAAGAAAAAGGAAATGAACCGTCTTAGTCCATGCATGATGGAAGGTCCGACCTTTACTGTTTCACTTTGATATCATCAGCTTTGCAAGGCAGTGTTTTCAAAGTCAGGCTCATTTCCAAAGCTGCAACAATTCTAGCATTTTTTGAAAATGAAGGCAAATTCATTTACAGTGTCTGCAGGGTGCCAGGCAGTGAATAGTTGTGAATTCATTCAATCCTCACCACAACTCAAAAAAGTCTATTTTAATTATTAGCTCATTTTACAGATTGGAAAACTGAAGTACAAAGTGGCTTTTTTAGCTTGCCCTGAACTACGTAGAGAGTAAGGGACTGAGGGAGAATTTGGAGAAGATGGTCCAGCTCCAGTTCTCCCTCACTATGTTACATGGACTTCTCAGTCTCAGTGCTAATTACTTTATATCCAGTATCTTATTTCACCTTTACGCAGCACCAGGGTCTTATTACCTCCACTTTAGAGTCGAGGAATGAGGCCCAATGGTGGAGAAGCATCTTGTCCAGATGCCACACTGTCAAGCTCAGTGAGATGGAACCAGTTTCTCTTAGTGTATAAGGACGCTGGCCCTGAGTTGAGGCACCTTGGGAGTGTTGTGAATGCAGATTATCGGATCTTCCAGGAAACCCAAGGGCGTAGACAGTAAAGAAAAGTCTCAGTGCGGCTGCTCTGCGGGGCTGGTGCGTGCTGCTGCAGTTCCTCTTAGGAAAGCCACTTTCACTACTGCCACGAGAAGCCGAATATGCCACCAGGGAGCCTGTAAGTCAAGGGGGATCAGTGACCACCTGTAAGCAATTGAGGGCTGGGTCACTGTTTCCAGATTTTGAAGAAAAACAGGGGAAGTTAGACATCACACGGAGAGAGTCCTTGACCTCGACTGTCGGCAGGAAGAATAATCCAGTCTAATCACTTATTGGAAGGCATCCATCAAAGAGCCCCAACCTCACAGGCTGCTTTCCTAGGCTTCTTCCTCTTGTGGAGTAAGGAGCTTGGCTTCCAAATCATTCTGGGCTTGCATGTTTATGTAACAGGGGGCTTAATTTGGGAGGTAATGAGACCTCCGAAGGAAATTAGAACCCTTGACTGAGGCACAAGGAAGGCATCAGGCTGTTGGTAAAGACAATTGTATTTGTGGGGCAATGGGGTGGTAGAGTGGGGTGGGGGCCAAGAGTCACAAACGAGAAGAAAGAGCAAGGCGACCCCTGGGACTCACAACAGGGAAACAGAAGGCTCTTAGGAATGGAAGAAAACTGATTTTTTAATCCGAGTGTATCAAATGAAGTTACAGATTCTTTTCAGTTAGCGTCACATAGGGTTTTATGTGGCAGCAACTTCTCAGGCACAGCTGGAAACACGTTGTTTCAGAAGCTCAGGCCGTCTGCTTGCTTTATTGCACCCTAGGAAGTGTTGTTGACCATAACGAGTTGGAGTTCTTTATGAGCTTGCTGGTACTGCATATACTAGGCATGTATTGCCGTTCCATCCATCGTCATTGGACAAGCAGTGGGCTTGGAATCCAATCCCGTAAACTCCTTTCATTCAAGCTTCCTTCCCAAGGTGCTCAGTCAGTCACAGCTTCCACTGCCAGGAAGCAGGAACCACTCTTAGCAGGGAGTATTGGCCCTTTAAGAACGGATTCTGGCCCCATTCCTCACACGCGGTAACTTCCAATGCTGGCGGCTGCCTGGAGCTGAGGCTGCCTGGTGTCTGTGTGGGGCTGCTCATGTGACACAGAAACGAAAGACAACGCATCACAAAACTTGCAGGTAGATGTGCGTCCCTGCACTTGGACCAAAGAGCAACAGAATACCAGGGCCAGCATTTCCAGTCTGTACCGCCTGCACTCTGGAATCTGAGATAAAGTCCAGATGGGCCATTTCAGCTGGCTCATTGCTTCCACCCTTCCTGGGTCTGGTCGGCTGTTTGACAAATGTAATCGAATGATGATCATAGAATGAGGAAGACAAAAATTTGATTTGAGCCCACTGCAGACTGCACTGGTCATTCGAGCTGCAAGGCTCAAGGTTTTGGTTTTCAGAAACATAGAGTCTGTTCTTATTGTTACAAAAACACTGCCTCATTTTCTGAGAGAGAAAACATTTATTATTAACTTAAAGGCCTGTGGGAGAAAGTGGCAAATCACGTTGAAGTCCAAATTGATCTCCCATCTCTGTGTTAGGGAGAAGATGCTATGTTCAAAGATGGCTGCTGAAACGTCATCAGAGCTGCACTAAGCATTATGAGGAGCCAGAAGGTAGGTCTCAGATCAGTCGGAGTTGATCCACAGGCTCCAGTTATGATCCTGGTTGCAGTGGGTTCTCTCCAGTTTTATCAGGGGCCCTGGAAAGACAGCTCAGCAGATTTTTTAAAAATTATTATTGCAAAAGCAACTACTATGAGATTGCAAGTTACTATGCCGCGGGTAGGCAAAAAGCTACTCTGGGTTATTAGGATGTTAGACAGCCACAGGACGCCAGCTGTTAAGCAAGGGCAGGAAGACCTTTTCTTGTCCATGATTTCACCACAAAACCAGGCATCATGATATCCTAGCACTCAAAGAGGCTACAGCATGGGGTGCTTTTGTATCCGTCCTTAACTTCCAAAGTGGCCTTCAAACCACCCAAGTGCTACCTAGAGCAATGCCTGCGTTGCCACTCCCACCCTAACATGGTTGCTCTTTGAGAACAGGATGATTTACGAGCGAAACTCCTTCCAGGACAACTGGGTGATTTAGTGCTACCTTTTTAAGATTTATTTACTTATTATTTGAAAAGCAGAGTTACAGAGAGAACAAAGAGGTGGAGGGGAGGGAGATCTTCCATCTGCTGGTTCACTCCCCTCCCCCCCAAATAGCTGCAATGACGGGCTGTGCCAGGCCAAAGCCAGAAGCTTCCTGTGGGTCTCCCACATGGGTGCAAGGGCCCAAGCACTTGGGCCATCTTGTACTGCTTTCCCAGGCTCATTAGCAGGGAGCTGGATGGGAAGTGAAGCAGCTGGAACTCGAGCCAGTGTCCTTATGGGATGCCACACTGCAGGTTATGGCTTTAACCCGCTGTGCCACAGCACTCGCACCAGGCCAACTGGCTGAAATCAGTTATTTCCAAGATGGCTGCCAATGTGACCTCCAGCAGACCTCGGGCCTCATTATAATCTCATTTCCATGCTAAAAATCACTCCCACCAGTGCCATGACAGTTGGCAATCATCATGACAACCTGCAGAAGAGACTATACAGGGACAAAAAGAAAGCGGCTCCCTGATTCTGGGAGTTACCTCGCCCTTTCCCAGAAAATCCATGAACATTCCTCCCACTCATTCGCATATTCTTCCCCCTGCTATCTGCTGCCCTGGGTCTGTGACTCCTCAGCCCCCAGCAGCTTGGGCTGGGCTCCTGCTCTTCTGTTCTTTGGTCACTGAATAAAGTTCTGCTGCTGATGCTTAGCTTCAGTTTCCTTGCTGGCTTCATAACCCCAGGTGGACAAAGGACTCGTTTTGGGGTCCCTTGCTCCTCCCCAAAATGGAGTAACATAAGCAGGTGTCTTTACTTATTTTGTTGTAGCACGCTCCAAAGCTGATTGGAGGGATTGCTATGGAACTCCCAGAAGCGCAGCAAGCGAATCGCTGATGCCACAGAGCCGGGAGAAAGCCGGGGTTTGTTGCAAAGCGCAGAGCTGGGCAGCTCGTGTTTTAATTCCCAGCCTCCCTGACAGGGTAGGGATAAATGTTTCCATAGATTGAGGCTGGGGTTCAGAGGTGAGTGTTTGGCTATAGTCCAGGTCCCTGCTTGGTCCACAATGTGTGTGGCCCTCCTTTTATTGGTCAGCAATATTGGATGATTTATAGAATTTTGATATTAGCATAAGGGGCTTTAGTCAGCCGGGTGGTGATGAGTTCTTGCTCAAGGCTAAGGTTCCTGGGAAAAGGAACTGCTCATGACAAGACTGAAATCAAGATGTTATCCAAAGGGGAGATAAATGAACTCAAGAATCTGGTGTTTGGCAACCCTGGAGGGCTGTACCACTCTCCCAATTTAGTGAGTTAATTTTGGGAAAAGCGGGGTAAGGAAAGATTGAGCCCGGAAAAGGAGGCTAGGAGACTCTGAGAGGCTAGGACCTGATAGTATCTAGCATCCCTACAGGGGCTCAGTTTCAATTGCACAGACTTTACCCTTGCAAAATTCTTGTTTATGCAGCATCTAAAAGCCAACGCTCTGTTCTTTCTTCTTCTTATCTCTTATTCTCCTTTCATTTCCTCCTTTTTCTATATTGTCTTTTTCAGTTGCTATACTTTTTTGACTATATTCAGTGTCTTTATATTCTCCAATATTTCAAACAATCCATTAATAATTGGGTATTTTCCCATATGTGTACATATGGGAAATGATATGAATGATATGAATTTTATTCATTTTCAGTCCAATGCTGCAGGGTGTACATTTCAAAAATGCCTTCACACTGTTGACCCCTCTTCAAGCCACAACCCTATTCTTACGTACAGCTTCTTCATAGCTTGTGTTTTAGTACAGCTGCTTGAGGCTGACCACCAGGTCTGTCCACTTTCCAATCAAACTTTTTTGATTGTTTTGTGGTCACCCCTACAAATTGTGAGATACCTACTTGCTTCATACTGAAATTGGCATACCCAAGATCTACACTTCTAATTTAACTGTTTAAGGTTAAAAAAAAAAAAAAAAGTACTGAAGCTCAGTGCCTTCCTCAAGAACCCTGGACATGCCTCTTGACACAACACAGACCCAGAGATGTTTACATTCACACCATTCACACAATGCAGTCAGCCTGTGGGACATGTCAGTGAAAGTTAAGTAAAGGATAGAGAGGCAGCTAAGGGAACATAAAAGCAGGAAGACTTGCACCACAGACGAGTTAGCACAGGAATTGTGCTCTAAGGAAGACACGGATATAGATAAGAATCCTATTAACTTTGGGTTGACTGTAAAATTGAGCTGCTATTCCATTATTCACTAATAGTCAATCTTCAGAGAAACACAACCCTACGGAAAAGAGGCAGGAAGTGGGAGCACACTCTGCTCAGCTGCTCTTGTTCCAGCAGCAGCGACGAGAGCCTCCAGCTAAGAACTTACCAGGAGTCGGTAGGCACCCTGAATCTGGTACGAGGCTCACTAACACTCACTGATTACAGAGAAGTAGGCATTCGGCACTTTCAGTGCCTTGTTTAGGAAGGAGATAACTGGGCTAAACGACTCGCTCAAAGTTCCGCAGGTAACCAGCCGCCAGCCCAGGGTTCAGGCTTAGGTGTTCCTGGCTGCCGGGGCTGTGTGTGTTGGTAACTGCTAGCTTTGCGACCAGTGAGATCTTGTCTTAGGATTCGCAAGTAGAACGTTAACTGGCTTCAAATAGGTATTCCCAAAAGGTAATGAACTTGACTTAAGTGGATGTCCTCTGTACCCAACAGCTCAGTGGGCATCCTGACTCTTGCCTACCTGAGGAGTCAGGCTATGGAAGCCGGGTACCAGCCCCCCTCATAAAGTTCCATCACGTGATCCTTTCCGTCCCCTTAGTCATCAAAAGCACAGCTCCACCTGCTTTATTGCCCTCCTGGCTGGAGTCTCACTCACGACCTGCGAAGCTCAGGCTACCCAAGGTTTCCCGCGTTTCGCCACCGCCATGGATGTGCCTGAGGAAGTTCCTTGCAGCCCTGCTGATCTGATATCTAGGAACTCGTGGTTGCTGAGTGCTGTCTACACACCAGGAACTCTACTGGACATTTTGTTTAGGTAACATCATTCAATAACAATTTTTTGTAATAATAATGGGATAATGCATCTACAAGTGCAGGCTTCAGAATCACATGCAGGTTTAAATTTAGGCTTTGATTAATCCAAATCTCGTCTTTAAAATGAGGAAAATGGGGTTGTGAGCACCAAATGAGATAATATATAAAAAGCCCTTCGCAAGTGTCTGGCCCTCTGCAGGTATTTAATAATTCATGAAAATTAAGAAAGAGCTTTAAAGGCCGGTGCTGTGGTGTAGCAGGTAAAGCTACCACCTGCAGTGCCGGCATCTAATTTGCGCACTGGTTCGAGACCCGGCTGCTCCATTTCCAAATCAGCTCTCTGCTATGGCTTGGGAAATCAGTAGAAGATGGCCCAGGTCCTTGGGCCCCTGCACCATGTGGGAGACCCAGAAGTTCCTGGCTCCTGCCTTGGATCAGCACGGCTCCGGCCGTTGCGGCCAACTGGGGAGTGAACCAGCGAATGGAAGACCTCTCTCTCTCTCTCTCTCTTTCTCTTTCTGACTCTCCTTCTCTCTGTGTGTAACTCTGACTTTCAAATAAATAAACAAATCTTTTAAAAAGAGAGAAAGAAGCAGCATTAAAACGGATGACAAAGTCTTTCAGAACCCAAATCCCCTACACTGCAAAGGATATCTTGATTTTCACCTGTACTGGGGGTGGGGGGCAGATTATAAATGTTATAAACAAAGCTGTCTTTACAGTTTGAGCTTCTGTACAGAAAAAAAGTTGTAATGAATCTTCATTGATCCTTATAGAAATTAGACAATCCATTCCTCCAGGAGATTTAAAAATACATTTTCCTGGCTGGCGCCATGGCTTAACAGGCTGATCCTCTGCCTTGCGGCGTCAGCACACCGGGTTCTAGTCCCAGTTAGGGCGCCAGAGTCTATCCCAGTTGCCCTTCTTCCAGGCCAGCTCTCTGCTGTGGCCCGGGAAGGCAGTGGAGGATGGCCCAGGTCCTTGGGCCCTGCACCCGCATGGGAGACCAGGAGAAGCACCTGGCTCCTGGCTTCGGATCAGCGTGATGCGCCGGCTGCAGCGGCCATTGGAGGGTGAACCAATGGCAAAAAGGAAGACCTTTCTCTCTGTCTCTCTCCCTCTCACTATCCACTCTACCTGTCAAAAAAAAAAAAATAAATACGTTTTCCTGTGGCCAGTCACACCACGTCATCTGATGCTAGCCCAGAGGTTAGACAGTGGAGCATCAGTAGACACTGGTTTTGCAGCCTGGTGAGGAGTGTGACCTGGACATCAGGACTTTAAAAATCTCTTCCAGGGAATCTGATTATTAGCAGCCAAATTTGAGAACTGTTGCAGAAAAGGCATGAAGCTTAACTCTGGTGCTTGTTAGCTATGTGGCCTTGGTAAGTCAGCCACCTCTCCAAGCCACTGGTCTTTTATCTATAAATCAAAATAATCACCGCCCTTAAGAATTGCTGTAAGATTAAAGATAATATGTTGGGGGACTGGCGCTGTTGTATAGTGGGCTAAAGCTTCCATATGTGGTGCCAGCATCCCATATGGGTGCCAGTTCGAGTCCCGGCTGCTCCTCTTCCGATCCAGCTCTCTGCTATGGCCTGGGAAGGCAGTAGAAGATGGCCCAAGTGCTTGGGCCCCTTGCACCCACGTGGGAGACCTGGAAGAAGCTCCTGGCTCCTGGCTTCGGATCAGCGAAACAGGAATCCACACACAGTCTTATTGAGACCTCAAGGGCATAACTCCTGGAGGGCTCCTGATGCTGAAGAAACACTGCATGGGTTGCAGAGAGTGCACAGGTGCTTCTGAAATCTGGAAGCCAGCGCAAGGCAGTAGCACCAATGGGCTCAACTTCTGAGACGACCAGGAAGTCTTGTGGACATTTTGGAATGTCGGACCCCATGAATTTCAGGTGGCCTCTGCTCTTGAAGGGCCAGATGAAACTGCGAGGCTGAAAGCTGTGGATGAAAGACAAGGGCAGCCAGAAAGGCCCAGTGGTGTCTGGTGACACTGCATGGCCAGTTCACAGCTGGCCCCTCTCACACCGGGCCGGGCAGCTCAGAACGTGGGTGCTTCTCTTCAACCACACGGTGGTCTCGGCTGGCCCACCATGAAGTCTCCAGAAGAGTCAGCTCAGTATGCTGCTCGGACATTTGGGTGAGACAAGCAGACCGACAAAGTCAGCAAATGGAATTTATAAGAAAAAATGCCATGGCATTTTTTTTTTTAGAGCAAAAACTGTAAATTTCCAGGTTAGTTGTGGGGAAAAAAATCAAGCAAGATGAAAAGAGATTTTAAATCAGAGAAAACAAAATTTATTAGTGTATAAAGAAAAAGTCACTAAGAGTCGTTTGAATGCTGCCTGCTGTCTTGTGGTGTGATCAATTATGTAGAGTGAGTATCTATTCTACACCTTGGTGAATGATAAAGATTCCTTTATAAATTTGTATCTTCTGTTATTCTCAAGGTCATGAAATATCTCTCTGAGAATGCCTTTAATATGCAGTCTGGTTTGTTTTATTTTTTACAGATTTATTTATTTATTTGAAAGGCAAAGTGACAGAAAGAGAAGGGAGGGGGGAGAGATAGCGAGATCTGATCTTCCATGCACTGGTTCAGTCCTCAAATGCCTGCAACATGTTGCCAGGGCTGAGCCAGTCCAAAGCCAGAGGCCAAGAACTCCACCAGAATCTCCAAAGGACTTGGGATCATATACTGCCTCGTGGGTGTATTAACAGGAAATTGGTTTGGAGGCTTGAACCAGGTGCTCCAATATGGAATGGATACATCCCAAGGGGCAGCTTAACCCTCTGTGCCACAATACCTGACCCTGAATTCCATTTTTTTTAAAAAAAAATACAGTTTCCTCGGAAACATCCTCCTTTTTGTTGCAACTTCTCTCTTTTATATGAATCAGTTCATCTTCCCAGTCCCTCCAAGGCCCCCTGGCTGCAGACCTGGTGTCTCTTGAGCAGGCATCTCTTCAGTGTCGTTTATGTTCTATGCAAATTTCACATCCAGCACTAGCACTTTTTATTTCTTTGTTGTGCTTTGATCTGTGTTGGCCAATTCCCTCTTTGGATGACCCATTTTTGTAAAATGTCACATGATTTGGATCACTGGATGACAAGCATGCGACACAGAGGTGTGCTTTGCTGTCTGCAGGGTGACAGATACGAGGTACCCAGCAAATCAACAGACTTTGGGAGATAGGGTTTGCTCAGTCACCCATCAGGTGCATGTCTGCTATTTACCGTGTGATTTATAGGTCCCAGAGCTAGCCACAGAGTTTGTGGTCTATGCAGTTACTCAGTTAGGAGAGTGTGGTACTGAAATTTGGACTCATGGTTGGGGGGCTGGTGTTTTTAAACAATGAGAACTGAAGTTATGAAAATATATAACCTGAAGACTGCCTGTATTGGGCATTTCTGTACCCCAAATAGTACCCTGATGCCTTTTGGGGTCAGTTTCCCACCAGCACCCCCAGCATCACTGATCTGTTCTCTGTCACTATAGTTTTGCCTTTTCTACAATTCTACATGAATGGATTCAGATAGTGGGAAGTGTTCTGTGTCTGACTTCTTTCATTCAGCATGGTGCTTCCCGGATGCACCCATTCTGCCTGTATCTGATCGCCATTTTTCTTTCTTTCTGTTTATACCTTTCTATAAATACTGATTGCTCATCTTAAACACTAACTATAATAAAACAAAACAAAAAATGAACTTTGATTCCACAGCTACTTTCCAGCCATCCTGTCTCTCTCCTTCACAGTGAAACATTCTTTTTCTTTTCTTTTTTTTAGATTCGCTTGTTTTGAAAGTCAGAGTTACACAGAGAGAGGGAAAAACAGAGAGAAAGAGATCTTCTATCTGCTGGTTAACACTCCAGTTAGCCACAACTGGAATCCAGAAGCTCCATCTGGGTTTCCCACATGGGCACTTGGACCATCTTCTGCTACTTTTCCCAGGTCATCAGCAGGGAACTGAAGTGGAAGCAGAGCAGCTGTGACATAAACCGGCACCCATAGGGGATTCAGGCATTGCAGGCAGGGCTTTACCTGCTACGCCACAGTGCCGGCCCCATGAAACTTCCTCAGATAGTCATTGCTTCACTTTCTCTCTGCCCTGTTTCCTCAACCCATTGCATTTTTGTTCAGCTCCCATCACATCTCTAAAATGGCCCTTAGCAAGGTACAAGCAATCCTGTTTTTGCTATGTCCAATGGGCACTACATCTTCATTGGTTCCGACCTCTTCAGCCACGTTTGACGCAACTGAGACCCTTGTTTCTCCCTCTCCCACCTCTCTCCATCTAGCTTCCCTGCAGGTCCTCTCTATCTTTAACACCAATGTTCTTAGGAGTGAAGTCCTAGGGTCTGTGTTCTCATCCCTGTGGTTTTCGCCTGCTCTAACATCTCTCCTGGATTCCAGGAAAGTATATCCTGCTGTCTATTGGACATCTGCATCTGGATGTCCCAGTAATACCTCAAAACCATATATTCAACATTCAACTCATCATTTCAATGCTCCCTTCTAAGCTCCCACATCCCAAACAGTTCCTCTACCTATGTCCCCAGTGCTGGTGAATGGTCTCAGCATCCATTCATTTGTCCAAACCAGAAAGCTACATCCCTCTGTCTCCCTTACTCCCAACCTCCCATGGTCAGTAAGTCACTGACACTGGCCAAAGTCACCCCTGGATCTCAGGAGTTCATGCACACCTCTCCATCCCCACCCACACTACCCCCTTTCTAGCCATCATTACATTTCCCCAAGGCCATGTGGCTGCCACACAATCTCCTTTCATCCTGGCGGGATTTTTCTAGAACACAAATCTGATAACTGACCTTCTGATTTAAAATTATTTAGATATCTGTATCCCAAGCACTTAAGCCACAGGGGCTCTCCTAGTCCCAGCTTGCCACCCCATGTTCTGCAGATAATCAGTCTGTGTGTCAGTCACTTGGGTGAGATCACTTGACCCTTTGTCCACTGGATCCTAAACATCAGAAACTAGGATTGGAATGAAGTGGTAGGTTCTTGGCTGTGTCCCACAGGGCTGGATCTTGGCAGATGATTGAGCTCCTGTTTGCTTTCTGCTTCAGAAGAGAGGATAAGTCAAGAGTTCATCCCAGAAGGTTGAGGAGCTGTGTTCGGGTGGTAACAAAACTTCCAAGGGAAGAGGAAAACTAGACAATGGGAAACAAAAGAAATTCAGATGTCCCATCCTGGACGTGTGGGCCTCAGGTGAATCGGTGCTTTGTACAACCCAACAGCCCCATATCCTGAAGGACCTGACCAGAGAGCTCCTAATGAGGACGAGAGCATCACTGACCTCAGGCTCCTTGTAAGGTTAAAGCAGAGAATCTTCCCAGCTGGCCAGTGTGAGTTTCCTGAGTGGTAAGAGAGCCCAGGAGGCAGACACTTGTCCCTTCCCAGTCAAATGAATTAAAACCAGGACTCCAGATCTGAGCCTGAGCTGGTACCGTTGGGTTTAGTTTGTCGAGTGTTTACCTGTGGGATTCCTTCTGTCCCACGCCTCATGCCCTGATTCTTCCTGCCTGAGCAGAGCTCTCTTCTCTCCGTGGGAGATGCGTCATTTCCAACAGGCCCTCTGCACAGTAGCAAGTCCGTCTTGGATGCATAGTTAACCACAGGCCCAGAGGATGTGCGTGCATTCTGGCCTCTGGCCAATCAAGGGTGCCAGAGCAGTTGTTTCAAGGGTTTGCTTGCTGATTCCAAGAAAAGATTTCAAAATAGCCATTGGAGGAAAAATGGGAACTTTACTGTACTTTCTAACATTTGCATTATGGCATCATGCAGTTTTAATTTTAAATCATTTATGAAGGCACATGAAGGTATATAGAGCTTAATCTGCTCTATGATATCTGTTCAAAAACAGCACGATGTCTGCCAGGCCTTTGAAGGAAGCCAGGGCAACAGCGGTGCTTCTGGGCAGGGCTGTTCTTTCTCTCAGCGAACCCCTAGACAGGAGAGGTTGTCAGGATGCCCTTTCTGGCTCATCCAACCCACCTCCCATTTTGCCTTAAGGAAAGAGGGTTAGTGGAATCAAGTGATTTGTCCAAGGTGAGGTGACTTGCTCAGGGCCACCCTGTTATTAAAATAGTGCCATCTTATCTGTGGTGCCATCTTGAGCCCCAGGCACCGTCTTAGGCTCTGGTTCTGCCGCCATCATTACTAGAAGTCAGGTGACCAAATGGCCCAAGCACAAGCGTCAGCTCCACCCCCACCCTGCGGGATTTGCTACTCCCACTTCCTCACCTCTGAAAAGCTATATAAGACCTGTTCTCCTAGCACAGGCTGCTGTTCTCTCGTGCACAGGGAGACAGCCTGTGGGGTTCCCCCACCCGACAATAAACCTTCTCCCTTACCCTGGTGTTTGGTGCGTTTTGTGGTGGCCTTTCACATCCAGTGAAATCTGTCAAATCTGTCCAAATCAAGACAGAAAATGTGGTCTAAATCTTGGATAATACTTGCATTTTCTGCGACATAACACACATGGGGCAGCAATAGCCCACAGTTCCCTTCCTCAGCTCTGCTCCCGACACTGCGTATGGAACTTGCCATCTGCTTTGAGGAATAACCCAGGATCCCATCAGCCTCAGTTTGCAGAGTTGGACGATGCTCCCCTCTCTGTACAAAGTGTCAAGGCTGGAGGGCTGATGACTTCAGCACCCACCACGCAGTGAGTCAGCGCCTGAGCCAACTCCCCAGCTCCCCGCGTTTTCTCTCTGATTCTGAGTCAACAGAGCTGGTCAGCCTCCCACGCTGAAAGCACACCACAGGGCAGGGAAACAATGAGGCTGCTTATCTAGAGGAGACCTGCCTCCCTGCTGAGTGGCACCACATGTCTCTTTTGATGCACTTGAACAATTCGTTCCTGCAGTTGGCTGCCAGGAACACAGGCAAGAAGATGACCAGGAACTTGCCCTCTTACAGGGTCTTGCTCTTGTCTTCACTGATGAAAATAAGCCCCTCGAAGCCTCAGGTGGGAGCCATGTGTGCACAACAGCACTGAAGTGGAGGCCTTGGGCTAAGGTCCAAGTCATTAGGACCACTTAAGCTGTTGTGCCTTTATTAGATCATGCCATGGAAGACCACCTGATCAGGAAATAGACATTACCTCTGCCCTCGGCTGATGTGTTCTTTAACAAAATCAAACCCAGAGCTTTCAAGGTAGTTTTTACCCAAGGAGGGTAAAAACATCTGTCTCCACTTATTTTTCTCCTTAGGCAGTGAGCGAGCACTTCTTAAAAATGCAGATGTTGGGGCCAGCATGGTGCAGCAGGTTAAACTGCCACTTTTTTTTTTTTTTGGACAGGCAGAGTTAGTGAGAGAGACAGAGAGAAAGGTCTTCCTTCTGTTGGTTCACTCCTCTAATGGCTGCTACAGCTGGCACTGCGCCAATCCGAAGCCAAGAGCCAGGTGCTTCCTCCTGGTCCCCCATGTGGGTGCAGGAGCCCAAGCACTTGGGCCATCCTCCGCTGCCCTCCCAGGCCATAGCAGAGAGCTGGACTGGAAGAGGAGCCACTGGAACTAGTACCCAGCACCCCAGCCGGGACTAGAACGCGGGGTGCCAGCACTGCAGGCAGAGGATTAGCCAAGTGAGCCACAGCGCCAGCACTAAACTGCCACTTTTGACACTGGCATCCCACATCAGGGTCTGGTACAAATCCCAAATACTGTGTTTTCTGTCCAGCTTCCCCTAGTGCACACTCTTGGAGGCAGAAGCTTGCCACCCATGGGGAGACCAGGATGGAGTTCCTGGCTCCTGCCTTTGGCCTGGCCCAGACCAAAAGAGAGTAAACCAAGGATGTGAGATCTATCTCTCTGTCTCTGCCTCTCTGTCTGTCTCTCTCTCTCTTCCCTCCCACCTCTATCTCTGTCATCCTGCCTTTCAAATAAGTAAATAAATAAATACATTTTTTAAATGTAGATGTTTAGGCCTCACTTCCACAGGGAGGTAGGTCTGGGGTGAGGTGAGGGCCTTGAAGGCCTGGGCAGTGCATGTCTAACAAGCAAAAAGTTCATGAAAATGCATATCATAGAAGAACTATGTAAAAATTTCAATTTTTTTGCAGCAAAGTAAGCTTTGCTTTTAATTTCATTTTGCATGTTTTTTCTTTAAGTGTCCTTATATTTTTCCATTCCAGGCACAGCCCCTGGGAGGCCTCTGAAGGGTGCTGCTCCTCACATACTGCTCTGACTCTCAAGTGTCTCCCCTTCCAATTGAGGTTGGAACGTTTATTTATTTATTTTAAGATGTAAGGCCGGCGCCATGGCTCACTAGGCTAATCCTCCGCCTGCGGCGCCGGTACTGCAGGTTCTAGTCCCGGTTGGGGCAGCTGTTCTGTCCCGGTTGCTCCTCTTCCAGTCCAGCTCTCTGTTGTGGTCCAGGAAGGCAGTGGAGGATGGCCCAAGTCCTTGGGCCCTGCACCCTCATGGGAGACCAGAAGGAAGCACCTGGCTCCGGGCTTCGGATTGGTGCAGCGTGCCATTTTTGGGGGGTGAACCAACGGAAGGAAGACCTTTCTCTCTGTCTCTCTCTCTCTCACTGTCTAACTCTGCCTGTCAAAATAAATAAATAAATAAATAAGAAAAATAAAAATAGAAATCTATTGTAAGATGTACGAATTGATTTGAAAGGCAGAGCTGGTTCACTCTCCAGATGGCCACAACAATGAGGGCTGGCTTGGGCAAAAGCCAGGAGTCAGAACTCCATCTGGGTCTCCCACATGGGTGGTAGTAACTCAAGAACTTGAAACATCATTCGCTGCTTCCCAGGCACATTACCAGCTGGGATTCAAATGAGCACTATAATATGGGACGTGGTCATCCCGAGCAGCGCTTAACTTGCTGCTCCACAGTGCCTACTCCAAGGCTGGAACATTTAAATAAGACTGTGCTAAGGGCCTTGGAATCAAAACTAATCGGGGGGGCAGAGAACAGCTTGCAACTAAGGAATCTGTTTTACAAGAGAGTTTTTTCGTCTTGAGTGTAGAGTCCCCTAGAGGGCCATCTCCCTAGCTGGGCTCCAACCTCTCCATGCAAGAGGACATTGTTTTATTGCCCACAGGGACACGGCCCCAGGCACATGGAGACCCCTTGAAGTCCAGACCCAGGAGAAGAGAGCTTCAGGAGAGCCAAGAATTCCCTGTGGCCCACCCAGAGCTCAGCTGCTGATTTTCACCCTCCTGTCTATGAAACTACCCATCTCTTTCCTCAGCAATTGAGTTTGGAAACATCTCACCAGTCAGGAAGAAGGTACAGTCTCCACACACTTATGGTTGTGCCTAAGTCAACTCCCCATCTGGATAAACATCAATTCTAGAAAATAAGGATAGGGAGAGGGTGGTGGTTATGAAAGGGTCAACTCCTTCCCTGTTAGGTGCTGGGGACTTCAGAGCCATAGCTGGTGACCTAAGTCCGGATTCATATGTCCATTCAGCCACTTGTTCATTTCACTGGTGTGTTTCTCTTATTTTTTTTCTTTTTGACAGGCAGAGTTAGACAGTGAGAGAGAGACAGAGAGAAAGGTCTTCCTTTTTCCATTGGTTCACCCCCCAAATGGCCACCACGGCCGGTGCACTGCGCCAATCCGAAGCCAAGAGCCAGATGCTTCCTCCTGGTCTCCCATGCTGGTGCAGGGCCCAAGGACTTGGGCCATCCTCCACTGCCTTCCCGGGCCACAGCAGAGAGCTAGACTGGAAGAGGAGCAACCAGGACAGAACCTGGCGCCCCAACCGGGACTAGAACCTGGGGTGCCGGCGCCGCAGGCAGAGGATTAGCCACGTGAACCACGGTGCCGGCCTCACTGGTGTTTTTCAAAAACTACCAGGTGCTAGAGCCCTATGCCAGGCATTGTCAACACTGTAAAACAATGCACAAGAAAGATCCCTGCCCCTGTCTCCACAGCACATAAGAGCCCAGCAGGATAGACAGCCAGGGGACAGCTCAAGAGGAGCCTCATGAGGTCCGTAGCTCTTTTCTGGGCTTACATAGCAGTTTAAATATCAAGGCAAATCTCATAAAAGTGTGGAGCTCTCGCTTGTCTTTAAAAATCAGAAAAGGGGGCAAGCGTTTGGTGCAGCACCCCTATCAATATGCCTGGCGTGAGTCCTGGCTCTGCCTCAGCTTCTGGCTTCCTGCTAATGTGTTCTGTGGAAGGCAGCAGGTGATGGCTCAAGTACTTGAGTCCCTGCCACCTGTGTGGAAGACGCAGATTTAGATCTGAGCTCCTTGCTTCACCCAGGCCCAACCGTGGCTGTTACAAACATTTGGGGAATGAATCAGTGGATGGAAGGCAAATATATTTCTATCTCTATCTCTATCTCTATCTCTATCTCTATCTCTATCTCTATCTCTATCTCTCTTTTTTTAAAAGATTGATTTATTTATTTGAAAGTTGGAGTAACGCAGAGGAGAGGCAGAGAGAGAGAGAGAGAGAGAGAGAGGTCTTCTATCTGCTGGTTCACTCCCCAATTGGCCACAATGGCCAGAGCTGTGCTGATCCAAAGCCAGGAGCCAGAAGCTTTTTCCAGGTCTCCCGCGTGGGTTCAGGGGCCCAAGGACTTGGGCCATCTTCCACTGCTTTCCCAGGCTGTAGCAGAGAGCTGGATTGGAAGAGGAGCAACCGGGACTAGAACCAGCGCCCATATGGGATGCCGGTGCTTCAGGCCAGGGCGTTAACCTGCTGCACCACAGCGCCAGCTCTGTCACTGTCTCTTTTTCTGTGTGTGTGTATGTGTGTGTTTGTGTGTCTGTATCTCTGTCTTTGAAATAAAATGAAAGTAAATAGGTAAAAGTAAAAAACAATTGACATCAGGGGCCAGCACTGTGGTGTGGCAGGTAAGGCTGCTGCCTGCGGTGCCAGCATCCCATATGGGCGCTGGTTCAAGTCCCGGCTGCTCCACTTCCGATACAGCTCTCTGCTGTGGCCTGGGAAGGCAGTGGAGGATGGCCCAAGTGCTTGGGCCCCTTGCACTCATGTGGGAGACCTGGAAGAAGCTCCTGGCTCCTGGCTTCGGATCAGCGCAGTTCCGGCCGTTGCGGTCATTTGGGGAGTGAACCAGTAGATGGAAGACCTCTCTCTCTCTGTGTAACTCTGACTTTCCAATAAATCTTTAAAAAACAAAATCGACATCAGAAAAGGAGGCAAAAGTAGGCTTGAATTTCCAAACGACAACACTTGTGTAGAGTTGAGAAGTGGCTATTTTGAGGAGAAATATTTTCTAATTCTCCACAATCTCCACCACTCCTAATTGTCTCAGATAGTGCAGCTTCACTCATGTGATTTACTTGTCCTGCACCAGAACACACTGGAGCTGAAGGTCCTTGTGTGGAAGTGAGTAGAAGACCTCACCATTCTGGAGAGATGAAGAATGGATAGAGCCTTCCCAGTTGATGAGGGGCAAAGAGAGGAACAGACTGGACAGGTGAAACAGAGGAAACCACACATGCAAAGGCCCAGAGATGAGTGTTGGTGAGTCTGAGAGCAAGAGGACAGGTGTATTTGAAGAAGGTAAAATGTTGATCGCACCCGGAGCTCTAACTGAGCGGTAAGAGATAGAGCTGGAAACGTAGGCAGAGATAAGTCTCATTAAAAATGTGAGGTTTTATCCCACATTACATAGAGGAAGATGACTCCCATCTGGGTGCTTGGGAAGGCTTCATGGTCTGCCATGCATAGAGCAGATTAGAAGGGGCAAGACTGGAGTTGCAAATAGGTATTTTAGGATGTTCATGTACAGACCTCTGTACAAAGGCTCCTTAGGATGCTGAAGGCCACGCCCTGTGTTTGCTTCCCCTGAGACCCTACACCTATTTTACAGCAGAATCCTGGCTACAGAGCAGGTGCTTAGGGCTGGCTTTTGACTCAAACCTCAGGTGGAAACAATGACATAAACATCTTGATCCAGTGGTCATCTGGCTTTGCACAGAGGCTATATTGGAGATGCATAGAAATGTGACCTTTTCTCTTTGGCCTCTGGGAAGTATATATCCTTGTTTTCCCAGAATAGAGTATGATGGGAGTCTTCATTATTTGGCTTCTCACTCAGCTTTTTTTTTTTTTTTTTTTTTTTGACAGGCAGAGTTAGACAGTGAGAGAGAGAGAGAGACAGAGAGAAAGGTCTTCCTTCCTTCCGTTGGTTTACCTCCCCAAATAGCCGCTACAGTTGGCGTGCTGTGGCCAGCGCACTGTGCCGATCTGAAGCCAGGAGCCAGGTGCTTCCTCCTGGTCTCCCATGCAGGTGCAGGGCCCAAGCACTTGGGCCATCCTCCACTGCTCTCCCGGGCCACAGCAGAGAGCTGGACTGGAAGAGGAGCGACTGGGACAGAATCCGGCGCCCCGACCGGGACTAGAACCCGGTGTGCCAGTGCCACAGGTGGAGGATTAGCCTAGTGAGCCCTGGTGCTGGCCTCTCAGCTTTTATCTGCCTTTCTCCACCTGCAGAAGTTCAATATCTTCCATTAAATGCACGTAGAATTTCTTCAGCATTTATATATATATATATATGTGTGTGTGTGTGTGTGTATATGTATATATATAAGTATATATGAAATGATTCTAAAGCCATTCTAGTCTTATTTGCCACATATTCAACTAATCTTAGATTTGAGTGATTCCTGTCTTGGACATGGCTCTCCTGAGATGCAGCTGCCAAGTCTCTTGCAGACAACCCCATCAAGTTTAAGGAAAAGGCATGAAAACACTGTAGGCTCATTAAAGGGTTAAGGTATCTATGCAAATATGCAATAAAAGCAGGAGAATTATACAAAGAGCTAGAAACAGGCCAAATATCTAGTAGCGATATTCCAACAAGTTTTTTGTTGTTGGTTTTTGTTTTTAAGCCTGACACGACAGATTGGGCCAGAGGTGTAGAACCATTAATGTCAACTTGATTTAGAGAGAGAAGGTACTGCTCATTTTAAAAATATAGCTTCCCCCAACCACAACACCACCAAAGTTGCAAATCCTGGCGTGGGAGAAACCCATTAGAATTCAACTTTATGGTGCTAAAGCAATTTGCTTAGATTTCATCTACTGTAATATTTGCTTTGGATAAAATGCAGGTTCTCTGTGGGAGTCGGGGGGATTATGATAGATGGAACAAGTAAGACATTTTATAAGCGAATCCAAACCCCAAGTAGGATGTCCCACTTGTCCATTAGCTGCCCTTTCCACATCCATACTCCCCCTTGTCTCATCTGGTTTTTATTCCAGAATCTCCAAGCTCTTTTCAAGCAGATATTTTCTGCTAAATTTATTAGAGACAAAGTGAGTTGCAGATAGCCAAATTAAGAAGTCCACTTATCCATTAGAAGTGAGTAGTGAGGTTTGGAGCCCAAAGCATAGGATCTTCTGTTGCTTTGACATGTGTGTATCTGACTAGTGCCCTCCAAGAACCCCTATCCATCCAAAGACTCACAGTGTCTAAAACGCCTGAAAAGGCCATAGCCCTTGTTCATTCACACCCAGGTATTAGGCGTTCTCCCTCATTGAAGATAAGAAGGAAACTTATCTGCCTGGAAACATCTGGTGTTCTATAAATCAATACATGTCTGGCTTGATTCTTCTTTTTATTCTTTGAGCTAAAACCACACACCATAGGCCCAGTGTCTCAGCTCCTATCTTAATTTGCTTTAACCCAACAGAGTGAATCCTGGGAATATCAGTAAAGCTCCCATCCTTAATTTCCATCCAATGAATATTTCAGGAACTTCTGATCTGTTGCCAGGAGCTGTTCTGGGGACAGAAGTGAACCAAACTGGCCAGTCCCTATTCACACAGTTCCCCTGTTAAGTGTGGGCAAATAGACAATAAACAGATAACTACATAACGTGTCAGGTGGTGATGAATGCTGGACATGAAGATGAAGGATAAGGGCTCCTAGGTAGTCATGAAAGGCATTTGTAGATAAGATACTTGAACAGCAGCGAAAGAGAAAGGAAGGAAGGGAGCAAGGCACACGGGGTCTTGTTCCTTATCCTCTAACTCTCTCCACCAGCCTCTGTGTGGCTTGCCCCCATTCCTTCTTTTGTCTCTGTTCTATTATCGCCTTGCTCAGAGCTGCTTTCCATGACTACTTCTAAGCCCTTATTCTTTACTCTCTGTATCCAGCATTCATCACTGCTTGACATCATGTAGTTCTCTGGTTATTGCTGTACTGCAGCCCTCTTCCTTAAGGACAGTGCAGCCCTTTTCAGTGATAAGCAGTATAGTGCATGGACTACACTCTTAAAAACATTTCTGTTACATAAGCAAGTTAACCCAAAAACTGGCATCCTTGTTTTTCCAGAACAGAGTGCAATGCGGGCTCTTTGTTATTTTGCTTCTCACTCAGCTTTTATCTGCCTTTCTCCACCTGCAAAAATTCAAGATCTTCCTTTAAATACACTTAGAATTTCCTCAGCATTTATTCGTTAAAAATGCAACACCTTTGTCTTTCTTTAATGACATCCTAAAAAATATTTCTATGTATTTGACAGAACGTGCATTAAAGGTGCCAATTGGATTTTATTCTTGATCTTTGTAACCTAACTACAATGCTAGTAATTCCAGCTACTAAGTTTATACCCTTATTTCAGCTATCAGCTTCCTAGGCATCAGCTCACACACACACACACACACAAACAGAAATCACAGGAAACTATCCCATTCATTCAAGAAATGAGAGTCACCATGAATTATTTGAGGGATACTTGCAAGGTACATTCTATGTTCTCTCCTGTGGTGTATCAGCTGACAACACAGAGAATTATTGGGCCAATCCCTTAGTAATCCTTTGTTATTCTTGGACATAGTGCATCCTTGCACTGAAAATCACACTGGAGAGAATCATTATCTGCTGGGTGGCAGGCTACCTCACCTAAGTCTGGATATTTGGATCGCACCTCATCTTTCTTAGTTGTCCTCTTTCAGTGGCAGAGATGGTTCACATCTCGGATACTCTTTATCCATGTGAGCCTTGATTGTTGCCTTTCATTCCCATCTTTATTAGTTTAATCTTCTTTTGGCCATCTTACTTTCCAGCCATTCGTTCACATTGGATGCCAGATCTCATATCCACACTGCATTCAGTTTGCAGCAATCCATAGCCTACTGTTGACTTACAAGTCTACACCATGAACAATAGGATGTAGGTCAGTGGATCACATAGCCAACCAGATCCTGTGCTCAAAACCTTTGGCACAAGTGGACATATATTTGGCCAACTTATTGTGCCTGGTCCAAACTTCTGATGACCAAAGTGATTTGGGAGCATTTTTCCATATTTGTGTGAGAGGAATTGTTTGCTCTGTGTGGCATAGTGCTCCTTCCTGGGAAACAGCTGAGAACTTCCTGATGGCTTTCTCTTTCAAACTGCATGTGCTCTACAGCTACCCATCCTTCCTGCTGGAGCCCCCGCTACACTCATGCCAGTGGGAATTGCTTTTATAATAACAGATGTTACTGATGGGCACCCATAAGCCTTCTGGGGACACGAAAGAGGTTGGGAGTTTTGGGCCTAGGGTATCAGCCAACAATACAGATAAGGAATCTCTGAGATGGAGGAAAAGCAGGTTAGTGTCATTCTCACTCCCAAGGAGAGCCAATGGGTTCCACCAAACTTCCATGGCTAGTTTAGACCAAGAATCAATCCTGAACTGGATCTAGCCATCTCAAGTATAGTGGTACAATCAGAGAAAGTAAACAGCCACACCCAGTACGTCCAGGAATGAGAAAGCTCCTTGGACAGCATTTTCAGTGCTAAAATTGGGAACATTCTGGGGATATCAGGGTGGAGAAATTGCCCTATGAGAGACCATAATTATATAAATAGTAAGCTTAAGTGTCACCCTTTCATCTCCATGCTGTAACAGCTTCAAGGAGAGGCTTTACTTGGCTTTAAATATGGAAAGTCAAGGTATTCAGGCGTAAACTGTATACCTTCTAGAGCTATTTAAATAAAAAAAACAAGTTAAGGTATTTTGTGCAAATACTTGGAACGCAATCAGTGACATTCCAAAATTAGCTTTGAGTGATAAAATTTTATGTAATTATGGCAACCATCTCCAAAATAAGTGATTAAGTGCTTTGGAAAAAAAAAAAAAAAGGAATGGTCTGAAAACAAATCTCTCTGGAATTATAAATATTCTCTAAGATATTTGCCCAATTAAAAGCTCTTTGAATCTTGTTTTTGCATTTTTTGCCAACAAAGGTTGCTTAGCAACAGTTAGCCATCTCTTTTCTCGCATTACTTTCCTTTTTCTATCCTACCTTTGCTCCTGCAGACTAAAGAGGAGAAAAGCTCCTCTTCCATGATCACTTCCTCTTCTCAGTTCGTAAACAGAAAAATGAAGGTTTTTAAGTGTAACAGCCTCTAATGCTTTTACCAAGATTTGTACACTCTGAAGGATGTGTTCCTGTGAGAAGGTGAATTCTGAGGGTGTCTTAACTCATCAAAATCCATGTAAAATGCATTCATAGGAGTTAATGCATCAAGCATTTTGGAAGGACCATGGTTTAATTAGTCTGGTATCTTGGTGTACCCACACATCGGCTCGACCATCAGCTGGTAGAGGGGATACAAACTAACTGCTGAGGACCAACTTTGTGCCACGCCTTGACTAGGTGCTGATTTAATGGGGCTCTTAGCATTGAACTGGGCTTGTCTCGGGTGAGCTTTTGTAGGTTATTCTTTTGTGGGGGCAGAGGTGGCAAGGAGTTAGGAAGGAAAAGGGATCAGATGAGACTGCAAGAGCAGGAGCCATAGCAAGACTTGGCTCAGAAAGCCTGGTTATCCTTAGGGACCTCAGCAGCAGGACCAGATGTATTTTTCCTTTAGTGTTCCACCTTCTCAGAACTCCACGACTGTCTGTCAACTCTTTTCCTTGGATGGCTTATCAAGTCCCGTTTTGCTCCTTCTCCCTGCACTATGCCCTTACCCTAACCACAGATTTCAGCTTATTCCAAACTCAGAGCTGCTGTTCCCATGAAACTGGCTTGCTCAGAGACCCTGTCTACCTGAGGAGCTCTGTGTTTTTTGCACCTTCATCTCTTTTGTGAACTTATTAGTTGTATCTAGACTTCTCAAGTCAAATTCCAAGAATGACCTTTCCAATACAGGCAAAGTCATAGGTCAATGGCCAACTAAAAATCAGTAACATATAGCTCAAGTGCCCAACCCTGTTCTAACCAAGAGGTACTAGGGTGAGGGAGATATTGTAGGTTGAATTGGGCCCTTCTCCCCTAAAATTCTTATGTTGAAGACCTAATACCCATTGCCTCAGAATATGACTCTATTTGGATTGTGGTGTAATGAAGAATGAGGTCATAGCAGAGTGGAGTGCATACATAATCCAAGATGACCAGTGTCCTTGTAAGAAGAAATCTGGATATGAGCATGCACGCATAGAGAGAGAGCTATGTGAAGAGATGTAGGGAGAAAGTAGCCATCAATCAGCTAAAGAGGGAGGTTGGAGCAGAGCTTTCCTCACAGCTTTGAGGAGGAAACAACTCTGCCAGTACCTTCAGTTTGGACTTACATCCCCCCAAACTGTGAGATGAAAATTTTCTATTGTCTAAGCTAAGCCACCCAGTTCATAATACTTTGTTAGAAAATCCTACAGACTTTGGAACCATGACATGGGTGTTGCTATGACAAACAGCTAAAAATGTGGAAATGACTTTGGAATTGGATAATGGGTGGAAGTTGGAAGAGCTTTGAGGTACATGATAGAAAACTCTCAGATTGCCTTGAGGATACTGCTAATAGAAACATCAAGACTCTAGTGATGCTCAAAAAGAGGAGAGCTATAGAGAAAGTTGCTGTTGTCTTAGAGAATATATATTTCATCATGAACAAAGTGGGTGTTTCTGGTGGCATCTCAGACAGAAATGAGGACTGTATTGAAAAATGCAAGGAAAGTTATCATTGCTATAAATCAGCAGAGGACTTGGCTGTATTGTGTTCTGTTAGAAAGCAGAACTTAAAGCAATGAACTCAGATATTTAGTTTAGGAGATTTCTAAGTAAAGTATTGAAGGTAAAGCCTGTTTTCCCCTTTCTGCTTATAATAAAATATGAAAGAAGAGAAGAAAATTGAAGGCCCTGCTAAGCGCAAAAAGACTAGCGCTTCATCAGTTGGGTGATTCTTGGCCTCTCCAGATAGTGTTCTTTGAAAAGAAGGCCAAGGGTGTAGCTGTACCCTTTGTTAAAGAGACTGGGCTTTTAACTCGTGGATACAATCAACCATCTCAACAGAAGCCAGAAATAGAGATGTTAGTCATCAAAGAGAGTGTATGGAAGGACAATAAGCTTTCTTGGAATTTTACATGGCAGAAGTCTTGCAAATCTTGACTAAAAGGGACAGAGATGGGACAAAGTGAAAGGGAGATGACTTTGAGAAGAGATCCATGATTTGAGAAACTACTGGGGTTGTCACTGACATCACAGGCTCAGAAGACATAGGCCCAAGGACCAGGACCATTGCCTCCCTGGTTCCAGAGGATAGGCTGACAAAACTGCAGGAGGTCATGTTATTTTAAACATGGCAGCATGGTCCTTGTCAGTAGAAAATCTGGGCAGGAGGCATGCCTTGGGGTCTTGGGCATGGTGAATATGGTACAAGATCTTTACATATTTTATTTAACTTAATTCTCACAGATCCTTGGAGTCAGTCTTATTCTCATTTTTCTAGTATAGACACCAAGAAATTTGCTTGTGGTCTCATGCCTGGCAAAAGGAAGAATTGGGGTTTAAATCCACAAGTGACTTAAAAATCTTTTCAGTTTATCAGAGAGGGTATTGAATCTGAGATTTTTTTTTTTAAGAAATATAATGATTTTTATTTTATTTTGATTTATTCAAAAGGCAGGAAGAGAAAGACATAAAAAGATCTCGCACCTATTGGCTCATTTCCCTAATAACTGCTACAGCCACGGCTGAGAAAGGCTGACACCGTGAGCCAGGAACTCAACTTAGATCAGGTGACAAGAACCCAGGTACTTGAACCATCACCTGCTACCTCCCAGGTGCACATGAGCAGGCAGCTGGAATCAGAAGCAGAGCCAAGACTTGAAGGCAGGCACTCTGATATGGGATGCAGGTACCCAAAGTGACATCTTAACCACTGAGCCAAACGCCTACTCCTAGAACTTTGTAATGACAACAAAGAGAGTAAATAAAATTGACTAAACTCAGTCAAATAAAAACTATACTATTCATATTACTTAAATGTGTTTGTGTATTTAGAAGTTTGATGCACACAGATTGAAGAAAAGGTATGCACCAGCCCTCCAGAAAGGGTGTGTGTGTATCTATCTATATATCCACATAACTGCACCTATATGTCAATACCCATATCCCTACCTATTGTATGTGTGGATATATACATAAAATAACAATGAATAGCAAAGTTCCTGATAAAAACTTCCAACCCTTCAGTCCTTAACTAGGAATTGCTAAAATCCACAGCTAAAGGTGCTAAGGAAATGACTTCCGTTTACTGGAAATTTACAGATCCTTTCTCTTTCTGAAGGCACTGGCTAGCCCTTGCCATCTGCATTTGAAATGGCTTCTTCCTTGTAGCAGAGATTTTAATGCTATTTTAGGGAATTTATAAATCGTTCAGCGGCAATGATTTTTAAAGTTCATTCTTTAAGTCTTCCTTGCATGCTAGAATCTGAGATGTATTCTTCTCTAATACATTTTGTAAAATGCCAGCTGAAGCTGCTCACTACCTAGATGTCTTGTCTCTAGTTAAATGGCACAGCCTCTCCCTGCCCTGTCTTTTTGAGATTTGTACTCTGATATATTCTGTGCTGCTATGCATGGTAACACGGAGAGTTTTATATACCAAAGAATTTTGAGCTAAGAGACCAATTCTGAGCTAATCCTTCCCTTTAAAATGTCTCTCCAGCAGAAGAGTGCCTAGATTTTATATTTCCTGATTCACTCCCATTGAATATCCATTCCACACAGAGAAACACAGGGTTTCACAGTTTGTTTATTTCATGGTCATTATTATCAAAGTTTCACTAAGGTAATAATAGCTCAAATAAAACTGAGAAATTCAAGCCCCAACCACAAATACAAAAAGATTAGTCTCTGCTGTGATGGTAGTCCTGCTTTTGTTGTTTTGTTTGGCTCTGTTTGATTAACAGGTTTTAGTCTGGTTCTCCTGTTGTTGTCTTCCAGTGATGGGATACTGGGTTATTCACAGGTTTTGCAAAATCAACCAAAATGTACTGAGAAGTGGCAGCTGCAGTTTCTGTCTGCCCCCAGGTCCACAGGGAGTCTCCCTGGAGGCTTCCTCATTTTAATTGTGACGATTGAACGATTTCCTATATAAGTTCCCCAAGAGTCCACTGTGTTCACTTGTATATCCCCAGTGAACAGTGAAACATGCGGCACATAGTAGGGGCTCAATGAAGAAGGAAAAAAAAAAAAACCAGAAATTAAAACAAACCACGAATTCCAAAAAGCTGCCAAATATCACAAGCATAGACAGTAAACACATGAATTCTAATCACTTCAACTTCATGGAATTTCCAAGCTTAGGAGAAAAATATGCATGGCCCATTTATATTTGTCCAGGCTGTATTATCAAACACATTTCTGGCAGGAAAGAAATTCTGGTTTGACCAAGTGTTAATGAGAATGAGCTGCATTGTTTTCATGGTAAATATATCCCTGATTCTTTCAGGGGTAAGCATATCACCCAAAGATTGAGGGCAGGATGGCACTAGAGAGTCACCTACTTTTTCCTGGGATTAAGATGTGTTAGGGAGGAGCATTGGTTTACTTTTCTGTTCCTTTTGTTGAGGTTGCTAAACTGGAGTGATGCGATGAGCCAGCAATGTGAGGCTAAACAACCAAGAAGAGAGGGAGGCAGAGAGATACACCATCATTGAAGTCTTTGCATTGAGCCAAGCCTGAATTTAGCTCCATCCTTACACTCCCCTGTTCTGGCAGTCAGCAAACATGGGTTTTACCATATGTCAGTTTGAATTAGATTTCTGTCGCTTGAATTTGAGAGTCCTAACTAGTATACAAGATGATAGCTGTCAGTAGCATCTTACTAGTAAAATCTGAGATAGCTTCATATTTCTGAGAAAGAAGTAATTTAGGGGCCAGCATTGTGGCACAGTGAGCTAAGCTGTTGCTTGTAATGCCAGCATCCTATATTTGAGCACTGGTTTGAGTCTTGGCTGCTCCACTTCTGATCCAGCTCTCTGCTAATGTGCCTGGGCAAGCAGCAGAACATGGCTCAAGTGTTTGGCTCCTGCCACCTATGTGGGAGACCCTGATGGAGTTCTAGGCTCCTGGCTTCAACCTGGTGCAGCCCCAGCCATTGTGGCCATTTGGAGAGTGAACCAGTGGATGGAAGGTATCTCCCCCTCTGTCTCTGTCTCTCCTTCTCTCTTTATAGCTCTGCCTTTCACATATATAAATAAATAAATAGTTTTTAAAATAGAATTAAAAATAAGTTTATTTTGGTGCAAGAAATTATGAAATCCATGTTTTCTAGGGGGAGATCTTTAAAATTTCATGGAAAATGAATACTAAAAAAAATGCATGAATTTCAGACTTTTTTGTACCAAAATAAACTTATCTTTTAATTCCACTTTTCTCTGAACTTTTTGGAGCACTCCTAAATAATACAGGCCAGAAAACAAACACCTTGGGGCCAGATACACTAGTGGTCCATGGCCACCCTTATTTTTGTCTTCATCACTTAACTTTCTGGATTATTGATCCCTACAACTTTATCTTCTAACTACCTTCTCTTAGCCCTTCACCTAGATGTGAAAATCTGAAAACCCTGTCCTTGTCCTAACCGAGGAGAAACCACAAACTTAACAACTTGATATCGAACCCCTATTCAATTCTTTTTTTTTTTTTTTCCTTTTTGACAGGCAGAGTGGACAGTGAGAGAGAGAGAGACAGAGAGAAAGGTCTTCCTTTTTGCCGCTGGTTCACCCTCCAATGGCCACTGCGGCCGGCGCATCTCGCTGATCCAAAGCCAGGAGCCAGGCGCTTCTCCTGGTCTCCCATGGGGTGCAGGGCCCAAGCACTTGGGCCATCCTCCACTGCCTTCCCGGGCCATAGCAGAGAGCTGGCCTGGAAGAGGGGCAACCGGGATAGAATCCGGCGCCCCGACCGGGACTAGAACCCTGTGTGCCAGCGCCGCAAGGCGGAGGATTAGCCTGTTGAGTCACGGCGCCGGCCCCCTATTCAATTCTTAACCACCAGGATCTTCAGATATGATTTATAACTCCTTATCTCCAAACACTTCCCTATGTATTTTACAATATGGGTTCCTTTTAAAAGATTTGTATTTATTTGGCCGGCGCTGTGGCTCACTAGGCTAATCCTCCGCCTTGCGGCGCCGGCACACCAGGTTCTAGTCCCAGTCGGGGCACCGATCCTGTCCCGGTTGCCCCTCTTCCAGGCCAGCTCTCTGCTGTGGCCAGGGAGTGCAGTGGAGGATGGCCCAAGTCCTTGGGCCCTGCACCCCATGGGAGACCAGGAGAAGCACCTGGCTCCAGCCATCGGATCAGCACGGTGCGCCGGCCGCAGCGCGCCTACCGCGGCGACCATTGGAGGGTGAACCAACGGCAAAAAGGAAGACCTTTCTCTCTGTCTCTCTCTCACTGTCCACTCTGCCTGTCAAAAATTTAAAAAAAAAATTTTTTTAAAAAAAGATTTGTATTTATTTGAGAGAGAACTATCTGCTGGGTCATTCCTCAGACCAGAGACCAGAAACTTAATTCAGGTCTACCAAACGGGCAACAGGGACCCACTTATATTAGCTATCACCTTCTACCCCCCAGGGTTTATATTAGCAGGAAGTTGGAGTCAGGTGCTGGAGTCAGG
Organism: Lepus europaeus; assembly: GCF_033115175.1. Classification (NCBI taxonomy): domain Eukaryota; kingdom Metazoa; phylum Chordata; class Mammalia; order Lagomorpha; family Leporidae; genus Lepus; species Lepus europaeus. The sequence continues at coordinate 109,648,179 of NC_084828.1, read as the reverse complement.
CATTTGGCCCAGGCATTTTGATACAGGATGCAGGCATCTTAACTAGCAAGCCAAATGCCTGCTCCCAAATGGGTTAAATGGGATCTTTGACTCATCTGATTCCAGCAATGACCATTATTGCCCTCATTCTCTGCTTCTGACTTTTGTGACCCTTTTGCCATGTACTGTTAGTTTCTCAAACACAGAGGAATAATTGACCCCACCATTGCGTCTGTTCACTCCGTCATGTGCTCCTCCCTGTGCACGTACTTGGATACAATGTCTATAGGAGCTTAGGGGGTCCACCTGCAAGGACTCTGAGGTGAGGCTTTTCTTTAGGAATGGAGGGTTAAGAAATGTTCTGTTACCGGCAAGGAGAAATTGACTATTGGCTCTAGGGATCACTTCATCCCTGACAACTGCAACCATTAACTCCATAAATGGCAGTTGGAATAGAGCAGACTTTTCTCTTTGTAGCATGACAGGAGTAGAAGCCCAGAATGGACTGGGAGGGGTGACCAAAGGGGCTGATTGGTAGGACCTGTTCCTATCATCAGTCCCCCAAAGGCCATTTCCCACCTGAGAGACCTCGGCGAGCATTGGCTAAGAAATGCCGTCATAAATAAAGGGTTCAGCATCGCGCTGCATCGTCTAAAGGACAGGATGTGGAGGACTGAGCCAGGGGCATCTTCAGGAATGGGGGAAGCTGAGAACCGTAATCCAGCAGGCATTTAGATACCATCTCCAAAGGCACTGGGAACTCTCAGAGACCCTGAGAGCAAACATTGTGAATGTTTTCCCAAGCACTGTTACTTCTCCATGGTTCATTTTTAACTCCTTTCATTTCCTACAATAGCCTATATAAAGACAAGGATCTCATAATGAAAAAAAAAAAAAACTGTACATTTGAGGACATACAAAAATCCAAGAATTTCAAGAGGCTTTGGAGAAGCCACGACTAGCAGGGGCTAGAGCAGAGGGTGGCAGTCTCGAAGCCCAGAAGAGCATGTGGACGTTCTGCTCCTGAGACCTAAGTCTAGGGCTTGCGAATGGACACATCTGAGGGGCTCTTCAGCGCAGGTGACTGTAGGCAGCCCATAAACAAGTCATAGACAAGTCAAGGTCAATCTTGGCTTGTGGACTTCCTGGGATGAGAAAGTCCCGTACCCCCATGTTGAAGGAGGATGCGCTCTGCTAAAATTAACTATGTTGTGACCGTGTAGCAGAAAGCCCCATAAGTTGCTTGCCTGTGTTGTTAACTTCTGAGTTGCCTTGAACTGCAGCTGGTTATGCATAAATATCTCTGAGACACTGGAATAAATGAGCCTTGATCAGCCTTGTTGCCTTGGCTCCATTCTCTGCGCCCTTGTCCCTCTTTTCATACCCCTTCCCCCCTTCAGGTTCCATTCGACTGGTGTGGCAGGCCCGCACAGGTGACTATGTTTCTCATCCTTCCACCCACACCAATATCCATTTTCCATATCGGGAGAACCTTTTGTTCACACTGTTCCCGGGACAGGTATTGATTAGATTAAGGCAATCAGCGTGGTCCCTTTCCTTTCCTGGTTAACTTACGTAAGCCTGCCCTGACTGACGAGACGTGTACGGAATTCTACTGGCATGCATCTCGGAAAGTTTCTTTTTAGTTCTTAAAAGGATATGTACAAAAAGAAACAGACCTTTCTATTTTATGGGCTGATGTGATTGGCAACCATGCTTGAAACATGAATGGAGCTAAGAGTAGAGAAAATATCCAAGGACAGCAGCGCAGAGAAGCGTAAGGGAACTAGGTGCCTGGCCAGATTACTAGTATAGCATATGTAAAATCAGAATCCCAAAGAGAGTAGAAAATAACATTTGGAGAAATAATGATCTAATTTTACCCAAACTTAGTGAAAGCTATAAATTTGCAGGTTGAAAAGCTCAATGTATTAAGCAAGATAACAACAAAATATCCCACACCTAAGTGCATCAAAGTCAAAAAATTTTAAAACAGGGGCAACATGGTGGCATAGAAGGTAAAGCTGCCATCTGCAGTGCCAGCATCCCACGTGGGCGCTGGTTCGAATCCCAGCTGCTCCAATTCCAGCCCAGATCTCCGCTATGGCCTGGGAAAGCAGTGGAAGGTGGCCCAAGTCTTTGGCCCCTGCACCCACATGGGAGACCTGGAGGAGGCTCCTGGCTCCCGGCTCCTGGCTTTGGATCGGCACAGCTCCAGTCGTTGCAGCCAACGGGGGAGTGAACCAGTGGATGGAAGACCTCTCTCTCTCTTTCTGCCTCTCCTACTCTCTCTGTGTAACTCTGACTTTCAAGTAAATAAATAAATCTTTTTTTTTATTTAAAAACAAATATAAAAAGAAATGTCTTGAAAGCAGCCAGAGAAAGCAACTTGTTAACATAGAAAGAAGCAAAGATCTAAGTCACCATTGATTCACTGGAAATAATGGAGGCCGAAGATAGAAAATCTTTAAAGGTTCTGAAAGGATGAAACTATAACCCTAGAACTTACAGGAAGGAAAAATACCCTTCAGGAATGAAAGGAGGAGTTTCTCTCTCTCTCTCTCTCTCTCTCTCTCTCTTTTTTAGATAAATGAGTATAAAGAGAAATAGCTGTTAACCCATATGTATCACAAAAAATGCTAGAGGCAACTATTTTTTAAAAAGGTTGATTTATTTTTATTTGAAAGGTAGAGTTATGGAGACAGAGAGAGATCTTCAATCCCCCCAGTTCAACTCCAAATGGCTGCAATGGCTGGGGCTGGGCCAGGCCAAAGCCAAGAGCCTAGAACTCCATCTCGCTCTCCCACATGGCTGGCAGGGGCCAAGCACTTGAGTGATTTTTTGCTGCTTCTCAGGCACATTGGGAGGGAGCTGATCAGAAGCGAAACAGCTGGGACTCAAACCGGCTGGTGCTCATATGGGACTGCCAAGGTTGCAGGCGGCAGCTTAACCTCCTGCGCCACAACACCGGGCTCAGCAATTCTGTAGAGAAAGGAAAATCGTACTATCTGGAATTTCAGATATTTGGCAAGGGAGGAAGATCAACACAAATGGTAAGTGTGTGGCTATTTTAACTTAATTTCTTTAAAACGTATTTTAAAAGAACACTATGCTATATTATGGGTGTTCAGTGTGAATAGATGCAACACTTAAAACAATAATAACAGAAAGGACTGGGAAGGTAAATAAACCCTGTATATCCATTTACGTAAGGTAGGGTAATATTTATTCTAAGTTTGCTGTGAAAGCTAAGCATGCATCTTTAGCTACTAGAGTGACTGCTAGAGTAACAAAACAAAACAAAAAAAGAAACCAACATAAAAACGATAGTGGAGTTCTAAATATTGTCCAATCAAAAATAAAGAAAGGAGGAACAGAATAATGAGAAACAAGAGACATATAGAAAACAAGTCAAAAATGATAATCCTATCCCAGTTACATCAATAATCTAAAATTAATGAACAAGAGTTCAACTAAAAAGAGGAAATTGTCAAAGCAGATTTTAAAAAGCAAGACTTAGGGCCGGCGCCGTGGCTTAACAGGCTAATCCTCCGCCTTGCGGCGCCGGCACACCGGGTTCTAGTCCCTGTTGGGGCGCCAGATTCTATCCCGGTTGCCCCTCTTCCAGGCCAGCTCTCTGCTATGGCCCGGGAAGGCAGTGGAGGATGGCCCAAGTCCTTGGGCCCTGCATCCCATGGGAGACCAGGAGAAGCACCTGGCTCCTGGCTTCGGATCAGTGTGGTGCACCGGCCACAGTGGCCATTGGAGGGTGAACCAGCGGCAAAAAGGAAGACCTTTCTCTCTCTCTCTCTCACTATCCACTCTGCCTGTCAAAAAAAAAAAAAAAAAAAGCAAGACTTAACTACCTGCTGGCTTCCAAGAGATGTTATTTAAATTTAAAGACATGAGGGTGGAGGATTGGCACAGCGTTAAGACACTGCTCTGCTCGGGACACTTGGATCCCATATTGGAGTGTCTGGGTTTGAGTTCCATTTCTGCTTGCAACTCAAGCACGCTACTAATGCACATCCTGCCACCCTTGTGGAAACCTGGGTTAAGTTCCAGGCTCCTGGCTCAGGCCTCGCCCATCCCTGACTACTGCAGGTGGCGAGTGAACTAATGGATAGATTCTCTCGTCCCCTTTCAAATAAATAAATAGTGAGGCAAGGAAATAGATTCTTCCCAAGAGTCTCCAGAGAGGAACACAGCTTTGCCAACACCCAGATTTCAGCCCTCTGTCAGATTTCTGACCTTCAGAACTGTAAAGTAAGACATTTGTATTGTCCGGGCCATCGAGTTTGTGGCAATTTCTTACAGCATTAAGAGAAAACTAATACAATCACAGAGAGAAGTGAAAAGTGTGTGCCCACCAGAAACTTGTTAAAATGTGTTTAGCAGTTTTATTCTTAACAGCCCACACCTTGAAATGATCTGGGTTTCCCTAAATAGGATAATATATAAACAAGCTATGGCATAGTCATATAATACAATATTACTCACTAGTTAGAAGGAATGAACTGCTTTCACATGCAACACTATTAGTAAAACATGCTGAATGGAAAAAGCCTGGACATATTATGTGGTTCCTTTTATGTGAAGTCCTAGAATAGACCAAAGCAAACTATGGTGAAACAAGATAAAGACAATGGCTGCCCAGGGGTGGGGAAGTGGTAAATAAAAGGATTGGGGGTGGGGGGAAGTAACCCAAGGAACTTTCCGATATTTTGAGCATATTCTGTATCTAAAGGGTTTCCAGTGCACAGGTGCCTCTGTGAAATCCTGTGGAATGCGTTACACATTTTGTTGTGGGGTGAACTTTGATCCCTCCAAAGTTATTTAAAAACCCTAGCCCTAGTATTATGACCTTAGTTGGAAATAGAGTCTTTGCAGATGTATTCAAGTTAAGATGAAATCATACTGAACTAGGGTGGGCCCTAAATCCAACGGCTGACGTCATTATAAGAAGGCTACGTAGGCCGGCGCTGCGGCTCAATAGGCTAATCCTTCGCCTGTGGCGCCTGCACCCCGGGCTCTAGTCCTGGTTAGGGCGCCGGATTCTGTCCCGGTTGCCCGTCTTCAAGGCCAGCTCTCTGCTGTGGCGTGGGAGTGCAGTGGAGGATGGCCCAAGTCCTTGGGCCCTGCTCCTGCATGGGAGACCAGGAGAAGCACCTGGCTCCTGCCTTCGGATCAGCGCGGTGCGCCGGCTACAGCGGCCATTGGGGTTGAACCAACGGCAAGGAGGAAGACCTTTCTCTCTGTCTCTCTCTCTCACTGTCCACTCTGCCTGTCCAAAAAAAAAAAAAAAAAAAAGGCGGCTACATAAAGGCCCGAGGGTACAGAGACAGGGTAGGAACACTATGCGATGATAGAGGCAGAGGCTGGGCCAAGGAACATGCGGCCTTGCTGGCAACCCCCAGAAGCCAGGAGAGATGTGTGAAACAGATGCACCCCCAGAGCCTCCAAGAGGAACCGGCCTTGCTAAGGCTTCAAGTTTAGACCTCAGCCTCCACAACTGGGATGGCTTCGATTTCTGTGGTTTTAAGCCACATTTCCGTGACAGGCCATTATGACAATCCCAGGGGCCGGCGCCGTGGCTTAACAGGCTAATCCTCCGCCTTGTGGCACCGGCACACCAGGTTCTAGTCCCGGTCAGGGCGCCGGATTCTATCCTGGTTGCCCCTCTTCCAGTCCAGCTCTCTGCTGTGGCCCAGGAGTGCAGTGGAGGATGGCCCAAGTCCTTGGGCCCTGCACCCCATGGGAGACCAGGAGAAGCACCTGGCTCCTGGCTTCGGATCAGCGCGGTGCGCCGGCTACAGCGGCCATTGGGGGTGAACCAACAGCAAAAAGGAAGACCTTTCTCTCTGTCTCTCTCTCTCTCTCACTGTCCACTCTGCCTGTCAAAAAAAAAAAAAAAAAAAAAAAAGACAATCCCAGGAAACTATCACACAATTTGTACATTTCATCACGTGTAAAGCACTTACATATGATGTGAAGCATTTAGTAGGAAAGGGTCTGCAACTGTTTAACTGTTAAAAGTAGTTGGTGAGAGTTGGTAGTCAATGTGTAATTCTTTCAAGTTTTCTTACACTTGAAAATTTTCATAATAAAAGATTAGGAAAATAATTGTGAACCTTGACTTAATGGAAGATAAAATAAATTTAGTGGGTTAAATAAGCATTTTTAAAAAGTGAGATAGAAGAGAACACATAAAATGAGGGCAAAAGATCTTTAATGAAAGTTTGATTCGGGGCTGGCACTGTAGTATATCAAGTAAAGCCGCTGCCTGCATTGCCAGCATCCCATATAGGCAGCAGGCCCCCGCTGCTCCACTCACTCTGATCCAGCTCTCTGCTCTGGCCTAGGAAGGCAGTGGAGGATGGCCCAAGTCCTTGGGCCCCTGCACCTGTGTGGGAGACCTGGAAGAAACTCCTGGCTCCTTGCATTGGATTGGCCCAGCTCTGGCCATTGTGGCCATCTGGGGACTGGACCAGTGGAAGAGGGATCTCTCTCTCTCTCTCTCTCTCTCTCTCTTTCTGACTCTCTGTAACTCTGCCCTTCAAATAAATAAATACATCTATTAAAAATTCATCAAAAAAGAGGAAAGTTTGATTTGAAAGTTTGATTTCAAGTATATATACTTCAAATAGAGATACAGGTACTAGACCATGACATAAAAATATTTTTTATTAGGGATCATAATAAAACTACTTGAGGATTACCTTAGACTCATAGGTATCCAACAAATCATTCCCCTCACCATAGCGCACCAATATTTTTAAGCCCACACCTAATTTATGCATCATTTGCACAAAATCAGAGCACGTGCCATGAAAAGTGCTTGCATAGCCATCTCTTTTTGATCCATTATTGCACTTAATGAACCACCTTCTCCTAGAACAAGGAGTTTTTTTTTTTCCCCAAAGGAAATTCACAGGGCTTGTTGTGAGCTGTATTTATACCCTCAAAATCCCAGAGTAGTACTTAGTAATTTTCTGCATCAGGACGCTAAGTGGAAGCTTTAAAGAATTAGTAAACATCTTATGAGTTATTCTTCCTTTGTGATTTTTTTGGAAGGCACAAGCAAAGTTAGCCAGCACCTCAATAGAAAGTTTAGATATAAACCCTGTAGCTAGAGATTAATTCAACCCAGAAAGTACCTGAGTCCATATAGTTATTGTCATCATTTGCATTTAAAGATAACATAGTAGAGAGAATCTTAAACAAAGATGCTGATTGTTAGTGATAACTATTTTAAGCTGCTGCAATGTTATGTTTAAATTTTCAAAAAGGTAGCACGTGTTCAGTTCGGTAGTTTCACCAACACTTAGGGATCTCAACTATGTGTCAGAAACAATGCTATAGGTACAGGGGATACAGTGACAATTAAGATTGGACTCAGCATTTGAGGAGTTCACTGCGTGGGAGGGCAGACTCTTAAATAGTCCAAGAGTCGGGTAAGTGCTATCCCCAGGTGCATGGGGAGTCTGGAAGTGCAGGGTGTCGGGCCACAGTGGAGGGGGAGCACCTGAGTGAGCCTTGGAGACGGCACAGAAGTTATCTAGGGAAAGAAGGATCTCGCAGGGCAGGGGGCGTTTCTGATTGCATCTACTTAGGGTAGGCTCTTTCTCTACTGAGCCCGCCTTCTCTTCTCCCGGCGTGCCTACCTTTGCTTTAAATAAATCTTACCTCTCTGGGTGGTGTTGTTTTTACTTTTGTTTAAAGGGGGGTGGGGAGTGGGTAGCTCCAGCTCTCTGTTTTGCTGAATGGGGAGTGGAAGAGCCAAACAATAGCAACTCAGAAACAGCTGTCTCTGGGACCCTCCCTCCAGACCTTCCTTTTTTCCAACAAAGACTCGGTCCCTCCTCCAAACAGGAGAGGGAAAGTTGTCAAAGAGATTTTAAGACTATCACACTGAAGATCTGAGAAATTATTACTCTGCCCAGTTTGTCCACCTATTCTGTTACACTCTGAAAACAGGACATGGAATCAACAAATAGAAACATCAGCATGCAGGAATGGTGGCAAAGAGGAGATAGGATTAAGGTGGAGGGGCTGCTCTGTGGATCAGAGAGGGAAACCAACTATGGTGCGCAGGGGAGGAACATCTACCCCAAAGAATTACCAATGAGCCAGAGGAAGAACAGAAGACCCCTGGGATAACAAAAGAGAAGAGGATTAGTTTTCTAATAATGTACTTAGCAGGACTCAAGCATCAACAACTATTAAAGCCAATATGAACCAGGACAGGAAGACTTCTCTCTGTAATCCTGGGATTGGAACTGTTTCAAACCTTATGAACAGACTGTCCATCATGGGAAGGAGAGTTTGGGGTGGGATATGGGCAAAAGATGTCACATAACCTAAATGAAAGGAGAGGCCACCACAAAACACACCAAACACCACACTAGGAAAAGGTTTATTGTCGGGTTGGGGGCTGCCTCCCCGTACACAGAGAGAACAGCCTGTACTGGGAGAACAGGTCTTATATAGCTTTGCAGAGGTAAGGAAGTGGGAACAGCAAATCCTGTTAGGGTGGGGGTGGAGCTGACACTTGTGATTGGGCCATTTGGTCACCTGACTCCTTGTAAGCCAGACTGGAGCTTAATATACAAAATGGCGGCGGGGCCAGAGCTTAAGATGGTGCCACAGAGAAGACCGTACCATTTGACTAACACTGAAGTCCTCTACTTTTACTCCTACTAAATCTTAAAGACTTAGTGCAGATACTTCCTCCTCCATAACGACAGATCTTAGGATGAGGCAGAAGTATGCTCTCCCCAAAGGTGAAAAACCAGAGCCGCTGCTGAGAGATTTCTCTTAGGCATGTTGCTGGGGGGGACACTGAAAAGATTAAAAGTAAAGACTCAGCTGACCTGAACAGCAAGATCGTGTGGTAAGCGGGAGAGGCCCCATCAACCCTTCTGGAGGCAGGATTCTCCCAAGCACAGATAAAGGGACACAGCATTTTTTTTTAATAGAAAGCTTTTATTTAATAAATATAAATTTCCTAAGTACAACTTCTAGATTATAACAGTTCTTCCCCCCAAACCCACTCTCCCACCCCCAAACCGTCCCACCTCCTACTCACTCTCCCATCCCATTCTTCATTAAGATTAATTTTGAATTATCTTTATATAAAGAAGATCAACTCTGTACTAAGTAAAGATTTCAACAGTTTGCACCCACATAGACACACAAAGTATAAAGCACTATTTGAACACTAGTTTTACCATTAATTCTCATAGTACAACACATTAAGGATGGAGATCCTACATAGGGAGCAAGTGCACAGTGACTCCTATTGTTGATTTTTTTTTTTTAAACAGGGCATGTTGCCCTGTATTTTGAATTTTTTAAAATTTTCATTTATTTATTTTTTAATTTTTTTAAAGATTTATTTTCAAAAGAGTTACAGAGAGAGGTAGAGACAGAGAGAGAGGTCTTTCATCCGCTGATTCACTCCCTAATTGGCCGCAACGGCCGGAGTTGCGCCAATTCAAAGCCAGGAGCCAGGAGCTTCTTCTGGGTCTCCCACGTGGGTGCAGGGGACCAAGGACTTGGGCCATCTTCTACTGCTTTCCCAGGCCATGGCAGAGAGCTGGATCAGAAATGGAGCAGCCAGGACTAGAACCAGCACCCAAATGGGGATGCCAGGGCTTCAGGCCAGGGCTTTAACCCGCTGCACCACTGCAACGGCCCCCCTGTTGTTGATTTAACAATTGACACTCTTATTTATGACCTCAGTGATCACCCAAGGCTCTTGTCATGAGCTGCCAAGGCTATAGAAGCCTCTTGAGTACACAAACTTCGACATTATTTAGACAGGGCCATAATCAAAGTGGAAGTTCTCTCCTCCCTTCAGAGAAAAGTACCTCCTTCTTTAACGCCCCCTTCTTTCCACCTGGATCTTACTCACAGAGATCTTTCATGTAGGTAATTTTTTGCCAGTGTCTTGGCTTTCCATGCCTGAAATATTCTCATGAGCTTTTTGGCCAGATCTGAATGCCTTAAGGGCTGATTCTGAGGCCAGAGTGCTGTTTAGGGGGACACAGCATTTATTAATTTATTAAACATCACAGAACCAAAGGAGGCCACTCAACTGAAGCATCCTACAGCCCCAAGCTGGCCGTGCTCAACCCAGAAGGCCATAAACTGAGGACTGCTAGAAAATGTGCCCAAACTTAGAGAAAAGACAAACAGGTGACTGCAAGTGCTTTCAATGTCTCGTTGGAGCATGGTCTAGAGGTCCACTGAGGATTATTTAATTCTTGAGGGCAGAGGTCAGCAAACTTGGGCTCACAGGCTGGCTGCCTGTTTTTGTTAAGTTTATTGGAGCACAGCCACATTAATTTGTTCGTATGCTACCTATGGCTGTTTTTCTGATGTAACAGGGGAGTTGAAATATTGCAATTGGCCTGCCAGCCTGAAATATTTACTGCCCAGAGCTTGAAGAAGAGTTTGCCAACCTCTGCTCTAGGGAAATGTACTTTTGCTTGATTTAGCATTCACCATTGATTGGGAGCCCGATTCTGTGAAGCTACATATTAGCATACAGGAAATTAATATGTGGCTGATGACGATTGCCCAGTAAAAATGATAACCCCAGGTTAGTGTCACTTCTCTGTGGGACATTAATGAGGTTTATATCCAGTCCAGCAACCTCATTCCAATATTGCTTTTTCAATACCTATACATACCTAACATTTTGAAATGTTTCAAACAACCTTTAAATTTTAGGACAGTTCTAGATTTATAGATTTCTTAAAAGGATAGTACAGAGATTCTCTGTATACATCTAATTTCCCATATTAACAACAACTTCCATTGGTATGGTACATCTGTCACAGTCAGTGACGCAACATCAACAGTTTGTTGATTAAAACCTGGATTTCACTCAGATTCCCTCTGTTTTCCCCAGATATTCTGTTTCTGTTCCAGGATCTCATCCAGGAAACTATATCACATTTAGTAGTCTTGTCTCCACAGATAGCTTTCAGTTGTAATTATTTCTCAAACATTCTTTATTTGTCACGACTTTTACAGCTTTGAGGAATACCGGTCAGGTATTTTTTAAGTTTTTGTCCATACAGGATTTTTTTTTTCATGGTTAGATTGCACAAATGATTTATCTACTCTTCCTCACTTAATTATGCATTCAATCAACTATTATATCAGCAGGGGTTCACGAATATGTATTCCACACTTTGAGTTATAATCCAATGCTATGTTTAATTGCTCAAGATTTTTTCAGCTCTAACTACAGGGAACTCTTCTCTCTCTTTCTTCCTCTCTCTCTTTCTTTCTCTCTCTTCCTCTCTTTCTTTCCTCATTTCAAATTTATTTTATTCATTTGAAAGGCAGAATGACACAGAGAGATGGAAAGACAGAAAGAGATCTTCATCTGCTGGTTCACTCCATGAATGGTTGCAATGGTCAGGGTTGGACAAGGCCAAAGCCAGGAGCCTGGAACTCCATCCAGGTCTCCCACATGGGTGCACTCGAGTACTTTGGATATCTTCTGGTGCTTTCCCAGGTGAATTAGCAGGGAGCTGGACCAGAAATGGAGCAGCCAGGGCTCCAACAAGCACTCTGATATGGGACGCCAATGGCATAAACTTGGGCTTAAACTGCTGTGCCATATATTGGCTCCATGGGAATTGATTCCTGTGTCCCTTTATCATATTGTGGGTTTTTACCCTTGAGCACTTTCCAACTCTCTGGCACTAAAAGAAGCTCCAGGCATATCTTGGTGTTTCCTCTGTCAGTCCTAAAAGCAGCCATTTCTCCAAGGAGAACTAGTTCCTTTGTTGGATAATGCTATAGGAAACTGATATTTGGGCCAGAATATGTTCATTGCTACTGGGATGTCCCTACCTTTAGACCCTTTCAGCTGACAGGGCTGTATATATGTGTAAATATCTGTATATACATGTGTATATATGTGTATATTCATATATCTATGAATACTTTATACAAAATCACATGCATCTACATTAAACTAAACATAAGTTCATACTGTTGTCTCCAACTTAACCTGTTAGCACAAGTGTAATTCCAGTCTCCTCCGCCTTGCAACCTCCTTCATCAGTGAGAAACCTGCTCCCACCACCTGCTGTTCATTTGGAACTAGTCAGTTCCACTACTCATGTACATTGGGCTCAGAATTGTTAACCTCCAGCTCTGGAAGGACGAATGTAACCAACCAGAGTTCCGTGCTTGTGTAGCTGTCTTGCCTTTAATTTTCTGAACTCCACTCATTTGCAAAGTTACTTAGATTAGCACTCTTCTCTCCGCCCTCCTCAGTGGGGTAGTCTCATAACACTAGTAATAGGGTTAGATTGGTTTTTTTTGTTTGTTTGTTTTTTGTTTTTTTTTTTTTTTTGACAGGCAGAGTGGATAGTGAGAGAGAGAGACAGAGAGAAAGGTCTTCCTTTTTGCCGCTGGTTCACCCTCCAATGGTCGCTGTGGCCGGTGCACCGCACTGATCCGAAGGCAGGAGCCAGGTGCTTCTCCTGGTCTCCCATGCGGGTGCAGGGCCCAAGGACTTGGGCCATCCTCCACTGCCTTCCCGGGCCACAGCAGAGAGCTGGACTGGAAGAGGGGCAACCGGGATAGAATCCGGCGCCCCAACAGGGACTAGAACCCGGTGTGCAGGCGCCACAAGGCAGAGGATTAGCCTGTTAAGCCACGGCGCCAGCTGGGTTAGATTGTTTTATTACCTTCTACGTTCTGTCTAGGATCCTCCCGTCTCTCATTTTTTGAAAATGCATATACATCAAGCTTTACTTCTTGTGCTGCAGAGTTCTGTGGATTTTGACAAATGCTTTGTATCTCATATTTACTATTACAATATCATACAGAATAGTTTCACTGCCCTAAAAGATCACCTGTACTGTATTCAAACTCCAACTCCCTATCCCTATGTCACCCGCTAATGAACCCCTGATGATCACTGATTTTTTTTTTTTTTAGCATTACTGTAGTTTTGCTTTTCCAGAATGTCACGTAATTGGAGTGAAATAACATGCAGCCTTTCCAGACTGGCTGCCTTCATTTAGAAATACACAGAGAAGATTCATCAACATTTTGTCTTCATAATACATTCCTTTTTATCACTAAATACTATTTCAGAGAATGGATGTACCACAACTTGTTTGTCCATTTGCCTATGGAGAGAAGTCATGGTTGCTCCCAGTTTTTTGGAAATTATCAATAAACCTGCTGCAAACATTCATGGACAAGTTTAAGTGTGGACGTATAGTTTTATGTTTTTTTTTTTAAGTCATTGGATCAAAAAAAATATTTGAATGGTAAAATGAAAGAAAGAGAGACAGGCAAAGAACAGACAGACAGACAAAAATTCTCATTCCTTGTTTCACTCCCCAAGTGCCCACAACAGCGAGGGCTGGGCCAGGTTGAAGCCAGGAGCTGGGAACCCAATCCAACTCTCCCACATGGATAGGATGACAGGGACCCAACTATGTGACTTATCCCCTAATGCCTCCCAATGTGCCCATTACAGAAAGCTAGAACCAGGAATAGAACAAACCCAGGCACTCTGAAATGGAATGTGTGCATCCCCAGTGGTGTCTTACTCACTGCCAAACAGGCACCCCTGGAAATACATCAGTATGTGAACACGTGTTGACATAACAGCATAATTACTGGATCACATGGTAAGACAACCTTTAGTTTTATAGAAAACAACCAGACTGGATTCCAATGTTTCTGTGTCATTTCGCATTCCATCCAGCTATGAATGAGGGTTCCTGGTATCATGCATCATTGCCAGCAATTGGTATTGTCCGTTTTCAGAATCTTAGCTGCCCCAACAGGTGTGAATGGTTGTTGTTTGAGTGCTCCCTAGCAGCCAGAGATGCTCACATGCTTATCTGCTACCAGTGTTCCTTTCTGGTGAGGCATCTGTCTGGTCTGTCTTTTGCCAATTTTTAATTTTAATTGGATTGTTTGTTTCTTGTTGTTGGGTTTGGAGTCTTTAGTATGTTTTTTTAATCAGATAATGTGCTTTGCAAATGTCTTCTCCCGGTCTGTGGTGTGTCTTTTCATTCTCTTAACAGCATCTTCTGCAGTGCACAGTTTTTATTTTATTTTATTTGTTTCCGGCCTACCCCTGGAGACTTTCGCTTCCCAAGCTGTTTTGCCTGAGCTGTTTCACCTGCACTGTTGCGTTTCATGTGAGAGCTGCTGCCTGTGTCACAGAGAGGACACAGTTGAGAGTGAAGGCTGTCTGTGTGCAGGGGTTTTCCTCTGTGCCTATGCGGAGTCTCTGTGTGTGGGAGGGGGGGTCTCTCTGTGTGTGTCGGGGGGGGGGGGATGGGTCTCTGTGTGTGTGTGTGTGTGTGAGTGTAAGAGACGGTGAAACATATTTGGCATCCTTCTTCTCACCCCATCTAGATTTAACATGACGTCACGCAGCAGAGGGACATTGTCATTTTACAGATGAGGATAAGGAAAGGCCAGCCTGTTGTTAGAGAAAGTCCATACTAAACGACTTGGTAGGCAGGAGTGTTGGCCGATTTTTTATTTCTGTCAGTACAATGTGTGAGTTACAATCAACTTGAAAATGAATATTTAAGAGAAAGATGCATATCAATACGTGTGATAAAAATGGAGGTCTATGAAAGACCATGCGTGTGCAGTAAACAACCAAACAATACCTAATTTTCTAATGTCAGTGCTGCATTGTGGTCAGGACTTCAATTAGATTGTACTTTTTTTTTAAAAAAATTTATTTGAAAGACAGAGTCACAGAGAGGGATGGAGACAGAGAGAGGGATCTTCCATCCGCTAGTTCACTCCCCAGATGGCCACAATGGCCGGAGCTGTGCTGATCCAAAGCCAGGAGCCAAGTGCTTCTTCTCAGTCTCCCACGCAGGTGCAGGGGCCCAAGGACTTGGGCCATCTTCTACTGCTTTCCCAGGCCATAGCAGAGAGCTGGATCGGAAGAGCAGCAGCTGGGACTAGAACTGGCGCCCATATGGGAAGCCGGCACTTTAGGCCAGGGCTTTAACCCACTGCGCCACAGTGCCAGTCCCGATTGCATCTTTCTAATATTTGTGATCCTTTGTTCTTTTATTTTTAATTACATATATTATGGTGGCAGTGTGACATTTCAAAACATGTGTGCAATGTGTAATGATCAGATCAGAGTAATTGCAATATCTATAACTTCATTTATCATTACCTTGTGTTAGGAACATTCAAAATCCTCTCTACCAGCTATTTTGAAATATTCAATTAATCGTTGTCAACCATAGTTATCTTTCTGTGTGTTAGAACACTGGAAATTATTCCTTCTGCCTATCTACACCTGTACTTCTTAATCAACCTCTCTGCCTGCCTACCTCCCTCAAATGCTTCCAGGCTCTCATTCTTTCTCTACAATTTTTATTTTTAACAATGCTCAACTTGCCTTTTTTTATTATTATGAAGTACTTAAAAATTCTTCACCAAACTGAAGACTCTATAAATTGTCTCTTGCTTTTTTTAAACAAATTGTATATTTTTGCATTTTACATTTATGTCTATGATCAATTTTGAGTTAATGTTTGTGAGGTGTAAGGTCTGTATTTAAGTTCATTTTTTGCATGCAGATGTTCAATTGTTTCAGCCTCATTTGTTGGGAAAATTATCCTTTCTCCATTTATTGGTCTTGCTCCTTTGTGAAAGATCAATTGACTATATTTATGTGAAACTATTTCTATGTTCTCTGTTCTCTTCCACTGATCCATATATTTATTGTATTTGTTAATACCATGCCAAAAATAAAGTACTTAGGAACAAATTTAACAAAATAGGTCCACAGCTTGCACACTGAAAATTGCCATATTAAATAAGAAAATACCATATGAATGGATGAGAGAGCACATTATTACTTTTATGTCAAATTTTCCTAAATAGATCTGTAGATTCAATGTACTCTGATCAAACCCCCAGAACACTTTTGTGTATAGGACATTTTAAAGTGACAGGATATTTTCACATTTAAATGAACATGTAAAAGAGCCAAGTTATGTAAAACTATCTAGACAGGCAACAAAGTTGTAATACTCATATTATATGATTTCAAAACTTAATACAAAGGCATAGTAATCAAGAAAGTGTTATATGGGAATAAGGTTGGACTTGAGAGTTCAGAAGTATACCCTTGAATGCACAATTAATTCATTTTCAACAAGGATGCCAAGACCATTCAATAAGGAAAGAAAGCTTTTACAAACAAATACGTAAAGCAATAAAGTCATACCCCTACCCCATAACATACACAAAAAATAACTGAAACTTAATGTTAGGCGTAAATGCAAGAGATTTTTCAAAAATAAAACTCTAGAGGAAAACATAGGAATAAATATTCATGAGCTTAGCTTAGGTGATGGGTTCTTTTCTTTTTAAAGATTTATTTATTTATTTGAAAGGATTACAGAGAGAGAGAAGGAAGGAGAGACAGTACTGAGTCTTGGGACTTGGTGCTAGACTGATAAAACTCAACAATGGGAAGATCCTAGTAGTCTTATCTTAGGCTAGTACTAGCAATATCTAACTGGCCCTTGTGTCAGGAAGAAACCTGTGTCCTGGTTGGACAGACTTGTTTTGGCATGAAACACTGCCAGCTTCTTGTGTGCCTGGTGTACCTACCCAAAATCTCACAGGATCTAGTGACTGGGAGGCCTAGGTGTGACTCACTTGGTGCCTGCCTGAGCAGCTAAGGAACCACCACTCAGAGCCAGGCTGGGAAAACTCAACATAGAACATTATCTAATGGTCCCTGTCTCTAGATCAATACCTCCAGTTGTAGTCTGCAGACCTGCTTTGCTACCAGGTGAAATTCCATGGTCCCAACTGATCAGTCTTGGATGCCAGCCAGCATCGTGGCCTTAGGCTGTGAGTCCACCTCAGCAGCATCCATACCATGTCAGAGTGGGCTTCAGTCCTACCTCCCAAACTGTACTGGTATCAGCTGGCTGTGCGCTCTGGGTGTGATCTAGTTTTGTGGTATTGGTGGCCAAGAATTAGTTGCCTGGGCCAAACCAGCTCCAGGAAGAGGACAGACTGCCCATTTTAGACACTTTTTCAGTTCATTCTGAACAATACACCAACAGCACCCTTGGGACAAATGTGAGCTTAGGGAACAATTTAGGACTGAAACAATGAAAACTCATCAACAGCAGACCTATAACAATAGCAAAAGAAACAAATAACTCAATTTTTAAAAGGACAGTAGATCTCAACAGACACATCTCAAAGAAAAATGTATAGATAGCCAACAGGTATATAAAAAATATGCTCATCACTAATCATCAAGCAAATACATATCAAATGAGACATCATCTCATTCCAGTTACCAAAAAGACAAAATATAACAACTGCTGGTGAGGATATGGAAAAAAGGAAACCTTTGCACACGGTTGGTGGGAATATAATTAGTATCATTATTGTGAAAAATAGTATGGAGTTTCCTCCAAAAAAATAAAAACAGAACTACTATGTGATCTGGGTATGTCTCCAAGTGAAATGAAATTACATTGTTGAAGAGACATCTGCACTCCCATGGTGATTGCATCACTATTCACAGAAGCCAAGAAATGGAAACAAAGTGCCCACCCACTGACAAATGGATACAGAAAATGTGATGCAATGGAATACTACTCAGCAAAAAAAAAAAAAAAAAGTATGAAATCCTGCTATTTGCAACATGGAGGAACAGGAGGTCATTATGTTAAATGAAGTAAGAAAATCACAGAAAAACAATTAGCACATGATCTCACTCATATGTGGAGTCTTGAAAAGGTGGCCTCATAGGAGTTAAGAGTATAATGGTACCTACCAGAGGCTGAGGATAGAGAGAAAGATTGGGAAAAGATGATTGACAGGGACTAAGTTACAACTAGCTAGGAGGAAGAAGTTCTGGTGTGCTACTGCACAGTCTGGTGACTAAGATAACTTTAACATATTACATATTTCCCAGTAACCAATTGTAAGACCCCTGCTAAAAGTAAATATTAAAATAATATTTTAGCAAGGGTTAAAAAGTTTGGCTGCTGACAGTAGCCATTCCTTAAGATAACTGTGTCTCCACCCGCCTGCAGAATAACCTTGGGAAACTGCCTTGTGAAACTGCTCTGTATAACTATCTCACGCAATAACACTTGCAGAAGTCCGGAAAAGAGTTGCAATAAGGTTCTGTGACCATTGTATAAACTTACCCCTTCCCTCGCTAAAATCGCAACAAGAGTTTGCCCTTCAAAATAGCCAATCACCAAACGCCCCGCATACATATGTTAATCAGGTGGCTATTGTCTTTAAAAACTGCTGTAACCCCTGCTCAGGGCTCTCTCGCTCTCTCGACTGCCTGTGGTGCTGGGGAGCCTGTTTGCGCAAACGTATTAATAAATATCCTCTTGCTTTTGCATCTACTGGGCTGGAGTTTTGGGTCTTTGGGCGACCACCCGAGTGCGTTGGATTCCCAGATTTGGGGTCCTTCACCAATAACTGCAAAAGGAGGCAGGTGGTTGGTGTAGCAGTTAGGACACCACCTGGGATGCCCACGTTCCATATCAGAGTGCCTGGTTTGAGTTCCAGGCCCTGTGCTGCTGATCCAGCTTCCTGCGAATGCACAGCCTGGGAGACAGCAAACTGTGACTCAAGCAGTTGTGTCCCTGCCACCCACCCAGACCGGATTGCAAGCTTCAAGCTTTGGCCTGGCTCAGCCCTGGCTACTGCATTTATCTTGAGGAGTAAACCAGCTAATGGAATCTCTCTCAATCTCAATCTCTCGCTCTCTCTCTCTCTCTCTCTCTGCCTTTGAAATAAAGTGAAAATAAATAATTTTTAAACTAACTAGATGACAGGATTTGAGTGCTTTCAATATAGATGTTAAATATTTGAGGAGACAGATATAGTTATTTTGATTGGACTTTATAATATGTATGTATAGAAACATCATGTGCTACCCTATGTGCAATTTTTATTTATTTATTTTTCACAGAATTACTGCTAATTTATTAAGAACGCAACACACCATGGCAAAACCAGCCTGTTAACCCTGGGCTTTCTGGGTCTTCCACCTTCCCTGAGATAACTTCTGCAAGTCCTCTCATTACCCCTGGAGCTTCCTGGTTTCCGCTCTTCCAGGACCCGCCTGTAAATTGTAACTGCCGGGCGTGTGTGGGGTGCAGGGTGGGTAGCATAGGTTTTAGCTGCTGAATCTGTGTGTATGCCGGACATTAAGAGTCCCTATTGGTCGGTCTCTGGAACTTGGAGGATGTCACTGGAGGGGTACTTGATGTACTGATGCTTGTTACATTCAGAACTGAATTAAGTGGGTTGTGTGTCTCCACTTGTAAGTTTTGAAAACAAACTATAGGTGTGTCCACAGTGGGAAGAGTAGGCTAGATTAAAATTAACCATGAGTGCTTTTGTTTGTTTTTTTTTAAGTTGCCCATGTAAGGAAGGTGTGCCAGTGATACTCTCGTTTCCTCAGTTTGCTACTTTATTTTGTCCCTTTCCCAGGCATAGAAACTTTTTACTTACAGGGCCCTCCCTTCCTCTCCTTCCCCCAAAAAAGTGTTTGGAACATTTTGTATTGGTGTTCTTGAGCATTCTTAGAATAATTCAGTGGTTTGCCCCAGGCCATGTGGAAAGTTGATTTCAGCCTAAGAATTGGATGTTCTGGTTTTTCTGGCCCAGGTTTGTCTTTGAGGGGTAGGTTTGCAATGGTGGGATGACTGCCTCTCCCAGCTCTTTTTTATTATTTTATGAAACTGCGTGTGCTTAATTCTACTGAGAAACCAAGGGAGTCAGGAGGAGGATGTCCCGTCCCATCTAAACTTCACCCACCCGGGCCTTGGAAGCCCAGGAGGGGGTGGCCATTTTAATGAGGCCTGGCTACAAAGCATGAAGGGAGAGGAAGAGAGGAAATCAGGGAAGGGCCTTCGGAAAGGAAGGCCGGCAGTACCTGAAGCCTGGATTTAAGGGCCTGAGAGGGGTACAAAAGTAGCAGTGTGATATCACGAGGGGGGCCGAGCAGTCTGAACCCCGGGAGCGTGGGCCTCTAACCCCCACGTGGGGGAAGAACCCCGATTCAGGCCAACCACGCCGACCCTGGCCCCTGGTCCAGGGCTACTACCCGGAGGTCCAGAAGGTGGGAGTTGGCTAGTGCCTGGTTCTCCTCATCCGGCCACGCAGCGCGGGAGCGACCGTGCTGGGGGCCCGGGAACCAAGAGGGCACTGGGCTGGTGGTGGGCAGACGCGGCGCTCACCTGCGGGGCGCCTCCAAGCTCCTAATGAACTCCTTGATCCTCCAGATTTCCATGTTTCTGGAAAGCACTCGGGTCACCCGCCATCTTCCCACCTCCTCCTCCCTAAGGGCCCAGTCCTGGGCGCAGCGCTGGCTCCCAGGCGGTGGTGGCACTGACGTAGGACACCAGCTCCCTCTCTCCAGGCAGCTGCATGTGTTGCTGTGCAATTTTTAATTGTCTACTATTTTTTTAATCTAAAAAGCCCTACACACAAATGCTCCTAACAGCTTTAATCATAACTGCAGAAACTTGTAAGCAACCAAGATGCCTTTCAGTAGGTGAACGGATCAACTGTGGGACATTCAGTCAATGGAATATTATTTACTGCTAAAAAGAAATGAGGTGAGAAGCCATGAAAAGACACAGAAGAACCTTAATCCACATCATTAAATGACAGAAGTCAATATGAAAAGGCTATATCTCATATAATTCCAACTACAGCTATGTCTTGTATATTCCAACCATATGACATTCTGGAAAAGGCAAACTGTGGAAATGGTGGGGAAAAAAAGTTAGGAGTTGCGTGGGGGAGGAAATGATGAAGAGATGGGGCACAGAGGATCTTCAGGGCAGTGAAACTGTTGGCGGGATACTACAATGGTTGTTACTTGTTGTATGATTGTCAAAACCCACAGAATTTACAACACCAAGAGGGAGCTCTAATGTAAACTGTAGCTTTGGGTAATAAAGATGAGGCAATGTAGGATTGTCAGTTATAACAAATGTGGCACTTATTAGGATATTGAGAGTAGGGATGGCTGTGGTTGTATGAGGGCAGGAGGTATTTGAGATATCTCTGAACTTTCTACTCAACTATTTACAACTTAGTAATAAAGAACTCTTATAAATACAATTTTTTAAATGGACAAAAGATTTCAATAGAAATTTCCAAAGAAGACCTCCAAATGGCCATTAAGTATGTGAGAAGAAGCTCATCATCATTTATCACTAGGTAAATCTAAGTCAAAACTACAATGAGACACCATCTCACATCCACCAGGATAGCTATGCTTAAAATAGATGATAACAAATGATGAGAACGTGGAGGAGTTGGAACTTTTAGACATTGCTGATGGGAATGTAAAATAGTACAGTAGTTTTGAAAAATATCTCTGGCTATTCCTCAAAAGTAAAACAGAAGAGTTACCATATGACCTAGAAATTTCATACATGGGTATATGCCCAATATAACTGAAAACAGGTGTTCAAACAAAAACTTGAACGCTAATGTTTATAGAGGCACTATTCACAATAACAAAAGGTAGAAACAACCCAAGCATCTATTAACTGATTAATGGAAAAACAGAATGTGATATGCTCATAGAATGGAAAATTATTCAATAAGAAGAAGAAATGAAAGACTGGTGCACTATGGATGGACTTTGAAAACATTATGCTAAGTGAAAGAAGTCAGACACAAAGATCACATATTGTATGATTCCATTCACGTGAAATGTCCAAAACAGGCAAATTAATAAAAAAAAAAAAAAACAGGAAATATGTTAGAGGTCGTGAAGGGCTAGGCTGAGGGAAGGATGGAAAATGATAGCTAATGTGTATGGGATTCCTTTGTAGATAGATGAAAATGTTCCAAAATTAAAGAATGCTGAAGTTTGCACAACACTACATGTATACTAAAAGCTATTGAATTGTACGTTTTCAAAGGGTGAATCTTAGGGTATATGAATTAGGTCTCAGTAAGATTGTGTTTGGCACACCAACTTCAGTCGCTACTTGGATGCCCACATCCAATGTCACAGAGCCTATTTGAGTACCAGCTAGTCCATTTCTGATCCAGCTTCCTGCTAATGTGCCTCCTGGGAGGCAGCAGATGATGGCTCACGTGCTCGGGACCCTGCCACCCAAGTGGAAGACCCAGATGGAGTTCCTGATTCCTCCTTTCAGCCTGGCCCAACCCTGACTGTTGCAGGCATTTGGGGAGTGAACCAGCAGATACAAGATCTCTCTGCCTTTCAAGTAAAATGAAAATAAAAAATTTTATTATGACAAAGACTTAATAGCTAGAGTTTGATGATAGTTTATTAAATGACCCTAGGGATTCCACAGAATTATAAGCATACTTGCTATTTCTAGAAATATATATATATATATATATATATATATATATTCATAGCAAATTCATGGAAATGTTTGATTTATATTTTAAACAAATTGAAAGTCAACAGCCCATTTCCCTAACTACTTCACAAAGATAATTACTATTTATTTATTAATTGTTGTGTGGCAAAGCTTACCTACATTTTCCTTATCAAAAAGAATTCTTCAGACAGATCTTTGAGAGCTAAGGGAGCAGAAGAATTAAAGAAATTCTGGCTTATTGCCTAAAATCCTATGAGAAATTGAAATGACCAGTTGCAGAACAGCTAATTCAAAAACCCTTTCATCCATACTGAGTATAAAGTCATAAAACATAGGCAAATTAAGTGAGAATTTCCTGCCTACTGGATTTTCCAATCAGGACCATTGTATCTAGCCAGATCAGTCATTTTTTATGGTCGGCTCACTTTACCAGCTGCCTTAAAAACATTCCAGTGGAGAGACTATCCACAACTGCCTGTTCATCCCACTGTCTGACTTCTTGTTGCTAGGATACCACCTATTGGAATGTTAAAAATTTATTTCTAATCAAGTTTCTACTCTGCATGGCCTTAGGAAAAGACGAAAGCAAGGTCCATGCACCATAAAACAGCTTCCAGAGTGAGTCTGGATCACTGGCAATAACTCTAATCTTACTTTTTTAAAATGTAAGAGTTGAGAAAGCCAACTTTATCATTAAAATTGCAAGTTTAAAATTTGTACCTTAGTTGATTTATAATTAGAAGAAGAGATAACATCACAGAAACCCGTCTTTCCTTCCCAAATGGCTGGCACATGTTGTCTGTCAAAGACAAAACCTCCATGATGCAAAAAAAGCCCTCCTTTAGAGCAGATCCATTTCTTAGTGCTCATTTCGTAGGACTCCCAGATTCAAACCTAGGATCTGAAACAGTCTGATTTCCTGATTTCTACAAAGTGACAGTGAGTACAAGGTTCAAATTGGTATGATTCCACTTATTGTAGGTAGTTCAGTTCAGTAATTTGTACTGAACACTCCTTTTTCAGTAATTCGTGTGGCACTCTCTGTGTCCTCTCATGTGGGTCACTGTGCTGACCTGTGTGGACGGGAGAGTGTACAGGTGGATGCGTGACAGTGACTGTCTTCAAGAGGGTCACAACTTGGTGAGGAAACGAACACTGAGTGAAAGAAGACACATATCCCGTGTCAGGTTCCCAAGCAGCAGGACAGAGTCGCTCCAGGCCCACGGGGTGGAGCCCTAGCACCTGCTCTGGGTGTACTCAAGCACGAGAGGTCTGAAGCTGACCTTGGTTGGATGTGAATGGCCTGCCACCTCCACCAAGGTACTGGATTCACACCAGGATAACAGCAGCTTGATGAGCTTACCTCATGAGGAAAACCAATGTGTGAAGGAATTCATAGGTCAGGGCTATGCCTAGGAGGTGCCCAAGGCCTCTGCCATGGGCACTGAGAGGAGCGGGTAAAAGAGGACAATGACCAGCCATAGATTGGTTAGTACCATGGGACAGGTCAAATTTACCTGCCTGGGGAATGGCTGAGGTTCATGAAGAGTTTGAAAGCCATATGGCAATTGAGATGAATTCTCAACTGGTGGGATTTCGTTTAGCAGAGGTAACAAGGAAAGGTCATAAAAGAATAAAAGAGGAGGAGTAAAACAAAATAATGAAGGCTGGAGGATGTTGCTGTAATAAAGCATTGGTGGTACTAGTGGAATTCATGCAACTGTGGGCTTAGGCAACAGGGGAGTGAATGATGGAGCTGGGGACCTGGCCTGGGTTAGGAAGGGACTCAAAAGGCCATGCTAAGCCATTTGGACTTTTCTCGTATGTGTAATGAGGCACTGTCTAGGGTTGTTCAGTGCTTTGAGAGATTACGTTTCAGTAACAAGCTGACTTACCAGCTTACCTCAGTAATATTTCTAAATCAAAAAATGATTTGCTCTTACATTTGCCCTAGGTGTTCTCTACTTCCCCGCTCAGGTCCTTTCTTCACCTTCTTGCTCCTGCTCTGTGCCAGACAAGGCCAACAACACCAAGACTCTGCATGCAGTAGGGTGTGACCAATGGGAGGCGTGGGCGGGACACTGGAGGTGGGGAGGAGGTGGAGACGTGGGTGGTCAGTGCTGTGTTTCTCCAGGAGGCCTCAGTTCTCCCAAACTGTTCTTCTACAGCTGCAGCTCTCACTGTTTCTCCTCCTGCCCCTTCGTGGTTGCCCACTGCTGCTGGTTGCCCTATGCCTCACCATCCCTTGCTATGTCTCTTAACCTTGCTGTGCACTGTAGGAGGAGAGGTCATTAGGAGGTGAGCTGATTCACTCAGAGGACTCACATGACTCCAGGCACAATTGTGCTGGCTGATGACTCAGATTTATTACAAGGAAAAGATACAAAGTAAAATCAGCTAAGATAAAAGGTACCCAGGGCAATGTCTAGGGGAAGCCAGGCACAAGCTTCCAGAATATTCACCCAGTGGGATCACACAGAATCTGCTTAATTCTAGCAATGACTGCCACAGCATATGTGAGATGTTGTCTTTCAGGAATGTGCATTAGAGACTGGGCTTCTATTGGGGTTTGCTCATGTAGGCACCCCTCACCCAATGCATACCCAAATCCCAGGCTCCAAGAAGGAAAGTGGGTTTTCAGCATAAGCCATACTATTTCCATGGATGGTTTAGGTATTGTGAGCTGTTCCTGTCGGAGAATACTGGGGACCCTTCCCAAATCCAATTTCCAGAGAGCAGCCACGGGCCAACCTTGCACACAGGGCTGCCTGAGGACAGCAGTCTGCGTTAGCCCTTTTCTGTATTCTGTGACTAATCCTTCTCTTAAGACTCTTCAGTCAAACTCTTTCAAGTGCACCATCTGTTTCCTTCCAGGATCCTGACAAAAACAAAATACTACCCAAAGCGATTGATCTATGTAACTGTTTATACACAGAAATAAATTGATGGGCAGTCACTTTTGCCAACTCATGACCTTTCTCTTCAGTTTTACTTCATAATTTCACAGGTCTGATACTCACCAGGGCATGGAGGAGCCAAGGCTCCATGGACCACTGAGCTCTGGCCTTCCCTGGGAGTCCTCCTTGATTTCCACTGCACATGACTAAGTCTTGTCACGCTTGCCCTTGTCCTCTGATTCCCCCTGGAGATGGGTTCTGTTTCTCTCTCCCAGGCTCTTCACAGCTGGCTCTGGATATCTTCCTACCACTTAGCATCTCTTCTTTGGGGCCTGGCTAACAACCAACCAGAATACCAGGAATTCCATTGCGCCATGCTTGACCCTGACTTTGACACCTTTTAGAATCTCCTGCCCTACCACTCTTGATACTGACACTGCCCGAATGGGTCTTGGGTTTTCAAAATCCTAGTAAGACGTACAGTTAATTAAACTTTTAGGCACTTGACTCTACCCTAGGATACCCACCCTTAGCTAGGATAGTACTCTGAAGATTCATGCACTAGTCTCGGGCTTTTTTACCCACTGTTCCCTTAGGCTAAAGTCCATCCCAGCTTCCTTTTCTTCTGGCTGTCTATTGCTACACTTAGAAGCTACTCCAAAATTTAGTAGCTTAAAACAGCAACCATTTTTATTACCCCTCATGCTATAGTAGGTCAGGAATTTGGCCAGGACATGGCTGAAGGTCTTCTGCCTCACATGATGTCAATTGAAGGCATGCACCGGCATGCAGTCAGCGGCTGGGCTATGTCGCAGTGTCCAGGTCCAAGACAACTGGAAGGCTGTCTCAGTGCCCTCCTCCCCACCTCTGCGTTGTCTCAGGGCCCATCCAGGTAGTTTCTCCAGCAGGTTAGTCATATTTCTTACACAATGCACAGGGGTTCTAACAAACCATCACAGGAGGCCAGTATTGTGGTGTAGCAGGTTAAGCCACCACCTGCAATGCAGGCATTCCATATGGACTCCAGTTCAAGTCCCAGCTGCTTCACCTCCAATCCAGCTCCCTGCTAATGCGCCTGGGAAAGCAACAGAAAATGGCCCGAGTATTTGGGCCCCTACACCCATGTGGGAGACCCAGAAGAAGCTCCTGGCTTCAGCCTGGCCCAGCCCTGGCCTTTGTGGCCATTTGGGGAGTGAACCAGAGGATGGAAGATATCTCTATCTTTCTCTCTCCCTGTAACTCTGACTATGAAATAAACAAATAAATTTTGAAGGAAGGAAAAAAGGGAGGGAGGGAGGGAGGAAGAGAGAGAGAGAGAGAGAGAGAGGGAGGGAGGGAAGGAGGGTGGGAGGGAAATAAACCATGAAAGCAGTTGCCAGAACTGGCAGAGCATCCCTCCTGCCATACTGTATTGCTCAAGGCAATCACAGGTCAGCCTGGATCCAGTGCCTGGCACTGGAAGGAGTGTGAAAGGTCTACTCTCTGGAAGTTCCTGCTTGTTTTCCATCCAGGTTTGCTCAAGTTAGGACCAAAAGAGTTAAATCACCCCAATACACACCCTGCTTTTCACAATTTGACAATCAGTGATTAGAAGTAAAACATGAAGCAGCGCAACAGCAAAACCAGCCAGTTGGCACGCAGAGTAGGGACTCCACAAGCTTCAGTCTTCGTCTTCCTTACAACTCTGTGCACAATAGAGTCTCAAGCTAAAGGGCCATTTTCCCCTGCAGCCATTAACGTCTGAGTTTCTCATACCAGGAGGGTTATAAATCACAATCTGAGATTGGATTTTGCAATAAAACTGGCACTGAAGAGCCTTTGGTGGTGATTCTTTCTCGCCTGGTCTATTTTTTCCAGAGGAGCATCTGTCAGTGGACTGGGGTGTCCTTCTGTGCTGATCATTAGCTTCCCTCCTGGTTCAGGCCAGGCCACCCCACCCCAGGACCTCCTGAAGCCATTCTAGGGGTCTGTGTCTCTAGGGTCATCGTCTGGTGAAACCACCACATACAAGTTCTCCTAGGTATTTGAGCAGAGCCTCCTAATGAGTTCCAGTTTTTAAAGAAAATAGTGCCAGTGAGGTCCCAGCACCAGCATGCATTGCCACTTCAGAAGGCACAGGTGCTATCTGTGTAAAAGAACAACAGCAGCATAGACTGATGCTAATAGGAGAGACAGAATAAATGTGGGGGGAGGGGATTTTAAAGGACTCTGGGCATATTACTGAGTAACGTGTACTCTTGATTCATGCATAATGAGAATCATTTGCAGCATTAGCCTACACAAAGTCCTTTCACACTCGTATCTGAGGGCCTCACTGGATGCTCTGTGAAGTACAGGCCTATAGTATAGACAGTGAGGCACAGACCACTTAGATCAACTGCTCGAAGCCATCCAAGTCTTCCATAGTCAGATTCTATATGGTGACCCTAAAGAAGAAAAATGATACTTTTCTCATTTCCATTCAAAAAATACAACAATAAATTAAACCTGGTTTCCATGTCGTATAAATGGAAATTTCCCATCAGTTCACACTTCTTTCTCTAAGTATTTCTTCCACTCAAGTTAAAAAGTACAGGGGCCAGTGCTGTGGCATAATAGGTTAATCCTACACCTGCAGCACCAGCATTCCATATGGGTGCCAGTTCGACTCCCAGCTGCTCTACTTCTGATTCAGCTCTCTTGCTAATGGCCTGGGGAAATCAGTGGAAGATGGCCCAAGTGCTTGGGCCCCTGCACCTGCATGAGGGACCTGGAAGAAGCTCCTGGCTCCTGGCTTTGGATCGGCCCAGCTCTGGCCATTGTGGCCATTTGGGGAGTGAACCAGCGGATGGAGGACTGTTCTCTCTGTGCCCCCTCTCTCTGTAACTCTGCCTCTCAGATAAATGAATAAATCTAAAAAAAAAAAAAAAAGATTCAAAGTACCTTCTCTGAACTTCATTCAGTTGCCCTGGAGGGCTGCCTATCAACTTACAGATGAGGTCCCAAGGGCTTGTTTGTGTGTCACTGCTTAAGACAAGAAAGAGCCCACACTTTGGCATGAGAGATCTGTTCATACAAACCAGAGCAACTGCCTGGTCCCATCTCATTTTTCTTAGGACTTTGAATTTGAGGCATTGGAAGGGGTGCAGAGGCATGAAGGCATGTAGAGATGAGGCCAGTAGCAAAGGCCGTGGAGCAGCAGAGGTCATGAGTTGATAGAAGAGATGAGAAAGTAAAGGTCATGGAGGAATCGGAAGATACTGGAAGGCAGAAGCCTGAAGTGAAGAAGCCACATATACTACAGGTGGTTGTGTAGGGTTGGTTGGTAGGTGGGGTGAACAACAGAGTTAAAGAGCTGAGTCCCTATCTTTAAAAAAATAAATAAGTAAATAAATAGGGGCCGGCACTGTGGCACAGTGGGTTAATGCCCTGGCTGATGCGCTGGCATCCCATGTGGGTGCCCGTTGTGGTCCCGGCTGCTCCTCTTCCGATCCAGCTCTCTACTGTGGCCTGGGAAAGCAGTGGAGGATAGCCCAAGTCCTTGGGCCCCTGTACCCATGTGGGAGACCTGGAAGAAGCTCCTGGCTCCTGGCTTCGGATCAGTGCAGCTCCAGCCGTTGCGGCCATCTGGGGAGTGGGCCAGCAATGGAAGACCTCTCTCTCTCTGTCTCTGCCTCCCTCTGTATCTCTGTCTTTCAAATAAATAAAATAAATTAAAAAAAAAAAAAAAGAGCTGAGTCCCTGTAACTCCAGAGCACCTCAGCTGGGGTTGACAACTCTAGCTACTAAGTAGTCACGCAGGTAACTCAGACTCCCAAACTTCACTGCTCCCTGGATGACCTCCTGGTTTGCAAGACCAACTCCATCATCTCCCTGTGAGGCTTAATTAAGTAGCTATTCTTGGGGTCCCACAGGGCCTGACTATGTGGCTGTTGGTCCAATCTTGCTTATTGCCAAACATACCCTCACAATAAATCTATTTTTTGAAGTAAATTAAGTGCCTATGTCTTGCTACCAAAAGGATTACCACAATGGCTATAATGAATGTACAGACCAAGAACAGGATGAAGACAACAACAATGTTCTTAAGTTTTCTTGGTCATTACAGGCTCCAGGCCACTGTGACAATACAAACTCAAGACAGTGTCCCTCATTAGCTGTCCTGGTGATACCACCAACACACCTTCACTCAAAGTCACCCGAAAAAGCCCCTGTTTTCCAACCAGAGCCCAAGACTGCATTCTCTGTAAAGTAAGTGTTCAATAAATGCTGATCCCTGGGGCTCGGTGCCTGGATGCAGCAGGTTAAGCCCCTACTTTCAGTGAGGGCATCTCATATCACGGTGCCTGTTAGAGTCCCAGAGACTCTGCAGCCCATCCAGCTTCCTACTAATGCTCCTGGGAAGCTAGCAGAAGATAGCCTGGGTGCTTGGGCCCCTGAAACCCATGTGGGAGACCCAGATGGTGTCCCTGGCTTCAGCCTAGCACAAACCTGCTTGTTGTGGCCATTTGGGGGGTGATCCAGTCAATGAAAAATCTGTCTCTTTCTGTGTGTCTCTCTATTGCTCTGCCTTCCAAATAAACAAATAAATGTTTTTTTAAAAAAAAAGATTGATCATTGAAATTGATTGGAAATAAGCTAACATATAATCCATCAGGGTTTTTTTTTTTTAAAGAAGATCTATTTATGGGGCAGGGTTTGTGGCACACTGGGCTACCTGCAATGCTAGCACCTCATATGGGTGCTGGTTCAAGTCCTGGCTGCTCCAATTCTTTTTTTTAATTAATTAATTTATTTGAAAGGCACAGTTACAAAGAGAGAGGGGGAGAGACAGAGAAATAAATCTTCTATCTGTTGTTTTACTCTCCAAATGGCCACAACAGCCAGGGCTGGGCCAGACCAAAATCAGGAGCCAGGAGCTTCCTCCAGATCTCCCACATGAGTGCAGGGGCCCAAGGACTTGGACTATCTTTTGGTGCTGTCCCAGGTCATTAGCAGAAAAGTTGGATCACAAGTGGAGCAGCCAGGACTCGAACTGGTGCCCATATGGGATGCAGGCGTCACAGGTAGAAGCTTTACCCTCTGTGCCACAATACCAGTCCCCCTCCAGAGGTTTTAAATAGGGACAGTGTCACCCCCTCCAAGGAGCATCTGCCCTTGGGACCTTACCTGTTGATTGATTCTTACTTACATCATTGATAGATTCTTACTTGTCAATGACTAAGATTTTCTGTTGACATTTAATGAGAAATAGTCAGGGATGCTAAAATTTCTGCAATGTTGGGGCCGGTGCTGTGGTGTAGTGAGTAAAGCCACCACCTGTAGTGCCAGCATTCCATATGGGCATTGGTTCGAGTCCCGGCTGCTCCACTTCTGATCCAACTCTCTGCTATGGCCTGGGAAAGCAGTAGAAGATGGGTCAAGTCCTTGGGCCCCTGCACCCACGTGGAAGACCAGGAAGAAGCTCCTGGCTCCTAGCCTGCACCATTGCAGCCAACTGGAGAGTGAACCATCGGATGGAAGACCTCTCTCTCTCTCTGTCTCTCCTTCTCTCTGTGTAACTCAGACTTTCAAATAAAATAAATAAATCTTTCAAAAAAAATTTCTGCAATGTTCACACATGAAAAATTATCCCAACAAAAATGCAAATGCTTCCATTTTAAGAAACACTGGACCTTCACACATGTGCAGATAGTGATCAACTAAAAGCTGTGAACTGTAGTTTAATCCATGGTTGGACCACCAAACTGTGTATTTGAAGTCAGGATCACCCTGGAATACTCATGGCATATGCTAATTTAGCTAAAGACTGGTCTCAGTGCTTGATTTTGGACCTTTGTTATAAAAGACAACAAATTCCCTTCCAGAAATACTCTGACCCCAGGGCAATCAACAAGATGCATTTGTCAAGATGAGAAGATAGAACATGTTTTGCTGAAATATTTGTTAGTGTAACTTAGGACTGGTAAATATGGAGACTTCATAGTCTGTGGCTCACTTGTACTATTGTCCATGTACTGTGTGAATTAGGAGTGGGCCTGCTTGCTGTGTATAACTTAAGGCAGGTCAGAAGGCTCAGAAAAATAACTGCTGTTCACTTGCAGGGTCTATCTAGATGAAATTCCATTCCCTTGAGGAAAACCACACTAAGAACCTCCTCTCCACATCTGAGCGAACGGTCATGCTTGGACAGTTGTGGGCTTTGCCGGGGCTCCCTAGGCGGCGGCCATTCCTCTGCCCTGTACATCTCTGCCTCCCATCCTAACTCGAGAAACCAGGAGTCTGTTGTTCACAGATGAACTCCGCGTTCCCGTGTTGCTGATGGAACAGCTGCATGACAAACAGTTCGTTTCCCTCCCGTACCCTGCAGCACACAAACCAAACGTCTAATCAATGACTTTCCTTTTAATGGCACAAAGGAAAAACGTTCAAATGAATAACCTCAAACCCATCAACATTTCTACTAGAGGATGGTGAACGGGCACAGCTTTCCTCCCTTTTTAGAGAGCTTGCCTAGCGACCAGAAATGTCCATTTCAATTCAGATGCAATCTCAAAACAATTTTTTTTCTTTGAAAGCTTCATTTTGTATTTGCTTTCTCTGATAAAACAGAGTACATGTGAATTCCTTTTTCTATTTTGAAGCCTTAATGCACAGCATATTTTTCCTACTTTTTAAAAAGCACCTGAAGTGGTATCTTTATCAAAAACCTACTTGTAGCTTCTACATGAGTAGAATCATTTTTAGCTAAGTGATAAGACAATCGCACATCTGATTTCAAACAGTTTTGCGGTGCAAATGTGACCATTTCCTAAATACACACAACAAGGCTGTTACGTCCTTTGGGCTGAAGTCCTGTGTCTGAGGCCTGTGGATGAAGCCAGAGCACTGGATTAGGAGTCAGGAGACAGCATGAACACAGCCTCCTCTTCAGAGAAGGAGGGAGCCAGACTTGTCCAAGGTCAATGCCAGCCCAAAGGTCTGGAGTTCCATATGTTAACCCCTTCACTTGGACAGAATCTCTGGGAAGTTCCCAAGGGGCTCGGCCCAGTGCTTCGGTCAGGGAGGCAGCTGTTTTTCTCCTCCCTTACTTTCCGAGAGAGACTAAAGCAGGAGATGTATGTAGAGCAAGACACTTACAAGCCTCTAGGAGGACAGTGCTTTTAATACTGAACATTCATAGAGTTTTAGATGTAGCAATTCATCTAATCCTTACCACACCCTGCCATCTCTCTAGATTATGGAGAAGGAATCCAGAAGTCAAGCGACTTGCAAGGTCACTTCACTAGTCAAAGGCTGTCCTGGGATTCGAACCCAGGGGATGTGGTTGCTGAATCCAGGTATTCCTGACCCTAGTAACCACCTGTTAGCCCTCAATAGCAGGATGGTGCAGTGGGAAATGTCTGCTATTTGGAGTCTGATTTTGTTGCTGTCCTAAGTCCACTTTTGATCACTTAAAA
Source organism: Lepus europaeus (assembly GCF_033115175.1). Taxonomy (NCBI): domain Eukaryota; kingdom Metazoa; phylum Chordata; class Mammalia; order Lagomorpha; family Leporidae; genus Lepus; species Lepus europaeus. The sequence continues at coordinate 109,615,446 of NC_084828.1, read as the reverse complement.
CTCTCACAGCCTCAACTGATCCCCAGTATGCTGGTCACCCTCCTAAAGGCACGTCATGAGACTAGAATTAGATATCATGAAAAAATATTTTGTAAACCTTACTTTTAAAAAAAGATTTGGTGCCAGTGCTGTGGCTTAACTGGTAAAGCTGCCACCTGCAGTGCTAGCATCCCATATGGGCGCCAGTTCACATCTGGCCTGCTCCTCCAGCTCTCTGTTGTGGCCTGGGAAAGCAATAGGAGATGGCCTAAGTCCTTGTGCCCTTGCACCCATGTGGGAGATCTGGAAGAAGCTCCTGGCTCCTGGCTCTGGATCAGCTCAGCTCTGGCCATCAAAGCCATTTGGGGACTGAACCAGTAGATGGAAGATCTCTTTTTCTCTCTCTGCCTCTGCTTCTCTGTCACTCTGCCTTTCAAATAAATAAATAAATCTTTTTAAAAATAAATTAAAAAGATTTATTTATTTATTTATTTATTTGAAAGGCAGAGTGACAGAGAGAGAGAGAGAGAGACAGACCTAGAGAGAGACATCTTCCATCTACTAGTCTATTCTCCAAATGGCTCCAACAGCAGGGGCTGGGCCAGGCTGAAACCAGGAGCCTAGAACCCACCTGGATTCCACATGTGGGTGGCAGGGGCCCAAGCGTCTGGCCCACCTTCCACTGGCTTCCTTGGTGCATTAGCAAGGAGCTGGATTAGAAGTGGTGTAGTCGAGATTCTAACCTGTGTTCCAACATGGGATGCTGGTGTTGGAAGCAGCAGCTTAACCTGCTATACCACAACACTGACACCAATAAACTTTAGAACATTATGAAAATAGTAACTATGAATATATCTTTTCAGATAGCAATTTAAAGTGGCAGTCTCATGAACAAAGCTTCAAGTTATGGGATATAAAATATTGTTCTAACTTGACAAAAACAGGTTTCAGTTGCATGTTTTGGGATGGTGCAGAGGGAGAAGAGATAAGGACCAAGGATGAAGGGTCAAGGGTAGGGAGAAATTATGGCATTTTAGGGGCAGCAACCCTTCCCAGGGGCCTAAAACAATACACTTTTGCCTGAACCAAAATAAAAGAAGGGCAACATGCCTTCCAAGGCACTTCTTTTAAATCATTGTCAATGTCATTGACCACCAGCATGGTTTGGGCAGGATCTGTAAACCATTGGAATGGATGGACCCCACTAAATAGTCCGAAACAGGAGCCAGATGGTCTCCCTGACCAAACACAGAAACATCCAGCATGTGCCTGGGGACCCCACTTCCTTGGTCGTCAGCTTCCTCTGACCCTCAAACTCACCACAAATGGATTCCATGAGTTGGCCTGGGAGAGTGCCATGGGGGGCTTCAGCTAGCTTCTCCTCTTCTATCTTGTCTGTTCCCCATTCTTCTGCCCCCTGGAATCCAAGAATTCAACATGCTTTGGTTTCCTTCTCATGGCTGTCTGTTCTGTCTCCCACTCTATACCCTGGGCTTCCTTTTCCTTAAGATTTGCCTACTTTTTGTCATTGATACCCAAAACAAATAGTCAGGCCTCTTTCATTTTGAGGATTTTATCACTAGCCAGATAGCAGAAGCAGCCAAGGCTAACAAAAGGATCATCAGTGCTGTTGTATTTTCACTGATCTTCTCTGCTTTCCAAATGGCCCAGATAACTTCCCAGGAAGGATCACTCCTAGAGGACTGCGTGTGCTAGATTGCATTGTGCACCCCAGGACCATCTGTAAAAATTCTGCATCCTGTGAGCTTCCAGCTTGGCCTCATCTCCCAGGATCAACTCTTTATCTACTTCCAACTCAGTCCCTCCTGTTCCCCTACACAGAGAAAGCACTTTCCTCCTTGGCCTCATTCAAGGAAATATTTCCTTGGCTTCAGGCAAATATATTCTACACAGGAAAAGTTGTCCTCACCTTCCCCAGAACTCCTGTGTCTCTGGCTTCCCTCTCTTCCTGGATGGGTACTTCCTATGTGGTTTTTCTAAAACCAACCACCTAGGGAGGATTTGAACACCTTAGTTAGTCAAAAGTGGCTCTTTGTTTCAGCTGGAAACTTTTTCTTCTCTCTTTTTAAAAATTTTTCTAAATTATGAAAGTACTCATTTTTATAAGTCAAACAATTCAGGTAAGTAGTTCCTTGAAAACCCACATTCTCCTCACTGTCTAACCAGTCTTACTCCCCTGAGTTAATGAATGCTATCAGTTTGCTGCGCATTTTTCCTGTCTTCTTTCAAATTGTATGTTTTACATTTAGAGCTGTTCTTATCTTTTTGGACTTACAGATCTCTTAGAGAACCTTACAAAGACTATAGACACTCCCCCTAAGCCTTCATACACACATGCACACACACAAACACACACCTAATTCTGCATTTGATTTCAGGCAGTTCATGAATGCTAAAATAACTCCATTAAGAACCTATGCCTCTGAATCAACTTTCCTTACACACAGTGCTCTGTGTGGCTATTCCCACAATCACTGAAGCCTACTCTTACTCCTCCAAGAGTTGTCAAACGAGGAGCTGTCTGTACTACAAGAAGTCCTTCTCACTCAAACCTCACACCAAGGTCCTGTTTCCTGTCTGGGGAAGGCCTTTAATCTATAACTCACTTTAAGACCCGATAAGGAAGTAGAACTGGATCCAATGCTAAGCCACTCCTTCCAGCACTGGACTCCTGGAGTTCTCACCGCGAAGTCCCCACCCACCCTTCCTCCATCACCCTTTCCCAAATGTCATTCTGAGATCCAAAGACATACTAATACATGTAATTCTTACTAGGATGGAAGTAAGATCCTTCCACCTTACATCTAAGTAAATGTTATTCAAGAGAGAGGAAATCCCTACTTCAACAACCATTACATATGAAAGATGTGAGGAATTTTCTCTCCTCGAGTTTCCTCCTTTTCCCTAATAGCAATTTGTGAGTTAAACAAAACTATATATATATATATATATATATATATATATATATATATACACACACACACATACATACATACATATATACCTATATGTCACAATTAAATAAATTTAAAAAAACAAAAGCAAAAGACCTTACTGAACATTTGTCCCTATGGCTCCATGTTCAGCTATGTTTAGAGAGAATGTTTCACTCAAAGACAGTAGGTGCTAACAAAGAAGAGTGTTGGGTACTTACACTACAAATAAGTATCCCACATAGAACTAGATGAAGATTAGTATTTTTCACTGCACAATGTCAACACCAAGCATTTCTATAAGAACCAAGCTCTCATTGGAGAGGAAGCTCCCGTAATAAGACAGCATATGCTTATTAAAGCAGAGTATTTTTAAAAATTATGACATCCAAATATGGACATTTTAATAAAACTGACACTCTTATGCCTTGGGGCAGCCTTATCCATTGATTTCCTAACACTCTTTTAGAAATTCCTGTGGCTATACTTTATACATTTATAAAATGTTCTAGCTTTATGCACTTATAATTACAATCTGAGGAATGTATCACAAGAAGTAATATTTAAAAGGGAAAATATATAAGGCCAGAAAAAAGTCCAAATATTTACTGAGTGTCTACTATGTACTGGCTCGACTGCTAGTACATTACTATAACCCCTCAATTAACATTCATAGCAATACTTTCAAAGAAGTATGGTTTCTCTTCCATAGAAAAACAAATTGAGGAGCAAAACGACCAGTATAGGATTGGACAAAGCCATCAGAATTTTTCCAGTTACAGGAAAACTCCATGGAAGCAATCGGAAACCACTAGAATGTTGGCTCACTGTGCTTGGAAGAGGAACAAACTCCAAAATAGGAAGCTCACGGTAAGCCTGAAAAATATATGTGGTGGGTAGAATAGTAGATTCAGGGGAGCAATGGGGACTGGAGCAGTGGTGTTCAGCACAAGCCAAGCCCTCTTTTAGAATCACCTCTTTATCCCAAAATAAAATGTATAGGGGCGGGCACTGTGGTGCAGCAGGTTAAAGCCCAGGCCGGCAGCTCCGTGATCCCATATGGGCGCTGGTTTGAGTTCTGGCTGCTCCACTTCTGATCCAATTCCCTGCTAATGTGCCTGTGAAGGCAGCAGAGGATGGCCCAAGTCCTTGGGCCCATGCACCCATGAGGGAGACCCAGAAGAATCTCCTGGGTCCTGGCTTCGGATTGGCTCAGCTCCAGCCATTGTGGCCATTTGGGGAGTGAACCACCAGATGGAAGACCTCTCTCTCTCTCTGTCTCTACCTCTCTCTATAACTCTGTCTTTCAAATAAATAAAATAAATCTTAAAAAGAAAAGTATAGATAGTACAACTTAATTGTGCTCATATTTTTGAATCAATGCAATGGACTGATTGTTACATAAGGAAGAATGAAATGAAAGTAACATATAATAAAGTTACCTGCATTGTTTGATGCAAACCACATTAGGAAGACAAAACTTGCCCCCAGACTGTTCCAAATGTCTGCTGGAGAGCAACGTGGCTGCCTCTGAGGACCAGTGGTCCAGGGATAGAGCACAGACAGGCAGCTTGGAAATAGGAAGGCATGAGCTGGAGAGCAGGGGGTTGATTTGGAAGATGAGGACCGTAAAGCTTACCTTGACACTGTCAGTGCTGGTAGGCAGGGAGGCCATTTCATCTGGAACTCTCGGGCAGATCCCAGAGGCTCACTAGAGAAGCCCAGTGAGGATACAGACCTGCAGGGGAGACAAAACAAGCCCCTGGCCACAGGCAGCTCCTCCACAGCACATGTAATCTGACACATTTGAGATGCGTGAGCAGTTCACAGCCACCTGGACCATCCTCCGTGTTTCCTGGTGAGACAACAGAAATGCCTTGTCCCATCTCAGCAGTGTCCTAAAGAAAATGCCACTCACCCAACCTCTTGGCTTCAAACCAGATGTGCAAGATGGAACTGAAGACAATTCTAAAAATTAGCAAACAGAAAGTTCAAGAACTTTGAGAGACTGTTCCCTGAATACAGGCAGATGATAGAAGGAAGGATCATGAAGAAAACTTTGATCTGAGTGCTTCCCCTAGGTTACCGATTGGCAGCAGTCATCAGAGTAAACCATTGAGGCCCTGCCATCTGAACACCTGTGATCAAATACTAAGTCTATCACTTTCTACCTGTGTGACTTTGGAGATGTCCCTAATCATCCCTGGTCTTTATTTTCCAGATCACAAGCCAGAAAACTAACAACCTACTTCAGGGAGCTGTTGTGAAAATTCCAAGATATATGTTACGAGCCTTGTAATTCTGTGAAATCGTGGCAAAGTAGCAACAGTGCTCTTCTTATTACCTACCAAAATAATGCCAGCTGAAAAGGAATAACCCAATGACTTTAGAATAATGATCAGGTTTTATTGCCAAAGTATTCCAAAGCACCCTTTGTGAGTCAAGGTATCTTATGTAGAGTAATAATCAAATGATGTCTCCTAGCTGATGGGCAGTTTTCCCTAGAATGCCTCTAGGGCTTTCTCTCATGCATTCAGGTGAGAATAAATCAACAGAAACTTCCATAGCTCTCTCCCGAGCAAAACACACTGAGAGGGCATTGACGGAACACTGGGAAAGTTAAGAATTCTTGAATCCTCATCCTTTCTGGCACTGCATGTACTCCTATGATTAACAAGTCTCTTTTTACCAACATCTCTCAAAGCGCAACTCCGGGAGAAGCTCAATGTGGGCGCACATAGCTTGAAACTTCAGTCAATGCAATTGCAACCCAAACAGATTGATGCTGGAAAAATACTTTGTTGCCTTGCCAAGAATCATTGGGCCTGGGACAGCACGCTCCAAAAGGTATCACATAAGTAAGAAACTCCCACACCCGGGAGATTAGCCTTTGCTTGTTTCTTCCCCAAGAACCAGAGATGGGCTGTGATTTAAATTCCTCAGGAGTGAAAGTGTACCCCCTCTGGAGAAATGAAGTCGATGGCCAAAGGCCAATTTGGCTCTGCGACTGAATTTGGAACACCTCTGAGGTGCATGAATACTGAACAAAATATGCAGCAGCCATATTCCATGCTCATCTTGGCCCCAGACAGACATCACATAAACACTTGACTCAAGTGAAAAGACAGGATGGAGAGGAGAGGAAACCCCACTGGAATGCTGAGTGATTCTCCTGATTATATCAGGCAGTGATGAGCTGCAGACCAGAGCGTCATCATTCCAGACCTCATTTTAAAAATTGAGACTCCGGTGTTGTATACCAGTGCAACCCTACAGAGAAATCCTCCAAAGGGCACTAAATGACAGCCATCAACAAAGTGGACCAATTCTACAAGCAAGATTAGAAACTTGGGGCTGGTGCTGTGTCTAGAAGGTTAAGCCTCCGCCTGTGTCGCTAGCATCCCATATGGGCACCAGTTTGAGTCTCAGCTGCTCCATTTTCAATCCAGCTCTCTGCTAATGGCCTAGGAAAGCAGTGGAAGATGGCCCAAGTGCTTGGCCCCTGCATCCACGTGGGAGACCCACATGAAGCTCTTGGCTGCTGTTTCAGCCTGACACAGCCCTGGCCATTGCAGCCATTTGGGGAGTGAACCATGGGTAGAATCAATCTCTTTCTCTCACCTTCTCTCTCCATATCTCTGCCTTCCAAATAAATAAATACATCTTTTAAAACAAAGATTAGAAACCTTAGAAGAACTTCTTCTGAGCCGGCGCCGTGGCTCAACAGGCTAATCCTCCGCCTTGCGGCGCCGGCACACCGGGTTCTCGTCCCGGTTGGGGCGCTGGATTCTATCCCGGTTGCCCCTCTTCCAGGCCAGCTCTCTGCTGTGGCCAGGGAGTGCAGAGGAGGATGGCCCAAGTGCTTGGGCCCTGCACCCCATGGGAGACCAGGAGAAGCACCTGGCTCCTGCCTTCGGATCAGCGCAGTGCACCGGCCGCAGCGCGCCAGCCGCAGCGGCCATTGGAGGGTGAACCAATAGCAAAGGAAGACCTTTCTCTCTGTCTCTTGCTCTCACTGTCCACTCTGCCTGTCAAAAATAAAAAATAAAAGAAGAAGAAGAACTTCTTCTAAGAAGAGCTTAGAAGGAATGTCCCTTAGTTAGATAGGAAAGTCAATGGGGCTTTTCCAATATGGCCTTAGACTCCAGCTGTGTTCTTTTGAGAGCAATCGAGGGTTCCTCTGACTCCACATGGTGCTTGTATCCTTACAACCTCCCCCTCCAGACAGCCCTGCAACCTTTTACCAAAGGCATCTGCCCCTTTTCCCCTGATGACGTTTCTCTATTTTCCAATAACTACTTTCTTTCCAGTCACATGCACATGTGTGCAAATACACACATATACTCACACACACTTTTGTCAATTTGTACTCCAAACTATAAAATAAACATCAGCAGGGTGTCACATTGTCTTGGTGGAGCTGCGGTAAGACTGTTTATTGCGATGACATTCCCAAGTTATAAATCCTAAGAAGAGAACAAAGTTAAATCAAAGTATCTGTGTAGCAAATTATCAAGCTGGCAAAAACCCAAAAGCCTGCCTTTAATCTAGTGGATGAAAACCGGCAGCGTCTGTCCAGATCACTAGCCCTCTTTCAAGTACGGTTTCTTGGAGAATCCTACAGCCAGTTGCCTGAGTTCAAACCCTAGTTCTGCTACACATCAGTCATGTGACCTTGAAGAAATTATTTAACCTCTAGGGACCTTCATGTCCCTCTACAAACAATATTAAATAGTAGTGTTAATCCATAGCGTTATTTTAAGGGTTCAATAGAGTAACATTGAACAATTAATGAGTAACACTGAGCAATTAATGCCTAGAATATAAGATTGTACATATTAGTTGTTTGGGTGAATTTTACTTAAGAACTTGGTGTGTCTAAAGGAGGATTATTAAAAGTTATTTGAAGTTAGCATAAAAGAGATCTATGTAAATGAGATCCAGTATGGGCTTAGCACACGGCTTGACACCCAGAAAAAGGACAAAGATATACCAAGTGCGAGGCAAAGCAAAAAACGCAGTTGGCTGGGAGACAGTGCTAAAAGCTTTGTCCTTAATGTGTGGCAGCTGGACTGCAAGAGGGTCCAGCTGAGAGGGACCTACTGCTGGGCCCGTGTGTCACCAAGCACATAAAGTCATCTTCACTAAGGATAAGACAACAATATTGTTCTAGTTGGTGAGGATCGGCATGATCTCTGGACAGAGAATACTGTGGCCTAAAGCAGCACTCTCTAACACATGCGTACGATCCGCCTTCCACGTCCCCAGTCAATGCAATCAAGTTCTTTCATTGTAAAGACTGCAAAGAAAAGAGCAGAGGGGACATTAAATCATGAGTCATGTAATATCTAAAAGTGCTTAGAGATGACCTCATCCAACCCCATTGTTAGATGAGGGTGACGATGAGAGAATTGGAAGGGGCGAGCTGATGGAAAGTTGCCCCCAGGGTCACACAGCCTGCTAACGGCAGAGCTGCACTGACTGAAGACTTAGTGGTTCCAAGTCCTCACTGTGTCGCACTGCCCTCCGTCCCTGCACCCTTCACCACCCACATCGGGAGATAAAGCAGGTGGCAAACCTGCTTCTCTCTGGATCCCTGGAAAGTGCTCCCACTAAGATGTCACATCCTTATCTGCTTCTAAATCTTTGCTCACTGCTGCCACCTAGGGAACTTTTGTCCCTAAAATTTTAAAAAGTTTTATTTATTTATTGCATTTGAAAGGCAGAGTGGCTAGAGAGAGCAAGAAACAGAGCTTCCAGTTGCTGGTTCACGCCCCACATGGCCACAACAGCCAGGACTGCACCAGGCCAAAGCCAGGAGACGGGGTCTCCCACATGGGTGGCAGGAATTCAAGTACTTCGGCCATGATCTGCTGCTTCCCCGGAGCATTAGCAGGAAGCTAGACTGGAAGCAGAGGTGCGAAGTGATCCTAGGCACTCTGATATGGGATGTGCATGTCCCAAACTGCAACTTACTGTGCTGCAGCACAGCACTGACCCCTACCAAGGAAATGAAAGCGAATTCTCCTTGGGCTGTTGCTTTGGGACAGGGGGTGCTCACCTCCACCTGGCCAATGCCTATCTCCTCAGTGATTCATCCAAGATGCTGTGTGGTCGGCTCACCAACTAGCAGAACTGTTCACGTCCCAAGTACTCCGATGATGGCCACCTGAATACATCCATTTCTTTGAAGTATTGTTGGGGGAATATTAAACTCTGGGTATATGGACAAGTTGCTGACATGTAGTTAAATATCTGATGTGCTGGTCCTTCAAGCAAGTAGGAGAAAATCAGATCTATAAGCTCAGGTTCAATATATCCAGACATATAAACTCGTGTTCAGTGTTAGCCATATTTCCACTTTCCCGGATCGTCCCTTTTATTGTTTTATTGCCAGATACTAGAGGTTGGCAATAAAGTGGCCGTTCATTCCCTCAACCTTAATTACTTGAAGGCATTCACTGAACCAGAAACACCCATGAACCAGATCCCTTGTGATAAGTCCAACGAGGTCCTGGCAAACAATAGTAGCCCAGGCGGACTTCCTATACAATCAAAAGCAGGCTCCTGGAGTTTCCAGTTGAGAAACAGAATAAAAGAAAATAATCAGAGTTGATTATTTTTCTAAGCAGGGCAGGTTAGAAAGCTTCCTGTTTCAGCATTTTTTTTCCAGCTGCATCATTATGCTATGCCTCATAAAGATATGACTATTCCCCTTTTTGCTATTATTTCTGATTTTAAAGGATCTGATGAATAGTCCGACAGCCCTGAGTATTTCTCTACAGACTTACTACTCTCACAATACACAGTATAGTATACAGGTTTAAATGCCTGGACTTCCATGTTGTGGCTCAGCAGGTTAAGCTGCCACCTGTGAAGCCATGACCACACTGGCGTCCCCTGTGAGCAGTGGTTAGAGTCCCAGATGTTCTGCTTCTGATCCAACTCCCTGATAAGGCCTGGGAAAGCAGCAGCAGGTTTCCCAAGTACTTGGGCCTCTGCCACCCGTGTGGGAGACCCAGATGGGATTCCTGCCCAGCCCTAGCTGTTCAGCCCTTTTGAGAAGTGAACCAGTCAATGAGGGAGCTAACACACACACACTCTCTCTCTCTCTCATTTGCTCGCTCTCTCTCTAGTCTCTTTCTCTACGTAACTCTGCATTTCAAGGAAATAAACAAATCTTATTTTAAAATGAATAAAATAATTTCTTGATGGAGGTTCAAATCCAGGCTGTGCTACTTGTTGCTTGTGTGACCTTGTACAAATTTCTTAACATTCCTGAGCTTCGGATGCCTCGTCCATGAAATGGTGATAGTGAAACCTGACAATAGAGTTCTTGTGAGAATTGAATATAATAAATGATTTGTGTTTAGCATATTGCTTGGCCTATAGTAACTGATCAGTAAAAGTCACCTGCTATTGTCATTATCATCATCTTCATTTGCATAGTCATCATCAATATAAAATCCTTAACTTAAGAGAAGTCAGAGATCAGGAATGAAGATGTCAAGTAATTCTGGAAAAATAGACAGTAGGTCTGTAGCCAGGATGGAAACATGCACTAGATTTTAACTCAAAATATCTGAATTCAAATCTCAGCTCTGTATAACGTTTGTCAGCTCCTCTGGTCCTTGGTTTCCCCATCTGTAAAATGGAAGCAGTAATGATGGCTTCACAGACTGTTGTACAAATTAAAGGAGATATTAGCACTGAAAGAACCAAGCCCAGGAGCCAGTGCTGTGGTGCAGCAGGTTAACGTCCTGGCCTGAAGTGCCTGCAAGCCATATGGGTGTCGGTTTGAGACCCAGCTGCTCCACTTCCAATCCAGCTCTCTGCTATGGCCTGGGAAAGCAGTGGAAGATGGCCCAAGTCCTTAGGCCCCTGCACCCATGTGGGAGACCGGGAAGAAGCTCCTGGATCCTGGCTTCAGATCAGCGCAGCTCCGGCTGTTGTGGCCAATTGGGGAGTGAACCTTCAGATGGAAGACTTCTCTGCCTCTCCTCTCTCCGTGTAACTCTTTCAAATAAATAAATAAATCTTAAAGAAGAAGAAGAAGAAGAAGAAGAAGAAGAAGAAGAAGAAGCAGCAGCAGCAAACCCAATACCTTCCTTTGCCTCAAAAATATCTTAGAATCCTTGCTCTTGGTCTCACCTCCATTTACAGCTGTCACCTCCAGCAGACAAGGTGAGGGCAGCAAAATCAGAGTGAGGATGCTCTGGATGAACCTGGCATTGTATTTTTTAGATTTTTTTAAACAAAGATTTCTGTATTTGTTTATTTAGAAAGTCAGAGTGACAGAGAGAGAGGGAGAGACAGAGAGAGAGGGAGATCTTCATCTGCTGGTTCAGTCCCCAGAGGGCCACATCGAGCAGCCCTGGGCTTCTGGCATCAGCCTGTCCAGGAGTTTCATCCAGGTCTTCCACATGGATGCAAGGGCCCAAGCACATGGGCCATCTTCCACTGCTCTTCCCAGACCATTAAAAAGGGAGCTGGATCATAAGCGGAACAGCCGAGACACCAACCCATATGGGATGTTGGTATCACAGGCGGAGGCTTTGCCTGCTGTACCACAGGGCCAGCCCCTTTCTGATCTTATTCCATATTCTCAGCTACAAAGACAGCAGCCCTCCGAGGTCTTCTACTCAATATATGAAGAAGAAACCTGGCTCCAGTGGCTGGAAGACACCGAAGGAGGCAGCCCCCGGGAGTATGCAGAGTACCGGTGCACTGTCGTAGTGGTAACGAACCACAGATGTGTGTAGGGGGCAGGGAGCAGATAGGGATGGCTGGGGCCTGGGACCAGTGCTCCCTGCTGTCAGTGTCCCAGCTTGGTGACTCATCTACTAGCTCTGGCAGTCTAGAATGATATGCCACTGACATTTATAAAGCTCCCTGAAATATAGGCAGCTTTTTCTCTCCAGCTGCATTTTGAAAAGATGACACAATTTGGACACAACATATTCTCCAACCTGAAGCAATATTCGGTGTGTCCGTGTATTTTTCAAGTCAGTAAGTGGTGTGTGTGTGTGTGTGTGTGTGTGGTTGCTTATATGAAACGCTCTCCCTTAATGGTACAAAACCTGCTCACACGCAGGTGTCTTAGAATGATCAGTCATTTATTTGGAGTATCACACCCTGGGACTCTCCATCAGCTAGCCTATTGGCCTGCTACTTTCACAGATGTCAACGTCAGGTTAATACACACTACTCATAAATTAGTATCTAAGAAACTAGGTCTTGGGGGGCAGTGCTTTGGCATAGTGAGTTAAGCCACCGTCTGCAATTCCAGCATCCCATATGGGCACTGATTTGAGTCAAAGCTGTTCCACTTCCAATCCAGCTCCTGCTATTGCACCTAGGAAATCAGCAAAGGATGGCCCAAGTCCTTGGGAGCCTTGTGTCCGTGCAGGAGACTGGGAGAAGCTCCTAGCTCCTGACTCCTGGCCTCGGTCTGGCCCAACCCCTGACCATTTGCAGCCATGTGAGGAGTGAACCAGTAGCGGAAGGAAGATCTCTTTCCCTCTCTCCTTCTCTGTCTCATAACTACACCATTCAAATAAAGAATAAAATATTTTTAAAAAGATTTATTTTATTTATTTGAAATATAGAGTTACAGAGAGAGGTAGACAGAGAGAGAGAGAGAGAGGTCTTCCATCCACTAGTTCACTCCCCAGATGGCCGCAACTGCCAGAGCTGTGCCGATCTGAAGCCAGGAGCCAGGAGCCTCCTCTGGGTCTCCCATGTGGGTACAGGGGCCTAAGGACTTCAACTGCTATCCCAGGCCATCTTCGACTGCTATTCCAGGCCATAGCAGAGAGGTGGATCAGAAGAGGAGCAGCCGGGACTAGAACCGTCGCCCATATGGGATGCCAGCGCTTCAGGCCAGAGCGCCGGCCCCCAAGAATAAAATATTTAAAAAATAAAAAAAACTAGGTCTTTAACACTGCCCCATTACCACACTGCACGCACCATCCTAATAGTATATCCCTGTAATGCCATCTTGAGCTTTGCTTTCTCCTCCACTGAGAAGGCAGCCTTAAGCGCCCCCTCGTGGTGAGATGGTAGTAATTTCATTCCCAGGCTTTTTGCTCTTTGCCCTTTACTGTTTCAGCATTGGGGCTGAGGCCAATCTCCAGTCTCTGATTCAAAAGGCTACAGTGTAGAGGTGTAGCTGCAGTTGATGGAGAGCTCTAAGGAGGTTGGCATTGTAGCATAGTGGATTAGGCTGCCACTTGCCATGCTGCTAACCCATGTCAAGATGTCTGTTTGAATCCCCACTGGCACACTTCAGATCCAGTTTCCTAACATTCCTGAGAAGGCAGTGGGTGATGGCCCAAGTGCTTGGGAATTTGCTACCCACATGGGAGAATTGGCTGGAGCTCTAGGATGTTGGCTTTGGCCTGGCCCAGCACTGGCTCTTGCAGCCATTTGGAGAATAAAACAGCAAATGGAAGATCTGTCTCTCCTTTTCACTCTGTTTTTCTGCCTCACAAACAAATCTGTAAAGAGAAAGGTCTTTGGGTCAGTATATCATAATCTCAGCTTTCCATGACATATCTCCATGAGTGTGTGAGAAGGGTCAGCAACCTTCTTTTCTCCTCCGTGCCCCCCAGCCCAGTTCCTCTCGCTCCTAAGACCTCATCCTGACCTCTCTACCAAGCTACTTCCCCACTCTAATTGCAGGTACTGAGGAGGGAATGATGCAGTGCATGGGAGAGATTGTCCTAGACAATCAAAACCCTGGGGTCCCAGCAAAATCTCGTGTTTAAGTTCTGGTCCAACTGTCAAGTTCATCCCCAGTTCTTGCTGCAGAGCTGCCTAGAAACTCATCAACACCTTTAATGGCCTAAATGTATAACTTTGCTACTCCAGTGTGCATTCAATATTTGTGGAATTTGCTTGCTCAAGATACAACCATAGCAAAGACCACATCGGAATGACCACTGAGTGCAGGGGTCCATTTCCCGTGGTCCCTAAGCTCACTGTGCCTCCCACTGCTCTGATGACCACGAGTCAGCCACAAGAGCAGGAGCTCCTTAAGACAGGGGTGGAAATATGTCCATAAATTGTTATTCCCAGTACCTAGCACAGAATCCAACACATAACAGGTGATGAAAAATATTTTCATTGGGGAAAGGGTTATGCAATGAATGACATCTGTCCCTCAACTTCATTTTTTGAAATCCTAACTCACAATGTGACTGTATCTGGAGATAGAGCCTTGAAGGTGATAATTAAGGTTAAATGAAGCCCTAAGAAGTCCTAAGGGTAGGACTTTTCTAGGATGGTGTCCTTATCAGGAAGAGACATTGGAAATTTCTCTCTTTCCCTGAGCATTCATGGAGAAGGGACAGTGCGAGGACATAGCAAGAAGTCAGCCATTGACAAAGCCGGGAAAGGAGGCATCACCAGAAACCAACTTGATGTCACCTTGATCTTGGACTTCCCAGCTGCAGAACTCTGAGGAAATACAAGTCTGTTGTTTAAGCAAGCCCCCAGTATGAGGAACTGTGTTATGGCAAAAAGCTTCTGAATGAAACGCCTACAAACCACAAATTCCAAAGAAGGGCAAGGAGAGAAACTACTAGTCCTAAGAGCTGATGCATGTGCAACCCCAGGACAGCTGATCTCCAGGTAAAGCACCAACTGTCCTTTTATCTAACAGACCTTCCCAGCCAGGCTGGTGTGCAGCCATCCCAATGCCTGGAGTGATGCATTCCCCCATGTGGATCCCTCCACTAGCACTGTCCCAGCTGCGGGCTCCCAGGGATCTCCTGGGTCTGTGAGCTTGAAGTCAACTTTTTACCATAGCAGATGCAGTTAGGTGACACAAAGCTCTCTTGTTCCCCCAACTGCTGCTCCCAGAAGTTTCCATGAATGTCCACAAGTACCCAGGATGAGTTTTTCATCCTACATTGGCCAAAACAGGTTTTCTGTGAGAAAGGAGCCAAAACCAGTGTCATGTCCCCGTCATGAACCTTGCCTAACCTTGAATATCATACATCAGACCACCCGCAAAAACATTGCCACTGACTTTTCTAAAAGTAAATTCACTACAGCTATGGGAAGGAGGAAAGCCTGTTACTGCTGGACTTCCAGCAGGCCAGTTGAGAATCTTTGCATGTTTGCACATGGAAGCAGGCAGGTATGGAACTGGGCAACCTCAGGTCTGCTCTACAGGCAACTCCCAAGGTCAAATCCCAAGTTGGGACTACCAGTGTCTAGACATAAGACCTTCAGCAAGTTATTTAATGTCTGTGCTCCATTTTCTCATCTGAAAGCTTGTGATAACAACACAATCATGAGGATTAAATGAGTTAAATACAAGTTAAATACAATAATACAATACTTGATTAAATACAAGTCCATCCAAGGCACTGTCAATAGTGTATACCAAAGAAGAAATGTTCATTAAGCACAAACACTAGCTAGTAGCTATTTTTCCATCAGAGAGAGAACAAAGGAGCGAAAAAGGATGCTGTAAAAATGTAAACTTCTCTACTTAAAAAGCAAGATTTTTTTTCCTGTGGTTGTATTTTTTATTGGTTTATTATAAGACTTCAATGTAGAAAGTATGGGAAATATGTGTAACTGGATAGTATTTTGAGATGTTGGCCATCATTATTTTTCCATGTTTCCTTAAAATTGCCCTCCCCTCCTGCTACTCAGCTGGAGAGTGAAACTAGAGAAAAGCAGAGGCTATGCCCTTTGGTGACTGCAGTCAAAGTTTTGATTTGTAAATCCTACACCAGGACATGAAGTCCACAGATAAGCAATTGATGGGCTATGACAGGATAACATAAGGAGCAGTTTGCCTGCCAAAAACTTCCTTGGGTAGAAAACACCAAGAAGGGCATTGAGGAGGGGTCTTCCTCCCATTTCTGCCCCAGCCCCCAGTCAGCCTTGGGAAAGGTGGGGAAGGTGAAAAGCCACAGGAAGCTTTGAGAGATCTGAGAACTGGAGGTTTGGTGTGTCTGGCTGGAGTTCAGGAGGGGAGCAAGCATTATGCACCTCCCCCAAATGCAATATGATGGTGGCTACAGACTAAGTAGGCAGATGGGGCTGAGATGGCCTCATGGGTCTCCCTGCACCCCATGAAGCTCAGGGAGCAGCCAGATATTTCTGAGAGAGAACCCAGCCCATAGAAACTTTAAACCAGTAAGGAGGTTTCATCTGGTCAACCAGTCTCATCTGGCCAATCATCTCCCTTCGATGCCTGATGGGAATAAGGGAATCTCACCAAAGACATTGTCAATGATGAACACTGCAGGGACTTTGTGCCTTCCTTGACCCCTTCCCATGTCAATGCCACCATAAAAGCTCCCGGAATTTACCTAAAATGTTGAATGAAGCAGTAGAGCTCTAAGTCAGCTAAACTCAGGACCTCCATCACCATGGGGAGCAGGTTGTTTGTGGCACAAGGACACCCAGCCCAAGAAGCAGGTGGAGACAGAAATGTGCGCTGGTGTGGAGCTGCATCTACCTGGAGAGGGTATTTTTTTCCAGTTTGCACAGTGATGCCAGCAGCTGGTGGCAGCTGGACCAAGTAAACTTTGATTTGACAACAATCCTTCTGATTGACTGGAAAGTTTTCACCACAGGCAGACTGGGACTTAAAGTAAAAAATAAGGTGTGGTATATAAAAATTAACATCTTCTGCACCTCTCAATCTGTGACCTAAGATTTGTGACCACTGTATTGAAAAATATATAAAGAAATGAATGCATTCTTCTAGCAAAACTCATCTCTATTCAAAAAAAAATTATTTGCTTACTTATTTGAAAGGCAGGACACAGGGGGAGAGACAGACAGACACTGAGAGATCTCTCATCCACTGATTCAGTCCCCAAATGTCCACAACAGCTGGGGCTGGGCAAGGCCAGAGCCTGATACTCCATCCCGGTCTCCCACATGGATGGCAAGGATCCAAGTACTTGGGCCATCATCCACTGTCTTTCCAGGCAAATTAGCAGGAAACTGGATTGGAAGTGGAGTAGCCAGGACTCAGACTGGCTCTCCAACATGGGAAGTGGGCACCCCAAGAGGCAGCTTAGCCCGCGGTGCCACAATGGCTGCCCCAACATTGCATTTTTTAAATACCTGAGGTGCTTAAGCAAGTGTCAGTCCCCAAAGCCACACTGCAGACCAACAGAAATTCAATATGCCACAAGGTACAAGAATCACTAACTCACAGCACTAGGATGTTCAGAGAAGATGTCTGTGGGCTCACCTTTGGGAACTCTCAGTTTGCTGGGTCCTTTCCAGATGTTAATGATGTTGAAACGCAGATTCTGATTTAGCTGGGTCAGGGCCTGGGCATCTGCATTTTCCACAAGCTCAAAGGCGATGTCACTGGACCACAGACCACACTTCTGGTGCCACGGGCTTCAAGGTCAGGAAAGTGAAGAAGAACCAGAAATATAATTTCTGCTTTCAACATTTTTCCAGTGATTAAAAACTGCTGCTTAACTACTACTTTTCATATTTAGATATTTCATAGAATGAGTGGTTCATACATTTTCTTAGCCATCTCCTTATTGTCATTTAATTGCCTTGCGTTTTTGAATTCTAACTAACATAACTAATGTAGTGATAGATCTCTTCGTGCATACTTCTTTGTCATCAAAGTTTCAATGAGCAACTAATACAGGAAAATGAGGGACATGTTGGAGCAAGCCCCAGTGTAGCACAAGCCTCCAGGCCCAAGCTCCCCTCCAGCAAGGCCAGTGGTACCATGGATCCTCAGGCAATATCAACAAAGTTCTCTGCCCCAGTTTCCTCTGCTACAATGATCTTTGTCATCTCTCATATCCTTGGAATCAAGGGAGCTCAAAGATTCCCTTCTGTAGAGCCACTGTGCTATTAAATATTTGTCACAGCTGGAGGACAATGGCCGGTGTGCCAACTGAAACATTTGGACCCACACCTCTCCAAGGCAGCCCAGTACAGAGTCGCTGGTGCCACAACAATGAATCAACATGGGGATTTGGCCCGCCCTTGGCTGTTTGGATTTCAGTGCCAGGGGTAGGAGATCTGAAAGACACAAAAGGAAACAGCTAAATTCCAAGACACTCCTTCAGATAAAGTTTCCTTTAAAACATTTTTACCACACTTCATCAATATTTATAAAGTGATGACTAGATATATCCTCCTTGGGCTTGTCTCAGACACACCCATAATACCAGATCAAAAGACTTGCTGCTTGTTGGGGTGGGGGAGGGGCGGGCACATTGACAGGGACGCTTCTTTTAAAATGAGGAACCATATCAGTCCCACACAAAAAACCAAGAAATCATTTACCTGAGCACAAAAAGATGAAGGCAATTTTTAAGGGCAGCATGGCATGCTAGAGGGATCGGCCTCTTGCGAGTTTATATCACCTTGAGCTTCAGTTTCCACTTTGGGGGCTTTTATGGAGGTTATCATAAACAGAGAGGAGCATGACGTATCTAGAAAGACTTGGCTGATCGAAGTGGCCTCCCAAGCATGCAGCATGTTAGTAAATACTTGGCAAGGTACCAGGTTTTCATCTGGTGTTCATAGTCTGATCTCTGAAAAACACTAGGAAACATACCAGCCACTTAATGAGTCCTTCACTATCCTGCCTGGTGCCTGAATTCCCAAAGAACTTGTCTGTGGGTTAAGATAGTTCTCAGCCCCTGTTTATACTAGAATTGCCTGTAAAGAATTTTTTAAGTGCAAAGATCCCTCACCAACCCTCAACCAACTCTGCCATGCTTTGGTATTGTTTACAAAGCTTCCAGACAATTCACCATCCAGCCTGAGCTCGGAACCGCTGAGTCATGATCTCAAAGTATCAGCTCAGGGGTGGGCATGTGGTGCAGAGGCTTACGTCTCATCCTGGAGTTCTTGGTTTGAGTCCCAGCTACTCTGCTTTGGATCTGGATTCCTGCTAATGCACATTTTGGGAGGCAGCAGATAATGGCTCAGGTGCTTGGGGCATGCCATCTACATAAGAGACCCGGATAGAGTTCCAGACTCCTAGCTTCAGCCTGGCCTACCCCTGGCAGAAGAGGTTATTTGGGGAGTGAACCAGTCTCTCTCTCTCTCTCTGCTCCACTACTTTTCAAGTGAAATGTAAATAAATACTTTTTTTTAATAAAAGATATCAATTAACAATCCAGGGCAGATAAATCCGTAAGTCGTTTTTTCTTCCAATGACTCCAGTTTCAAGAAATTTATCAAATCAGTCTCTCAGCAATTCACCACAGAGACTTACTGGAGGATTCTGCATGTTCACCTGATGAACAACAGAGCAAACCCTAGAGCACCATAAAAGTACTGCAGCCCCCCAACGTGAGTTAGGGAGAGAATGAGAGAGGCAACAGTGTTCACAAATGATAACTTGCTCATCCCCAACAACATGAATTACCATTTACTGAGTCATACTGGTTGCCAAGTAAACTTGTCACATTCGATTTTCATAATGTTCATATGGAGACTGGAGACAGAACAGGGGTGGGGTGTGAAGTTGGAAGACAGTGCAAGTTTCCTGGAAAACCATTTGGCAATATGTATCAAGAGCCCTCAAAATAAATGTGCACATTCTTTGGCCAAGGAATAAGTCTTCAAGGTGACCACGACATGGAAAAAGTTGCACATGCAAATGGCACTTCTGTTCACAAAGATGTTCACTGCAGCATAGTTTATAATGGTACGACAGTGGGACTAGCCTGAATACCCAGTGGTGAAGACATACATGTTTTGTGTCAGTCATCGGAGTACAACACAATCATTAAGGATGTTTTCCTCCTTGAATACATTTCATGACATGGACGTTGTTAGCATAATAAAGCACAAAATAAAGTAAGACTTAAAATAGTATCTTCAGTGTGATCTAAAGCTCCAAGAATGGCAAGTAGCTATAAACGTGTC
The DNA here is from genome assembly GCF_033115175.1 of Lepus europaeus. Lineage (NCBI taxonomy): Eukaryota > Metazoa > Chordata > Mammalia > Lagomorpha > Leporidae > Lepus > Lepus europaeus. The sequence continues at coordinate 109,595,617 of NC_084828.1, read as the reverse complement.
CCATCCAAAGTTGGTTGCAGTTAGCGTGCCTTCGTTTGTACCGGTAACTTCCTCATAGAACAACGTCCAAATGGTTAAAAGGTACAATGCCAAAACAGACATCGCTCAACAGCAAACACGGTGAGCAAGTGACCCCGTGGGGTGCCGCTGGGTGGTCCTGCGATGCTCCGCACACTAAGGTTCAGCTCTGCTCGCCACATCCCGCTGAGGCCAGGCAGGGAGGCAGATGTAAACAGCGGAAATGGCAAACAAATGACAACTGATGTGGCGTACAACCAAAATACTTGTTTCACAAGTTCTGCTCACTGCTGGAATCTGCTTTCTCCACGGGCGTGAAAAGAAGAAGAACTGAGAAAGAAGGAACAATGAACAGAAGAGAAAACAAGGCCGGCGCCGTGGCTCAACAGGCTAATCCTCCGCCTTGCGGCGCCGGCACACCGGGTTCTAGTCCCGGTCGGGGCACCGATCCTGTCCCGGTTGCCCCTCTTCCAGGCCAGCTCTCTGCTGTGGCCAGGGAGTGCAGTGGAGGATGGCCCAAGTGTTTGGGCTCTGCACCCCATGGGAGACCAGGAGAAGCACCTGGCTCCTGCCATCGGAACAGCGCGGTGCGCCGGCCGCAGCGCGCTACCGCGGCGGCCATTGGAGGGTGAACCAACGGCAAAGGAAGACCTTTCTCTCTGTCTCTCTCTCACTGTCCACTCTGCCTGTCAAAAATAAAAAAAAATAAAATAAAATAAAATAAAAAATAAAAAAGAAGAGAAAACAAAAGGAAGTGGAGTGCGTGGGCGGGGAGACGCCATGGGCTCAGGACTCGGCGTGCAGAACCCTGCTGCCCAGTCCATCTTTTCCTTCCACGGCCGGGTTTCACTGAGGGGGCTGCTCATTTCCTCACATCTGGCTTCTGTTCTGGGGACAGCCTGGGCAACCCTGACTCCGCCACAGTTTGCAAGGCCACTTTCTCCTGCGGTGAAGCTCCTTGGCCAAGCTATTTTCCTGTTCGCACCATAGAATGTGGGTCTCTGGCTTCTGGGCCTGGTCATTTCAGATATATCTGGCTCTTGGCCAGGTTATTTTATGTATCATGTAATATACGAGTATATGATGATGCTGTATGATGATCCATGACAAACATAACATGTGTGCTTCAGTTCTGCATGTGGAAAGGTTGGATTCAATGAGGGCAGCACAACAGAAATTGATGGAAAACGGAGACTCCAACAATACAGGAATCTGCTGCTGTGTCAGTCTGCTGTGAATTTAAAGGCTATAATCACTCTCCAAATGTTTCAGAGGCAGGCAGATGATTTTAGTCTAAAAACCAACTCATTACATTCAGTCGGGCTCTGTGGTCCTTTGAGAATAGCAGTGCTGCTTAAAGATTTCTTGTAATCCAGATGTTTAACTCCTTGTGCAAATCTCTTTGATCCGGGTTAAACCATCTAGAAACATAACAAAAAGCAGCTTTTCCTCTGAGGTCTTTATGTTTCTTCATCACATTCTGGTTCCTATTAAGTCAGAAACCCTCCTGGTGACTTGTCTCTGCATAATGGCCCACTTGTTTCAAGACAGATCTAATGTGCATTTAAATTAGTTATAAGGGGGTGGCTATTTGGCCTGGCAGTTAAGACACTGGTTAGGATGACTTCTGGGTTGGCATCCCAGCTTCAGCTCCCAACTCCAGCTTCCTGCTAACGCAGACTATATGGAGCAAGCGGTGGCTCAAATACTTGGGTATTTGAAAATATGCCAAACTGGTAATAACAGTTTATAAAAAACTGTACAAAGAGTCCAACTCTCTTCTCCAATATTAAGAGGCACCATCATCCTCCAGGGTTCAGAATCACCTTTATGGGTGACTGTCAAACAAAAGAAGTCACTTTTAGAAACCTGGTACTTGGGTGGCTGTCCTGGCACACTGGGTTAAGTCACTGTACCAACATCCCGTATCAGAGTGATGGATCCGGGTCCTGGCAGGATTTCATTCCTGCTGCTGATAATGCATCTTGGGACATAGCAGATGATGGCCCAAGTACTTGGGTTCTTGCCACCCTGGTGGAAGACCAAAGCTTCTGGCTTTGACCTGACCCAGCCTTGGCTGTTGCAGGCATTTGAGGAGTGAATCAGCAGATGGAAGACTCTGTGTGTGTGTGTGTTTCATTCTGTATGTGTGTAACTCTTCCTTTCAAATAAATAAACGTTTCTTAAAAAAACAAACCTGGTGCTTTCCACATGTTTTCTGGGAGAACTTACCTTATCCAGTGCTCACCTGCCACTTCTCACTCCAAACCTCCACTCTTGGTTTCACTGCCATCCGCTGCTTTCCGTGTTACCTCTCCTATCAGCTATTAATCTTTTCATTATCACATTGTTCCCACTATGGAGACCGCACCCTCTCATTCATTTTCCGAAGCAAGGCCACTTCCTGTAATTAACCTCTATTGCATGTTTGGGGACAACAAAGAGCAGCAGTGCAGGTTAAAAACCCAAACTTAAATATCCATCATCTGTATTCTTGAATTTCCCTACACATCCTGATACCACTTTCCTAGCTGCTTTCTTGCTATCCAGTATAATGAGAGCACTGAGGATGCATTGAGAAATAAAGTGTAGATGCATCAGAATGAAGCCATCATCTTGCTTAGACCAGTTCCGTGTCTAGGAATCATGTGGCTCAGACTCACATGCTATTACATTCAAAGAAACAGCAGAACTGGACATCTGGCAGAGTGGTTAAGATGCTGCTTGGGATGCTGCCATCCCATATCAGAGTGCCTGGGTTCAAGTACAAGCTCCACTCCCATTCCCAGCTTCTTGCTGGTGTGCACCCTGGGAAGCAACAGGTGATGCCTCAAGTACCTGCATCCCTGCCACCGATGTGGGAGACTCAGGTTGAGTTCCTGGCTCCTGGCTTCAGCCTGGCCCTCCCCTGACTGTGTGGGCATCTGCGAGCAAACCTGTGGATAAGAGCACTCTTTTATACTCTCGCTCTTTCTCTCTCTGCCTCTCAAAGAAATTAAATAAATTTTAAAATAAAAATAAACAGCACGAAAAGAAAACGTCACTTCACTGTTCATTCTGTCATGCACAGAACGTTCCTCCTCCCTCCAGCTCTCTGACCTCCTCTGGTTATCGCGATGCCTCTCACTCGCCAAACTCCTTACTCGCCACTCTCCTGCAGGATATTTCCCAGTGTCCAGCCAAAGAGGATTTGTAATCTATCTCCTTTTCGTTTAATACCAATGCCCATCAATTTAGCCTCTTGGGTTTCCATTACTTTCTCTGTTTTGCCTACTTAGAAAGTTCAACACCATGAGGAAGAACCTGGGAGCTGACCGTCAAGCGAGATGGGATGGTGGGAAGCAGGACTCAGCGGGAAATGTAGACACTGAGCACTCCTGTCCTGATTGTGAAGGTTGTGTTTCTCTCGTTCAGTAAACAAGTCCTCCTGGGAAGTTAGGCATGTGGTTACCGCTGGCAGGATATCAGGACTGTCCATCTAGTAGCAGAGGAGCCCATAGAGCAGTGGTTCCCCAACTGTGGTCCCTGGACCAATGGCATCCGCACTGCCCAATGCCCGCGAGGAGACCTGTTTGAAATGCAAACTCTCAGGTACACGGGACCTACTGACTCAGACACCGGGGGTGGAGCCAGCAGCCTTTGGGCTTTGGCTCTGCTCATTCTTCCTCCATGGCTTCTGCTTGACTGAACCCCAAGTGCCTTGGGTGGAGGCTGCACTGGACTTTTCTCCCCCAGAGTCAGTGCCAGGGTTCCTTCTCATGTCAAAGCCTGGCTCCTAAAGGCATCCTCTTCCTTGTTGTCTACCCTCAGAGATGCAGCCTGCTTTCTCTCCTTTGGAATGCTGCCAGTGTTTGCTCTGTGCTTTGGGACGCCTATCTCCCAAGTTTGGGTAATATTTTCATAATGATGATAATGCTGATGATTTGGTAAGATGGCAGCTGAGGAAGATCCTCCACCAAATGTTCCCCACAGAGACACTGATACAAAGAGCTATTTGGACACCCAACACCTTCACAAGAGCTGGGAAGCCTGGTGAGAGACCGCGGTGCCTGGCGTTAGTATAAGAAGAAAAGGTGCACTGAAGAAGCAGGAAGAAGAGTCGCCATTGTCTGCTCCCCACCAGCTCTGAGCAGCACAGTGCGCGTGTGCAGAAACATCTTCCGCTTTGGGGAGAGACGGGCAACTAAGTGCAAGCCACAGTTCCAGGTCCACCACGGTGCGACCTAGTGCCAGGCAGAGCCCCATGGCCCCTGACCCCAGGCCAGTACCTGGGGACCGAGCCTCTGCAATCGCACCTGCCACGCAGCCAAGAGATGGCCTCCAGCACCCCTCCTCCAACCTCAGGGAGCACAGCAAGGAGACACAGGACAGCCTGGTGCACACAGCACCTGCCATTTCATCTCTCAAGCGCATCCTGAACAAGAAGGGTCTTCACTCATAAGCAGGAGGCCCCTGGCGGCCCCCATTCACGCCTCAGACACCTGAGATATTTACTGCTGGGGAACCCTGGGGCCCTGAGCCACCTGGTTAGGTTCTGTGAAACAGCTGCTCCTAGCAGCTCCGCAGGCCCAGCCCTGAGAGCCGGCGGGGAGTCCCTCCCCTGGGCTGCATACCCGGAGCGGCTCAGATTGCAGCAAACAGTTGAGTGCCCTCTCCCACCCTCTCGCTGTGCAGAAGCAGCTAGGCAGCCCCGCCTACCCAAGCTGACCCCACCCACCCTCCTGCTGCCTCGGGACCCTCATTTCCATGTCTTTGTGTCTTCCTACGCCTGCTTAAAACAATCCTTAAAATAGGGCCACACCTCGAAACACCAGTCCCAGCGGTCACAGTCAGCCCCCTTTTTGCCAACAGTGGGCTCAAATTCATCCCCCAAGGTCAAGTGTGCCTTCTAAACATCAGCGCCTTGGAACGAGATGTGGGGCTCACCCAGGGCACTTGCTGGGCCGGAAGGGCCCTAGTCATGGGCAGCGGAAACTTCCCAGCTCCGCCCAGAAAGGCAAATTACCTGATTAGGAAAACCTGTTGGACCACAAGAAACCAAAATTAGCTGAGCTACGATGAGGCGGCCCACCGTATATAAGCCTGTCAAGCCGCAGTCCCTGGGTGGAAGGTGGTCTCTCTCTCAGTCTTGCAGTGAATTCGCTACTCACCCTCTCTGCCCACTCTGGTAAATTTGTTCACTGCCCACGGCACAAGCCCCAGGCGGTGGCTTCCCATGACGCTTTGGTGGCCCACCCAGGGTCTTTCTCCTCTGATCACTGGAACCAACCTCCAACACCTGGTGCAATAGGTAGCAGCAACTGATCCAGGTGAAGCCACTCCCCCTATTTTCCCCCCATCACTCTTCAGCCCTTCTTTTCTCCTGATCTCCAGTCCTTAGCGAATGGCTCGCCTATGCAAGGGCTGCTGCTGACTCCTGGCGGGGCACCTGCCCCCTGGAATCCAAAGGCCCTTGTTGGTGGATGCCCAGTACCGACTGCCCTTCTCTCTGACCCACCTTCCTGGGCTTGCTTTGTCCTCTACAAAGGTTGAAAACTACGGCCTCCTCTCTTTCTCCCATAACTCTAACCAACAGCCCCATTGGGAACAAACCCGGGCTGAAGGACTTGATGCCTCAAGGGCAGGTTCAACTTTTGTCCCTTTCTTCTGGGCCCCATTGGCTACCCAGCATCAGAGACCTTCCTTCTTTAGCGGGAAACGTGAGGCCTTTTCTAGCCAAGGAAGCACCACTGGTGCCTGCAGTGGGCAGGGGGCTCCCTTTGAATTAGACACCTGCTTAATCTGAGTCTCTCCCTTCTGGCAGGATCGCCTGGAAAGCGTTTGCATTGGTTGCCCCTTAGTGGGGCTTTTTTCTTCTAAGAATGGGACAATCGTCTACTACCCCTCACAGTTTGCACATGGAACGTGTCCTAAAGAATTGGGGTCAGTTTGATTCTCAGACCCTGAAAAGGAAGCATCTAGTTTTCCCTTGTAATGCTGTCTGTCCCCAGTACAAGCTTCTGGAATGGGAGGCCTGCCCAGCGAATGGAACTCTTAGTTACAATGGTATGCTTCAGCTTGATCTCCTCTGTTGCAATCTCTCCAAATGGTCCGAGGGCCTTTAAATTGAAATCTTCATGGCCCTATCCCCAAGCCCCAACCTATACAAAAACTGCCGAATGTGCCTTGCTAAATTTCATGGACCCACGGGCCACCCTGTCATATTGGATGATCTCTTCTTTGCCTTCACCCAGAACTCCCCTCCTCATGATGGGCCAACAGCTCCTCCACCCTATCAGAACGTATTCTTCCCTTCACGTCCTGTGACACAGGGTAAAGTACTTTCCCAACACAGAGGATCTGACAGGGAAGCAGCCTGCCTATAAAACAGGTGCCAGCAAGGCCCATGGCGTTCTCGCTTTGAATATATCCTTCCACTCATAGCACTTCCTAACTAACCTCTCCTCTTTTTCCCAGCATGTTTATTAACTGTGGGTTGAGTCCTCAGTAGCTACTTGTCTCATTGCTCTAGGAGTTCTGTCATCGAGAAGTGCAGCCTTTAGATTTCATCCAGTAGTGCCCAACCAGAAGAAGCTTAGCTAAAAGGATAATCCTGGTTCTGATACTGGACGGTTGGAGATCCTGTATGGTCTCCCCACAGCCTCAGGAATGTCCGTGGCTCTGGCAAGAAATTAACTGAGAGCAGCAAAGTGAAAACAAGAGAATTTCAATAAAGAAAGTGGCATGGATCAGGCTACTCTGCAGGCAGAGCAGCCCCACGTGTGGAGGGGGCGCTACATTTATAGGGTCCGAGAAATGTATGTTAGTATCTGGGTGAGATATTCATCTTATTTCTGGGAATGGGGCATCAAGTTCCCGGGAATTAGGGATCCCCCTCTTTTCTCACCCTCTGTGGGCACGTCTGGAGGTTGTCGTGGCAACTGGGGAGTTTTTGTTTTGTTTTGTTTTTTTACTATCCTAATGTATAATCATGGATGAGGCTGGAGGTCAGGTAGTGTTTAATCTGGGTGCCTTCTTGGGTGTAGTTGATTTGAATCAGTTCCTTTACCTGAACCTTGTTTTTCCAGCCTGCTCCCTGGTGGAGGGGGGCTGGAGCTTGCCACCTACAATCTCAGTTCTGCTGGCTCCGGGCTCTCTGGGAGTGGGTGACAACCAACAATCCTGATCTAAGTGGGATGCATCTTCCAGGGCAGCAGTGAGCCAGAAACCATGAAAGGAGAAGAATGAGGTGCTCCAGGGGCCTAGAGAGGATAGTGCTGACACTCACATGCGCCCGAAGGAAGAAAGGCAAGACAGAAAGCACCCCCCTGCCCAGGAAAGGCACCCACAAGCCCCTGCAGAAAGTTTCCAGCTACCGAAATACATGCCTCTCTGTTGTTAATGTGCGTGTGAGTCACCCACGGATCTTACTTGTTATTTTTTAACACATAACAGTTTTTTTTTTTTTTTAATTTATTTACTTATTTGAAAGGCAGAGTTAGAGACAGAGGCAGAGAGAGAGAGGTCTTCCATCCGATGGTTCACTCCCCAACTGGCTGCGACGGCCAGAGCTGTGCCGATCTGAAGCCAGGAGCCAGGAGCTTCTTCTGGGTCTCCCACGCAGATGCAGGGACCCAAGCACTTGGGCCATCTTCTACTGCTTTCCTAGGCTATGGCAGAGAGCTGGGTTGGAAGTGGAGCAGCCGGGACTTGAACCGGCACCCATGTGGGATGCAGGCACTGCAGGTGGCGGCTTTATCAGCCACACCACAGCGCCAGCCCCTCAAGGATCTTATTTAAATGGACATTTTTTTTCCAGGACTAGTGTTGTAGCAGTGTGGTCTCTCCTATGTGGGAGACCCAGAAGAAGCTCCTGGCTCCTGGCTTCAGACTTGCCCAGCTCTGATGTGGCCATTTAGAGAGTGAACCAGAGGATGGAAGATCTCTCTCCCTCTCTGTGTGTCTCTCCCTCTCTGTCTCGCTCTGTAACTCTGCTCTTCAAATAAATAAAATTATTCTTTTTAAAAGATGAACACTTTTTATCTAACAGGTCTGAGGTGGTCCTTAGAGTCTGCATTCAGGCAGTGCTGAATGTGAGCAGCAAGGCCCTCTGCACTCCATTTGTGAGGTCCTTAGCCGAGAGAAAGGACGGCGGAAACACAAGAGACTCATGAGCTCAGAGTAATGGTAAGCATTTCTGCGGAGTGTTCTCAACAATCTCAGCAGTCTATGTTAAGTTAAAATATTATCTTAATTTGGAGTCTGTTTGTTTTTACCTTTTTTTCAGAAAACAAAATATTTTAAGTGGTGGTATGCGTGTGCTATTGTTTTATGTATGAGTGTGTGTTATATTTTCTCTTTCTTAGCCAAGTTTTTGCTTAAGTACAAGACTCATTCTTAGGACTCATGACAAAGTGGGGAAAAATTACTCCTAGTCGTGGCAGGGTTCGTGGCCGTGCACAGTTTGAAGCCACACAATTGAGGTTCTAGCTTCTACCAGCTATTTTCCAAATTGCCACTGTGGCCAGTGCTTCTCAGACTTGGTTGAGAGATTGAGTGCTTGGAAACGACAGGACTCTCTGCAAAACATAACGGGTGAAATATTGATGTATTTATGTAATAATATGTTACAGTTTTACAAATCAGTGCAAGGAGAATGAATGCAACATAAACTCACAACTAACCTTAAGTCTTCTCAGAAATGAGCCTGGATTTCATTATTGCAAAGATGAAGGTGATAACTGCTACCTCACCTAGGAAACTTCTGATTCTTCCATTAGAGCCAAAGACAGGCCAATGGGGTTTTTAATGATTTATTTATTTATTTATTCATTTGAAAGGCAAAGTGACAGAGAGAGACAATGAAACAGAGAAGAGGGAGCTCCTCCACTTGCTGATTTACTCCCCAAATGGCTGCAACAGCTAGGGCTAGACCAGAACTCCATCTAGATCTTCTACGTGGATGGCAGGGACCCATGTCCTTGAGCCAACATTTGCCACCTCCCAAGATACACATTTGCAGGAAGCCAGATTGGAAGTGGAGTAGCCAGGATTCAAACCAACACTTTGATGTTGGGTGCAGGTGTTCCAAGCAGTGGCCTAAACCATTTCACCACAATGCCCACCCCTATGTAAAAGATTTTTGATTCTGGTGCTTTTGTGGTTATCACCATAAAGCACACAAGATGGCAAACATGACTTCCACTGCTACTGGCTGCATCCTTTATGTATCAGATCCTGTGCTAACGTCCTTCACTAAACATGCAGACAACTCTTTTTAGTAAAGTTTTTATTAGTAGTATTATTAATATTTATTTTTTGAATAATTATTTTATTTACTTGAAGTTACAGAGAGAGGTAAAGAGGTAAAGCCAGAGAGAGGTCTTCCATTCTGCTGGTTCACTCCCCAAATGACCACAACAGCCAGAGCTGTGCTGATTCGAAGTCAAGAGCCAGGAGCTTCTTCCGGGTCTCCCACATGGGTGCAGGGACCCAAGGACTTGGGCCATCTTCCACTGCTTTCCGAGGCCATAGCAGAGAGCTGGATGGGAAGAGGAGCAGCCGGGACTCAAACTGACGCCCAAATGGGATGCCAGCGCTGCAGGTTGGGGCTTTGACCCATTGCGACACAGCGCCTGCCCCAATATTATTAATATTTATTATCTTTGCACTAAGTTGAGGAAGAGTAAAGCAGTGGTTCCCTGATAGAGCTCATTGGCAGAGATCACTCCTGGCTCCTCTTTCAATCACCAGCGCTTGCTCCCACGCTAGGAATTTACATCTTCATCAGGAAAATAACATGTATCTCTTGGTTAAGCCAAGTCCCCAGGGCAGTATCTCTTCACCACTTTTGTCATATCTCTCTGATAATCCGCTGAAGACTGTGGACCCTCTTCCCAGGGAAATGCACACAGGCAAACAGAACATGTTGCATTCAACTTGAGGTGATTCGTGGGCTCCAAGAGGAACACCTCTATCCACAGAGTGGCTCAGAAGGCAGAAGGACTTTTCCAGGCTTCAGGCTGAACTTGACCTGCCCTTTCAAGCACAGACCTGAAATGTTTCCTTTCACCATCCTCCTGACTATGTTACTATTCAAATATTTATATTGATAAAAGATTAAACACACCTAAAATGTCAAAAAATATTCGCTGGCACCAGGGAGCCTATAGAGCTTCCAATTTCTTTAGCATCAGTCATCACAGGGGCTGCCTTGCTGGCATGAAGAGACAACATCTGCTCAGGTAAGTGAGCGACTCAGAGAATGCCTGTTTCTCTGGATGAAACAAGACTCTTAAAGCAAAAACAGCGTTATCGCTCCCTCTTGGTTCCTTAATATAGAAGAGAGTTGAGCTATTGACAGAGAAATATGGAGCTTGGTGTTGTCTGTAACTCCAAACATGAAGGGAAAAACCAGAGGAATGAAGTGGGAAAGAAAGGGGGTGAGGGAAGAAGACCCCATCTTTGTCTTTAGGATGCTCTGAAGTCAACCTTCGTTGTGCATCTCGTGGACCCAATGTGTTCTCTGGACCAGCAGCTGCAGTCTCACCTGGGAATTTAGAAAAAAGGCCAGTTCTCGGGCTCCACCCCAGGTCACCTTATCAGAAACACAGGGGTGAGATTTAGCTATCTCTGTATGCTTTTTCTTTTTATAAATGAGTTTATTTTCTTAAAGACTTGATTTTTTGGAGCAGTTTCAGGTTCTCAGCACGGTTGAGAGGGAGGTCCATAGATACCCCATACCTCCTTCTCTATCATGTGCAAAGCTTTCCCTTTATCAACCTCCCCACCAAAGTGGTACATTTGTTACAACTGATGGGGCTGCGTTGACACATCATTATCTCACCATGCCCATGGTTTACATGAGGGATCACTCTTGGTGATGAATATTCCGTGTTTGACAAATGGATAATGATGTGTATCTATCATTGTAGTACCACACACAGTGGCTTTATGCCCTGGAAATCCTCTGTTCTCTGTTTACCCATCCTCTCCTCCCCCTTTAATCACGGAGTACCCCTTATCTTTTTATGGTCTCCATGGTTTGCCTTTTCCAGAATGTCATAGAACTGGAGTCTTACAGTGTAGAGCCTTTTCAGATGGACTTCCTTTACTTTGTGGAATACGGTCATGTTTACTCCAAGTCTTTTCATGTCTTGATAGCTTATTGCCTTTTATCCCTGCATATTCCATTGTCTGGATATCCCACGGTTTATTCATCCATTCACCTCCTGAAGAAATCTTGGTTGCCTGAGAATCATGATTAAAGCTACTGCGAACACCTGTGTGGAGGTTTTTGTGCAGACCCAAGTTTTCAACTCCTTAGGTAAATATTGCTGAGTCATGTGTAAGGAGTGTGTTTACTTTTGTAAGAAACTGGCAAACTGTCTTCCAAAATGGCTATCCCATTGCCACCAGCAGCAGTGTGGCTTTGTGGCCTCTCTAGCACCTGGTGTTCTGGATTTTGAGCATCCCAAGAGGAGTGTAGTGGTCAGTAGCCTGGTTTTGCCCAGCCCACGAGGTGATTCTAGTGCACACCAGATACTGAGACCCTCCACTGTGAAAAAAATCTTCTTTTGTAGATGTAACTCTCCCCACTGAGCCTAAACCAAACTGCTGGCCTTGTAACAAGGGGAGCATGAAGAAACCAGGGACACTAGAGTTTACTGAGCAAAAACATACCAGGCGCTCTGTGTGTAACATCTCAGTTGACACTGCCAGGAGGTCTAAGAAATTTTATTCTTGCACCCACTTTAAAGATTTTCTTAAATGAGATTCCAAATGATAATATTAACACTGAAGTTTACAGATCTGCTAAGTAGCTAGCTCATAAAAGCAAATTTGAAAAGTATGAAAAGTTACAAAAAGGAATATAAGAATTACCCACAACCCCAATCAAAACAGCCATTACTGGGGTCCACGATGTGGAGTAGCTGGTAAAGCCACCACCTGCAGTGCCCGCATCCTATCTGGGTGCTGGTTCGAGTCCTGGCTGCTCCACTTCTGATCCAGCTCTCTGCTATGGTCTGGGAAAGCAGTAGAAGATGGCCCAAGTCCTTGGGCCCTGCACCCGCATAGGAGACCTGGAAGAAGCTCCTGGCTTCGGATGGGCCCAGTTCCAGCCGTTGTAGACATCTGGGGAGTGAAAGAGCAAATAGGAGACCTCTCTCTTTCTCTCTCTCTCTCTGCCTCTGCCTCTCTGTAACTCTGCCTTTCAAATAAATAAATAAATCTTAAAAAAAAACACTATTATTATTTCATGAGCCCCCTTGCAGTATTTTTCCCCTATGTAAAACCCCTTAAAAAGTGACTGTATAGTCTTCTAGAGAATGGGCTCTAGGGAAGGGTTCTTTCTCTGAGCTCTCAAGACCCAGGAACCAGTGCCTCCGCTCCCAGCTTGGAGCTGACCTCCTCTCAAAGCAGGTGTCCCTATCCCTCCATCCCCACACTTGACAATACAGAGAAGTAAAGAGCTCAGAGAACTAAACAAGAGCGCTGAAACTGATGCTGAGAGTTGGCCTGAAATGAAGCGGTGTTTGAGCCAGAGGTAGAGCAAGTTAGTTTCGCTCAGTTCTCTAGGAAAAGGCTGGAGGCTGGCTCTGAAATGTGTGCGTCTCTTGTGCTGGGGGCTGACGGCACCGCTGTTTCTGGAACACACCTCAAGCATCTATCCCAGGAGGGTCAGCATGATCTCCTCACCGTTGTGCTCCAGAGACAGCGACTGGAAGTCATCAAAGTTCTGGATGGAGCTCTGTGATGTTTGGACAGCTCTCCATTTAACCCCCTGTGGAGACTGGGGTGGGTCTCAGGGAAAATAGTAAAGATAAAAGACAGAGGCTTAGGTTTATGGATGTTGTTTTCATGAAGTGTTTGTTTTCTTTGCCATTAAGACCACTTGTCCTAGTGAATCACTTGGAGTTGGATTTTACTAAAAAAACCTCAAAAAAAAAAAAAAAAGAGCCAAAATGTTTTTAGAATCTATAGCTCTGGGTGGCCCAAAGATAATGAGCTTTCCTTCTTCTGAAAAAAGAAAAAGAAAAAAAAAGCTTAAGGTTTTTTCCAACCCAGGCACTAATTCTATGAAACCTGGAAGCAATTTCTGCCCCTCCCTCCCAAGCCCTTAGCTCTTACCCAATGTAAAGTGAAAATGAAGATCAAGTGGAAGAATTTTTTTAAATTTTTGTATAATGTACGTTTGTCACATAGAGCCTGTGGTTCACTGAAACTTACAATTATCAGTTTTGTCAGAAGAATGCCTTTGTGTTCCCTGGGCTCCTTTGTTATGCATGCTGGTTAGGAAGTGATCCAAGCCATTCAATTAGGAGAGAAAAGTTTATCAGGGTTGACTTATCTCCTTTGGAACTGACAAGACATTCCTGTAGTTCGAAATCCAAACAATACAAAAAGATAGAGAATGAAAATAATCCTTTCGGCCTCTTCTTTTCCACCCTTCAGGTTTCCTCTCTCAGAGTAATCAAGGGTACCAGTCTTGCTTTCTGTCAGGTTTGCTTTATTGTTAGGTCCTGGGTTTTTTTTTTTTTTTTTTTTTTTTTTTTTTTTTTTTTTTTTTTTTTTAATGAGAATGGGAATGTTCAATACCCACTACTCTACAGCTTGTTTTTGTACTTAGCAGTGTCTATTGATGTTTGTATTTCAGAGTAGAGAGAATATTCTCATACATGATCCCTACTTTGGAATCATACCTCGCGAGACTTCCTTACAAGTGTCTGTTGTGGCTGCTTCATCCCCTTTTATTGTTTTCTGTCTCTGCTTTCATTTTCAGGTTTCTTTCTTATTCCTCTAATAGTTCTTGTGGCTTAAAGGAAGAGCAGATCTTTACACTGCAATGATCTCGGGCCTCCAAGAATCCAGGGACAGCTGGCTGGTCTGAAGAAAATTCCCAAGTCTAGGAGCATGCACCCTTCTTTAGAGAGAGAGATATGCCAGAGGATGTAAGGAACAAGGAAATGGAAGCAAGATCAAAGGCGAAGGCGATGTGAAAGGAACTAGAAAAATGATTTGGGTGATAGAGCAGTCATGAGGTTGCAAGGTTAGATGTACTAGATGGCTTGATCCAGGTTCTTGTCTCCGATACGAGAACTAATTCAAGGATGAGACATAGGTAAAGATTAGCAGAGGAATAAGATTGATTTGCATGCACAGTGAGAGTACACACTAGAGAAAGAATGTGGGCATGCTAGAGAGTGAACAGTATTCAGTGAGGTTTGGGGTGACCCCCTTATATGACCTGGAGGCATGGCGGTAGTGTCTGGGAAAGGGCTGAATTGGCTATTCATGGGGGCAGGGTTTGGGGTGAGGTTCTGATTCTGCCCATTTCTTTGTCCTATTTTTGAGAAATTTTGGAAGTGTCATGGTATCAGGTGCTTGATGGGAATAGGGATGTCAGCCATAATTTTATTATAAGGGTTTTATAATTAGCTATAGGTCATCATGGGATGCAATCAGTAGCTGTATTTGTTATTTTGGTTTGGCATCAGTTCTAACAGGCAGTTTCATAGAACCATGATTTTTCACTGCAAATAATGTCCTCTGAAAACCTCCTTAGCTTTGGTTTATGTTGATTTAAGTCAGTCATAGAGAAAGGGACATGACACTTCCAAGGGACATGTACCTAAATTGTACCATTAGCCAACTCTCTCAGAGGACAGTACTTGTATGCAGATGGTAGGAGGCCCCACTGTGATTCCAGCCAGGCTACCCTCTGATAGAAGGGGACAGATTAAGTTGTAGGGTCGGGGCAGTGTGCTAGTGGGAGGTGAAAGAGAATTGGGACTTGAGGGAGAGTGGGGAACCAACCCCCTGGCGATGGTTCCAGCAATGAGACAAGTTGAGTTTGAGGTGGTTAAGCCCGGAGTGGTGGAGGAGCACTCAGTAGTGGATCATCCACCATGTCTACTGCTGGTCTTCTGACTCTTGTCTCTCTAAAGGTGGGGTTTTCAAAGATTGATGTGAAAGCCTAGACTTACGGCATACCTGGCCATTTGTCTTGTCTCTCACAGGAGAGATCAAGTTGAAGGACAGTGGGGATCTGTGTGGCTGTGACCTGTTGTTAAAGCACAGGGCAAGGAGGAGGGACGCACAGCTGGAGGCTTTTGAGCTCCAGGGGTGTCAGGAAGAGGCCTGATTAAGGGGGATTCTGGTTTCACACTCACCCTGTGGAATTGTCCAGAAGCTCTAACGATTTAAGGAAACAAATGTGAATAAACTTGTCACATTATTTATAACATCAAAAATCTAGGAATATGAAGGGTTAATGTAGCAAAACAAGGTGCATCCATAAATCAAAATACCATTAGTTGTAAAATATGCTTACAGAGATTAAAAAAAAAAAAAGATTGTCAATACATTTCTTTTTAATTTAATTTTTGTATTTCAGAGGGGGACAGAGAGAGAGAGAACTCCCGTCCACTGTTTCACTCCCCAAATACTCACAATGGCTGGAGGAGCAGAAGCCAGGAGCTCACATGGAGGTAAGAACACAGCTACTTGAGGCAACACTGCTGCCTCCCAGGCTCTGCATCGGAGCAAGGACCTGGAATTGGGAGTGAAGGCTGGGCATTGATTCAAGTATTCTGAAATGAAACATGGGCATCTTAACTAGCATCTCAACCTGCCCCCTCCCCATCCATTTCTTAATTTTTTAAAAAGTTATAATTGTTTCTTGGTATCTGTAGGAAATTGGCTCCAGGTACTTGCAGATACCAAAATCTGAGACTATTCAAATCACTTCTATAAAATAATATGCACATTATCCTGTATACTTTAAATCATCTCTACATTATTTATAATTCCTAACATAATGTAAGTGCTATATTATTGATATATTGTATTATTTAGAAAATAATAAGAAAAGAGTCTGTACATGTATAGCATGAATGTAATTTTTTTAAAAGTATTTCAATCTGGAGCAGGTGTTCAGCTTATGGTTAAGATGCCCATGTCTCACACTGGAGTATCTGGCTCAATGCCCAGCTCTGGCTCCTACTCCATCTTCCTGACAAAGCAGACCCTGGGAGGCAGTGGTGATGAGTCAAGTAATTGGGTCCCTGCCACCCTCATGGAAGAATTGGAGTTGTCACTCACTAATGCTTAAAAGTCTTGAATTGACTCATTTCTATTTCAAGACCCTAAATGCACCTGGTGTTCTTGAGTTGTTGTTCTGGTTTTCAGGCACATTACAGAAATAAAGGCAATCACCAGCTACCCAGGACTGATCCAGACCCTACAACAGGAACAACACCTATGCAGATGGGTCAAAAAGTATACAAAGGTCACCTTTTGTTTTATTTTAACACTAAGCTCCGCCCCCTCATCCGCACAACCAGGAGGAACGTAAAGCTTATTGCCATAATTTGCAACATGTCAGTGCATGTTTCCCCACCCCTTCATGACACGGCAGCAGCACCCCCTCTTACATATTCATGTGCCCCTAAAATAAAAGATGCCCATTTCCTCTGTTCATAGAGTTAAGGCTTTGGAAATTATTTCCTGTGGTCTCCTAATTTGTTGCAAATAAATTATTTTTCATGACAACTCGTGGTGAATTTCCTAAAATTTTCCAGGAAGTGGGTCCACAGGTTTGGAGAGAAACAGATTGAGTTTATGCTGTGCCCAGTCCTGGCCCTTTCAGGCATTTGTAGGAGTGAACGAGCAGATAAAGTTCTCATTCTCTCTCTCGCTCGCTCACTCTCTCTCTCCCTCTCGCTCTCTCCCAGTATTACTCTGTCTCTATCTCTTGCTGCTACTCTGTCTCCATAGATAAATAAAAATATTTTTAATCTGTTGTTTGGTGCACCCCCTGGTGGACACAGAGCCCAAAGGCGCTGTGGAGGCAGACAGCTGACGGCATAGCTCAAAGACTAACTCTGTGCATCTATTTTAGTGGACTGATAACAGCAAGTGTTTTTTGAGATTCACCATGTAACAGAAGCTCTTAACAGCATTCTACGTGTAACTCAATTAAAATTTCCAAGACAGTTGGTAGGAGCTATGATCATTTTCAATTTGTACGTAAGAAAGTTGAGGCTCAGAGCAGTTAGGCAACTGGGGCCAGATCATGCAGTGGGTAAGTGGAAGGGCCCGGACTTGGACCCCCCTCAAGAGCCAGCTCCACATGCTTACCCACAGGTCCTAATGCAAAGCTATATAGCAAGAAACCTAGGTAACAAAATAGAGTTAGGGCTTTGAGTAGTGACCATGGCAGGGAAATGTTGGGGACTAAAGAAAGTGGGTGCAAGGGAGTTTGGTCTGTATTGCGAATGTTCTGTTCTGATAACCCTAATACGGTGAACTAAGGTGAAGCATAAAAAGTAAACTGAAGGAGATCTGTTAGAGGCCAGTGGAATGTTGCAGGGACCCAAGCACTTGGATCATCTTTCACTGCTTTCCCAGGCCATAAGCATAGAGCTGGATCAGAAAAGGAGCAGCCGGGACACGAACCAGCAACCATATGGGATGCCAGCATCACAGGCAGAGGCTTAGCCCACTATGCCATAGCATCGGCCCTCGCATTGTTTTTAATAGCAATAAAAATCATTTCACCTGTACCATTTTATGCACATGCCAAAGACTATGTTCCCAGGAGTTCAAAGCCATCAACATTTACTGATTTGTCATCAAAAGCATATTCTAATAATGTACTACAATGTTTTAAGACTTAAACGAGATATCCCCATAACTTACTTAGTAAGAGCAACATTGTAGGAATAAGTCTATCTTCCTGGATGGCTCCTGAGAAGTTCTGACATTTTTTGTTGGAAAATGTCACTTTACTTTATAATCACCTGTTAAGCTTCATGTTTAAATACATACATATTGCATAAATTGAATTACATTATACACATGTACCTAGAATTTAGCTCAAGGCATATGGGCACAGTGCTCCTTAAAGTATAATAAACACTCTTTTCCCCTTCGTTGCATAATGGCCTGAAGCCATAAGCAAACTAAAATAAACTGCACTAATTTTTCAGTTGTATGTTAAAGCCTTAAATCCTCCACATACACATCCCCCAGCGCCCTCCGCGCGGTAAGCTAATACGCCGCCCGGAAAGCACCGTCAGAGGCTTAGCCGAGGCTCGGAGGGCACAGGGGAAATGCGTTCCTGACCTTCTGTGCGCACGGCTGCTTTTCATCTGGTTTCAATTCTCTTGTTTGTGCACCTTGCCATATTTATTATTGAATTCTTGGTTTCTTCTTCTCGTTTCATGTTCCATGTCCCAATGATTTATGAGAAATTGCTGATCTAGATGTTATCTTTGGCATCCGGCGAGCTCACACAGCCCCTCAAGAATGCTGAGCGAATAAATGTGTTTTGAGCTGCACAATACCCAGGCTGAGCAGACGTCCATCAACTCATAAAAAATGCCAGCTGAAGGTGCTTTAACAAGATGCAGTTCTCTTCTTCAATGCAGCAGCAAGGATGTTTTGAAAATCACAGATATTTTTCCCTCGTTGGCAGATGATTGTTGCTAGAGATGGTAAGACTTGGTCCTAAAATAGTCACTTCTGGAAAAATCTCAAGATAATTTTTCCTCCTTTTTTTCCCGTTTTTTTTTCTTTTTTTTTAAGATTAGCTCAAGATGAAGTGGCATGTTTTTCTATGTCTTCTTTGGTTGACTAAGAAATGACATTTGCTAATGACATTTTGGTTAATAGCTAAACATCTTCTTGAACATGATCTAGTTTGTGTGTGTGTAGGGGATGAGAGTTTTTAATGATGATCAGCTTTTTTCTTGCTTATCTAAGTAGAAACTAATTGGCAAGGCAAATATACTCAGAGAAAATAATATAATTACAGAAATTTTACAGGCTAATCAAAATGGTTGCAGAATTTTCTCTGGACTTCCTCCTTTCCAGTAAAGGGGCTAAAAAGATTGCTCTGCCTGAGACTGACCTTGCCACATGAGCGCTTCTGTAATTAACTCACTAAATGTTACACCAAACCCCCTGAAGTAGGCATGTAGATGGGGTCCTTAGTGAGACTGGTGCGTCATGACTTTGCCATAGAATTTTTTTTTAAGTTTCTTAAATTTATTGAGAGAGAGTTACAGACAGCTAGAGGGAGAGACAGAGGGAAAGGTCTTCATCCACTGGTTCACTCCCGAGATGGCCGCAGTGGCCAGAGCTGCGCCAGTCTGAAGCCAGGAGCCAGGAGCTTCTTCCAGGTCTCCCACGTGGGTGCAGGGGCCCAAGGACAGAGACAGAGGGAAAGGTCTTCATCCACTGGTTCACTCCCCAGATGGCCGCAGTGGCCAGAGCTGCGCCAGTCTGAAGCCAGGAGCCAGGAGCTTCTTCCAGGTCTCCCACGTGGGTGCTGGGGCCCAAGGACTTGGGCCGTCTTCTACTGCTTTCCCAGGCCACAGCAGAGAGCTGGATCAGAAGAGGAGCGCATATGGGATACCAGCACTGCAGGGGGAGACTTAGCCTACTATGCCACAGCGGCCCTGCCATGGAATTTAATAATTTTTAAGAGCACAGTGTGGGCCGGCGCCGTAGCTCAACAGGCTAATCCTCTGCCTTGCGGCGCCGGCACACCGGGTTCTAGTCCCGGTTGGGGCACCGGATTCTGTCCCGGTTGCCCCTCTTCCAGGCCAGCTCTCTGCTATGG
The DNA here is from genome assembly GCF_033115175.1 of Lepus europaeus. Lineage (NCBI taxonomy): Eukaryota > Metazoa > Chordata > Mammalia > Lagomorpha > Leporidae > Lepus > Lepus europaeus. The sequence goes on along the minus strand of NC_084828.1, from coordinate 109,575,990 downwards.
CCCGGGAAGGCAGTGGAGGATGGCCCAAGTCCTTGGGCCCTGCACCCGCGTGGGAGACCAGGAGAAGCACCTGGCTCTTGGCTTCGAATCAGCACAATGCGCCAGCCGTAGCGGCCATTGGAGGGTGAACCAACAGCAAAAAGGAAGACCTTTCTCTCTGTCTCTCTCTCTCTCTCTCACTATCCACTCTGCCTGTCAAAAAAAAAAAAAAAAAAGAGCACAGTGTGTAAATATGTCAAGTTTGAATTGTTTAAAATTACTTTTCCCTTCAGTTCCATCTTATTTCTCAGAGTTAAACAGCAAAGCATCACCCAGAAGAAGACAACATATAAAGAGCTCAAGGAGCACTAGGATAAACAGTACCCTTGGAATAATAGAAATATAACAGTGAAAGGAAGAAAAAACCCTGTTTTTTTTTCATAGTAAGAGAGAAAGTAGGTCCTTTTACCTGTTTCTTCACAGCTATGCTGGAAGACCAGAGCACTTAATATCTTTGTAGATTGTTAAACCGACTTAGCTCAATGCCCGTTAGAACTCAGGCCCCGGAAACACAGTCCTTCTCAGCATTTTCAGATTTGTTTTTTAAAGATAGCTTCCAAAAAGATTCCAAAGGGGAAGCAGGAAAAGATATTTCGTAACAAATCCTCAGCAAGCGGCTACCAACCCCCAGTAGGCTGGCTCCACGCTGGAACGTTGCTGCAGTCCGGGCTTCCCTCGCTCCCTTTCATCTCCCCTATAGCCCCCAGCCCGATTCTTTCCTCCAATATTTATCTATCTAGTTGTCAGCAACTGAAAAGCTTTCCTTAAGGAGTGAAGGGGAAGGGGGATGAAAAACCATTTTACTTCCCCCGACACATTCACGTTAATGTTCACGACCACTTCTGCGATGGCGAGAGTGTTCATCGCACCCAGTTCCCACGGAGGAAAGTTCAGTTCCCTCTCCAGAGCTTCATTCGTAACTGCTGTACAACATCAATTTCCTTGTACGATTGTTGGATGTCTGTAGAACCCTCACATAAGCTGGTAGGAAAGCAGGCAGCTACAGATATAGGGGTGGCTTTCATCATTCGAGACAGGAAACAATCACAGGATTATTTTTGTGTGTTTGTCTCTTTGTTTTAATAACGAACGAAGACATCTCAAGGTCAAACCCAATTTCGAAAGTAGACAGCTATTACATTCTACATGTCAGAGTCACAAAAAAGAAGAAAATATTTTCAGGCATCCAGTGTTTATGGAGATGGCATTGAATTACATGTTTTATCCTCCAGCATTTATAAAAATGCATGCAGTAGCAAGTAAATTGTATAGGGAGGTCATCGACGCAGAAATATAGTTGCCGAAGATTGTACACTTCAAAATTCGCACTTAGAAACTATACAAAGAAAAAGTGAGGGGCTGGTGTTGCAGTGCAGCAGGTTAAACTGCCACTTGCAATGACTTGCAATGTCAGCATCCCAGATGGGCCCAGTTGTCGTCCTGGCTGCTCCACTTCTGATCCAGCCTCCTGCTAATGTGCCTGGGAACACAGCAGATGGTCCAACTACTTGAGTTCCTGCACCCACACGGAAGACCCAGAAGAAGCTCCTGGCACCTGGCTAAAGGCTTCAGCCTAGCCCAGCCCTGGCTGTGATGGCCATCTGGGGAGTGAACCAGGGATAGAGGGAAATCTGCACGCTAACCATCAGTCCTTCTCAAGGACAGGAAGGCTGATTTGAGTGGTGAGTCACCATGGGATACTGAAGGGTGACCATGGCGGCACCTGGGTGAAGGCCCAGTGGGGCGAGGCCCAGTAAGCTGTGTGCTGATGCGTACCCTGCACGTCTTCCACAGCAACACACGCCCGGTTTTGTTCTACATCTACTCAGGCCTGTCAAACTGCCAACTCAGGCAACTGACTGGTTGTTTCTGGGTTTAAAGCTTCAGTTTGAATAAACTTGAACTCTGATTTTCCAACCAGACTCTGGTTATTTCAGTCAACATAACAAAAAAGAACTTCCTTTCTTCCTGCCTTTGAACAGAGGAAATACAGTTGGCAAAGCAGAATTGAGCTTTTGGTACGATGAGGGGAAAGACGGCTTTGGCTCTTGGGAGAAGGGGCTGTGAAGAATTTGATGGAGGACGCTCCGGTGAGTGAGACCTCCACGTGCTCTGACTCACCTTAGACCGGGAAGGAGGCCCCCCTCCCATAGGCGTGGGATGTGAAGAGTGTGGCAGTCAGTGTACTCTCGATTTTGCTGCAGAGATAAACTTTTTTTTTTGACAGGCAGAGTGGACAGTGAGAGAGAGAGACAGAGAGAAAGGTCTTCCTTTTGCCGTTGGTTCACCCTCCAATGGCCGCCGCGGTAGGCGCGCTGCGGCCGGCGCACCGTGCTGATCCGATGGCAGGAGCCAGGTGCTTCTCCTGGTCTCCCATGGGGTGCAGGCCCAAGCACTTGGGCCATCCTCCACTGCACTCCCTGGCCACAGCAGAGAGCTGGCCTGGAAGAGGGGCAATCGGGACAGAATCCGGTGCCCCGACCGGGACTAGAACCCGGTGTGCCGGCGCCGCAAGGCGGAGGATTAGCCTAGTGAGCCGCTGGGCTTAGCCTGTCTGATGTTTAGTTCTTGCCGACACTTATATGCCCACTGCAAATGGTGAGGATGTTCTTCTCACTCTAATCTCTCAGGGACCCAGGCTGATAGAGTCTCTTTCCAACCCGGGCTTCCATAACCATCACGGCACAAAAAAGGGAAGTGGCAAAACGCACCTGCTCTTGAAGTTTCCAGCTACAAGTGACATCTGTACTTTCCTGTCACATTTCAGTGACCAAAGCAAGACACATGGCCACACTTAACTTCAGAAGTTGGGAATGTGCCCAGAAAAAGAAGTGGAACAGGGGCCGGCACTGTGGCGTAGTGTTAAGCATCGGCCTGTGGCATTGGCAGCTCATATGGGTGCCGGTTCGGTCCCGGCTGCTCCACTTATGATCCAGCTCCCTGCTTATGGCCTGGGAAAGCAGTAGAGGATGGCCCTAGTCCTTGGGCCCCTACACCCGCCTGGGAGGCCCAGCAGAAGCTCCTGGCTCATGGCTTCAGGATTGGCCCATGGCTGGCACCGCGGCTCATTAGGCTAATCCTCCGCCTGCAGCGCCGGCACACCGGGTTCTAGTCCCGGTTGGGGTGCCGGATTCTGTCCCGGTTGCCCCTCTTCCAGGCCAGCTCTCTGCTATGGCCCGGGAAGGCAGTGGAGGATGGCCCAAGTGCTTGGGCCCTGCACCTGCATGGGAGACCAGGAGAAGCATCTGGCTCTTGGCTTTGGATCAGCGCAGTGCGCCGGCTGCAGTGGCCATTGGAGGGTGAACCAATGGTAAAGGAAGACCTTTCTCTCTGTCTCTCTCTCTCTCTCTCTCACTGTCCACTCTGCCTGTCAAAAAAAAAAAAAAAGGATTGGCCCAGCTCTGGCCATTGTGGCCATTTGGGGAGTGAACCAACAGATGGAAAACCTTTCTCTTTGTCTCTCCCTCTCTCTGTCTGTAACTCTGTCTCAAGTAAATAAATAAATTTTAGAGAGTGAGAGTGAGACAGTGAAGGGAGAGGGAGAGGGAGAGGGGGAGAGGGAGAGGGAGAGAGAAATAGCCCAATGACTATCATAAATAACTGCAATGCTAATTTAGCAAGAGAGCACCAGAAGGTCATCTTCCCTCAATTTCTCCACCTCCAAAGTTCACACAGGTTGTCCATGTGCCTCCATGCAATGCATCAGCCTTTTTGATTTAGCTTCACCATCCTTCAATGAAGAGGGATTAGATTCAACATCAGAAATTCTTTGCTTTTAAGTATTTATGTTATTGAGAGAGAGAGAGAGACAGCAAGATAGAGAAGCAGAGCTCCGATTTGCCTGTTTTCTTCCTGCAATGCCTGCAATGACCAGTGGTGGGCCAGGTTGAAGCAAAGAGCTGAGAATTCAAGCCAGCTCTCCCACACGGGTGGCAGGGGCCCAATCACTTGAACCATCATCTGCTGCCTCCCAGGGCATACATTAGCAGGAAGCTGGAATCAGGAGTGGAGCCAGGATTTGAACCCAGGCAGTCTAGTATGAGATGCACATGTTTTAGCTGGTGGCTTAATTGCTGGGCTAAATGCCTGCTATCTCATACTTGCAACTCTATATTAATAAAAAGCCATAGATCAATATTATATTTAGAAAACTGCGAATAATTCATTGCAAAAGAATCACTTCAGGTGATGCTCTTAGTCATCTTTAAGAATCTCAAGAGTCGTATCAAAAGCTGTTAGGAGGAGTGGGCATTCAGCTTAGCAGTTAAGACACCTACATGCCAATCAAAGCGCCTGGGTTTGATTCCCAGCTTTGACTCCTGACTCTAGCTTCCTGCAAATGCAGGACCCTAGGAAGCATCAGGGATTGTTCAAGTAATTGTGTTCCTGCCACCATATGCTGTGCTCTGGTTCCTGGCTCCAGCCCTGGTCATTGTGGTCACTGGAAATGAACCAGTGCATAGCAGCTCTATCTCCCTGTCTCTCTGCCTCTCAAATAAATAGATAATTTTTTTAAAAAATCTGAATTATTATATTCTGTGACCTGAAATTATTCCTCATTCTTTTATCTAACAGTTGAAAATTTGTCTAAAGAATCCCAAATATTTAAAAACAAAACAGTACATTTATTGCACACTGTTTATAGTAGAACTAGTTTGAAGAATCATGTTTTTAAAAGATTTATTTATTTATTTGAAAGGCAGAGTTACAGAGAGGCATAGGCAGAGGCAGAGAGAGAGAGAGAGAGAGGTCTTCCATACACAGGTCCACTCCCCAAATGGCCACAATGACCAGAACTGGGCCATTCCAAAGCCAGGAGCCAGGAGCTTCTTCCAGATCTCCCATGTGCGTGCAGGGGCCTAAGGACTTGGGCCATGTTTTATGCTTTCCCAGGCCGTAGCAGAGAGCTGGACTGGAGTGGAGCAGCTGGGACTTGAACCGGCACCCACATGGGATGTGCGCACTGCAAGTGGCGCTTTATCAGCTATGCCACAGCGTTGGCCCCTAGTTTGAAAAATCATAAATGGTCAAGAACAGAGGATGCTTTAAGCAAATTATGATAAGGCTACATGAGATACCTATTAAGAATTGTAGTTTTTGGGAAAATTATTATAATATTAATTTTAAAATAAGGATACAAAGACTCATATAAGTGAGTCAATCTGTGTTGAAATGATCTATATCATAAGATGTATATTTTATACATATTTTGATGTCCATTGTGAATGACTACTTCAGACAATGGTGCTAATGGGATCTGTTTTCCTTCTGATGTGAAGTACATTACACATTCACAACCAAAGGACTACCACAGGTCCTCAATTAATAAAACACAAGCACTTGGGCCACCTTCTGTTGCTTTCCCAGGCGCATTAGTGGGGAGCTGGATAGGAAACAGAGCAGCCGGGATTCGAGCCGGTACCCATATGGGATGCTGGCATCTCAGGTGGCAGCTTAACCCGAGGCACCACAAGGATGACTCCAGAGATGCTGTGTTCTTTACGGAATTCTGATGATGGCAAGGTGGGCTCCAGTCCGCCAGGTGGTCGTGACTCAGGGCCTGGGGCTCCTGGAAAAGAAACTTAAGACAAAGCCGAACTTCAAGACGTTATGTATAGAGCAGACAAGAGAGTCTCGTGATCAGGAACCTGTGGGGCTGCAGCACTCCCCCAACTTAGTGAGTTAATTGTAGCAAGACGTTGATTTTCCATCATCAGAGTAGGGCGAAGAAACTGTAAGCTGAGGGAGGGAGGCCAAGAGGCTATGGGTCGCCAGGAGCTGATGGGGCCAGTACCCGGGTCCTAAGCACTCCAGGGGCTCGGCTTCACCCTTGCTCCCTCTCCTGACTTCTCTGAAGATGGCAGAAAGTTGTCTTAGATATTTCCAGTCATGTTAACTTTTATTTTGAAAATTTAAAAATTTCTTACAGCATTCTCAGAAATAACTCTCTGCAGGCCGGCGCCACGGCTCACTAGGCTAATCCTCCACCTTGCGGTGCCGGCACACCGGGTTCTAGTCCCGCTCGGGGCACCGATCCTGTCCCGGTTGCCCCTCTTCCAGGCCAGCTCTCTGCTGTGGCCAGGGAGTGCAGTGGAGGATGGCCCAAGTGCTTGGGCCCTGCACCCCATGGGAGACCAGGATAAGCATCTGGCTCCTGCCATCGGATCAGCGGGGTGCGCCGGTCGCAGCGCGCCAGCCGCGGCGGCCATTGGAGGGTGAACCAACGGCAAAGGAAGACCTTTCTCTCTGTCTGTTGCTCTCACTATCCACTCTGCCTGTCAAAAAAAAAAAAAAAAGAAATAACTCTTTGCATATTTATTTTTCTTGCTCTTTCAAATAAAAACTAATTACAGACCCACAAGCTATTTTTCCAAACTCTCAGAGACAACTGTAGTTTGGACTTTGCCATCTACTGATCTTACAAAGAAAATATTGTGCAGATATCATATATTATGTTACACCCCCTAGTGGACTCTGGGGCAGTGCCCAAAATAAACAAAATTAATATTCTAGCAATGACAGATATACATGTTCACACTAAGAGAGGTGAGGCTTATACATAGCCTTACCTGAATTTAGGTTACATTTTGCCACCAAATAGAAAAATCTTTGGTTTTTACATAGAGTTATAAGATAAAATAGAGAATGCTCAGATAAATTTGAATTTCAGATAAACAACAAATAACTTTTTTTGTGGTGGTGGTGGAGACAGTTCTGTAGCACATTTCTCAATAATTGCACAGAACACACACACACACACACACATATATATATATATATGAGAAAAGTTCAGTGTTTATCTGGAACTCAAGTTTAATGGAATGTCATATTTTAAAATTTTTATTTATTTATCTGAAAGTCAAAGAAATAGATGGGAAGAGAGAGAGGGAGAGCGAGCGAGCTTTCCCACCCAATGTTCACTCCCCAAATGCTTGCAACGGTTGGGGTTGGGACTGACTGAGGAGGGGAGTAGAAAGGCAATCCAGGACTCCCACACGGGTGGTGGGAACCCAGAGATTTGAGCCATCACTTCTGCTTCCCAGCTCTGCATTGGGAGGAAGCTGGAGGCAGGAGCCAGAGCTGGGGATTGAACCCAGGCCCTCCAGTGTGGAACGTGGGCATCTTACCCAGTGTCTTAACTGCCAGGCTAAACCTTGCCTACCCCTGAATGTTCTATTTGTATAAAAACTAAATATGGTTTTTAGGATTTTAGGACTACAAATAAGGGGTTGTAGACTTCCCCATCTAGAAATATCACAACTGAAATGCTTTAGCAGCTACTCTCTTCCTGGAGTAGAGTTTGATTTGGGCCCATGAGAAGGGAGATACAGAAAACAAAGTTTTAAGTATGTGAAATATGAAGCCTGTGCAAAGCCAAGCAACTTAACAACTCAAGATACTTCAAAGGTTAGAAGTAACATGACTACTCTAAAAATAACTTGTTACACATTTTAATAGGTAACTCAATTCACTTTAAAATGTATCATCTATAAAACATCTCTAATCGATGCATGAAATTCTCCTGTTATGACAATATAGCTCCATCTAATGGAAAAATGTGTAATTACATGGAGCTAGGAATTACTAGTTTTGGCTTTTTAAAATGATTCATTTTTAAAAATTTATTTGAAAGGCAGAGTTACACACACACATACACACACACAGAGGTAGGGAGGAGAGAGAGAGAGAGAGACAGAGAGAAAGAGAGAGATAATCAGTTTTCCATCTACTGGTTCACTCCTCAAATGGCTACAACAGCAGGGGTTGTGCCAGGAAGAATCCAGGAACCAGAAGCTTCATCAGAGTCTCCCATGTAGGGCAGGGGCCCAAGCACTTGGGCCATCTTCAGCTGCTTTCCCAGGCCATTAACAGGGAGCTGGATGGGAAGTGGAGTAGCTGGAACTCAAACTGTCACCCGTATGGGATAGTGCTGGCTTTACCTGCTATACCACAGCACTGGCCCAGGAATTAATAGTTTAAGTATTAGTAATATTCTATGTGTGGAATATTATATATATATATATATGTAAAACACACACTCACACACATAGAGGCATTCAATGTGTTTCTGAACTTTCCCATTTTTAGAGTCAGGTTTAAGATCTCAAAGGGGGGCTGGCGCCATGGCTCACTTGGTTAATCCTCCTCCTATGGTGCTGCCATCCCATATGGGCGCCAGGTTCTAGTCCCAGTTGCTCCTCTTCCAGTCCAGCTCTCTGCTGTGGCCTGGGAAGGCAGTGGAGGATGGCCCAAGTGCTTGGGTCCCTGCACCTGCATGGGAGACCGGGAAGAAGCACCTGGCTCCTGCCTTTGGATTGGTGCAGTTCCACTGTAGCGGACATTTGGGGCGTGAACCAACCGAAGGAAAACCTTTCTCTGTCTCTCTCACTGTCTATAACTCTACCTTCAAATAAATTAAAAAAAAAAAAAAAAAAAGATCTCAAGGGACTCAGTCACTGCTGGTGTAAGAACTGTTCTTTTCCTTGGATTGGATTCTGAAATGTAAATATGTTTATATTGCTTATAACCACCAGCACCCTAAGCTCATTCTTGCCCTGTTCATCTACAAAATAACCAGAAGAGTGTTTCATTTTCTTCCCTGGAGAATTACGGCCTCTTCTGAGGTGGGGAGACTTTGAGGTTATTGAATCTGTGGTTCTCCATCTGGCTGAGTGGGAGGCTCATCTGGGGAAGTCAACAGGAATTCTAAGTTGCTGGGTGAGGCCTGCACTTGGGGGTCGTGTACGAGACCCCTCGTGACTCTAATGTGCAGCCGTAGTTAGGCCCCCGGGAATTCTGAGACATCCCCCGAATCTTACAGTTGAAGAAACCAGAGCTCCCTGAGTTCAGGGATGTGATCTATAATCTAGAACGCCGAGACTTTGACATACAAAAGCAGTCTCAATCCTTTCCCTTCCATCACAGTGCTCGTCTGATTCTTTCTTTTACGTAAATGTTTCATCTAAAAAGCTATGGTGGGGAAAGGTACGTTTCAAGATTCCAACTCAGAGCCACCGAGTCAGAAAGAAAGCTGTCTTCACCTCTGAGAGGCTGGCCCCCAAATTTGAACTGTAGTCCATTTTATTCCTATGTTTCTGTCACCCCTCTCTACTCTATCAGCAAGTCGAAGCTTGGGTCCTTCTACTCCATTGTCATGGTCCTAGCCTTGACTGATATGACTGGCTCCTGGCAAGCACTCAACTAGTAAGTGCAAATGCAAAATTAAATAAATAATATCGAGTCTGGCATCCATTTACTCCTCTCTGTCCAGAACAAACCCTCAATTCCTCCTCTACTGTTACAGTCTCCTTACTAATTTTTTTTTTCTCATTTCCTAGCCTTTTTGCCTTTAGTCTCTCCCAGGTAATACATTCTGCATGGTACTTTCAGCCCTCAACATTTCATACCCCTGCCCCAAAATGCATATCTTTTTTTTCTCACTCCACAGAAATTACCCATTGTCCTCATTGTCCCTATGCCATCTCCATTCATGCCATGTCAAAGTTCTAGTTTCTTCTGCTCATTTAGACCTTGGAGCCTTGAAGTAGAGGAACAAATACAGGTTGTGGCACCGCACTGATAGTACCTCAGATTCCAGCTCTGCACTTTGGTGACCTGAGCCTCACTTACTACATCTGTAAAATTTTTCAGCAGAGAAAAACATGATGAGGCTGGCCAGTGGGCCTGGGGGTCTGTGGGCCCCTCAGACATGGGTAGTGTCCTCACAAGCAGGCTGCCAGCTGTGGCTGGAAAACCTGTCTCCAGACCGACTGGCGGCTCCCCCACTAACAGCTCCCTGTGCTGCATGTGTGACCTTGCGGCTTTAACTCACACCTTCAGGGTGGTTACAATCTTCCACCCAGAGCTGGCAGGGGAAGGGGCTGAGCGCCTGGGGAGAGTTGGACTGGCTCCAAGAGAGCCTAGCTATCTTGTGTGACCTTGTGGTTTTAAACCATGCCTTCAGGTTAGTTGCAACCTTCCACCCAGGGCTAGCAGAGGAAGGGGCTGAGCCCCTAAGCAGAGTCTCCAGGAAGCCCCCCCCCCATCTCCTTGAGCCCCAAGACAATCAACATATGTATGTGAAACCTGGTGTCCAAGGGGGACCCCCAATAGGATAACCTAATGAACAAATAGTAATGCCTTAAAAACCCGGGACACTTCCTTAAAGCCAGTGTCCCACTCGGGCACTCTGCCCGGTCTCCTCTCGGATCAGACGCTTTCTCTATTGCTTACCAATCAAGTTTCTGCCTCTTTGCAAATTGTTTCCTGGCTTTTTATTTCTATATTAAGCTGAAGAACTCAAGAGACTTGCTCCAGCAACCACCCTCCCTGCTGTGACCAGTAACGTGTAACACATTTAAAGCACCTGCTACCATGTCTTATACACGTATTGGGCTAACATTTTAGTCTCTCCACGAGCACGTTTTGACTATAGCTATGGAAGTCCCAGACTTGAGTAGATTGATTCCTCTGTCATCTTTTTCAAAACTTTAGGCTATTTAGGTTCTTTGCCTTTTCTTTTAAATTCTAGCCTCTACTCAAGTGAAAACAATGCATTCCTTATCCCCTTAAGGGAGCCCACTACCTTCCCCCACCTCCCACCTTCAGCAACAAGGTCATGCTGCAACTGCATTAAAGCATAGGTAGTCTCCCTTGTTTCAGGATTGGTTTAGGGAAGTGCACTTGATTTGGTTACAATCAAGAATTCATTCCTGGATTTACAGTTTTTGCTTAAGTGATTTGGGCTTGGGTTTTCGGTCATTTGCAACCTAAGGGGTGTTAACTCTTGAGAAAAGCTGCAGGAGCTGGTCTGGCACTCACAGGGAAACCTGGGTGTTGTTAAAAACGTAAAACATTTCACCAGTCACCTCAGACGCAGTCTGACCATGCAGGGCAGAGGAAAACAAGGCAATTTACCAGTCAGGTCTGTCCGGTCTATCCGTGAGGCCCAGCGGGAGGAGCCACCACTTATGGAGCACCTCATCACTTAGAGGAATTTTCTCTGGGAGCACCTGTATCCTAAAGAAAAATACTCCACACCATATGTTGCTATGTGAAAAGAAACCTACTTTGTTTTGGAATACAACACCCTCCCTTCCCCCCAAGAAACCCTGGTTGGTGGGGAGATTCATACCTTAGTCCTCTCCTGGGGGATGGCCCGCAGAACCAAGCACAGGAAAATCAGAGCTCTAACTATTTCTTCACACCCTTATTTAAGGTAGCAAGGTGTTTAAGGGCGTGTACTCACATTCTGGAACTCACTTTTCTCCACAAAGAGCTCATCAGTTAACTGGTTCACAACCCCAATGGCCGCCCACAGCCAGGTTCAGGAGCCACAGCTCCACCCACATCTCCCACTACCTTTCCAGGTGCATTCACTCCTAGGAGGCATGCTGGCACTCCAAAAAGCTGCTCAACCTGCTGAACCACAAGACACCACTGCCGCCACGCCTCCAGTGCAGTCAGCACTGACATCTAGCAATTTTTTCGTACATTTCATCAGCATCAGAACCCAGGTTAAGACCTAAGGTCTGGTACCATCTTCAGGTTAGAGAAATTCACTCTATCTCATGCAATCTAGATGCTGCCAAGCTACCTCAACTTAACAAATCCAGTCTATTTGAGGAAACAGTCGACATTAGCTTTCACAAACTTTTATATTTCAAACTACTAAATAGCTAACTCTTAACACTATCAGGAAGTGACAGGATTCTAACTGGATGAGAAATTAAGCAGACCTGTATTCAAATTTGAATTTTTGGTGCCTGCTGCATATCTGCAGATTTCTAATAGAAAAACTTGGCTCAGCAGGACTGCTGCTTACCCAAAACTTCTATCCTAATGACAACATCCTCCGAATCAGAATGCACAGGCGATTCCACAGAGCACCCAGGTGCTGTGCTCCCAGGCTCGCATTTATGAAACAGCAAACACCCGAGGCTGTAGCAGCATGCAGCACACTTCAGTTTAAAGCTATCTGTGAACATGCTTCGATAGTATTTCCAATGCTACTACTTTTACTTGAGATTTGTAATAGGAACTTTGGAAATTCTAGCTGTAACTTATTTAAATACTGCTTATAAAAGTTATCAAAAGAAAACCAGAATCACACAAACAGAATACTCTTTAATAAAAAATAAATAAAACAGAGGTTTAAGAATACAATTTTTTAATTGCCCAATAAGTGAAAAAATCCCTTTCTGGATGTTTCTTTCTTATGAGTACTTCATGAGTGAAGGAAAGCCTCTTCCTTCCGGGGAGGCCTGACCTAATCCTCAGATTCTGACCCATCTTCATCTTGACTAATCTGGAAGTAGCGAAGTTCGTAAGTCTCCTTGTCAGACGCAACCACACGAAGCCAATCACGAAGATTGTTCTTCTTAAGGTACTTCTTGGTAAGGTATTTCAAATATCTTTAAAATAAAAGCATGAATTTCATTAACAAATAGAAATCTATTTGTTACTCCCTCTGCTCACAGCACCTCCTTTTAAGTCAGCCTCTCTGAATTCTTGGGTCCTCGACCTGTCATATGGACGTCACAGAATAGCACCTTCTAATTTAGGTGCCTGTCTTTAAAACCCTTGGGGACAGCAGCTACATTCTTGGAATCCTTACTAATTCCTACCTTCAGCTGACATGCACTGCCACTGAAGTAGGCAGGCATACAGGTTAAAATGGTTAATTTGTGAACTGGAAGACCACGCCTTTGCCACGCCCCTGTGTGACCTCATGCCCCTACCTGGCCACACCTGGGTGCCCACCAGCCAATCAGGTTAATTAACCACTCCCCTTTGGAAGTGAGTTAAAGGCAGGGAAAAGGTGTGGCCTGGCCCAGGCCCTTCTCCCCTGGCCTCTTGTCAGGAGGGGGCTTGCTGTAGCCCTGCGCCTCCAGGCCATGTGCTCAAAGGTTCCTGGTGCTGGGTATGAACCCCTATTCACCTCTCAAATAAAGCTCACTCTCCTATGCATCTTTCTCACTAAACAAAAGCGTAAAACGTACCATGCTGCCTTGTTATTAGGCAAGAAGAACCCTCCTGGGCTTATTAATATCGGGGATTTAGTAATAAGCCCGTGATGAAATCATAAGGTACCCCAAATTCCGGTAGCACATGTGGCATCCCATAGCATTTCTAGGGAACTTTAAGGGGTCACATTTCAGTGTAAATTTCAGGGGGTCTTCTCCAATTTTACCATTACTTCAGTCCAATCCACCACCATCTCCTAATGCTGTTAGTGGTCTTCAGCAACAAGTCAATGGTTTCCTTTCCTGTTGCTTTGAAGATCTGCTCCCCAGCTACCCCTCCAGCCTGGTGCACCCTTCTCACAGCACCCTATACTCCTTACTACACGCAGGTGAGGTCTTTCATGACCAGCCACCCCCTGAAACACAACCCTGTACAGAATTTGCTTGACATTTATTGCACGCTTCTCTTGTCCAGTCCTACAGTGGTGCTGCCATGCACTCATTTAGTATTTGCTGAGTAAACAACCAAAACCTTTCCTTCGTTAAGTTGCAATATTTCTTCCATGCATACACTAACCATGCTTCTGGAAATGTATTCATATACTTATGCACCAACACCCATTTCTGATTAACAGGGCATAAATAGTTCATGAATGAGGACTAATGGTGGACATGATTTACCCAAATACATTCCAGCAAGGAATCACAACAGCCAGGCACCTGGCACCCAGTGAATGCATTTTCCACGCAGATGGGCATTTGGCAAGCTCCAAGCAGATTTTGGATATATCCCATTAACGTGAGTATATTTTCAGTAAAAATCTGCAAAGCGCATACCAACCTTTTAGAGAACTGTTTCTCAGAAACAACCGTGATTTTATTCTTGAAGCGTTCAATGTGAACAACATTCCCGAGATTTCCAGTCTTCCCATTGACTTTCACCTTCTCCCGGAGAAACTGTTCCTATTTCAAAACAGAAAGAATGCAAACTAGGGAAGGAAACCCTAGATATTCGCTAGGGAAGGCACCCTAGGAACAGAGGTCAGGTTATTATCAGTCATCATGAAGAACTCTACAAACATAAAAACAAGCCGAGGAGAATGATACTCACAAAATTTCCTGAATCAAAAATTCCATCTTCCATAGGATGAGTAAAGTCCAAATTAAACTTCCAGGTTGACTTCTTGGGCTTTTTGTCTTTTTGCTACAAGATTAATATTAGCACTATAAGAATTTATTTACTTTATCTGAAATGTTTATCAATGCAGTATGCAACATCCTAGTTTACTTATATACAAATAATGCAACTATCTGCCATAACCTATTTTTTCTTTAATCAGACTTTCTAAAGAGGGGTACAATTTTAACTTTGTTTAAACCAAAAATTTTTGTGAGTTCTGTACAAGTCCAAAACTCAAATGTTGCTATGGTTGGCAACAGTCTACATTCAGTGAAATAAAAACATAATCACCACTTGCTATAGAATGTCACCTCCAATTAGATCCACCCACATGGATCTCAAGTATTAATATTTTTTTAAAAAATAATTATCCACAACGTGGGGCTGACAAGAGATTAGTGGGTGCTGGGTTTGATATACTGCTTGCTAAGCAGTTCACAACTGTTTGTCACAACTTGACCCATGTAGAAACAGGTAATCTCAGAACTTGTTATTTAACCCGACCGGCAAAATGTAACTGGCACACTGCAAAACAAAGGGTCTTCAAAATGTTCCTAACACTTTATTTTTACACCAAAACAAGATAATATTTTTATGCCATTTTCACACTAACTTTAAGTTTCTTCAAATACATCTTTTCCTCGAAGCAAGCTCTTTCCACTTAATATTTTTTAAACTACTTCACAAAGTTTCTTGAACTTAAGAGTTCTGGGCGCGCGCCTGGGCCCTCCGACCGGCCCGGCTCCATCGCTAATTACCCACCCTTCCTGGTGCAAACAGCGCGGCAACGGCGCAGAGAAAGGCCCAGATGCTGTCCCCGGCCGCGTCTACAGTCGGGCCTCCCTCTTCCCTGAGAGCCCACGACCCCATCGTAAGCCGACTGCGGGCCCAGCGCGAACTCCACCAGGCCACATGGCAGCCGCCAGGTCTGAACAACCGGGTACCCTGAAACTTTGTGTTCCCGACCCGCGGCCCACTTCTCCCTTCCCTTTATCGGACCGACGCTCTTCCGCGCCAGGTACAAACATATGAGATACGCCAAAACCCTCCCCTAAAACCAGTACCCCCACTCACCGGCGCCATCTTGGGAGACCGCAGCAGCGCAGAGAGGGCGCGACCGGCGCGCGGCACGTATTTATAGTGCAGCGTGCTACGTCACACGCCGAGGACGTCGGCCCTCCGCCTTCCGGAAAAGGACGTGGGGCGGGGCGGGGCGCGGAGCTCGGTAACCCAGGAAACCGGGGGCGTGGCTCCGGGAGGGCCGCTGGTGGACGCCTGCGGGAAGCGGTGGTTGCCAGGATCCTCTGGCTCAGGTAAGCCAGGGGGATGGATCCCTGCAGTGGCGAGGAGGCTGCTCCCAGATATGGTGCAGCGGGAGTCATCTGAAAGTCACCGGCTGGATCTTTCTAATCAGGGCAAGGCAGTGGCTCAGGCTGCTTTTTTAAAAAAAATTTAAATTTTTTTAAACTTTTATTTAATGAATATAATTTCCAAAGTACAGCTTATGGATTACAATGGCTTTTCCCCCTCATACCTTCCCTCACACCCGCAACCCTCCAATCTTCCGTTCCCACTCCCATTCCATTCATATCAAGATTCATTTTCAGTTCTCTTTATATACAGAAGATCAGTTTAGTATATATTAAGTAAAGATTTCAACAGTTTGCACCCACATAGCAACACAAAGTGAAAAATACTGTTTGAGTACTAGTTATAGCATTAAATCACAATGTACAGCACATTAAGGACAGAGATCCTACGTGAGGAGTAAGTGCACAGTGACTCCTGTTGTTGACTTAACAAATTGACACTCTTGTTTATGGCGTCAGTAATCACCCTAGGCTCTTGTCATGAGTTGCCAAGGCTATGGAAGCCTTTTGAGTTCGCCAACTCTGATCATATGTGGACAGGGTCATAGTCAAAGTGGAAGTTCTCTCCTCCCTTCAGAGAAATGTACCTCCTTGTCTGATGGCCTGTTCTTTCCACTGGGATCTCACTCGCAGAGATCTTTCATTTAGGTGTTTTTTTTGTTTGTTTGTTTTTGTTTTGCCAGAGTGTCTTGGCTTTCCATGTCAGGCTGCTTTAGTATCTCCCCTCTTGCAATTATAATTTTCTAGCCAAAAAGTTATTCCAATATATATTCTTTTAGTTGCTTGAGTTAATTTATTTATTTTCCCCCCAAAGAAACCTTCTATTTAAGGAATACAGACTTCATGCATTTCATAAGCACAACTTTAGGAATGGAGTGATTTTCCCCTTATGTTTTGTTTATGAGTCTTGTGTTTCAAAAAGACTGTTGAGGGACATCAGGGCTTCTGGTACTGTAAATTAGGTACTGGGATGAGGGTGCAGGATCTCTATCAGAGAAAAACACATGACATGTATTTTTTGTCCACATGGGTATAATTTATTCTACGTTGTCATGAGTTCCAGTGAACCACAGGTCTCCTGACTTAACAAAAAGCCTCCCAGCTAATTCCACAAATACTTGCTGTGATGTATCTACCAATATGTGTAAGGTACATTAGGGCAGAAATGTCTCCATGAGAAAAGGAAACAATCGACATCACAGCAGCAAAGTGGCGTGCCTCTCAGATTTTAGTACTGATGAGTGCCTGTGGGGATGAAACTGCTGCTTATGGGCAGGGGGCAGGGTGAGACGGAGACTGACTCTAGAAAGTGACGATTGTGGGCTGGCGCTGTCGCATAGCCGGTAGGCATCCCATAGAGCCTCTGATTCCAGTCCCAGCTGCTCCACTTCCAATCCAGCTGCCTGCAATGCACCTGGGAAAGCAACAGAAGATGGCCCAAGTGCCTGGGTACCTGCATCCACCTGAAGAAGCTCCTGGCTCTTGGCTTTAGCCTGGCCCAGCTATGGCTATTGTGGCCTTTTAGGGAGTAAACCAGAGGATGGAAGATTCTCTCTCTCTCTCTTTCTCTCTGTTTCTCTGTAACTCTTTCAAATAAATAAAGTACAGAATAAATAAATAAAATACTGAATAAAGTAAAACTAAGTGTTTTTAATGTGTTTAAGAGATAAAAGTATAAGGGAACCAGGACAATCAAGTTTTACCAGGATATTTGCCATTTGGGGAGTGAAACCAGTGGATGGAAGATATCTCTCTCTCTCTCTCTCTCTCTCCTGTAACTCTGCTTTGCAAATGAATAAATGTCTTTAAAAAAAAACCTGATAATTTTATGTGTGCTTCATGCCATCATTTATCATGAGGACTGTTTTGATCATGCATAGTCTGAATAGAGCTGCTAAATTCCTAGAAGAAATCCATTTCAACAAGATTTTTCAGGTGTTTGCCTTAAGAACCACAATCATTTCATTTGCTTTCCAAACATTAAGGAGCCAAGAAGACAACTGGCATTTATTCCCCCCAAGAACTGCCAGTCTGCAGAGCAGAAATGATCTGTGCTCCCTGGATATTTGGAAAATTAATCATTAACTGAAAAACACACTTTGTTTTGCTTGGCAGCCTTCTATATTATAATAAACTCCTTAAGAATTGTTAAGCCATTTGTTCAAAGGAGATATGAAAAACATGTTTCAAAATAACTAGTACTTGCAAAATAACCAGTTAGAAAGGGTAATAGAGGAAAAGATTTTTCTAAATTAAAAAATTACCAGAAACATGCAAATTGGAAGACTAAATGCTGTAAACTGATCAGTTCTTCCCAAACTGTGCACTTGCACATGCACGCACAAAGTATATATTAGCATTATGTCATTTATTCGGATCTGGCTAATAAGCCCATGAGAGTATTTCAGGCTTGGAAAGCCAAGACACTGTGGCAAAAAAAAAAAAAAAAAAAAAAAACAAAACCCAAAACCCTAAATGAAAGATCCTGTGAGTGAAATCCCAGTGGAAAGAACGGGCCATCAAAGAAGGAGGTACCTTTCTCTGAAGGGAGGAGAGAACTTCCACTTTGACTATGGCCTTGTCTAAATAAGATAGGAGTTGGCGAACTCAAGAGGCTTCCATAGCCTTGGCAGTTCATGACAAGAGCCTCGGGTGATTACTGATGTTATAAATAAGAGTGTCAATTGCTAAATCAACAACAGGAGTCACTGTGCACTTATTCCCCAAGTAGGATCTCTATCCTTAATGTGTTAAACTACGTGAACTGACGGTATGGCTGGTACTTAAACAGTACTTCATACTTTGTGTGTCTGTGTGGGTGCGAAGTGTTGAAATTTCACTTAGTATGTACTAAATTGATCTTCTGTATACAGAGATAATTGAAAGTGAATCTTGATGTGGGTGGGATGGGAGAGGGAGTGGGAGATGGGAGGGTTGAGGGTGAGAGGGAGTTTATGGGGGGAAAAAGCCACTATAATCCAAAAGTTGTACATTGGAAATTTATATTTATTAAATGAAAGTTAAAAAAACATAATGCCATTCAACATCTTATTTTTTTGATAGTTGATTCTAAAGCATGAAAAGGCACATATCTGTAAATAGCTAAGAACAATGAAGAGTGTATTTCTATCTATTCAAATATCTATAGCTGTATCTATACACTACATATAGTACTTGATAGATATATCAGGGAACTTTGGAAAATTCACAGAAAAATATAATTAAAAGCTATGTTCATTTTGGGGCAAAAAGATATGGTATCTGTGAATGCTTCTTTAGTAATCCACATTTCCCACAGATGTTTTGAAGACCTCTTATATTTCTTTTTTTATAGAAAACTTTTATTTAATAAATATAAATTTTGAAAGTACAACTTTTGGATTATAGCGATTCCTCCCCCCATAACCACTCTCCCACCCACAAACCATCCCATCTCCTTCTCCCTCTCCCATCACATTCTTTATTAAGTGTAGGGAACCAGACCGGAGGAACCGTGCCCCTAAGATGGCGCCGACTCCCTGCTTCCGGGTTCTTCCTCATCTCAGGGAGTTCCCGCTCTTGCTCGCTCCTTCCCGCCTTAGATTTCCCGCTCTAGCTCGCTCCTTCCCGCCTTGCCACGAGATTGTCCTATCCCCGCGCTTCTAGCCTATCACCTGATTTGTGACGTGTATTGTGCATATAAACCCTTGCTACGCGGGTGTAAGGGAAGTTCCTGCCCAGAAGAGATCGAAGCTGGATCTCCTGCTTGCCGAGCAATAAAGGAACCCCGTGCAAAGTGTTCGGTCTCTGTCTCTTGCTGGACGAGGACGGCGCCGAGCAGCTGGTGGCCCGTACGGGGAGCTTCCTCTACGTTGCCCGGTAAGTAGAAGGTAAGCGAGGTCAGTCTTACCGTCTGGGCCCCGCGAGTGAGGTATATCTCGTGGTTGGAGGGTGGACGCACCCTAAGATAGCGGACGTGTTTCCCCGCTTTAAACTGAAAGAATAGCAGACTTGTTTCCCCGCTTTAAACTGAAAGAATAGCAGACTTGTTCCCCCGCTTTAAACTGAAAATAAGATAGCGGACGTGTCTTCCCGCTTTAAACTGAAAATGGGAAATTCATCTAGCCATTCAATGTTGCTTAATCCGTTAAAAGCATTATTGCGTAGCAAAGGGATTAAGGTTTCTAAGACCACACTTGTCAGGTTCCTTGGAAGTGTTGATTTCTTTGTGCCGTGGCTCACCCACGAGGGCCAAATAACTCTTGAGTCTTGGGAGAAATTAGGAAAGGATCTCCGGCGCACAGTTAACGATCCCCAGGAACCCGATATCGACCCCGTTGTTCTCCCCTTATGGGAACTACTGCGGGCGTGCCTCCAAGAGGAGAGGTCGGTGGGAGCGGACCGCCCGACTCTTACGGCGGTTCGCGAGGCTCTCGAGGAAGTTCGTTCTCAGAGCTCGGACGGCGCCCGGGACCTCATACAATTTAAGGACACGGGATGCCAGACTTCCTCACTGGCCTCAGGCTCCGAATGTGGCTCCGCCTCCTCTGAGTCTGAGGGGGAAGGGGACGGCGATCCTAAATCCCCGCCTCCTACGTATGCGCAGCTGCGGCAAAAGTTAAAAGATGCCTGTTTACGCCCTCTAGTGCCTACGGCTCCTCCTATCGATGTCGTGCCCGCCCATCAGATTAAAGACGCAGCGCCTCCTACTGGCGGTCATGTAGGCGTGCCTCAGCCCCATCTAACACCCGTGCCGCCATGGCCATTAAACGTCCCAAATGTGCCACCTTTTTCAGGCAGACAGTTTCATCAACAAGCCTGGAAACAGTTGCGAACTGGCGCTCCCGCTGCCCCCGCTCAGGCTTACCCTGTTTTGGCTTTGGGCACGCGAGAGGCCCGGCACGAACCATTGGACATGACAGTATTAAAACAACTTAAGGCTGCGGTCCATGACTATGGACCCACAGCCCCATTCACATTGTCACTCCTTGAATCAGTCGGCCAGTCCATTTTAACACCTAGCGACTGGACCCAATTGGCTCGGGCCTGTTTAAGTCCAGGCGGCTTTCTTTTGTGGCAATCTATGAATACAGAGTGCTGTCATGACCAGGCAGATGAAAATGCTGAGGACGGCCACCCTACGTGGAATGCTGATATGCTTTTAGGGCGTGGACCTTATCAGGCTGACCAGACCCAATTCCCTAGACAAGTATACAGGCAAATTTCCAACTGTGCCCAACGTGCGTGGAGGCAGGCGTCCAATCCAAGTGACTCAGCTAGCCACCTCACCAAGATCGTTCAGGGCACGGCCGAACCCTTCGCTGATTTTGTCGCTCGCATACTTGAGGCTGCGTCGCGTATTTTCCCTTCCGAGGTTGACGTTCAGCCACTGGTCAAACAAATTATTTTTGAGCAGGCTAATAAAGAGTGCAAAAACATTCTTCGACAATATAGACATAAATCTCTGGACTCCTGGTTAAAATACTGCAGAGATACCGGTGGGCCACTTACTAATGCGGGCCTAGCTGCGATGCTGGCAAAAGTCAAAGAAAACAGTCCAAAATCTAAATCGACCCGACCCCCCATATCTTCAGGACTTTGCTTCCAATGTCATCAACCGGGTCACAGAAAACGCGATTGCCCCAATCTCAGCCATGGGTATTCCACGGCACAGCCTTCAGGCATAGAGCCTTGTCGCCGTTGCCGCAAGGGCCCTCATAGGGCAGAGGTATGCCGTTCTGCTTTCGATATCGATGGCAACCCACTTACAGGTAGCGCCCAGGGGCCAAAAAACGGCCAGAGGGGGCTCCCCAACCCAGCGAGGAGCCCCCAAAATCAAATCTACTCTCAGGTTCCACCTCCCGTGTCTGCGCTACACCCAGTGCACCCTCAGCCCGTGCCACTCACGGGTCCGCAGGCCTGGACCTCCGCGCCACCTCCCCTCTCCTCTTAACTCCGGAGATGGGGGTACAATTAGTGGAGAGCGACTGCTCCGGTCCTCTGCCCCCGGATTCGGTTGGATTAGTGTTGGGTCGGTCCTCCGCCGCCCTCCGAGGGCTAGCTGTGATCCCCGGGGTAGTTGACTCTGATTTCACTGGTAAAGTAAAGATCATGGTTCAGGCCCCTCAGGGACCTTTAGTAATCAATCCTGGAGACCGTATCGCACAAATGTTATTACTGCCCAGTCTTCACTCTTTAATCCCAGCTAAAAACCACGTTCGCGGCGCTGGTAACTTTGGGTCCTCTGGCATTAATTTTACCGGCTTACATATGCTTTTAAATGAACGTCCCACTTTAGTGTTGCAGATTAATGGCAAGGACATTAAGGGACTTTTAGACACAGGAGCCGACAAATCCATTATAGCAACAAAGGACTGGCCTAGTACATGGCCTACAAATGTGGCGGAACAAACCTTGCAAGGACTTGGTTTTGCTCATTTCCCAAAAATCAGTGCAGCCTTGTTGTCATGGCAGGATAGCGAGGGTCATAGAGGACAGTTTTCTCCATTCATTTTACCTCTACCCATTTCCCTTTGGGGGAGAGACGTCCTGGCCGAAATGGATGTTGCTTTGGTCACCACTTCCCCTGCAGTACGATCTATGCTACAAAATATGGGTTACGTCCCAGGCAAGGGACTCGGTGTCCAGCTCCAGGGCCACCCTTCCCCCATTGAACCAAAACAAAGACCAAGTAAAGTTGGCCTGGGTTTTTCCTAGGGGTCACTGTTTCGCCTCCTAAACCAGTGGAGCCTTTACCCATCTCGTGGCTAACGGACGTACCCGTCTGGGTTCCACAGTGGCCCCTATCTCAGGAGAAACTGGAGGCAGTCAACACTCTGGTCTTGGAGCAGGTCAACGCTGGTCATTTGATCCCATCCACCTCTCCATGGAATACGCCTATTTTTGCCATCCGCAAAAAATTAGGTCAATGGAGACTCTTACATGATCTTAGGGCAGTCAACGCACAGATGCAGCCTATGGGCCCTGTGCAACGTGGTCTTCCTCTGCTTTCGGCACTTCCCAACCAATGGCCTGTTATTGTAATAGATCTTAAGGATTGTTTCTTTTCCATTCCATTGGACAAAAAGGATACCCCACGTTTTGCTTTTACTGTCCCCACCCAGAACCAGGAACAACCGGACAAGCGTTGGGAGTGGACAGTCTTGCCTCAGGGTATGACTAATAGCCCCACCATGTGTCAAGTCTATGTAGCCCAAGTACTAAAACCTCTTAGAGACCGATATTCCGACTGCAGGTGCCTACATTATATGGACGACCTACTGTGTGCAGCCCCCACAGCAGAGAGGCTCCTGGCCTTATACAGTACACTCCAACAAGTGCTGGAAGGGGCAGGGCTGCATATTGCACCTAATAAGGTGCAATTGTCGTCTGTAGTTTCTTATCTTGGGGCTATAGTCGCCCCTACTCAAATTAGACCTCAAAAAATTCAAATAAAAATCAATGCTATCTCCACTCTAAATGACTTACAAAAACTTTTAGGGGATATCAATTGGATTAGGCACTACCTTAACATTCCTAATGCTGCATTGCAGCCCCTCTTTAATATACTTAAAGGAGACCCGGATCTTGCTTCCCCCCGAACCTTCACCTCTGAGGCCAAACAAGCGCTGTCAATTGTCAACGATGCCCTTAGTAAAGCTGCCCTAAAACGTTGGGACCCTGCGGGAGACCTTACTCTTTGGGTCCTCGACACCCTTAAACAGCCCACCGCGGTCCTATGGCAGGATGGGCCTCTCCTCTGGATCCATCCCTCAATGTCATCTACTAGATCTATTAGTTACTATCCCGTGGCAGTGGCGGAGATAACTCTCCTAGCCATTCAGAGGGCTATCCAACATTTTGGACGCGAACCATCCACCATTGTTGTCCCCTATTCCATGGAACAGGTACGTGTGCTAATCGCTTGTACTGATGCTTGGGCGGTTTTAGTCTGCTCCACTTCCGCAACTATTACAAACAGAACACCCTCTGATCCTTTGCTAACCTTTGTTCAGTCTCACCCAGTTATTTTTCCAAAGTCCACATCCCAAAAGCCCTTACAGGGAGCCCCAGTAGTGTATACCGACGGTTCTAAAACAGGAGTCGGTGCATATGTTGTTTCAGGATCTGTGCCAAAAACATTCCAATTCGCTACTAACTCCCCCCAGGTAACTGAACTTCTTATAGTTAACCAAGTCTTCTCTGATTTCCCCGGACCTGTCAATATTGTGTCTGATTCACGCTATGTGGTTAATTCTGTGTCTATCCTTGAGGCCGCAGGACTAGTCAACTCTTCATCCTCCGTAGCGACAGTTTTCCTCACCCTGCAAAAATCTATTTGGAATCGGTCTGCTCCTTTCTTTATTACTCATATTAGAGCTCATTCTTCCTTACCTGGACCCATGACCACAGGCAATGCTATAGCTGATCAAGCCACACGCCCCATTTGGATACTCCAATTTTCTTCCCCAGAAGAGCAGGCTATCCAGTTTCATTCAGAGTTCCATGTAAACGCAAAAACCCTTGCCGCCAAATTCGGTCTTTCTCGTGCTGCCGCTCGCGATATTGTTCGCCATTGTGCCGCATGCCCTACTTTAACCCCTGTGCCTTCGGTGGGGGTTAATCCCCGAGGATTACTACCAGGACATATCTGGCAGATGGATGTCACCCACATATCCGAGTTTGGGACCTTAAAGTATGTTCATGTGTCAGTTGACACCTGTTCCCAAGTAATTTTGCTTCTCTGGAGACGGGTGAGCGTACCACCCATGTCATTAATCACTGCCTTGCTGCATGGGCAGCCTGGGGCAAACCAAAAACTTTAAAAACAGATAATGGTCCTGCATACACAAGTAAATCATTCCAAGATTTCTGCACCCGTATGCAGGTACAACATAAAACTGGAATCCCTTATAACCCTCAGGGACAGGCCATAATTGAAAGGGCTCATCGAACCCTCAAGGCTTTTCTCTTAAAACAAAAGGAGGGAATTGCCACGGGCAAAACCCCTCGAATGCGCCTCTCCCTTGCACTGTTTACTATAAACTTTTTGAATTTGACAGATCATTCTATGTCCCCCGCTGAGAGACACATGTTAAAGGAGCCATCTTCACGAGGCTATGTCCGTTGGAAAGATGTCCTCACGGGAAAGTGGTACGGCCCGGATCCGGTATTATGCTGGAACCGAGGCGCGGTCTGTGTCTTCCCACAGGAATCTGGAAGAGAACCTCTCTGGATACCGGAAAGATTGGTCAGAAAAACAGCCCCGCCGCCACAAGATACACCTCTATCACCTACGGACGACATCTCCCCCGAGATAACCGAGATTACCACGCTCTCACAGGACGACAAATTGCAACAAAACAACGAGACGTCCCTGTGTACTTCGCTGGGTGAGCTCCTTCATCAACAACAAGTTGGAGAGCGTCAGACATCAGTTCCGCGCGGCAGCGTATGCTGCTCTCCATCACCGTGATCCGGATGCATATGCCATGCTGGCTCGCATGACTTATGACCGGGTCCATACCAGCGATTAAAACCCTCGTCCCCCCATCCCTACTCACGCCTCACATATGGACAATGCCTCCATCAGGCACACACCTTCCTCGAGTTGTCTTGTTCCCCCTCTCATTCATTGGGCTGTATCACCCATCCCTGACGGGGAGCGAAAACTGGGTATGCGAGACCAAAGGTACTGCAGCAGGAGTCCACCCGGGGGTTCCGGGGGTCCTGGGAGAGCATATGCATATGCATGCAGGTTCAATTCCCAGCCTGCCCCAGCAAAAGGGAATAAAAACTGATCCCTAACGGAGACATCAGGGGTTGTGGCCAGGCCCTTGAAGTTCCGTAACTAACGGATCACAAGCACGCTGGGTATGCACCTCTACTCTCTGCCTAGTAAATATTCTCCCGGCCCTCATGAGCCAGGGCCGTCGGGGATGTGATTTGTGCAAAAACAAAAGGAGGGAGATGTAGGGAACCAGACCGGAGGAACCGTGCCCCTAAGATGGCGCCGACTCCCTGCTTCCGGGTTCTTCCTCATCTCAGGGAGTTCCCGCTCTTGCTCGCTCCTTCCCGCCTTAGATTTCCCGCTCTAGCTCGCTCCTTCCCGCCTTGCCACGAGATTGTCCTATCCCCGCGCTTCTAGCCTATCACCTGATTTGTGACGTGTATTGTGCATATAAACCCTTGCTACGCGGGTGTAAGGGAAGTTCCTGCCCAGAAGAGATCGAAGCTGGATCTCCTGCTTGCCGAGCAATAAAGGAACCCCGTGCAAAGTGTTCGGTCTCTGTCTCTTGCTGGACGAGGACGGCGCCGAGCAATTAAGATTAATTTTTAATTATCTTTATATACAGAAGATCAACTCTATACTAAGTAAAGATTTCAACACTTCACACCCACACAGACACACAAAGTATAAAGTACTGGTTGAAGACTAATTGTATTGTTAATTCTCATAGTACAGCACATTAAGAACAGAGATCCCACATGTGGAGTAAGTGCACAGTGACTCCTGTTGTTGATTTAACAATTGACACTCTTGTTTATGGCGTCAGTAATCACCCAAGGCTCTTGTCATGAACTGCCAAGGCTATGGAAGCCTCTTGAGTTCGCCAACTCCTATCTTATTTAGACAAGGTCATAGTCAAAGTGGAAGTTCTCTCCTCCCTTCGGAGAAAGGTACCTCCTTCTTTGATGGCCCGTTCTCTCCACTGGGATTTCACTCACAGGATCTTTCATTTAGGTCATTTTTTGCCACAGTTTTGTTTTTGTTTTTTAAAGACCTCTTATATTTCTAATATAAACTTCAGTTATTGGAGCTACATGATATTGGAGCCTAGATAGAACAATTTAAAAAAAAGAAAAAGAATATAGAAAGATAGTATGGTGGATTAGATTTATAGAGAAATCCCTCGATTATGTATATATCTAAAAATGGCTGTAATAGTTTTATAAACAATTTTTAATGTATGGTTACACTGGTAGAAAAGTAAAATACTGTTTTAGAAGCAGAAGTGACAAGCCATGTTCATGTGTGTGAAGTTTTAATTAGCTTTGGCCAAATAGCATAAAAAAGCTCCAAACTAAAAATGTGGTTTAAAGTGTGCTCAGGCCTTTATGGAAAAGCAAATGCAAATGCCGTCTGGAGGAATTCATTTTAAGTCTGGGCACAAAAATATTCCCCAAGAAAAACTTCAAGAAATATAAGCAATTTTTTTAAAAAAGTTAATAAACACATGGAAAACAAGCCACCATGAATGAAAGCACCAGAGATCTATAAAATGAGACTTGTGGAGATTGCATATATTAGAATTATAAGGTACATGGGGCCTGCGCTATTGCTTGGCGGGTGAGACCACCTACAGTACTGGCATCCCATATGGGCAGTGGTTCGGTTCCTGGCTGCGCCACTTCCTATTCTTCTCCCTGCTAATGCACCAGAGAAAGTAATGGAAGATGGCCCAAGTGTTTAGGCCCCTGTGCCCATGTGGGAGACCTGAAAGAAGCTCCTGGCTCTTGGCTTAAGATTAGCCCCACTCTGGCAATTGCGGCCTTTTGGAGAGTAACCAGCAGGTGGAAGATCTTTCTGTCTCTCTGTAACTCTGCCTTTCAAATAAATAACTAAAAAAATAAGGAATATACAGAATATAAAACTAAATATTTTAAAAATGTTTTAGAGATAAAAGTATAAGGGAACCAGGACAATAAGGTTCTACCAGGATATTTTTTAAACAGAGCTAAATATTATAAAAATTAAAAACAGAAAAACTCAAATTAGCAATAGTGGAGAAGAAACAGGATTGCAGACCCAGCTGAAGAGAAAATTAGTGAGTGGGAAATTATTTACAATGGAACACACAAAAACCAAAGTTATAAAAGCAGGTTAAGGCAGGAGTCACTGTGCACTTGCTCCCCATGCAGGACCTCTGTCCCTAATGTGTTGTACTATGAGAATTAACAGTAAAACTAGTCTTCAAACAATACTGTATACTTTGTATGTCTGTGTGGGTGCAAAGTGTTGAAATCTTAGTGTAGAGTTGATCTTCTGTATATAAAGATAATTAAAATGAATCTTAATAAAGAATGGGTTGGGAGAGGGAGTAGGAGGTGAGATGTTTTGGGGAGGGGAAGGTGGGTGTGGGGGGAAGAAATGCTAAAATCCAAAAATTGTACCTATGAAATTTATATTTATTAACTAAAAGCTTTCTATTAAAAACCAAAAACCAAAAAAAAAAAAAAAGTAGGTTAAGGGACAAGGACAACAAAGATAACAAGTATGTCTTTTCATTGCTTACTCTTATTGTTTTCAGCTTATTTAGTCATTTCCCTATTTATGGACATTTAGATTACTTTATTTTTTTCACTTTTAAACAAATGCTTTGAGGAAGTTTTTTAATTAACAAAATTATGGTCACCTTCTCATGTGAAAAGAAACATTCATGAAAGAAAATATAATGAAGAAAAAAGTTAATATCCAAAAATATCTAATTCACTTGCTCAGAAATAGCTATTTAATGCTGTGGGAGATAACAAATTTATAAAAATTGGATGGTATTATGTGAGTTTTTGGGGTTTTAACAAACTTATTTAGAAATAATTTCAAACTTATCAAAGATTATAAAAATACTTCAAAGCATACACATTCATACACACACCTTTTATCCTTATTTTCATGAGATTCCTTTTGTTCTATTTGTTCTCTCTCTCACACACATCTTTCACTGTATCTGGCGTTCCAATCATAGGTGAGAAGGTGGGAAATTATAGAGGAATTCACCTATTTTTTTTTTCTCTCAAGGCTTGTATAGTTTCATTGTTTCCAATGGGAACTCTACTTTATTTGGAATTTATTTATATATTATGAAACTTGTCTTGTTTATTCACAATTGTCTCAGCACAGTTTATTTAAGTTAATCTTTCCTGTGATTTGCATACCACCCTTACCATACACTACATTTTTTAAAAGATTTATTTATTTATTTGGAAGTCAGAGTTACACAGAGAGAGAGGCAGAGAGAGAGAGAGAGAGAGAGAGAGAGAGAGGTCTTCCATCCGCTGGTTCACTCCCCAGTTGGCCGCAACAGCCAGAGCTATGCCAATCTGAAGCAAGGATCCAGGAGCTTCCTCCAGGTCTCCCATGTGGGTGCAGGGGCCCAAGCACTTGGGCCATCTTGTACTGCTTTCCCAGGCCATAGCAGAGAGCTGGATCAGAAGTGGAGCAGTCGGGACTCAAACCGGCGCCCATGGGATGCTGGTGCTGCAGGTGGCGTCTTTACCTACTAAGCCACAGTGCTGGCCCCCACTACATATCTTTCTTAAAATATTTACATATTTATTTGAAAGGCAGAACAACAGAGAGAGGGGAGAGTCAGACAGACAGACATAGACATCTTCCATCTAATGGTTCACTCCCCAAATGGTTGCAAAAGTGAAGTCTGGTCCAGACCCAAGCCAGGAATCAAGGACTCCATCCTGCTCTCCCACGTGGATGGCACAGGCCATCTTGGGCCATCTTTTGCTTCTCCAGGCACAATCGCAGGAATGCTGGAAGTGGAGCAGGCAGGACTCAAACCTTCACTGCTAAGTGGGTTGCTGGTGTTGCAAGAGGCAGCTTGATCCACCGTGCAACAACACCAAAACCAAACACTAGACATCTCTATGTATATGGGTCCAATCTGGGTTTTCTCTTCTATTCTGTTGGTCTGGTTATTTCTTTGCCAGTCTCTCACTGTCCATCTGTGGTGGGGAACTTTTTTACTGATGAGGGCCATTTCGATATTTATAACATTATTCATCGGACTGTACAGTTATCCACTTGCAAATTAGCCTACTACATATTTATTGAATTTCGAGTCTCACCTGCAGTTTCTTTGGCAGCACCAGACCAAATGATTCTGTGAGCCTTATCCACTCCACAGGCTGGACATTCCTCACCCGTTAGAGAATTTGTAATAGATTTTAATTTAGTGCTAGTCCCCACTCATGGCTCTTTCTTGTCAGTACTTTTATTATGATAGTGAATTATTATTAGATTTTCTAATCATTAAATCATTCTTGCGGTTCTGAAATAAACTCCATGTGGACCTCTGGTTTTATTTTCTTCATGCAGTGTTTGGGTTTAAAAACTGGTAATACACAAAGGTACTTCAAAAAGTTCATGGAAAGTTAATTTTGGTGCAAAACAATTTGAAATCCATGCATAGCATTTTCATAATATATAGTTCCCATGAACTTTTTGAAGATGCCTTGTATTTAGGGATTTTTGTATTCAATATTTTTGTTTTATTATTTTGTTATCAGGTTTAAGTACCAATGCTAAACTTGGCTTCCTAAAATGAATTTAGGAGCTCTGTTTGTATTCTGTGTTCTAAGTATCTGTAACACTGGGACAAAAAGGTCTGTAAAAGCTTAGCAAAATTCTCCTGTGAATCCATTTGAACCTAGTTTTGTTTGGTTTCTTTGTAGGACAGTTTTTTGATAGCTTTCTCTATTTCTCCTATTAAAATTTTTCTGTTTAAGCTTTTTATCTTTACTGTGGTCAATTTTGATAACCATATTTTCCTAAGAAGTTATAAAATTTTTTTATTATACATATTTTCAAAGAATCAGAATTTTATTTAGATATTTTTCTATTCATATCATTGATTTCTGCACTTATCTTTAGGTTTTTCTGTTTGATTTAGGAATTTAATTTAGTTTTGCTCATACTTTCATTTTTACTGGTAATAGATGTGATATGAATTTTCCTCTAATACTGTTTTATACAGATTCCAACATACAGGGCTTTAATTTCTGTTTTCTCATTATACATTTGTATACTATCTTAAAATTTACAGCAGGAAGGACTATTTTCTTTTAAAATTTTATTTGAGAGACAGAGATAGAGATCTTCCATTTGCTGTTTCACTCCTCAAATGCCTTCAACAGCTTGGGCTGGGTTAGCCAGAAACTGGGAGCCTACAACTCAACCTGGGTCTCAAATGTGGGTGGTAGGAACCAACTACTTGGGCCATCACTGCTACCTCCCAAGGGTTGGCAGCTGGACGCTCAAATTGGATATAGAGCTAGGACTCAGATATGGGCTGTGGGTGTCCCAAAGTGGCATCTAATTTTCTATTTTTGTTCTTAATTTTACTTGGAATTGGTATTATAGTGTTACTTTTCATATTTCTACCTTATAAAAATCAGTAGTGTTCTCATTGTGTTGTAAATATCTTTTAAGTTCTATTTGACTTTGAAAGGTATATTCTCGGCTGGTGCTGTGGCTCACTTGGCTAATCCTCTGCCTGCAGTACCGGCACGCCGGGTTCTAGTCCCAGTTGGGGCACCGGGTTCTGTCCCGGTTGCTCCTCTTCCAGTCCAGCTGTCTGCTGTGACCTAGGAGTGCAGTGGAGGATGGCCCAGGTCCTTGGGTCCCTGTACCTGCATGGAAGACCAGGAGAAGCACCTGGCTCCTGGCTTCAGATCAACGTGGTGCGCCGGCCGTAGTGGCCACTGGGGGGTGAACCAATGGAAGGAAGACCTTTCTCTGTCTCTCTCTGTCTATAACTCTGTCAAATAAAAAAAAAAAAAAGAAAGAAAGAAAGAAAGGTATATTCTCTAATTCAAGGTGTTAAATTTAACTCACTGAT
Source organism: Lepus europaeus (assembly GCF_033115175.1). Classification (NCBI taxonomy): domain Eukaryota; kingdom Metazoa; phylum Chordata; class Mammalia; order Lagomorpha; family Leporidae; genus Lepus; species Lepus europaeus. Next base: position 109,544,825 of record NC_084828.1, on the reverse strand, counting down.
TATATTGTGATTAAAATGGACTACACCAACACCCACAATTTAGGTGAAACACACGCAATTGTGAGCCAAAAAAAGCAGTGTATAGTGATGGGAATTTAGAACCCTCATTCTTTTAACTAGAATCCACATGCCAACCAAGGTTGCCATGCCTTTGTGACCCTCATGAACAGCCAAATGCAAGTGACTGTGGTGCTGGGAAGTGCCCACGGATGTGGCAAAAAATGATCTAGAGTGGATTCAGAAATGACTCTCAGATCGGACAATGTACTGTTACAGCTTTGAAACCACTGTACTCTTGGTGTTAACAGATATGCTCAGCATGTTGTGGGAACTGGTGTTTCAAGTTCCCAATGGAGCACACCAGGCAGCACGTCCTAATTGGACCAGATTCACAGAAGGGCCCCTCCTATTTGGCTAGAATGTTTAATTATTTGGGGGGGAGAAGCACAAAACACTTATTGGCTCTTTTCCTTTTTCTTTTCTCCCTTCTGTGCCCACATCTGGGAAACTGGGTTATTGGTATTTTTAAGTTCCAACAATGGGATGGAGGCTGGAAGACTAATCCAGTGACTCTTTTACTCTCAAAGTCTACCTTCTGCATCTGGTAGGTCAGGGATATTAGTACTAATCATCAAGGTGTGGGCCAGTGCTGTGGCACCACCTGCAGTGCCAGCATCCCATATGGGTGCCTGTTCAAGTCCTGGCTGCTACACTACTGATACAGCTCTCTGCTATGGCCTGGGAAAGCAGTAGAGGATGGCCCAGGTCCTTGGGCCCCGGCACCCACATGGGAGACCGGGAAGAACCTTCTGGTTTCAGATTGGTGCAGCTCCAGCCATTGCAGCCAATTGGGAGTGAACCAATGGATGTTAAGACCTCTCTCTCTCTCTCTGCCTCTCCTTCTCTTTCTGTTTAACTCTGGCTTTCAAATAAAATAAATAAATCATTTAAAAAAACCAAAAAACCCACTAATGATCAAGGCTATGAAGTGACAACTGCCATGATAGCTCTGGCATGGTTCACATGTCTGGGAGAGGGATATTTTAGAATGGTACAACGCATGAAAGGCAGAAACCAAGTGAGTTATCCAGAGATGAACTATCCAGCTTGTGTGGGTTAGACAGCGTGAGGATTGGGAAAGAGTTTGGGTCAAGGGTTCATTGCACCACTCACGTCACTGTGGAGAGAGAGTAGCATACAGCTGGGAGGAAGGAGTACCTCTGACCCTGGGAGGTCAAGGGTAAGGGAGGGATCATTAACTCCCTTGGCATTAAGTATCCCTGGAAGGGTACACAGAAAGCAGGTGAAGAGGAGAAGATTTTGCTATTTTGCACCTGTTAAAATGTGAACTAAGTGTTGCTGGCGCCGTGGCTTAACAGGCTAATCCTCCGCCTTCTGGCGCCGGCACACCGGGTTCTAGTCCCGGTCGGGGCGCCAGATTCTATCCCAGTTGCCCCTCTTCCAGGCCAGCTCTCTGCTATGGCCCGGGAAGGCAGTGGAGGATGGCCCAAGTGTTTGGGCCCTGCACCCGCATGGGAGACCAGGAGAAGCACCTGGCTCCTGGCTTCGGATCAGCACGATGCGCCGACCGCAGCGGCCATTGGAGGGTGAACCAATGGCAAAAAGGAAGACCTTTCTGTCTCTCTCTCTCTCACTATCCACTCTGCCTGTCAAAAAAAAAAAAATGTGAACTAAGTGACTATTTCACATATATTTAAAATATTAAAAATTAAAAATAAAACCAAAATTGTACCTGAATCTGGAACTAAAGTGTAGAAATTAAATTACCCAACCAAAATTGGGACATTCTCAGTAAGGACCTGGAATATAAAAAAATGTGATATATGCATTAATTCATAAAATTTTCTAGTATGCAAATGTTTTAAAAATATTTATGTAAAAATATATGTACAATAGTGCAAACTGTTAAATTAACTTTATTTTATTTAGTATAACTGAGGAAGATAACAGACAAATATATCTTAACAAAGTTATAATTGATCAGTTCATTAACTACATTTTAAAGAATATTTTAGTATAGCCAAAGAATTAACATTTGAAATTTACTCATTTTTAAAATGTAAAATGCACAATTGTAATACTGTTATTACATATCTTACTATTTTAAAGTTTTAGCTAAAACATTTGGGTCTCTGCAGGTCAGGGCAGGAGTTCTCCTATATTTAGGACAACTAAAATATATTATTAATAAAGTGCCACTGTATTAGACAATGCCATTTCAACTACTTTCTTTCTGGAGAGGAGGACTAATGTACATAACAGTATAGAACTAGTTATTTTCATTACACTGCATAGAACTAGTGATTTGCAATAAACACAGAGTGCTTATTTGCTGTAGATATTAACCACAATAAAGAGTTCCTCTCAAGAAAGATCACAACTGACTTATGACGAGCTGTTCAGTCATTGCTGAATACAGTTCCGTGTAGAGAGTTTTTGACAAGTGCCATCTTGAACTAAGATCAACCTAATTCTACAAATACCAAGATATAGTTTTCAGAACTTCCTATAAAGAACCACTTTTTTTTTTTTTAAATAAAATACTTTCTACCTGTTTTCAGGAGAGGGGGATAGTTGAGGATGGCCAAGTTTGTCAACAAGTATGTTTCCAGCAGGTGAAAGCCTGGTATGCATCGCTATGAGATCTTTCACATTCAGAAAACGTGCTTATTAGATGGACTCAGCACTTTTCAGAAACTTGATCTCACTTGATAGTTCAGGTGTGTTCAGGTGTTTACTTAATAGAAAAACAAATTATATAGTGACTTCCAGCTATGTTCCCACAGAACATCTGTGGTCTGTAAGCTAAATCCAAATGTTCCCTGCAAAACCAAATAATGATACCGTATACCCAATTCTGAAAAAATAAATTTAATAGATTAAAGTTAGTAGATTGAGTTTTCTCAACCTTAAGATTTTCCACACACACAAAAAATTTCCACAATAAATTTTATTAAACCTTTGTTGCCAATTATTTGTCTCAATGCTAGCAGGAAAAATAAAAAGACTTGCACACTATGAAATATTATGCCTGCATGATATTAGAAAACCTCAAACTATTGACCTGTACAATATACTGCTTATGGAAATATTCTTATGTTTTTGCTCTTCTATTAAAAGCCATATTTTGTCAGAGTAAATGTGTTCCTAGTTCATTTTCAAGATCATTATGTAAACATTTTAATGTACTCAAAAGAGGATTATGAATTTTCAGTGTGTTATCCCTAATCTGTTAAGAACTACTATGTCAATGAATGGCCCTAATGCCACCTTTGGGGTTCTTTCTGAAGGAATGCTCTCAGATGTATCATTAAGGAGACAGGTTTCTAAGGTAAAACTAACAAATTCTATTCTAAAGTGAAAAAGTGTGGCAAGATTCCAGTATCGATGTTATTATGTTATTAATTTTTTCTTTTTTATTCAATATTTAACATGTAGTGTAAGTAGATTGGTATTAAGAATTTGTAATATGTATGTATGCATCACTGTATTACAATTTGGGAAAATTTCACAATATACTTTCAGGCAGTTAGCTTGAAATTAATGAAATGTCAGTTCTTAGCATAAACAGCCCTGAGAATAATGCATTCAAATTACAGCTCAACTAGAAATAGTCTAATTGAGAAACCCTAGAGTACAAAAACAAATTCTGGAAAAAATTTTAAATAAAAAAAAGTTACCAACATTTGAGGCACTACCAGACTACAGTACTTTTAAGAGTTGGAAGGACTTTGGGAAAAAGAACAAACATACAAAGCTGTATGTGCACATGTGCACCACCATCACATACTGCTGTAATGAGAAATTGTGTCCCCAAATTTTATAGCCTAAACATTTTACTGCGGCATTTCCTAGTAAAGATATTTTCTGGTTGCAGAAGTTTTGGTAACTAATACAAAGCAATAGTACAGAAGCTTGTACCATTAAGGGAAACTGAGTCAAGAGCTTGGTTAGCAACAATTTCTTCAAGTGACTGACAGCCCTTGGAAGGGAACATGAAAGAAACATCACAATTACATTTATAATGCAAATGCTAGGTCAAAGTAGCTGTGATTTGATCTATGTCAAAAGGTATACAACTTTGTAGCAAATAAGCTATAACAAAGTCTTCACAGTAGAAATAAAATATGTTGTAGAAAGAAACAAATATTCATTTGTTTATGAATATATTAATATAATACTGTCTATAAAGTGGTGAAATGTGTCCAGACAAAAGTAGTGTATCACAGTATAATCTATCAATATGACAGTCTACATTCTATACATAGTAACTTGTGATATGGAACACTTGCTACAAAAGAATACAACAAAGACTAGGAATCAACTTTTAACATTTCTCTGATGTCAAAAAATGAATGAAGTTACTTCTTTCCTATGTTAAAAATATATGTTCCCTGCTTCCTTTTAATACAATGTATAAAGCTTTACTAAATGAAATATTTTGCTCTAGAGAAACATCTATTGACTTATGTGAAAATAAACAGTCCCATCTCTTTAAAATCTATAATTATAATTATATATCAGAGTATTTACACTTCATATAATGCTTGATATTTATGCATAAATAACTTTTGCCATTCAAGGTATGAAGATAGAGATGCATTATTATAATTTGTACACCCTTACATCTCAATTGAAAATATATTTATGTGAAGTCTGACAAGTTGGGAAGACCAAGGGCATGCTAAAATACAGAATGATACTAATTCAGAACACTGGGATGATTAACTGAGGCCATATAAATGACCAGCAAGCAGCACAGATTAATAACTTTCTGGGATTCCCATGGGTAATAATGCCAATCAGCAGCAAGTACAACACACATTACAGAGAATTAAAAAAACTGGAGCAGTATGTAGTAGGTACTTAAATAGAATACTGGAAAGAATTTAGCCTAGTTCCTAATTCTGCTTTGGAAGGGCGAAAGCTAAAACCATTATACTGAAAACATTTAGCAACAACCTCAGTATTTCTTGTGTTTTAGAATTCTTCTTGCACTTTTCTCAAAGTATCTTGCTTCTTCTCAAGTGAGTCTGTTGAGCATAAGATAGGATTTACAAACAAAGCACCTCAAACTGAGATCTTTTGCTCTTCGTGGTAGTTCAGTGGCTGACTGGATCAGTTATATCACCACATTGATTTTCTTACATCATGGGAATAAGGGTCTTTAAGATGCCAAGGCATGATGCGAGAAGCTTCAGAACCAGTCTTAAAATAATTACAGTATTTCTGAGATAGGATTTTGTTCTAAGTTTTACTCCAATACAACGACTGCAACTGAGCCAATGACCCTCACAAACTCTGTAACAACGCCTGAATGTCTGGAAATAACACACATGTGACACAAAAGATTACAGAGAAAGCCAGGCTGTCACCTAAAATACCCTTAACATAATTCAGTTTGCATAATTCTTTCCTAGTTGTATTTCATACTAGTAATTGAATTAAGTCATACAACCATCAGAAAACAAACATGTTTAAAATAATTTCTGCATATCAAGTAAATTTCTTCCACAATTCATTTTCATTTCAGTTTAGAGAAATGTACATGAATTTAACAAATATTCCAAACCAAATAAGGATTTCCAGTTTTTGTCTAATAAATATTTTATGTTAAAAAATCTAATGAAAAGTGGTTGGTAAGCAGTAATTGCTGATAAATGGCAACTCTTTAATTAACAAGGTTAAAAGAAAGTGCTGCACAGTATCTTGTAAACACGGGTCACCACTTTCGATGTAGGGTTGCAGGTGGTGCTACAAAAGTTAAAAGTAAAACCATAACTAAAAACTTTGTTTTACTATGCTGATTATAAAGGCTTCAAATAAAAACCTACAGCTTTAACCAAACTCCTTTGCCACTGTCCTTTTTGTCTTCTCTACAGTCTGACTTGCTCGTAAGTGGACACTTCAAAAAGTTTGTGGAAAATGGAATAAAGGTAAGGCTGTTTTGGTGCAAAAATTTTTGAAATCCTATGCATAGTTTTATCATAATACATATTTTTCATGAGCTTTTTATTTGAAATTTTTTTCTAAGGAAAATAAGCTTACCTTTTAATTCCATTTTCCACAAACTTTATGAAGTCACTGTGTATTCACCCAACAATTTAATGCCCATGTTAACCACAAGAAGGTACTAAAACTACCATATAAGGTTATTTCAAATTTGCCAACCATTTGGCAAAGAACACTATGACTGAGCGAATACATGTGATTGCACATGGCCACCAAGATACCTGTACTTTTTGATAACATGGTTTTTGCTTAAAGATTTTTTTGCCAGAGGTTGAAACTGTGATAATTTCAATTAACTTTTACATGGATTCTTTACTATTAAGCCTGAAATTAATGCCGAGCAATTCACCTTATCACTATATGTTACATTGATTTACAACCCTGGTTTATTTTTCATAAACTAAAATGCAGAAATGATTTTCTCATACAAATCACATCTGCTGAAGCTACCTTGTCTGTTTCTTGGATTCACAAACTGAAAACCACAGGAACATTATAGGAAAGACACCTACAAAGTTAAGAATAAAGAATTGTACATCTTGATTATTTTCTTAAATTGCCAATTGCTTACTAAACTAACCCAGCACAATGTCAAAACAATTAAAAAAATGAGGTGGCTTATGAAGGCCATAGCTTTGGTGACAACTTAGAATCAGACTTTAGATCTGCAGCTGACCCAGACCTAAACAGTATGCTTAGGCCTGATGTCCCCCCTCTTTATTTGCACGGCTTTATGGCTACAGCATATTCTTCACTCATTGCACACATGACAGACACCTAGAAGAAAAAAATTGCAGGCAAAAAGTTATTCAGAAATCAATATATAGAGAAGATCTATTTAGTTCCTCATATATTGTGCATTTGTGGATATTTTGTGTGCACTGATTTTGGAAAAGTGTGTTCTAAAACAAATAATCTACTTTCTTGACAGTTTTCTAAAGTAGAAGTGTTTTTTTTTTTTTTTTTTTTTGACAGGCAGAGTGGACAGTGAGAGAGAGAGAGAGACAGAGAGAAAAGTCTTCCTTTGCCGTTGGTTCACCCTCCAATGGCCGCCACGGCCAGTGTGCCGCAGCCGGCGCACCACGCTGATGCAAAGGCAGGAGCCAGGTGCTTCTCCTGGTCTCCCATGGGGTGCAGGGCCCAAACACTTGGGCCATCCTCCACTGCACTCCCGGGCCACAGCAGAGAGCTGGCCTGGAAGAGGGGCAACCGGGAGAGAATCCGGTGCCCCGACTGGGACTAGAACCCGGTGTGCTGGAGCTGCAAGGCGGAGGATTAGCCTATTGAGCTGCGGCGCCGGCCTAAAGTAGAAGTTTTAAACTTCAGTTTGTAAGACAATGTCCAGGGAACAGGGAGAGTGAGAGCTGTATCTCAGCACTTACTAGATGCTACACTTCTGAAAGATGTAGCAAAGACAAAGTAAATCTCTTACTTTCGAGCACTCCCTTAGTTTGTTTTCTTATATCTCAGATGCAGATCTTCAAAACAAACTGGGGGTTGACATAGGCTATACAGCAAAAAATGAACTTTGATACTTTCTTTGATAATGGGTCTCTAAGGGTATCTTGGAAAAATCACCTTATAGAGATAAAAATTTTAAACACTTGGCAGGATTTTTAATGGCTTTTTGTATTTGGTATTTTCTGCTTACTAGTTAGGACAGTTTTTATAAAATGGATTAAAACAATCTTCTCCTAGGTGTTTACCTGTACATCTTCGCCTGCATTGTATTTGCCTTCTATTTCTTTGCCTAGTTCACCTTCTGGCAGTTTAAGATCCTCACGAACTTCACCAGTTTCTGTCAGCAGGGAAAGGTAACCATCCTGAATGCATATCAGCTGTTAGAAGACATGATAGCATTTGCACTGATTAGACTATACCCATTCCTTTGTAAGGCTGGCACGATTAAACTGCAATCAACAGTAATTTGTATAAGTACACAGTAATATACAGTAATATATTCTTGGTGTATAAAAATGCTAAAAATAAAAGAGTATAAAATATGCACAGAACCCAAGTGTTAAGTACACCACTCACTGTACTCACTCCTCCCTTCCCAGGCTCAATCTCTGTATTATTAAACAGTTTAGGTTTCTTCATGGTGTATTCTAAAGCATTTACTTTTATGTGCACAATATACACATGGCTGCTTTTGGAAAAAAATGAGACAGTACGAGTATTTTTTAGTAAGCTATTTTCACTTAATAGGACATCTTAGAAATCTTTCAAAATTAGAAAACCACTACACAACTACATTCCTGTAAAATGAATAAACAATTGCATGACTATACCATAATTGAATTAATCATTTCCCATTAATAGGCATATGAGTATTTTTTCAATTTTTCATTATTACTAACAATGCATCTTATAATTTGATTATAAACAGTTAAGTGGAAAATTTGTTTTCTAGCTTGTTGCTTATGATAGTTTTTTTTTAAAAGAAAACCAAAACCAAACACCTAGTTACTGATACATTAATGAAACAAACCCCAGTCATCAATCTATACTGCACAGAAGTACAATTTTGATATAACTGAATTTCTTTTATTATAGGAATGAGAAAACATATTCTAAAAGCATGTACACTATCACATATTCTAAAACATGTATTCTAAAAGCACATCCACTATCAGTATGCCAAGGATTCTGGAAGGTTTTATAAAACACAAGTGTCCAGACTACCAGGGGCTAACATACTTAAAGGGAGTCAAAGACATGGTCCTTGACCCCAGTTAGCCCCATGAAATAATCCAGGTATCCTATTGGGATAGTTTCTAGAGTTCCACACTCTCCTCTATGTACACCATCTACCAAATCTGCCTATGGTTTTCCATGAACACTCCAGCCACCGCAGATTTGAGTTTTTGCACATGGCTAAAATCTAAACAAAACAAAACATGAAAACAATCATTCAGAGCAACAGCAGTTAATTCACCTCTTAGTCACTCAAACATTTGTGAGGAGGTGGGTAGAGGAGGGAGGAGCAAGGAGGTTGAGCTAAAATAGTAATTTTTTTAAAATTAAAGGAAATATATTTTAGTTAAGTTATGCAAGTTTCATATATTTCCTTTATACTGTTTTAGGAACATAGTGGCACTTCTCTCCCCATCCTTCCTCCCCCTCCCTCTTGGATTCCCACTCTTAGTTTCTACAATCATCTATTTTCAGTACACTTAATGATCGTATAGTAGAACAGTAATTTTTAAACCAACCACATGCTTACAAGGCAGATCTTTCACATTTTTGCTTTCAGCAATTCCTTGGAGTAAAACTTGTCTATTTTAAGAGTTAAAGAATCTTGTTGACTAGTGACTGAAAGATAGGAGCCAAATAATAACACTGGTATTTTGATAAAAATGAAATACCACCATTTTATAATAAGCATTAAAAACTCATAAAATAAACCATGGGATGAAATATATAAAGCATTTTAAAGGTAAAAATGCAAAAACATCATAAAATCATATAGTAAAATAATGCATTTATGCACATCACAATCTTATTAAAAATGACTATATGTAATAAAAGTTTTCAAAAAATAAAACTAAGCTGTAGAAAAATGAGTGCAAATGAATAATTTGATATTTTAAATTAAATTTTTATTAAATACTTCAATGTTTTTCCTGAAACAAGGATGTGTGTATGTGTGTGTGTGTGCATGTACTCTTACATAAGTTTTTCAAAATAAGGACATTTAATATTGATAATCTATTTTTCAATATATAGCTTTTCAAAATGACCTAACATTTGTCTTTGATAGCGACTTATTGCCTGAACGCCAGGAAAATACCTGTATTTATGTGGCTGTCATGTTGGTTTAGTGTCTTTTCATTTGTCTTTCATGACATTGATTTGAGAACAGGTTCATTATTTTGTAGACTGCTTCTTGGTTTGAGTTTGTCTCACTGTTTCCTGATGATCTCAGTAATGCACTTTGGGAAGAAATACTGTGTACAATTGATGCATTCCCAGAGTGTCACATCAGGAGGCAAAGCCTGCCAATTTGTTCCCTTCCCAGTCACATTTACTTGGATTCACTTGGTTTGGTTAAGGTGATTGTCTGCCAGATTTCTCTACTTTAAAGGTATGCTTTTTCCCTTTTATAATTTTCAATCTTAAAGAAAAAAAGACAATGGTGCACATTTTTGTGCACACTTTCCCATCTTCTTTCTGACTATAGAGTTGGAAGGCAGAGATGGTGAGGAGACTATTATAAGCTAATTCTAATACAATTCTAATCTTTCACCTTTAAACAAACCTCTTCATTTGATACCTCTTAGATATTTTTAAACTTTTTTTTTTTCTTTTTGGAAGGGAGTAATCACTTTGTGATACCAAGCAGGGAGACAACTGAGGTCAGACTGAGAAAACTATAATAAGAGATAATACACTATTACAGTGGTGTACCAAGCTCTTTAGTAGTATATAATACTATACTGGTACCAGAATGTGGTAGTTCATCTTCTACTAAAAGAATCTAAGGCTCCTTGCAGAAATGGATAATTTCAGGTTCCGAGCAGGAAGTATACAAGTTGAACCTAGAGCAAGCTGTTATATTACAAAACAAGGAATTACCAAAGACCATTAATTAGGCTCATGTCAAAGGGACACAGAAGCTAACCTGAATAAGCTCCCACAGGCCAAGGATAGAATAATTTGAGAATCAATAAGGTTAAAAACCACAGTGGACTGAAACACAAATATATTTAAAAGCTGAAGTTCAAAGTGAAAGAAGTGATTTCATTGGTTATCTTCAGCAAATGCTAGGAACCAATGCATTTTGAGTACTGATAACTGAAGAGAAAAAACATCAAACATTCATGTTGTCTTTGTGTACACACACACACACACAGAGTAACATTAGGATACTTCAAAAAGTTCATGGAAATGGAATTAAACAATAATTTTATTTTGGTGAAAAAAGTTTGAAATCCACTAATAGAGGGGGCCTTCAAAACGTTCAAGGAAAATATATATTATAAAAAAACTATGCATGGGTTTTAAAATTGTACCAAATGTACTTAGCTTTTAATTCCATTTTCCACAAACTTTTTGAAGTGCCCTTGTTTATACTGTACCTCCAGGAACATAAAAATTTGGATGAAGGGAAGTGTCTTTTAATGGAAGTATTTTGGCTAAAAAAAAGAGAAGGAATGTCAGATAATTACTTAGTATCCTTTAATAAATCAATGGGTTGAGGTAATGATGACAAATCTGTTAACATAAGGAAAAAAATTAGTTTTTTTTATTTACTGATGGTTGCACAGAACATCACCTATGTAGTAGTCTTGTTAAGAAAGAAGAAAATAAAAAAAAACTATAATGAATCTGATCAAACCTATACATCCTACTAAATTTTAGGAAATATGAGGGACAGAGGAAAATGCTAAATAACAAGGAAATGCATTAGAAAAATCCAGACAGTAGGAAAGCTTGCAGAAAAAAAAAATGATTATCTCTTTAACAAAAATGCTGAGAGATGGACGCTGAGTACATATGTGAGAGAGGAGAACTTACAGCTTAAAAAACATTTAAGAGACACCTCAACCGATCTGATTGTGTGGACCTTATTTGGGTCTTGACTGAAACTATAAAACAAAGAACCACCACATCAAAAAAAAAAAAATGATAAAAACACAATTAGGAAAATGTCATTCCTCATGGGATTACTGATGATATTAAATATATATATTTTTTTGGTATGACAGTATTCTACTTTTTTTAGTTTTTCTCTTTTAGAGATCCATAACAAAATTCTTACAGATAAAACAATATCTGAGATTAGCTTAAAAATAAGAGGCTGGGGGCTGGTGCTGTGGTGTAGCAGGTAAAGCCGCTGCCTGCAGTGCCAGCATCCCATATGGGCTGCTCCACTTCCAATCCAGCTCTCTGTGATGGCCTGGGAAAGCAGTGGAAGATGGCCCAAGTTCTTGGGTCCCTGCACTCACATGGGAGACCTGGAAGAAGCTCCTGGCTCCTGGCTTTGGATGAGTGCAGCTCTGGTCTTTGCGGCCAATTAAGGAGTGAACCAGAGGATAGAAGACCCCCTCCTCCTTCCTCTCTGTGTAACTCTACTTTCAAATAAATAAATAATCTTTAAAACAAAATAAGAGGCAAAGAGTACAGGAAGAAAAATTGTGTGTTAAATAAGATTGGCCATGTACTGATAATTACTGAAGCTGAGTGATGTATACATGAAGTTCATTATATTTGTACTTTGAAAATTTCCACAATAAAACACAGAAATATCATGGTGTTTCAGAATTCTACAGAGTATTGTAACCACTAAATTTTTGGAGTCACAGTAATCTAAGGAAGCAGAGCATGAATAAAAAGGAAGGGTGCGAAGGTGGTTAGTGACTGCAGATTCTGTCCATGATGAAGTCAGAATAAGAACACTGAAAATGGGGCAATTTTTTGCCTCCATTTGTATAATTGGTATAAAACAGAAAGTTGGAGAAGGTATGTCATCACTACAGGTGCCTTCTCATCCCTAATTTCTGAATTTATATTTTGTTTCTCAATCTATTTCAAAACAATCAAACTTGTTTAGCTAAACCCCCTTCCTTTCTACTTTTTCCCTCTACTCTCAAGCTGCTCCTTTAGAGTTGCTGGTTCCTGGAAGAGGCTGAAAGCTCAATCAGTAGTGTTACGCAACCTGAACAAGAACATCATGATCGACTGGGGTGTTATCTGACCCACCAGGCCATGAAGTTGGCTCTGCACGGCAGCACTCCATCATCAAGCAGAAGTAGCAACATGCAATCAACTTGAGCAGGTCCTAAGGGCACAAACAGCTTGTATGAGAAGTGGCTTAGACTCAGAAAGCGCCTTCTGCTCCCCCAACACTTTCCCCTCAGCTCACTGGCTTGACAGGGACTTCCCTATGACCAGCTAACTGAGAAAAACTCAAGATGGTTTCTTGATGGTTAGTAATTATATGATGATACCACTCAGAGGTGGTGCTGAAAGACAGTGGGGTGGGGAGAAGTGCAAGCATTGGACCTAAAAGGAGAGAGAACCAGAGTTGTGGATTTTTTCTGATCATGGACAAAGGTTAAGAGCTGGACGATAAAGTCAAGAAGAGTGAAAGACCAAGATAGGAAAACTGCCAGTTATAGAGTCTGGGGAAGTAGTATGGGGTATGTTGACAGATTTTTCCAAACAGAGAATGTATCCATATGAATGTTTACCAGAAGGTATCTGCTGCAGATGGGGCTCTGAATAACTGGACAGACAAGACAGAGTCTATGTGTGAATGCCCTTGTCCAGTGAGCTCCATGACATGCTTGCCCTCACCCAGGCTGATCTGACTGCAGCCACTGACAGAACTTCACGGAAGAGACCAACATATCCCCCAGGAGAAACAGCTAGCAACATGACAACACAGCACCCCTTCCATCATGAAAGAGGCAATGGCTTGTCCTTACTGCAGTGGGCTCTTACTTTGCATATGGATTTGCATTTCCCACCTGCTTCTGGCAAAATCCCATCTAGATTCACAGAATGCCTCATTCCTGTCGTAGTATCTCACATGGCATAACTTCTGCAAGAAAAGCTCATTCTACAAACTGATGAGGTAACAGAATGATGCTCAGAGAATTCATTAGTTTATGTTGTCATCATTCCCAAACAGCTTGCTAAGTGGACTGACCTATTAAAAACTCATTTATGGCACATGTTCCATGATGTTTTAGAGGCCTAGGGTGGTGTTTTATAGTTTACACTGTATTCTAATACAGGGTACTGTTTTTCCCATGGACAGGGCACAGTTATCAGGAATCCAAGGTGGTGGCTCTTCTCACTAGTTCCCTTAATGATTCTATAGCAGAATATTTGCTTCTGTCCCTGCAACACTGAACCCTGCTGCTTTAGAGGCTTTCCACTTCCCAAGAAAGACTGCTTCCAGCAGGGAACACAAGGATTCCACAGAACAAGCAAAATGATTAAAAAAACAAAAAAACAAAAACCTTGGAGCTCCAGGAATTTATAGCATCATGATTTTCTTTGTCATTGTTGTCTTAAATTACAACAATAAAATTCAACTCATATTTCTCAACATCCAAAAGGCAATACTAATTTGAAGGTTATCCTAGGGGACTGAATAGTCATGGTTTTGGCAACTCACCAATAATCCAAAATTCTACAATATATATTTGAATATATCCTGGAGTAAACAGTTTTTCTTTGGAAAATGGTCTTCAAGTGATGGATAAAACTTCAGGGAATGCAGAAATGGCCTTTACCTTGTGGTGGGATACACAATACCACAGAACTTTCTAAAGAAATATTCAAGAAGTTGCTGGGGTCGGTATATTTCTGTGTTTAACAATTTGGGGTTTTCCAAAGGTGTCTGAATATACTCGCATTTTACACCATCACTGGGCCACAGACAACTATAAGTACTTTTGGGAGAAGTAATGGAAATTAGCAATTCTAATTCGAGCTAATCTTAGAAAGGAAGAGTCAGAAGCGATCATTTTTCTTTCATCATGAACTTATTCTAAAATACATAAAATTAAAACTGTAAATATGAATGTGCTTCCTTTCCTAAACAAAGATCTACTTTTTCAAACCTTGATTTTTATCGAAATGTTTATTTTTTAAAGTTGTTTTGTTTAATTTGAGAGGCAGAGACAGAGAGCGAGCTCCTGTCTACTGGCTCAATCCCAAATGCCTGCAAAGACTGGGACCAAAGCTGGGAGCCAGGAACTCAATCCAGTTCTCCCACATGGGTATCAGGTACCAAATTACTTGAACTACACTGCTGTCTCCTGGGGTCTGCATTAGCAGGAAGCTGGAATTGGGAGCCAGGGCTGTGGAAACAAACCCAGGTATTCTGATGTGAGATGCAGGTAGGACACAGGCATCTTAATCTCTAAGCTCATGTGAAAAAAATCTACTTTTATTTATAATTTCACTTTTGCTGCCTGCCAAACTGGCACTTGGAATACCAAATTCAGCATACAAAGGGCTACATATAGCCAACTAGGAAAAGCAGGAGTTTAATCAAGGCAGGTGACTAGCACAAAGCCACAGTTGCACAATGAACACAACTGGAAAGGCTCACAGAAACTAATTTCTTTAAATGAACTGAAATAAGTATGCTTTCCTGACTTCATAATGAGGATGTGAGCATTGACTACTTACTATACCACAAACTGTTCTTGTTTTGTTTAGAAATTTATCCTTTTTTTTTTTTTGAGTATCCACAAGGTTTTATGTACAGTCTGTGTTTTATCTTTAATCTCCACAACATTTTCTTTTAAGATTTATTTTACTTGAAAGGCATAGTGAGAAAGAGGGAGAGATATAGAAAGATCCTCCATCTACTGGTTCACTTCCCAAATGGCCACACAGCCACACAGCCTGACACAGGTCAGGCTGAAGCCAGGGGCCTGGAACTTAATCCGGGTCTCCCACATGGGTGTAGGTGTCCAGGTACTTGGGCCATCTTCCATAGCTTTTATTAACTAATTTGGTTACAAAATGACCCCATAAAGAATTTTTCGGTCACATCCCCATGTTACCAGTAAGAGAGGCTAAGTAATCTGCTGCTTGAGATTACACAGCTATGACGTGCCAATGTTGGCTTTGATCAGATAAACACTGTGATGCAGTATTTTTTTAAAAAAATTAGAATACAAAAATCCCATGATGAACAGAATATCAAAATTTAATAAAGACAGAATCAAAACTACTGACTTTTATTTTTGCCTTGGGCTCCTATATGGCTTGATATTGTTGCTAGTTCTGTATTTAATCAAAGTTTTGTAACTGAAGCAAAAACTCCACTCACCTCATTCACCTCACCCTCATCTGGAGCATACTATATACCAAAATGAAAGTCAAAGCAAATTTTTCCTTTATGTTAAATCTTGAGCTCCAATTAGTTAGTGACCAGTTTGATTATGGTAGTAATTACCTGAACTGCTAGTCCTATCTTCCTGAAACATGCAGTAGGCAAAAGCATTCTGCATTGAATGAATATTACTGAATACCAAGAATATTGAATATTCAAAATAATTCACATTTTTGAGAACCAAAGTCCATTTTTGGCAAAAAAGGAAAAAATTCCATGCCCAGCCTTAGTCTGCTGTGCCATCCTTACCACACTGAATCAGCACATCTGCATTTACCATATGTACCACATCTTTCTGAGTGATCCAACAATAGGATGATTAAGTTCAATTTTTATACAGGAAAAGAGGGAGCAGAACAGAACTGCTTTTATTTTTTTAAAGATTTTTTTATTTAGTTAGTTTTTTAAAATTTTATTTAAGATATACAAACTTCATGCATTTCATAAATACAAATTCAGGAACACAGTGATTCTTCCCAGCCCAGAACTGCTTTTTGGTACACACTATTTACAAGGTACATTTTCCCCCTCATTTCATCCTCACATTTCCCTGTTTTGCAGACTAAGGCTCAGAGAGGTTACATAACTTATCCAAGAGTATCGAGCTAGAAAGTGGCAAAACTACATGAAAATATGGTTGCAGGTGGACAAAGAATAAAAGGAAATCACTGGCTCACTGCAGTTGACAGCAATGTTCTTTAAAAATCTATACAATAAAAGGCACAGAAAAAATCAGTTTAAGTTGAACAGAACAAATCTGTCAAACTTACATTCTTTTATGTAAAATGAACAGAAGAGAGTTCAATATATGGTATGCTTGATAAGGAAATCGAAGACTTTCAAGAAATGTTTTAGTTATGATTAATCTGAGCTTCCACCAACTATGAGGTTAGTTGTTTGATTATCGTCAATACTCCAAACAAAATGCTAGCATTAAATATGATGTACCCAAATGTGTAAGTGTAGCTAAAACTTGAAGCTTATACATATAATTTAACAAAAGGTCCCAGCTGGGTCACTGAATATAAATAAACCAATGACATAATTTTTGTATTTTCTTCACTTTTTATTTGTGGCTCTTGACTTATTCACTTCTTAAGAATACCAAATCTGACTAACATTCATTAATAGAAAAACTTAGTTGGAAGAACAGTTCCTTGAAAGTCTTTGGTCTGATCAGAGGAAAGAAATAAAAGTACTCAGGAAGGAGTTATCTAAATTTGAGATATTTTACAACAGAGAGAACAGTAATTTCATGAAATACTGTACTTACTTGCAATATGCAGTCACTTGGTCTGAGAAACAAAGTGTTCAACCTCTTAAAAATGCAAGAATGTTTAAAAACAATTAGCAAGAATCCTAGATAAGGAACACCAGTTAAACATCACTATTTCTCCAATTTCTCAGATAGGTGGTGCCTAATAATTGGTTAGGAAAAAAACCTACTAAATCACTCTTTGGTTTTGTCAATTTACAATTGATAGAAAGCATCTGTACTTTTAAAAAACAAGAATCGTTCTCCAAGGGAAATTAGTACTTACTTGATAGTCATTTCTCTTAATATTTGGAACATCCATGTTGTGAGTAGAAGGGCAAATATCTTCATATTTTTTGCCCGTGAAAATATCAATTCCAACAAGGTGAACCTAAACAGAGGGCAACAGGAGACCTGTTCATTCTCTGCCAAGTGTATCACTCATTGCATACACAGGAGTACAATACCAATACTTATTATGACAGATTCTTTCTCCTCCTGCCAGGGTCATCTAATTTTACTTTCTTACAAAAAACAAAAAGCCATGGTGTTAACAGAATTGAGACACATCAAAAAACTAAATGGTATCATGACAGGTCAAGACCCAGTATAACAGAAAATCGAGTAATCTAAATTGTGAAAGTATATGACAAAGATGAAGTTAGGTTTCTAAGAATTGTTAAAAGAGGTTTTCACAAAGGTAAACGGAATAGATCCTCTAGGCCAGTAGGATTCGGGGAGACTCAGTTCCCAATGAAACATGACAAGCCCCCCAGAAAGACGTGTACCTGTAAGTATTCAAGGTAACAGCTGACCACCCAATAACTACGGAAACAAACAAACAAAAATTGCTTATTACAAAACGTGAAGTATAGAAATGTCAGGATCTGTAATGGAATACGAGTGATGAAAATGCCAACGCCGAGGCCACAGCCCGACTTGGAAGGGCGCTTACCTTGGCATGGCCGTGCTTGCCGGTTTTGGAAGTTGACATCTCCACTATTTTGCATGGTCGTCCTTTCAGCACCACAAAGCCGTTTTTGCGCAGGGCCGAGCACTGCATAGGGTAAGTGCTGGATGCCCCGGCGTCTCCAGTGGTGAAATCAATTTCATCTGCCATGGTGGGCTGGGGAGATGACTGTTCTTCCGAGGGAACTACGCAAAAAGTTTGTGTTTGCTTTTTAATAACCAGCATGCCGGCAGGGAAACGTCTTATTTGCGACAGACAGGTTATGTGCTAAGATTCACTGGCTGTCATTTTTGCATTTGCACGACACCCACCCAAGACTAGTGGGCACTTTTCTAAACTCTGGCCTCTACAAACTTTTCCAGCCATCGGGAGGGGGTTGCGGGTGGGAAAGGAAAACCCCGAGGAGCTCACATCCCGCCTGGGGCGTTCACCCGAGAGCTGGGGGCAGGCAGCAGGTCCCCGCCCTGCTGCCCCACCGCAGAAACCCGCGACCTTCCCGCACCGCGCCGCGCCTGCACGCCCGCTGCTCGGCGCCCAGCCCAAGGCCGCACGGCCCCGGGAACCATGCAGGTCGACACGACGTGGTCAGCAGCACCTGGCCCTGGGGCAGCCGGCGCGCACCCCGCACGCCGCCGCCCCAGTCACCCAGGCATCCCCTGTTCTGCAGGCAAAGCCCGGCCCGGCCCGGCCCGGCTCCTCAGGGGCCTGAGCCCCGGCAGGTCTCGCGCTCGCCTCCATTCCCCCATCCACCTTTCCTTCTCCTCTCGGCCGGGGCTCGCTCCGGCTCCCTCTGCTGCCCTCCCTCGCTCTGGGACCAGCACGAGTCAGCTTTTCCCCAGGTCTTCACCTTTCAGCTTTCAGCCGGCAACCCGGACTTTCGCCTGCGCATCCGCGCCGGTACCTCAGCGCTGCGGCGGCGGCGGCGGCAGTTCCAAGACACGGGGCGGGGCCGCCACACTTTCCACACCCCGGCCGCCCCGCCTTTTCCCGCCCTCATCCCAGCCCCACTTCCGGGATAGGCCCCGAGGCGTCACAGGCACCGCCTTCCAAGGCTACTATTGGCTACGGCGTTCCCAAGGCTCCGCCCAGTCACGTGAAGCGCGCCCTGGCAACCCCACGTGCTGCGGATTAGTGCACTTCCGGCGTGCGGAGCGCTTCCAAAGGTACGGTTGCCGAGGTTAAACTCGCAGGCCGGAAAGCTTGTCCCCTCTAACTTGTAGGTTCGTGGCGGTCGGCTCGCAGTCGGCGTTGCCGGCAGCCAAGCCGCGCGCCCTGTAGTCCCTGTCCTCTGTTGTGTGGCGGCCGAGTTCACCAAGGGTTCCGCGAGGCTGTGGAGAGGACTTCGGGTTAGGGCTTCTGGTACAACTTGCAGCTCTCCTTGGAGTTCACGCCTAGCTTATTCCTGGAGGCAGAGGCTAAGTGCGGTATTTAAGTCCGTGGCTCCCCACTGCAGATTCTGCTGGAGACTCCTGCCACCCCGTGATGAGGGTCTGGTGGCGACTGCCCCTGGCCGGGCTCCTAGGAGTGGGCGGTGGACTGAGCGGCCTGCCCCGCACACCAGAGGCCGGAAGAACGTGGGGGCGAGGAGGGCTCGCTCCCGCCGGATTGTGCCGTCAACAGCCCTTCTTTCCTCCTGGCTTTGGTATTTCTGGGAGTTTGGAATTTCTCTCCACACCACATTGGAGCGGTTGAGTGGTCTTCAGAATCCACCGAGCGCCCATGGACTTGAATAGAAGTAAAGACAAGCTTTCTCAGGCTATGCGCTGTGCTCTTCACGGTTCCATTTCACAAACTGCTCACATTCGCTACCCTGGAGGTGACCTAGAAAGGTACTTTCCACTCCAACTCCAATTTATGTATTCCTATCAATAGTCCCGTATAGTTGCTATATGACTACATTTTACATGTATGTATTTCACATGTGTTGTCTAATTTAACTTTTATTATAAGCAAGTGATTTCCCATAAACCCAGCCTCTAACTAGTATATGAATGAGCAAGATTGGAACTCTGGGTTCTTGAGTTTAATTTGTTTTACCTGACACCACCTAAGCTTTCCCTATTGTTACTAGAATGATCGGTAGTACGGCAGGTTACTTAGGCAGCTAGTCCAAAATTTGTTAAATCTTCACTGCTTATCTTTTAAACCCCAGGTTTGTATAATTTAAAATAAAATGGATGCTTTTTGGTTCTTAGTTTTGAAAAAGATTGGCAGATAACCACCGCTATAATCCAGACAGTGACTATTTCCCTCATTCCAAAAGTTTCCTCCTGCCATTTGTATTTAGCCCCCTCCCCCAACACCTAGTCCCTGGCATCCATTAACAGCTGTTTTATTTGCATTTTTAGTTACGAAAACAGGCCAGAGAAAAGTAATTTGTCGTAAATTACACAGCTAGCAAGTCAGAGAGCCAAGACTGAAATCTAGGCAGTTTGGCCCCAGAATCACTGATCTAACTACCATCACATAAGATTTGGCTCTTGAATTTTTCGGGTATCCCCATTCTTGTAAGGTCAATCAGCTACCTAATGTTTACAAAAGAGGCTTATGAATCTACCAGCCCAGAGAATCAAACACACCTGAACAAATCTTAGCCTGTTCATCCGTTTTCTTGTTTTAAAATTTAAAATTCTCTTGCTTTCAATTACCTAATCCCATCTGAAGCAGCTGTCTGGTCCCAGAAGTTGTAAAACTCTTCGCATCCTTTAAATTCTTTAAATTGTTCTGTGGCGACAGCTACCAGTTTCCCTCAACTAGAACTTCATTTGCACTGAGTGTACAGTGCAGGAGATAATTTCTTCATATTTCTTCAGCTCTTTCACCACTGCATAACATAGACTACTTTGTTTCACTTTTGTAATATGAACTTGAAATATATCATTGTCTTTGACCCCATCTTGGCACTATCCAGTTCTTGGTAACCACATTCGCATGATAACGTGTTCCTTGTAACTCTGGTAAATTGATAGGGATTCTTTGATTGCAAGCAAAAGAAACTGCTCTCCTTTTTTTTTTTTTTTTTTTAAGTTAAGCAAAACTGGAATTTAAGGGAATAGTATGAAGAAGCTGCCACAACTGAAGGAAGAGGGAAGACTTGTATAGAAAGGAAACAAGCAGCTCTGGACATCTTGATAACAAAAAACGACTCTATCATTGGAATAAAGAAATTTAAATGGTTTGGGATGACGTGATTGTTCCTGAGTGGGTAAATGTGTTTTAACTTTGGATAAATTCAGAGCTAAATGTACAAATAATGAAATAGGGTATCCTATGGGTTTAATATTTTCCATTAAATAATTAGTACAGGGGCTGGTGTTGTGGATATCACGTTCAGCTGCCACCTGCAATGCCAGCATCTTACATGGTCATTGGTTCATGTCTGGCCACTCCAATTCCAATCCAGCTCTCAGCTATACACTTTGGAAATCAGCAGAAAATGGCCCAAGTATTGGTGCCTCTGCCACCCATATGGGAGACCTGGATGAAGCTCCTGCCTTCTGGCTTCAGCCTGGCTCAGTTCTGGCCACTGTGGCCATCTGGGGAGTGAACCAGTGGATAGAAGATTCTCTCTTGATGTACAATTTGGGACATGCTTAATTGGACTTGCCCCAAATGGCAGAGTTAGAAACATGCCAGGGGATTCCAATTTAATCCCATCAAGGTGACATGTACCAATGCCATCTCACTAGTCCAAGTGATCAAAGGGATAACATAAATAAGACTAGTATCTGCAAATACTAACTGATAGAATAAAAATGGGAGAGAATGATCCAACATGGAAATTGGGATACACAGCAGACTCATAGAATGGCAGATGTCCTAAACAGCACTCTGGCCTCAGGATCAGCCCTTAAGGCATTCGGATCTGGCTGAAAAGCCCATGAGAGTATTTCAGGCGTGGAAAGCCAAGACACTCTAGCAAAAAAAAAAAAAATGAAATGACCTAAATGAAAGATCTCTGTGAGTGAGATCCCAGTGGAAAGAACAGGCCATCAAAGAAGGAGGTACCTTTCTCTGAAGGGAGGAGAGAACTTCCACTTTGACTATGACCTTGTCTAACTATGATCAGAGTTGGCGAACTCAAAAGGCTTCCATAGCCTTGGCAACTCATGACAAGAGCCTAGGGTGATTACTGACGCCATAAACAAGAGTGTCAATTTGTTAAGTCAACAACAGGAGTCACTGTGCACATACTCCTCATGTAGGATCTCTGTCCTTAATGTGCTGTACATCGTGATTTAATACTATAACTAGTACTCAAACAGTATTTTTCACTTTGTGATTCTGTGTGGGTGTAAACTGTTGAAATCTTATTATATGCTAAATTGATCTTCTGCATATGAAGATAATTGAAAATGAATCTTGATGTGAATGGATGGGGAGAGGGAGTGGGAGAGGGAAGAGTTGTGGGTGGGAGGGAAGTTATGGGGGGGGGGAAGCCATTGTAATTCCTAAGCTGTACTTTGGAAATTTATATTTATTAAATAAAAGTTAAAAAAAAAATTCTCTCTCCCTGTGTGTGTGTGTTTGTGTGTGTGTTGTATCTCTCCCTCTGTCTCTGTAACTCTTTCAAGTAAGGAAATAAATTTTAAAAAATCGGTAAGGTTTGATTTCAATTAGTTGTGATATTTAAGATAAATTAGAATATTAGAGCAAAGATATGCCTGGAGATCATAATTTAAATATTTAATTTGGGTAATTTTATTAAATTTGTAGTTTTAAGTTAAAATTTCTTAATCTTTTATTTTGATTTTTTAATTTTAATTAGTTTTTAGCAGATTCAATGTGATTCATAGATACAATTCTAAGAACTTAATGATATTCCCTCCCACCTCCCATTCCCTCTTT
Organism: Lepus europaeus; assembly: GCF_033115175.1. Classification (NCBI taxonomy): domain Eukaryota; kingdom Metazoa; phylum Chordata; class Mammalia; order Lagomorpha; family Leporidae; genus Lepus; species Lepus europaeus. Next base: position 109,521,854 of record NC_084828.1, on the reverse strand, counting down.
CCCTCCTACCCTTCTTCCTCTTCCCTTTGTTTCTTAGTTTTTGAGATAACATTTTAAATTTACATTACAATAAAAAGACTTAATACTTCACCAAATAAGAAGTTTAACAAGTAAAAAGCAAAAGACACTGGTTTGGTGAGAATATAGACAGCGGCTATAAACAATAATTGAATGGAAAAATGAGCATTTCACCCACATACAGTGAGTTTTAAAGTAATCACAGATCATTGAAATGATAATAGCATAACATTCTTAACCATTGGTTTGACAAAGGTATAAAACAAAGTTTCACAAAACTATATTTGAAGCAATACTGATACACACAAACATTTCTTTTTCTTTTTTGTTTGTTTTTAAAATTTTAGTTCCTACCTATAAGGGAGGACATATGGTATTCATCTTTCTGGGTCCAGCTTATTTCACTCAACATGATGTCCTTGAGTTGTGTCCATTTTGCTATAAATTGTAGACTTTCATTCTTTTTTATAGATGAATAATATTCCATTGTGTATGTATATACCACATTTTCTTTATATATTCATCTGATGCTGGACACCTTGGTTGGCATGAACAGTACTGCTATAAACATGGTGCAGATTTCTCTTTGATAATACTATGTTGAAGTCGTTTGTGCATATAACCAGTGGTAAGATTGCTGGTTCATGTGGCAGACCTATTTCTATTTTTTTAAGAACTCTCTACATGTTTTCCACAGTGGCTGCACTAATTTACATTCCCACCAACAGTGTTTAAGTGTTCCCCTTTGTCCAAATCCTTGCCAGCATTTGTTAGTCTCTGTGTTTTGGATTTTAGCCATTCTGACAAGAGTGACATGTTATCTCATTGTGACTTTGATTTGCATTTCCCGATGGCTAGTTATGTTGAGCATTTTTTCATGTATTTGTTGTCCATTTGTGTTTCTTCTTTTGAGAACTACTGAAGTCCTTTGCCCATTTCTCAACTGGATTGGATGGTTTTTTTTGTTGAGTTTTTTTTTAAGTTGCTGGTATATTTGGGATGTTAATCTGTGTCATATAGGTGGTTTGCAAATATTTTTTTCCTGTGCTTCTTCCTGGTCTCTAATGAGGGTGCATGGGCTTAAGGAGTTGTGCAATCTTGTACTGCTTTTCCAGACCTTAGCAGAGAGTGGGATTGGAAGAGGAGCAGCTGGTACTGGAACCAGCACCCATATGGGATGCTGGCACCATAGGCGAAGGATTAATCTACTGCACCATGATGCTGGCCCCATGGATTGCTTTTCCTAATTCTTTAAAGAATGTCATTGGTATTTTGATAATTATTGCATTGAATCTGTAGATTGATTTAGATAGTATAGACATTTTATTGATATTGATTCTTCTGATTCTTGAGCAAGTAACATCTTTCCTTTTTTGTGTGTCCCTGATGATTTTTTTCATCAATGTTCGATAGTTTTCATTCTAGAGATCTTTCACATCTTTGGTTAAATTTATTCCTAAATATTTGATTTTTTTTGGCAATTGTGAATGGAATTTCTTTCTTGATCTCTCTTTCTTTGAGTTGATCATCAGCATACAAAAGGCTGCTCTTCTTTGTATGTTTATTTTGTAACTTGCAGCTTTATTGAATTGCTTTATGAATTCTAATGGCTTTTTGTGGAGTGTTTAGATTTTTCCATGTACGTCATGTCAACTGCAAATATGGATATTCTGACTTCTTTTCCAGTTTTTCTTTTTGTGAGACTTTATTTATTTGAAAGTCAGAGTCACAGAGAGGGAGAAGCTGAGGCAGAGAGACAGAGAGAGACAGAGAGAGAGGTTGATGTTCCATCTGCTAGTTAACCCCCCAAATGGAATGGCCAGGGCTGGGCCAGGCCAAAGCAAGGAGCCAGGAGGCTCCATACAAGTCTTCCATGTGGGTGGAGGGGCCCAAGCACTTGGGCCATCTTCCACTGCTTTCTCAGGCACATTAGCAGGGAGCTAGATTAGAAGTGGATTAGCCGGTACTTGAACCAGCACCCATCTGGGATGCTGGCACTGCAGGCAGCAGCTTTACCTGCAATGCCACAGTGCTGGCCCCCTCTTTTCCAATTTTGATGCCTTTTATTTCTTTCTCTTCCCTAATTACTCTTGCTAAGACTTCCAGTACTGTTCTGAATAAGAGTGGTGAAAGTGGACATCTTTGTGTTGTTCTAGGTCTGAGGGGGAAATGCTTTTAGTTTTTCCTAATTCAGTATGATATTAGCCATTGGTTTGTGATATATAGCCTTTAAAATTTTGAGGAATGTTCCTTCTATACCTAATTTGTAGAGGGTTTTTATCATGAAGGGGTGTTGAATCTTATCAAATGCTTTCTCTGCATCTATTTGATGAATATATGGTTTGGTTTTTATAATTCATTCTGTTGATGTGCTTTATGACATTTATTGATTTGTGAATGTTGAACCATCGTTGCATTTCTGGAATAAATCCCACTCAGTTGTGATGTTTGATCTTTTTGATGTGGTTTTGGATTAGATTTGCTAGTATTTTGTTGAAAATCTTTGCATATATATTCATTAAAGATATAGGTGTTGTAGTTTTCTTTTTGTGCTGTCTTTTTTTTTTTTTAAAAGATTTATTTTATTGGGCCGGTGCCGTGGCTCAATAGGCTAATCCTCCGCCTTGCAGCACCAGTACACCGGGTTCTAGTCCCGGTCGGGGCACCGGATTCTGTCCCGGTTGCCCCTCTTCCAGGCCAGCTCTCTGCTGTGGCCAGGGAGTGCAGTGGAGGATGGCCCAAGTCCTTGGGCCCTGCACCCCATGGGAGACCAGGAGAAGCACCTGGCTCCTGCCATCGGATCAGCGCGGTGCGCCGGCCGCAGCGCACCATCCGTGGCGGCCATTGGAGGGTGAACCAATGGCAAAGGAAGACCTTTCTCTCTGTCTCTCTCTCACTGTCCACTCTGCCTGTCAAAAATAAAAAAAAAAGATTTATTTTATTTATTTGAAAGACAGAGTTACAGAGAGATGTAGAGACAGAGAGAGAGAGGTCTTCCATCCTCTAGTTCACTCCCCAGATGGCCGCAATGGCTGGAGCTAGTCTGATCTGAAGCCAGGAGCCAGGAGCTTCTTCTGGGTCACCCATGTGGATGCAGGGGCCCAAGGACTTGGGCCATCCTCCACTGCCCTCCTAGGCCATAGCAGAGAGCTGGATTGGAAGTGGAGCAGCCGGGACTAGAACCGGCACCCATATGGGATGCCAGCGCTTCAGACCAGGGCGTTAACCTGCTGTACCCCATGTGCTGTCTTTTGTTTGGTTTTGTTATCAAACTAATGCTGGCCTCATAAGAAATAATTTGACAGAGTTCCATCCTGTTCAATATTGGAATCGTTATTGAGTATGGAATAGTTAAGAGTATTGAAGTTATTTCCACTTTGAATGTTTTGTAGAATTCAGTAGTAAAGCAGTCAGGTCCTGAGATTTTCCTTGATGGAAGACTTGATTACTGCTTCAATCTCATTGCTTGTTATGGGTCTGTTTAGTTTGTCTATATCTTCTTGATTTAATCTTGGTAGGTTATAGGAATCCAGGAATTTATCCATTTCTTCAAAATTTTCCAGTTTATTAGCATATAGTTCTTCATAGTAGTTCATTATGAGCCTTTGTATTTCACTTACTAATCTTTTAAATAATATTAGGGCCAGCGCCGCGGCTCACTAGGCTAATCCTCCGCCTTGCGGCGCCGGCACACCGGGTTCTAGTCCCCGTCGGGGCACTGGATTCTGCCCCGATTGCCCCTCTTTCAAGCCAGCTCTCTGCTGTGGCCCGGGAGTGCAGTGGAGGATGGCCCAAGTCCTTGGGCCCTGCACCCCATGGGAGACCAGGAGAAGCACCTGGCTCCTGCCATCGGATCAGCACGGTGCGCCGGCCGTAGCGCGCCAACCGTGGCGGCCATTGGAGGGTGAACCAACGGCAAAAGGAAGACCTTTCTCTCTGTCTCTCTCACTGTCCACTCTGCCTGTCAAAAAAAAAAAAAAAAGAAAGAAAAGAAAAAAAAAGAATAAATAATATTAGAATACATAGAAGAAGTTAAGACTCACCATGTTTTAAAAAGCTAAATTTATTAGATTTATAAGAACTACATTCATCTTTGGAGAGGTCTTATTTATAAGACTGTTGATGTGCTTAAAAAGAAAAGAAGGTATTGAACTTTTAAATATAATCTATAATGTTTAAGAGAGGTAACTAGGACAGAGCATTAGTTAAAAGCTTGCTTGCTTAAAGTTGATCGTAATGATGTGCTATATTTGTAAGTAGAATGATGAGATTCATAATTTAAATTTAAGGAAGATCCCTAGAAGGAAATGTGAATCTATTAGAAGATAGGAAGAACAACTAAAATGATAACTGAGTTTTAAGATGATATATTTTCTTTTTTTCCCCAGAAACCTTTTATTAAGGAATACAATCTTCATGCATTTCATAAGTACAACTTTAGTAGCATAATATGTCTTCCCACCATACCCGCCTTTCATCCACACTCCCAACCCTCTTCCTCCCTCTCCTATTCCCATTCTTTTTTTTTTTTTACTAAGATCTAATTTCAGTTAACTTTATATGCATATGACTAGCTCAATACTAAGTAAAGAGTTCAATAAATAATAATAATAATAATAAAAAAAAAAACCCTGTCCCTCAACAGTGGAGACAAGGGCTGTTTAAAGGCATTGATTCCCAAAGTGTCAATTTCAGAGATAGCCTTTTAGGTGATCTATTAGTTATTACAGGTCACGGAGAGCATATGGTATCTGTCCCTTTGGGACTGGCTTATTTCACCGAGTATGATGTTTTCCAGTATTACCCATCTTGTTGCTAATGACCGTATTTTTTTTTTTTTCGTTTGTTTAACCACTGCGTAGTATTCCGTAGTGTACATATCCCATAATTTCTTTATGCAGTCTTTAGTTGACGGACATTTGGATTGATTCCATATCTTAGCTATTGTGAATTGAGCTGAAATAAACATGGAGGTACAGATAACTCTTTCATATGCTGATTTCATTTCTTTTGGGTAAATTCCAAGGAATGGGATGGCGTAGGTCTATATTCAGATTTCTGAGGTATCTCCATACTGTCTTCCATAGTGGCTTTACCAATTTACATTCCCACCAACAATGGATTAGAGTACCTTTTTTCCCCACATCCTTGCCAGCATTTGTTGTTTGTTGATTTCTGTATGAAAGCCATTCTGATGGGGTGGGTTAAACCTCATTGTGGTTTTGATTTGCATTTCTCTGACAGCTAATGTTCTTGAGCATTTTTTCATGTATCCACTGTCCATTTGGATTTCCTCTTTTGAAAAATGTCTTTTTAAGTCCTTTTCCATTTCTTAACTGGGTTGTTTGTTTTGTTGTTGTTGAGTTTCTTGGTCTCTATATATTCTGGTTATTAATCCTTTTCAGTTGCATAGTTTGCAAATAATTTCTCCCTTCTGTCAGTTGCCTCTTCATTTTGCTGAGTGTTTCTTTGCAATACAGAAGCTTCTCATTTGTTGTAATCCCATTTGTCAATTTTGGCTTTGATTGCCTGTGCTTCTGAGGTCCTTTCCAAGAACTCTTTGCTTATGCCAATGTCTTACAGGGTTTTCCCAATGTTCTCTAATAATTTGATCGTATTGGTCATAGAGTTAGGTCTTTAATCCATTTTGAGTGGATTTTTGTGTAAAGTGTAATATAGGAGTCTTGCTTCACACTTCTGCTTGTGGAAATCCAGTCTTCCTAGCACGTTTTGTTGAAGAGACTGTCCTTCCTCCAGGGATTGATTTTAGCTTCTTTGTCAAAGATAAGTTGGTTGTAGAATCTTGGGTTGATTTCTGACATTTCTATTCTGTTCCATTGGCCTATCCATCTGTTTTTTTTACTAGTAAATATACTAGGTAGGCTGTTTTGATTATAACTGTCCTGTAGTATGTCTTGAAATCTGGTATTGTGATGCCTCCAGCTTTTTTGTTGTTGTTGTTTAAGATCACTTTAGCTATTCAGGGTCTCCTGTGTTTCCCTGTGAATTTCAGCATCATTTTTTTCTATATTTGAGAAGAATATACTTGGTATTTTGAATTTTAATGCATCTAATCTGTAAATGATAGTATGGGCATTTTGATGATACTGATTCTTACAATCCGTGAACATGGAAGATTTTCTCCCTTTTTTTTCAGATGTCGTCTTCTATTTCTTTCTTTTTGTACTTGTCATTGTAGAGAATTTTGACATCTTTGGCTAAGGTTATTCCAAGGTATTTAAGGTTTTTTTTTGTATTATTGTGAATGGGATTGACCTTAGAAGTTCTTTCTCAGCCAAGGCATTGTCTGTGTTTACAAAGGCTATTGATTTTTGTATGTTGAATTTATCACCAGCCAGTTTTCAAACTCTTTTATGAGTTCAAATAGTCTCTTAGTGGATTCTTTTGGATCTCCTCTGTATAGGATCATGTCATCTGCAAGTATCAATGGTTTGACTTCCTCCTTCCCAATTTGTATTCCTTTGATTTCTTTCTTTCCTAATGACTCTGGCTAAAACTCCAGGATGTATTGAATAGTAATGCTGAGAGTGGGCATCCTTGTGTCAGTCTGGATCTCAGTGGGAGTGCTTCCAACTTTTCCCCATTCAATAGGACATTGGCCATGGGGTTTTCATAAATTGCCATGATTGTGTCAAGGACTGTTCCCTCTATATCCAGTTGCTTAAAGTTTTTGTCACAAAAGGATGTTATATTTTACCAAATCTTTTCTCTGCATCTATTGAGATAATCATATGGTTTTTGTTCTTCATTTTGTTAATGTGGTGTAGTACATTTATTGATTTGCAAATGTTGAACCATCTGTGCATTCCAGGGATAAATCCCATTAGTACAATATTATCACTACAGTAGAGAATTTATTCAGATTTTATCTATTTTTTCTATTCCTTTTTTCTGTTCCAAGATAGAATTCTTGGTACTACAGCATTACATTTCATTAGTCTACTACTACATGTAGCGCTTTCTAAATGTTTTCTTCTAGTATAGAGCATTCATCTGTGGATCTTGGCTGCATAGATAATAATTATCATGATATGTTAATTGTGATTTTCTATTTCTCTTATCTTTTCTGCATTTATTGCTTGAAAGCCTTCTATAAAGATTCTCTCTGTGTCTCTTTCCTTCCCACTCTCCCTGCCTCATGTATGTCAATATAAACTCAAGGATTTTTTTTTTTTTTGGTGCATAGTCCAACACTGTCATTATTTATTTTGCTATTCAGAGTGTTCCAGCTTTGGCCATTGGGATCTTATATCCTTTTGATGTGTCCCTATTCCCTCATTCTTTCTGTGTAGGGATATTTCATTGTGATTTTAGTTTGAATTTACCTAATAACCAGTGATGTTAAGCATCTTAACATACAGTTGTTTGTATATGAAGCATGCACTCAGATCCATTGTCTCAATTTTTATTCTGTTGTTTCTTTCTTTGACAGTAAAATCACCAATCAATCCTGACAACAAAGCAACAGCAGTCATTTATTGGATGGTAACTATGTGCTAGGTGCTGCGCCAAGCATGAGCTCGTTTAGTCCTGAGGTAGGTGCTGTTATTACCCATCTCTTATGAAGGAGGACATTGTGCCTCAGAAAAATAAAGTGATATGTTCCTAATCTCACTGCTTGGAGGTAGGGAGACTAGATTTGGGATTTGGGCTGTTTGAAGCTACTGTTCTTACTCTGTGGGTTAGACTGCCTCTCGCAAGGCCTGCCAGTCACCCTGCTTCTCAACCTTGATTCATGTGTTCTAGCATATTTTTTCTAATCCTGGTTCCCCAAAGACTTGCCTCCTCTTCTGTCTCTGGGGCCCTCCTTCATGAGGGCCTGTTTCCCTAATGACTATACATTCATGGGCCCCACAGGGTTAACATAGCTCCTCTTCCCCCTGTATACCTCGTGACCAATTTTAATATTCTTGTGTTTCAAGAAAGAATATCAGTACAAATTGGAAATTCAAAATAAATATTCAAGGTGATGGATATGCTAACCACCCTTATCCAATCACCTCATTATGCACATATGCATTAAAATGCTACATGGCACCACACAAACATGCACAAAACCTATGTCAAAAATAAAATCAAAGAACAAGAGAAAATAAAGAGAAGAGTCAAATGCTGCAACCATATAAATCTCAAATTACTTAGGGCTGGAAGAGGCCTTAAGACATCATTTAAAGAAGCTTCCTACTTTCAACCAGTATTGTTTGCCACGTTTTGCACATAAGAAAATTGTGGTTGCACAGCAGTATTAAGGGTCATTCCATGAATTAGTGGCCAAGATGAGACAAGAACCTAACATCTGACGCACACTCAACACACTAGAGGAAGCTTGTGGCTGCTCTCATCACCCCATGAGTGTTCTGATGGAGTTTCTTAGAAACAAAACTTTCATTGGGAAGGACAAGAAATTTTTAAGCAACTATAGCCTATTAAGAAAGGCTCCTTTGGGAATTGTTCTCTCTCTGATGTACCTTCACTCTATTTTTTTTTAATTAAAAAAATTATTGACACATAGTAATTGCACACTTCTGTGGGGCACAGTGCAACATCTCAACACATGTACAGTGTGCAATGTTAGATCAGGGCAATTAGCACAGCTGTCATCTCAAATAGTTTCCTTTTCTATGTTTTGGGAATATTTGGAATCTTCTCTAGCAGCTATTTTGAAATAGTCAACTAATTGTTGTCAATTACAGTTATCCTATGATGCTACAGAACATTAGAAGTTATTCTTCCTTTCCAGTTGCACCTCTCTATCCATTAACATCTTTTTGGTAAACTCTCTTTTATTTTCTTCTTCTATGAGATCAACTTTTTTGGGTTCCAAATGTAAGTGAGAAAATAGTGAAGATGATAAATTTCAATCTTTTTATGGCTGAATGATCTTTCATTGTGTGTTTATACTACATTTACTTTAACCATCTGTCTATAGAGGCTTTGGTTGATTCCATACCCTTACAGCACTATTTTGAATAGTACTGCAATAAGTATGTGAGTGCAGGTGTTTCTTCAATGCAAGTGATTTCAAAACCAGTGGAGATATACCCAGTATTGGTATTATTAGATCACGTGGCATCTAGTGGCATCTCTACTGTTTTTCATAATGGCTATAATATTTTCCATTCTCATCAGTAGTGTATGAGAGTTCCCCTTTATCTGCATCCTTGCCAGTATTTGTTATATTTTGTCATTTTGGTAACAGCCATTCAAACTTGGGTGAAATATCTCATTACAGTTTTGATTTTCATATTCCTGATGATTAGTGATGTTGAGCATTTCTTCATATACATTTTAGCCCTTTGTGTATCTTCTTTTGAGAAATGTCTATTCAGGTTGTTTGTCTATGTTTTTAAATCAGAATATTTGTTATTTTTATGTTGAATTGAGTCCCTTATGTAATATGGATATTAAACTCTTGTCACATGAATAGTTCATAAACATTTCCCCCTACTTTGTTGGCTCTTGTTTTCACTCTGTGTTTTCTTGGCTGTCCAGAAACTTTTTAGTTTGATAAGCTACCATTTGTAATTTTTGCTTTTATTGCTGTGCTTTTTGGGTCAAATCCCAAAATCTTTGTCCAGATCAATATCCTTAAGTGTTTCCCCTGTATTTTCTTCTAGGAGTTTAATAATTTTGAGTCTTATACATAAATATTTAATATATTTTGAATTGATTTCTGCATATGGTGAGAGATAGCATTCTAGTTTCTTTTGTGTGTGGATACCCAGTTTTCCTAGTACCATTTAGTGAAGAGACCTTCCTTTGTCCAGTATCTGTTCTTGGTGTCTTTGTTGAAAATCAACTGACTATAAATATGTGGGCTTACTTCTGTGTTTTCCATTATATTCCACTGGTCTGTGTGTTTTTATTAAGCACCATGTTGTTTTGGTTACCATAGCTTTGTATTATGTTTTGGATTTTGGATTCAAATACTGGATTGGAATGCCTCCAGCTTGGCTCCTTTTTTTTTTTTTTTTTTTTTTTTTTTTTTTTTTTTTTTTTTTTTTGCAGGACTGCTTTAGCTATTCTGGGTCTTTTGTAGGAATTTTTTTTCTATTTCTGTGGAAAATGTTATTGGTATTATAAAAGGAATTGCATTGAATGTGTAGATTCCTTGGATAGTATGATTTTTTAAGAATATTAATTGTGGTGTGGGCATTGTGGCACAGCAGATTAAGCCACGACTTGGGATACCTATATCACATATTGGATCAAATCCCATCTGTACTTCTGATCCAGCTTCCTGCTGATGCTCCTGGAAGGCAGCAGATAATGGGTTCTTGCCCCTGCATGAGAGACCCAGATGGAGGTCCTGGCTTCTGGCTTCAGCCTGGCCCGGCCACAGCTGTTGTAGGCATTTGGGGAGTGAACCAATGGGTGGAGGATATCACTCTGTCTCTGTCACTCTGCCTTTTGAATACATAAGCAAATATATACAAAAATCTTATTATTTTATTTAATAAATATAAATTTCCAAAGTACAGTTTATGGATTACAATGGGTCCCCCCCCCCAATAATTTCCCTCCCACTCTCACCCCTCCCATCTCCTGCTCCCTCTCCCATTCCATTCACATCAAGATTCATTTTCAACTCTCTTTATATACAGAAGATCAATTTAGTATATATTAAGTAAGGATTTCATCAGTTTGCACCCACACAGAAACACAAAGTGTAAAATACTATTTCAGTACTAGTTATAGCATTACTTCACATTGGACAACACATTAAGGACAGATCCCACATGAGGAGTAAGTACACAGTGACTCATGTTGTTGACTTAACAATTTGACACTCCTGTTCATGGCCTCAGTAATATCCCTAGGCTATAGTCATGAGTTGCCAAGGCTATGGAAGCCTTTTGAGTTTGCTGACTTCAATCTTATTCTGACAGGGTCATAGTCAAAGTGGAAGTTCTCTCCTCCCTTCAGAGAAAGGTACCTCCTTCTTTGATGACCTGTTCTTTCCACTGGGATCTTACTCGCGGAGATCTTTCATTTAGGTTTTTTTTTTTTTTTTTTTTTTTTTGCCAGAGTGTCTTGGCTTTTCATGCCTAAAATACTCTCATGGGCTCTTCAGCCAGATCCGAATGCCTTAAAGGCTGATTCTGAGGCCAGAGTGCTATTTAATACATCTGCTATTCTATGAGTCTGCTGTGTATCCCGCTTTCCATGTTGGATCGTTCTCTCCCTTTTTGATTCTATCAGTTAGTATTAGCAGACACTAGTCTTGTTTGTGTGATCCCTTTGACTCTTAGACCTATCAGTGCGATCAATTGTGAACTGAAATTGATCACTTGGACTAGTGAGATGGCATTGGTATATGCCACCTTGATGGGATTGTATTGGAATCCCCTGGTACATTTCTAACTCCACCATTTGGGGCAAGTCCGATTGAGCATGTCCTAAATTGTACATCTCCTCCCTCTCTTATTCCCACTGTTATATTTAACAGGGATCACTTTTCAGTTAAAATTTAAACACCTAAGAATAATTGTGTGTTAATTACAGAGTTCAACCAATAGTACTAGAACAAAAAAAATACATCAACAGTCAGGACAAGGGCTGATCAAGTCACTGTTTCTCATAGTGTCCATTTCACTTCAACAGGTTTCCCCTTTGGTGCTCAGTTAGTTGTCACCGATCAGGGAGAACATATGATATTTGTCCCTTTGGGATTGGCTTAATTCACTCAGCATAATGTTTTCCAGATTCCTCCATCTTGTTGCAAATGACCGGGTTTCATTGTTTCTTACTGCTGTATAGTATTCTATAGAGTACATGTCCCATAATTTCTTTATTCAGTCTACTGTTGATAGGCACTTGGGTTGGTTCCAGGTCTTAGCTATTGTGAATTGAGCTCCAATAAACATTAATGTGCAGACAGCTTTTTTGTTTGCCAATTTAATTTTCTTTGGGTAAATTCCAAGGAGTGGGATGGCTGGGTTGTATGGTAGGGTTATATTCAGGTTTCTGAGGAATCTCCAGACTGACTTCCATAGTGGCTTTACCAGTCTGCATTCCCACCAACAGTGGGTTAGTGTCCCTTTTTCCCCACATCCTCTCCAGCATCTGTTGTTGGTAGATTTCTGAATGTGAGCCATTCTCACCGGGGTGAGGTGAAACCTCATTGTGGTTTTGATTTGCATTTCTCTGATGGCTAGTGATCTTGAACACATTTTCATGTGTCTGTTGGCCATTTGGATTTCCTCTTTTGAAAAATACCTGTTGAGGTCCTTGATGCAATCCCAAATGTTAATTTTGGCTTTGGCTGTGTTTCCAGGGTCTTTTCCAAGAAGTCTTTGCCAGTACCTATATCGTGCAGGGTTTCTCCAATGCTCTCTAATAATTTGATGGTGTTGGGTCATAGATTTAAGTCTTTAATCCATGTTGAGTGAATTTTTGTGTAAGGTGAAAGGTAGGGGTCTTGCTTCATGCTTCTACACGTTGAAATCCTGTGTCTCCATATGAATTTCACTTTCAGTCTGCATGCATCTTTGTTGGAAAGATGTGTTTCTTGTAAGCAGCAAAAAGATGGGTTTTGTTCCTTAACCCCATCAGCCAATCTGTGTCTTTTAACTGGACAGTTGAGGCCACTAATGTTCAATGTGACTATTTATAAGTAGCAACTTTTCCCTGCCATTTCCCAAAGATATTCTCTAACATATGCTTTGAGCTTCCTGTGATCTTTTGCTGTGATGACTGTGTTTCTGTGTGTAACACATCTTTAAGCATCTTTTGCAGGGCTGGACGAGTGGTGACAAATTCTTTTAATTTCTGTTTGCTATGAAAGGTCTTTATTTCACCTTCATTCACAAATGAGAGCTTTGCCGGATGTAATATTCTGGGCTGGCAGTTTTTCTCTCTTAGTCCCTGGGCTATGTCTTGCCATTCCCTTCTAGCTTGCAGGGTTTCTGATAAGTCTGCTGTGAGTCTAATTGGAGATCCTCTGAGAGTAATCTGACGTTTCTCTCTTGCACATTTTAGAATCTTTTCTTTATGTTTCACTGTGGTGAGTTTGATTACAACGTGTGGTGGTGAGGATCTCTTTTGGTCATGTTTACTAGGGGTTCTATGAGCTTCCTGTACTTGGATGTCTCTGTCCTTCTCCAAACCCGGGAAGTTCTCTGCTAGTATCTCACTGAAAATGCCTTCTAATCCTTTCTCTCTCTCCATGCCTTCAGGAACTCCTAGAACCCAAATGTTGGGTTTTTTAATAGTATCCTGTAGATTCCCAACATTATTTTTTTAGATTTCTAATTTCCTCTTCTTTTCTTTGGTTTGACTGTATACTTTCCTGTGCTCTGTCTTCTAAGTCCGATATTCTCTCTTCTGCTTCACTGACTCTGTTTTTAAGGCTCTTTAATGTGTTTGTCATTTGATCTATTGAATTCTTCATTTCATTATGATTTCTCTTCACTATCACAGTTTTTTGTTCTACTAGTTGTTTCATTTCATTTTGATTCCTCTTTAAGACTTCATTTTCACGAGAGAGATTTTCTATCTTGTCCATTAAGGATTTCTGTAGTTCAAGAATTTGTTTTTGAGAACTTCTTAATGTTCTTATCAATTTTTGAGATCTGCTTCTTGCATTTCTTCTATCTCATCATCTTCGTAATCTTGAATTGGGGTGTCTATTTCATTTGGGGGCGTCATAGTGTCTTCCTTGTTCTTGTTACCTCGGTTTTTGTGTTTGTTGTTTGGCATGTTGGAGATACTCTTTGGTTTCTTCACTGTGGTGTTTTTTCTTTTTATACTATGAGTCTAGATTGAGTGACTGTCTGCTTTTGATGGAGCCTTAGAGGCTTGACATGGGTGTGGCCTGAGAGCTCTGTTTGGTTCCTCAGGTTTGAGGGTGTGCCAAAGGTGACACTCCCAGGTTAGGCGTGGTAAATCTCTCTCTCTCTCTCTTTCTTTCTTCCTTCCTTCCTTCCTTCCTTTCTTTCTTTCTTTGATTCAAAAGGGAAGTAATTCCTCACAGCTGAACGGAATTGGAGGTAGTTAGCAGGGTAATGATATACCCACAGGAGCCAGAGATTGGAAGCTCTTTCCCAAGGACTACACAGGGAATCTGTGCTGCCCTCAGTGTGGGCTCCAATTCTCCTACAGTGTCCCACTGGGTTGCCAAGGTTACCGAATTGTAGAGTCTCCGGAGAGTACTCACGTGAATTCGGTGAGTTCTCTCCCCCACCGTCTCTCTTTTCTCAGTCTGAGTTCATTAGCACCACACATTCATTAGGTCCTAATCTCCTGTTATTTCACCCCCCCCCCCTCAGAGCCAGGTTTTTCTGCTAGGCTCAGGGCCGGTGTAGACCTGAGGTTGCCCTGCTTATGACATATGTCCAAAATGGCACCTGCCCTTTGTTTGCTCGCCTTTGAGAGGTGAGCGGGGAGAAACTCGTGTCCGAATCGGTCACTTTTTTTTTTCTCTCTCTCTTCTAGTTAGCCTGATGAACTTTTCCCCACGGGGTTTCAATCCTCGTTCCCTCTAGTCTCCTCTTTCCGCTTTCCCACCGGTGTCTCGGGCTATTGAGGTTCAGCTCACCTTGTGTTCCAGTGCTGGTGTGTTGAGTCTGTCGCTGGTGTTCCAAACTTGGGCTCCCACGCTCTCCACGCAGGTCCACTTGGAATCACTAGTTCCAGAAGAGTTTCCTCTGCTGTTTCTTCCCCTACTCTTCCTTGAACCTGCAGTAACTCCACTTTTATTAAACTGTCTCTCCCCGGACTATCAGTGTGCTCCCTTCCTATTCTGCCATCTTGCCTCCATTGTCTCTTCCTTTCACTTTTAATGAGTGGTTTTTGTAGTAAAATGATGTTTCCTGAAGATGCGTCTTTGCTTATGAATTTGTTAGGCTGTTTTTGTTTTAATTGCAGTTGGATGCTGTAATATAATCTCCCTATATCTTCTTTCACAGTGATTGATGATAGTGGCAGTAATGGTAGGGGTTCCTGCTCCCAGTTCCAGCTGGTGTACATCTTGCAGTGGCCCATAGGGTAGGGTCTAGTGTTATGGGTGTGTATGAACTCAGTCCACCCTGGAAAGGTTGCTTGGGTACCTTTACTGGCTGGGGCATGGCTGAGGTCATGACAATGGCTTGCTGAATTCCACAGGGGTACATGGGTCTCCACAATGCCAGCCCAGGTTTCTGTAAATATCATGGCACCCACTAGCTTCCTCTTCCAAATAATTACTCTCTCCATGTTATGCTTCCAGGGGTTAGGGAAAGAATGGAGTGAGAAATCCTTTGGCTACCTACACCATGATGCTAGATCACACCTAGGGCCCACCCATTGGTCAAGACTAGTGAAGCGTGGGATAGGATCAAGGCCCACTTTGCTATGGACTGTCTGATGCTGAGATAAACTTATGGCCTGAGCCTATTGCAACCAACCACAGGTGATACTGACAGGGCTATAAGTCCAATTAGCTTGAGTCACAGGTCTCCACTTGGGACTGGGGTAAGTCCAGAGGCTCCATTTGTAGTCACTGACATGTGGACATAAACTGTTAGTATCTGCTGTGTAATGGTTTCACCAGTTCAAGTTGTAATCCTCTGCTCATTTTGGTGCCTTATTCCCAAGAGGCTGGGGACCATTAATTTGCTATGTGCTCATGTTTGTGGTAAGGATGGTTAAGGTCCTTAGGTCTTCCAGGCTGATCCCAAACAGAGTTGCACGTGAGTCTTGTAGCCACAGAGTTCTGCACTATTATGAGGATATACACCAAAACCACACAAGGCTGAGAGTGATACAGGCTGAAACACTTGTCTGTCCTGTTGAGGCACTGGTCTCTACCTGTTGCCAAGGCAGGTTTAGAGGTTCCATCTGTGACGACTGGTCTGGGAGTAGGGATTTCTGATCTCTATTCGGTGCTAAGTCTCACTGCAGTGGGATTGACACCAAAGCTCACTTTCATGTCCTAGTCTTCCTGTGGTTAAAGCATTATTCTGTGCTGTTCACCTGAGATCGGGGGAGAGGTGGTGGAGGCTTCTTATGGTGACGCTTACCTGAGTCTCACAATCACCAGTCCCCATGCAGTTTTGGGGTATATGCCAGGCCTTTGTGATGCTGGTTCTGATATAGGCCAAAATGAGTCTGTCTCATTGTTGCATAGGTCATTACATATTGCTGGGTCCAGTCTAGAGGTCCTGTGTGCTAGCACTGGCCTGGAAAATAGAAGTCTTTGTGCTTTATTGGGTGGTGGATCTCACCACTGCATGCCTAGTACTGAGCTTCAAAACACAAACTCCTAACTCACTTTCCAGCCCTACTCCTTAGCGGTTAGAGTTTTATTCCATTGTCTGGTAGAGGTTGAGGGAGGAATGGTGGAACTGATCACTTGGCCACCTGGCTTAGGGTCCCAAGACTCAGTCTGTAGGTACTGATCTCAGGGCAGAGGTCTTGGGGTCCTATCTAACTCTAGGCTTCAGTGTAGCAGGCCTGATACTGGGTTTCAAGCCCGAGGTTTGACCTTAATTCCCTCTCTCTTCCTCAAATGGGACATGTCTCTTGACAATGCACTATGACGCTGAGGGAGGGATAATGTAGCAAATCTTTTCTTCTCATATTCTCCAATGTATTGTCATCTCTTATTATTGTACTAAATCAGGCACGGTGGCCTCTCACTTTGCTTCCTTAGCTGTTGTGAAGGTGAGTTGGTGCATCAGAAGTTGTCAGGTTGGTGTTTCTGTGGGGAGACGATGATCACTGAATGTCTTACTCATCCACCGTCTGGTTTCACCTCCTTAACACGTCAATTTTATTCCAAAAATGAAAGGTTGGCATAATATTTGAAAAATCAGTGTAATTTACCATATTAAGATAGTGGAACAAACTATGAGATGCAGAAAAAAACATTTGACAAGTTCCTTTGTAATTAAAAGCTCTCAGAAAGTGGTAAATATGAAAAAAACATTATGATGAAAGTCTTATAGATAATCCTGTTTAATGGTGAAATATTGAATGTTTTCCCCAAAGTAGAGAACTAGGCAAGTATATCCTCTTTGATTACTTTTGTTCGTTCTTCCTAAAGTTGACACACAATAAATTTTTATGTATGAATATTCAACTACTATAGAAGAAAATTGGAGTTAATTCCATTTATGAAAAACATAAAATATTTAGGAATTAAATTAATTTAAAAGACACATAAGACCTTTGCCTTCAAAAGTATAAAGTATTGCCCAGAGACCAGCACTGTAACATAGTAGGTTGAGCCTCTCTGCCTGCAGTGCTGGCATCCCATGTGGGCCCTGCTTCCTGTCCCAGTTGCTTCTGTTCCTGTCCAGCTCTCGGGTAATGACCTGGGAAAGCAGTGGAAGATGGCCCAAGTGCTTGGGCCCCTGTACCCGTGTGGGAGACCTGGAGAGGCTCCTGGCTGCTGGCTTCAGATTGGCCCAGCTCCGGCCATTGTGGCCACCTAGAGAGTGAACCAGCGGATGGAAGATGTGTCCCTCATCTGTGACTCTGCCTCCCCTCATAAATGAATAAGTAAATAAGTATTGCTGAGAGAAATTAAAGCATTATATATATATATACATACTATACAAATTATGCTTATGGATTAGAAGACAATATTATTAAAATATCAATTATAGCAACACAGTGTCAGTCACAGTTCCACTAAGGTTTTTGTAGAAATTGATACAAGCTTTTTTTTTCTTTGCCAGGCAGAGTTAGATAGTGAGAGAGAGACTGAGAAAGGTCTTCCTTCCGTTGGTTCACCCCCCAAGTGGCCACTACGGCCGGTGCTGCGCCGATCCGAAGCCAGGAGCCAGGTGCTTCCTCCTGGTCTCCCATGTGGGTGCAGGGCCCAAGCACTTGGGCCATCCTCCACTGCCTTCCCGGGCCACAGCAGAGAGCTGGACTGGAAGAGGAGCAACCAGGACAGAATCTGGTGCCCCAACTGGGACTAGAACTTGCAGTGCCGGTGCCTCAGGTGGAGAATTAGCCTAGTGAGCCGTGGTGCTGGCCGGACACAAGCTTTTTCTAAAATTTTTTTGGAAATGAAAAAGACCTAGAATAGCTTGCATATCTTGAAAAAGAACACATTTGGAAAAGATTTTCCTATTTAAGAGTAATCAAAACAGTATCACGTTGACATAAGTATTGACAAATAAGTTAGTAGAACAGAATGGAAAGAATTAGACCCTCACTTATAAGATCATTTGATTGTAAATATAGATGCCAAAGCAGTCTGAGGGGTAAAATCTTTTCAATAAATATTTCTGGAATAACTGGATATCCATATAGGAAAGAAATTAACTCAGTCCCCCCAAATCACATATACAAATTTATTTTGGATCAATGGTAGATTTATGCAAAAAAGGTAAAACTGTAAGGATTTTAGACTAAACACTTAAAAATATCTTTGTGGCTTGGTTTTTGAGAGCTCACAAAAATGCAATGGCCATAAAAATGGGTAAATTGGACTTCATAACAATTAAAATTTATCAGATTCATTAAGTAAACAAATAACATAGAATGTGAGAAAATATCTATAAAACATGTCTGATAGTGAATTGTCATGCAGAAGCAGAATACAGAAATAACTTCAACTCAATAATAAGGAACAGAAATAACCCAGTAAAAATTGGCAAAATATTTGAGTAGACACTGTATGAAGGAAGGGAACATATGCAAAACTAAGATCCAAATGCTAGATGTGCTCAAATACCATTGCTTAAGTGGTAAATGGATATAACCAAGAAGTACTTTCTTCTTAAATCATAATTTCATATCTATATTTTTAATTCAAACATACTATAAAATTTTTCTGTGCCTTATTTAATTTATGTATACCCCTTTTACAGTGAGTTCTTTGTACCTAATTTTATGAATATATATACTTACTTGCTTTATCTTTAAAAAATGTTTATAAAGATTTTTATTTATTTGAAAGGCAGAGAGAGAGAGAGAGAGAGAGAGAGAAATCTTGCATCCCCTGGTTTACTCCCCAAATGGCCACAACAGCCAGAGCTGGGCCAGGTGGAAACCAGGAGCTTCTTCCAGGTCTCCCAGGTGGGTACAGGGGCCCAAGGACTTGAGCCATCTTCTGCTGCTTTTCCAGGCACATTAGCAGGGTGCTGAATTGGAAGTATAGCCATGGGGACACGAACTGGTACCCATCTGGGAAGCCAGCACCGGGGTGGCTTTTACCCACTACGCCACAATGCTGGTCCCTACTTATTTGCTTTATCTGCAACATCAAATTGCTTAAGAATTATAATATTGATATGATTAATGCTAATATATCAACTAAGTTTTTAAAAAAATATTTATTTGAAAGACAGTCACAGTAAAAGTGGGAGGGACACACGCACACACACGGAGACACACACACATACATGTCGTCCACCCACTGGTTTACAACCCCAGTGGCTGCTATAGCCAAGTCTGGGCCAGACCAAAGCCAGGAGCCAGGAAACCACCCTGCTGTCCTATGTCGATGGCAGGGGCCCAACCATGAGGGCCATCTACTGCTGCCTTGCCTGTCACATTAGCAGAAAGCTGCACTGGAAGTGGAGTAGCTAGGACTTACAGGTGGCAGTGTAACCCATCGCACCACAACGCCAGCCCTGTAAGTTTTAGGATTTTTCAGTTATTTTTTTAAATGTATTTCACTAAGAGTGGACAAAATCTACTTAAAACTCAACGGTTTTCTCCTTCATTATCTTATCAGTTTGATTTGCAGTAAGGCTATTATTTTTCTGTTTCTATTTAAAAATAAATCACAAAGGAATGTTAGTAATTAAAATCATTATTTTGCAGTTCTCAATGTATTAAATAAAGAAAGTATTATCAATTTATGTTAAAACTTTTGAGTAGAGGGCTGGCATTGTGACATAGTAGGTAAAGCCGCCGCCTGTTTCGCTGGTATCATGTATGGGTGCCAGTTCGTGTCCTGCTCCACTTCCTGTCCAGCTCCCTGCTAATGTGCCTGGGAAAGCAGTGGAGAATGGCCCTAGTACTTGGGTCCCTGCCACGCATTGTGGGGAGACCTGGATGAAGTGCCTGGCTCCTGACTTCGGCCTGGCGTAGCCCAGGCAGTTGTGGCCATCCAGGAAATGAACCAGCAAATGTATCTCCCTCTCTGTTTCTCCCTCTCACTCAGTAGCTCTGATTTTCAAATAAATAAATCTTTTTAAAAAGACTTTTGGGTAAAAATTTGATATAGGATAAGATTTTCAAATTCTCAAGGTAGTATCATACTCATGCCATCAGTTACCAAGGGTAACTCTTGAGGTGATCACCTTAACTAAGTGACCAAACTTAGCAACACTGATAATGGGAAAGCCTGACATTATGTTTCGTGAAATGACGCAGAAACAAGTACACAAAGTTACTTATGAAGTACTGCTGCCAAACTATTTCACCTGTAAGTAGTCATGAGGCAATAATTAGGTAAATACCGTATGTGGGACATCTTTCCTCAAGATAACTTACCTGGGTGCTTCAAAAATGGCCATGTCTTGGGAGCCAAAAAACAAAGAAGTGGTGAGAATTGTTTTAGAATACAGGGGACCTCTGAAACCTATCAGTCAAGTGCAGTGCATAAGCACTGATTATATCCTGGTTTAAAAAATATATATTTATATATATATTTAAAAACTTTTTTGTCAACTAGGGAAATTTGAATATGTATAGCATGTTAGGTGTTGATGTAAAGTTATTGATTTTTTTCTTTTTTTTTTTAAACTTTTATTTAATGAATATAAATTTCCAGTGTACAGCTTATGGATTACAATGGCTTCCCCCTCCCATAACTTCCCTCCCACCCACAACCCTCCCCTCTCCCGCTCCCTCTCCCCTTCCATTCACATCAAGATTCATTTTCAATTCTCTTTATATACAGAAGATCAATTTAGTATAAAGATTTCAACAGTTTGCACCCACATAGAAACACAAAGTGAAACATACTGTTTGAGTACTAGTTATAGCATTAAATCACAATGTACAGCACATTAAGGACAGAGATCCCACATGAGGAGCAAGTGCACAGTGGCTCCTGTTGTTGACCCAACACATTGACACTCTAGTTTATGGTGCCAGTAACCACCCTAGGCTGTCGTCATGAGTTGCCAAGGCTATGGAAGCCTTCCAAGTTTGCCGACTCTGATCATATTTAGACAAGGTCATAAAAGACAGAGTGAGGATAGTAACCAGTGATCCTAAGAGTGGCATTTACCAGGTTTGAACAATTATACAGCATGAAGTGGGGAAGAGGACCATCAGGACACACAGGTTGGGAGTAGAGCCATTGGTGGTAGAGTAGAGGTTATGATTACAAAGGAATGAGGCTTAAGTGTGCTAGACAGGGTCTAGAACAAAGGACAGAGTCATTATTAGAGGAACTAAGAAAGGTGCTGTCTAAGCTACAATTAAGTTTTCTGATTGAGAGGCAAATAGAACCTGATAGAAGGGGCTTGATAATAATCTGTTGGGCTTTAGGCCTTGTAAGTTAAGAGGCCCAGACCTATCTATCTCTTCACATGGGTATATCCTAAGGGAGGTGTGAACCTCCTAGGGGAAGGCACTGTGTTGACTTTCATTACTTGGCTGGGCTGGGAGGAGAGCTGGCCAGGTAAAGGCAGGGGGCATCTCTAACAAGAAATTTACAGTTCTGCCTGCAATGTTGCTGACCCTACTTGACCATCCCCTCAGCTGCAGTGGTCACTTTGGAAGTTGGGCTGAGTGAAGGGCTTTTCAGCTTAGAGCCAATAAGATCTGTGGCTCTGACCTGGGCATCCTTTGACTCCAGGGCAGGTCCATTTCCAGTGATCCAACTCTTGGCAGAGCTGCCAGGGCTCTTCACAAGCTGACTTCTGCTGAAGCCCAGGCTTACCACATTGAAAGCCACTGCAGTGGACTGGCCTGTTGGGTCTCCTTGAGGGCAGATCACTGTACAGATCAGCCATTAATAGGCCTGCCACCCATTTCCCTTGATGCCTAGCTTTCTTTTCCTCCTGGTTTGTGTTAAAGCAGACCAGAGGATGCAAGTCAAGGGAGTGCCCATGTCCCATCTCTAATCTTCGGTGGCCTGAACTACAAGTCTATAGTCACAGGCATGTTCTGTAGTAGTTTTTCTAAGGTAGACAATGCCCATGAGGAAAATGATATTCTCACTTTAAAACTTTCTTTCCCTTTGGTCTGAAAGGGAGGTTTTTTCTACTTACTGTATACTTTGCTGATGGCGAAGTGAATCTAGCTATGAGATTATTATTTAAGTTCTTATTTTGGCTATGCTATTACAGAAAAATGTTAGCCATCTCTTTTATAAGGTCTAAAGATTAAATTGTACGTCCTACAGATTCCTTCATAATAGAATTAGTTTCCTACCTTGAAGAGAATAGAGAAATGAAAGAACAAGTTGGGCTTAGAATAGAGAAATGAGGGAGCAAGTCCTAGATCGCTCGCTGACAATAGCAATATCACATGAATACTTAGCAAACCGTTTCAACCATTAGATAACAACTTAAGAAAACATTTACCAGAAGGTCCAATGCCTTCTATAAATTTTAAGAATCATGTATTTGAAAACACCTCTTAAATATCTAACATGGTGTAGTTTGTTTAACCAGTAAACTTAAGCACAACCATCTAAAATGTTTTTAGTTTCTTTTTACCAACAAGTTTAAAACATGATACACAGATTCAGGTCACACAAATTAAAATGTATCTTTGATTGATTTTAGCAGCTTAAATTTATGGACAATCTTATCTATAAGCCATTTAAAATAAAACTCTTAATAAAATTTCCTATGTGGACATACAATATGTACACACATATAACATAGCATAATAGACCAATATAGCAATTTTAATAGTAGCTTTTAAAATCTTTAACTCTTTTTGTAGATTGCCAATTGATTTGAATTGCTTTTTGTTTTTAGATTACTTTAACACATTGCTTTAACAGAGCATCAGAGTTTAATTCTATGTCAAAGAGAAATTGAGCTTCCTGTGATCTTTTGCTGTGAGGTTTCCTTCCTTTACCTTCTTTCATATTGGTGACCATGTTTCTGTGTTTCTGTGTGTAACACATCTTTAAGCATCTTTTGCAGCGTAGGATGAGTGGGGAAAAAAAATTCTTTCAGTTTCTGTTTGCTATGAAAAGTCTTTATTTCACCTTCATTCACAAATGAGAGCTTTGCAGGATATAATATTCTGGGCTGGCAGTTTTTCTCTCTTAGTACCTGGGCTATATCTCGCCATTCCCTTCTAGCTTGTAGGGTTTCTGATGAGAAGTATGCTGTGAGTCTAATTGGAGATCCTCTGAGAGTAATCTGACGTTTCTCTCTTGCACCTTTTAGAATCTTTTCTTTATGTTTCACTGTGGTGAGTTTGATTACAATGTGTCGTGGTGAGGATCTCTTTTGGTCATGTTTATTAGGGGTTCTGTAAGGTTCCTGTACTAAGATGCCTCTGTCCTTCTCCAAACCTGGGAAATTTTCTGCTAGTATCTCACTGAAAATGCCTTCTAATCCTTTCTTCCTCTCCATGCCTTCAGGAACTCCTAGAACCCGAATGTTGGGTTTTTTAATAGTATCCTGTAGATTCCCGACAATATTTTTTAGATTTCTAATTTCTTCTTCTTTTCTTTGGTTTGCCTGTTTCCTTTCCTGTTCTCTGTCTTCTAAGTCTGATATTCTCTCTTCTGCTTCGCCCATTCTGTTTTTAAGGCTCTCTAATGTGTTTGTCATTTGATCTATTGAGTTCTTCATTTCATTGTGGTTTTTTTCACTATCATAGTTTCATGTTCCACTAGTTGTTTCATTTCATTTTGATTCCTCCTTAATATTTCCTTTTCACGAGAGAGATTTTCTATCTTGTCCATTAAGGATTTCTGTAGTTCAAGAATTTGTTTTTGAGAACTTCTTAATGTTCTTATCAATTTTTTGAGATCCGCTTCTTGCATTTCTTCGATCTCATCATCTTCATAATCTTGAATTGGGGTGTCTTTTTCATTTGGGGGCGTCATAGTGTCTTCCTTGTTCTTGTTACCTCGGTTTTTGCGTTTGTTGTATGGCATGTTGGAGATATTTGGTTTCTTCACTGTGGTGTTTTTTCTTGTTACGCTATGGCTCTATATTAAGAGGACTGTCTGCTTTCAGTGGAGCCTTAGAGGCTTGAGATAAGTGTGGACTGAGAGCTGTGTTTGGTTCCTCAGGGTTGAGGGTGTGTCAAAGATGACACTCCCAGGTTAGGCGTGGTAAATATCCCTTTTTTTTTTTTTTTTGATTCAAAAGGGAAGTAATTCCGCACAGCTGAACGTAATTGGAGGTAGTTAGCAGGCGAATGATATACCCACAGGAGCCAGAGATCGGAAGCTCTTTCCCAAGGACCACACAGGGAATCTCTGCTGCCCTCGGTGTGGGCTCCAATTCTCCTGCAGTCTCCCACTGGGTTGCCAAGTTAGATGCTAATCTCCTGTTATTTCACCCCTCCCCACAGAGTCAGGTTTTTCTGCTAGGCTCAGGGCCGGTGCAGACCTGAGGTTGCCCTGCTTATGACGTATGTCCAAAATGGCGCCTGCTCTTTGTCTTGCTCGCCTTTGAGGGGTGAGCAGAGAGAGAGAAACTCGTGTCCGTATTGGTCACTTTTTTTTTTTTTCCCTCTCTCTCTTCTAGTTAGCCTGGTGAACTTTTCCCCACGGAGTTTCAAGCCTCGTTCCCTCTAGTCTTCTCTTTCCGCTTGCCCGCTGGTGTCTCGGGCTATTGAGGTTCGGCTCACCTCGCGTTCCAGCGCTGGTGTGTTGAGTCTGCCGCTGGTGTCCCGAACTTGGGCTCCCACGCTCTCCACGCAGGTCCACTGTGAATCACTAGTTCCGGAAGAGTTTCCGCTGCTGTTTCTTCCCCTACTCTTCCTTGACCCTGCAGTATCTCCACTTTTATTAACCTGTGTGTCTTGCTGAACTATCAATGTGCTCCCTTCCTATTCCGCCATCTTGCCGCTCCCAAAGTTATTGATTTTTTAGATAGGGTGATGGTGTTGTGGTTATGCAGAGGGTATCGTATTAGGAAGTTTATGATGAAAATGCTGTGTATTGAAGTGTTTTGGTGTCTACAAGATATTTTCTAGCAAATTGGCATATATGTGTGTTTGTGTGTGTGACAATACATCATTAACACTCGGTAAGTATATGTTATAGTATTTTTAAATTTTTGTAAATATTTAAAATTTTTTTCAAAATAGAAAATAAAATTCAGGACTGTTGGGTGCCCATCTGAGATTCTGCCACCAGGTGGTGCTACTGCTTTTCAAATAAAGCTAGAAAACCAGGCAAATGTTGACAGTTTTTCATTAATTTCGGAAAGCTTTGGGTGGGAAGGAAGGAAGGCCATAAATCAGGCATTTTCATTTCAGCCTTACTTGTGTTCTTATGTTCTTCACCTCTTGAAGAATCCAGCTATACATTTTCTCTCTCAGTCTACCCTCCCCTATCGTTTTCAGTCCTGGCCCTGTCCTTCTCACAAGGGTATGATAACCTCCTAGACCAGATGCCACTGTGACCTGACAGTGTAACCCCCTGTAGCATTTGTCTCCCCTTTGTCAACTCCCTCTTTCCCTCCAGATAATTCCTACTCCTCAGCAAAGTGTTTAAAGTTTGATACCAATCTACTTTCTCAGTGTTACCACCCCGTGTCGCCTTGCCTTAACCCGATTCATGAGACACCTCATTTTTCCTAATTTAAATGAATGTCGCACACTTTCTTACCCCAATGTTTTGCTTTACATGTCTGCATACCCCCAATGCTTGCCTACTGCCAGTCAAAAATGTGACCATACTATAACTGTGTATTGTCAAAGCAGAGATTAAATATAATTTCTGTGAATCACATTTTTAATGTAATAATTATGGGTGAATTCAAACACTCTCAGTGCTGCCAGTTCGCCTTGGTAGTCTCCACATTGTGTTTAATACCCTATGACATTTGTTACAATGGAATTGAATTTCAAGGTTATTCAAAGCTGACTAACTACCACTAGTTGCCAGCTTTCGGTGGGTGTTCATGTCACAGATAAGGAAAGAGGGGCCATGATAGTGAGAAATCAGCCTAAATGAAGGCCATCTAAGGCTTAGCAGGCCCCACCTATGAAAAACTTTGTGGATTTGAAGTAAAATTCCAGTTTAATTTGACATTATCAAAACCCTTAGCTTTTTTTTTTTTTTTTTTTTTTTTTTTTTTGCTTGTTACTGATGTGTTTAGTCAAGCAAGTTCTAGATAAGAACATAAGGATGCTCCTAGAATTGTTTTTAGAGTATTTGACAGGATATGATTATAATGCTAAAAACTGGAAGCAGCCTAATTACCTAACAATCTGGTGTTGGCTAAAGAAATTCTAATATCCAGTATAATGGATTAAAATGGAGCATTAAAGATGGTGCTAGAGAGTAACATTTATGAACATAGAAAAGAGGTCTCTAAAATATTGTTACATGGAAACATTACTGAATAATGTTGGCAGCATAATAATTTTAATGGAAGAAAGATTATGTATGCATAAAGAAAAAAACCAAAAATGATGGGGAGAGAGTTCTAGATTTGGAGATTTACTTTAAAACTTTCCCTATTGACCGGCGCCGCAGCTCACTAGGCTAATCCTCCGCCTGCGGCATGGGCACACTGGGTTCTAGTCCCGGTTGGGGCGCCGGATTCTGTCCCGGTTGCCCCGCTTCCAGTCCAGCTCTCTGCTGTGGCCTGGGAGGGCAGTGGAGGATGGCCCAAGTGCTTGGGCCCTGCATGGGAGACCAGGAGGAAGCACCTGGCTCCTGGCTTCGGATCGGCGCAGCGCCGGCCGTAGCGGCCATTTGGGGGGTGAGCCAACGGAAGAAAGACCTTTCTCTGTCTCTCTCTCTCACTATCTAACTCTGCCTGTCAAAAAAAAAAAAATAAGTTTCCCTATCATCTTTGAACTATAAGCAGTAATATTAAGAAAACAATAAAAATCAATTTAAGAAATTATTTATAGCCTTAACATTAGTCTCTTGTATGCATAAAATATGACAATGCAGGAAGGAATTTTAGGCTCTAATACTAGTTCTTGAGCCTAATAGACAGCCAAATGACAGGAAAAGTTAAGCAATAACACAGGGGAAGACAGTATTTGACATGAGAAAAGGTGAGAAATCCAGGCAGAAGAAGCAGGAGTTAAGGAGTAGGGTTGTCATATTGGAGTGGCTGATTTGATTCCCAGCTAGTCCACTCTTCCAATCCAGCATTCCTGCTAATGTTCCCAGGAGGCAGCAGATGATGACCCAAGTACTTGGTTTCCTGCCGTGCGTGTGGGAGACTCAAATGGAGTTCTTGGCTCCTGGTTTTGCCCTGACTCAGCCCCGGCATTGAGGGAGTGAACCAGCAGATGGAAATCTGTGTTTCTGCCACCCTCTCTCATACTCTGCTTTTCAAATAAATAAATAAATCTTTAAGAAAATAATGAAAGCAGGGGCCGGCGCTGTGGCACAGAGAGTTAATGCCCTGGCCTGAAATGCTGGCATCCCGTATGGGCACTGGTTCGAGTCCCAGCTTCTCCACTTCCAATCCAGCTCTCTGCTATGGCCTGGGAAAGCAGTAGAAGATGGCCCAAGTCCTTAGGCCCCTCTACCCACATGGGAGACCGGGAAGAAGCTCTTGGCTCCTGGCTTTGGATCGGTGCAGCTCCGGCCATTGCAGCCAATTGGGGAGTGAACCATCGGATGGAAGACCTCTCTCTCTCTGCCTCTTCTCTCTGCGTAACTGACTTTCAAATAAAATAAATAAATCTTTAAAAAAATAATGATATCGCTTCTCGGCCTTTTGGCTAAGATCAAGTGTAAAAAAATAATGATAGCATATTAAAGCTTCCCAAATTTGGAGTATATGTAGTTCGTATTGGTCCCATTTATTTTGCTTTCTAAGAAAACTGTCACTTATTATTACTTCCACAGTTCATAGATTTGTTCCACAGTGAGGATATGAATTGAATAAGAATTTAATTTCATGCTTCATTTAACTTGAGGATTTATTTTCTGACAAAGATTTTTGATGTGTAATTTAAGCATTTTCATACTTTTCAAATATTAGAAAACACAGTAAAAACAAGCAAGAGCAACAAAAAAGAGAACATAATTCATATGTGATTCTGTGACCAACATAAGCCCAATATTACTATTTTGGGGTATTTCCATTCACACTTCTTATCTGAATCCAGTCTGCACATTAGAGTCACCTGAAGGGTTTTTAAAATAAATTAAATTTAAAATAAATTAAATACATAAATCTTTTTTAATAAATAAATAAATATTTTAAATAAGACTGGTCTCATTCCAAAACAATTAAAGCAGGATATCTAGGGGACAGAGCCAAGCCCATTTTTTTTTTTTTAGCTTCATAGGTTATTTTCCTATTCAGACAGATTATTGATATTGTCTCTAGCTGAAAAAGATAAGCCATACTCATCCAAAATAAATGAAAATGCTGGTACCTACAGCTCTGCAGACCTTTGTCAACTAGAAAATGAGAGTATTAGAGGAAGAAACCACTAGGCAAATGTCAATGCTTAGTGGCCTGGAGCTGTCCAAGGCATACCACTGCTGTCTGGGCTAAACATTACTTGGGCAGTTATAGCTGTAGATACTCCATAAATAGCAGGCTGTCAAACACACTCACACAAACTGCCAGTTGCTTTCTTTTTTTTTTTCTTGTTTAAAATATTTATTTTTTAAAAAAGATTTATGTATTTCTTTTTTTTACCTTTTATTTAGTAAATATAAATTTCCAAAGTACAGTTTATGGATCACAATGGCTTTTCCCCCCCATAAATTCCCTCCCACCCGCACCCCTCCCATCTCCCGCTCCTTCTCCCATTCCATTCACATCAAGATTCATTTTCAACTCTCTTTATATACAGAAGATCGATTTAGTATACATTAAGTAAAGATTTCATCAGTTTGCACCGACACAGAAAATAAAGTGTAAAATACTGTTTCAGTACTAGTTATAGCATTAATTCACACTGGACAACACATTAAGGACAGAGATTCCACATGAGGAGTAAGTACACAGTGACTCCTGTTGTTGACTTAACAATTTGACACTCTTGTTTATGGCGTCAGTAATCTCCCTAGGCTATAGTCATGAGTTGCCAAGGCTATGGAAGCCTTTTAGGTTCACAGACATTGACCTTATTTAGACAAGGTCATAGTCAAAGTGGAAGTTCTCTCCTCCCTTCAGAGAAAGGTACCTCCTTCTTTGATGGACCGTTCTTTCCACTGGGATCTCACTCACAGATTTTTCATTCATTTAGGTCCTTTTTTTTTTTTGCCACAGTGTCTTGGCTTTTCATGCCTAAAATACTCTAATGGGCTCTTCAGCCAGATCTGAATGCCTTAAGGGCTGATTCTGAGGCCAGAGTGCAGTTTAGGACATCTGCCATTCTATGAGTCTGCTGTGTATCCCGCTTTCCATGTTGGATCGTTCTCTCCCTTTTTGATTCTATCAGTTAGTATTAGCAGACACTACTAGTCTTGTTTGTGTGATCCCTTTGACTCTTAGACCTATCAGTGTGATCAATTGTGAACTGAAATTGATCACTTGGACTAATGAGATGGCATTGGTAGGTGCAACTTTGATGGGATTGTATTGGAATCCCCTGGCACATTTCTAACTCCACCATTTGGGGCAAGTCTGACTGAGGATGTCCTAAATTGTACATCTCCTCCCTCTCTTATTCCCACTGTTATATTTAACAGGGATCACTTTTCAGTTAAAATTTCAACACCTAGGAATAATTGTTTGCATTCCCACCAACAGTGGGTTCGTGTCCCTTTTCCCCCACATCCTCTCCAGCATCTAGTGTTGGTAGATTTCTGAATGTGAGCCATTCTCACCGGGGTGAGGTGAAACCTCATTGTGGTTTTGATTTGCATTTCCCTGATTGCTAGTAATCTTGAACATTTTTTCATGTGTCTGTTGGCCATTTGGATTTCCTTTTTTGAAAAATGTCTATTTAGGTCCTTGGTCCATCTCTTAAGTGGGTTGTTTGTTTTGTTGTGGAGTTTCTTGATCTCTCTGTAGTTTTGGTTATTAACCCTTTGTCTGTTGCATAGTTTGCAAATATTTTTTCCCATTCTGTTGGTTGCCTCTTCACTTCCCTGTTTCTTTTGAAGTACAGAAACTTCTCAATTTGATGCAATCCCATTTGTTAATTATGGCTTTGACTGCCTGTGCTTGTGGGGTCTTTTCCAAGAAGTGTTTGCCTGTACCTATATCTTGCAGTGTTTCTCCGATGTTCTCTAATAATTTGATGGTGTTGGGTCGTAGATTTAAGTCTTCAATCCATGTTGAGTGAATTTTTGTGTAAGGTGTAAGTTAGGGTCTTGCCTCATGCTTCTGCACGTGGAAATCCAGTTTCCCCAGCACCATTTGTTGAATAGACTGTCCTTACTTCAGGATTTGGTTTTAGATCCTTGATCAAATAAATATAAGTTGGCTGTAGAGGTTTGGATTGATTTCTGGTGCTTCTATTCTGTTCCATTGGTCTGTCCATCTGTTTCTGTACCAGTACCATGCTGTTTTGATGACAACTGCCCTGTAGTATGTCCTGAAATCTGGTATTGTGATGCCTCCAGTTTCATTTTTGTTGTTCAAGATTGCTTTAGCTATTCGAGGTCTCCTGTGTTTCCACATGAATTTCAGCATCATTTTTTCCAGATCTGAGAAGAATGTCTTTGGCATTTTGATTGGTATCACATTGAATCTCTAAATTGCTTTTGGGAGAATGGACATTTTGATTCTTTCTTTTTTTTAACTTTTATTTAATGAATATAAATTTCCAGTGTACAGCTTATGGATTACAATGGCTTCCCCCTCCCATAACTTCCCTCCCACCCACAACCCTCCCCTCTCCCGCTCCCTCTCCCCTTCCATTCACATCAAGATTCATTTTCAATTCTCTTTATATACAGAAGATCAATTTAGTATAAAGATTTCAACAGTTTGCACCCACATAGAAACACAAAGTGAAACATACTGTTTGAGTACTAGTTATAGCATTAAATCACAATGTACAGCACATTAAGGACAGAGATCCCACATGAGGAGCAAGTGCACAGTGGCTCCTGTTGTTGACCCAACACATTGACACTCTAGTTTATGGTGCCAGTAACCACCCTAGGCTGTCGTCATGAGTTGCCAAGGCTATGGAAGCCTTCCAAGTTTGCCGACTCTGATCATATTTAGACAAGGTCATAAAAGACAGAGTGAGGATAGTAACCAATGATCCTAAGAGTGGCATTTACCAGGTTTGAACAATTATACAGCATGAAGTGGGGAAGAGGACCATCAGGACACACAGGTTGGGAGTAGAGCCATTGGTGGTAGAGTAGAGGTTATGATTACAAAGGAATGAGGCTTAAGTGTGCTAGACAGGGTCTAGAACAAAGGACAGAGTCATTATTAGAGGAACTAAGAAAGGTGCTGTCTAAGCTACAATTAAGTTTTCTGATTGAGAGGCAAATAGAACCTGATAGAAGGGGCTTGATAATAATCTGTTGGGCTTTAGGCCTTGTAAGTTAAGAGGCCCAGACCTATCTATCTCTTCACATGGGTATATCCTAAGGGAGGTGTGAACCTCCTAGGGGAAGGCACTGTGTTGACTTTCATTACTTGGCTGGGCTGGGAGGAGAGCTGGCCAGGTAAAGGCAGGGGGCATCTCTAACAAGAAATTTACAGTTCTGCCTGCAATGTTGCTGACCCTACTTGACCATCCCCTCAGCTGCAGTGGTCACTTTGGAAGTTGGGCTGAGTGAAGGGCTTTTCAGCTTAGAGCCAATAAGATCTGTGGCTCTGACCTGGGCATCCTTCGACTCCAGGGCAGGTCCATTTCCAGTGATCCAACTCTTGGCAGAGCTGCCAGGGCTCTTCACAAGCTGACTTCTGCTGAAGCCCAGGCTTACCACATTGAAAGCCACTGCAGTGGACTGGCCTGTTGGGTCTCCTTGAGGGCAGATCACTGTACAGATCAGCCATTAATAGGCCTGCCACCCATTTCCCTTGATGCCTAGCTTTCTTTTCCTCCTGGTTTGTGTTAAAGCAGACCAGAGGATGCAAGTCAAGGGAGTGCCCATGTCCCATCTCTAATCTTCGGTGGCCTGAACTACAAGTCTATAGTCACAGGCATGTTCTGTAGTAGTTTTTCTAAGGTAGACAATGCCCATGAGGAAAATGATATTCTCACTTTAAAACTTTCTTTCCCTTTGGTCTGAAAGGGAGGTTTTTTCTACTTACTGTATACTTTGCTGATGGCGAAGTGAATCTAGCTATGAGATTATTATTTAAGTTCTTATTTTGGCTATGCTATTACAGAAAAATGTTAGCCATCTCTTTTATAAGGTCTAAAGATTAAATTGTGCATCCTACAGATTCCTTCATAATAGAATTAGTTTCCTACCTTGAAGAGAATAGAGAAATGAAAGAACAAGTTGGGCTTAGAATAGAGAAATGAGGGAGCAAGTCCTAGATCGCTTGCTGACAATAGCAATATCACATGAATACTTAGCAAACCGTTTCAACCATTAGATAACAACTTAAGAAAACATTTACCAGAAGGTCCAATGCCTTCTATAAATTTTAAGAATCATGTATTTGAAAACACCTCTTAAATATCTAACATGGTGTAGTTTGTTTAACCAGTAAACTTAAGCACAACAATATAAAATGTTTTTATGAGCATCAAGATTTTTCCATTTTTTGATATCCCTTTCTATTTCTTTCTTTTTTTATTAAACTTTTATTTAATGAATATAAATTTCCAAAGTACAGCTTATGGGTTACAATGGCTTCACCCTCTTTTTTTTATTAAACTTTTATTTAATGAATATAAATTTCCAAAGTACAGCTTATGGGTTACAATGGCTTCACCCTCCCACTCACAACCCTCCCCTTTCCCGCTCCCTCTCCCCTTCCAATCACATCATGATTCATTTTCAATTCTCTTTATATACAGAAGATCAGTTTAGTATATATTAGGTAACGATTTCAACAGTTTGCCCCCATAAAGCAACACAAAGTGAAAAAAAATACTGTTGGAGTACTAGTTATAGTATTAAATAAGAGTGTACAGCACATTAAAGACAGAGATCCTACATAATATTTTTTTTAAAAAATTAATTTTCTATGCCATTTCCAATTTAACACCAGGTTTTTCCTTTTTTTATTTCCAATTATCTTTATATACAGAAGATCGATTCAGTATATAATTAGTAAAGATCTCATCAGTTTGTACCCATGCAGAAACACAAAGTGTAAAAATACTGCTTCAGTACTAGTTATAGCATCACTGCACATTAGATAAAACATTAAGGACAGTTCCCACATGGGATGTAAGTACACAGTGACTCCTGTTGCTGACTTAACAACACTCCTGTTCATGGCGTCAGTAATCTCCCTAGGCTCTAGTCATGAGTTGCCAGGGCTATGGAAGCCTTTAGAGTTCGCTGACTTTGATCTTATTCCAATAGGGTCATAGTCAAAGTGGAAGTTCTCTCCTCCCTTCAGAGAAAGGTACCTCGTTCTTTGATGGCCCCGTTCTTTCCACTGGGATCTCACTCACAGAGATCTTTCATTTAGGTCTTCTTCTTCTTTTTTTTTTTCTTTTCCATGGTGTCTTGGCTTTCCATGCCTACAATACTCTCATGGGCTCTTCAGCCAGATCCGAATGCCTTAAGGGCTGATTCTGAGGCCAGAGTGTTGTTTAGGACATCTGCCATTCTATGAGTCTGCTGTGTATCCCACTTCCCATGTTGGATCCTTCTCTCCCTTTTTGATTCTATCAGTTAGTATTAGAAGACACTTGTCTTGTTTGTGTGATCCCTATGATTCTTTGACCTATCAGAGCCATCGATTGTGAACTGAAATTGATCACTTGGACTAGTGAGATGTCATTGGTACATGCCACCTTGATGGGATTGTATTGTAATCCCCTGGTGCATTTCTAAGTCCATCATTTGGGGCAAGTCTGATTGTGCATGTCTCAAATTGTACATCTCCTCCCTCTCTTTTTCCACTCTGAAATTTAAAATGGATCACTTTTCAGTTAAAATTTAAACACACAAGAATAATTGTGTGTTAATTACAGAGTTCAACCATTAGTACTAGAACAACAACAACAACAACAAATACTAAAAAGGATAAAGTATTACATTGTACATCTAGAGTCAGGACAAGAGCTGATCAGGTCATTGTTTCTTATAGTGTCCATTTCACTTCAACAGGTTTCCCATTTGGTGCTCAGTTGTCGCTGATCAGGGAAAACAAATGATATTTGTCTCTTTGGGACTGGCTTATTTCACTCAGCATGATGTTTTCCAGATTCCTCCATCTTGTTGCAAATGACTGGGTTTCATTGTTTCTTACTGCTGTATAGTATTCTGTAGAGTACATGTCCCATAATTTCTTTATCCAGTTTACTGTTGATGGGCATTTGGGTTGGTTCCAGGTCTT
This sequence comes from Lepus europaeus, assembly GCF_033115175.1. Taxonomy (NCBI): domain Eukaryota; kingdom Metazoa; phylum Chordata; class Mammalia; order Lagomorpha; family Leporidae; genus Lepus; species Lepus europaeus. The sequence goes on along the minus strand of NC_084828.1, from coordinate 109,487,340 downwards.
AGCTATTGTGAATTGAGCTGCAACAAACTTGGAGGTACAGAAAGCTTTTTTGTTTGCCAGTTTAATTTCCTTTGGGTAAATTCCAAGGAGTGGGATGGCTGGGTTGTATGGTAGGGTTATGTTCAGGTTTCTGAGGAATCTCCAGACTGACTTCCATAGTGGCTTAACCAGTTTGCATTCCCACCAACAGTGGGTTAGTGTCCCTTTTTCCCCACATCCTCTCCAGCATCTAGTGTTGGTAGATTTCTGAATGTGAGCCATTCTCACCGGGGTGAGGTGAAACCTCATTGTGGTTTTGATTTGCATTTCTCTGATTGCTAGTGATCTTGAACATTTTTTCATGTGTCTGTTGGCCATTTGGATTTCCTTTTTTGAAAAATGTCTATTGAGGTCCTTGGCCCATCTCTTAAGTGGGTTGTTTGTTCTGCTGTTGTGGATTTTCTTGATTTCTTTGTAGATTCTGGTTATCAACCCTTTATCTGTAGTATAGTTTGCAAATATTTTTTCCCATTCTGTCGGTTGCCTCTTCACTTTCCTGACTGTTTCTTTTGAAGTACAGAAACTTCTCAATTTGATGTAATCCCAAATGTTAATTTTGGTTTTGACTGCCTGTGCTCCTGGGGTCTTTTCCAAGAAGTCTTTGCCTGTACCTATATCTTGTAGGGTTTCTCCAATGCTCTCTAATAATTTGATGTTGTTTGGTCATAGATTTAAGTCTTTAATCCATGTTGAGTGAATTTTTGTGTAAGGTGAAAGGTATGGGTCTTGCTTCAAGCTTCTGCATGTGGAAATCCAATTTTCCCAGCACCATTTATTGAATAGGCTGTCCTTATTCCAGAGATTAGTTTTGGATCTTTGATCAAATATAAGTTGGCTGTAGAGGTTTGGATTGAGTTCTGGTGTTTCTATTCTGTTCGATTGGTCTATCCATCTGTTTCTGTCCCAGTACCATGCTGCTTTGATAACAACTGCCCTGTAGTAGGTCCTGAATTCTGGTATTGTGATGCTTCCGGCTTTGTTTTTGTTGTAGAAGATTGCTTTGGCTATTCGAGGTCTTCTGTGTCTCCATATGAATTTCAGCATCATTTTTTCCAGATCTGAGAAGAAGGTCTTCAGTATCTTGATTGGTATTGCATTGAATGTATAATTTGCTTTTGGGAGAATAGACATTTTGGTGATATTGATTCTTCCAATCCATGAGCATGGAAGATTTCTCCATTTTTTGGTATCCTCTTCTGTTGCAGTTGATTTCTCCACAATGTTGCAGTGGGTTCGTTTCTGAGAGGAGCAGCGTGGTGGGGGCAAGAGGCGCGGAGTCAACACACAGACCCCGGGAGTTGGGTGAAAGGCCTGAGGAGAGCAGCCGGCAGACTCGTTTATTACAGTTGGTACAACAGCTTATATAGCCAAGACCAGCCAATCTGGTCAAGGGGCGGTCTATGCCCCAACCAATCACAGCCTGTTGCCAGGCATTTTCCAGAGCCATCCAATCACAGCCTGTCGCCAGGCAGTTTCAAATCCATCCAATCACAGCCTGTCGCCAGGCAATTTCCAAAGCCAGGTGGGTTTCAAAGCCATTCCTGACTAACTGATGCTCACTTGCCAGTGGCCACCTTCGCATGGCCTTCTCATTCCCCTACACTCTTCTATTTCTTTCTTTAAGGTTTTGTAGTTTTCATCGTAGAGATTATTTCTTTCTTTAAAATTTTTAATTCTCATTGTAGAGATCTTTGACGTCCTTGGTTAAGTTTATTCCAAGGTATTTGATTGTTTTTGTGGCCATTGCGAATGGGATTGATCTTAGCAGTTCTTTCTCAGCTATGGCATTGCCTGTGTATACAAAGCTGTTGAATTTTGTGCACTGATTTTATATCCTGCTACTTTGCCAAACTCTTTTATGAGTTCCAATAGTCTCTTAGTAGAGTTCTTTGGATCCCTTAAATAAAGAATCATATCATCTGCAAAGAGGGATAGTTTGAGTTCTTCCTTCCCAATTTGTATCCCTTTAATTTCTTTTCTGCCTAATGGCTGTGGCTAAAACTTCCAGAACTATATTGAATAGCAGTGGTGAGAGTGGGCATCCCTGTCTGGTACCAGATCTCAGTGGAAATGTTTCCAACTTTTCCCCATTCAATAGGATGCTGGCCATGGGTTTTTCATAAATGGCTTTGGTTGTATTCAGGAATGTTCCTTCTATACCCAGTTTGCTTAGAGTTTTCATCATGAAAGGGTGTTGTATTTTATCAAATGCTTTCTCTGTGTCTGTTGTGATAATCATATGGTTTTTCTTCTGCAGTCTGTTAATGTGGTGTATCACATTGATTGTTTTGTGAACACTGAACCATCCCTGCATACCGGGGATAAATCCCACTTGGTCTGGTTGGATGATTTTTCTGATGTGTTGTTGCATTCTATTGGCCAGAATTTCATTGAGGATTTTTGCATCTATGTTCTTCAGGGATATTGGTCTGTAATTCTCTTTCAATGCTGCATCTTTTTCTGGCTTAGGAATTAAGGTGATGCTGGCTTCATAGAAAGAATTTGGGAGGATTCCCTCTTTTTCAATTGTTCTGAATAGTTTGAGAAGAATTGGAGTTAGTTCTTCTCTAAATGCCTGGTAGAATTCAGCAGTGAATCCATCTGGTCCTGGGGTTTTCTTTGTTGGGAGGGCCTTTATTACTGTTTCAATTTCTGTGTCAGTTATGGGTCTGTTTAGGTTTTCTATGTCTTCCTGGCTCAATTTAGCTAGGTTTTATGTGTCCAGGAATCTGTCCATTTCTGATAGATTTCCCTGTTTGCTGGCATACAAGTCCTTGTAGTAATTTCTGATGATTCTTTTTATTTCTGTGGTGTCTGTTGTTACGTTTCCTTTTTCATCTCTGATTTTATTGATTTGGGTCTTTTCTCTTCTTTTTTTAGTGAGTTGGGCCAATGGTGTGTCAATTTTGTTTTTTCAAAAATCCAGCACCTTGTTTGGCTGATTTTTTGTAATTTTTTTTATTCAATCCTATTGATTTCTCCTCTGATTTTAATTATTTCTCTTTTCCTATTAGATTTGGGTTTGGTTTGCTGCAGATTTTCTAGATCCTTGAGATGACTTGAAATCTCATCTATTTGGTGCCTTTCCAATTTCTTGATTTAGGCACCTATTGATATAAACTTTCCTCTTAGCACTGCTTTTGCCGTATCCCATAAGTTTTGGTATGTTGTGCTGTTATCCTCATTTACTTCCAGAAAATTTTTGATTTCTCTTTTAATATGTTCTATGACCCATTGTTCATTTAGGATCATGTTGTTCAATTTCCATGTGTTTGCATAGCTCTAGGGATTCCTGAGTTGCTAATTTCCAACTTCATTCCTTTGTAGTCTGAGAAGCTGCATGGTATGATTCTAATTCTTTTGAATTTGCTGAGACTTGCTTTATGGCCTAGTATGTGGTCAATCCTAGAGAAGGTTCCATGTACTGCTGAGAAGAATGTAAATGCTTTCTGTGTAGGATGAAAAGTTCTGTAGATATCTGTTAGATCCATTTGGGCTATAGTGTCATTTAAATCTACTGTATCCTTGATGATCTTCTGTCCGATTGATCTGTCTATCTCTGAGAGTGGAGTATTGAAGTCCCCCAATACTATCGCATTGGAGTCTAAGTCTCCCTTTAAGTCCCTTAACAAATCTTTTAAATAAGCTGGTGCCCTGTAATTGGTGCATATACATTTATAATAGTAACATCTTCCTGTTGAATTGATCTCTTAATAATTATATAGTGCCCCTCTTTGTCTCTCTTAAGATTTTTTGTGTTACAGTTTATTTTGTCTGATATTAAGATGGCTACACTTGCTCTTTTTTTCATTTCTGTTGGCATGGTATCTTTTTCCAGCTTTTCACTTTCAGTCTGTATGCATCTCTGTTGGAAAGATGTGTTTCTTGTAAGTAGCAAATAGATGGGTTTTGTTTCTTAACCCAATCAGCCAATCTGTGTCTTTTAACTGGACAGTTCAGGCCATTAACGTTCAATGTGACTATTGATAAGTAGTAACTTTTCCCTGCCATTTTGCCTAAGATATTTTCTAACATATGCTTTCAACTTCCTGTGATCTTTTGCTGTGAGGTTTCCTTCCTTTACCTTCTTTCATATTGATGACCATGTTTCTGTGTTTCTGTGTGTAACACATCTTTAAGCATCTTTTGCAGGGTTGGACGAGTGGCAACAAATTCTTTCAACTTCTGTTTATTATGAAAGGTCTTTATTTCACCTTCAATCACAAATGAGAGCTTTTCAGGATATAATATTCTGGGCTGGCAGTTTTTCTCTCTTAGTACCTGAGCTATGTCTCACCATTTCCTTCTAGCCTGCAGGGTTTCCGATGAGAACTCTGCTGTGAATCTAATTGGAGATCCTCTGAGAGTAATCTGACGTTTCTCTCTTACACATTTTAGAATCTTTTCTTTATGTTTCATTGTGGTGAGTTTGATTACAACATGTTGTGGTAAAGATCTCTTTTGGTCATGTTTACTAGGGGTTCTATGAGCTTCCTGTACTAGGATGTCTCTGTCCTTCTCCAAACCTGGGAAATTTTCTGCTAGTATCTCACTAAAAAGGGCTTCTAATCCTTTCTTCTCTCCTTGCCTTCAGATACTCCTAGAACCTGAATGTTGGGTTTTTTAATAGTCTCTTGTAGATTCCCAACATTATTTTTTTAGATTTCTAATTTCCTCTTCTTTTCTTTGTTTTGACTACATACTTTCCTGTTCTCTGTCTTCTATGTCCGATATTCTCTCTTCTGCTTCACTGACTCTGTTTTTAAGGCTCTTTAATGTGTTTGTCATTTGATTTATTGAATTCTTCATTTCATTTTGATTTCTCTTCACTATCACACTTTCCTGTTCTACTAGTTTCTGCGTTTCATTTTGATTCCTCCTTAAGGTTTCATTTTCACGAGAGAGATTTTCTGTCCTGTCCAGTAATGATTTCTGTAGCTCAAGCATTTGTTTTTGAAAACTTCTAAATGTTCTTATCATAAATTTTTTGAAATCCTTATCTTGCATTTCTTCCATCTCATCATCTTCATAATCTTGGCTTGGGGTGTCTTGTTCATTCCGGGGCGTCATAATATCTTCCTTGTTCTTATTTCCTCGGTTTTTGCATTTGTTGCTTGGAATTGTGGAGATATTCTTTGGATTCTTCTTCCCTCTCCGTGGTGTTTTTTTCTTGTCATACTATGACTGTATTAAGTGGACTGTCTGCTTTTGATGGAGCCTTAGAGGCTTGAGATGGGTGTGGCCATAGAGCTGTTTGTTTACTCAGTGTTAAGGTTGTGCCAAAGGTGACACTCCCAGGTTAGGCACGGTACATCTCTCTCTCTCTTTCTCTTTCTTTCTTTCTTTTTTTTTTTTTAATTCAGAAGGGACGTAATTCCGCACAGCTGAGTGGAATTGAAGGTAGTTAGCTTCTGATCTCTGGCTCCTATGGGTATAACATTTGCCTGCTCTTTCCCAAAGACCACACAGAGAATCTGTGCTGCCCTCAGTGTGGGCTCAAATTCTCCTGTAGCCTCCCACTGGCTTGCCAAGGTTACTGAATTGTAGCTGGAGAGTACCTATGTGAACTCCATGAGTTCTCTCACCCACCGTCTCTTTTTTCACAGTCTCAGTTCATTAGCTCCACACATTTACTAGGTTCTAATCTGTTATTTCACCCCCCAGAGCCAGGTTTTCTGCTTGGCTGAAGGTGGGTGCAGCCCTGAGGTCACGCCACTTTTATGTGTGTCCAAAATGGCTTCTGCTCTTTGTGTTGCTCACTTTTGAGAGGTAAGCAGAGAGAGAGAAACTCGTGTCCGTTTTTTTTTTTTCCTCTCTCTTCTAGTTAGCCTGGTGAACTTTCCCCCATGGGGCTTCAAGCCTCGTTCCCTCTAGGCTCCTCCTTCCACTTTCCCGCTGGTGTCTTGGGCTATTGAGGTTTGGCTCACCTCGCGTTCCAGTGCTGGTGATAGATTCCGCCGCTGGTGTCCCGAGCCGTGGGGTCCCATTCCCTCCACGCAGATCTACCGTGAATCACTAGTTCCGGAAGAGTTTCCTCTGATGTTTCTTCCCCAACTCTTCCTTGAACCTGCAGTATCTCCATTTTTATTAAACTATCTCTTCCCGGACTATCAGTGTGCTCCCTTCCTATTCCACCATCTTGCCTGGGGCCCTTCTTCTTAGTTTAAATGATAAAAAAAAATGCCAGAATTTGTCATCAGAATGTCATCTTTGAATATACAATTCAAGTTGCCTGGTGAGCTTTGTTAGAATTCCAAGTGAGCTGAGTGCTTGGAATGTGTGGCTGCGTGTGGGTTGCTCTACCCTGGCCCTAGTAAGCCAAGTTCATCATGGGCTCTAGCGATCTATTGCACAAATGGCAAGGAAACTTGTATGGAGAAAATACACTGCAGGTCAGATTAAAATAAGCACCAATCACCCAAGAAAGACTGCCCATCCTGCTGTTCCCTGTAGAAAGAGGAGACAGTGGGAATGAGGCAGGTTGATTGCTCTATTGAGTTTGATGAGCTGCATTCATTATAGTGGGGTCTGCCCTTACTTTTTTAAAATATTTACTTATTTATCTGAAAGGCAGAGTTACAGAGAAAGAAGAGGGAGGGAGAAGTCTTCCATCTGCTGGTTTACTCCCCTAATGGCTGCAATGACCAGGGTGAGGCCAAGCCAAAGCCAGGAACCAGGAGCTTCTTCCTGGTCTCCCACATGGGTGCAGGGACTCAGATTTTGACTCTTCTGCTTCTTTCCCAGGTGCATTAGCAGGGAGCTGGATCAGAAGTAGAGCTACTAGGACTTGAACTAGTGCCCATATCGGATGCTGGCACTGCAGGCCACAGCTTAACCTGCTGTACCACAGTGCCAGCCCCTGCTCTTAACTTTTACATCCTGGGATGGGATCTTTCCATTCTCTTCCATAGACAATCAGCTTTCAGACAGCTACATATAATAAAGCTAATGTATTATTCACAGGAAGAGAACACTCAGCAGTGACCAGAATAATTTTTGTTCACCTCCCGAAATCTTCCACACTTCCTGGAGGAGAAACAGGACATAAGGAGTGAGCATTTATTAAGCTGTCAATATGTCATGCACTTTCCATTTTATCATTTCATTTACAGATGAGGAAACCAAGATATGTAGAAGGCATCCAAGTTCTGAAAACTGTTCATGTGGTGAGGGGAAGATTGAAACCCTGGTTTCTCTGGGCTCCAGAACTTTGCTGTGTATACCTGCTAACCTTTCTAGGAGATGGAACAAACATTTGGAAGGGTGCTCAGGGGACTGAGAAAAGGGAAAGGACTGGTTCTGACAGAAATGTCATGAAAGTCATAAGAATTCTTGTACCACAAGCGTCTCATGATGGCATAGGGATAGTACCCACATGAAGGTGATTATAGGTAAAGCACTTTAAATAGTGTATGGCACATAATATACACTTAACTCATGCCATGGTTCTATTGGTGGGGACTTACCACTGACCAATGCATTTGGATTGTTACACAGTCTTTCTGACACTCAGTCCCTGGGGATTTTACCTGGAAGATGTTCCCTCCTGAAAATGAAAGAGATTTCAGTGGGGGGGTAGATTTTGTTTCAATTTGATAAAGTCAAATTTTTAAAAAGATTTTATTTATTTATTTGAAATGTAGAGTTACAGAGAGGCAGAGGCAGAGAGAGAAGTCTTTCATCACTGGTGCATTCCCCAAATGGCTGCAATGGCTGGAGCTGGGCTTATCCAAAGCCGGGAGCCAGGAGCCAGGAATTTCTGCTGGGTCTCCCATGCAGGCACAGGGGTCCAAGGACTTGGGCCATTTTCCACTGCTTTCCAAGGCCCTAGCAGAGAGCTAGATTGGTAGTGGAGGAGCTGGGGCTCGACCAGCGCCCATATGGGATGATGGCACTGCAGGTGGCAACTTCACCCGCTAGGCCACAGCTCTGGACCTCGAAGTAATTTTAACATTTAGAACTATCTAAAATGAACAGCCTCAGGGGGGGATAATTTTTAAAATAGGTTTCATTTTACAACAGTTTTATGTTCATGACAAAACTGAGAGGAAGGTGCAGAGAGTTCCCATTTGCCATATAGCCCTTCTTCCTACAAATGCACTGCTGTTAACATTCTCTACCAAAGTAGTATATTTGCTATAAACAATGAACTTGTATTTACTAATATTTATATAATTATATATATAACTAATATAACAAGTAATTATCACCTAAAGTCCATAGTTTACATCTCAGTACATTCTATGGGTTTTGGCAAATTGATAATGACATGTACCATGAGTATACTATCATGTAGAGTAATTTCACTGTCCTAAAAGTTCTCTGTGAGATAGGATGATTTTCACAAGTTAAAATAAACAAACATTTTCTTGGTTGCACTTTTCTTGGATAAACTACACAATTGCAGATTTCAGAAATTATCTGTGCCACAAGTAAGACTCTGGAATGCATTTGGAAGACCTATGAAAAAGGATATTCAACTTTGATTTTGTACTATAGTGACACTGTCATTAAGAAATTCAAAATTAAACATTTGCATCAAAAGCACAATCACATTATCTAGCACTGAAGCCGCCCCCCTCCCGCCCCATTCAGATTAAATTTGGTTGTATAATTTATTAGGATACCACTCTCCTTTGTTACCCTTGTATTGATCAGAATTTTTGGTGAAGTTTAGATTGTGACACTGGCAATCAAAACTAGCTTTCCACCCACGAACCCTCAAAATATTTTTTCCTTCAATGGAAAGACAAAATGAAAGGAACCATGCTACTTTTTGTTAAGCTTGTTTCTAAGGTTTAAGTGAAATAAATACGTGTGCTATCGAGCAAGATTGTCACCATGGGTTTCCTAGTGTGAAAGATTTTTGGCATATTGTGGACTAATGGAAAATAACTATGCTTTGGAGCACATTTTAAGTGAGAATTGTTTGTGTGCTGATCAGTTTTGAATTGATTTACAATTCATGAAGCTCTTAGATGGCAGAAAAAAATAACTCCTGAGTGAGGCAGCTTGGTGAATGTCACAGGGATAATCAATAGAGGGCAACAGTATATCAAGGCTAGGAACAGAGCCTGGTAGGAATCCTTTGCTCTTGCTATCATGGCCATTTGGTAACAAAGAGAGACTGACCCTATCGCTTGTCTCTTATATTTTCCTACATGGTATTTTCATGCCCTTGAAGTTATACTCAGTTTTATATAACTGAGTTTATTATTAGTGGGTATTACTCAAATTGGATTACATACAATAAATTAATAGTATACCTTACATGGAAAAAATTGTAAGTGGTATAGTATAGAATATTATTCTATCTTGGGGCTTATTTTCCTTTTTAAAAAAACTATGAATCCTACACTTTCTGATTAGTTTGGCTCATTTAACTCAGAACTGACTGACTTTTATCTTCCTCTTGAAACCACTTCTGTTTTCTCAGTGTTGGTCAGTCAGCGTCATTATTTAAGCCATTTAGGCTCAAACCTCAGTCTCAGAATCCTGGTGTGTCAAGGTTGGAAGGAATATGAATAAGTCCTTAGTCCAATCAGCTGTTTGAAACTTGAGCTCCCCCCCCTTTTTGCATTTTTAAAAAAACTTTTATTTAATAAATATAAACTTCTAAAGTACAACTTTTGGATTACACTGACTTTTTCCCCCCATAACCTCTCTCCCATCTGCAACCATCAATCTCCCACTCCCTCTCCCATCCCTTTCTTCAACAAGATTTATTTTTAATTATCTTTATATACAGAAGATCAATTTAGTATATACTAAGTAAAGATATCAATAGTTTGCACCCACAAAGAAAAACAAAGTATTGTTTGAGTACTAGTTATACCATTAATTCACATAGTACAACACACTAAGGACAGAGATCCTACATGGGGAGTAAGTGCACAGTGACTCCTATTGTTGATTTAACAATTGACACTCTTAATTATGGCTTAAGTAATCACTCGAGGCTCTTGTCTAGAGCTGCCAAGGCTATGGAAGCCTCTTGAGTTCGCCAACTCTGATCTTATTTAGACAAGGCCATAGTCCAAGTGGAAGTTCTCTCCTTCTTTCAGAGAAAGGTACCTCCTTCTTTGATGGCCTGTTCTTTCCACTGGGATCTCACTCACGGAGATCTTTCATTTAGGTTGGGTTTTTTTTTTTTTTTTGCCTGAGTGTCTTGGCTTTCCATGCCTGAAATACTCTCATGGGCTTTTTAGCCGGATCGGAATGCCTTAAGGGCTGATTCTGAGGCCAGAGTGCTGTTTAGGACATCTGCCATTCTATGAGTCTGCTGTGTATCCCACTTCCCATGTTGGTTCATTCTCTCCTTTTTTAATTCTATCAGTTAGTATTAGCAGACACTAGTCTTGTTTATGTGATCCCTTTGACACTTAAATCTATCATTATGATCAATTATGAACTGCAACTGATCACTTTGACTAGTGAGATGACATTGGTACATGCCACCTTGATGGGATTGAATTGGAATCCCCTGTCACGTTTCTAACTCTACCATTAGGCATAAGTCTGATTGAGCATATGCCGAACTGTACATCTCCTCCCTCTCTTATTCCTACTCTTATATTCAACAGGAATCACTTTTCTTTTTTTTTTTTTTTGACAGGCAGAGTGGACAGTGAGAGAGAGAGACAGAGAGAAAGGTCTTCCTTTTGCCGTTGGTTCACCCTCCAATGGCCGCTGCGGTAGCGCGCTGCGGCCGGCGCACTGCGCTGTTCCGATGGCAGGAGCCAGGTGCTTCTCCTGGTCTCCCATGGGGTGCAGGACCCAAGCACTTGGGCCATCCTCCACTGCACTCCCTAGCCACAGCAGAGGGCTGGCCTGGAAGAGGGGCAACCGGGACAGGATCGGTGCCCCGACCGGGACTAGAACCCGGTGTGCCGGCGCCGCAAGGCGGAGGATTAGCCTAGTGAGCTGCGGCGCCGGCCAGGAATCACTTTTCAGTTAAAATTTAAACACCTAAGAATAATTGTGTGTTAATTAAAGGGTTCAACCAATGGTAATAAGAAGAACAAAAAATTACTAAAAGGAATAAAGTAGTAAGTTTTCCTCAACAGACAGGACAAGGGCTGATCAAGTCATTGTTTCTCATAGTGTCCATTTCACTTCATCAGGTTCCCTTTTAGGTGCACAGTTAGTTGTCACCAGTCAGGGAGAACATATGATATCTGTCCCTTTGGGACTGGCTTATTTCACTCAGCATGATGTTTTCCAGATTCCTCCATCTTGTTGCAGATGACCGGATTTCATTGTTTTTGCCTGCTGTATGGTATTCTATAGAGTACATGTCCCATAATTTCTTTATTCAGTCTACTGTTGATGGGAATTTAGATAATTCCATGTCTTAGCTATTGTAAATTGAGCTGCAATAAACATAGAGGTGCAGGAGCTCTTTTATTTGCCAATTTAAATTTCTTTGGGTAAATTCTAATGAGTGGGATGGCTGAGTCATGTGGTAGGGTTATATTCAGGTTTCTGAGGAATCTCCAGACTGACTTCACAGTGGCTTAACCAGTTTGCATTCCCACCAACAATGGGTTAGTGTCCCTTTTTTTCCCCACATCCTCTCCAGCATCTGTTGTTGGTAGATTTCTGAATGTGAGCCATTCTAATCGGGGTGAGGTGAAACCTCATTGTGGTTTTGATTTGCATTTCCCTGATTGCTAGTAATCTTGAACATTTTTTCATGTGTCTGTTGGCCATTTGGATTTCCTCTTTTGAAAAATGTCTATTTAGGTCCTTGGCCCATCTCTTGAGTGGGTTGTTTGTTTTGTTGTTGTGGAGTTTCTTGATCTCACTGTAGTTTTGGTTATTAACCCTTTGTCTGTTGCATAGTTTGCAAATATTTTTTCCCATTCTGTTGGTTGCCTCTTCACTTCCCTGACTGTTTCTTTTGAAGTACAGAAACTTCTCAATTTGATGCAATCCCAAATGTTAAATTTGGCTTTGACTGCCTGTGCCTCCAGGGTCTTTCCCAATAAGTCTTTGCCTGTGCCTATATCTTGCAGTGTTTCTACAATGTTCTCTAATAATTTGATGGTGTCAGGTCATAGATTTGGATCTTTAATCCATGTTGAGTGGATTTTTGTGTAAGGTGTAAGTTAGGGGTCTTGCTTCATGCTTCTGCATGTGGGAATCCAGTTTCCCCAGCACCATTTGTTGAATAGACTGTCCTTACTTCAAGAGTTGGTTTTAGATCCTTGATCAAATATAAGTTGGCTGTAGAGGTTTGGATTGATTTCTGGTGTTTCTATTCTGTTCCATTGGTCTATCCATCTGTTTCTGTCCCAGTACCATGCTGTTTTGATAACAACTGCCTTGTAGTATGTCCTGAAATCTGGTATTGTGATGCCTCCAGTTTCATTTTTGTTGTTCAAGATTGCTTTAGCTATTTGAGATCTCTTGTGCCTCCATATGAATTTCAGCATCATTTTTTCTAGATTTGAGAAGAATGTCTTTGATATTTTTTTGGTATCGCATTGAATCTTTTGGATAGTTTGTGGTTCTCCAAGTATTTGAACACCTATTCAATAATAGGCACTCTGTTCATTCTACTGAATGATAATTTCTGTCCAATTAAGCACCTTCAGGAAAGCGAGATTTAGTCATGACAGACAGTCTGGGCTAATGGAGGAGACAATTGAGAATGTTTTGGTTTGTTGTTCTTAGTGCTTTGTAGAGGTAATGCAGAAGACTGGGGAGCGGGAGGGAAAAAGAGGTAGGGGACCTGGCTCCAAGAGTTCCCAGGGAAGGAAAGCTGGAACTTTCCTTCCAGGGGAGGAAGTGCTTGAATTGAGCCAGGAAGGATGAACAGGAGTGATCTGGGCGATTGGCAAACGTGTAATTCAGGCAAGGAAATAGCAAAGGAAAACCCTGAAGGGACCATGTTTTTTAATCTTGGTTTTCTTCTCTGTAATAGTATTTACTTTATCTTAGTGTTGTGAGGAATAAACCAGAGAATATTTATGTTTACAATAGACATACAAGTGCTAAAATTATTATGACATTATTATTATAACTGTTATAATAATCAGTACAAACATAAGTACAATGACTCTATAGAACCAGGTGACTCCTCAACCCCACAATTCTTTCCAGACAAATAGACTAACATATCTTTTGAAGGGATATCCAATCTTAAACTGTCGAGCTTAATGCTTCTAGATACTTAAATAATAATAACTCCTCTTGCTGACATTTCATGTTCACCAAGAACACTTTTGATTTGATTTCCCATGGGTCAGGTCAGATCAACCTGTGTCTCAACGACTCTATTTCCTCATTGCATAATACTTTACCTGGCATTAAGACCAATCTCTTATCAGTTTTGTAATAACACCCATGTAGCACTGTGTGTCAGACCCTGTTCTTAACATGGCTCAATCATTAACTCATTTAATTCTCATAATCCAACAGTCAGGTATTATTACCATCACCAACTAAAATTATTATTATGTATTCATTTGCTTATCCAGCACTTATTTTAATTAACTATTTTATCTGACACTTAAAAAATACAAAATAAAGACTGCTGCTCTTACCTTCAGAGAGCTTATAATCCTTTAGGAAGACAAAACAAACCTAAGTTTAAAAATTACTAAGGATCTGACATTTATCCTAGCAGTTAAGACACTGACACTCTAGTGTAGGAAAATCCAAAATAAACCAGGTTCAGTTCCTGGGTTTGCTCCTGATTCTAGCTTCTCACCAGTGCATACTCCTGGAAGCAGTGATGATGGCTCAAGTAATTGGATCTTACCAGCCATGTGGGAGACATGTATTGAATTCCTGGCTCCTGGCTCCTGGCTTCAGCCTGGCCTAGTACCACATATTGTGGACACTTGGGGTGTAAGCCAGTAGATAGAAGCTCTATCTATATGTGTCTTTGCTTCTCCAATTTTAAAAAAGAATTCTAAATCATGATTCATTATGTTGGTAATATTTTACTGCTTAAAAGTGAATTCTTGTACCTTCTTTGGTAAAAAATACAAACAGCATACTCTTATGGGCTGTCCATAGACTTTAGGGATTAAAATATTGTCATTTTAAAAATGCAGACATGGGGACCAACATGGGTAAAGCTGCTGCCTGCAACACCAGCATTCTCTATGGGTGCCAGTTTGTGTCCCTGCTGCTCCACTTCTGATCCAGCTCCCTGCTAATGGCCTGGGAAAGCAGTGGAAGATGGCCCAAGTCCTTGGGTCCTTGCCACCCACATGGAAGACCCAGATGAAGCTCGTGGCTCCTGGCTTTGGCCTGGACCACTCCTGTCCATTGAGTTGACCCACCACTTTCTCCAGTCTGTTAAAGACTGGGAGGACCAAATGCAAGGCTGATTCTCCAGCACTCTGGAAGCCCAGTTCCCAAGGGCACCCAGAAAAGCCCCAGCAAAGTGCTGTTTATCTTTTTTTTAATCATGGTTCAGGGTCTGATCTTTGCCTTATGGTCTCAGAAGTCAGTCTGGTAGGCGAGAGCTGCCTTACTTCAGGTATGCAGCAGGTGTGGAGGTGGAGGGCAGTTTGAAGGAAGGGTCTACCCTTTACCAGCTGCAAGCTACCTGTACTCCCCATGTCTCCCTGTCTGCATTTTTCAAAGATTTATTTATTTGAAAGAGTTACAGAGAGAGGGAGTGATATGGGGAATAAACCAGCCGATAGAAGATTCTCTCAGTGAGGACCTGAACCAGTGCCCAAATGGGATGCTGGCACCACAGACAGATGCTTAACCTACTATGCCACAGTGCCAGCTCCCAATTCCCTCATTTTAAAGATGTGGAAGATTATAATAGTGCCTTTTAAAATGTAAAAGATTTAAGGAGGTATAATAAGGTAGCACAGAATACACAGACAAATCCACATTTAGAGTTGGAGACTTCACTTCTCTCCCACTAATTGATGGAATGTGTAGAGGAAAAAAATCATCAGGAAGGGTTTAGGACACTTGAATTACATCATTACCTGAGCTGACCTGATTGACATTCATAGACGCACAACTAGATTCTCCACTGGATGATCCAGGGCCAGTGCTTTTAGAATTTCTCTTGGTATCTAATTTTTTTTTTAATTTTTTTTTTTGACAGGCAGAGTGGACAGTGAGAGAGAGACAGAGAGAAAGGTCTTCCTTTTGCCGTTGGTTCACCCTCCAATGGCCGCTGCGGCCGGCACATCGTGCTGAGCCGAAGCCAGGAGCCAGGTGCTTCTCCTGGTCTCCCATGCAGGTGCAGGGCCCAAGCACTGAAGCCATCCTCCTCTGCACTCCCTGGCCACAGCAGAGAGCTGGCCTGGAAGAGGGGCAACCGGGACAGGATCGGTGCCCCGACCAGGACTAGAACCTGGTGTGCCGGCGCCGCAAGGCGGAGGATTAGCTTAGTGAGCCGCGGCGCCGGCCTAATTTCTAACTTGATAAGAAATTAAATTTTGGGGCCGGCACCATGGCGCACTAGGCTAATCCTCCACCTGCGGCGCTGGCATCCCATGTAGGCGCTGGTTCTAGTCCCAGTTGCTCCTCTTCCAGTCCAGCTCTTTGCTGTGGCCCCGAAGGGCAGTGGAGGATGGCCCAAGGGCTTGGACCCCTGAACCCACATGACCAGGAGGAAGCACCTGTGTCCTGGCTTCCGAATGGCGCAGCGCTGGCCGTGGTGGCCATTTGGGGAGTGAACCAACGGAGGAAAGACCTTTCGCTCTGTCTCTCTTTCTCACTGTCTGTAATTCTACTGTCAAATGAATATTTACAGCTCATCTTGCATTTTTTCCCTTTTGATAACTCCATGATACATTATTCAGAATTCTCCCTTTGAGTGCATGACATGTACCTCATTCTGTGGAGGTGGATGACAAAGATGGGAAGGTGAATTTGAGAATGGGCATTGAACTTCCAAAAATGCTTCTTTGTATGTTCTTATTTGACAGTAATATAACATGGGAGAAGAGAGAGACCTTTGATTATGTTGTGCTATTATTTGCTGTTATTTTATTTTTCTTTCTCCAAACTACTCTGTTCTCATCACCTGTTTGTTAATGCAGGAAAGTGGCATTTAAGTGATGTAATAGTTAATTGTGGACAATATCCAAGGTTGTTTTGCCAACAAAAAATAGGCTATTCAGCACCAGTTAAAAATATTGGGATAACTAGATGCTATACGTAGGGAAACAAAAAATCATATTAAAAAACAATCAGAACAATCAGTGAGATGAGCCTGAAGTAATGCACACAAATGAAGACAGCAATCCTGGGGTAGATGAATCATTGTGTTGACTCCCAGGGGTCTCTGCTGCTGCCCTCCTGCTGAGGTAGATGTGCTTTCGCAAGGCAGAATTGGATGTGAGTAAGTAAGAAGGGAGTTGTTCACTTTTATCATCACAGCACCCTACATGTCAGTTCAACAAAATGCAAATGAAGGAAAAGTGCTGTGCATTTTGGAATTAGAGCCCAAATTACTTTCAGAATTAAAAGAATAAGAGTAGAGCCAGCATCGGTTATTTATTTGATGAAACAGAAGAGGCCTGATGGAGGAGATCATTTTGGCGCATTAGGAAAACAACCTCAGGGCTCCTGCTGACAGGACACTTTTCCCTGCTACTATTAATTATCATGCGTTATTAACTAACTGAGGGCAGCCAACATACTTTGCATGTTAACTAAAGGGCAATGACCATTTAGCTAGTGCAGCCTGTTCAGTCTTTAAAATTGCCTTAATCATTAGTGGAGTAGTTAAACTATAACATTAGGAGATAAAAATAATCACCACTGTCACTTGGGAACCAGTTTAAACTGGACGTGGCTGTCAGAGGCTTTGAGGACATATGTTCCTGACTGTGTAGACTGATGGATGACTGGACTGCTCCAGACCCAGCCAACCTCAGGCTGACCTCTTCAGGGGTATACACTACACTGAGATCATTGTTAATGGGTTTGATTTCTGCTTCAGAGCTGTGACAGGATGTGAGGCAGGGGATGTGCTACCATGGGCTTTGTATCCAGCTTTCAGTCATTCACAAATTTATACTGGAGTATAAACTCATGTTCTTTCCACATTTCATTTTTTGGGCCATTTCACTGATTAGTGGCTCCACTTCTAGAGGTCTAGAAGTGATGTTGAAAATCAAGCTTCCTTGTCCGATGTGGAAAGAGGTTTTGAGGGTCAGCCTATAGGCTGTTAACAGAAGCTCATATTGTGCTTTAGGAATACTCCTGGATTTTGATGAACCACATATTCCTCTTCTACTGCATATCACCAGACCTGACAGAGTAAACAACACTTAATTGACTTGATTCTGATTCGCATTTTGTTGACTGAAGGTAGAAAACATGTAGAAAATGCTTTCCTCAAGTGACCTGAGATGTCATTGCCTTTCATTTTATAAGAATTCTACAAAAATATTTAAGTTTACCTTTAAAATTTACATACAAAAAATTATTCTTTTTTGGTGTATAGTTCTATGAGTTTACATATATATAAGGGGGCTTCAAAAAGATCATGGACAATGGCATTGAAAGATAATGTGTCCCATAATTTCTTTATCCAGTCTACTGTTGATGGGCATTTGGGTTGGTTCCAGGTCTTAGCTATTGTGAATTGAACTGCAATAAACATTAATGTGCAGATGGCTTTTTTATTTGCCAAATTAATTTCCTTTGGGTAAATTCTGAGGAGTGGGATGGCTGGGTTGTATGGTAGGGTTATGTTCAGGTTTCTGAGGAATCTCCAGACTGACTTCCATAGTGGCTTAACCAGTTTGCATTCCCACCAACAGTGGGTTAGTGTCCCTTTTTCCCCACATCCTCTCCAGCATCTGTTGTTGGTAGATTTCTGAATGTGAGCCATTCTCACCGGGGTGAGGTGAAACCTCATTGTGGTTTTGATTTGCATTTCTCTGATTGCTAGTGATCTTGAACATTTTTTCATGTGTCTGTTGTGGGATACACAGCAGACTCATAGAATGGCAGATGTCCTAAACAACACTCTGGCCTCAGAATCAGCCCTTAAGGCATTCGGATCTGGCTGAAGAGCCCATGAGAGTTTTGTAGGCATGGAAAGCCAAGATACCATGGAAAAGAAAAAAAAGAAGACCTAAATGAAAGATCTCTGTAAGTGAGATCCCAGTGGAAAGAATGGGGCCATCAAAGAAGGAGGTACCTTTCTCTGAAGGGAGGAGAGAACTTCCACTTTGACTATGACCCTATCGAAATAAGATCAAAGTCAGCGAACTCTAAAGGCTTCCATAGCCCTGGCAACTCATGACTAGAGCCTAGGGAGATTACTGACGCCATGAACAGGAGTGTCAAATTGTTAAGTCAGCAACAGGAGTCACTGTGTACTTACAACCCATGTGGGATCTGTCCTTAATGTGTTGTCTAATGTGCAGTGATGCTATAACTAGTACTGAAGCAGTATTTTTACACTTTGTGTTTCTGTGAGGGTAAAAACTGATGAGATCTTTACTAATTATATACTGAATCAATCTTCTGTATATAAAGATAATTGGAAATGGAAAAAAAATACCCTGGTGTTAAATTGGAAATGGCATAGAAAATTAATTAATTTTTTAAAAAAAATATTATGTAGGATCTCTGTCTTTAATGTGCTGTACACTGTTATTTAATGCTATAACTAGTACTCCAACAGTATTTTTTTTCACTTTGTGTTGCTATATGG
The DNA here is from genome assembly GCF_033115175.1 of Lepus europaeus. Lineage (NCBI taxonomy): Eukaryota > Metazoa > Chordata > Mammalia > Lagomorpha > Leporidae > Lepus > Lepus europaeus. Next base: position 109,468,637 of record NC_084828.1, on the reverse strand, counting down.
GGGCAAACTGTTGAAATCTTTACCTAATATATACTAAACTGATCTTCTGTATATAAAGAGAATTGAAAATGAATCTTGATGTGAATGGAAGGGGAGAGGGAGCGGGAAAGGGGAGGGTTGTGGGTGGGAGGGAAGTTATGGGAGGGTGAAGCCATTGTAACCCATAAGCTGTACTTTGGAAATTTATATTCATTAAATAAAAGTTTAATAAATGAAAAAAAATTAAAAAAAAGAAAGATAATGTGAATTTTCCATGAACTCCTTATTCAATTGCTGAATAAAAGGCATTTGACAAAGTTCAACATGATTTCATGAATCTATTTATTTATTTACTTACATGAATTTCATAAATACATTAGGAACATAGTAATTCTTCCCACTGTTTCTACCCTCCCACTCACTCTCCCACCCTTCTTCCTCTTCCCTCTCCTGTTTCCTGTATGTCTTTTACTAAGATCTTTTTCATTTAACTTTATATACAGATGATTAACTCTATTCTAGGTAAAGAGATCAACACTTTGTATGAGAAAGAAAAAGAAAAGGAAAAACAGCAACAAAAACTGTTCCTCAATAGTCCATACCAAGGGCTGTTCAAAGTTATTGCATCTCGAAGGTAATTTCACTTTTTTTCTTCCCTTTTTCCCCCTTCTTTCCTTTTAGAAACTTAATTACCTTTAAAGAAGAACCCAAGAATGATACATCTTTTGTAAGCACTTAGACTTATGAGATATAAGAATATTTTCCACTTAATGAACTAAAAATAAATAATTCTTTTAGAACAAGTTTTACTATTAAGTCTCATAATATAACTCTTTGAGGACAGAGGTCCTACATTGGATGTTAGTGCACAGTGACTCCTGTTGTTTATTTAACAATTAACACTATTATGTATGATGTCAGTGCTCACCCAAGGCTCTTGACATGAGCTGCCTAGGTTATGGAAGCCTTTTGGATTCACTTACTTGGCAAAGACATAAACAAAGTGGAAGTTCTCTCCTCCCTTCAGAGAAAAGTATGTTCCTTCTTTGGTGGACACTTCTTTCCACTGGAGTCTCACCCACAGAGGTCGTTCATGTAACATTTTTTGCCACAACATTTCAGGCTTTCCATGCCTGAAATGTTCCCCTGAGCTTTTCAGCCAGACTAGAATACCTTAAGGTCTTATTCTGAGGTCAGAGTTCTACTTAAGGTGGTTGTCATTCTATGAGTCTGCTATATGGACTGCTTCCCATGTTGGAGCATTCACTCCTTTTTAATTGTATATTATTACTTTTAAACATTTAGTCCTATTTATAAGATCACTTTAACACTTGATCCTATCTATATGATCACTTTACCACTTAATGCTATCCATTTGATCTCTGTAACACTGAAGGTGCTATTTTTACCACCCAGATTAAGGGTATTTGGGGTCCCAAAGTAAATTTTTAAGCTGTACCCTAAAGAAGTAAGTCCACAGGAATGTATGCAGAACTATGCTGCATTACAGTTACAAATTTCATACATTTCACCATCACAACTTTGGGAACATGGTGATTCTTCCCATCACGCCCACCCTCCCACACTCACTCCCACCCTCCTTCCTTTTCCCTTTCTTATTCTCACTCTTATTTTTTACTAAGATCTATTTTCAATTAACTTTATACACATATGGTTAACTCTATGTTAAGTAAAAAGTTCAACAATTCATATGAAAGAAAAAAAGTAAAATATGATAAAGGAAAAGAAAAGAAAAACTGTTCCTGAGCAGTCAAGAGAAGGACTGTTAAAAGTCATTGCTTCTCAAAGTGTCAATTTCACTTCCACAGGTTGCCTTTTAGGTGTTCTATTAGTTATCACAGATCAGGAAGTATATATAATTTGTCCCTTTGAATGGGCTTATTTCACTAAGTATAATGTTTTCCAGTTTCATCCATTTTTTTGCCAATGACCAGATTTCATTTCTTTTAACTACTCTGTAGTATTCCATGGTGTACATATCCCATAATTCTTTATCTATTCTTCAGTTGATGGGCATTTAGGTTCATTATATCTCTTAGTATTGTGAATTCAGCTGTGAAAAACATGGATGTACATATAGCTCTTTCATATGCTTATTTCATTTCCCTTGGGTTGATTCCCAGGAGTGTAATGACTGGGTCATATTGTAGGTCTATATTCAGATTTCTGAGGTATCTCCATACTGTCTTCCATAGTGGCTTTACAAATCTACATTCCCACCAACAGTGGGTTAGGGTGCCCTTTTCCCCACATCCTCTCTAGCATTTGTTGATTTCTGTATGAATCCCATTCTATGGAGATGAGGTGAAACCTCATTGTGGGGGCCAACACTGTTGTGTAGTGGGTAAAGCCACCATCTGTAGTGCTGGCATCCCATATGGGTGCCAGTTCAAGTCCCGACTGCTCCACTTCCAATCCAGCTCTCTGCTATGGCCTGAGAAAGCAGTAAGAGATGGCCCAAACACTTGGGCCCCTGCACCCATATGGGAGACCCAGAAGCTCCTGGCTTAGGATCAGCACACCTCCGGCCATTACAGCCAAGTGGGGAGTGAACCAGCAGATGAAGACCTCTCTCTCTCTGCCTCTCCTATGTGCAACTCTGACTTTCAAAAAAATAAATCTTAAAAAAAAGAAACCTCATTGTGGTGTTGATTTGCATTTTCTCTGATGGCTAGCAATCCTGAGTATTTTTTCATGTGTCTGTTGGTCATTTGAATTTCTCCTTTTGAAAAATGTCTAAGTCCTTTGCCCTTTTCTTGACTGTTTGCTTTTTTGTTGTTGAGTTTCTTAATATCTTTATATATTATGATTATTAATCCTTTATCAGTTGTACAGTTTGCAAATATTTTCTCCCATACTGTTAGTTGCATCTTCACTTTGCTGACTGTTTCTTTTATAATGCAGAATCTTCTCAATTTGATGCAATCCAATTTGTTGATTTTGCTTTGATTGCCTGTGTCTCCCGGGTCTTTTCCAAGAACTCTTTGTCTATACCAATGTCCTGTAGGGTTTCCTCAATGTTTTCTAATAATTTGATATTGGGTTGTAGATTTAGGTCTTTGATCCATTTTGAGTGGATTTTTGTGTAAGGGGTCTTGCTTTATACTTCTGCATGAGGAAATCCAGTTTTCTCACCACCATTTGTTGAAGAGACTGTCCTTGCTCCAGGGATCGATTTTAGCTCCTTTGTCAAAGCTGAGTTGGTTGTAGAGGCTTGGATTGATTTCTGGCATTTCTATTCTGTTTCATTGATCTGTCCATCTGTTTTTGTACTAGTACCAGGCTATTTTGGTTATAAATGCCCTGTAGTATGTCTTGAAATCTGGTATTGTGATGCTTTTGGCTTTGTTTTTATTGTATAAGATTGCTTTAGCTATTCAGAGTCTCCTGTGTTTCCATATGAATTTCAGCATTTTTTCTGTATCTGAGAAGAGTGTTCTTCGTATTTTGATTGGTATCACCTTGAATCTTAAATTGCTTTTGGGAGAATGGACATTTTGATGATATTGATTCTTCTAATCCATGAACATGGAAGATATTTTCATTTTTTATAACTTCTTCCTTTTATTTCTTTAATGTTTATAATTCTCATCACAGAGATCTTTGATATCCTTGGTAAAATTAATTCTGAGGTATTTGATTTTTCTTGTAGGTATTGTGAATGGGATTGGTCTTAAAAGTTCTTAGCTGTGGCATTGTCTGTGTATACAAAGGCTGTTGATTCTTGTGTGTTGATTTTATATCCTGCTACTTTTCCAAACTCTTCTATGAGTTCCAGTAGTCTCTTAGTGGAGTCTTTGGATACCCTGTATATAGGATCATGTCATCTGCAAATAGGGATAGTTTGATTTACTCCTTCCCAATTTGTATCCCTTTGATTTCTTTTCTTGTATAATGGCTCTGGCTAAAAATTCTAGGACTATATTGAAAAGCAATGGTGAAAGTGGGCATCATTGTGGAGTTCTGGCTCTCAGTGGGAATGCTTCCAATTTTTGCCTGTTCAATAGGATGCTAGCCATGGGTTTGTCATGAATTGTCTTGATTGTGTTTAGAAATGTTCCTTTTATTCCCAATATGCTTAAAGTTTACATCATGAAAGGGTGTTGCCTCTTGTCAAATATTGCTTTTTTGGAATCTATTGAGATAATCATGTTTTTGTTCTTCAGTTTGTTAATGTGATGTATCACATTGATTGATTTATGTATGTTGAACTATCTCTGCATACCAGGGATAATTTCCACTTGATCTGGGTGAATGCTCTTTCTAATGTTTTATTGCATTTGAGTTTCTAGTATTTTGTTGAGGATTTTTTGCATCTATGTTCATCAGGGAAATTGGTCCATAGTTCTCTTTATTGTATCTTTATCTGGTTTAGGAATTAAGAAGATTCTGGCTTCACAGAAAGAATTTGGGAGGTTCCCTTCTGTTCAGTTGTTTTGAATAACTTGAGAAGAAGTGTAGTTAGTTCTTTAAATGTCTGGAAGAGTGCAGCATTGAAGCCATCTGGTCCTGGGCTTTTCTTTTTAGGGAGGTTCTTTATTACTGATTCTATTTCGGTCTTGGTTATTGGTCTGTTTAGCTTTTCTGTGTCTTCATGCTCATTTTGGGAAGTCTTATGTGTCCAGGAACCTATTCATTTCTTCTAGGTTTCCCATTTTGTTGGCATACAGTTCTTTGTAGTAATTTCTGATGATTCTTTTTATTTCTGTGGTGTCTGTTGTTACATTTCCTTTTTCATCTGTAATTTTATTTTTTGGTTAGTTGGACCAATAGTATTTCAATTTTGTTTATTTTTTCAACAAACCAGCTCTTCATTTTGCTTATCTGTTTTATTGTTTTATTGGTTTGGATTTCATTTATTTGTTTTCTAATTTTAATTATTTGTTTTCTTATACTAGTTTTGGGTTTGGTTTGCTTTTGTTTTTCTAGGCCTTTGAGATGCATTGATAGCTCATTTATTTGGTGTCTTTCCAATTTCTTTTTTTTTAAGATTTATTTTATTTTGAATGGATTTTGTGTAATGTGTTAGGTAGGGGCCTGCTTCATACTTCAGCATGTGGAGATCCAGTTTTCCCAGTGCCATTTGTTGAAGAGACAGTTCTTGCTCCAAGGATTGATTTTAGCTACTTTGTCAAAGATCAGTTGGTTGTAGAGGCTTGGATTGATTTCTGGCATTTCTATTTTGTTCCATTGGTCTATCGATCTGTTTTTGTACCAGGCTGTTTTTTTCTAAAGATTTATTTATTTATTTAAAAATCAGAGTTACACAGAGAGAGGAGAGACAGAGAGAGAGTGAGGTCTTCCGTCTGATAGTTCACTCCCCAGATGGCCACTCTGGCCGAAGCTGTGCCGATCTGAAGCCAGGAGCTTCTTCCAAGTCTCCCATGCAGGTGCAGAGGCCCAAGGACTTGGGCCATCTCCTACTGCTTTCCCAGGCCATAGCAGAGAGCTGGATTGGAAAAGGAGCAGCTGGGACTCGAACTGGTGCCCATATGGGATGCAGGCGTTTCAGGCCAGGGCATTAACCAGCTGCACCACAGCGCTGGCCCCAAGCTGTTTTGATTATTACTGCCTTGTAGTATGTCTTGAAATCCGGTATTGTGATGCCTCAGGATTTTATATGATTGCTTTAGCTATTTGACGTCTCCTGGAATTAAAAAAAAAAAAAATTGCAGCATCATTTTTTCTAGATCTGAGAAGAATGTCTTTGGTGTTTTGATTGGTATTGCATTGAATCTGTAAATTGCTTTCAGAAGAATGGACATTTTGATTTTATTGATTATTCCAATTCATGAACATGGAAATGTTTTTCCATTTTTTTGCGTCTTCTTCTATTCCTTTCTTTAATGTTTTGTAATTCTCATTGTAGTGATCTTTGACATCCTTGGTTAAATTTATTGCAAGGTATTTGATTTTTTTGTAGTTATTGTGAATGGTATTCATCTTAGGAGTTCTTTCTCAGCTGTAGCATTGTCTGTGTATACAAAGGCTGTTGTTTTTTTCTGTATTGATTTTATATCCTGCCACATTACCAAACTCTTCTGACAGTTCGAGTAGTCTCTTTTGGAGTTTTTTTTATCTCCTATAAATAGAATCATGTCATCTGCAAATAGGGATAGTTTAACTTACTCTTTCCTGATTTGAATCACTTTGGTTTATTTTCCTTATCTAATGGCTCTGTCTAAAACTTCCAGGACTATATTGAATAACAGTAGTGAGAGTGAGTGTCCTTGTCTGGTTTCAGATCTTGTCAGAATGCTTCCAACTTTTCCCCATTCAATAGGATGCTGGCTGTGGATTTGTCATAAATTGCCTTGATTGTGTTGAGGAATGTTCCTTTTATACCCAGTTTGTTTAGAGTTATCATCATGGAAAGGTGTTATATTTTGTCAAATGCTTTCTCTGATTTGTCAAATGCTATCTCTATTGAGATAATCATATGGCTTTTGTGCTCAATTTGTTAATGTAATGTATCACATTGATTGATTTGTAAATGTTGAACCATCCTTGCATACCAGGGATAAATCCCATTTGATCTGGGTAAATGATCTATCTGATGTGTTGATGATTCAATTGGCCAGAATTTTGTTGAGGATTTTTACATCTTTGTTCATCAGCAAAATTGGTCTGTAGTTCTCTTTCTCTGTTGCATCTTTTCTGGGTTTAGGAGTTAAGGTGATGCTGGCTTCATAGAAATATTTGGAAGGATTACCTCCCTTTCAATTGTTTTGAATAACTTAAGAATTGGAGTTAGTTCTTCTTTAAATGTCTAGTAAAATTCAGCAGTGAATTCATCCAGTCCTGGGCTTTTCTTTATTGGGAGGGTCTTTATTACTGATTCAATTTCCTTCTTGGTAATGGGTCTATTTAGGTTTTCAGTGTCTTCATGGCTCAACATAGCTAAGTTGTATGTGTCCAGGAATCTATCCATTTCTTCTAGGTTTCCCAATTTGTTGGCCTACAACTCTTTTTAGTAATTTCTGATGGTTATTTTTATTTCTGTAGTGTCCTTTGTTACGTTTCTTTTTTCATCTCTTATTTCATTGATTTGGATCTTCTCCCTCTGGTTTTTTTTTTCTTGGTTAGTTGGGCCATGTTGTGTCAATTTTGTTTATTTTTTCAAAAAAAATCAGCTCTTCATTTTGCTTGTCTTTTTTTTTTTTTTTTTTTTTGACTGGCAGAGTGGATAATGAGAGAGAGAGAGAGACAGAGAGAAAGGTCTTCCTTTGCCGTTGGTTCACCCTCCAATGGCCGCTGCAGCCGGCACACCGCGCTGATCTGAAGCCAGGAGCCAGGTGCTTTTCCTGGTCTCCCATGTGGGTACAGGACCCAAGCACTTGGGCCATCCTCCACTGCACTCCTGGGCCACAGCAGAGAGCTGGACAGGAAGAGGAGCGACCAGGACAGAATTCAGCGCCCCGACCAGGACTAGAACCCGGTGTGCTGGTGCCACAAGCAGAGGATTAGCCTGTTGAGCCCCGGCGCCAGCCTTGCTTTTCTTTTCTATAGCTTTTTTTTCTTTCATGTTTGTTTATTCTCTAATTTTAATTATTTCTTTTCTCCTACTAGTTTTGGGTTTCGTTTGCTGTTCTTTTTCTAGATTCTTGAAGTGTATTGATAAGTCATTTATTTGGTGGCTTTCCAATTTCTTCATTTTTTTAAGAAAGTTTTTATTTAATAAATATAAATTTCATAGGTACAGCTTTTAGAATATAGCGGTTCTTCTCCCCATACCCACCCTCCCACCCCCAAACCATCCCACCTCCTATTAACTCTCCAATCCCATTCTTCATTAAGATTCACTTTTTTTTTTGACAGGCAGAGTTAGACAGTGAGAGAGACAGAGAGAGAGTTATAGACTGTGAGAGAGAGACAAAGGTCTTCCTTCCATTGGTTCACTCCCCTAATTGCCGCTACGGCCGGTGCTGCGCCGATCGAAGCCAGGAGCCGGGTGCTTCCTCCTGGTCTCCCATGCAGGTGCAGGGACCCAAGCACCTGGGTCCCTGGGCCACAGCAGAGAGCTGGGCCCTGGAAGAGGAGCAACCAGGACTAGTACCTGGCGCCCCAACCGGGACTAGAACCCGGGTGCCGGTGCCGCAGGCAGAGGATTAGCCAAGTGAGCCACAGTGCCGGCCAAGATTCATTTTTAATTATCTTTATATACAGAAGATCAACTCTATATTAAGTAAATATTTCAACACTTTGCACCCACACAGACACACAAGGTATAAAGTACTGTGTGAAGACAAATTTTACCATTAATTCTCATAGTACAAATCATTAAGAAACAAGTGCACAGTGACTTGTGTTCTTGATTTAATAATTGACACTTTTACATATGACATCAGTGATCACCCAAGTATTTTGTCATGAGCTGAAAGGCTATGGGAGCCTCTTGAGTCCACAAACTTCATTAGCGTTTATACAGGCAGGGCCATAAACAAAGTGGAAGTTCTCTCCTCCTTTCAGAGAAAGTACATCCTTCTTTGTTGGCCCCTTCTTTTCACTGGGACCTTACTCACAGAGATCCTTCATGTAGATAACTTTTTTTGCTGCAGTGTCTTTGGCTTTCCATGCCTGAAAAGCTCTCATGGGCTTTTGGGCCAAATTTGAATGCATTAAGGGCTGATTCTGAGGCCAGAGTGTTGTTTAGGGCATTTCTCATTCTGTGAGTCTGCTGTGTGGGCTGTTTCCCATTTTGGATCATTCTCTCCTTTTTAATTCTATCTATTGTTATTACCAGACAATTGGTCTTATTTATGTGATCTCTTTGACACTTAATCCTATCTATATGATCAGTTACACACTTAATATGATCACTTTAACATGTAAGATGGCATTAGTACCTGCAAACCTAATGGAATTTGGAGTCTCATGGCAAATTTTTAGCTTTACCCTTAGGTGTAAGTCTGGGAACGTGTGCTGAGCTGTACATCTCCTCCCTCTCTTATTCTCACTCTTATTTTTTACAGGGATAAATTTTCAGTTGGATTTAAACACCTAAGAATAATTCTGTGTTAAGTAAAGAGTTCAACCAATGATATTAAGTGGAAAAAGAAAATACTAAAAAGAATAAAATAGTAAGCTGTTTATTGACCATCAGAATCCAATTTCTTGATGTGGACACCAATTGCTATAAACTTTCCCCTTAACACTGCTTTTGGTGTTTCCCATAAGTTTTGATATGTTGTATTGTCATCTTCATTTGTTTCCAGAAAATTTTTGATTTCTCCTTTGATTTCTTCAGTGACCCACCGTTCATTCAGGAGCATGTTGTTCAGTCTCCATGTGTTTATATATGTTCTGGAGATGCCTGAGTTGCTGATTTCCAGCTTCATTGTATTTTGGTCCAAGAAGATGCATGGTATGATTTTGATTTTTTTTTTTAATTTGCTGAGACTTGCTTTATGGCCTAGCATGTTGTGAATCCTAGAGAAAGTTCCATGAACTGGTGAGAAAAATGCATTCTGTGGCTGTAGAGTGGAAGGCTCTGTAGATATCTGCTAAGTCTTTTTGGTCTATAGTGTCGATTAATTTTGTTGTTTCCTTGCTGATTTTCTTTCTGGTTGATCTTTCTGTTTCTCAAAGTGGGAAATTGAAGTCCCCCATTACTACTGTATTTGAGTCTATCCCTTTAAACCCTTTATCATTTCTTATTTATTTATTTATTTTTATTTGACAGAGTTATAGACAGTGAGAGAGGGAGACAGAGAGAGAGGTCTTCCATCTGATGGGTCACTCCCCAAATGGCTGCAATGGCTGGAGCTGCACCGATCTGAAACCAGGTGTCAGGAGCCTCCTTTGGTTCTCCCACACAGGTGCAGGGGCCTAAGGACTTGGGCCGTTCTCTACCGCTTTACCAGGCCATAGCAGAGAGCTGGATTAGAAGTGGAGCAGCCAGGTCTTGAACAGGCGCCCATGTGGGATGTTGGTGCTTCAGGTCAGGGCGTTAACCCACTGCACCACAGCGGTGGCCCCAACATTTCTTTCATATACCAGGTGCCCTGTAATTAGATGCATGTACATTTATAATATTCACATCTTCCCATTAAATTGATCCTTTAATCAGTATATAGTGTCCTTCTTTGTCTATTTTACTTGTTTTTATGTTGAAGTCTATTTTGTCTGATACTAGGATGGCTACAACAGCTCTTTTCTGGCTTCTCTTAGTATGGATTATCTTTTCCATCCTTTCACTTTCAGTCTTCATGCATATTCCTTGGCAAGATGTCTTCTTGTGGGCAGCAAATAGATGGGCTTTCTTTTTTAATCCATTCAGCTAGTCTGCTTTTAACTGGGGAGTTGAGATAATTTACATTCAGAGTCACCTTTGTTAAGTACCAACTTTGCCCTGCCATGTTTCTTTAAGTAGTCCTCATTTTCCAGTGTTTGCATTTTTGTCTTTCTATCCTTTTGCTTTTATCAATCTATATATTTTTTAAAAAATTTAGTTGAGGAGCAGAGACAGTCAGAAACTACATCTGCTGGTTTGTTTCCCAAATGCCAACAACCAGACGCCTGAAGCTGGGAGCTAGAAACTTATGTTTATAGTAGATGGTTCAGCTGTAGCTGAGTCTTATTTTTACATGTCTCACAATTGCTGTGTTTCAGCTATTGTTTATATTTATTTGTTATCATTGTTGCTATAGCTGAATTTAGATCTACCTTTTTATTGTTTGTGTTTTGTTTCTCCCATCTCTTATTTCAACAACTTCTTCTTTGAATTTTTTTTGAATGCAATCTTAAAATTTTTGGCTATATCTCTGCTTGATTTTTCTGGTGGTGGCTCTATGAATTATAATATGCATAGCTAGATACTGAGTCTTCTTAAAGTTTATAGATTACCGTTCAAGTGAAATGAAGAAGCCTTAAAACCATATAGGTCACTTTTCCCCTGTGCCTTTTTGTTACAGTGGGCATGTGTATTAAATTTAGATACACTGAAGATTTTAACAGAGCATATCTTTTAACAGTTGTGCATATTTTAAAGAACTTAAAACTAGAATAGTTCTTAAAAATATTACCAAGACAATTACCATTTCTTTCACTCTGCCTTAATTTCTAAAATTGCAATTTTTCTTTTAGTATCATTTCAAGGGCAAACCTGCTGGTAACAAAAATCCCTTTTCTTTTCTTTGTCTGAGAAGGTATTTCCTTTCTATTCATTACTGAAGGATATTTTTGCTATCTATGCCCATTTGTGCTTTCATCAGCACCTGTAGCCCTGCTTCGTTAGCACCCTTGCCAGCCTCAGTAGTATGGTTTGTAATAGCTTTTCCCACCTGACAGGTAAAAATAGCATCTCCTTCAGGCTTACAAATATTTTTCCTTTTGTAATATATTCTATTTTTCCAACTATAGCTTATTGTTTATTTTCAAAAAGATATGCAAGTGTTTAATTCTTAGGTAGGAAGAGCAATTAGACTTTTTTCCTTTTCTGGGTTTTTCCTTTGCTTTTATTTAGAAAAATCTGTGCTCCCCAAATTCAGGTAAATGTTCATCCACATTTTCTTTTGGCTTTTTTTTTAGTAATGTACCTCTTTTCTCCATTTGCTGCTAACTTTGCTTTTTCTAACTTATAAATATAGTTATATATATTCTGCCCTTCTTGAAATACTTACTATGTCCACCCTGAATTACTTTTATATAGTTGTGTCTGTTTCTTAGGTTTTGATTCTGTGATGCCAGTTTATCTATATTATACCATGCCACAGATTTTTAATAAAAGATTTATTTATTTTATTTATTTGAAAGAGTGACAGAGAGTGGGAGAGAGAAAGAGAGAGAGAGAAATTTTATATATTTACTAGTTTACTCCCCAAATGGCCTCCACAGCCAAGGCTGAGTCATGCAGAAGCTAGCAAGGGCCCAAGCACTTGGACCTTCTTCTGTTTCTTTCCTAGGCACATTATCAGGAAGCTGATTGGAAGTAGAGCGGCTGGGACCTGAACTGGTGTTTCAAGTGGCAGATTAACCTGCTGTGCCACAAAGCTGACCCCTTGTGACACAGTTTTAAATGATAATTTGTTAGTGCTGTCAGATTTAGCAAATGAATTACATTTGACATTCTATTCAATTTGAATTTCAGATAAAACTTTTTTTAGTGTATGCATGTTCTGAATATATAAGTTTCCGAAATTTAAACTTAACTGAGTATCTTGTATTTTTTCTGGCAACTCTAAATTCCAATGGATGCCCTGAATCCTTTTCCTTTTCTAGACTGCCCTACTTAAAAATAAATTAGGGGGAATGTGGCAAGATGGTAGGAGAGGTAGGGAGCTGACTGCTGTAGCCTGGGAGAAGATGGTTAAAAAAAAAAGTGGAAAGTGCCATCTCAGAGAAGAGTTAGGGAGAAAACTGCAGAGGAAACACCATGCAAATTAAAGAGACACTGTGGATCTCATGGACGGTGTGGAGGTGCACAACTCAGGACCCCAGCAGTTGAGAGCCTCAGCACCAGCTTTGAAGAGAGGTGAGACCAGACTGCAGCAGCCCATGCCACTGGTGATAAAGCTGCAGGAAGAGCCTTGCGTGAATCTGGCTTGGAGACCAGTGGGGGACAGTGTACCTGCTGATCTAGAGGAGAAAAAGGTGGGAGTACATTTCTCCCTCCCCAACCACTTAGTACCAGCATCCTGCAACTAGCTGATAGAGAGTGGGTGCAATTTTGGATATATGTAACAGCTGCACCAGCTTGTCTGTGAGCCCAGCAACCAGCTGAGAGGAGATGCCTGAGTCTGGATGGGAGAATTGTCAGGGGCCTAGGCACTTATGACTGGGAGCCTTGTGTGCTGGGATGGCCTATGAAAACATTGTGGCTATGTGGGATGGTGCAGGGTGGAGCTGAGTCTCTGAGAAGTCACTGTGGGCAGCTCCACCTGCTTAGGGCCCAGATTGCCAGGTAAGAGTCACTGCTATGGGATCTGCGCTCACACTGAGGACTGCATGGATCTTTTGTGTGGTTCTTGTGGCAACAAGGATGAATAGTATACCCACTGGGGCTAGCGCCCAGGCATTATTCTCCTTGGAGAAGAGGTGAGTGTGAGACTACACCAACAGAGCTGATCAAATCCTCCCATCTGATAAAAAAAGGGGGAGAGATTTACCATGCCCAACTTGGATGTCACCTTGGACACTCCCCTCAAGCTGGAGCACTGAACAGAGCTCATGAGCCACATCTAGCACATGTCTCTGAGTATTCACTGAAAGAACAGATATTCCACTAAGCCACAGAGGAACAGTCCAAAATAAAAGCCATCACAAGGAAATGAACAGATCAACCAGACAGAAAATCAGCAAGGAAAAAAACAGTTAATTGACACTATAGATCAAATTGACCTAATGGATATCCACAGTTTTTCATCCTACAGTTGCAGAATACACATTCTTCTTGCCAGTGCATAGATTTGAAAGTCAGAGTTACACAGAGAGAGGAGAGGCAGAGAGAGAGAGAGAGGAGAGAGAGAGAGGTCCTCCATCCACTGGTTCACTCCCCAATTCGCTTATGGCAGAAGCCAGGATCTTCTTCTGGGTATCCCGCATGGGATGCACTGTTTTTCAGTTTTCTTATTTTTTCTTTTTTATTTATTTTTTGCTCTGACTTCAAAATTTCCAGTTTTGTCTTTTAACTCAGATATTCTTTCTTTTGCCTCACCTAGTCTTGTTAAGGTTTCGTACCGATTTTTTATTTCATGAATGAATTCTTTATTTCCAATAATATTTCATTTTGCTTTCTCTTTAAAATCTCAATTTCATAGGAAAAATTTTCATTCGTGTCATGTATGGATTCCTTTGTTTTGTGTATTTGCTTCTGATTACCTATAGGTAATCCTCAAATCAAATTTTTAAATTTCATTTCCAGCATTTCTTCAATCTCTTCATCTTCACATTCTAGTATTGAAATGTTTTTGTGTTCCTTTGGGGGCATTACGTTGTCTTCCTTATTCTTGTTTCTTCAAACTTCTGTAGTTATTTTTAGGAATTTGTGGAGATACTTGTTGGTTGTCTTTTTATTTGTTCATTTCCATGTGATGGCTTTTATTTTGCACTATTCCTCTGTGGCTTAGTGGAATGTCTGTTCTTTCAGTGAAAACAATGAAAGCAAGGTATTGAAGTTCCCCATTAGTATAGTACTGGCAGGAGCCAGGATTCTCTTCCGGGTATCCCACGTGGATGCAGGAGTCCAAGGACTTGGACCACAATGTACTGCTTTCCCAGGCCATAGCAGAGAGCTGGATAGGAAGTGGAGCAACCAAGAATCAATCCAGCACCCATATGGGATCTGTCACTGCAGGCAGTAGCTTTACTCACTACACCACAGTGCTGGCCCCTAGAACTTTCTCTAGGATTGATCACATGCTAGGCCATAAAGCAAGTCTCAGCAAATTTAAAAAAATTGAAATCATACCATGCTTCTTCTCAGACCACAATGCAATGAAGCTGGAAATTAGCAACTCAGGAATCTCTAGAGCATATGCAAACACATGGAGACTGAACAACATGTTCCTAAATGAAGAGTGGATCACAGAATAAATCAAAAGAGAAATCAAAAAATTTCTTGAAACAAATGTAGACAACAAAACTACATGTCAAAACTTATGGGAAACAGTAAAAGCAGAGTTAAGAGGAAAGTTTATAGCAATTGCTGCTTACATCAAGAAATTGGAAAGGTAGCAAATAAATGAGCTATTGACACATCTCAAGGATCTAGAAAAAGAACAGCAAACCAAACCCAAAACTAGTAGGAGAAAACAAATAATTAAAACCTGAAAGCAAATAAATGAAACCTATACTAATAAAACAATTACAACAGATAAGAAAAATGAAGAGCTGGTTTATTGAAAAAATAAACAAAATTGACATACCATTGGACCAACTAACAAAAAAAAGGAGGGAGAAGATCCAAATCAGTAAAATTAGAGATGAAAAAGGGAATGTAACAAGGGACAGCACAGAAATAAAAGAATCATCAGAAATTACTACAAAGAACTGTATACCAAAAATTCAGAAAAACTAGAAGAAATGGATACATTCCTGGAGGCATACAATGTACCTAAATTATGCCTTGAAGACATAGAAAACTTAAACAGACCAATAGCCAAGATGGAAATTGGATCAGTTAATAAAGACCCTCTCAACAAAGAAAAGCCCAGGACTACAGTGCTTCACTGCTGAATTCTACCAGAAGTTTAAAGAAGAACTAACTGTAATTCTTTTCAAACTATTAAAAGCAGTTGAAAGGGAGTGAATCCTCCCAAACTCCTTCTATGAATCCAGGATTACCTTAATTCCTAAATCTGAAAAAGAGATAACAGAGAAAGAGAACTACAGACCAATTTCCTCAATGATCATAGATGCAAAAATCCTCGGTGAAATAGTAGCCAGTTGAATCCAACTACACATCACAAAGATCATTCACTTAGGCCAAGCGAATTTATCTGTGATATGTAGGGATGGCTCAATATTCACAAGTGAATCAATATGAGACCTCACATTAACAAACTGAAGAACAAAAGCCATATGGTTGTCTCAATAGATAAAGAGAAAGCAATTGATAAAATACAACATCATGATGAAAACCTTAAGCAAATTTGGTATAGAATGAACATTCCTCAACAGAAACAGGCAATTTATGACAATCCCACTATAAACATCTTACTGAATAGGGAAAAGTTAAAAGCACTCCCATTGAGATTTAGAATGACATAAGGATGCCCACTCTCACTATTGCTATCTAATATAGTCCTGGAAGTTTTAGTCAGAGCCATTAGGCAAGAAAAAGAAATCAAAGGGATACAAATTAAGAAGGATGAGGCCAAACTATTTTTATTTGCAAATGTCACGATTCTACATATAGGGGATACAGAAGACTCCAGCAAGGGAATTCATAAAAGAGTTTGGTAAAGTGGCAGTATATAAAATCAGCACACAAAAATCAGTAGCCTTTGTATACACAGACAGTGCCACAGTAAGAAAGAACTTCTAGGATCAATCCCATTCATAAGAGCTACCAAAAAATTTAAATACCTTGGAATAAATTTAACCAAGGATATGAATGATATCTATTATGAGAATTAGAAACCTTAAAGAAAGAAGATACACAAAAAATGGGAAAATCTTCCATATTCATGGATTGGAAGAATCAATATCATCAACATATCCATACTACTGAAAACAATTTACAGATTCAGTGAGATTCCAATCAAAATGCCAAGGACTTTCTTTTCAGATCCAGAAAAAACAATGCTGAAATTCATTTGGGAACCCAGGAGACCTGGAATTAGTAAAGCAATCTTATGCAACAATGAAGCTGGAAGCATCACAATACCAGATTTCAAGACATACTACATAAGACATATGTCAGACATCAGACTTTAAGACATAGTACATCTGTAATCTTTAGAGCCTGGTACCAGTGCAAAAACACACTTGTAGCCCAATGGAACAGACAGAAACTCCAGAAATCAACCCACCCATCTACAACCAACTTATCTTTGATAAAGGAGCTAATATCATTCCCTGAAGCAAGGACAGTCTCTTAACAAATGGTGCTGGGAAAACTGGATCACCATATGCAGAAGCAGAAAGCAAGACCCCTACCTTACACCTTACAAACAAATCCATTCAAAATGGATTAAAGATCCAAATATATGACCCAATACCATAAAATTATTAGAGAACACTAGGGATACCCTACAAGACATTGGCATGGGCAAAGAGCTCTTGGAAAAGACCCCAGAGGCACAAGCAGTCAAAGCCAAAATTGACAAATGGGATTACAACAAATTGAGAAGCTTCTGCACTGCAAAAGGAACAGTCAGTAAAGTGAAGAAGCAACATACAGAGTGGGAGGAAATATTTGCAATCTATGAACTGATAAAGGACTATCCAGAATAGTTAAAGAGCCCAAGAAACTCAACAAACAACCCAGTTAAGAAACGGGCAAAATGCTTAAGCATTTTTCAAAAAGAGGAAATCCAAATGGCCAACAAATAATGAAAAAATGCTCAGGGTCACTAGCCATCAGTGAAATTCAAATCCAAATCACAATGAGGTTTCACCTCACCCCCATCAGAATGGCTTTCATACAGAAATCAACAAACAACAAATGCTGGTGAGGATGTGGGGGAAAAGGTACCCTAATCCACTGTTGGTAGGAATGTGAACTGGTACAGTCACTGTGGAAGACAGTATGGAGATACCTCAGAAAGCTGAATGTAGACATACCATATGACCCAGCCATTTTATTCCTGAAAATTTACCCAAAAGAAATGAAGTCAACATATGAGAGTTACCTGTATTCCCATGTTTATTGCAGCTCAGTTCACAATAGCTAAGACATTGAATCAACCTAAATATCCATCAACTGAAGACTATTTAAAGTATTATGTGATATGTACACTGTGGAATACTACACAGTGGTAAAAAAATGCAATCCAGTCATTTGCAACAAAATGGATGGAACTGGAAAACATTATACTTAGTGAAATAAGCCAGTTCCTAAAAGGACAAATACCATATGTTCTCCCTGATGTATGATAACTAATACAGCAGCTAAAAGGTCATCTGTAGAAGTGAAATTGACACTTTGAGATGTGATGATTTTGAACATCCCTTGTGTTAACTCTTGAGGAACAGTTTTTTTTCTATACTATTTGTTGAACTCTTTACTAATTTATAGTTAATCTTATATGTATAAAGTTAATTGAAAATAGATCTTAGTTAAAATAAGAATGGGAATAGGAGATGGAGGAGGAAGAAGGATTGGGAGTGCAGGTGGTTGGGTGGGCAGGGTGGGAAGAATCACTATGTTCCTAAAGTTGTATTCATGAAATGAAAGAAGTTTGTATACCTTAAAGGATTTCTGGGAAAAAATAAAATCAATTAATTAAGCCCTATGAAAACTGGTCTGTAGGTTCTTTGGGAAATGACTATAGCACCAAAGGAAGACAAAATTGGTAGCCTTTTCACTCTTCCAAGCAGATGCATACTGAAATACGCATATGCCTCCAGAGCAGATGAGCTCTTTGCTCCTACCTTTTCAGAGTGTCACATCTCTTTTTCTCTCCTGAAAAGTTCTTTATGATTTGCTGTGGACTGAATATTGCATCTCTCCAAAATTTATACATTGAGGCCATTTTCCCTTAATGTGATGCTTTTGGAGATAGGGTCTATATGGAGATGATAATATGAGTTCTTAAGGGTGAGGCTGTAATGTGAAAAGGCTGGAGCCCTTTTACAAAAAGGAAGGTACACCAGATATCTTGTCCTCTCTTCCATGTGAAGACACAGCAAGGATGTGGCTATCTGCAAGTGAGGCAAGGAGCCCTCACCAGGAACAGAATATAGTTCAGCACCTTCATCTTGAACTTCCCAGCCCCTAGAACTTTGAGAAATAAATTAATCAGTCTGTGTATTTTGTTTTGACAGCCCAAGCACACTAATGCAGCATTTGAGTGCTAAACTCTTTGCTTATTGCATGGCACACTTCAGTTAAAAACATTTTTTGACTAATATTTTTGAGTGTCACAGAGTCCTACAATTTAAGCAGGATTCATTTTATCTTTATTGTCATATACTCTGGGCATCTGGGGAGTAAACCAGCAGGTAGGAGCTCTGTGTATCTGTCTCCCTCTATTTATCTCTCAAATAAATTTTTCTTAAAGAGAGTGATAGAGAAAAAGCTTAAAAGGGGTAGAGTTTTGGGCAGGGACAAGACAATGTCAGAGGAGTGATTATCGGAACCTGGTAAGAACTGTAGCTGTGATAAAGGCCTTGCATGTCTGAAAATATCTTTATTCCACTTCAGCACTGTATTGCAAAATTAATAGAATTCTAGGATGTAAATCATCTTCCTTCAGGAATTCAGAACCATTGTTCCTTAGTATTTACACCTTTACAGTTGCTGTTTAGATATCACAGGCTGTTATGACTCTTGCTACTTTTTATGTGATTTTCCTTTTTAGATGTTTTTATATAATCTTTTACAAGGGAACTTAAAAAGTTCATGGAAAGTGGAATTAAAAAATCATTTTGGTGCAAAATTTTTTTTAAACTTTTATTTAATAAATATAAATTTCCAAAGTACAACTTTTGGATTATAGTGGCTTTTCCCCCCATAACCACCCTAACACCTGCAACCATCCCATCTCCCACTCCCTCTCCCATCTCATTCTCCAACAAGATTCACTTTCAATTATCTTTATATACAGAAGATCAATTTAGTATGTACTAAGTAAAGATTTCAACAGTTTGCACCCACACAGAAACACAAAATATAAAGTATTGTTTGAGTACTAGTTATACCATTACTTCACATAGTACAACACATTAAGGACAGAGATCCTACATGGGGAGTAAGTGCACAGTGACTCCTGTTGTTGATTTAACAATTGACACTCTTAATTATGGCTTAAGTAATCACTCGAGGCTCTTGTCATGAGCTGCCAAGGCTATGGAAGCATTTCGAGTTCACAAACTCCAATCTTATTTAGACAAGGCCATAGTACAAGTGGAAGTTCTCTCCTCCCTTCAGAGATAGGTACCTCCTTCTTTGATGGCCCGTTCTTTCCACTGGAATCTCACTCACAGAGATCTTTCATTTAGGTCTTTTTTTTTTCTTGCCAGAGTGTCTTGGCTTTCCATGCCTGAAATACTCTCATGGGGTTTTTAGCCAGATCAGAATGCCTTAAGGGCTGATTCTGAGGCCAGAGTACTATTTAGGACATCTTCCATTCTATGAGTCTGCTGTGTATCCCACTTCCCATGTTGGATCATTCTCTCCTTTTTAATTCTATCAGTTAGTATTAGCAGACACTAGTCTTGTTTCTGTGATCCCTTTGACTCTTAGACCTATCATTCTGGCCAATTATGAACTGCAACTGATCACTTTGACTAGTGAGATGGCATTGGTATATGACACCTTGATGGGATTGAATTGGAATCCCCTGGCACATTTCTAACTCTACCATTAGGGGTAAGTCTGATTGAGCATGTGCCGAACTGTGTACATCTCCTCCCTCTCTTATTCCTACTCTTATATTCAACAGGGATACTTTTCAGTTAAATTTAAATACCTAAGAATAATTGTGTGTTAATTAAAGAGTTCAACCAATGGTAATAAGTAGAACAAAAAAATAACACAAAAGAATAAAGCAGTATTTGTTCCTGACAGTCAGGACAAGGGCTGATCAAGTCATTGTTTCTCATAGTGTCCATTTCACTTCAACAGGTTTCCTTTTAGGTGTACAGTTTGTTGTCACCGATCAGGGAGAACATATGATATCTATCCATTTGGGACTGGCTTATTACACTCAGCATGATGTTTTCCAGATTGCTCCATTTTGTTGCATTTTTTTGTTCATTTTTTTTCCTGCTGTATAGTATTCTATAGAGTACATATCCCATAATTTCTTTATTCAGTCTTCTGTTGATAGGCATATAGGTAATTCCATGTCTTAACTATGGTGAATTGAATTACAATAAAAATGGAGGTGCAGACAGCTCTTTTATTTGCCAATTTAAATTCCTTTGGGTAAATTCCAAGGAGTGGAATAGGTCATGTGGTAGGTCATGTGGTAGGGCTATATTCAGGTTTCTGAGGAATCTCCAGACTGACTTCCATAGTGGCTTTACCACCAACAGTGGGTTAATATCCATTTTTCCCCAGATCCTTGCAGGCATCTGTTGTTCATAGATTTCTGTATGTGGGCGCTTCTAACCGGGGTGAGGTATACCTCATTGTTGCTTTGATTTGCATTTCCCTGATTGCTAGTGATCCTGAACATTTTTTCATGTGTCTGTTGGCCATTTGGATTTCCTCTTTTGAAAAATGTCTATTTAGGTCCTTGGCCCATCTCTTAAGTGGGTTGTTTGTTTTGTTGTTGTGGAGTTTCTTGATCTCTCTGTAGTTTTGGTTATTAATCCTTTATTGGTTGTATAGTTTGCAAATATTTTTTCCCATTCTGTCAGTTGCTTCTTCACTTTCCTGACTGTTTCTTTTTCAGTACAGAAATTTCTCAATTTGATGTAATCCCAATTGTTAATTTTGGCTTTGACTGCCTGTGCTTGTGGGGTCTTTCCCAAGAAGTCTTTGCCTGTGCCTATGTCTTGCAGTGTTTCTCCAATGCTCTCTAATAATTTGATGGTTTTGGGTCGTAGATTTGGATCTTTAATCCATGTTGAGTGGATTTTTGTGTAAGGTGTATGGTAGGGGTCTTGCTTCATACTTCTGCACGTGGAAATCCAGTTTTCCCAGCACCATTTGTTGAATAGACTGTCCTTGCTATAGGAATTGGTTTTAGACCCTTGATCAAATATAAGTTGGCTGTAGAGGTTTGGATTGATTTCTGGTGTTTCTATTCTGTTCCATTGGTCTATCCATCTGTTTCTGTACCAGTACCATGCTGTTTTGATGACAACTGCCCTGTAGTATGTCCTGAAATCTGGTATTGTGATGCCTCCAGCTTTGTTTTTGTTGTACAAGATTGCTTTAGCTATTCGAGATCTCCTGTGCCTCCATATGAATTTCAGCATCATTTTTTCTAGATCTGAGAAGAATGTCTCTGGTATTTTGATTGGTATCGCATTGAATCTCTAAATTGCTTTTGGGAGAATGGACATTTTGATGATATTGATTCTTCCAATCCATGAGCATGGAAGATTTTTCCATTTTTTGGTATTGTCTTCTATTTCTTTCTTTAAGATTTTTAATTCTCATTGTAGAGATCTTTGACATCTTTGTTTCAGTTTATTCCAAGGTATTTGTAGCCATTGTGAGTGGGATTTATCTTAGTAGTTCTTTCTCAGTTGAGGAATTGCCTGTGTATACAAAGGCTGTTGATTTTTGTGCATTGATTTTATATCCTGCTACTTTGCCAAACTCTCTATGAATTCCAATACTCTCTTAGGAGAGTTCTTTGGATCCCCTAAATAAAGAATCATATCATCTGCAAAGAGGGATAGTTTGACTTCCTCCTTTCATGATGAAAACTCTAAGCAAACTGGGTATAGCAGGAACGTTCCTCAATACAATCAAAGCCATTTATGAAAAACCCATGGCCAGCATTCTATAGATTGGGGAAAAGATGGAAGCATTTCCACTGATATCTGGGTCTGGTTTGTTGTAGTTTTCAAATGCTTTCTCTGCGTCTATTGAGATAATCATATGATTTTTCTTCTGTCTGTTAATGTGATGTGTCACATTGATTGTTTTGCAAACACTGAACCATCCCTGCATACCAGGGATAAATCCCACTTGGTCTAGGTGGATGATCTTTCTGATGTGTTGTTGCATTCTATTGGCCAGAATTTTATTGAGGATTTTTGCATCTATGTTCTTCAGGGATATTGGTCTGTAATTCTCTTTCAATAATGCATCTTTTTCCGGCTTAGGAATTAAGGTGATGCTGGCTTCATAGAAAGAATTTGGGAGGATTCCATCTTTTTCTATTGTTCTGAATAATTTGAGAATTGGAGTTAGTTCTTCTTTAAATGCCTGGTAGAATTCAGCAGTGAAACCATCTGGTCCTTGGCTTTTCTTTGTTGGGAGGGCCTTTATTACTGATTACATGTCTGTCTCAGTTATGGGTCTGTTTATATTTTTTAAGTCTTCATGGTCCAATTTAGCTAGGTTTTATGTGTCCAGGAATCTATCCATTTCTGATAGATGTCCCTGTTTTCTGGCATACAACTCTTTGTAGTAATTTCTAATAGTCTTTTCATTTCTGTTGTGTCTATTGTTTCTTTCCCTTTTTCATCTCTGATTTTATTGATTTGGGTCTTTTCTTTTTTTAGTTAGTTGGGCCAATGGTGTTTCAATTTTGTTAATATTTTCAAAGAACCAGCTATTCATTTTGCTGATCTTTGTAATTTTTTTATTCAATCCTGTTGATTTCTTCTCTAATTTTAATTATTTCTCTTCTCCTACTACTTTTGGTTCTGGTTTGTTGTAGTTTTTATAGTTTCTTGAGATGCAATGAAAGCTGATTTATTTGGTACCTTTCCAATTTCTTGATGTAGGCACCTATTGCTATAAACTTTCCTCTTAACACTGCTTTTGCCGTATCACATAAGTTTTGATATGTTGTGTTATCATCATTTACTTCCAGAAAGTTTTTGATTTCTCTTTTGATTTCTTCTGTGACCCATTGTTCATTCAGGAGCATGTTGTTCAGTCTCCATGTGTTTGCATATGCTCTAGGGATTCCTGAGTTGCTAATTTCCAGCTTCATTCCATGGTGGTCTGAGAAAATGCATGATATGATTTCAATTCTTTTGAATTTGCTGAGACTTGTTTTATGGCCTAGTATGTGGTCAGTTTTATAGTAGGTTCCATGTACTGCTGAGAAGAATGTCCATTCTTTAAGTGTAGGATGAAAGGTTCTGTAGATATCTGTTAGATCCATTTGGTCTATAGTGTCAATTAAATCTGTTTTCTTGTTGATCTTCTGTCTGGTTGATCCGTCTGTTGCTGAAAGTGGAGTATTGAAGTCCCCCAATACTATTGTATTGGAGTCTAAGTCTCCCTTTAAGTTCCTTAATGTATCTTTTTTTTGACAGGCAGTGTTAGACAGAGAGAGAGAGAGAGAGAGAGACAGAGAGAAAGGTCTTCCTTTACCATTGGTTCACCCCTCAAATGGCCACTGCAGCCAGCACACTGTGCCAATCCGAAGTCAGGAGCCAGGTAGTTCCTCCTGGTCTCCCATATGGGTGCAGGGCCCAAGCACTTGGGCCATCCTCCACTGCCCTCCCAGGCCACAGCAGAAAGCTGGACTGGAAGAGAAGCAGCCGGGACAGAATCTGGAGCCCTGACCTGGACTAGAACCCGGGGTGCCGGCGCTGCAGGCAGAGGATTAGCCAAATGAACCGCAGCACTGGTCAACATATCTTTTAAATAAACCTGTAATTAGGTGCATATACATTTATAATAGTTACATCTTCCTTTTGAATTTATCCCTTAATCATTATATAGTGCCCCTCTTTGTCTCTCTTAACAGTTTTTGTGTTAAAGTTTATTTTGTCTGATATAAGGTGGCTATATTAGCTCTTTTTTGGTTTTTGTTGGCATGGAATATCTTTTCCAACCTTTCACTTTCAGTCTGCATGCATCTTTGTTGGAAAGATGTGTTTCTTGTAAGCAGCAAATAGATGGGTTTTGTTTTTTAATCCATTCAACCAGTCTGTGTCTTTTAACTGGAGAGTTGAAGCCATTAACATTCAATATGACTATTGATAAGTAGTGACTTTGCCCTGCCATTTTTCCAAAGATATTGCTAATATATGCTTTGAACGTCCTATGATCTTTTACTGGGAGATTTTCTTCCTTTACCTTCTTTTGTATTGATGGCTGTGTTTCTGTGTTTTTGTGTGTAACACATCTTCAAGCATCTTTTGCAGGGTTGATGAATGGTGACAAATTCTTTCAATTTCTGTTTGTTATGAAAGGTCTTTGTTTCACGTTCATTCACAAATGAGAGCTTTGCAGGATACAATATTCTGGGCTGGCAGTTTTTCTCTCTTAGTACCTGGGCTATATCTTGCCATTCTCTTCTAGCCTGTATGGTTTCTGATGAGAACTCTGCTGTGAATCTGATTGGAGATCCTCTGAGAGTAATCGATGTTTCTCTCTTGCACATTTTAGAATCTTTTCTCTATGTTTCACTATAGTGAGTTTAATTACAATGTGTCATGGTGAGGATCTCTTTTGGTCATGTTTATTTGGGGTTCTATGTGCTTCCTGTACTTGGATGTCTCTTTCCTTCTCCAAACCCGGGAATTTTTCTGCTAGTATCTCACTAAAAATGCCTTCTAATCCTTTCTCCCTTTCCATGCCTTCTGGAACTCTTAGAACCCGAATGTTGGTTTTTTAAATAGTATCCTGTAGATTCCCAACAGTATTTTTTAGATTTCTAATTTCCTCTTCTTTTCTTTCTTCAACTGTATACTTTCATGTGCTCCGTCTTCTAAGTCAGATATTCTCTTCTACCTCACTGATTCTGTTTTTAAGGCTCTCTAATGTGTTTTTCATTTGTTCTATTGAATTCTTCATTTCATTTTAGTTTCTCTTCAATATCTCAATTTTATGTTCTACTAAATTCCTCATTTCATTTTGAGTCCTCCTTAAGATTTCATTTTCATGAGAGAGATTTTCTGTCCTGTGTTGTTTGGATTTCTGTAGTTCATGCATTTGTTTTTGAGAACTTGTAAATGTTCTTATCATAAATTTTTTGAATTCCCCTTCTTGCATTTCTTCTGTCTCACCATCTTCATAATCTTGGATTGGGGTGTCATGTTCATTTGGGAGCATCATGATGTCTTCCTTGTTCTTGTTTCCTTGGTTTTTGCATTTGTTATTTGGCATTGTGCAGATATTCTTTGGTTTCTTCTTCTTTTTTTTTTCTTGCTGTGGTGGCTTTTTTCATTATACTATGACTCTAGATTAATTGTACTGTCTGCTTTTGGTGACTCTCTAGAGGCTTGTGGTGGGTGTGGCCAGAGAGCTCTATTCAGTTCCTCAGGGTTAAGGGTGTGCCAAAGGTGACACACCCAGGTTTGGTGAGGTAAATCTTCTCTCCCTCTTTTTTTTTTTTATTCAGAAGGGAAGTAATTCTGCTTAGCTGAGCTCTTCTCCTTGATGGTAATCAGTGCCTGAGCGCTACCACACAAAGGAGCTGTGCAGTCCTCAGTGTAAGCTCAGATTCCCCTGCAATGTCTCTCACCTGATAGCAAAGGTTACCAAGTTTATGGCATCTCACACCAAGACTAGTCATATCTCAACCACACTGTGAGTTCTCCCTCACACCCTTAATTTTTTTTTTCACAGTCCCGGTTCATAAGCTCCACACATTCACTAGGTCTTAGTCTCCTGTTATTACTCCCAAACAGTGTCAAGTTTTTCTGTTCAGCTGAGGGCAGGCACAGCCCCGAACTGTTACAGTTGTTAAGTATGTCCAAAATTGCACCTGCTCTATTGTCTTGCACACCTTTGTAAGGTGTGTGGAGAGAATCATGTCTGTACCATCCCTTTTGTTTTTTTCTCTCCTCTGCTTAGGCTGGTGTACTTTCCCCCACAGGGCTTCAAGCCTAGTTCCCTCCAGGTTCTTCCTGCCACTTTTCTGCCAGTGTCTTGGGCTACGGCGGTTTCACCTCACCTCTGTTTCCAGCACTGTTGTGGAGAAGAAGATTCTCAGCAGCTGGGTTCCCAAACCTTGGGCACCCATGTCCTCCACGTAGATCTACCATGTCCCTCTAATTCCAGAAGAGTTCCGTTCCCTCTGCAGTTTTTTCCCTAACTCTTCTCTGAGACTTCACTATCTCCACTCGCAAAATTGTTGAAATATATGCAAATGATGGTCTTCAGGAAGTTCATGAGTTGCATATTATGAAAAAATTATGCTTGGATTTCAAATATTTTTGCACCAAAATAAACTTATCTTTATTTCCATTTTACACAAACATTTTGAAATATGTTTGTATTTTCTTAATCTCTGGTATTTTGAAATTTCATGATAAATTTGGAGATGTGTTTGTTTATTGTGCTTGGGACACAATGAACTTTCAACCCCAAGTCTTACTCTTCTGTTCAGTAAAGTTCAAATATAATGCATCTTTTATAAGTTATTTCCATTCATTTTGTTTTTTTCCACTTTCAAACACCCAATGATTGGATGGTGGTTCTTCTGGGCTGATCCTTTAAGTTTCATTACCCTCCTGCAACATTTAGTTTGTGAATAACTTACATAACAGTTTTCAAGTTGGGTATGATTCCCTTTGTTCATGGACAAAAATGTGTGCTTTTATGCCCAATAATGTTTCTGCAGTTGGACATTATTGTATTTCTCTAACCCCATTCACAATCATCCTTTTCCTGCTTTATAAAAGCCACAGGCCCCATTGAATACAGACTCTCACCATGGTAGGTTATCTCAGAGTGTTAAACATTTTGTTTTTAAATTTATTTTAATACATTTTTAATTCCTAAATGATTTATTTTAATTAATTTTAATTATTGAGAGAGACAGAGATCTTCCAGGTGCTGGTTCACTCCCGATATGACCACACCAGTGGTGGCTGGGCAAGGTTTAATTAAATCAGGAGCCCAGAACTCAATTGAGGTCTCCTATGTCAGTGACAAGGATATGAGTAATTGAACCATCATGTGATGCCTTCCAAAATATACGTGGATTGGAAGTGGAATAGCTGGACTTGAACTAGAACTTGCATATGGGATGCTAGCATCCCAAGTTGTCTCTTAAGTTTTGTGCCAAATGCCTACCTCTTCAAGTGTTAAATCTTTATTTAAAGGTTTAATTGTGAATAATCTTACTTACGAAGCCTACTTTAATTAAGGAAGCATGAGAAATTGTGCCTTTTGTCCTGGTTTAGCATATTTTGAATTCAGACACTGTGCCATGGATAATAGCCACTTTTGTTTAGTAGACCTTAACCAATGATTTTCAAAGTGCATTGCTCCTGAAGGGGAAAGCACAGTAAAAGTACAGAGAATATAGTGTCTATAACAAATGCAGGAGACAGACTGATGGCAGGTGCCTATGTTTCCTTCTGTATGCATGGGAATTCAGACATGGAATCATCACAGGAATATATAGTAAGTTACTTACTGGAATTGACAAATTAAATCAGACAAAAGTGAGTCTAAGAACTGAACAAGCTAATAAGCCAACAAAGCTCTGGGACTTTGATGAAAATACAGCAAATGAATATAGAATTTATATATATATGTATATGTGTGTGTGAAAATGCATAATATTATATTTCAGTGCTCTCAAACATTCTGAATGTATCAGGTTAAACAATATTCATCCAAGTGAAATAATAAACAATATAATAATAAACAATATAATTCTATTTAACAAAGCATTTTAGATATACTGTACAGAAAGTTACAGAATGATTACAATAATGGAATAATAAATTCTCTTGCAAAGCAAATTCTTTTATTCAGCAAAATTAAAGAAGGCCCCAATTGAATAGTTATTGGCCAGTATATTTTTTGAATTACTTTTGAGAATGAATTTTATGTGATTTTTCACTTTAATTTAGAGATGGTTGTGTGAAATTTCATGACAATAGTCCTTTCAATGCTACTTATTTATGAAAACATTTCCAGTACTAGGTCATTATAAAAAAAAAAGTAATAATGGAATTTAGGCTGAACACTACTTTACTTTGAACAGCCCTTGACTATTGAGGAACAGTTTTCATTTTATACTGTTTGTTGAACTCTTTACTTAGTATAAAGTTAATATTCTGTGTATAAATTTAATTGAAAATAGATCTTAGTAAAAAATAAGAATAGGAAAAGGAGAGGGAGAAGGAAGAAGGGTAAGAGTGCTTAAATTTAATTGAAAAGTATCCCTGTTGAATATAAGAGTAGGAATAAGAGAGGGAGGAGATGTACACAGTTCGGCACATGCTCAATCAGACTTACCCCTAATGGTAGAGTTAGAAATGTGCCAGGGGATTCCAATTCAATCCCATCAAGGTGTCATATACCAATGCCATCTCACTAGTCAAAGTGATCAGTTGCAGTTCATAATTGGCCAGAATGATAGGTCTAAGAGTCAAAGGGATCACAGAAACAAGACTAGTGTCTGCTAATACTAACTGATAGAATTAAAAAGGAGAGAATGATCCAACATGGGAAGTGGGATACACAGCAGACTCATAGAATGGAAGATGTCCTAAATAGTACTCTGGCCTCAGAATCAGCCCTTAAGGCATTCTGATCTGGCTAAAAACCCCATGAGAGTATTTCAGGCATGGAAAGCCAAGATACTCTGGCAAGAAAAAAAAAAGACCTAAATGAAAGATCTCTGTGAGTGAGATTCCAGTGGAAAGAACGGGCCATCAAAGAAGGAGGTACCTATCTCTGAAGGGAGGAGAGAACTTCCACTTGTACTATGGCCTTGTCTAAATAAGATTGGAGTTTGTGAACTCGAAATGCTTCCATAGCCTTGGCAGCTCATGACAAGAGCCTCGAGTGATTACTTAAGCCATAATTAAGAGTGTCAATTGTTAAATCAACAACAGGAGTCACTGTGCACTTACTCCCCATGTAGGATCTCTGTCCTTAATGTGTTGTACTATGTGAAGTAATGGTATAACTAGTACTCAAACAATACTTTATATTTTGTGTTTCTGTGTGGGTGCAAACTGTTGAAATCTTTACTTAGTACATACTAAATTGATCTTCTGTATATAAAGATAATTGAAAGTGAATCTTGTTGGAGAATGAGATGGGAGAGGGAGTGGGAGATGGGATGGTTGCAGGTGTTAGGGTGGTTATGGGGGGAAAAGCCACTATAATCCAAAAGTTGTACTTTGGAAATTTATATTTATTAAATAAAAGTTAAAAATTAAGACTAAAATTAAAGATATTTATGATGTAGGAATTTTAATTGAACAATGAAAATTATTTTAAAACATTTTAAAAAATATTTTAAAACATTTAAAATTCTTCGAGGGAAATGGAACAAAAATATGAGAATAAGAATATGATGAGATTTCTAAGTGTTACAAAGCTGTAAATATGTGTGTGTATTTATGAAATATATATGAAGTTATGTATATAAGAAATATATATGTGAAACATATATATATATATATATATTTGGTTTTTGATGGTTTATGTAACAAATGACTATAAAATTTAAGATTTATTAGATTATAATCAGCATTTTTTAAAAAGATTTATTGTTTTATTTATTTGAAAGTCACAGTTATACAGAGAGAGAAGGAGAGGAAGAGAGAGAGAGGTCTTCCATCTGCTGGTTCACTCCCCAGATGGCCACAACGACCACAGCTGCCCCGATCTGAAGCCAGGAGCCAGAAGCTTCTTCCAGATCTCCCATGTGGGTTCAGGGGTCCAAGGACTTGGGCTATCTCCTACTGCTTTCGCAGGCCATGACAGACAGCTGGATGGTCGTGGAGCAGCCGGGACTAGAACTGGAGCCCATATGGGATGCTGGACTGCAGGTGGTGGCTTTACCCTCTACGCCACAGAGCAGGTCCCAACCAGCATATTTTAAAATATTTATTTATTTGCTTATTTAAGAGGCAGAGTTACAGAGAAGGAGAAACAGAGAGAGAGGTCTTCCATCCGCTGGTTTTCTCTCTCCAAATGGCTGCAAGGACTGGAGCTGGGTCGATCTGAAGCCAGAAGCCAGGAGCTTCTTCTGAGTTTCCCACATGGATGCAGGGGCCCAAGCACTTGAACCATCTTTCACTGCTTTCCCAGGCTATTAGCAGGGAGCTGGATGGGAAGAGGGGTAGTTGTGACACAAACCAACACCCAAATGGAATGCCAGCACTGCAGGCGGAGGCTTAACCTACTATGCCACAGCACTGGTTCTGATAACCAGCATATTTTAAATTTATTAATTTATTTGAAAGGTAGAAAGTAGGGAGAGACATAGAGAGAGAGAGAGGGAGAGAGAGAGAGAGAATCTCCCATCCACTGGTTCATTCTCCAAATGACCACAACATCAGGGCTGGTCCAGGTTGAGTTCAGGAGCCTAGACCTCCATCCGGGTCTCCCATGTGGGTGGCGGAGGTTTAAGTACTTGGGTCATCTATAGCTGCTTGCCCAGAAACTTTAGCCGAGCAGGATTGGAAGTCGAGCAGCCAGGACTTCAACCAGTGCTCATGTGGGATACTGATATTACAGGCTGTAGCTTAACCTGCTATGCCACAATGCCAGTCCCAGAAAAATAATTTTAAATCCAATATATACTATATTCTGAAAACTGCATCATTACAGATACTTAAGTATATGATGAAAATATTAGATATTAAAAATTTGAAAATTACTGAATGACAGTTCTTTCTGTTCTGTCCCTCATTGTATTTGTTAAATACTATGCGCATTTTCAAATATTTTTGCTTTTCTCAGAATGCAGGTTATTGAAGGTGATTGATTTGCATCTTTCCTAGAACTTTAGCGAAGTATCATGTTTAAGAGGAACTGAACTATTTCCTAAATTAGTTTTATTTTTACTAGAGCGATTCATTCATTCTTCCTAAACTGTGACTACATAGGCATCAGATTAGTTTTTTTTTAAGATTTATTTATTTGAAAGTCAGAGTTACACAGAGAGAGGAGAGGCGGGGGAGGGGGGGAGAGAGAATCTTTCATCCGATGGTTCACTCCCCAAATGGCCCCAACTGCCGGAGCTGTGCTGATCCGAAGCCAGAAGCATCTTCTGGGTCTCCCACGCGGGTGCAGGGGCTCAAGGACTTGGGCCATCTTCTACTGCTTTCCCAGGCCATGGCAGAGAGCTGGATTGGAAGTAGAGAAGCCGGGTCTTGAACCGGCACCCATATGGGATGCTGGCGCTTCAGGCCAGGGCATTAATCCACTGCACCACAGTGCTGGCCCCGGGATTAGTTTTTTTCTACTAGTTATAGTCAGACAACTGTCAGATGGGAGTAAAATTTGAGCTTAAAAGATTCATATTTTTTAAAATAAAAATGAGAATAGGGAAAACTGTGAGAAGGAACTGATACTATATTAAAGAAGTAGTAATTTTAAAATTGATTATTTTCTATATAAAATGAAGCAACACTAAGCATTCATAAATACATTTATTGACATAAAATTATAGTGTATATATATTTTAAATAAAACCAGTTTCTTTTCTTGATAGTTGTTTTTTTAATGTGCACCAAATTAGAAAGTAGTAAAACCACCAGCAGATGGCTAAGAGTGGTTAGCTATAAACCTTTTCTGCCCATGTCACTAATACAAAATTGTAAGGAAAATTTAGATAGATACATACAGATAGATAGATAAAGATAGAGATAGGTAGTTTTTTTACATAACTCATCACTTCTGCTTAAATGCTGTAAGCACAAGATATTGCTTTACCACTGCATTATTTGCTAAACAGGCAACAAGTAAGCTATGAAAAAGAAGCAGTTTATGCATACACACTGATTTCCATTATGTAACAGTTTTGCAATTTTTGAGAATTATTAACAACTTTGATCTTGTCCTGTGACAAATATATCAAATTATATTTAAAACTGATATACAGCATTTTATTTGTACTTAGTATTATCCAAAGAAATAATATTACATAGGGATCCCTTAAAATAACATAACTTAGGCAAAAGTTGTAAAAATACAACAAAAATTCTAATAAACTGAGAAATAGCAAGTTTGGATTTAGGAATTCGATTGTCTTATATCTCCTGGTTCTTTCCATTCCCTTAATGTTATGGGATTGTTTCTGAATTAAGAAAATATTATTTTGGTTTGTCCCCACCTTGTAAACTGAATGTCTAGCTGATAAATTTTTTTTCTTCCCCAAAATTGTGCTTAAAAACCCCAGTACCACCAGCCCCTTTGGGTTTTGCCTCTCTTGGAACCCCCCTCCATGCCACTCTGGCTGGAGGCCTCTGACTTTCTTGCTTTTAAATCTTAAAAAAAATATTATTTTGAACTTATAAAGCTACTTTTTTCTAAAGAAAAATTTGTAATTATCTTACATATGATAATCCTTTATGCCAACACTGTCTCTGTGAATAGTAATTTTAGGTAACATTTATTGAATACCTCTTTGTACCAGGTACTATGCTTAATATTTTAATAGTGATAGCAGATCTGAGGTAGGTGACATTATTATGCCCATTTTACAAGAAAGGACCCAAAATCCAGGTTTATGGAAGTCAAAAGACACAGAGGTACATATTAAAACTCAGAGCTTCTTGGATTTCTATTATACTGTGATTTCCCTAAGTCGGGGTGGGAGAGAAACAGTGTCTTACTGTATATCAGCATGTATTACGGTTTAGAGCATGGCACAGAAAGTAGGGAGGAGGAAGTTAGATAAAACCATCTCCCTGGGCCAGTACTGTGGTGTAGCCGGTAAAGCTGCCGCCTACACTGTCAGCATCCCATATGGGCACCAGTTTGAGACCTGGCTGCTCCACTTCTCATCCAGCTCTCTGCTATGGCCTGGGAAAGCAGTAGAAGATAGCCCAACTCATTGGGCCCCTGCACCCACGTGGGAGACCCAGAAGAGACTCCAAGCTCCTGGCTTCAGATCCAGTCAGCTGCGGCCATTGTGGCTATCTGGGGAGTGAACCATCAGATGGAAGACCTTTCTCTCTCTCTCTCTTCTTTCTCTCTCTCTCTCTTTGTCTCTCTCTCTCTCTCTGCCTCTCTGTAACTATGTCTTTCAAATAAATAATTAATACTTAAAAAAAATTTCTGGGGTCGTTGTTGTAATGCAGCAGGTTAAACCACAGCCTAAGACAGCAGCATCCCATATGGTTGCCCTTTCCAGCCCCAACTATTCCACTTCTGGTCCAGCTCCCTGCTAATGCATCTAGGAAAGCAGCAGAAGAAGAATGCCCCCAACATTGGAGACCTGAAAGAGTTCCAGGCTCCTGGCTTGTGCTTGGCCAAGTCCCTGCTGTTACGGCAATTAAGGAAGTAAACCAAACAGATGAAAGATCTTTCTTTCCTCTCTCTGTAACTCTGCCTTCCAAATAAATAAATAAATCTTAAAAAAGAGAGGCAGAGGGAGAAAGAGAGGTCTTCCAGACGCTGGTTCATTCCCCAGATGACCGGAGCTGTGCTGATCCAAAGCCAGGAGCCAAGGGCTTCTTCTGAGTCTTCCACATGGGTGCAGAGGCCCAAGGACTTGGGCCATCTTCTACTGCTTTCCCAGGCCATAGCAGAGAGCTGGATGGGACGTGGAGCAGCCAGGACTCAAACTGGCGCCCATATGGGATGCTGGCACTGTAGGTGACGGCTTTATCTGCTACACCAGAGCACTGGCCCCAAAATAAATCTTAAAAAATAAAAAAAAAAAGTCCCTTTTTTTCATGCCTTGAGAGAGCAATGGCTAGATGTACCAGGAAAGTGGCCAAATCAAAAAGTCTAATTTTTATGCTTTGAACAAGCTAGGAGAAAAATCATACTTATAAAGGGGTTAAACAAGAAAGCATTCCAGACAGAATCTGAGTACTATTAAGACCTACAAGAAAGTGTTAAAGGGGATACTTATTTTATATTAGGAAATGCAGTCTTTCTGGGCAAATTAAATAGGGAATTTGTTTTAGTTTGAAAAATGAGCATTCATGAAGTTTCATGAGCCCACTTTTTTTTTTTTTTGACAGGCAGAGTGGACAGTGAGAGAGAGAGAGAGAGAGAGAGACAGAGAGAAAGGTCTTCCTTTTTGCTGTTGGTTCACCCTCCAATGGCCGCCGCAGCTGGCGCGCTGCGGCCGGCGCACCGCGCTGATCTGAAGCCAGGGGCCAGGTGCTTCTCCTGGTCTCCCATGAGGGTGCAGGACCCAAGCACTTGGGCCATCCTCCACTGCACTCCTGGGCCATAGCAGAGAGCTGACCTGGAAGAGGGGCAACAGGGACAGGATCGGTGTCCCGACCGGGACTAGAACCCGGTGTGCCAGCACCTCAAGGTGGAGGATTAACCTATTGAGCCACAGCGCTGACCTAAGCCCACTTTTAGGAATCCTCCAACCCTACCTTTTCAACTGGTTTTGAGAAATAATAATTTAGAAAACATTTTCTTAAGAGAGAAATCTTTTACTTCAGATTTCCTAAAGTTAGAGTGATATAACATGGAACAATGTACAATGTCTTTATTGTTTTAGATATTTTATAAACAGCTCAGAAAACCTGGCTGTGCTCAACTAAAAAGCAAAATTAAATATAACTCAAAAGATTGAATAAGCAAGGAATTAACATGGTTTTATAATAGATGTTAATATTAACTGGTAACTCGGGCTGTATGACCAGGTACAAATATTTTAGTATTTACTCTTGCAAAAACCATTTACTCATCCAACAAAGGAACTAAAATATTTTTTTTCTTAGTACTTAAAGATTTTTGGTAAGCCTGCCAAAAATAAGTTTTTCTTTTAAAGCATATTTAACATTTTCAATAAAACATTCCACATAAAAATAGAAGTTTCAAGAACATAAAAGTTCTAATAAGAAAAAAGTTGAGTGAGAGAAATTGAAAATTCAATTTTCATGTGAATCTTAGTGCTGTTAGCTATACCTCCTTTCTTTGAGAGCTTTGGGTAAGAAAAGTCCTATTTAATACTATTAAAATATATAAATATTAGTCTTATCTTCAGATTTCTTAGATACTTAACAAAGCAAAAATATGATACATTAAAATCTCTTCAATTTCAAAACTTCAGAAGACACTTGTTATAAAAAACAGGGCTAGGAACATTGGAACACACTTGCCCATTAGTGCAGTGAAATGAGCTGGCCTTTTTGATTTACTTAGTCATAGAGTCTATCATCAAAAATAGATTCTCTAACATAAAATAATACTTTCTGTGGTAATATTTGATGAAATTTCTGATCAGAGCCCATAAAGGCTCTTAAAAAATAAAACAATACTTGAAGATGTAGGTATAAAATTCTCAAGGAATCACTTAAAAACACAAAGCTTCCTTCCTGTTTTGTTCATATAAAAAAGCAGGTTATCTTTATGCAGTCTCTGTAGCACCAAGGAATTCCATCTCAACCGCGGGTTTTGGTCGTTCGGCCAATCTGCTCTTCTTTCGGAATTCTGCAGCAATTTCCTCAAAAGATTTTCCTTTGGTTTCTGGAACTTTAAAAAATGTGAACAGGGTAAAACCCAAGACCACTCCAGAGAAGAGGAAAAACACATAAGGCCCACAGAATTCCTGGAGAGAGAACAAAGAGATCCAGTTATTCTCTGTGTGGCTGTCTTCTGATCCCTGGGTCTGCACAGGATCAGGCTGCTTACCGCCAAGTACGGGAAACACAGGGCCACCAGGAAGTTGCAGGCCCAGTTGCTGAAGGCAGCAAGTGCTAAGGCAGCTGGGCGTGGTCCTTGACTGAAAAGCTCCGCCCCTATGAACCAGGGGATTGGGCCTGGCCCAATTTCAAAGAAACTGACATTGAGGAAGATGGCTACCATGCTCACATAACTCATCCACGTGAACTTATCCTGAGGGAAAAACCAAATGGAAACGAAAGTGAGCCTAGGATCATGGCTGCTTTTTCCTTTATCTAGAAAGAAAATGTCCACTGAGTTTAGAGATGGACACAGCTCTCTTTCTAATGTGTTTATATTCATTGAAGTACAGGTTGTTCTAGACTGAATCGTGCTTAAATCTTTTCACTGGAGGAAATACGCTGGACTAGGACTTTATGTGGTCCTTAGTCACTGTTTTCCTCTGAAAGGGGCAAGGCAAGCATCTGGTGGCCTTTGCTCCCACTCATACCAAGGTTACTAGACAAGATGTCTAATTCCTTGTGAAGCAGTGGCAGAGCTAGCATTAGAGCCTGGGTGGGGCCATCCCTAGGTAAAAAACAATTGACATGCTGGTATCCAGAGTTTAAACCCAAGAAATGAGTTCTCCATATAACACAGTTCTTTGTGTTATATGCTGTTCTCCTGACTTTATCTCATAAGTCCATCTCAGATGCTTTGACATACAAAGTACTTTAAACTGAAGCACAGGTGTTGTGTCACATGTCAGAGTAGTCATCTGACTTACCAGTAGCACGAGTCCCAGGGACATGAAGATGTTACAGAAAAACATCCCACCCATTCCAATCAGAAACAGAGAACGTCGCCCAGCCTTCTCCACAAGGAATACCTGGGAATATTTTTAAAAACATCATCAGTTTTTTTTTACCTGAAAAATATTAGCTCTATACTTAGACTTAAGTCATTTTTACTGTGAAAGAGGTCCTTTTCATTTATACAGTAGGGAGGAGGCAGTGCTGTTGTTCCATTTTACAGATGTGAGACTGAGGTGGGGAGAGACTGTTGCCCCAGGTGACAGCTCATTTCAGTGAAAGGTTAATGAACAAATACTGCTTAATTTAGTCACTTTGAATTGAGTAAGGCTCTTCCAGGAGTAGACCACAATGTTACCAGCATTCTTGGATTATCACCTTGAATACAATCTTCTGAGGCTGTGCATCTTAGACCTCTCCCAATAGATGTCCTGCACATTTGAAATGTGAAGGGTCTTCCTTTAAAGTGACTTTAATTTCACTTCTGATAATTATCCACGGCTATAATTACAAAAGTGTGTGCACCGCAGGAACCTGAAACAGTGTGACTGCTCTGGTCTCAACTCTTCTTATCAGCTTTCTCACTGCTTAATAGAATCAAATTCTGCCTACTCACTTGGAAACATAAGGAATTTGATCATTGTCCCAAAATTGTCAGGTCTGTATTTTTCTGGTGTACTTCAATGTACCTGCTGCTGGGAGTGGACTGTTCATTTAAAAAGATAAGACGTCAAAGCAAAAGGTTAAAGTACTTTCTTATCCTAATTGAGGAGGTAGTCACTGACTTCTTTGGGTCTACCTATGGACCTTTGCATTAATGTTTAATATTTACAACTAGCCAAGATCAGAGTTGGTGGAATAAGACTCTTGCCTGATCCTTGGAATACTGCTAAGGCTGTTGAGTCAGTCTCTCCCCACCCCCTCAACCCACACACCCCTACCTGTCATAGTTTCTCACCTCAGTGAGTAACTCTTGGCTAGGCTCATCCATCTATCAGTAAATTAACAGCAAGCAAAAAAACCTGACTATGTTCATTCTAAATTGGTGAAGCATTAATCATACATACTTCTATTTGCATATCTTTATTTGAAAGGATACACAGAATATGTTAACGCTGGTCAATTTTTGGGAAAGTAGTATAGTAAGTTACTATTCTTTTTGCATGTTCTGAACTTTAAAATAGCTTTTCAAAAATGAATATAATTAAACATTTTAAAATGTTGTCTGTTGTCTGGTATTTAGCCTCGCTGTTAAATCTCTGGTTTAGATGCCCATGTCCCATGCTAGAGTGGCTAGGTTCAATGCTTGCCTTTGGCTCTTGGCTCCAGGGTCTGCTGATACAGACCCTGGGAGGCTGTGATGATGGCACAGGTGGTTGGGTTCTTAGTACTCATAAAGAACACTTAGACTGGCTGCCAGCTTTTGAGGAGTGAGCCAGTGGAAGAGAACTCTCTCTATATTTCTCTCAGTGTTTCTTTCCCTTTCTTTCTTTCTCAAAGCAAAAAACAAAAAATCCTAATGTTATCTGTAGTTCTAGAAGAGTAATTATATTGTTAGAACTTAATTCCTATTCTGTCAGTCACCTGCTCAAAAACTTCACAGGACCAAAGGATGAACCCTAAAAGGTATATTCAAAATAATTGCAACATCATTTAAAATAAAACAACTCTTCTAACTCCAGTGGTGTTAAGGGGCAAGATAGAAACAATTCTTCTAACTCCAATGGTGTTAGGGGGCAAGGTAGAAAAAATTCTACACAAGTTTTCTCTTTAGATCTTCTCAGAATTTGGGTTATCCAGTTTTGACAACTTGGTGCTTTACATAGCCAATCTTAGTATGCACAGTGTTTTAATAATATCTATTTTACAAAAATATGTTAAAGTAGGATTTGTAAAATGTTATTCCAGGGAACCAAATGGTGAGTAGTCCCTTGGACTGCTTCCTAGTGAGAGGGTCTCATTGACTTAGGGTGCCCTTTGGACTGGGACAGGCATTATCTGTAAAGGCAGGTCTGCAGAACCACTGGTGTCCCGTGCTGTCTGTTCCTCAGGCTCTCTCCTAGGTCAGTGCTGTGTAATGTGATCTGCACAAACCTGCCTTTTGATCTAGGTAGCAAGGTTTTCATTTATTGACCATGCTAAGGTAACAGTTAAAAGTCCATGTGCACAGCCTGAAAACACATGGCTAAAATATACTGAGCATAGTATTGTAAGCAAAACTGAAAAACAGAAGCTTTCTTAATATTCTGTATTCAGAGATTAAAATGAGCCCAACTGCTCTCATTTTAGAATGAATTATCTTAGTTGGAAAGTTTTTGTACTTTTTGTAGTCTGTTTATTTTATTTCTTAGATGATTATGTTAAATGCTAGTATTTCAAGATACTGAATCATTTTTTAGGATACCTGGTTTTAAGAAGAGTCTATGATCTCTTTGCTTTATCAGAAAATGAAAAATAACATTTCTAGTTTAATGCCACTTACACTCCATCCACTCACAGTATCTCACGTACTGGTATGCGGCAGCACAAACCGCTCCCTTGTCTACTACCTGGAAGTTCTGCCCAGTGACCTAACACCACAGGAATTTGTTGAGTCAGTTTACTTCTACTTACAGGTTGGATAGCTATTGGAGAGGACCTTATTTTTTATGTTTTAAAGTGTTTCTCCAAGACATCAGGATGAAAAACATTTCAACCATGGAAGGGGACAACCTAGGCAATCCAATATTGATAAAAATGATAAGCCATTGGCTGATCACAAGGGGTTTAAATACAATAAAACAATAGAGCATTAGAGGAAGAGGCCAGGGATTTACACAAAGGAAAAGTTCTCCGTGTCTGTAACTGAGTTTTTAATTCTCGAATGAGTGACTAAGTGGTACCCCTGCTGTGGAGAGAGCCAGTAATCTATCTTCTCAATTATGTCCATCTAAATGTAGTATTTGCTTATTGAAATAGGGCTTTGCCCATGAACCACCTAGTTCTACACCTCCGGGGCACATGGACAAGTCATCCAATAACTTTTAGATCACAAATTTTCCACCCCATGTCTGCACCAAGAGATAAGCAGAGTGTTTACGGTATTGACTTACAGAGAGAGCAGTGAAAACTGTGTTGATAGCACCTACTCCAATGGTTGCATAAACAGGTTTCCTGATTCCA
Organism: Lepus europaeus; assembly: GCF_033115175.1. Taxonomy (NCBI): domain Eukaryota; kingdom Metazoa; phylum Chordata; class Mammalia; order Lagomorpha; family Leporidae; genus Lepus; species Lepus europaeus. Next base: position 109,428,911 of record NC_084828.1, on the reverse strand, counting down.
GCTTTCTGAAAAATGCTGGTTGAGTAGTAAAAGATCTGCAAAGTAAAAACAGTTTGTCCTTAGTCAAGAAGACCAGATCAAGAAATAACTCAGTCCCAGCCTTCAGAAACCTCCTATACTCAAATTTCTCCTTATACATTGTCCCAAGGAAACTACTTTTCCAACTTTTGATGTCATAAATAAATTTTTTCTAGTCTTGTACTTGATTTAAATGTCTGGATTCTTTTGTTCATTAGTACTTTTGTGAGAATCATACCTATTGTTTTGTATATTTGTAGAGTATTCTTTATCATTACCATGTATTATTTTGCTTCATTGATGTACCACAATGTAGTTACTCTTTTGACTCTTGCTGAGTAGTTAGGTAGTGGCCATTTAGGCTAATTATAAATAGTATTGTTGTGAACATTCTCACCCTCCTTTTGGTGTACTGTATAGATATAGATATAGATATAGATATAGATATAGATATATAGATAGATATAGATATTTATTATACCTAGGAATAGAATTGCTGGGCCATAGTGTATGTATAATGCTCAGCCTTGAAAGACATCGCCCAACAGTTTTCTGAAGTTACAACAATTGTAAACTCACCAGCATGTATACAACTTCTGATTGCTCTTGAGTTTAGCCCAAAAATGTCCACTAGCCTCAACAGAGATGGAGAAATCTGGTTCACAGCTTTCCTAATAGTCTTTTCGAAAGTTATTTATGAGGACCAGCACTGTGGTGCAGGGGGTTAACCTGCCACCTGCAGCAGTGCCGGCATCCCATATGGCGCTGGTTCAAGTCCTGGCTGCTCTGCTTCCAATCCAGCTCCCTGCTAATGTGCCTGGGAAAGCAGCAGAGAATGGTCTAAATTCTTGGGCCCCTGCACCCCCGAGGCAGACCCGCAAGAAGCTCCTGGCTTCGGGTCAGCCCAGCTCCTGCCATTGTGGCCATTTGGGGAGTAAACCAGTGGATGAACCATCTCCTTTTTGTTTCTCTTCTCTCTTTAACTCTGCATTTCAAATAAATAAGCAAATCTTTTTAAAAAGTTACTTATGCTTATATATTTATAATAGTCTTTTAGGTCATTCTGCCTTCTCTCATCCTCTGTCATTCCTTTCTCACCTAATGTATCCTGTTCCTGGCACTTCTTTCTGTAGATAATACTAACGCAGGAGGACTTTGCAGACTGTGCTCTGTGATAGTGGCTTGGAGCACACTACACACTCTCCTAGCAGCCTTGATGCCTCTATAAGTCAGGCCCTTGGACGGAAGCTGAAGCAGTTTCAGAGAGATTAAGTACTGTTCCATTGGAAATACAAGCAGAGGTAAAAGAGGGAACAGAAATCTGGCACCTAAGCGTCAAAGTTATGCAAAGTATTAAGTAAAATATAGGCGCTTTAAAGAAGAACAGAGGCTACAACAGAGAAGTATTTATAGAGTGAGATTCATTTTAGGAATCCTTTGCTTTGACTGATAGGACTTTCCTTTCCTCCCTTAAGGCTCTGACCATCCATCAGTTATCACCAAAGTAAACCTTGGAGATCTGATATTGGTTCATTGTACAGAAACCCAACCCAAATCTTTAACAGCAATAAAAGGGATGGTGATTTTCATTATCTTATATCTTAACAAATGCTTCTAGTAGCTAAGTGCCATGGAATCATTTTAGTGTGAGTGATGCAAAACCTAAAAACTAGGTAGTTTAATACTCAGTACGTTTCTCAGACAAGTCTTACCTTTTTAAAAAAATATGAATACTTATTTAATGATTTGGAAGGCAGAGTTACAAAGAGAGTGTGAGACAGAGAGAGACCGTCTATCTGCTGGTTCACTCCCCGGATGGCCACAATGGCCAGGGCTGGGCCAGGCTGAAGCCAGGAGTTGTCTGGGTATGTGCATGAGTGGCAGGGGCCTAAGCACTTGAGTCATCTTTTCTGTCTTCCTGGGAGCATCAGCAGGGAGATAGGTCATAAGTGGAGCAGCAGTGACTCAAACCAGTGTTCATACAGGATGCTGGACATCGCAGGCAGCGGCTTAACCTGCTATGCCACAACACTGGCCCCTTCCCGCTATATCTTAATTCATTATGCTCCTAAGAATTAGAAGGTGGGGGCTGGCACTGTGGCATTGTTGGCTAAGCCTCTACCTGTGGCACCAGCATCCCAAATGGACACCAGTTTGAGTCCTGGCTGCTCGTCTTCCAATCCAGCTCTCTGCTATGGCCTGGGAAAGCAGTGGAAGGTGGTCCAAGTACTTGGGCCCCTGCACCCACATGGGAGACCTGGAAGAAGTTCCTGGCTCTTGGCTTCGGATCAGCTCAGCTTTGGTCATTTTGGCCATTTGGGGAGTGAACGAGTAGATGGAAGACCTTTCTCTGTCCATAAATAAATAAAATCTTAAACAGGACTTAGAAGGTGTTCTTAAACTTACTCCATTGATTCCAGAAAATTGCTGAGCCATGTGCAGCATCAGTGCCACTATAATAGGCTGTCGGCAGCTGGAGTTGGTAAAGAGCTGAATGATAGAGACTTTCTGCTCACTTGATGCTTCTTCTTTTTCTTTTCTCATCTCATTAATGTCTTTGGTGACATCATCACTTCCTCTTAATCTTTTCAAGCCTGCCCCCGAATATGATCAGATTAATTAATTCAGGTCAAAAGGAAAACAAATTTATTCTTAGGTTAATAAAAGAGCTACAATTCTACAAGTCTATTTCTTTCACTTAGTACCATGGATATTATTGGAAATTGTTTTTGTTAACTTCTGCTCTTTGATTTAAAAAAGGTAGAACATTAGCCTTCATCTCATGGCAGTGAAAACTCTTTTCCTGTTTATCATAGAAGCATGATGCTGCAAGGGTCTTCTAGAAGCTCTCATAAGACTTGAGTGAATGTTTATGTGTGTGAAGTGGCATGTGTGCCAGTCATACATCTTCTTACTTGCAGTCACTGACTTTATCTGGAAGGCACTGGTACTAATTACACAAGTAACCATTCATACACATTGCTTTGCATTAGCTGGTAGTTCCAAAAGAACAGGAAGAAAGAAAATTCACCCACAGACTTACTTTTCTTTGCTTTGACTTCCTCCTCCAATGTGATGTAAAGGTATCTTGGGCTTTCTGGACAGAAAAATAGTAGCAGAATCTGGAGGAGGGCTGGCACAGCAGACAGGCCAAGCAGGATATGCCAGTGATGGTTATTGCCCAGGATGGAGTCAAGTCCCACAATCTGAAAGCGCGAGGAGAGAACGTATCAATTGCCTTCTATAGCATTTGTTTACCAAGCACATTGGCTATTTTATAAATACCTAACAACCACGGTTCAAGTACTAGGGCACTTCAGAATGTTTGTGGAAATGTGAATTTAAAGATAAAGTTTATTGTGGTGCATAGCAATTTTTAAACCCATGCATAATTTTTTAATAATATGTTTTTCCACAAACTTTTTGCATATTTTGCATCTGCTTAAAATGGAAACTGTTACTAGTGTGTCTCACTTTAACCAAATTAAGGATTTTTTTTTTTGACAAAGAATTCTAGATTTGTTTTTCAATTAACCAAACTTTTGAAAACATATTTGAAATATAAAACAACACAAAGCTGGGGCCAGCACTATGTTGTAGCTAGCTAAGCCTCTGCTTACAGTGCCAGCATCCCATATGGGTGCCAATTCTAGTCCTGGCTGCTTCTCTTCCAATCCAGCTCTCTGCTATGGCCTGGGTAACAGTAGAAGATGGCCTGAGTGCTTGGACCCCCTGCATCTGTGTGGGAGACCTGGAGGAAGCTCCTGGCTCTTGGCTTCAGATTGGCCTAGCTCCAGCCATTGCAGCCATCTGGGGAGTAAACCAGTGGATGGAAGACATTTCTCTCTGTCTCTCCCCCTCTCTGTAATTCTACCTCTCAAAAAAATAAATAGCTTATAAAAAATATAGCAACAGGTGACCAGATGGAATGATACACAACTCTGGATCTTTTCCTAAACATTCCTTCTTAGATTACCCAGAACTTAAATAGAATGGGATTTCATAGATAAAACAGTTGCTCTGATTAAAGTCAGCTTTATGATACTTATTGCATTTATTTACATGTGGACTTCCTCGTAGAAGGCCAGAAGTATGGAGTTCTAAGAACTCCCTCTTGAGACCACATGGTAGAAAAGAAACTGACAGACCCAGATGAGTAAGTACACCTGTGATTACCATTTGCATATTAGATTTCCAGGTAAAAGACTCAAAGGAAAACCAAGCAGTCAAAAATTTGAGGTTTTCTTCTCCATAAAATCTAAAAGGAGCAATTTAATTCTAGAATAGCTAGAAGTTTTGGCTTGCCTGTTCACCTCTGATGCCATACCCACCAATAATGCTAAGGAGAAAAGGGACAAGTGGGAATAATTTACCTTTGGACTAAAAAGTCTATGTCTCTACATTGCCACTTCTCCTGGTGGAATTGTCTTTCTTCTCTGTCCTGGTCTACAATGACAGTGGATAGTCAACGTGTGAAATGGCACGCACCAGAAGAGAACAGATGAAGCAGAGGATATGTGAAGGGGGGGAGGGACAGGAAGTCTTTACCTGACTAATGAGAATGCCCGTGACAAGAGCCAGCTGGTGAAGAGCTCCAAGAGCGCCCCTGAGTGTAGTTGGAGCAATTTCCCCAATATACATGGGAACCAGGCCTGAAATGAGCCCTGTATGAGACATGAACACAAATGTTAAAGTACAGCCAGGACTATTTCAAGAATAATAATTTAAGTAAGTCAATATCCTGACAGTCCTTTTTTGAGTCCATTGGAAGAGAGAGCTTTTGTCCCCAGCCATTTTTGGTGATAGGATGCTAAATGCAGTTGTGATTGGAAATATGAGTAGAAACAAATTCTTATTCAAGTATTGGCAATTCTTCATGGTGTTATAAGTTAAAAATATCCATGTTAACATTTAGTTGACATCAATAATGTATTAAGCTGTCTTCAGAAAGGAGGGTAAGGGATGTTTTAATAATGTTCTTAATCTGTACTCATGAGTTTAAAGGAAATTAGGACATATAGAGGCCAACATCTCGATGGAGGTGATAAATGACTTGCCAAAGATCACAGTACACTAGAGCATTAGCATGAGAACTACAAGCCCTGTCTGTGTTTCCACAATGTGGAGATGCCTCAAGACCCCTGTAGGGTGATGATGGGGGTATGCAAAGTAGAGGAGGTTAAGGAAGAATTGAAGGACTCTTTCCCCAATTATTTCAGTCAGAGCAAATTCTATCCAAATATTAGGCTTCAAAAACTTTATTTGAAGAAAGACTTTTGATGATTATAGAAATACAGAAATTTTGAAAGGTACTAGGTCATATTGCCTTACGTAGTTTTCTTAAATACACAGAGAATCAGTCATCTTGGAAATGGTGGAGCATCCTGTCAGTTGATGATTGCATCAAAAGGTCAGAGACTATCGGTAAAGAAAAGCTGAATTCAATATTTGGCATTTTCTTAAGAATTTAAAAATAAATTTTTCAGAGTTTTTCTCTTAGAGGCTACTTACCTATCAAATGGAAATGGATTATATTTGTGTAAAAATACTTTTAGCAACTGTTTTCTATATATATATTTTAATGCTTCAAATTGTTTTTAAATCTCAATTGAACATTTACATGGTTGTTAGGATATCTGTACATCTGCTGAATTTTATATATGATGCTAATGTATGTCCTGTTGATCTTAAGTAAGAAAAAATTTATTTGAGCTTATTATGGGTTGTATTATCTTTCTGTCCTATCTACTATTATAAATCAAGGACAGAATGATGTGATATGATCATAGGTCTAAATCATTTGAACCTAAAGTAAAATTACATTTTTTAGTTTCTCCCCTTATATATATATAATCATATTTCCTATACATTTTTAGCAACTTTAATACCCAAATAGGGTCAGGCATAATTTTGAAAGATGGCTGGAGAGAACAAGTTACTTGGCTATGATAATTATGGGTTTCTCAACCATATGCTTATTACATTTATTTTACATTTTGCTAAAAATATTTTGTGATTTTTTTCCATATTATATTTTTAAAAATAGAGAAAAAAGAAAAATCATGATTTAGACTTCTTTCATAGTACTATTATTTGTATCTCAACAAAGAAGAAACTGGGGCTCAGATTTAATTACTACCTTTAAGGCCATCCAGAAACGGTGCCAGAATGGATTGACCCTGAATCCAAAGCTCTTTCCCCATGTTAGTTGACTTTTCACTTTGATAAAACTACTCTGATCTTCAGCTATTTGTATTAACATTGAAAGTAATGAAAAGGAATGTTTGAGTTATTAACCTGTGAGTATTTTAGACTTTTGCTTCAACTGACCATTGAAAATGCATGAAATTATAGTGTTTTCTGCAAAAGGAATGCTTTATACAAGTTTTAGGCCTTATTTCTCTTTTCCCCCTCTACTGGTTGTTAGTGCTTTGAAGGGTAACTACAGTTTGTGAAAAATGGGTTAAAATGTCAGTCCAGAGCTGTCATTCTCAGGGCTTCACTGGTTTTGAGAAGTTAAAAGATTTGACCGTTTGTTTTAAAGACTGAATGATTCTTTGTTCAGACCTCTACTAATTAGCTGCCTCTGTAAGTTTGCAAAGCTTTTTACAGGAACTAGTAATTCTCACTATTCATACCTAAAATTGAGGGAAGGAGTATCTTTATTCTATTCTGAACTCCTCTACCAGTTGTTTCTGCCAGATTCCTTCTCTCTATGGACACCACCACTTCACTGAGTCATGGATGGAACCAGACAGTGCTAGGAGATGGCTCCAGGTGTCAAGGTCTTGCTAGATATGAGAGACAGAAGTGATGGCCTGGTAGGCCATAGGGGCAGAGTTTAGGGTTCTGGATCTAGCTGTCTTCCACTGTCTACTGGTACCACAAGAGTAGTAACAACAGCTAGCATTTATTGGCAGCTTGCTATGTATTAGAATCTATTCTGAATATTTTACGTACATTCTCACAATCATCCTGTGTTAGCTTTATGTCACTACAACTAAATAGCTGACACAGACTACTTACAAAGAAAGTGAGTTAATTTTGGTTCATGGTTTTAGAGATTCACAGTCTAATATCTGGCAGACCCTATTGTTCAGGCCATGTGGTAAAGCTAGGGGATAGCAATGGTGGAGCTTGTGCAGAGGGAGGATCACATGGTAAGCCAGAAAGCAGAAAGAGAGGCTAGGCCCAACTCAGCTGTTACAACCAACCATCTGGCAAAATCTGCCTTTTGAGGACATGCTCCCAGTAATCTAAGGACCTCCCACCCAGTCCACCTCCTAACATTGTAATTGGATCAAGACTCTACCCTCTTTAATACCATTAACTTATGACTTTGGAGCTTAAATGCCTGCATGAGTTGGGAAGTGAAGCCACATTAAATCTGTAACACACATTGTAGGGTAGATAGTAAAGTCCTCTTCATTCAATAGGTGAAGAAACTGAGAGAGTTAAGTAATTTGTGAGATATCAGACAACTAGAGGTGATATCATTGAAGTGAATGAGAACATAGGATAGATAGCACACTTACTGTTCCCTAACCTCTCTCACTCAAGACTTCTACATTTGCTACTCCCTTTCTCTCTGTCATGCCACCATAGGCTAAAAAATATCCCAGCATGTTGCCACATGTGCCTTGAGAGCAACTTTCAGACAAAAATGTGTGTGTGTATGTGTGTGTGTGTGAGACTTACCACAGTAGAGTCCTGATATGCCTCTTCCTGCAATTATAAGTATATGAGATGGTCCCAATTTTGAACACCCCATCAAGAGTGCTCCAACTAATGAGAAGATGTTTGCTACCAACAGGGATTTGATTCTGAAATTTTGAAAAGCAAGGATTATAAATTCAGCATCAAAACTTGATGAAATTATTTGCTTTCAGAGAATATTCAGATTTTTTTGCTCAAGAACAATTATTTTAACTCTACTATAAATGCTAGTGCAGGAATCTTGAGCCAAGATTCCTACTTTGACTCATCTGTGAGCTAAAATATTAACAATAAGTAATATGTAGGATGAGAGAATCTGGGCTGTACATACCTGATGTCCACACTTGGATTGAGATGATTAAATTACATGGGTGAATAGTTTAAGATAACAGTTCTGACTTTTTAAAAAATAGCAGTTAGCTAATTAGATAGTCTACAAGCTTATTGTTTTAAAGAATAATTGGTGATAGCTGAGGCTGTAAGCTAAAATTTGGTTTCTTCCTTTTTTTCTTTCAATGATACAGGTTTTTAGTTGATGTAATTAGGAGAGAAACTTTTGCTAACAAATTCTTTTCATATAAATTAGTTGCAAGTAAATTTAAAAATAGTATTAAGTCTTACCATACAGAATTATACTTAACTTTATTTTAACATTGTATGCCAGTATATTTCCAGAATCTATGAATTAATATCAACCAATGTAAAATATGTAATGAAGTTGATAATGGCAACAATGTTATTTTTTATTCCTATTTAGTGGGAAGGTGAAATACACTAAAACCTTCTTCAAAGTTAAGTAGATGATGCTAAGGCCAATGAAATAATCTCAGTGGACATTTTCATATTTGTGCCACAAAGAAGTGTAAGCACCTTGTATATTTTATTCCAGTGTTTCAAACTGTGATAGATGAGCTTTTCCTCAGCAAGTATCTTCAACACCCAACAGATTTATTTTTCTGGAAAGTGAAACTATACAATCTGACACCGCAGTGATCACCTAACTACTGTCTGATAAGCTGAATAGTATTCCCCAGGAGCCAAATCCTGATCCTCAGACTCTGTGAGTGCTACTGTACCTGATAAAAGGTACAGTAGCTGTGATTATTAAGGATCTTGAGATGGAGGAGGTTATCTTGGATTATTAAGGTAGTTTGTAAGAGGAAGGCAGAAGAGGAGAAGGTGATGTGATTAGAATAGTCCAGGCTGGGTTGGAGTGCTTTGAAGATGGGGGAACAGCTGCAAGCCAAGGACTACAGGTAGCCACTGCTTTCTATATTTGGTGTATATTATTTTTATTATGGGAAAAATAGTCATGAATACGCAAAATCTGGGTTCAAACAACAGGAAATAATATCTGATTTTATTTTATTTTCTCTATAGAACAGGTATAGGGAGGTTCTTGCCAATGGGCCATACTGTGCAATCATTTGGTCTGGCTTTGCCAGTGCAACTCCAGGCAGGACTCAAAATGCAATAAATCTATAGCAGGCTAATTTTTTTAAGTTGACAATTTTGTATGGCTCATTAAGATGTTATAAATACCAAAATGGCCCTTGGCAGTAAAATGATTTCCCTATCCCTGCTATATAGGATGGCAAACCCCAACAAATTTAGCATGTCATATGACAAAGTGAGAGTCTAGGGTAAAGGAATTTTACTGATGTTTTTAATTTTTTTTTGGACAGGCAGAATTAGACAGTGAGAGAGAGAGAAAGGTCTTCCTTTCGTTGGTTCACCCCCCAAATGGCTGCTACGGCTGGAAGAGGAGCAACGGGGGACAGAATCCAGTGCCCCAACCGGGACTAGAACCCAGGGTGCAGGCACCGCAGGCAGAGGTTTAGCCAAGTGAGCCGTGGCACTGGCCCTGATGTCTTTAATTTAAAATGCCTAATAGAAACCAAATGGAGATACCAATCACTTCCTGTCTTGTTGGGCCTTTGAGATGGTAGCAGCAACTAGAAACTGCTGGCCAAGTATTCTGGACAACAGGGTGTTGGGGATGTTGACTTGACATAGGACTTGACTGATCCAAATGCCAAATTCTAATCTAAAAAATGAAAAAACTGGTAGTCTGAGAACTGGTAATGTTGCGGTGAAACTAATAATGGATTCCTAGGTTAAAAATACCAATCCAAGCTCTTCTGTTGAGTTTCTAGATTAACAATTTGTATGGTGGCTTCCTAAAATGTTTTCATAACTTATAAAGCCAGAGAATCAAATCAATTATCTAGAAATACACACCACATTCACTTGTGCTATCAATGCCTCCATGATTGATTACATTGTTGTAATAGCGTTTTCCACGTATTTAAGCTAACATCAACCTGCCTGGTAGGGTTATGGGTTGCAAAAAATAACTCCAAAATCATCCCACAAAAGAAAAGGAGATATCTTTCTATACAAATTCTAACAAAACCAAAATTTTGAAGTTTCTCTGTTAATTCTTACTTGTAAAATTTGCCTACCTTCCAAGCTTGTCTCCAAGCCACCCACCAAAGAATGATGCAATCATTCCACCAACTGCAAAGCTGGACACAGACAGGGACCAGAACATGGTGATGAGGCCATCAGGTGTCATAGTGTCTTGTTCAGACCCAAGGGGTGATGTTGAGTACACAGGCGTGGTGGGCAGTGCCTCTGTATCGTTGATAGTATAGCTGTTGATAGCCTTTCGGTCATCCAGTGGAACACCCAAAACATGTCTGTAATGGGATTTTATCGTCTAGGGAAATAGAGAGAAAATTACTCCAATATTTCACATACTCTATATATTTTTGTTGATTTTTCCTTTAAAATGTTAGTTGGATATTTAATCAGGACTGTCCTAATTATGTGTGTCATGTACATATAAACAGGAATAGATTTATTTTAGTTGACCATATCCTATAAAGTAGAGGTTACAAATCTGACCTGTTCTGCAGGTTATAAAGATACATGTTAACACAAGTATTGCTTCACCACAAATATTTAGAAGCATAAAAGAAAAAGATTGGGAAAGGATAAGATGAGGGAGGCAGGCATTTGGACCAGCAGTTATGATGCATCATGGGACATTGGCAACCCATGTTGGAGTGCCTGGTTTGGGTCCTGGCTCCTCAGCCTCCAATCCAGCTTCCTGTTTATGTACACCCTGGAGGCAGCAGGTGGTGGCTCAAATATAGGTTTCCTGCCATGCATGAAGGAGACCTGATTTGAGTTCAGGCTCATGGCTTCAACCTGGCACAGCCTTGGCTCTTGCACGCATTTGGGGAGTAAACCAGCAGCTAGAAGATTCATATTGTCATTCATTCGTTCATTCTCTCTCTCTCTCTCTCTCTCCCCTTTTCAAATAAAATGGAAATAAATATTTGTCTTTAAGTTTCAATAAAGATAAAATGTAGGTCAAAAATAAAGTTAGTAGTACACAAAAATCAAACACTGGATATTGTATCCTTGCAAGAAGAATGCTATAAATTTAGTAATAAACTTCCTGGTAGTCAGTGCAAAGAGAGGAAAACAATCATGTAAGTGATTGATGAATTCCAAAGATAAAAACAGTTCCAAGGCTCCTGAGAAGATATGGAGACTTAGAAGAAGTTTCTCCTATAGGCCTTCACAGAGGTCAGTGTGTAATAGAAGGAGCAACGTCCAGAATGTAATTGCACAGAAGCATTTTTTAGATTTTGCTTTGGTGGAGACAAATGTCCTACCAAATAGAACTGAATTAGAGGACATTCTTCAGGCCATCTTCCTCCCATGTCATTCTTCCCAGTTATGATTTGATCGCTTTATGGGGAGGGTCCTTTTGACAAGGACCTGGAGCGGAGACCAGGAGGAGGCACCTGGCTCCTGGCTTCGGATTGGCACAGCGCTGGCCGTGGTGGCCATTTGGGGGGTGAATCAACGGAAGGAAGACCTTTCTCTCTGTCTCTCTCTCACTGTCTAAACTCTACCTGTCAAATAAAAAATATGTGCAAAATCCCTTAAAATAATTGCAAATTCCATTCAGCTAATAAAAAATAAAAGATACGAATGGCCATTCTCATTCAATGGTGTTGACGCAACTCTTTGCACTTAGAAGGAAAGGGCTACAGAAAAGGCTCTAACCCTTTACCAGTAGGGGCATCCCTGTTTTCATCTCTGGCCCTGCAATTTGGATTCAAGGAATGGAAATCTCAGCCTAATTTTCCAAGACTGGAGAGGATGATTTAAGTAAAGTTGTGAAAACGTCTTCCACAAAAAAATTTTTAAAAAGGTCTCAGTTACCCTAAGTGGTGGTGATTTTGAGCTAAACTTTAGGAAACCTACTAAACTGGTATATGTTGTCATAATCCACAGAAAAAAGACATGAGTTTGGTCTCCTGACTCCCAGCTTTAGTCCCTGGATCTCTTAACCATGACAACGCCTCCCACACTCACAAGGAAGTGCGGCACCTAGTTGGAACGTATCTCTTGGCCCAATGAGCAGCCTTTGTCAGATGATGGATTGTGGACAGCACAGACCTCACACATGAGTATCTTGCAGTATCCTACACTTTCCTTGGAGTTCAGTGTTATAAGGGCAACAGATGAAACATGATGCATTCACAGTAGGTGCCCCAAAAACGTTTGCAGCTTCACATGCTACTCCTTCCCCAGGCACTTGCTCTCTCTCAACCCCTCTACCATTCATTCATTAGATAATATAATGAACACCTTTGTGCCAACCAACATGCTTGGCACTGGTGACAAAAAGAGCAATGAGACATCAGTGCTTTACTCAGTGAAGGTCTGAGTTAGAGCAGAGGGGAGTACAACCTTGGCTCCTTCACTTACACCTGTGGGAACTGGAAAGAATCTCTTGTCTATTCACTGGATACCAGAGTAGGGATGAGTACATGAAATAAATGGGATAAATCAGCACAGAAATTATTTGATATTTTTTAAAAATACCCATCCAAATAGTTATTACATTGAAAATTCAAACTTCTTTGTACTTCTTGATGGTTATTCTAAAGTTCTGTAGTATTTTATTTTGAATCACCTATGGAAGACAGGAATGGGGAAGGGCTATAACCTTTTTAGTGTTAGGGCTTCTAAAGATTTGAATATGGCTTGAAAATAGGCATATTAAGGTCATTAGGGAATCCACTTTGGGAGAGCATTTGTTAAAGTGCCTGGGGCAAATAAGTAGGTGCTCAATAAATGGGCGTCAAGGGGCTGGCATTGTGGCATAGTGGGTTAAGGCAAGCCTGAGATGTCAGCATCCCATATGATCACCAGTTCATGTCCTGGCTGTTCCCCTTCTGATCCAGCTCCCTGCTAATATGCCTGGGAAAGTAGCAAAAGATGGCCCAATTTCTTGAGCCCCTGCCACTCACTTGGAAAATCAGGAAGAAGCTCCTGGCTTTGGCCTGGCTTAGCTCAGCCTTTGCAGCCATTTGAGGAGTGAACCAGCAGATGGACGATTCATTCTTTCTCTCTCTCTCTCTCATCTTTCTCTTTCTTTCTGTAACTCTGCCTTTCAAATTAATTTTAAAAAATAAATGGGCATTGAATAAAACATGTCCTAGATTGTTTCCTCTTATTCCCTACCATTTTTCATTCATGCATGAGTGACTGTTCTGAATGAATGCTGCAATAAGCTATTTTTTTTTTATTTTTGAGACATCCTTGGGCATGTGATAGTCTGGCTGGAATTTTCTGTGAGCTCAGCAAACAGCTGAGTCAGAGATCAAGAATTATTTATTGCTCCTTTGCCCCTGAGTGTTGTTAGCTGAAGAGTCAAGCCCAACTTATCAGCTTTGGAATCATGCACATTGTACTGTATACAGGCCAAGATTACCCCCGTGCTCCCCACGTGGACACACTTTATTTCCATGTATGAGGAATGTATGATATCTGTCACTGATAACATTTGCCAAAGAGAGAACTTGCGCATGTGTCACTTGCCTCTTCGGGTGCATTGATCACACCAATGTCATATCCAAACTGGAAGGAACTCAGCACAGCAGTGAAGACAGTGAAAAGCAAGGTTCCGGTGAGCTGTGGGTATGAAACACAGAGATGGGAACACCAGGCAATGCAGGGATCCTTGATCTCATCAGGCTGCCTCTTGGGCCACTTACAGATACCACCAGCTAGTTCTTCCTTCCCCCTTTATGTCCATCCCAGTATACTACCTGGGCTCCCAGCAGGCAGGTGCTGTTCATAGGGGAATGTGAGAGCCACTCATCGCTTCTCCTATTGTGATGAGATTGAAAAAGGTTTTTGGGACAAGTTGGGGGAGGCAAACATCCTTTGAAGACTCAAAATCAGAAATCAGAAATCAAATTGCTTCTGATAGAAGGAGACTGTCAAGATAGAAGCAGTTGTTCTTGTCATTGGGAGAAATCATGTACAGGATCAGTAACAAAGAGATAGCAAGAATTCCTGGAAATTGTCATGACACACAAACACCTCCATGCTCTTATAAAAAGCATCAATCAGCCTTTATCACGATTTACATCGATATCCAGGCAAGGAAACTTTCCAGGATTTTCTTCTAGTTGTATATAGAGTTGAGAATTGAGGAGCATAATTTTGTCCCACCTCTGTGTAGCTATGATAAGATTTCAGAGTACTCATCTTCATCCTCTTCAACTCATAATTGCAAATTAACCATCTTAGAGAAAGCATATCATACACACAGAGTCGCATATGATATATAGTGCAGCATTTTGTGTGATAGCAAAAATTTTAGAAGGAACCTAAATGCCATTCAATAGAAAATGTTCAAATATTCAGATATATCACAATACATACAGCAGATAGATCACATACACAAATACACAATACATACAGCAGATAGAACATGCTACACAAAAGTTAAAAAGAATACTAATTGAATTACTTGTTTTTTTTAAAGAGGCAAAGGAAATTGCTAATCTCATTTTTTTAAAAAAATGGCTTGCACATGAATATTCTTTGATTTGTAGATGTATATAATTCACAGAATAGTTTCTTGAAAAATAACAAAATTGTTACCTTTGAGGAGGAATGTGAGGTTGGAGAAGGGAAGTAAAATAAAGATTTATATTTTATTTGCATTATTAGACATTTTATGAGGAAAATGTTACATGTATAATTATATGATTTGAATTTTTAAAGTAAAGACCATGGATATAATAGGCATTTTGTTGAATGAATGATTCATGCCAGCATGAATTTCAATTCCCACTCTTTTAGCTAATATATATGTGTGTGTGTGTGTGTGTGTGTGTGTATATATATATATATATATATATATATATATATATGATCCAAGCTACCTACCCTATAGGAACTTTAGTTTTGTTCAAATTGTGGGATGCATGTAAATATCCCTACTGTGGTATAAAAAATAGCTAATTAACCAAGATCCCTTGTTCCTGGATCAAGCTGGAGATCAGAAATTTCAGTGTCATCATTGACAAAATAATGCCACGTAACCACTCTAAAAACGCTGGTGGTTCTTAGTCTGGTGGTTCCAAAACCAGACCTTCCTTAGAGAGCTGTTGCACAAGTGGCTTCCTGGAGTTCACCCACACCTTCCACTGGATTGGGACCTCTGTGATGAGGAATGGAAATCTGTAAGTTTACAAAGCCCTTTCTCTTTTCACAGATGGCATCTGTGTAGATTTTCCTTCCCAGTAATTTCCTTTCCCAAAACAAAGAACTGTAAAGCTGACCAATTTTTATATATATATAAATGTATTTTATATATATACACATATATAAGCATTATATATAATTAAGCATATATACAGCATGTATAAGCATTATATATATATAAGCATATATATATAAGCATGAGAGGAGGTCAGAGAATTTGTGGAAAAATGGATTTAAAAGGTGAGTTTAGGGGCTGGCACCATGGCACAGTAGGTTAATCCTCTGCCTGTGGAGTCGGCATCCCATATGGGTGCCGGTTCTAGTCCTGGCTGCTCCTCTTCCAATCCAGCTCTGTGCTGTGGCCTGGGAAAGCAGTGGAAGATGGCCCAAGTTCTTGGGTCCTGCACCCACATGGGAGACCAGGAGGAGGCACCTGGCTCCTGGCTTCGGATCGGCGCAGCTCCAGCCTTTGTGGCCATTTGGGGAGTGAACCAATGGAAGGAAGACCTTTCTCTCTGTCTTTCCTTCTCACTGTCTGTAACTCAAACTCTCAAATAAAATAAATAAAATCTTTTTAAAAAAGATGAGTTTATTTTGGTGCAAAACGTGTTGAAATCCAGGCATAGCTTTTTCATAATAAAAATTTTCCATGAACTTTATAAAGAACCGTCTTAATACAAAACATAATATATAATATATATTTTCTAGAAATAAATAACATATTACATAAAATTGTATATATTTATTAGATGTAAATATATGTAAAATGTATCACTTTTAACTATTTGGTACATGGTGTATGGGCTTATGAAAATTTTGAATTATCCTCTAAAATACAACTAGATATCTGAAACTCAGTGGTTCAGATGGCCAGTGCTAAGAAGGAGTTCCGTTTACTTGGTTAGTGTTTTCTTCTCACATCCTTTTTCCTTTCAAGCTCTTTCCAAGGACAAGGAATTTCATCCTATTTTTTGAGTAGGAATCAAACACAGGGTGCCTTGGGAGAGCTTTGTTCCACTTCTCACATGCTCTCTCCATCACTACAGTATGGGCAGTCTAATACAGAGCAGCAATGCAGAGCTGCAAAGCCGAATCCTGTATATTCTTACTTCATGCATTGTCACTGCTCGATGTGGATTATCTCATTTACTTCTTATATGAGTTTTTTATTGCTGCCACCAACTCAGTGGCTTAAATGTTGCAAACTTGTTGATCTTATAGTTCTATAGATCAGAAGTCCAATGTGAACTTCACTGGACTAAAGTCAAAGTGTTGGCAGTCTGTGTTCCTTTCTGGTGGCTCTAGGAAAAAATTTGGATTGATGATTCAGTTTCAGCTCTTTATGGTTGTGGGAGTAAGGTGTGTGTTTTCGTTATGGCTGTAAGCTGAGGGCCATTCCCAGCTCTGGAGACTACCATATTCCTTGGCTAGTGGTGTCCTTATTCCATCTTCATAGCCAGCAATGGGAGGTCAAGTCCTTCTCATGTTGCATCTTTCTTGTGCCAACAACAGCTGAGAAGGTTCTTCCTTTTTGAAAATTGCATGGGATATTAGATTTAACCAATCTGGATAATCCAGGAAAATCTCTTCAAGTCAAGACCCATAACCTTAATCACATCGCTAAAGTCCTTTTTGCTTTGCCATGTAAGGTAACATATTCTCAGGTTCTGGGACGAGGTTATGAACATTTTTGGAGAAGAATTATTCTGCCTACCACATTCAGTGTAGCAATGCTATCAATATCCCCATTTTATAGATGACTAGATTGAGGTAAAGTATCTCAACTGGTAAACTACAGAGTAATGACTTGAATTCAGAGCCTGTTTTTAACTTCTTGATCATTTTTGCATTCTTTATAGAGCAGAAACAGATATTCATAAATTAAGCACATCTGAAAATTTAGGATCATAATCTTTCTACATTTAGGAAAAAACCCAAGAATGTACATACCTAAGTTTTCCAGATGCTGAAGTTGAACCACCAACACCCACCA
Source organism: Lepus europaeus (assembly GCF_033115175.1). Classification (NCBI taxonomy): domain Eukaryota; kingdom Metazoa; phylum Chordata; class Mammalia; order Lagomorpha; family Leporidae; genus Lepus; species Lepus europaeus. Next base: position 109,411,594 of record NC_084828.1, on the reverse strand, counting down.
ATCTCAAGTGCATTTTTCCATCACTCACCACACAAATCTGTCTTCCTCCCTCTCATCTACCCAGAGAAAACTTGTGAGATCTCTGAACAAAAATCCAAACTGGCAGAAGCCACTCAACTGGTTATCTGTGGTTGAGTTGAAGAGGAACCCCAGGGCTGTCCCACCATCAAGCTGGGACCACAACACACTCACCCAATCTTATCCCTGCATCTTCTTTCTTCTGAGGCAGAGTCTCCAAGCAGCACTTGGCCTCTTAGTGACTGTCACCTCCTACTCCATCCCTGGGATTCTGCTCTCCACTGGCTCTCTTCCTCTTGGCCTCCACCAGAGAAGCATATAGTTTCTTTCTTCTTATTTTAAGAGTCCAATCAGCGACCATGTCAATGGTGAGCAGAGACACCACAGAAATGGAATTTGGGGATGAAGGTGGTGGCAGGAGCAGATTTGGTTCCCCGTAATCTCCATCAGCCTTCCTCTGTCACCCCAAACACACAATCTAAGTCACAACTGTGTTAGGTGTTCCTACGTTACTTTGGTAAAAATGAAAGTTAATTTTCTGGGCTTCCCACTCTATTCCTTTCCAGTGAGATTGTTGTATGGCCTCACTGTGGAAATTCTGGAGTACTGACTGCTACGGTCATTTGGGGAGTAAACTAGTAAATGGAAGATAGCTCTTTTCTCTCTCTCTCTCTCTCCCTCTCTCTCTCCCTCCCCCCCCCTCTCCTCCCCTCCCATCTGTGTGTGTATATGCACATCTCCCTGTCTCTGTAACTCTACCTTTTAAATAAATGAATAGATAAATCTTTAAAAAAGAAACCTAGAAGAGTCCTAGCTAGACCTCTGACATCCCTGAGCCTTGATTTCTTTGCCTATAAAATGAGTGTGGTAATAGTTAAAGCATACAATCATTTAGTAAAAATTAAATAAGAAACATGGTCTTTCTGTAAACAGTGAAAGGGCTTTAGAACAAATTTGTCTTTAAATACATCATTGTTTCTCATCACTGCTTGCCAAATAACCATGTGTCAACTGTTCATCCTCTCTAATAATCTTCACAGCAATACTACAAAGACATAAAATTATACCCATTTTACAGGTGAGAAAACCAGTTTCATGGCACACCTAGTGCCACACAGCTAGGAAGTGACAGATGCTCTAGTATGGGACTTTGAACTGATGTTCTTTTTGAAAAAGATTATTTATTTCATTTATTTGAAAGGCAGCGTGACAGAAATAGAGGGGATGAGAGACAGAGAGGGAGAGAGAGAGAGATCTTCGCTATCTGCTGATTCCCTCCCCAAATGACCACAGAAGCAGAGCTGGGCCAGGGTGCAGCCAGGAGCTCTATCTGGGAGTCCCTTGTGGATATCAGGGACCCAAGAATTACTTGGGCTTTTCCAGGCATATTACAGGAAGCTGGATTCAAAGCTGAGCAGCTGGAACTCAAACTGGCATTCTGATATGAGACACTGGAATGGCAAGCAGTAGCTTGGCCCAGAGTACCACAATGCGGGTCCTTGAGCAGATGTTCTTAAGTCCTTTTTGTTAAACAAAAGAGATTTCTCAGCAAGGGTTGACTGACTAGGTTGGGAGGAAAAAATGATACCCTTTCCTCTAAACCACATATTTCCAAAAGCCAAACCAAAGGTGATCTTGCAACCAACTTTGGAAAAGGCTAGTGGAATCTTTAGCTACAGAATATTCAAGCTGACCTTATAGAGCAATGGATTCTCATCTGATTCTTTGGTTTTCACTTGAAGAAACTGAGGTCCATGGTCCACATCCCTTGTCTGAGTTCTATACATGTTGTAAGTATATCTAGGGTGACAACCCTGTCTCTTGAGCTTCAGTCTTGTACTTATCCCAATTCTTTCGAAGTCTGGATAGACTCACAAAGGTGAAAAAACGCACTTTCCATTGGTTCTCATTCTTTCTGGGTTCCATTATTGGGCAAGTCTTTTCCTCCCTCCCTCCCTCCCTCCCTTCCTTCCTTCCTTCCTTCCACAGGCAGAGTGGACAGTGAGAGAGAGAAAGGTCTTCCTTTTCCGTTGGTTCACCCCCCAATGGACGCTACGGCCGGCGCACCGCACTGATCCAAAGCCAGGAGCCAGGTGCTTCTCCTGGTCTCCCATGCAGATGCAGGGCCCAAGGACCTGGGCCATCCTCTACTGCACTCCCGGGCCACAGCAGAGAGCTGGACTGGAAGAGGAGCAACCGGAACAGAATCCGGCACCCCGACCGGGACTAGAACCCAGTGTGCCGGCGTGACAGGTGGAGGATTAGCCTATTGAGCCGCGGCGCCAGCAAGTCTGTTTTTCAAGAACAGTTCTACAGGATAATTTTTAAAGCCCCTAAGAGAATTTGATGAGAGCTCTGAATGACACTTGAACAACTATGCCAGACTCTGTGTTGAGCACACTGCCTTTGCTTTTGCAGTGTCTTCCCAATGTTAGTTACCCAAATACGACCTTCATGATTTTTGCCAGCTCTACATACCATCTGTATGGTTATTAATGTAATATTCATCTTTGTATTGTATTTTAAGTTCTGTTTTAGCATTGTCCTGGGGTATAATGTTCATAAATCCATGCTGTTATTCTTTACATACATATTATGTTAATATGTAAGTATTAACATAAAATGTTTGCCATCTAATCCTCTTTAATATTATTTCATTTAGTTACCCCCAAACCCTAAAGTACTAGGATAATCCCTAAATAGCCCCTAACATATCCCAGTATGTTCTTATTCTATCATAATATAGAAGCCCCACAGCTCAGTGAATAATTTAACCCGGCTTTCACAGGCGAACCCAGGTCCAAGCCTGGCTGACTCCAAAGCTTGTGCTCCCCAGCGCTTACTAACATGAAAGAACTTTTGGCAAACCACATTTGTCCAGGTCAGACTTAAAGGTGCTACTTAAACAGGGAACACATTCATCAACTTGTATTATTGTGTACAGGAGTGAGTGAGTTTAGTTAAAGGAATAAGACTGTTATGTCCTTTTACAGTTTTTTATTTTGCAAAGTATCACATCTACAGAGAATTGAAATAACAGTGCAGTGAACACTCCATAACTGTATTCACCAATGGCTAACATTCACCACTTTGCTTAATTCTCATTCTCTGTGTGTGCCAGTGTGTGTTTTGTTGGCCATTTAAAAATAAGCTGTGGATATCTGTGTCACTTCACTCCTAAATACTTCAACATGCACTCCAAAGAACATCCTCCTACATAATTAGGATTACCAGTATCACAGCCAGGAATGCAACATTGCTATGTGAATATTAACTAGGGTGCATCCTATGTTCACAATGTCTCAACTGCTGGCCCATGTTGTCTGTTATAGCTGTTTCCTTCTTCCTTCCATGATCTAAATCACTTGTTGCATTTGGTTGTCAGTTCTTAGCCTCTTTTAATCTACAGCAGTCCTTCCATCTCTTTGGTTTTTAATACACTGACATTTTTTAAGATTCCAGGTAAATTTTCGTGATTAGATTCAGGTTAATCTGCCCATCTTTTTTGGGATGGGGCACATTCCTTCAGTAATATGGTTATGCAGAATCACTTGAAAACAAGTTACTCAGACTAGTGAGAAAAGACAACAAGAAATGGGTTTTTCTTCAGCCAAATGAACTATCAGTTGACACATAAAGAGAAGTGGTTTTGATCTGTGGTAGTTATACATAATGTCCCCCAAATCTCTACATATTCACTGACCCAAACAGATTTATTTCCTCAAAGCCAGATTCAAAAGGAACATAATGTTGAATTACCTTATCTTCTGCCATTGGGCGGGTTGGAAATCCTTTTTACTCCAGGTCCTGAACTGAGTGTGGCATGTGCAGCTGAGTAGCCCCTGCCTGAGTGCTCGCAGCTCTGCCTAAACCTGGTTATACATTGTAGGAGGAGGAGCAAGGAGAGGGAGGAGTGCGGCTGCTGTGAACTTGGAGTCGAAGTCTAATCAGCAGAGGCTGACTATTGATGGGAATCTAATCAATAAGTCCTTTGCCTACGCGCTGTGGCTTCGATGTCTTTGTTCCACCAGAAAGGGAAACAGGAGCAGGTCTCTTAGGCATTAAGTTACATACCAGAGGCAGTCACAGTTTAAGGCATGTCAGGGTGACAGTAACCAGGGACAGGTGAAATGAGAAAGCCATGGGCTCTTCTACAGAAAGTGAGATAGGCTGCCTTGCTGTGTTGCGTACAGAGAACCAGTAACGCGGTGTGTGTGTGTGTGTGTGTTTTAGAGCTGGGCTGTGTGGCCAGAGAATGTGCACTGGAATGGTTACCTGATTGAACTTTGGAGAGTTACGGACTTGGATTTAAATCTCAGCATTTTGCCCGGGCAGGGGGTGCGGGGTGGAGGATGGATGATCTTAAGCAAATGGCTAACTGTAACTTTTCTGCATACTGTTTTTATCTGATAAAATGGAAATAACAGAACACACACTTTATTGGGCAGATTAAATGAGAATATGAAAGTGTTTAGCATAAGTGCCCAGCAAATGGTGGTGGCTATTGTTATTGCTGTTATTGCTAATGACTCCGTGTATGTCTAGGGACACTTGCTGGAGGTGTAGAGGTCTCAAATGAATCTGCTTCATGTGGCTTGAGCCTGTGCCCTTCCTGGTATCCTCCATCATAGCCAATCCCTGTGGAGGTCCAGAAGACACCAAAACTGAGATTTAACCCTGCCTGCCTGGCGAGCAGGCTAACTGGTTCCTCTGAAGCTCAAAGGGAACCAGCTCGCAGCAGAGAGAATGATAACAGACAACAGCAAAATCCAAGATTCTCTGAAGAAAGCAAGGGGCAGAAAGCGAAGGGGCAAAGGAGACTCAGGCTTCATTTGTCTGATTTTGCCACCCTCTTTTCGCTTCTCTCACTTCTGCCAGGTAACACACCTGCAGTGTTTGGTTTGGGAAGCTAAATTATTTAACCCTAACCACACACTCTGTATGGAGCCCAGCACAGTTCCACGCTCCGAAATGCATGAGATAGCCCCCTCCTGCGGAGTGTGTCTGATGTACAGCGTGCGGCACGGGTAAACCCACTCACACAACGCTGTCATTTCTCACTGGGAAAGCAGGAACGAATATTAATAGTTATCAGCAGTCACTTAGGTACAGCGGTCTTGCTCCGTCCCAGGATTAACTTGTTTAATCAGAGCACGAGGCTCCGAGGTCGCAGAGCCAGACTCCGAGGAGCCGCTCGGAAACGGGGCTTTAAAGCGCCGGGAGCCGCGGTCGGCGCTCCCCAGGGCAGAGCGGTGGGCGCGGCCCGTGCAGCCCTGTCCCAGGGACGGGGTTCTCTGCAGGAGACGCACGGTGCCTCCGTCAGAAATGCCACTTCTCCTCTGCTGTTCAGCAACCTTTGTCTTTTGAACCCTTGCTTTTAGGAAAAGGAATGTGCTTCGAGAGCGGCTGAGGCCAGTGAGACGCTAACTTCTGGAGCCCGCGCCCATCTCCTCTTCCATTGGGAGCGGCAGCTGCCACTCACTGAGCGGGACCAGCGGACTCTGGCTTAGCCCAGACCGTTCTTGTTTCACGTGTTGCTCAGAAAGGAGTCACGTCTGCAGCGCGTGAAGTGGGCTGGAACTCTGTGTTCCCGCGTGGGGTGGGGAGGAATGAATCGCGTTGACCGCACTGATTGCTTTCACCCGGGAGCTCTGCTCATCGAGTTCAGGGTCTCCGAATGGGTGGCCCGTGCGCTGGCCCCGTTATTACACGGGTGTCTCGGAGAGGGTGAGCTTTTCCTGCTTTGTTATTAGGTGGGAGCGACAGTGCCCAGAATCACCCACGGATCCCCGCTGGAGGCGGTGAACCCGGCTCTGGGTGACTGTTCTGGCTTCCCGCTTCAAACTCTTCACATCGCACTTGAGCACTTCGCTTACTGATTGTAGTAGATGCCGAGTGCCTAGTGGTGCCAGGACAGAAGAGAGACCCTTTATTATGCTTTTTCCCCTTAATTCCCTTCCCGTCAGTAAAACAAGAGTGGTTTTTTCTATAAATGGGAGGTAAGGACATCCACTTTCTCAGCATCCTGCCTTCTCTGGTAGGGTCAGCTATAGGTAAGTGCAAGGGCAACATGATTTTCATTTGTTTGTTTGGAAAGGCAAAGAGACAGACAAACAGACTGACAGATTAGAACCTTCCACCCACTGGTTTATGCCTCACATGCCCTCTATGGCCTGGCTCAGGCCCAGGCTCAAGCCAATAGGCAAGAACCCAATCCAGGTCTCCCACATGAGTGGCATGCACCCTGGTACTTGAGCCATCATCTGCTGTTTCCCGGGGTAGGCGTCAGCAGGAAACTGGATCGAAAGTTGAGGAGTCTGGGGCCAGTACTGTGGCGTAGTGGGTAAGGCCACCGCCTTCAGTGCCGGCATCCCATATGGGCGCTGGTTCGAATCCCGGCTGCTCCACTTCTGATGCTGCACTCTGCTTTGCCTAGGAAAGCAGTGGAGGATGGTCCAAGTCCTTGGGCCCCTGCACCCCTGGGGGAAGACCCGGAGGAATCACCTGGCTCCTGGCTTCAGATCAGCACAGCTCCAGCCATTGTGGCCAATTGGGGGCTGATTTGGTGGATGGAAGACCTCTCTCTCTCTCTCTCTCTCTCTCTCTCTCTCTCTCTCTCTCTCTCTCTCTGCCTCTCCTCTCTCTGTGTAACTCTGACTTGCAAATAAATAAATCTTAAAAAAAAAAAAGTTGAGGAGTCAGGACTTGAACTAGGTTACTCTGATATGGGATGCCAGAGTCTCAAGTTGGGAAGTAATTAGTACACCAAATGCCTGCTCCTGATTTTGATTTTAATTTGCATTTTTTAATGACCAAGGATGCTGAACATTTGCTTATTTGACATCTATATATCCTGTTTGGTGAAATGTGTTTCATATCTTTTGCCAATATTCTAATTGGATTTTTGTTGGTGGTAATATTTAGTGTGTGTGTGTGCACTTTTGAGTTTTTTTTTTTTACTTTTGATTTTTAATAGTTCTTTATATAATTTATAGTAGTCTTGTTGGTTATATGGCTGGCAAATATTTTCTTGCACTATACAGCTTGTGTTTCATCCTCCTAATAGGGATCTTTCATGGAGCAAAAGATTTTAGTTTTGATGAAGTCTAATTTATTGATTTTTCTTTTTATAGATTTTACTTTTGGTGTTAATTCTGAGAACTCTTTGCCTAATCCTAGTTCATGGAGATTTTCTGTTATTTTTTACTAAAAATTAGTTTATGTATTCTGTTTAAGAGAATCTGTTGTACTTTTTGTATCAGTGTGAGACTTCAGTTTAGGTTAATTTTTTCCCTATGGATGTCCAGTTGCTCCATTGCCGTCTGTGTGGGTTATCTTTCCTATACTGAAGTCTTTGTGCTCTGCTATCAGAGTCAGTTGGGCATACTTATATGGGTCTGTTTCTGGATCTCTGTTCTTTCTTTTTTTTTTTTTTTAAAGCTTTATTTATTTATTTGGAAGGTGGAGTTACAGAGAAGCAAGGGAAGAGAAAGAGAGAGGTCTTCCATCCGTTGGTTCACTCCCCGGATGGCTGCAATGGCTGGAGCTGCACCAACTCAAAGTCAGGAGCCAGAAGCTTCATCCAGGTCTCCCATGCGGGTTCAGAGGCCTAAGGACTTGGGCCATCTTCTACCGCTTTCCCAGGCCATAGCGGAGAGCTGGATCAGAAGTCAAACAGCTGGAACTCTAACTGGCACCCATGTGGGATGCCGGCACTGCATGCGGCAGCTTTATCCTCTATACCACAGTGCCAGCCCCTGTTCTTTACCATTTATCTATGTGTCTGTCCTTCAACCAATACCATAGTCTTGATAATTTAACTATATATAATAAGTCTTGAAATTAGTAGACTTGATCCTCCACTTTATTATTATGTATGAAAATTTTAGTTTGTTTGCCTTTCTGTATAAATTTTGGTATAAATTTGCCTATATCTGCAAGACATGATGGGATTTTGGTAGGAATTGGATTAAACCTGTATATGAATTTGGGAGAGAATTGACTTACATATTTTGAGTCTTCCAATCCATGAATACGTTATTCATTTATTTAGATTTTCTATCTTTTTTTATCAATGTTTTTAAATTGTTAGCATACCAGATCTTTTTTTTAAAACTTATATTTAATGAATATAAATTTCCAAAGTACAACTTATGGATTACAATGGCTTTTCCCCCACCATAACTTCCCTCCCACCCGCAACCCTCCCCTCTCCTGCTCCCTCTTCCCTTCTATTCACATCAATATTCATTTTCAATTCTCTTTATATACAGAAGATCAGTTTAGTATATATTAAGTAAAGATTTCAACAGTTTGCACCCACACAGAAACACAAAGTGAAAAATACTGTTTGAGTACTAATTATAGCATTAAATCACAATGTACAGCACATTAAGGACAGAGATCCTACATGAGGAGTAAGTGCACAGTGACTCCTATTGTTGACTTAACAAATTGACACTCTTGTTTATGGCGTCAGTAATCACCCTAGGCTCTTGTCATGAGTTGCCAAGGCTATGGAAGCCTTTTGAGTTCGCCAGCTCTGATCATATTTAATCAAGAGCATGCCAGATCTTGTACATGTTTTTTCAAGTTTGCACTTAACTCTTGTTTTTATTAGTGATTACAAATGGTGGTATATTTTAAATTTTGATATCCATGTATTCATTGCTGGATATGGATGTATATTTGACTTTTTGTAAATTCATTGTATATCCTGAAACCTTGCTAAACTCACTTATTCTTAGAGTTTTTGGTAGATTCCTTGAGATTTTCTTTTATGTATTCATTATTATTTATTTATTTGAAAGACAGAGTGAGCGAACCTCCACCTGCAGGTTCACTCTCTAAATGGCTGCAACAATCATGGCCGGGCCAGGCGGAAGCCAGGAGCCTAGAACTCTCTTGGAGTCTCCCACAAGGATGGCAGAAACTCAAGTGCTTGGGCCATCAGCCACTGCCCTCCCAGGTGCATCAGCAGGAAGCTGGATCAGAAGCAATCTTAGCTCTAATTTGGGATGAGAGAGTTCCAAGTGGTAGTTCAAACCACGCTGTCAAAATGCCTGTCCCCCTGCACCACCCCCACTCCAGGAGATTTACAATCATGGGATCAGAAAATAGAGTTTGGTTTGTTTCTTTCTGGTTTATATAATTTTTATTTCCTTTTATTGCCTTATGACACTGATCACAACTTCTAGCACTATGTTAGGATTAGTGATGAGAGTGGACATCCTGGCCTTATTTGCAGTCTTAAGGGGAAAGCTTTAGTCTTTGAAAATGAAATATAATGTTGAAAGTTTTCTGTAGATGTTCTTTTTTTAAATCTGGGGAGTCAAGCAGCAAATAAAAGTTTGCTCTCTTTGTAACTCTGCTGGATGAATGAACAGTCTCCCTGAAACTAGACAGTTACTAGATACCAGCCATCTACTCCATATATTCATTTCAATGTGTAACAGGTACAATTACAATTTTGTCATCAGTAAGTGGAACTCAGACTCAGAACTCTGCACGTGGAGATCCAGCTTCCCAGCACCATTTGTTGAAGAGACTGTCCTTGCTCCAGGGATTAATTTTAGCTTCCTTGTCAAAGATAAATTATTGTAGATGTGTGGATTGATTTCTATTCTGTTCCATTGGTCCATCCATCTGTTTGGCTTTTTTTGATGTTTTTTGCCAGTACCAGGATGTTTTGACTATAAAAACCCTGTAGTATGTCTTGAAATATGGTATTATGATGCCTCATAATACCAGATTTTTTGTTTGTTTGTTATATAAGATTTTTGTTGTATAAGATTGCTTTGGCCATTCTGGGCCTTCTGTGTTTTCACATGAATTTCAGCATCATTTTTTCTAGATCTGAGAAGAATGTCTTTAGTATTTTGATTGGAATCTCATTGATCCTATAAATTGCTTTTGGTAGTATGGACATTTTGATGATATTGATTCTTCCAATCCATGAATATGGAATATTTTTCTTTTTTAATCTTCTTTTATTACTTTCTTTAATGTTTTGTAGTTCTCATTATACAGACCTTTGACATCCTTGGTTCAATTTATTCCAAGGTCTTTAATTTTTTGTAGCTATTGTGAATGGGATTGATCTTAGAAGTTCTTTCTCAGCCATGGCACTATCTGTATATACAAAGGCTATTGATTTTTGTGTGTTAATTTTATATTCTGCCACTTTACCAAACTGTTTTATGAGTTCTAATAGTCTTTTAGTGGAGTTTTAGATCCCTTATATGTAGAATCATATCATCTGCAACTAAAGATAGTTTGACTTTCCCAATTTGTACCCAACAATGATACATTTTTGCGAGCACTTATACATAACTATAAATTAAGTGACATAAGGTTATCTTCCCCTTAATACACTAAAATGAAGTAATTCTTTGAGAACAAGTTTTACTATTAAGTCTGACTCCGGTTGTTTATTTAACAATTAACACTCATATATGATGTAAGTGATCACCTGAGGCTCTTGACAAGAGCTTCCTAGGTTATGGAAGCCTTTGTATCCACCAACTCCTTCAGTATTTCAATAAGGCCATAGGCAAAGTGGGAGGTTTCTACATCCTTTTTTGGTGGCCACTTCTTTCCACTGGAGTCTCACCCATAGAGGTCCTTCATGTAGAACATTTTTTGCCACAGTGTCTTGGCTTTCCACACTTCAAATGCTCCCCTGGGCTTTATAGCCAAGCCAGAATGCTTTAAGGGTTGATTCTGAGGTCAGAGTAAGGCAGGTGTCATTCTGTGAGTCTGCTGTATGGATTACTTCCCATGTTGGAGCATTCACTCCTTTTTCATTCTGTTATTATTATCAAACATTTAGTCCTAGCTACATGATCCTTTAACATTTAATCATATCCATATGATCTCTATAACACTCAGAATGCTATTTTTACCATCCAGCTTAAGGTGATTTGGGGTCCCATGGCAAGTTTTCAAACTGTACCCTTAGAAGTAAGTCCATAGGAATGTATGCAGAACTATACTGCTTTATAGTTACAAACTTCATACATGTCACAATTACAACGTTAAGGTCATGGTGATTCTTCCTTCTGTCCCCGCCCCCAAACCCACAGTCCTGCCACCTTACAATTCCCTCTCTTATTCTTATTTTTAACTAAGATATATTTTCAATAAACTATGCACATGTGGTTAACTCTATGTTAAGAATTTTATAATTAGTATGAAAAAAGGTAAATAAAATAAAATAAAAATAAAAAGATTTAAAAAACCAAAACTGTTCTCTGTCTCTCTCTCTCACTGTCCACTCTGCCTGTCAAAAAAAAAAAAAAAAACAAAAACACCAAAAAACTGTTCCTCAACAGTCAAAGCTTGGGCCATTCAATATCATTGCTTCTCAAAGTGTCAGTTTCACTCTACAGGTTATCTTTTAGGTGCTCTATTAGTTAGCACACGTCAGGGAGAATGTATAGGATTTGTCCCTTAGGAAATGGCTTATTTCACTAAGTATGATGTTTTCCAGATTCATCCATTTTGTCACAAATGACCGGATTTTGGTTCTTTTTACTGTTGTGTAGTATTCCATGGTATACATGTCCCATAATTTCTTTATCCAGTCTTCAGTTGATGGGCATTTGGGTTGATTCCATGTCTTTGCTGTTATCAATTGAGCTGTGATAAACATGGAAGGACAGATAGCTCTTTCAGATGCGGATTTCATTTCCCTTGGATAAAACCCTAAGAGTAGTATGGCTGAGTCATATGGTAGGTCTATATTCAGGTTTCTGTGGTATCTCCATTTTGTCTTCCATAGTGGATTTACCTGCACACATTCCCACCAACAGTGGGTAAGGGTACCTTTTTCCCCATCCTTGCCAACAGTTGTTGTTTGTTGATTTCTGTATGAAAGCCATTCTAACTGGGGTAAGGTGAAACCTCATTGTGGTTTTGAGTTGCATTTCTCTGATGGCTAGCAATCCTGAGCATTTTTTAATGTGTTTGTTGGCCATTTGAATTTCCACTTTTGAAAAATGTCTGTTTAAGTTCTTTTCTTTGCCCATTTCTCAAATGGGTGTTTGTTTTGTTGTTCTTGAGTTTCTTGATCTCTTTATTTATTCTAGTTTTTAATCTTTATCAGGTGTATAGTTGCAAATATTTTCCCCCATTCTGTCGGTTGTCTCTTTACTTTCTTGATTGTTTCTTTTGTAGTATAGAAGCTTCTCAATTTGATGTAATCCCATTTGTTGATTTTGGCTTTGATTTTCTGTGCCTCTGGGGTCTTTTCTAAAAATTCTTTGTCTATGCTGATGTCTTAAAGAGTTTCCCCAATGTTCTCTAATAATTTGATGGTATCAGGTCATCGATTTAAGTCCTTAGTCCCTTTTGAATGGAGTGTAGTGAAAGGTGTAAGGTATGGGTCTTAATTCAGACTTCTGCATGTGGAGATCCAGTTTTCCCAGCACCATTTGTTGAAGAGGCTGTTCTTGCTCCAGGGATTGATTTTAGCTCCTTTATCAAAGATAAATTGGTTGTAGACACTTGCATTGCTATCTGGCATTTCAATTCTGTTCCATTGATCTATCCATCTGTTTTTGTGCAAGTACCAAGCTGTTTTGATTATAGCTTCCTTATAGTATGTCTTGAAATCTGGTATTGTGATGCCTCTGACTTTGTTTTTTGTTGTATAAGATTGCTTTAGTTATTTGGGGTTTCCTGTGTTTCCATATGAATTTCAGCATTGTTTTTTCTATACTTGATCTTAGCCAAAAGGCCGAGAAGTGGTGGCATTGTTTTTTCTGTATCTGGGAAGAATGTCTTTGGTATTTTGATTTGTATCACCTTGAATATGTAAATTGCTTTTGGTGGTATGGACATTTTATTTTTTCTTTTTTTTCATTTATTAAACTTTTATTTAATGAATACAAATTTCCAAAGTACAGCTTATGGGTTACAATGGCTTCCCCCCACCATAACTTCCCTCCCACCCGCAACCCTCCCCTTTCCCGCTCCCTCTCCCCTTCCATTCACATCAAGATTCATTTTCAATTCTCTTTATATACAGAAAATCAGTTTAGTATATATTAGGTAAAGATTTCAACAGTTTGTCCCCATATAGCAACAAAAAATGAAAAAAAATACTGTTGGAGTACTAGTTATAGCATTAAATAACAGTGTACAGCACATTAAAGACAGAGATCCTACATAATATTTTTTTAAAATTAATTAATTTTCTATGCCATTTCCAATTTAACACCAGGTTTTTTTTTTCATTTCCAATTCTCTTTATATACAGAATATCGATTCCGTATATAATTAGTAAAGATCTCATCAGTTTGTACACACACAGAAACACAAAGTGTAAAAATACTGTTTCAGTACTAGTTATAGCATCACTGCACATTAGACAACACATTAAGGACAGATCCCACATGGGATGTAAGTACACAGTGACTCCTGTTGCTGACTTAACAATTTGACACTCCTGTTCATGGCGTCAGTAATCTCCCTAGGCTCTAGTCATGAGATGCCATGGCTATGGAAGCCTTTAGAGTTCGCTGACTTTGGTCTTATTCCGATAGGGTCATAGTCAAAGTGGAAGTTCTCTCCTCCCTTCAGAGAAAGGTACCTCCTTCTTTGATGGCCCCGTTCTTCCACTGGGATCTCACTAACAGAGATCTTTCATTTAGGTCTTCTTTTTTTTTCTTTTCCATGGTATCTTGGCTTTCCATGCCTACAATACTCTCATGGGCTCTTCAGCCAGATCCGAATGCCTTAAGGGCTGATTCTGAGGCCAGAGTGTTGTTTAGGACATCTGCCATTCTATGAGTCTGCTGTGTATCCTGCTTTCCATGTTGGATCCTTCTCTCCCTTTTTGATTCTATCAGTTAGTATTAGCAGACACTTGTCTTGTTTGTGTGATCCCTTTGACTCTTAGACCTATCAGAGCCATCAATTGTGAGCTGAAATTGATCACTTGGACTAGTGAGATGGCATTGGTACATGCCACCTTGATGGGATTGTATTGGAATCCCCTGGCACATTTCTATCTCCTCCATTTGGGGCAAGTCCGATTGAGCATGTCCCAAATTGTACATCTCCTCCCTCTCTTTTTCTACTCTGAAATTTAACAGGGATCACTTTTCAGTTAAAATTTAAACACCTAAGAGTAATTGTGTGTTAATTACAGAGTTCAACCACTAGTACTAGAACAACAACAACAACAACAAATACTAAAAAGGATAAAGTATTACATTGTACATCTAGAGTCAGGACAAGAGCTGATCAGGTCATTGTTTCTTATAGTGTCCATTTCACTTCAACAGGTTTCCCCTTTGGTGCTCAATTGTCACCGATCAGGGAAAACAAATGATATTTGTCTCTTTGGGACTGGCTTAATTCACTCAGCATGATGTTTTCCAGATTCCTCCATCTTGTTGCAAATGACTGGGTTTCATTGTTTCTTACTGCTGTATAGTATTCTGTGGAGTACATGTCCCATAATTTCTTTATCCAGTCTACTGTTGATGGGCATTTGGGTTGGTTCCAGGTCTTAGCTATTGTGAATTGAGCTGCAATAAACATTAATGTGCAGATGGCTTTTTTATTTGCCAAATTAATTTCCTTTGGGTAAATTCCAAGGAGTGGGATGGCTGGGTTGTATGGGAGGGTTATGTTCAGGTTTCTAAGGAATCTCCAGACTGACTTCCATAGTGGCTTAACCAGTTTGCACTCCCACCCACAGTGGGTTAGTGTCCCTTTTTCCCCACATCCTCTCCAGCATCTGTTGTTGGTAGATTTCTGAATGTGAGCCATTCTCACCGGGGTGAGGTGAAACCTCATTGTGGTTTTGATTTGCTTTCTCTGATTGCTAGTAATCTTGAACATTTTTTCATGTGTCTGTTGGCCATTTGGATTTCCTTTTTTGAAAAATGTCTATTGAGGTCCTTGGCCCATCTCTTAAGTGGGTTGTTTGTTTTGTTGTTGTGGATTTTCTTGATTTCTTTGTAGATTCTGGTTATCAATCCTTTATCTGTAGTATAGTTTGCAAATATTTTTTCCCATTCTGTCGGTTGCTTCTTCACTTTCCTGACTGTGTCTTTTGCAGTACAGAAACTTCTCAATTTGATGCAATCCCAAATGTTAATGTTGGTTTTGACTGCCTGTGCTCCTGGGGTCTTTTCCAAGAAGTCTTTGCCTGTACCTATATCTTGCAGGGTTTCTCCAGTGCTCTCTAATAATTTGATGGTTTCTTGTCGTAGATTTAAGTCTTTAATCCATGTTGAGTGAATTTTTGTGTAAGGTGAAAGGTAGGGGTCTTGCTTCAAGCTTCTGCACATGGAAATCCAATTTTCCCAGAACCATTTATTAAATAGGCTGTCCTTATTCCAGGGATTAGTTTTGGATCTTTGATCAAATATGAGTTGGCTGTAGAGGTTTGGATTGATTTCTGGTGTTTCTATTCTGTTCCATTGGTCTATCCATCTGTTTCTGTACCAGTACCATGCTGTTTTGATAACAACTGCCCTGTAGTATGTCCTGAAATCTGGTATTGTGATGCTTCCGGCTTTGTTTTTGTTGAAGAAGATTGCTTTGGCTATTCGAGGTCTTCTGTTTCTGGTATGGACATTTTAATGATATTGATTCTTCCAATTCATGAACATGGAAGATTTTTCCATTTTTGGTGTCTTCTTCTATTTCTTTCTTTAATGTTTTATAATTTTCATCGTAGAGGTCTTTGACATCTTTGGTTAAATTTATCCCAAAGAATTTGATTTTTTTTCGGTAGCTATTGTGAAGGGGATTGATCTTAGAAGTTCTCTCTCAGCCATGGCATTGACTATGTATACAAAGACTGTTGATTTTTGTGTGTTGATTTTATATCCCACTACTTTTCCAAACTCTTCTATAAGTTCCAATAATCTCTTAGTGGAGTCTTTTGGATCCCCTACATATGGAATCATGTCATCTTATAATAGGGATAGTTTGACTTCCTCCTTCCAAAGTTGTATCCTTTTGATTTCTTTTTCTTGCCTAATGGCTCTGGCTAAAATTTCAGGTCTATATTGAATAGCAGTGGTGAGAGTGGCATCCTTGTTCTGAATCTCACTGGGAATCCTTCCAACTTTTCTCTATTCAGTATGACACTGGACATGGGTTTGTCATAAATTACCTAGATTATGCTGAGGAATGTTCCTTCTATACCCAATTTGCTTAGAGTTTTCATCATGAAAGGGTGTTGAATTTTGTCAAATGCTTTTTATGCATCTATTGAGATAATCATATAGTTTTCTTCTTCAGTTTGTTGAATTGATGTATCACATTGATAGATTTGCAAATGTCAAACCATCCCTGCATACCAGGGATAAATCCCACTTGGTCTGGGTGAATGATCTATCTGATGTGTTGATTATTCGATTGGATAGTATTTTGTTGAGGAGTTTTGTGTCTATGTTCACATCAGGGAAATTGGTGTGTAGTTCTCTTTCTCTGTTGCATCTTTTTCAGGTTAGGAACTAAGGTGATGCTGGCTTCATAGAAAGAATTTGGGAGGATTCCCTCTCTTTCAGTTGTTTTGAATAGTCTTGTCAAGAATTGGAGTTAGTTCTTCTTTAAATATCTGGTAGAATTCAGCAGTGAAGCCATCTGGTCCTGGGCTTTTTTTGTTGTTGTTGTTGAAAGGGTCTTTATTAATGATTCAATTTCAGTTCTTGGTTGTTGGTCTGCTTAATGAACTACTCATTTGATCTGTGGAGTCTTTCCTATGAGCACAATTCCTTCTGTTATGAGCTGTTATAGATAACTAAGGAGCTTGGAGAGTGTGGACAGGCACTCTGTGGTTGCCCAGGTCTAGACACACTCTGTCTCATCTTATGCAGTCATTGTTTTCTCAGACTCAGCTTCAGGGATCTCTGGGTCGTGGATTGTCAGTGGGGTTACTCCACCCCTGCTAGCCAGTCTTGTCTATAAGGAATCTCAGGTGTTCCTGGAGCCCCTGTCTGTGTGTGGTCCTCCCAACCAGCTTTGGTGTGTGTGGGTGGGGGTGGGTTTTTTTCCCTCTGGTTGGGTTCACAGGTATATAAAGTACCTGACCATTCACTTCTCAACAGTGCTATACAGGTAGGAGAGTCCCACGGTCCACACTTTCCCTCCCTTCCTGTTACTGGACAACTGGCGCAGAGGGAGAAGGAATTCTGAATTGTTGTGGCCCTCATTGATCATTGATTGGGTGTGGTGCAACCCCTGTTATTTATTGTTGGACACACACATGGGAAGTGGAGTGGCAGCTACCTGCCGATGTCAAAAAAAAAAAAAAATGCTTGCGCCCATGAGCCCTTCTCTTGCTTATTGTAAGTCTCTGTTGTAGCAGGGAGGTAGATGTAGAGTCTGTCTCTCTTTTTTATTCTTCTTTTGTTTTCTTTCTTCCTGCCTCTGCTGTCCTAAGGAGTTTGTGTGGAACTTTAAAAGCAGTTCACCAAACTCTCCCTCCACCTGTTTCAGCAGTGCTGTGGGCTGGTAGATTCCCCTCTCACCTGGTTTGCTGGGGCAGCGGTCTTCCTCCTTGGATACAAGCTCTGTTATTTTCTGTTGTTTATTTGCTCACTCAGCATGGGTCTGGAGTGTTTCTATTGCTCACGCTGGGTCTCCTGCTGGGATTCCCCCAGAGTTTTATCCTACGAGTGTGTTTTCTCTTTTTAAACATTAACTTTGCCCTGAGTAAGTTGGACTGTCCTGTCATATTCTACCATCTTGGAACCCCTGAATTATTTCTTTTCTCCTGCTAATTTTGGGTTTGGTTTGTTGTTCCTTCTCTAGGTCCTCGAGACGCGTTGATAGCTCATTTATTTAGTGTCTTTCCAATTCCTTGATGTAGGCATCAATTCTGTAAACTTTCCTCCTAACACTGCTTTTGCTTTATCCCATAAGTTTTGATATGTTGTGTTATTGTCTTCATTCATTTACAGAAATTTTTATTGATTTCTTCTGTGACTCACTGTTCATACAGGAGCATGTTGTTCAGTGTCCATGTATATTTGCATATATTCTAGAGATTCTTGATAATTGATTTCTAGCTTCATTCCATTGTGATCAGATAAGATGCATGGTATGATTTCAATTTTTTAAAATTTTCTGGAACTTGCTTTTTGGCCTAGCATATGGTCTACCCTAAAGAAAGTTTCACACACTGTTGAGAAGAATGTGTATTCTGCAGCTATAGGATGAAAAGTTCTGTAGATATCTGTTAGTTCCATTTGGTCTGTGTGTCAGTTAACTCTGTTGTTTCCTTGCTGATTTTTCATCTGGCTGATCTGTCCATTGCTGAAAGTAGGGTACTGAAGTTCCCTATTACTATTGTATTGAAGTCTGTGTTTCCCTTGAGGTCCATTAACATTTCTTTTAAATAGCCAGGTGCTCTGTATTTGGGTGCATATACATTTATGATAGTCACATCTTCCTGTTGAATTGACCCCTAAAGCATTACACAGAGTGTGGAGAGGCACTCAGTAGTTGCCCAGGTCTAGCCACACTCTGCCTCATCTTATGCAGTCACTGTTTTCTCAGACTCAGTCCAGGGCTCTATGGGTCATGGATTGTCACTTTTAACAGTTTTTGTCTCTTTTAACAGTCTCTTTTTAACAGTTTTTATGTTAAAGTCTATTTTGTCTGATATTACGAAGGCTACACCAGCTCTTTTTTGGTTTCTGTTAGCATGGAATATATTTTTCCATCCTTTCACTTCCAGTCTGGGAGTTTCTTTGTTAGTCAGATATGTTTCTTGTAGGCAGCAAATAGATGGGTCTTGCTTTTTAATCCAGTCAGCCAGTCTGTGTCTTTTAACTGGAGAGTTGAGGCCATTTACATTCAAGGTTGCTGCTGATAAGTAACAATTTGGCCCTGCCATTTTTCCATAAATATTCCTGTTGTTTATTTTGGATTTCCTTTGCACTTTTACTGGGAGATTTTCTGCCTCTACATTCTTTCATCGTGTTGACTATGTTTCTATGTTTCTGTGTATAGCACATCCTTAAGCGTCTTCTGTAAGGCTTGATGAGTGGTGACAAATTCTTTGAATTTCTTTTTGTTATGGAAGGTCTTTATTTCACTGTCTTTCATAAATGAGATGGCACAGTATTCTGGTTTGAATTTTTTTTTCTCTTAAGATTTGGAATATATTTCACCATTCTCTCCTAGCCTATAGGATTTCTGATGTGAAGTCAGCTGTGAGTCTAATTGGAGATCCTCTGAAAGGCATCTAGTATTTCTGACATGTACATTTTAGAATCTTTTCTTCATGTTTTACTGAGGAAAGGTGATTATTACTTTTATTGTAGGTGCAAATGAATATTCTTCACCAAATAAAATTTTATCACTTTCTTCAGTGTCTCCATGGCATCAATAGTAAAGATGCTCTTGTTTTGGAACTGCGTACTTGGCCTCTCTATTACAAGGGAGGACTCTGTCCTTGACCTCCAAAGCCAAAGCCAGAATTTCTGTTCTAGCCCCTGTTGTCTTAACGAAGTCACTCCTGCAGTTAACTCTGCTGTCTGCCAAGAATCAAGATAAATCATCAGTTTCTCTTTTTCGTACTGAATCATTTACTTCGTTACTACAAAGTGCTTTGAGAGTGCTTGTCTGGGGGAAATAAAATAAATTTTCCCTTAACCTCCTAGATGTGGTTGGATTCTCTGTTTTTCTTCATGTCAAAATACCTCCAAAGATTGTTTACACCATCTTTACTACTTAACATTCTTTCTCTGCTGTTTTATTCTGTCTCCTAATAAAATACAAGCTCTTCCAGGGAAAACTCTATTTATTCCTGTCACCTAGAATATTACTGATATAAACAGTAGATGCTCATAAAACATTGATTTATTGATTTGAGACTTTCCTGGGAGAATTACATTTGTTGATTAATTATCATAAGGAAATGTACTTAATTTTCTAGAATCCCTTTCTGTCTTACATCTGGAGTACATTTTCTGAATTTGTCCCTGCATATGACCTTGGACAGGTTCCTTAATCTGTATGCCATAATTTTCTCACTTGTAACATGGGGGAGCACAACAGTGCCTTCCTTCTATGGTGAGTAAGGATTAAATGAGTTAGAGCATGTGCAGTGCCTAGAATGCTTGGAACACTTCCAGGTCTATAATAACTGTTTGCTGCTATTTTTATTAGTCCTGAATGCAGGCTACATTTCACTAAAGGACATTTTCCTTCTGAAAGTTTTCACAAAGGAGATTGGAAAGCAGATGGATGTGAAGGAATGGTGGTGCTTCAGAAATATTATGACTCCATTGAAAACATTGGAAATTATTTATTATCTTTTTAATTACTTGGAATTAGTCTCAGGAAGCAGTTCAAAACTGAGAAAGAAATGGAAGAAGTTTGATTAATTAGTATAGAAATCCCACTGTGGGGTTATTGATAAGCAACTTTGAATCTTGGAAGAGCATGTAGGACATGAGCATCCTGTCACTACAGCGTATATCTGACAGTGAAAGCTTTTGATAATTATCTTCAGCCTTTGACAAACAGCTAGCAAGATAAGAGACAGAGTCATAACTGAATCAGTAGTTAGAAAAGTAAATAGTCCCTGAATTCCTGTTACTGCTTTTTAAGCTGGTGAACACTTGCCATAGTTTGGAACATCACACAGGTTGTCACTTCATCTCTGAAACATGGCAGTAAGATGTTATTCTCAATTACCAGAGAGAAGACCAATGCTTTGAGCAGTTAAGGGTCTATGATGTTCTATGGTTAATCAGTGACAAAGCTCTGATTATTCTTTCAGCTCTTCAATAAACATTTACAGATTTGTCATTTATGTGCCAGCATTGAATCAATCATGTAACATTCCTGGATTTTACATTTTTTATGCACTAGGATTACTGCGTTAGAGCCTATCCTGAGAGCAACTCAGGATTCCCTAGATGACAATCTATGAGGGATTAGGTGGGAAATTAACAGTGAGCAGCAACCATAGTAGTCACTGGTATTTATTGAACGCTTCCTAGGTACTAGTACTTGTAGACTGTAATGACATCTGGGAAGAAAATAGGCATGACCTCTGCACCCACAGAACCTTCAAAAAATGTTGGGATGTTAAATGTAAACAAGGCCAGGCAAGTAATGTAAAAGGTGAAAATGTTTACCCACTGCGTCTCTTCAAACACAAATCCTCATATTTTGTATATTAAACAATTTTACATATTCTTTACTTTTTCAAAGAAATATACTTTTTCTGATTTTTAAAAATTTATTTATTTGAAAGAGTTACAAGGAGAAGGAGGGGGGGATCAGTCGATCTTCCATCTACAGGTTCACTCCTCAGATGGCCACAACGGTCAAGGTTGTGGCAGACCAAAGCCAGCAGCTTCCTCTGGGTCTCCCATGTGAATGACAGGGATCCAAACACTTGGGCCATCTTCCACTGCTTTTTTCAGACCATAAGCAGAGAGCTGGATCTGAAGTGGAACAACTGGGACTTGAACTGGTGCCCATATGGGATGCTGGTGTTGCAGGTGATGGTTTTAAATGCTACACCACAATGGTGGCTCCTTATCTGTTTTTCTTAAAACAGGACAAGGTCTTTCTATTGGGAAAATTGCTAACAATACAGTTAAAAAGAATCTTTAAACCAGCTTCGACCTAGATACCTCTTCAGAGGCTTCCTGTGTTTTTTAGTGGGTTGATTTTCCAATCCCTTATCCTCCTTGAACTTTCTATTCTTGTTTGTTTTACTAGCTTCTTTATGATTAAATTTTTTATTAATATTTTTTCTTTTTTATGTATTTATTAAAGAGTGCAAATTACATAAGTACAACTTTAGGAATATAGTTATTCAAATTCCCACCATATCAGCTCACACTCCCACTTCTTCTCCCTCTTCCCTTGCCAGTCCCATTCTCCATTAAGATTCATTTTCAATTAACTTTGTAGACAGAAGACCAACTCTATACTAAGTAAAGATTTCAACCATTTGCACATGCACACACAGACACACACACACACAAAAAAACCCCCTGAGAACTGGTTTTATAGTTTACTCTCAATACAACTCATTGAGGAGAAAGGTCCTGCCTGGGGACCTTTATTCTTACTCTTACTCTGGGGACCTCTTATTCCTACTCTTATTTTTTACTGATATCTATTTTTTTAAAATTTTTGACAGGCAGAGTGGACAGTGAGAGAGAGAGAGAGAGAGAGAGAGAGAGAGAGAAAGGTCTTCCTTTTGCAGTTGGTTCACCCTCCAGTGGCCGCCGCGGCTGGTGTGCTGTGGTCAGCGCACCACGCTGATCCGAAGGCAGGAGCCAGGTGCTTCTCCTGGTCTCCCATGGGGTGCAGGGCCCAAGCACTTGGGCCATCCTCCACTGCACTCCCGGGCCATAGCAGAGAGCTAGCCTGGAAGAGGGGCAACTGGGACAGAATCCGGCACCCCATCTGGGACTAGAACCCGGTGTGCCAGTGCTGCTAGGCGGAGGATTAGCCTATTGAGCCGCGGCGCCAGCGACTGATATCTATTTTCAATTGACTTTATATATACATGATTAACTCTGTTAAGAGTCCAATGATTAGTATGAAGAAAAAAAAAAAAAAACAAAGAAAACAAAACTGTTCCTCCATAGTCAAGACAAGGGCAAACCAAGTCATCCCTTCTTGAAGTGTCAGTTTCACTTCTACAGATTTCATTTTAGGTGCTTTATTAGTTCTTACAGATCAGGGAGAACATATGGTATTTGCCCCTTTGGGACTGGTTTAGTTCACTAGGTGTGATGTTTTCCAGATTCATCCATTTTGTTGCAAATGACTGGATTTCATTTTTTTCCACTGTGTAATATTCCATAGTGTACATTTCCCATAATTTATTTATCCAATCTTCCATTGATGGGCATTTAGATTGATTCCATGTTTTAGCTATTGTGAATTGAGCTGCAATAACTATGGAGGAGCAGATAGTTTTTTCATTTACTGATTTCATTTCCCTTGGGTAAATTCCCGGGAGTGTGATGGATAGATCATATGTTAGGTCTACATTCAGATTTTTGAAACATCACCATACTGTCTTCCATAGTGGTTTTACCAGTTTATGTTCCCACCAACAGTGGATTAGAGTACCTTTTCCCACACATCCTCGCCAGCATTTGTTTGTTGATTTCTGTATGAAAGTCGTTCTAACTGGGGTGAAGTGAAATTTCAACATGGTTTTAATTTGCATTTCCCTGATGGCTAGTGATCCTGAGCATTTTTTCATGTGTCTGTTGGCCAATTGGATTTCCTCTTTTGAAAAATATCTGTTTAAGTCCTTGGCCCATCTCTTAACTGATTTGTTTGTTTTGTTGTTGTGGAGTTTCTTGATCTCTTTGTATATTTTGGTTATTAATCCTTTATCAGTTGCATAGTTTGTAGATATTTTCTCCCATTCTGTCGGTTGCCTCTTCACTTTGCATTTCTTTTGCCATACTTTCCTGGTTCTTTTGCCAGGAAGTAATCCCATTTGTTCATTTTGGCTTTGACTGCCTATGCCTCTGGGGTCTTTTTGAAGAACTCTTTGCCTGTGCCAATATCTTGCAGGGTTCTCTAATAATCTGATGGTGTTGGGTCATGGATTTAGATCTTTAATCCATGTTCAGTGGATTTCTGTGTAAGGTATAAGGGAGGGGTCTTGCTTCATACTTCTGCATGTGGAAATCCAATTTTCCCAGCACCATTTGTTGAAGAGAATGCCCTTGCTCCAGGGATTGGTTTTAGACCCTTGATCAAATATAGGTTGGTTATAGATGTTTGGATTGATTTCTGCTGTTTCTATTCTGTTCCATTGGTCTATCTATTTTTGTATCAGTATCAGGCTGTTTTGATTAAAACTGCCTCGTAGCATGTATTGATTTCTGGTATTGTTATGCCTTCGGCTTTGTTTTTGTTGTACAAGATTGCTTTAGCTATTCAAGGTCTTCTATGCTTCCATATGAATTTCAGCATTGTTTTTTCTAGCTCTAAGAAGAATGTCTTTGGTATTTTTTTTTTTTTGACAGGCAGAGTGGACAGTGAGAGAGAGAGAGAGAGAGAAAGGTCTTCCTTTTGCCGTTGGTTCACCCTCCAATGGCCGCCGCGGTAGCGCGCTGCGGCCGGCGCACCACGCTGTTCCGATGGCAGGAGCCAGGTGCTTCTCCTGGTCTCCCATGGGGTGCAGGACCCAAGCACTTGGGCCATCCTCCACTGCACTCCCTAGCCACAGCAGAGAGCTGGCCTGGAAGAGGGGCAACCGGGACAGGATCGGTGCCCCGACCGGGACTAGAACCCGGTGTGCCGGCGCCTCAAGGCGGAGGATTAGCCTATTGAGCCGCGGCGCCGGCTGTCTTTGGTATTTTGGTTGGTATCACATTGAATCTATAAATTGCTTTTGGTGGTATGGACATTTTGATTATATTGATTCTTCCAATCCCTAAACATACAAGACTTTTCCATTTTTTTGTATATTCTTCTATTTCTTTGTATAATATTTTGTGATTCACATCATAGAGATCTTTGACATCCTTGGCCTGGTCAATCTTCTCTCTCCCTTTTTTTAATCAGAAGGGAAATTTATTCTGCTCAGCTAAGCTCCTCTCCTCAAAAGAGACCCATGCCTGAGTGCTAGCACCCATGGGTCTAACATTCATCTGCTATGTCCCAAGGACCACACAAAGGATCTGTGAAGTCCTCAGTGTAAGTTCAGTTTCCCCAGCAATGTCTCTCACCAGGTAACCAGGAAACCCTGAGCATGTGGAGTCTCCCGCTGTGACTGCCCAGAGTCCCAGCCACACTATGAATCCTCCCACGCACCCTCAGTTATTTTCAGAGTCCTGGTACAGAAGTCTCACACAGTCACAAGCTCCTAGCCCCATTATTTCTCCTCACCAGAGTCAGGAGTCTCCACTTGGCACAGACACAAGCTGGCGCAGCTGTTACATATGTTCAAAAAGGTGCCCACTATTGGCTTGTTACAGGACACTGTGGTAAAGTGATCCGGGAGAGAGAAATGTGTCCGTCCCATCCTTTTTTTTTTTCTCCTCTGGTTTGGCCGATACACAATCCACCATAGGGCTCCAACCCTGGTTCCCTCTAGGCTCTTCCTGCAGCTTTTTCACCAGTGGCTTAGGCTGCTGCAGTCTGGTCTCACCTCACTTTCCAGTGCTGGTGCATAGGCTCTTGGTTGCTGGAGTCCTGAGTTGTGGGTGCCCACGCCTTCCCCATAGGTCCACCGTGTCCCTCTAATTTTGGTAGAGTTTCCTCTGCCATTTTTTCTCTAACTCTTCCCTGAGACTACACTTTCTCCACTTTTTTAAAAATAAGATTTATTTTATTCATTTGGAAGACAGAGTCACAGAGAGAGGTAGACACAGAGAAAGGTTTTCCATCCGCTGGTTCACTCCCCATGTGGTTGCAACGGCCGGAGCTGGGCGGATCTGAAGCCAGGAGCCAGGAGCTTCTTCCTGGTTTTCCACGTGGGTACAGGGGCCCAAGGACTTGGGCCATCTTCTACTGCTTTCCCAGGCCATAGCAGAGAGCTGGATTGGAAGAAGAGCAGTGGGGACTAGAACCAGCGCCCACATGGGATGCCGGCACTGCAGGCCAGGGGGTTAACCTGCTGTGTTATAGCGCCGGCCCTTTCTGCACTTTTTAAAACTATCTGCTCCTGAGCTAGAGCAATAAGCTCCCTCCCTACTCCTCCACCTTGGAACCGCCTCCTCCTTGTATGCTACAATGAAATTGTAATTTAATTCTCAGGACACTTTATCATAGCTTCCTGTTCTAACTATGGCATGGAATCTTGTAGACAAGTGATTCTCAATCAGTCCACACGTAGGTGTCTGGAGCTCCTTTCTCAGAACTCAGGCCCCAGTTTGTCTAAACTGGGAGAGCATGATAAACAGACTTGCTATGGCACCATGACTGCTGAGCCAGATGATGTCTGGTTAGCCCTCTTATCTTGCCTGCTGTGGCTTTGGACTGGAAGAATGGTTAACCCCTCCTGGGAAATGGTTTCATAACTTTTGAATCCAAGGCATCTCGTAACATGGAATTAATGTTCACAAGGGCTTGGAGCATTGGACCAGGTACAAGAGATCTCTGCAACTGTTGGGCTATTGATCATGGATTGGTCTTGCTTATCCTCTTGGACATCATCTGTAAACCAAACTAGACAATCTCTTAGGTCTCTTCATATAGAAGATGAGGGAAATAATTGACTCATGGGATTGCTGTGAGGGTAAAATAAGATGCTATAGAAATACTGCTTAGAACAATATGCTGCACTTAGTAATCTTTCATCAATGCTAGCTATTATTCTCTGCTCTCAGTTTTTGTGATTATTTGTTCTCAATTTACCACCCTCTCCAAAAGTTATTGTGTGGTGAGTAGACCAGCTAGGTGAGCTCTGCTCTCCTTTTAACCTGGAGCTTGCACTATTTGTCAACAACAGCAGTTCTATTTAAAAGATGAAGGAGCCACATACTGAGTGGATAGGCCCCTGGATTTGTGTCATTTGTGCCACAAAGATTTAATAATTTCAGGCAAATGCCTTTGACAGATATATATCAATGACAGGTTTCCAATGAACACTGCCCTAAATTAATCCATCACACCAGGCAAAGTGGTCTAAATTGAATGGTGCTGCTACACACAGAAAATTTTTGTTTGAAAATTCTTTTTTTTTTTGACAGGCAGAGTGGATAGTGAGAGAGAGAGAGACAGAGAGAAAGGTCTTCCTTTTGCCGTTGGTTCACCCTCCAATGGCCGCTGCGGCCGGCGCATCTTGCTGATCCGAAGCCAGGAGCCAGGTGCTTCTCCTGGTCTCCCATGTGGGTGCAGGGCCCAAGGACTTGGGCCATCCTCCACTGCCTTCCTGGGTCATAGCAGAGAGCTGGCCTGGAAGAGGGGCAACTGGGATAGAATCCGGCGCCCCAATTGGGACTAGATCCCGGTGTGCCAGCGCCACAAGGTGGAGGATTAGCCTGTTGAGCCACGGCGCCGGCCCTGAAAATTCTTGAGTCATCTCGGTTTAAATCAAGTCTATTAAAACTCTGTGTTCCTCTGATTTTCAATCAAATATGCCTAAATGGTTACAGTAATATGCAGGGCATCTTTGTGTTATGAGTTTATGTCTCTTTAATGTCAGTAGGTTAATCATTTTCAGATAGCGTTTGTGCTTTTTTCTGTCTTTGACTTCGATACCACTTACTGCTGATTCTGGGGGATGCCAGGGGAGACTTATGAAGTTGACATAAAAAAGTGGGAACAAAGATCAGGAGGTCACTGTTCAGTTTGACAAACAGTGTTGCTCCATGTTGTTGACCAATTGGTCACCAATAAAAGGAGTGGTGTCAGGGAGAAACATTCTCATGCCAGCTGTTTACCCGACGTAGGGGGGTTCCAGGAATGTACTGCAGCAAGCAGAGGGGCCAGATTGGTGGTGGAAGGTTGTTGACTCAGGAACTCCATTGTCTCATGGATCTGGAGGAAGCACAGCCAACTGAAATCTATTACCTCCATTCTCTCCAGAAGACCCCCAGTGCTTACAAACGCCACATGTGGGCTGCCGGCATCTCTTCAGAGATACTGGCAGGCAGTGGCAAGACTGGGAAAAGCAAGCTCAAGCAGTATTTCCCTACCCCTTACAATTTGAAGTGACAGCCCTTGTTGGGGAAGGGCAGAGAGATTTGGTCACGTGCCTTGTGGTGTTGCAGTACTTTTCTGTGATTCAAATGAGGATGTAAGAAATTGGAGGTCAGTCTTCTGTGCAATGGCTAATGCACCTGCTGCAGTCCTAGGAGCATTTCTGTGAGCTTCTAGGGGCGACTAAGACAGCTGCAGAATGGAAGCTTCCCTCAGAGAAGCCACTCATGGCCTGATAGCCCTGAGCCCACACTCCTGACTCTCTCCTACTTCCCCTCACTCTCTTGTCTTCTCTCTTCTCCAGGACTCCTCAAGTGGCCTATGCTGAACTGAAAAAGGAAAATGTTTTGCTACAACAACAGTGCAGGCACCTGGATCAACCGTGAGGATCCAGCCAAGCCTTACACATGGGTTCTGTTGCTGCACATCAAGGCCATTGTTCTTCCACCAATGAAAACAAGAGTTTCCACCAGTTTTCCCAGGTAAGAACCCAAGGAATGCAGGAGTAAGGTGTGGTGGAAGGGGTACCCTCCCAGGAGTCTGGAGATGAGCCTTTGTATACCAGTGCTGCTGCAGCTCTCCGTGCCACTTTCAGCCCCTGATGACTTGGGTGGTAAACTCAGAGAGGGCCCTCTTAAATAATGCAGCACTGTGCCTTCAAGACACATAAAAGACCGCAGCAGGGCTAGGGGCTAGGTCTGTTGCTGATGGCTTTGCACTCCAGAGCAAATAGAAATCCTGAATGTTTCTGTAGGTAAATATCCTGAATGACAAATTCTTTTAGTTTTTGCTGACTATGGCCCCAGCCAGGAGGCAGCCCAAACATCAGAACGTCCCTGATCCCTTTGTCCTTATTGCAAAACACACAACCTGACACATCCCTGTCCTTCAGATTTCTTGCTAATTGAAAATTCACTTAGGATTCACATCCATTAATTTGCTGCTACAGAACCAGTTCTGCCGAGGAGATAAGTGTTCCAGATGCTGAGGCACTGCAAGATGGTTGTTTGAAAAGTTTATTGGGTAATGAAATTAAAAAGCATCTCAATTACCAGATGTACAATGTAATGTTTTTTCGAATTGTCACTGTTAACTTCCACTGAGATTGCGGCTGCAATGTTGCTGGGAATATAGAGGAAAAGCAGATCTGGAGGGAACTGTGGGTTTGCCTCTGAAGCCACTGCTTGATTGATGAGGCTAAACTGGAGTCTAAAGACGAGCATTTTTAATTTCTTTTGGATTGGGTATTTGGCACAATGATTAAGATGCTGTTTGAGATACCCACATCCCATATGGACTTGCTTGGGTTCAAATTTCCATTCCACTCTCCATTCCAGTTTTCTGCTAATGTGAGCCCTGGGAGGTAGCTGGTAATGGATCAAGTGCTTGGGTGCTTGCTGCTCATTTAGGACACTTTGACTGAGTTCTGGCCTCCTGTCTTTGGCCTGCAACAGTCCTGGCTGCTGCATGCATTTCAGAAGTGAAATGAGCAGGTGGAAGCTCGCTCTCTGTCAATCTGCCTTTTAAAGAAATAAAAGTTAAAAAACCTCTTTTTTTAATTTTTATTTATTTATTTATTTATTTATTTTTTATTTTTGGCAGGCAGAGTGGACAGTGAGAGAGAGAAACAGAGAGAAAGGTCTTCCTTTTGCTGTTGGTTCACCCTCCAGTGGCCACCGCGGTAGGTGTGCTGCGGCCGGCGCACCGCGCTGATCCGATGGCAGGAGCCAGGTGCTTCTCCTGGTCTCCCATGGGGTGCAGGGCCCAAGGACTTGGGCCATCCTCCCCTGCACTCCCTGGCCACAGCAGAGAGCTGGCCTGGAAGAGGGGCAACCGGGACAGGATCGGTGCCCCGACCTGGACTAGAACCAGGTGTGCCGGTGCCGCAAGGCGGAGGATTAGCCTAGTGAGCCGCGGCGCTGGCCGAAACCTCTTTAACCATTAAACTTTAAGGAATGAAACAAGCCAGTACATCCATATAACAGGATTTTAAACCAAAGAGCATTAGATGAAAATGTGTATAAAAGTCAACAAAAAGTAGTTTGGTTTTCTGAAAAAGGAAAAATAAGGTTTTTGGTACTGCCAGTGGCATAGATAATATACATAAATTTATATATGTCCCCTTTTAAGTATAGAAATATATGAGAATACTTCAAAAGGTTTATGGAAAATGAAATTAATTAAAAGAGAAGTTTAAGTTGGTGCAAAAATTGAGAAATTCATGCATAAAAGGTTTTTAGAAAGCTCATGGAAAATACATATTATGAAGAAAACTATGCATAGATTTTAATTTTTTTTGCACTAAACTTATCTTTGTATCCATCTGCCATGAACTTTTTAAAGTGTGCTCATGTAACACATTAAAATATGTTATTCTTTTAATGTAACTATTGTTTTTTTGACAGGCAGAGTGGACAGTGAGAGAGAGAGAGAGAGACAGAGAGAAAGGTCTTCCTTTTGCAGTTGGTTCACCCTCCAATGGCTGCTGCAGCCGCACTGCGCTGATCCCAAGCCAGGAGCCAGGTGCTTCTCCTGGTCTCCCATGTGGGTGCAGGGCCCAAGCATTTGGCCCATCCTCCACTGCCTTCCTGGGCCATAGCAGAGAGCTGGACTGGAAGAGGAGCAACTGGGACAGAATCCGGCGCCCCAAACAGGACTAGAACCCGGTGTGCCGGCGCCGCAGGTGGAGGATTAGCCTAGTGAGCCGTGGCGCCGGCCTTAATGTAACTATTTCTTTAAACCTTCTCTTGGATTTCCTGGGTATATTATAAGAACTCTCTGGAAAAAGACTGCAGAGATCTGATGTAGAAACAACAGTTGTGAGGCAGGCAGGACCAGAGATATGATTCCTACTTGCAGAAATGGATTCGCTTGGGGTGACACAGCTAGCACACGGTCTCCTGACTTCAAATTCTGTTCCTTGTTTTTTAGGATGTCCCAACTCTTAGTTGTCCCCTTTCCACTTTATTTTCAAGTTTCCTTTTAGTTAAAAAACAAAGAACAGTTTGCTCCCAGGGTGTTGTCACTGCCCTTTGCAGCCTTGATTCCAATGTGTCAGGGACTAAATGCTCTTTGGTGAGGTGCTACTCAAGTTTCAGTTCAAAGAGAAGCATGTTCTTCTCCAAGGCATTATTATTGGAATAATTTGGTAAAAACAGGACTAGACTGGTAATCAGAAGAGCAGGGTGCTTATTTAGATTCCAGAATCAGGTACCCACCCTAAAATCTTGAGCAAGTTATTTCTGACTCTCTGAGTCTGTGTCCCTGTTTATAAAATTGAGGCAATAAATTAGATGAGTTCTAAATTAAAGTTTGAGAAAATATTTAAAATATGTTGAAAAATAATTATAACACGAGATAGATAAAATCAATAAACTGAGAGCAATAAATTGAGTAAAAATGAATATAATATAGATTAAAATACATAAAATTATAAGGTGAAAAACAAGTAACATACAAAGATAAGTGCAGAAATTCAAAAATAAAAAATTCAAATGAGAAAAAGAATTTATAGTCACAAAAGAGAAATCATTACGGCTAATAAATAAAAGAGAAAGGCAAAATTAAAAACCAGAGCAAAAAAGGGAATAGCTAAGTCAGAAGAAATTAACAGTTGTATATAAAAACAGATACGAATTTTTAAAAAGTAGTAATGAGGCCAGCACTGTGGCACAGGTTAATCTTCTGCCTGTGGGGCTGGCATCCCATATAGGCACCAGTTCTAGTCCCGGCTATTCCTGTTCCGATCCAGCTCTCTGCTACAGCCTGGGAAAGTAGTGGAAGATGGCCCAAGTCCTTGGGCCCCTATACCCATGTGGGAGACCAGAAGAAGCTCCTGGTTGCTGGCTTCGGATCGGTGCAGCTCTGGCCGTTGCGGCCATTTGGGGAGTGAGCCAGCGGATGGAAGACCTCCCTCTCTGTCTCTCCCTCTCACTGTAACTCTACCTCTCAAATAAATAAATAAATAAATAATCTTTTTTTAAAAAAAAGGTAGTAATGGCCGGCGCCGTGGCTTAACAGGCTAATCCTCCACCTTGCGGCGCCGGCACACTGGGTTCTAGTCCCGGTTGGGGCGCCGGATTCTATCCTGGTTGCCCCTCTTCCAGGCCAGCTCTCTGCTATGGCCCAGGAAGGCAGTGGAGGATGGCCCAAGTGCTTGGGCCCTGCACCTGCATGGGAGACCAGGAGAAGCACCTGGCTCCTGGCTTCGGATCGGTGAGATGTGCCGGCCGCAGCGGCCATTGGAGGGTGAACCAACGGCAAAAAGGAAGACCTTTCTCTCTGTCTCTCTCTCACTATCCACTCTGCCTGTCAAAAAAAAAAAAAAAGTGTATAAAAAAAAGGTAGTAATAAGATCCTGTCAACCTAAAACTAAGAAGTAATAAAAAAGGAAGGTAAAAATAAATATAGCTCTGAAAAGCAGATATCAGAAAGAGGGTAAACATGAAAAAAGAAAAACTTAGTAGCAATATAGCTAAGAATAAAGTTGTAAGTATATAAAAATAAGGCAAAAATCATAGCAAAAAATTTACTTCTAAAGGATTTTTTTTTTTAAAAAAGATACTAAGTTAACTCCTAGAAAGCAAGACAAAAATAACCTGCTTATAAGAGCAGGTAGGTGTAATGTGTCCTTAGCCAGGCCTTTTGTTTTTATTTGAGAGAGACAGACAGACACTGAGACTCCCAATCACTGGTTTACTTTTCAAATGCTCACAGTGGTCCAAGTGGTTGGTAATGCTGAAGCTGGGTGCTGGAAACTCAACCCAGATGTCTCATGTGCCTGGCAGCAACCCAATTATTTGAGCCAGCACTGCTGCCTCCCGGGGTCCACACTGGCATGAAGCTGGAGTCAGGAGCCAGAGCAGGGTGTTGAACCCAGGTACTCCAATATGGGACACAAGTGCTAGGCCAAATGCTTACCCTATGTGATGTTCTTAGGGCCAGGAAAGTTTAGGCTGATGGGATCCCAGGACAGTTTTAGGATGCGAAGCTGGGGTTTAGTGAGGAAATTTGGGGGCTTAACTCTATAGGAAGTAACTAAGAGAATGTCTAGAAAATCAGGCATGAAATGATTCAACCACAGGGCAGGATGTTGCTTCCACCAGCATCACATGGAAATCAGTCTTTTTCTTGAACATATGGCATTCATTCACCCAGTGTTGCTTGCTTGGGCCATGCAGCTGGCTGGACAAGGATTTCAGAACCCTTAAGGTGTATCAGAAGGATAGGTGTAGGGGCTAAGAGGGTGTGCTGTACACTTGTGCTTCCTGTGGTCAAATGATCCCCACCATCAGCACTTGCTCTGCTTATACTCAACTCTGAACACATGTGCTTTGCCACCCCACTGGGTCTTTCCTGAAGCTTTTCCCACAGTCAGGTGAAGGGCACCTGCTCGTGGAGACCCTCCCGAACCCTTCTAGGCAAAGGTCATCTTCTCTTTGGTCCCATAGCAGTTCCTGCATTCGTCTATCAAACGGTAGACTACTTTCTCATCACTGTCTCTGTGCATGTTTGTCTTCTGGCTTCTGCCTTCCTCTGGTACTCCGAAGCTTGAGGACACTGAAGCTCCTGAAGTGTGGGGATCCCTTCAGCATCAGCTCAGGGCCCCTGTAGAAAAGGCAGCTGAGGGATGGCTGCTTCATTTCCTATCACGTGCATTGTATGTGCTGGGTTTGCTTTAATGACTCATCAAATGTCAGCTCACAGTGGACTCAAATAATTTTAAAAAATAATATGGCATATAAACAGGTAAAAGAAAATACTATGATGATGCTAGAATCTGAGAGTTGAAGGTAATAAGGGCAGCTTTGTGAAAATTAGCTGAGCCCATGATTATTAATGTTATTATACACATTAAACACTCTCCCATAAAACACAGTCATGACCTATTTGGGACTTCTTGGGGGCTTCTACTGTTCACAGTAATATTTCAAGCTGTGAGCCTGAAACCTCAACAGGCATGGGGTGTGCAGTTAAAACAAGGGGTCCAGCAACCCATATTTATCTCAGGCATTGTTTGTAGACAAGATAAATGACTTGTGTATAAACATTGTTTTATAAGTGGATGTGGCTTATTAAATGCAGCTTCATTTAAGTGTTAGTGAACTTTTTGTTGCTTTTCAGTTTGTGAGGTAGATATGATGGGAATGCAGCATATTTTGAGAACCCATATTATAATAAGTAATATTTATTGAGCATGATTCATATTTGAAACACTATGCTAAACACCTTGTGTATCTAAATATATTTTAATATCAAATGTGTTTATGTATTAATAAATTAATCTTAGATTTGAAAAAAAAAAAGATTGAGAACCCAGTCTTTTGACTGCTTTTTCCCAATATTAGTTGATGTTAGTGCCTTTTCTTTCGCCTTTATATAGTTTGATCAATTTTTGAGATAGATTTTTTTAAAACTTTTTCATTTTTTATTTAAAAACAGAGAGGAATTGTTCATCCACTGATTCACTCCCCAAATGCCTGCAACAGCTAGGGCTAAGCCAGGCCAAAGTTAGAATCCAGAACTATGTGTCTCCCACATGGATGGAAGGGATTTAAGAACTTGAGCCATCACCTACTGCCTCCCAGTGTACACATCAGCAGGAAACTGGATCAGAAGCACAGAAGCCAGGACTCAAACCAGGCACCTGATACAGGATACAGGCATTCCAAGTAGCAACCTTAACTACTGTGCCAAACACCAGCCCTGGGCAGTAAATTTCTGTATTGAAAAAAAGGTCTGAATATTTAATTTCTGAAACGCTTGAAGTCATGTACTTTGGATTTCACTAGCCGAGAAAATTTCCAAAAACTAAACTGATGTCTTCACTCCTTCCCCTAGCTGAAAATCTTGTGAAGACTGACAAAACGGCTACCAGCTTTCAATTTTGCCAAACTAGAGCACCTGGTAAAATGAACAGCCATCTATCATTAGCATCCGCTGTCAAATACATCTTAACGTTAAATTGAGAATGCTCTGACTCCAGATGCTTTGCATGCACTTTATAGAAAACTATTTTGCTGATTTTAGCCGTTTGCCTTGGACTGGTGATGACCATGGCCTGTGCTGGTGGGAGGTCTCCAGTGGTGAATGCCTGCTGTCGTGAGAAAGGATGAGGTGGGAGAGCGTGAGCATGACGCAAAGGCCATGTGGATTCTTTCTACTCCAGTGGTGCCTTTGAGCTCTAAATCCATGTGCTGGTACCTGGATTAAAGATGAAAACCTGAGATCATGGGGCACTGGGTACAGGGCTGGAAACTGGTCAGAATCACGGTGCTGCTGACCCATGTCCTCATGGTGGCACTTGGTAACTTTGAACTTTAGAACCCAAATTCACTACTTTTTGGAGTTACTGTCATAGGACATGCTGCTAGTTGCTCATGAAAATATAAAAACAGGGGCTGGCGCCGTGGCTTAACAGGCTAATCCTCCACCTTGCGGCGCCGGCACACTGGGTTCTAGTCCCGGTTGGGGCGCCGGATTCTATCCTGATTGCCCCTCTTCCAGGCCAGCTCTCTGCTATGGCCACGGGAAGGCAGTGGAGGATTGCCCAAGTCCTTGGTCCCTGTACCCGCATGGGAGACCAGGAGAAGCACCTGGCTCCTGGCTTCGGATCAGTGCAATGCGCCGGCCACAGCGGCCATTGGAGGGTGAACCAACTGCAAAAAGGAAGACCTTTCTCTCTGTCTCTCTCTCTCTCACTATCCACTCTGCCTGTCAAAAAATAAATAAAAAAATTTTTAAAAAATTAAAAAAAATATATAAAAACAGGTGTTCAAGTTGAGATAAAATTTTGAAAGAAACACATTCTAAAATGTTTTCACATAAATGAGAACTCTTTTGAACACATATTGTATTGTATCCTAACAACGGAAGCTTGTGATATCAGATTGCTCCCAGTGGCCATGACACCCTGGTCATTTCTTAGTATCCATTTCATCTATCTTCCATATATTTGGACTTCACAAATCTGCAGTTAAGCACCATGGAAACCCTTAAATGGCTTTGTTTCTGGAAAAGGGTAATTAAAATATTGGCCCTGGTTATTTAGCATAAATTAAATCTCAACAGATGGGTGAAAAGACACAGAAAATAGAAGAAAAAGTTCTTTCATTGTTATATGGATTTATATTGCATCATCTCATTATCTTTATTTTTTAAAATATTTCCTTTATTAAATGAGCAAGAAAATACATGATTGAACAGATTTAAACTACAGGTGTACCCTTTACAACTGAGTGAAACAGTTATCAGAAGGCATGTGTCAATTTCCTACAGCAAAATTTCATGCAACAACAGTCAGTGGAGCTGAATATATACAGATGTTCGAGGCTTCCCAGGAAAGCCTCAGGAGTACTGTCACTTGGGAATCACTCAGATGTCATTATATTTTTTGAAGCTGCATTTGGTAGGTGGCTACTGTTTTCTTTTGGTTCTTTCCAAAAACAAAAAACTTGTGTAGCTTTTGAACATTTAGATCAGAAAGCAAAATTCAGCATCCTCTCTCTACATCCAGACTCTGTTCTTAGTGCAATGACAGTAACTTAAAATGGGTCGTTGTCTGTGTAAGTATAGGAGTTTTGAAATGCTGTTTTCAAGGTTCTGTATGCTAGCTGCTCTTCCAATCCTGCAGCGTGGTCTGTTAAGATGATTCATGTTGCAAGAAAGTATATGCAGGGTCATAGCCAGGTGTCCTCTATCCATAATAGCGTTTCAGCAAGGAAAATCTACTGGGCTGTCTACATGAAAGCAAACCCATGCTTTTATGATATAGACTTTGGAGGCACCTTTTTGTTTTGATATTGAAGTGAAAATAATCATTTGTTTCTAAGCTTTTTAAATTACCAAACCCCATTGTTTTCATTCTTTCTTCCAATACTATTATCTACTGTTTGTTTCTTGGTCCATCTCCAGGATTTTGAAGACTAGGTGGATGGTGGCAATTGCAGTGAAGAGCAATAAAGCAGACAATGAGTGGAGAATTGGCAGTGACTTTATATGTTTTTGATAGCAAAGGAGTATTTGTGTAGAGACCTAAAGGAAGGGAAGTAGCAAGCCAAGTAGACAAGTGGGGGAAGAGTTTCTTGACTGAGTAAATGAGAAGGCATTGCCTGTGAGACAGCAGCCTGCTTCGAGAGTATTCTGAGTAAAGCAAAGGCAGCTAGCTTGGCTGGAGTAAAGTGACCAAGGGGAACAGATGAAGTAGCGAGGTGGTAGTGGTGGTTGGGGTGGAGTAGATGACTACACTGTAAGGATGGTGACACGCTCAGGAGATGGGAAGATTTTGAGGAACTTAGTGGAAAAACAGCATAACTTGGTGTATTTTTTAATAGGAAGGGAAAGAAGTTGGGAGTGTGTGTGTGTGTGTGTGAGAGAGAGAGAGAGAGAGAGAGAGAGAGAGAGAGAGAGAGAATCTCCCATTGGTTGCTTCACTCCTCAAATGCCCACAATGGCTGGGACTAAAATCTCAATCCGTGTCTTCTGCATGAGTGGCAGGAACCCCACCCCTTAAGCCTTCACTGCTGCCTTTCAGGGTCTGTGTGGGCAGGAAGCTACAGTCAGGAGCCAGACCCAGCTATTACACCCAGGCGCTCTGTTGTGGGATGTGGGCATCTAAACTGGTGTCCTAACCAGTAAGCTAAATGCTCACCTGGGTGTATGTTTTTAAAAGTATCATCTCAAGCAAGAAATGGCTTGGACCAAGGTGAGTTTATTGGTATATTCTGAAGCTAAGAAAAACAGGATTTAAAATATAGTGGGTTATATGTGATATCTGAAAGAGAAAAATTAAGGGTAACAAGCTTTTCTGGTGTAGAAGAATGGAGCTGCCATTTCCTGATACAGAGGAAACTGCAGTAGGAGTATATTAGTCGGTGGAGTGCAAATTAGTTTTGGACATGTCAAGTTTGAAATACCAATTACATACCCAAATTAATATGCTAAGTAGGATGTTAGACATACATCTGGTATTCAGGAAAGAGGGCAGGGTTTGAAATAAAAATGTAGGTGTTCTTAGTGTATAGATGGTTTTTAATGTCCCAAGACTGGAAGTGATCACTTAGATGTCTACTAGTAGGGCAATCCAGGAAGTCATAGAAGACTGAGGTGGAATGGCCAAGGAGGTGAGAGAACATGAGAAGGATGTCCCAGATCCAAGCAGGAATTTCATGAAGGAAGTAGATACAGTTAAACAGCAGAAAGTCCGAGACTCGATCACAGAACCCGCAGTGTGGTGATCATTTGTGTCCTTAGCAAGAGCCTCCATAGTGAAAATGAAAACCTGGTTTGAATTGCTTCAAAAGACCCCAGGAGGGGAGAAATTTGATACTGCAAGTGTATAAAATTCTTCCTGAGGGCATTTTCTGTGTTGGAAAGCAGATAAACAAGAGGGGCCAAGGAGGATGGGTATAAGGAATGTAGTGAAATCCTCGAGCAGAATGAGAAACATTGGTGATGCAGAAGATAGGGAACAGCTGCTGTGGCAATGGCCTTTATTTGGTGAGTTCAGATGGGAGCTGTCTAACAAATGGGAACAATGGCCCAGTGTCATTTAAGGAACCAGTGTAACTATTCGGAGTAGTAATAGTTTCACTGGATAAGATCAGGAAACTGAGATGCCAGGCTATTTGTAGGATTGTTGAAGTGGATATCAAAATCCCCAATAATTAAAAAAGGTGGTGATAGAGTGATAGTGAGCCAAGAACTAAAGTCTTCAAGCAGTGAGGGGG
Organism: Lepus europaeus; assembly: GCF_033115175.1. Classification (NCBI taxonomy): domain Eukaryota; kingdom Metazoa; phylum Chordata; class Mammalia; order Lagomorpha; family Leporidae; genus Lepus; species Lepus europaeus. Next base: position 109,373,228 of record NC_084828.1, on the reverse strand, counting down.
CGTGAATGAGGGTAACCGGGGATTTCATAGCCAGAGCTTCAAAACAGCAGGTGTTTAGGAGGAGTCACTGTCAAGACGTTGTGATGAGGAACAAGCAGGCAGCCTACTACTATTGATGTTTTATTATTTACATGTTGACAGAGATAGCAGAAAATAATATTCTAGGACAAGGTAGTAGTATCTCTAGGTATGGGGCAGGGTAAGCTTAGAATGTACTAAATCATTTTCCAACTACTGCTTAGACCAACCATGGGAAGTACTTCCTGAAGCACTTTATATAAAGGAAAAAAATTACTGGAAAGTGATCAAAATTTTCTGACTGGAAAATGTGCTAGGATTTTCTTTATCTTCACACAGGTGACACTATATCCAGTTTCAGCAAAACTTTGACCATTTAAAACACTTTTGAAAACTGGAGATTGAAAAAATATAAACACTAACACTTGGCAAACTGAGTTTTCCTCTCCAGAATAAATTTGGCAGCTCTGCAGTCATATTAACATTGTAGACAAGACACCCAAAACCTACAAAAGTAGTTTTACAACATCCAGTCTGTCATCTTTTCCCCCACTACTGTCACTGATCATTTGAAATCATGATTTACAGTAATGTTTGAGATTTCTTGAACAATAGTAGTAGTACCATTCCCTAACAGCCCACAAAAGAGATAAAGGAAAGGGACAGGGACACAGGTAATTGCTATGTACAAATAATGATGCATTGCTGGAGATGAACATTCACCTGTCCACCAGCATTTGCTCGGCCTCAAAAATGCAATATAACTTGGTGCTGATAAAAATAAACCGTGAAAACCAAACCCTATCTGTCAAGGAGTGAGTTTGAAGATATCTGCCCCAAATCAGACATCTGGAAACTGTAAGCACTTTTATTCTTAACTGCATTTTACAGTTTTCATCCAAATGTTTGGCTTCCTGGATATATAATCCATGATTTTTATCTGGATTTAAGATAGCTCAAACTTTTGTTTAAAAATACTTGTGCCGGGATTTTTATTTTGGTGCATTCTGGAACTTCCTGGGTGGTATATCTGCATGAAAAAAGTCCAAAGCACAATGTTATGATCGATTACTGTTGAATGCTATGCAAATTATTGAATATTTGAGTTGTCTGTGAGGAAATTTTCAGAACAATGGTACAGCATAGAAGTCAGAACACTAGAAAATGTTAGAAATGTACAAGTTGTCAGTTGTAAATCTGAAAATTCTCAAGAGATTTTCTTCTTTGCTGGTGCTCCTGAAAAGAGATCAGTTTATGCCTGGTTTATGGGAGACCCATAAAAGGATTGCACACTTCAGGGTTCCTGATATTGCTGACCAAAGCCAAAAGGCAGTAGCATTTATGAGAAAGATTGGAATAAAATGGCATCAAATCTAGACTTTGGGATTTTAGATTTTGTGTTCTAACTCATCTCAGAGGAGGTCAGGTTTTGGTTGGTTAATGTTTTGATTTGGCTAGATTTACATTTTTAAGGAATGAACCAGATGGTCTGAACATCCTTTCAAAGGAGATATTGGAATAGAGGAAGCATTTTAGGGTCATTCAGAATTATCAGCATGTTGTGGATTTTCTCATGTTTTCCTGCGCACGTTCAAGTTTGACCAAAGCTATTTTTTCTCTGAAAAATAATGTAGCACGTTTCACATCTTGAAGCAACCAGAACAAATGCAAGTGATGCCTGTTCAAGCAGACTTTCAAAGACAGCACACAATACTGACACACAGAGCTCTTCCACGTTTCCAGGAAACAGTGATGGCAATCTGTACACGGGATACTAGGGAAAGCATTTTCTTTTCAACGTCATGGAATCTGAGGCCAGATTTCAGCCACTTCCTTGCCTGGCAATGGATGAAACCAAAATGGCTCTGTCCTGAGTTTCACACCCCTTTCAAATCCATGGCAGCAGAGGTAGCAGAGACGCCAGTTACCAATGAGTCACAGAGCAGACAGAAAGCTGTTAGTACGTTGACAACCAGGAATTAAGATACTTTTTTAAAAAAAACATGTATTTGATGCAAGGTGCATTAGAGGTGTGTCTGAGAAAGCAGTAGTCAAAAATATTAGAAAAGTGGAGTCCCTAGTCAAGTGGCCTTGTGGGATTTTGCCTATATGTATCCTGTTGAATAAGTAAGTAGCATTAGGTCTTCTTGAAGAATTGTTCAAAAGCCTCTCCGAAAAAATGAGGACATGGAGCCATTAGATTTTATGTGGAACTTAGTGCAGATTTTCATTTATATTGTGTGCAACGATAATGGTCTCATTATCTAAATAGGCCTTCCAGGTCATCCATTTCTACTACCCAGTGGATGCAGGAATTCACAGTACAGCATCCCTGACTAGCATCCAGGAATACATATACCTGATATACCAGGAAGGTCACCCACCAGACCCCGGACTAAGATTATGCCCAGGCCAGTGGGTTTTTACTACATGAACATCAATTTAGAGCAGTAAGGACTGGAAGCAACTTACTTTGGGAAGAGGGGTTGGATTCTTTTTGTAGAAAATAAAATGAGCCAATTTCTACAGACAAAATTCCCTGGAGGAAGAGGGATACTAACTAAAGACATGTTTATTAAGATGGATGAAGAGCAACCCTCCAACACCTGCAAAACAAAAAAAGGAATTAAACCAAAAACTTGGAAATTGTGTGAGCCACAAGGACACCACTCTGAAATATTCTGCATGGCCTGGGCCTTACTGTGTCAGGGTTAGGGACTGGCCCGATGGAGGAAAATGAATTTGGAAGATAAAGGCTTCCAGTAACTCTCTTTAAGTGTCTTTTAAGGAGCACACGTTTGTGGGGGCTCTTTCAAACTTGTTTTGCTTTGTGCTCAGTGTAAACTACTTGTACAAAAATATAAAAGGCATGGCTTGATGTTTAACGTTTGTGTTTTATTGTTGGCACCAGAAAAGCTCATGTTCTATGTTATGTCACTGTACATACTGTAAACAAGACTGCATTAATATTGTTTATGATTTTGTTTCAATGAATCTAGAGTTTAAAAAATACATTCACAAACTACCTTATGTTTAAACACAATGATTCCCTTTTATTTCTTAACTGTACCCAAATCCCACAATAAAAAAATCATTTAAAGCTGTGTGTTTCGAACTTATCACTTAGAAAATAAAAACAAAACAAAACATAAAAGATCAGTTTGCAACATAATTTAAAGAAGCTTCTGGTTTAAAATACCACAGCAGCAATATAAAGAGCTGGTGGCAATCACATTTGGGGATGAAACTCAAATCAACGTGTTTTGTCCACGTCAGCATCCAATTACAGTAGTTGCTAAGTTCAATCCAGAAAGTTATTGCTAAATTTGTCACATGAAATTTGTGAAGATCATATTGTTCAGCAGCACAACCACAGCAGTAAAAATGAGAACGGGAGGCTTTCATTGCTTCTGAGTGCTAAAGGGACTGTGATGAGGACATCTGGGGTAGCTTGAAAATAATCCTCAATTGCAGTTCTAAGATTCCTGGTTAACATAAATGCAAATGATAACCACCTTTCCAGGAGGAGCATAAATATTTAATCCAGAAACCAGAATATTTCTCCTTCACTGCCCCCATACCCTCACCCAAACCATCAGATTGAAATGGCTCCATTTTCCTAATGCATATTTTGTTCTCATTAATTGCATATCAGCTGCTTATGGATTTAGGCAAAATCAGTAGGATCACATATCTTTTTGGATCCATTTACTGTAATTATTTTCTCTGGAAACAATTTTCATTGTTGAAATTTTTTTTCCAATTTTTTTTTTTTATGAACAATTTGGCCAACTACTGTTTTTTAAGGAAATATGAAATACCACCTGAGATTGCCATTTGAGCTCTCTATATGTCTCCTGGAGATAACACTGCTGTGATGAACAGTGAAACAAAAACAAACAAAACGAGGTAGGTTAAAACAGGAAGCGCAACACAGATATCGTTTTGCAACACCTCGATACCACGGGCGGCCATGCTTGTAGCTTTGGAAAAAAGAAATCCCAGACAGTCACGTAGAAGTTTAAATCATCCGAGTAAGAGTTTAGAAGGAACAAGTCAACCTGAACTAAATACATACATATCTCTGCACAAATGTTGCTTACCGGATGTCGGGTAATTTGGAGGAAGGTCAAGTGATTTAGGGTCTCAGAATTTTGGCTAAAGCCTTGCTTTCAAGTTCTCTAAAATCTGAGGCAATGCTGCCTGCTGTGTTAGAAGCAGGCTTAGGAGTCTAGTCCCTTTTTTCGCCGACCCAGGGAGAACACAGGCAGCTCAGAAACATTTCTTATTCATCTTTTTCAGTCACAGTTTTCATCTTGAGAAAGTGGCACCCCAAGGAGAGAGCTGGGAATGTCCAGAGCCTGGATGTCATCTTACCTACCCACCCCCCTCCCCAATGCTCAGAACAGTCTCCATCTTAATGAAGCCCAAACCAAGTGACTTCTTAGCCAGGAGGCTTTGTGCATTTTACAAAAGTGTGTGTGGGGGTAGGTGGGTGGGTGTGTGTGTAGGCAGGCTTGTTTCCTAGTCGCTCTTTCTGTCTGACCTCATCTTCCATCACGTCTTTTTCCCTGATCTGTTGCATTTAGCTGAGGTGACTTTGTGTTAGAAGTCCCTCCATTGCTAGGGCCAACTCACCTCAATGCCATTACTATCCCATTCAACACACTCTGTTTCATAAAGGGCCACGTAAAAGTATGGCCTGTCAGAAAAGTCATAGTTGATTTTTTTATTAGATTAAGGCTAGTAGTTTAGCCATTTAAAATCTATTTCCCAAAAGAGGGGAAAACTAGTATTTTTCTTCTCAAAAATTCATTAGCCAGTTGCTATTAAAAAGCAACCTCTGGATTGGTGAAGGCAAGAGTTCTTAAGTTACCCCATTATGCAGTTATGGCCTTCAGGGTAAGGGGATAAGGTACATTTATTGTGCTGTCTCTCACCATTGGAAATTGGAAATTTTACAATATCATATACTTAAAACTAGCAGGCAGACAATTAAAAACAGACTTATTTTCTCAGTATGCATCATTTCCTCATTCTTACAAAGTAAGGGGATAAAGAAAAGGTAAAAAAACAAAACTGAAAAACACAAAAATTCAAAACCCATCTAACACAGCTTAATCATAAGAGCACACAATATTTGTTTCTATCCCTAACTCCGAAGGGCACATGGTCCATCTTTGTAGACAACGCCGCATTCTTGGGGATCTCCTGGAAATTCTTGCCACCTTTTTCTCTCCTTCTCAACCAGGCTGCAACACTGAAAGACGGACTGTGGGGAGGGGTGGAGGGAGAGGAAGAGGGGAAAGCTGTCTGTTCAATCAAGCCTTCTGATTCTGCCTCTAGACTGGCATAAGTCCGCATGAGTTATGTTCTTTTAAATTAGAAATAATGCCATGAAGATAAGTGCCAAGTGCTCTTCTGTTACCAGTTCATCATGGAATTTCTGTTGAGGGTCATGAAAAACACTTGGCTACTTCCTCCAGATCGCACGGATGCAAAAAATACCTGTTTGAAATTAAAAAGAAGTTAGTTCAACTGCATGTTTTTTTCCCCTCTTTTCTTCAACCGTCCATCCATTTTCTCTCACATGTCTTATTCCTTGTCATGTGCCAATGGCTGGTGTTTGTAAAGTGCTTTTTGACATAGTGCATCCTATGTAAACACTCTGGTGTATTGGCTTCCAGGGACATTGAAGGGGCTCTATCATTATTTGCAACATCCCTTTGGGTGCTCACATTTTAAAAGGGAGTATTCCTGCTAGATTAACATGCTGGATTTCTGACCTAGGACACAAGGGATCTTTTGTTAATTGCTAGAAAGGCACAGAGGTTCCCCTCTCTCCCCTATAAATGACAAGGCGGCAGGCTTTAGCATGGAAAGGAATCCTTTCAAATTGCCAAAATCAAGGGGGAATTTTGAGCCTACTGGCTATTTTACAAATTCAGTTTCAATTAAAAAAATTAAAATATAAAACATTTAAATGGGAGCATTTAAATTTAATTGGGATCAGGTGTTTAGTGCCTATTCATTTTGGCATGTCAAGAGTTCACATGTGGCTCTCTGCTGATGTCGGCAGATCCTAAGCCAGGTGAGATAATGGCATTAATAAGGAGAACCACAGTCCATTAGGTCTGAGTCTGCTAAATCATTTTAGCAAACAACTGAGAGAAATGAGCAAAATTTGGGTTGCCGCTTGCTTGAGCTGAATGTAAAGTTTCCACTGCCCCGGAAACTATTTGGGGCTGTGGTATAGCCCTTCAATCAGCCAACATCTAACTTTGGTCCAAGGCATTTGCTTTTGTCACTAGTATAAAGTCTCTGCTACTTCATCTCCACAACTTCTTCAGAAGAATGCTCTTTTCCAACAACTCTGTTGGGAAGTTTGGTGGAAATGCTTGTCATTCAGCTAATGCTACATATGAAATTAAAGCTACTCTTAGGGTCAGTGAATCAAGATGGGGAAGGACAGACGGAAAACCACAATGAGGGGAAGAAAGGGCTGCTTTTCTCTCTAAGCTGTGTGTCCTGAGCTCTAAGCCTAGGGCTCTAGACACTGGTGTGGTCCTCAGCCTACTCCTGAGGGTGTGGCACAGCTTGGGAACAGGACTGCCGGGGCGGGTCTCCACAGTCTTCTTATTCCTGAGGCTGAGTGGGTACTGGAGTTTTACTAAGTTAGTTTTACTTTCTAACCTGCTCTGTTAAGTCCCTGGAACCACCTTGGAAACCCACAACTGTTGATCACCCCAGACCACACCAGGTGAGAGAGGTTGGCCACAGTCTCATACAGTCTAGACCTACACCACCAGCCTTGCCCCTGGGGAACTAGATGGACTAAGAGATGTACAGTACTTCAACACATCATATCTTTGTACAGCTGTTTGGGGAACAGTATTTCTATTTTGGCCACAGCCACAAAGGATGACTTCACAAATGTAGTACAGCTTAGCTACTAAACATTCTAGGTTATGCTCTAGAGGGCAGGGTAGAAACAGCACTGCTGCAGAATACCCCTTGAGGTGACTGATCACGCCAGATCACACTAGATGGACACAGCCCATGTCACTGGAACACAGTCCCCCTACGACATTTCAGAGGAAACATGGCTGGAATGACACAGGACATGGCACTAGTTGAGTTTGTGATTGTGCATTTCTTAAGGAATGGGTGACATTTTAAAAAAGTTTACACTTCTACACACCAAATGTTTCACACTGAAAGGTAAATGTAACATGATGGGGTAGTCCCGCAGTGACTTTGTGAAAAGTCTAAACACGGAATAGAAAGTTGACCCACTGTGAGGTGATTAATGATGGGCCAGCTGCTCTAAGTGCTTCAGATAATTTGGGCCTTGTGCTGAGTCATCAAACGGCTTGCAGGACACAAAAGTTGCTAAGAGTTTACAAAAAATTTCTATATATCTTCATGTCTTTTTTTGATATGTAATAAGCTTCAAGTGTTCACATGAATCAAACCAAATAATGCCATTTCAAGATATTGAATTGTTTAACACAGATGTGATTCAAATCAGTATAAAGGAGAATGAAGGTTTCACAGGTACCTGGTGGTCTCTTAAAATGCAAACACTAATGCAAATGTTGAAACGGATTTACCTTATCATTTCTTTCACATAGAAACTTTAACCTTTGAGCTCGCTTATGCATAAATACTCCATCCAAATGTCCTGTTTCCACTGACCGGATCTCAATAGCTTTCTCGCCCCAGCCCATTATCTGATTGGAATGAATGTAGGCTGTCAAAAGGAATTTCCAAAACTGCATTAAAAACATTAGATGGGCAATAACTCACAGCATCTGTTCACATCTTAACCACAAAAATGACAAACGACTTGAGATAAACAGACAAAGCAAGTCTTACAAGTGTTATTCACAGACTTTTTTTTTTTTGTGGAATCAAATGGTTGTTTCACATTTCTTGATTTTCGTTTCATTTGGGGGGTGTAACTGCTGAAGGAGATAAGGAATGGTTAACCTACCCACAGACGTGGGCATTTCTCCCCATTGCAGCACCACATCCTTAGTTATCCGGCCATAGGTGTTTACGTACACCCCCTCATCCTCATAGCAAACAAGCATTTCCATTCCATCTGTCTTAGGCAAGATGACAATAGCATGAGGAGTGATATTGCCCTGAATCTAGAAGACAAAGAAAGGCCAACCATTATTTGTTTAAAAATAAGATAGCATCTTGACTATTCATCTCTAAGAACTGCAATAAACAGTTTTTCTTTCTATTTTCATTCTAGAGCTTGAAATTCACTTTAAGTTAACCAGTGATGTGTCAAAAAAACCATGTTGAATATAAACTTAGTACTGCTTCTAAAATGATGAGGAACACAGGATCAACTAATCTGAGGGAGATGGCCTAAATGGGATGCCCATATGAACTCCTACTAAGTAGGCTGTGAGTGTATAACAGATTATTTATCTGGTTGCCTACCTACTGGAATAATCCAAATTGATGGTTCTCTTAGAAAACAGTTTTGAACCACTCATTTCAAAATCACACTAATATGTGTCAATGGGCTTGCACTAGGAAAAGCAGCCTGGTGCTGCTGAGATCCCCTGGGTGAGCCTGTCATGGCAGCCCAGTGTGTATGTACGGATAAGAATGAGGTCACTGAGGATGAACACAGTGATGCTGAGCCCAGCTGCTGCTTGAGAGCTGACGCTGGGAGTCCTTGTATGCACGTGGAGAAAAGTTGTACTGTGCAATGAATGACAACTCTGTGTGCCCATATGTGTGTAATGTAGTAAATAAAACAAGGTTTTCCAACTCATGTATTTCTTTAGAGAGAAATCTTCAAACTCTCAAAAATACCAATCAGCAACAGATTAGGCCTCAGGCTTGCCTGATAAACAGTCTCTACTGTAATGCAGTATTGGGATTATGTACAAGGCATACAGTGTACCTTCTACCAGCTCTCCCAAGGAGATTCAGGTGCTGCATTTCCCTTTAAGAGTCATGTTTGAAGTAACATGTCTTTACAGGGATTTGACTATTCTATTGTAAATAAGAGCAGTCTGCAGGGTCCTTTGCCAGGATTTTAGGTCCATTGCCTCATTCTGTGCTGATGATTACTCTGTGGGATAGCCCTTTTACCCCCATTTTAAGGTGTGAAAGTTGAGGGCTGGAGAGGCTACCTAATGTACCATGACAAAGCTAACACATGCTACAGAGCCAGGGTATAAGCTCCTGTGTCTCATGATAGGACACCATGCTGCTCTGAGGCTGAAGTGAAAACAGCAGATAAAGGACTTCCTCCAAGAAATTCTTATCTGGGCATTCGCTTTCTTCCACATCAAAAGAACCAGTCTCCCTTCAGAAACTAAAAATGAGCTACTTTGAAAAATTCATGCCCTGAGGGAAAAATATCAAAGGGTTTTAATCTAACATCCAAAGAGATAACACATAGAGTATCAAGTGATTCTATTACGTTACTCAGTTTTACAAAGTTGTAAAAATTAGTTAAATCGACATGTTTTAGGTATTAAAAACATTCTGTTTACTCAGCAAGAGACAAAGACCCATGTGCTTTACTGATTAGTAAATGCAGGATTTCTACACAGAAACAAATCTTTTTGCATACGCTTCTGGGAACTTACATGAGATGGTATGTAGATATCATAAGAGTTTCCTGAATCAACATCAATTACATGGAAACCAGTGTGTGAGCCAAAAATAACCTTTAACCTTTGACCTTCCTCTACGGTGAGATCAACTAGCAGGGGCTTGTGCTGGAGATCTGCAAAAGACTTTAAAAATCACCCCATTAGTATCTCCATCATTCAAAGAGGTTATCTTCAGGATTTTTTCCTTTAGACATTATCAGGAGGAAGTTAATTTGTGGCTTTCTTAAATTGAAAAGCTAGGAGAATTCTCTTTAGCTTTTCAGACTATTCATATTCAGGCTCTAAGAAGAAGGAGTATAGCACCTACTTATGCCCCTTTCTCCTTTCCTCTTTAGGGATAGGATGAAGGTTTACAGCTCTCAATTTTGATAGTGTCACTGTAGACTTAAAAAAAACATGGTGACTGGGTACAGCTGTTCTCTGCTGTTTATTTCTGCTGTTTGTCCTCTGGACAAAGTGCAGACATCTCTCTGGGCTGTTTTTCCCATGTAGCCACCAGGCCTGGGCAGGCAGCCTGCTCAGGGTTAATGCGCATGTTCTGGGTACGATGTCCTTCAGAGATTAAGTGGGTGTCAAAGTGCTATTATCTCTAAACTCAGTGTTGCAATCTGAGACTTGGGTGTAGGTAACAGAAAGAGGTAGAGGTGGCACGTCACACGACTTCTGGCTTATTCTGCCTACTAGAATTTAACTGGAGACAGAACAAAGAAAGCTCTTGCCAGGTTTATCAAGTTTCTGTGTGCTTTGATCCAGGGCCTAACCCAAAGTAGATGTCAAGTGTTTGCCTTTGCCATTATTTGAAAAGACTTGAAATCTTGGAGATTTGAAAAACCACAGTCGCCTTGACAATAATATCACTGCCCCTTACAGACTCCTCTCTGCTTGTCTTTTGCTAATATCATATTCACAGCATCAGAAGCAGTAGCCTCCTGGCCTTCTTGACCCCTGCTAGCTATGCAGTCCTGATTCAAGCTCTTGCCTATGCTTTTTTCCCCCTCTTTCCAGGCCCTGGTCTGGTCTGCTGAACATAGCATTCTGCAGTCTTCTGTGCTTTGGCTATTACACCAATGACAAACTTCAGAACCAGAATGGGAATAGGATTTTGATTAACAATCTTTTTGCAAATAGAGATTTTGCCAGAATAGCAGCAGCACTTTAGGTTTTAGGAGTCACCTCATAAGTGTTATTATTAAAATATATTACAAAAATTTCATTCCATAAAAGTGGGTCTATGGATGTGAGCCCATTTCCATTGATGGATTGATCTTCCTGAGCACATCACAAATGATCTACTTGTACTAGGGGAACAGGATGCAAGTGGGGTGATTAAGCCTCAGAGAAGATCTATGTAGCATTCCAAGGGCAGCTTCTGCCCTCACCTGCCCTATGTGGCAAGAAACAATGAATAAAGACATGAGTAACGAGCCAAAGGGAGAAAAAGTGAGTGGCAATGAGATATGGAGAAAATGAGAGAATATAGATTAGGTCCCATGGGCTGTGGAAGGGCCACGCAGCACTGAATATATAAGGGTGCCTGCAAGTACTGGTCTTGCCAGCATTTAGGGGTCAGCTTTCATAAACTGGTATCAACAGAGCTAGAATCTCCCCATCCCGCTGCTATTGAATCTCATGAGTGACCAATCCAACCATGGACTCAGACAAAGTGAAAAATGAAAAGGCAATCAGAACTGAAGAATACAGAGAAACTAGGTCCCCTTCAGTATTCGTTTCAGAGAAGTCTAATAGCAGTGTGGATTTATGGGCATCCTGAGTTTTCATGACTTTACCCAGAAAAATTGAGGAGGATTACAGTATTTGGAGACTCAGTTCAACCTTGAGTGCTGCCACTGGTCTGCCCTTTTCAGACAAAATATCAGCACCCTAGTTCGGATAGCTTTACAGCAAGTATTGAATACTATCATTAACAATGGTTAGCCCAGTAACCATCCCATATTAATTTGCTCTTGAAGTTGATGATTTACAGACCTCAAATAGAGGTGGGCATACAAATTTCAATTTTGAATAACTTCATAGAATTTTCTAGTATTTTAAAATAATGAAGAGTACCTATATATCTAAAATAGGCTTTTACACATAGGAAAACTGGTGCTGGCTTATGTGGAAAACAGAAGTGGCAGAAACTGAAAATAAAAAGAATAAGCACATGCCTGCTTACCTTAAATGCCATGAACTTATGATATGGTTTAGGAGCCCAAGCATATATCTCCACAGCATTCTTTAAGGCAATCACCAAGAATTTAATCCTTTCATATTTAACTGTAATAGAAAAATTATGAAAAAGTACATATATTTATTCAAGTTATTTGTGTTAATGAATGTATAAGCTACAACAACAAAAACAACACACACACACACACACACACCCCTGAAGATGATGCAACTGGTGTGCATTTAGTGTACTTCGTTGATAGAATACTGGGGAATTTTGCTTTTTATTAAAGGCTCTTTTATTCATCCTATGATTATCTTTAGCCACTTGATCTAGATGTTAATATTCATTGTACTAAGAATCTATGTAATTTCCTTTATGTTAGTTTGCCTGGCTTTTATGTTCACTGACATGTAAGTAACAGAGCTGGCAGGATGGTAGAAAAATTAGGAAACAAGTAGAGACACAAAGACTGCCATTTGCTTATTATTCAGGTTTGAATTCTAATTATTGAATGAAATAATTGCTTGTTTATGTTTCTTAGAAATTTTAGAAACCAGGGCCGGCACTGTGGCATAGTGGGTAAAGCTACCATTTATGGCACTGGCATCCCATATGGGTGCCAGTTGAAGTCCTGGCTGCTCTACTTCTGATCCCACTCCCTGACAATGAAGCTGGGAAAGCAGCAGAGGATGGCCCAAGTGCTTGGGCCCCTGTACCCACATGGGAGTCTTGGAAGAAGCTGCTGGCTGCTGACTTCAGCCTGGCTCAGTGTGAGCCATTGCGGCCATTTGGGAAGTGAACCAGCAGATGGAATACCTCTATCTCTGTACCTCTTACTTTCAAGTAAATAAATCTTTAAAAAAAATAAAAGGGAAAAATTTAGAAGCTACCAGTGTACAATAATTTCTGAACATAATAGTCTGTTTCCTAAAGAGATTTCATAAGAAAAATTTTAATCTATTTAGATAACATGTTAAATTTTCAATCGTTGTCTTCATGATTTTTCATGATATAAACTCTTTATGACATGATCTCTTTTAAGATTTCCTCACCCGAAACCTAGGAAAAGACTCAAAATTAAAACTTAAAATAGCCTTGAGAATCAAAACTGCTGAGAACATACTGTAGTTCAAGTGAAATAAATACTTTAAATGGCTCTTGCATATACAATTTGATTGTTTTGTTCTTATAGTTTTGAAATTTTATGAGAATTTGAATATGCTGAATAATCCTGTGCTACAAGAGGATCTCAGGGTTGTCGTGGCTGGAAATTCACAAGAAAAACAAAATGGTGACTGCAAGTTATTTGGATAACTGAGGATTACAGTATGTCAATTTTCCAAATGCTAATTATCAAGCATTGCTGTCTGGTTACATGTCACCCTACATGTGTGGACACACACCAGCCTACTGATATCAGGACAACGCAGAGAGACAGGAATGATTCGAAAGAGGTCAGAAATGTTAGAAAAGCTAATGGCAGACTGGATATCTGCAGCCAAATGGAAAATACTCACAGGAAATTTTAAAGGCTTTATCAGAGAAACGTTTAGAAACAGCTTCAAGTCTGTCCATAAAATCTCTTAAGTTACATTGCTTTTTCCTGAAAACAAGGCCTTTGCTTAAAGAAGTCTGCTATCTCCAAAAGACGACCAAACAATGCACACGAGTCTGAATGAGATGCATGTTTGATAATTTAACAGAAGACAAGAAGAACATTAGAATTGCAGAGTATCCAGTTAGACGGTACCAAGTAATTCTGATTCCTAAACAAAAATGTGCAGTGGAACAGATAATAGCTTCTATTTCATCTTCTGTTTCATCATCTTGCTGTGGAAACACTCCCCTATGTGGTCTGCTTTGTGAATACTGCTGTGTCCTTTGAATATGGGTTTCTTTCTTAACAAACACTTCTTAATTGTTAGGTATGTGCCTAGTACTGTGCTGAGCTGGAGAGCAGTGGATTCCGTGTACAGATACATGTCCTTATAATAAAATGCATTATAATTAAATGCATTTAGATAAGTTTATCAGTACATGTCCTTATAATAAAACTTCTCTGAAAAATCTTACACAGTCGTGTTCAAGTGTTAGAAATACAGGCCTTCTTCATTGTCTTCTAAGCTGCTAGTATCATTGCTGAGCAGTCCCAGGCCGCCGTGGGACAGTCTCTAACACAGAGTGTTTTCCCATTTACTTCTAGTCTGGAAGCTTTATGGACCTCCTCACGTCCTGGCGTTCAGCTATCATGTTGATATACATTGTGAGTCTTCTGTGTTTTTTTCACTCACTCTCCTGAGTACTAACTCAGACTTATTCAGAATCCTTTAAATCTGGGATTTAAAACCCTTTACTTTTAAAAACATTTTCTCGTATCCTTTCCTCCTCTTCATATTTCTTACCTTCTCTTTTTTCCAAAACACTTATAACTTAGATGTTTGAACCCCTTGGACTTCTCTTTTCATTTTTTTCTTTCCTTTTTCTACTTCCTAAGAGATTTCTTCATCTTTATCTTCTAACACATCTGTTACACTTTCTATTCCTGTCAAAATATTACAGTTTCTGATTTTTTCCTTGGGTTCCTGAGTGGCCTCCCATCCCCTTGTTTCAGCTTTTAAAATCACTTTATTCTTTAAGGTGGGACTAAGTAAGATGGTGGCTGAGTAAGAAGCTCTGGCCACCACCTGCTCACACAGACACCGATGTGAACACAGCAAGTCACCTTCGACAAGAACTACAGAGCCAGCTGAGAGACCACAGTGCCGCATTTTGCTCTAATCATGGGAAAAGTCCCATTGAAGAAATCAAGAAGGAAAGAACTGCCTGTGTCTTTCCACCTCCATCCAAGGAGCATGGTGTAGAGAGACACCTCCTGCTTGGGAGAAGAACAAACAACCCCAGCGCCAGGCCCACTGTGAAAATTTCAGACCTTTACCTCTGGAATATTTGGAGGCTTCACAGCCAGCTGGCCTGTGGCACACACACTCCCCTGCCAACTGCCAGCAGATAGCAAACCTCCAGCCACAGAGAAGCCACGAGAGGGAGTTTAGCACCCATGTTTTAGACATCAGAGTGGAATCTGCTGTGCCAAGTTCCAGCACCTGTAAAGACCTAAGGCTTTAACCACGTATATCTGCCACTCCACAAAACACTCTTGCTCACATACTTAAGCTCTAGACTTGCCTAGCACAGGCAGAGATCAGTACTTGTGTGTGTCACGCCATCCCCAGGGTGGGCCTTGGCTGACTCTCTCCAGATTCTGTAGGGACCTGTGAGTGTTGGGCCCAGGTAGGACTAGCCTGGGCAGCCAGAGGGCTGTCTTTATTGCCCTTTCCAACCTTGGAAAGAAAGCAAAAGGCCACGGGACTGTACCCTGGGACTCAGTACTGGGCTGGTAAAAAGCCCCATGTTGGGCAGATCCCAATGGTTTCCATCCCTATCCCAGTGTCTGTGGACAGTCTCCAGACTTGCCCTAGTCTCAGGTACAAACTTACTCCCTGGTGAGACAGACTTGCCTTGGTTTGTATCACCACTATCACCACCAGATGGTCATGGGCCTGGTGACTGAGACCCGGGTATGATCCAGCCAGGGCTTGCCTCAGTAGCTGAGGAGCTGCCTCTATCAGCTCTCCTTCCACCTTGGGCAGTCAATAAAGAATCACAAGACTGTTTTGCAACTCAGGGCCAGGCTAATAAAACTCAGCTTTGAGCAGATCCTAATAGTCCCAGGCCAGTGCCTCCAGACTGGCTTCAGTGCCCAGCAGAACTCCGTGGTTTCAGCTAATCATCTTATATCCCAGTCAGCATCACCAGGGGCTGCTAGGTGTGTGGCAGTGAACAACAAGTCCACATCAGCAGCAGACAGACCATAGCAGGGTGAGCTTTGGTCCATCCCCCAGACCGTACTACTCCTGCTAGGCTGCGGGCCTCAGAGGTGATCTAGCATCACAGCATTTGGGTACAAAGACAAGGAATCTCAGTCTACTACAGGCCCAGGAAGAGGATTATAGTGACAGACTGCCCCTTAAGGCACTTCCCCAGTTCATACTTAACAACACACCAACTACAGATTTGGGACAAATGTGAGTTTTTGGGGAATATTGTAGGACTGGATCAGAAAGACGTATCAGCAGTGACCTACAACCAGCCACCACTTAGGGTGCTATCTAGTGCTGTAATAGCAGAAGTATCCATAAGCTCAGAGAAAATAAACACAGAATTTCTAGAAAGACAGACATAAATGAAGCCAGATTACTACAACAAATCCTTCAATACAGATGATGTTGTACACCCATATCAAGGACCTTCAAGGGAAACAACCTTACATTAAGAGCAAATAAGGTGCCAGAAACTAACCATCTAGGAATTGAAACTCCCACGTGCTTGTGGATGGAGATTTCAAAACTGCTGTTTTAAGGAAACTCAACAAGATTCAAGAGAACACAGAGAAACAATTCAATGTTCTGAGAGATTTAATAGAGAGATGGGAGTAATTATATAAAACCAAGCAGAAATCCTTCATCTGAAATGTACACTAAGTGAAATTAAAAAGGTGATAGAAGGCATTGTTAGTAGCTGAATAGATGAAGAATAGAAGAACTGGAGAGCTTGAAGACAGGCTATTTAAAAAAAAAATAATTACTACGTTGGGGCTGGTGCTGTGCTGTAGTGGATGAAGCCGTTGCTTGCAGTGCTGACATCCCATGTGAAAGCCAGCTCAAGTCTCAGCTGTTCCACTTCTGGTCCAGCTCTCTGCTATGGCCTGGGAAAGCAGTAGAGGATGGCCCAAGACCTTGGGCCCCTACACCCATATGGGAGATAGGCCCAGCTGTGGCCATTGTGGCCATTTGCGGAGTGAACCAGAGGATGGAAGATCTCTCTCTCTTTCTCTCTAACTCCTCATTTCAGATAAATCTTTTAAAAATTGTTATCATTTCAAGATAGCTTTTTATACCCAAAAGCAGTTTTTGTAAGCATCATCACAAAGCAAGAACCTATGACAGAGTTAGCCAAGATAAGAAATCAAAGCACACCACCAGAAAAAACATCAATCACAAATGAAGATTGTAATGGAGGGGGAAAAATGAATAACAATAAAAATACAAGTATCAAAATGGCAGCAGTAAGACCTTGCCTATCAATAATTACCTAAAATATCAATGGAATAAATTCTCCAATTAAAATAGAGTGACTATTGGATTAAAAAAAATAAGATTCAAGTATATGCTTCTTTAAACAAACTCATTCTAACCTAAGGACACAGACTGAAAAGTAAAGGATAGAACAAGACAGTCCATGCTTATGGAACCCAAAAGAAAGCAAGAGTAGCCATTCTTCTATCAGGTATAATTGAATGAAATCAAAAGCAGTAAAAAGAGGCCAGGAAGATCATTATATAATAAATAAATGTTCAACCCAGCAAGAAGAAATACCACATATAAATATATTTGCACCAAATATCGCAGCACCCAGATACTTAGAGCAAATATTAACAGACTAATGGGAGAGATAATCCAATATAACAATAGTAGGGACTTTAACATCCCACTTTCAGAAATAGATCATCTAGACAGAAAATCAACAAAGAAACAGCAGAGTTCAATTGTACTCTAGAGAGGCCGGCACTGTGGCACAGTGGGTTAAAGCCCTGGCCTGAAGCGCTGGCATCCCATATAGGCACTGGTTCTAGTCCTGGCTGCTCCTCTTCAGATCCAGCTCTCTGCTTTGGCCTGGGATAGTAGTAGAAGATGGCCCAAGTCCTTGAGCCCCTGCACTCGCGTGAGAGACCCAGAAGAAGCTCCTGGCTCCTGATCGGCGCAGCTCCAGCCATTGTGGCCATTTGGGGAGTGAATCAGTGGATGGAAGATCTCTCTCTCTGTCACTCTTGTCTTTCAAATAAATAAAATAAATCTTAAAAAAAAGAAAAATACATTGCACTCTAGATTAACTGGACCAAACAGATGTTACAGAAATTTCCATCCTACAGCGCAGAATACACATTCTTTTCAACAGCGCACACATCAGTTTCCAGGATAGATAATGCAGTAGGTCATAAAACATATCTCAGATAGTTTACAATAAAATTCATATTGAGTATCTTTCTGACCACAGTGCAATAAATCTAGAAATAAATAACAAGAAAAACTTTGGAAACTACACAATTGCCTGGAAATTAAACAACTTGCTCCTGAACAACCAATGAATCAAGGAAGAGATCAAGCAGGAAATTAAAAAAAATTTCCCAAAAATAAGAATGGAAACACAACATTCCAAATCCTATGATACAGCATAAGCAGTACTAAAGGAAAATTTATAGCAATCAATGCTTGCATCAGAAAAGGAAAAAGACATGAACAGCTCACCAGTGCATCTCAAGGAACTAGAAAAACAAAACAAAGGAAATAATAAAGTTCAGAGCACAACTGACATGGAGACTAATACTCCCAAAATCTACGGAATGAAAGGCTGGTTCTTTGAAAAGATAAACAAAATTGATAAACCCTTAGCTAGACTAACCAGGAAAAAAAGAGAAGACTCAGATACATGAAGATGAAAATGGAGACATTACTATTGGCACCATGGAAATGCTAAAGGTTTTTAGAGATTACTAGGAAAAATTATGTCAACACATTCATGCAGAAAAGGAATTTGATATGTTTAGCATCCCTTCATGATAAAAACTGACCAAATGAAAAATTCTTGGACACTTAGAGTACAAGACTGAATCATGAGGAAATGAATACCTAAACAGAACAATAACAAGTATTGAGATTAAATCAATAAAAAATTCCCATCCAAGAAAAGCCCAACATCAGATGGCTTCACTGCCCAGTGCTACTAAACATTTAAAGGATAATTAACACCAACCCTTTTTAATTCAAAAATAGAAACTGAATTATTACTAATTCATTCAATAAGACCAACAGTACCTTCATAATAAAACCAGACAAGGACACAACAATAAATGAAAGCACAGACCAATATGTTTGATGGACACAGATCCAAAATTCCTCAACAAAAATATGAACAAATCGAATCCAACAGCACATTAAAATGATCATTAAATACAACCAAGTTTGATTCATCCCAGGGATGCAAGGATGGTTCAACATTTGCAAAATAATGACAGTTTGAAAGAAAAAATCATATGACCATCTCAACAGATGCAGAAAAGGAATTTGATATATTTAGCATCTCTTCATGATAAAAACTGACCAAATTAGGTATAGAAGGAACATACCTCAACATAATAAATGCCATATATAACAGGCTAACAGTTAACATCATATTGAATGGGGAAAAGCTGAAAGCTTTCTCTCCAAGGTATAGAACAAGAAAATGATGCCACTTACATTCAGGAATAGATTTAACCAAAGAGGCATAAGACCTCTGCAATTAAAATGATAAATCAGTGATTAAAGAAATTGAAGAAGACACAAATAAATAAAAAGATACCTCATGTTAATGGATTGGAGAATCAGCGTCATTGAAATGTGCATATTACCCAAAGCAATTTACAGATTCAATGCAACACTATCTAAATCTCAATGACATTTTTCATAGAAGTAGAAAAAAAACAAACTAAAATCCATATGAGATCATAGACGACCCAAAATAGCCAAAGCAGTCTTGAGCAAACAGAACAAAGTAGGAGGCATTATACTACCTCCCTTTAAAATACATTGCAAAGCTACAGTAATAACATAATATGGTATTGGCATAAAAACAGATCCATAGACCAGTGGAACAGGGTAACTAGCAGCAAACCCATACATCTGCAGCCAACTGATGAGTGACAGAGAACTTGCTAGAACAATTAGGCAAATGAAGAAAAGAATATGCACTGGAAAAAGGATTTTTGAAAATAAATTTTTTGAAAATAAAAAAAGGATTTTTTTTAATAAATGGTGCTGGGAAATTTGGATATCCTCATACAGAAGCCTGAAACTAGGTCACTATCTCTCACCATGGACAAAAATCTATTCAAAGTGGATTAAAGACTCAAATGTGAGACTTGACATTTTCAAACTTTTGGGAAAACATTTCAGGACTTCAGAGAGGCAGCATTTTCTGGATCATACGAAAAGCCAGGATATTAAAGCAAAAATAAACATGAGGCTAAAGGGCTTATGCATAACAAAAAAACAGTGAAGAGACAACCTAAGAATAGAAGAAAATATCTGCAAAGTTTTTGACAAAGGGTTCCTACCCAGAATATATAGGAAACAGAAACAATAAGAAATAAATAATCCAATTTTTAAAATGGACAGTAGATTGAAAGAGATATTTCACAAAGACGACATATAGATGGTCAATAGGTACATAAATGTTCAACATCACTAATCAGGGAAATGTAAATCAAATGAGATATCACCTCACTTGTAAGACTGACTTATAAAAAAGATAAAGCTGATGTTGGTAAGGATGTGGAAAAAAGTGAATTGTTGCACATTTTTGGTGGGAATGTAAATTGGTACAGACATTGTGGAAAACAGTGTGGAAGTTCCTCGGAAAACGAAAAATAGAACTAGTATATGATTCAGCAATCCCACTCCTAGGTATATATCCAAGGGAAATTAAATTCTTCGGTCAAAGAAATACCTGCAGTCCCATGTTTTCTGCACCACTATTCACAACAGCTAACAAATGGAAACAACCTCAGTATCCATCCACTGACGAATGGCTGAAGAACATGTGCTACATACACACAATGGAATATACCCAGCCTATAAAGCATGGAATCTTGAAATTTATACCATGGATGGAACTGGGGCTCATTACGTTAACTGAAATAAGCCAGGCACGGAAGGACAGATATCTTATGATATCACTCTTTTAGAGAGTCTAAAAGATAGGGGATTTCATAGAAGTTAAAAATAAAATGATGGCTACCACAGGCTAGGGAGGAAGTGAGAAGTTCTGGCAATATACTGTACAAGAGGGTCATTATAAATAATGTTTTGTTCTATAAAGAAAAACCTAGAAGATAGAACTTTAGATGTTTGCTCTATAAAGAAATATTAAATGCTTAAAAGGACAAATATATTTACCCTGACTGGACATTAAATAATGTGTATATGTAATGAAATACTGCATAGAACCTCATAATTACGTATGATTTTCAGATATCTGTTAAAATTAAAAAATACTAATACCCTTATTCTTTTATAAAACCATTTTTCTAGCCTCTGTGATATTTTATTGTCTTTCTTCCTCCTCTCCTTCCTTTATTTAAACTTTCTCTCCCCACCCCACAATGTTTGATCGTGCTGTTTGCATTCCCTTCCTATTCGTGGATTTCTCTGCTGTCTTTACAGGTGGGCTTATTACCTGCTGGGATTCATTCCAGAGTAGTTAGGCAGTGAGCCTTCTTCATGGAGCTTCAATTATGAGGGCCTGTATTCTTCTTTCTGGTCACTTTGTTTCTCTAAAGACAAATCTTTCAGTCTCTCCCTTGGAAGTAGTAGCATGGCTGCCAACATTTGGGGAACTAGATAGGGGCAGGAGGAGTGTGAGTGTGTCCTCAGGGTATTCCCACCATCACATTGGCTTCCAAGCCCTTGCTCTTCTATTGCAGTTAGAGAGGGTAGCACCTGCCTGTTGGGATGAGCACATTGGAATCCTGCCAATTAACTGTCTGAAAGTCCTTATACCTCCAGTCTCATCCTACACACCCATATTAGATTATTTTGGGGCCTCAGATCCTGGGCTTTTCTGGTTTTGTTTTGAGAAACTAGACTGATTTTGATGATTTTCTTTACTATAGATTAGAATTCATCATTTCCTGGTCTGCTATGTCTGCTTCCTACTCACCCAGCTACCCTTGACCAATTTTACTGACATTTCTTGTTTGCTGGCTTTTCTTCTCAGTCTCTTTGTCCTTGAAGTTTTATGGTGTTTTTATTCCTTTACCATCATTTTAATGGGCCTTTGGGAGGAACTAAATATAAAGGTTCAAACTGGAGCCTAGGATGTTATTCTGAATGCATTCTTTGAACTTCATCATCTGATTTTTTGGGAATAACATGAGTATAATTAAGATTCCAGCCACATGAAACTGGTCACACATGCATCATCAAACAGAAAAAAAACGGAGTAAAGCTTAACTGAATGACTCTGACTAGTAGACACACCAAAATCATACTTCCATGTCTTGAGACTCACCAACTTTGTAATGTATGCAGCCTTCCAAGTCCCCAACAGTGATCCAGCCTTGTTTCTTTTCTACTTCTGGGTCATTGTGTAGTATTCTGTTTCTTAACCATGACAGATAGTAAACTCGTAGCTTATTCTTCTTTCCTGTTGAAAAAATAGAGTTTTAATTTCAAGTCCTTATATTATCTTTCCCTTCACCCATCTGTACCTCTATGTTATTTATTCTTATTTGGGAATGTAAGTGGTAATGTGTGTTTTTAAAAGTCATAATAACCAGTGTCCATAGTACTTTTCATTATAGTGGCCTCTTTTCCCAGAACTTGTGGTTAAAACAACTCCAAAAGTTCTGGACAAGGCACAGAATTACATATGAATTTAGCCCCTCTTCTTCTCTCTCCTCACTACAAAGGGAAGTATCTGCTGAACTCAGACCTAATTCTGCAAAGAGTGATCAGAGTTCCAGAACATTCCAAATCTCATCATCTGAGGGTTGTTGAGAACTGGACATGTTTGTATGCTTTTGTGTGCCTGAATATCCCTTAAATCCATGGCAGATGTTAATGAAGAAAGTCTTATTTCCTCTGTTGCCATAAAGAGAACAACTGGAGTGGTTTTATTTTATTCAATTAACAAAAAGACAATTTTAAAAGGAGATAGAGAAACAAGTTCAATGAAGGTAATCTGGGTTCAGAACACAGTAGCAGACAAGTTGAGGGTACTGAAACCATTGAAAGGAATAACAACAACAACAACTAGAGAAAACAGATGCAAAGCTGAAAAACAAAAGTCCCCTTTGGCGGCATGATCCTGGAGTAAAGAATTCATAGGATGATAAGAAAACATGTAGATAATACTGAAGAGTATATGTGGAACAAAGGCTACTTTATGCCATTAGACTGAGTCCCAGAAAAGTAAATGCCCCCTGGGGTGGCTCTTCCTAAGTAATGAGTAATTTGGGCCTGTGGGTTTTTTTTTTTTTTTAAGATTTTAATTAATTATTTATTTATTTATTTATTTTACAGGCAGAGTGGATAGTGAGAGAGAGATAGAGAGAAAGGTCTTCCTTTTTGCCGTTGGTTCACCCTCCAATGGCCGCTGCGGCCGGCGCATCTCGCTGATCCGAAGCCAGGAGCCAGGTGCTTCTCCTGGTCTCCCATGCGGGTGCAGGGCCCAAGCACTTGGGCCATCCTCCACTGCCTTCCCGGGCCATAGCAGAGAGCTGGCCTGGAAGAGGGGCAACCGGGATAGAATCCGGTGCCCCAACCGGGACTAGAACCTGGTGTGCTGGCGCCGCAAGGCGGAGGATTAGCCTGTTAAGCCACGGCGCTGGCCTGGCCTGTGGGTTTTATATATTGAAGAATTACTGGGGCTTACACTGTGGCATACCAGGTAAAGCCCCACCTGCGAACCTATATGGGTGCCAGTTAAGAGTCCCGGCTACTCCACTTCTGATCCGGTCCCCTACTAATGCTCCTGGGAAAGGAGCAGAAGATGGTCGAAGTACTTGGGCCCCTGCCTCCACATGGAGACTCAGATGAGGCTCTGGTTCTTGGCTTTGGCCTGGCCTAGCCCCAATCACTGCAGCCATTTGGGGAGTAAACCAGTGAATGGAATACCTCTTTGTCTCTCACTCTAAGTCTGCCTTTCAAATAAAAATAAATAATTCTTTAAAAAAAAAAAGAAAAAGAATTGCTGTCCTTTGATTTCTCTTCAGCTTTAGAGATATTTTATATTTTACAGATGTGACATGTATCATAAGAAAAGAATTCATGAAAGCATTGCACACTAGATTTGACAGGAGCTCATTCTGAATGTAGATGAAGGGAATCACTGTGTTACTATTCAGTTTTGTAGCTGAAAGCCTAGAATATGTGTGGCTCCTGATAGCTAGGTGGGCAGGGGTGCCAGTACTTTTCAAGAATCTTTTGGTCAGGGATCACACAAACAAGACTAGTGTCTGCTAATACTAACTGATAGAATCAAAAAGGGAGAGAACGATCCAACATGGGAAGCAGGATACACAGCAGACTCATAGAATGGCAGATGTCCTAAATAGCACTCTGGCCTCAGAATCAGCCCTTAAGGCATTCGGATCTGGCTGAAGAGACCATGAGAGTATTTCAGGCATAGAAAGCCAAGACACTCTGGGGGGGGGGGGGGGGCGGTGGGAAGAGGACCTAAATGAAAGATCTCTGGGAGTGAGATCCCAGCAGAAAGAACAGGCCATCAAAGAAGGAGGTACCTTTCTCTGAAGGGAGGAGAGAACTTCCACTTTGACTATGACCCTGTCAGAATAAGATCGAAGTCAGCGAACTCAAAAGGCTTCCATAGCCTTGGCAACTCAAGACTAGAGCCTAGGGAGATTACTGATGCCATAAACAAGAGTGTCAAATTGTTAAGTCAACAACAGGAGTCACTGTGTACTTACATCCCATGTGGGATCTGTCCTTAATGTGTTGTCCAATGTGAAGTAATGCTATAACTAGTACTGAAATACTGTGTGGGTGCAAACTGATGAAATCTTTACTTAATATATACTAAATCGATCTTCTGTATATAAAGATAATTGAAAATGAATCTTGATGTGAATGGAATGGGAGAGGGAGCAGGAGATGGGAGGGGTGCGAGTGGAAGGAAAGTTATGTGAGGGATATCCATTGTAATCCATAAACTGTACTAAATAAAAGTTTAAAAAATGAATCTTTTGGTCTTATTTTCATTTTCTCCATTCCCCATCTGTGCCTCATGGTAAGAGGAAATGGAAACGGTTACATGTTTAAGAAGGGGGAAGCGGCACGAACAACATAATCAAGACTGTGAATTCTGTGGTAGTATTTACACTCTTGGTAGATGGGTGGCTGTAATTTTGATTTGGTAGTATAACAGTCAAGACAGCAATTAACCAGAAGGAAGGACTATACAGAGTTGAACTCCAATAATAATACAAAAAGAATTTATTTGGGGTGGAGAAAAAGAGCTGAAAATGCTAAGCATTCCATGGAAAGTTAAAAGAAAAAGGGAACTGGGGCCGCCACCTGCAGTGCTGGCATCCCATATAGGAGCTTGTTGAGTTCAGACTGTTCCACTTCCAATCCAGCTCTCTGCTATGGCCTGGGAAAGCAGTAGAGGATGGTCCAAGTCCTTGGGCCCCTGCACCCACGTGGGAGACCTGGAAGAAGTTCCTGGCTTCGGATCGGCCCAGCTCTGGCCATTGTGGCCACTTGGGGAATGAACCAGCAGATGGAAGACTCACTCTCTCTCTCTCTCTCTCTCTCTGCCTCTGCCTCTGCCTCTCTGTAACTCTGCCTTTCAAATAAATAAATAAATCTTAAAAAAATGAAATATAACAAATGATATTTGTCTCTTTGGGACTGGCTTACTTCACTCAGCATGATGTTTTCCAGATTCCTCCATCTTGTTGCAAATGACTGGGTTTCATTGTTTCTTACTGCTGTATAGTATTCTATGGAGTACATGTCCCATAATTTCTTTATCCAGTTTACTGTTGATGGGCATTTGGGTTGGTTCCAGGTCTTAGCTATTGTGAATTGAGCTGCAATAAACATTAATGTGCAGATGGCTTTTTTATTTGCCAAATTAATTTCCTTTGGGTAAATTCCAAGGAGTGGGATGGCTGGGTTGAGAGACAAATATCATTTGTTTTCCCTGATCGATGACAACTGAGCACCAAAGGGAAAACCTGTTGAAGTGAAATGGACACTATAAGAAACAATGACCTAAAAAAAAAAAAAAAAAAAAAAGAAACAATGACCTGATCAGCTCTTGTCCTGACTCTAGATGTACAATGTAATACTTTATCCTTTTTAGTATTTGTTGTTGTTTTTGTTGTTGTTGTTCTAGTACTAGTGGTTGAACTATGTAATTAACACACAATTACTCTTAGGTGTTTAAATTTTAACTGAAAAGTGATCCCTGTTAAATTTAAGAGTGGAAAAAGAGAGGGAGGAGATGTACAATTTGGGACATGCTCAATCGGACTTGCCGCAAATGGTGGAGTTAAAAATGTGCCAGGGGATTCCAATACAATCCCATCAAGGTGGCATGTACCAATGCCATCTCACTAGTCCAAGTGATCAATTTCAGTTCACATTCGATGGCTCTGATAGGTCTAAGAGTCAAAGGGATCACACAAACAAGACAAGTGTCTGCTAATACTAACTGATAGAATCAAAAAGGGAGAGAAAGATCCAACATGGGAAGTGGGATACACAGCAGACTCATAGAATTGCAGATGTCCTAAATAGCACTCTGGCCTCAGAATCAGCCCTTAAGGCATTTGGATCTGGCTGAAGAGACCATGAGAGTATTGTAGGCATGGAAAGCCAAGAAACCATGGAAAAGAAAAAAAGAAGAAGACCTAAATGAAAGATCTCTGGGAGTGAGATCCCAGTGGAAAGAATGGGGCCATCAAAGAAGGAGGTACCTTTCTCTGAAGGGAGGAGAGAACTTCCACTTTGACTATGACCCTATCGGAATAAGACCAAAGTCAGCGAACTCTAAAGGCTTCCATAGCCCTGGCAACTCATGACTAGAGCCTAGGGAGATTACTGACGCCATGAACAGGAGTGTCAAATTGTTAAATCAGCAACAGGAGTCACTGTGTACTTACATCCCATGTGGGATCTGTCCCTAATGTGTTGTCTAATGTGCAGTGATGCTATAACTAGTACTGAAACAGTATTTTTACACTTTGTGTTTCTGTGTGGGTACAAACTGATGAGATCTTTACTAATTATATACTGAATCGATCTTCTGTATATAAAGATAATTGGAAATAAAAAAAGGAAAAACCTGGTGTTAAATTGGAAATGGCATAGAAAATTAATTAAATTTTTAAAAAAATATATATTATGTAAGATCTCTGTCTTTAATGTACTGTACACTCTTATTTAATGCTATAACTAGTACTCCAACAGTATTTTTTTTCACTTTGTGTTACTATATGGGGGCAAACTGTTGAAATCGTTACCTAATATATACTAAACTGATCTTCTGTATATAAAGAGAATTTAAAATGAATCATGATGTGATTGGAAGGGGAGAGGGAGCGGGAAAGGGGAGGGTTGTGGGTGGGAGGGAAATTTTGGAAGGGGGAAGCCATTGTAACCCATAAGCTGTACTTTGGAAATTTATATTCATTAAATAAAAGTTTAATTTAAAAAAATGAATTATAGGGTCAAGTGAAGGCATTTTCTCCAAACAGAAGCACAGCTCCTCAAGGAGTTAAACTTTCATTAAAGTTCAACCCAGGAGCCCAGTGTTGCCTCCTTATGAAACAATGTCTGAGTAGAGAGTCATGCTTACCAAATCCTGACAACAGTAAATGCCTATAAATATACAGTTTTTGTAAAAGATTTCTACATAATTTAGCTTTAATGCAGAAGTAAGACCTCTCTTTGGAAGTCAAACTCCAGCGGTCTCACTCTGGCTATACTGCTATAATTTATTGTGTTGCTTTTTGACTGGGAATGGAAGAGCTTCCTGGTTCTTTGGCAACAAGGTGATCGCTTTGCCCACCTATGCCAACCTGGAGAATTTGGTGATCCTGGTAACATACCTGATATTGTCACAAGGACATTCAATCCCTCTAGCACATCCATCTGCTGAAATCGTCTCCGGTTGATCAGATTGTAGACTTTGCCTTGCCCACTTCGGTCCAAGAGCATCAGGCCATTTTCAGTCCCCACCAGAAGGTTTACACCTGCAAATTTTAAGAAGTAACCCAAGAGTGACTTTTAAGGGCTTTAAGCCTTCTGCCTCTGTGGTCCCAATAAAGCATAAGAAACTGTATTTTGTAAATATAAATCAATGAGTGAGCAGGTGCTACCGTAGGCAGTGTAGAAGTAGAAGCTCTTGCACAGTACTTACATCACTGTCCCTTTGGTAATGAAATTACATGTTTTTTTTTTTTAATGAAGCAGTAGCAGCCTTCATTGCCTCCAGCTGTTTACTACCCTGTATAGAGACTCCTTGTCAAAAGGAGCCTAAGGCACTGCCATGCCCGTGTTCTTTTTCTGGAACAATCACCTCTTTCTTGGCTCTCCTTAAGACTCCCCTTTCAACCAGTGTCACTCTGATGGTAAGATCCACTGGCTCTTCAGGCTTGAGAATCAGTTCATTAATGAGTAGTAAAATAAAATAAAGCACCAACGTACCCCACAGAGCTGCACAGAGTATTTCTGAGTTGAATCGTTTCTTGTATTTTCTGATTTCTGGTGTGTCACTATGAGGCCGGATGTTGGTTGGGTTCACATTTACCACTGAGATCTTTCTTGCTTCATTGAGTTTGGCCTGTTCTTGCCTAAGAAGTTCACTGGTAAACAGAGCTTTGAGAAAAAGAATCAGAGAAATCAGTGGTATCTTAAAAGATAACAATGGAGAAACGGAGCAGGGGCTTCAAAACACTATATCTCTGTTTAGTGCATGTTATAATAAAGGCACATACACTCTGAGACTACATTTACTTTTCACTTATTTTTAGTAGCATGAAGTGTATAAGTCATTCATAGAAGCAGTATTTTATCCACTAGCAAGACAGGCTTATAGACATAAGCATTACTTGGCATGTTTAGAGAACTGATAATAATCTCAAAAAAGTAAATCCACCTTCCCTACCTCTTGTAATATATGCAAGAAATGCTGCTTTTTGAAATTCAACATCACTTAAAAAACTGGCCTGAGATAACTTTGATGATTAGTTAGTTGCAGAAGTCTAGAAAGCAAGCCCATCTTCTAAAATCAGCCAAATTTTTCGCGGTGGGAAGCACACACCTCAAACTCAGCACAACTCAACACGCACTTATTAGGTGTCTACTGCGTGCATAGAATTATACCCAGAAACTGTTTTTGGGAAATAGGTGGTAAGTTCACAGGTCTCTGAGGAACAACTTTTCCTAGGGTTCCTGGATACCTCTGGCTTCCTACCAGCAGCAAAAAAAAAAAAAAAAAAAAAAAAAAGGAAACAAAAATTTTGTTTTAGGAATTCTATAAAAATAACCACAAAATCTTCCTTTTTAAGACCAGGACCAAGCAGTAAATGGCTTAATTATTGAACTGATGACTAATTTCTATATCAAGCTTTGTCAGAAAGAAATCAAGCTGTTTATAAAACATTGGGGCCTTCTGCCTACCTGCAGCTGATGATTCCTCATCCTCTTCGTCTTCATCAGTGGGAGAGGTCTGGTATACTCGGGGGTCCACGAAGGGGGTGAAGGAGGCTTTGGTACTGCTCCCCATGCCATACTAGTTAATAAACAGGAAGACCAAACAGAACAGATAAATGAATACTGCAGGAACAGACAATGTAACAATATTTGCTGGGCTTTCAACAGATCACAGGGTCTGTTCCACTGTTCACGCACCAACCCCCCCAATCAGTGTGGGCACCTCTCCAGCTCCTCCTGGTAATGGTTACTCTACAGCTGCTCCTGTGTCTGTTCTTTACAGGAAGGATACCTCATTTCTCCCTTCTCACACTACTGGGAGTTCAGGAATTTGAATATGTTAAGAACCCATCTATTTGTTTTTATTTTTCATAAGTAAATCATTTAAACCTCCTTTTTATTCAAGTAAAACATAGTTTGACAAAATTCATGTAAATATGAACCTCAACTGTTGACCCTGAAATTGCTAAAACCTGAGGTTTCTGTCACTGTCCTGGAAAACAGGAGGTCCCAGTTCTGGCCTGAGCTCTGTGACGAAACAGCTATTTGCTTTAGACAAGTCACTGAACCTCTGTGAGTGTTAGTACGCTCATCTGTAAAAATAGATTTCAGTCCAGATGATATGTGAGAGTTTTTCATGCCTCTGCTTTGATGATTTCTCTATATATCCACATGAGCAGTTCCATGAACATAGTAGAAACCAGCCATCTATGTTTCAAGGGGGCTTGCCAAGACCTTGTTTTTGAAGAGAACCAGGTTTGAGAATCGCTGAAGAACAGAACCGTGGGGGCTATTGCCCAGTACCTACTTCAGTCCCAGAGTCCATCTCCTGGGAATGGGTAGACACACGCCCCAGGCCTTCCGTCGGGGTCCCAGCCGGAGAATGGCTCTGCTGCACCAGGTCTGGGAGATTGATGTGACCTGCGAAGCCATTGCTGTCACTATGGCCGGATCGCTTCTTCTCTCCAGATGTCTGAGGGGGCAGAACACATGGGGGGCATTAGAAAGGCGGGAAAGGGCCACCCAAAGATGTCACCCTTCATACAGCATGGGTGTTAGGGGGCTCCAAATCAGCTCACTGGGGTGTGGGAAGATAACCTATGAAGACAAGAGAAAGTAAGCCATGCTAATATTTAGTATATGGATTGGCCCTGAGGCCTTGTGTTTCTGTTTGAAGGGCATCAGGGGTCACATATGGTGTGGGGAAGTCCCCTCTGGGGAGACAGGGACACAACAAAGTGCGAAGGCTTAGTAGAACTCACAGTTACGAGTTCCTCTTCCCCTGAATGGGTGTGTGGGGTGATATTAATTAACTGGATTTACAGATCCTAATACCAGAAGATGAAACAAAACTATACCTAAACTAACACATTGCTGAGCAGCAGCAGCAGTGGCATGGGGAAATACTAATAATCCATGCACAAGAGTCTTCCTAGAAAATACAGAGGCAACATTATTCAATTTACAGGCTCTTCACAAGGTCAAAACAGTGATTAATCAGATTGAACATGAGTTCCAAAAAACACTACGTGATCTGGAAGACTATTTGAAGATACTGGCTTGTATCCACTTTCATTAATGTTGAACCTTTTACTAAGGAACGGAGATGATTTGTGATGTAGGCAGTAAAAAATGTCATCATGAACAGCAAAGCATCTGAAATGTTTATAGCCTCCCTTTCTAACATCTTGTAGAGGTATTTGATAATGTATCTAGTATGTTAGCACAGTGGGACTAACATGATTTGTGAATCATGTTACTGTATCATACTGTATCATGGGGCATGCTCTAAAACTTTTACCTACAGTGTTGCATGACCTTCCAGTGTGGAAACTCCTACCCTAGAGAAGTCTCCTCCCTCAGATTAAGTATTGCTTTCTCTCTCTGCCTTTTCTTGTCATCCATTCATTGACCCAGCATTTTTAAAGACCACTAAATAGAAAGCATTCTGCTGAACATGGGCTAGTTGCAAATAGGGCAGGCAGTTGCCCTACCCTCTTTGGGGTTGGCATGGGCAGACCATCTCACTGGCCTGGTGTCTTCTTGCTGGAGCCTGTTCCGGCTTGCAATGATAGCTCTGCAACTGCCCCTGGCTGGCAGAGAGGAGGCATTTTGTTCCTGTCCCCCTTCAGTGAGATGAAGCAGACTAACTAGCTCCTAAGGGTGCCTGTAACTGACATTACCAGGAAGCCTGAGAAATAACTGGGAGGCCTGGCATCCTCTGTGTTTTTGGCTCCATGCTCCCAGACTGCAAACTGTCCTTTTTCTGGATTCACTTTGCCACAGTGCTCACCTGTAGCTGATGCTGGTGCCTATTCTCAGCAGTTGAACATTCCATCTCAGTGACACTGAGGGAGTTCAGGCCTCATTTATCATGCTGTCCCTGATTTTACATAGACGGGCAGTTTTTCCTTCCTCCTAACTCCTGTTCAAATACTATAAAGCTTTTTAACATTTTCCCTCAACTTCCCAGCAGTATAAATCACACATGGTCTCTTTGGAAGTCTTTGTTCTGTCATCAGCAGCATTTTGCTCCCAGCCAAGGAAAACCTGATCTGGACTCATTGGTTATTAAAGAAAGACCTGAAGAGGCCAGTGAGGGGAAGAGAAAAAAATTTAAAAATCTGACCTCCATCATTAACCCCTGCATTTGCCCGCTTTGGAGTCAGCACCCTTCAACTCATTCAACCAGAGCCTTCTTATCAGACACTTTCAGTGTGTCAGGCACCCTGAAACGCACCTGGCCTGCCAGGGTATTCCCAAATGCAGAGCTAAGTGAGCGTCAGCCCTGCCTTCCAGGACCTCATGAGCAGAACCCAACAATATGATCACATCTCTGCTCTTTACGCCCTCCCAATTGCCATGGGGATAGGCACAAAGATGTTTTACACATCACCTTATGTCAGATACCGTGCTAAATACTTTATATATGGCATTCCACTGGATCCTCACAATAACACCAGGAGGTAGCTCTCATTATCCCCATCTGATAAATGCAAAGTGCAGCATAAAAACTTCAATTTGCGACACCCCCCCCCCCCCCTGCTCTGTTGGGACAGGGGAACCTCGCCCAGGAGCGGAATCCCAATAAAAGCTTGTGAATTAATTGATTCATCTGCCTGGGAAGATTTGTTACACGCCGGACACCTTGCAGATGGTGCCGAAACCTGGGAGCGGAGGGTGGGTGCCTCCCCTTTCTGGGTTTGAGGTCCCCTCGCTCCTTGAACCTGTCTGGTGCCCCAGGCTGACTATGGACCATGCTCAACCAACTGTAAGTAACTCATCCCCTGCTCTCCCTCCCTCCTCTGGGTTGGCCCAGTCTCTGTGGATCTCTGGCTAGCTCTCCATCCGGACAGAGACCTCCAAATCGTATGCACGTGGGCTCTGTTCTCCACTGTTTAGCCTCCCAGCGGCTGTGGAGATGTCCCATCACTGGCTTGGCCCCGTAGAGGACTGACATCTCATCGGTCTACTGAAGTCTGGGACAGGGGATGCCTTGCCCAAATTTCAGTAGATCCGGGCTACCAGGGAGACCATGAGATCTGGCCAATCCCGAGGGTGAGACTCAACATGCCCGCTGGCCTGCCTCCTAGAGAACTTGAAATTGGAACTGGCCCAGGACCTATGGTGTAAACGCCTAATCTTCTACTCCACCCAGGCATGGCCTAATTTCCTTGAGATTTTCTGCTGCAGGGAGAGAAAACGGCTAGAGGTCCCATATGTCCAGGCTTTCTGAAACCTCCGCTCCCATCCTACTCCCTTCTCCCCTTCTTTCCTCTCTGCCTGCTCCACAGCCCAGGTCTTGCTGGCCAAGATCGGGCCCCCACCTCCTAAGGGCGCCTCTTCTGTGTTACTGCCAAACTCTCCACCCTCCACCTTTTCAGACCCTCCCGAGTTCCTGGGGACCCCACAGCTAGCCAGGAACCTCCCGCCCCTATATGCACATTCTTCCGCCCCACACCTGTCCTGCCCCTCCCTCTGCCTCTCCCCAAGGCCATTGCTGGAAGCCAGGTAGCCAAGGTGGCCCAACCACCGGTGTCAAGCTCCACCCCCATCCTATTGGGATGCTTCTGCTTCCCTGGCCGCCCTCCGACAAAGTTTTAAAAGGACCTGTTCCTGAACACATGGCCCTCTAGCCTCCTCCTCTGGTCTCCTTTCTCTTCTCTCTCTCTTCTCTCATCTCTCTCTTCTCTCCTCACTAGCTCCTCTCCTCTCTTTTCTCTCTCTTACACTCTCCTTCTCTCTATTTTTTCCCTTCTTCACCCCACCCCTCTGGTCTGCTTGTTTTTAGGTCAAGTGCCTAAGCCCTATGTGGCCAACTGAATATGACATCATGGGCCCAAGGTGTTCTTAGGAAAAAGGCAACTGTAACTGTAACTGTAACTGTAAAAAGACACTGAGTTTGAAGGAATTTCTCTTTGAATCTAGGAAGATCACTACCTTTAAAAATATTGCTTTGTAACTTGCTGAACTTATTTTGCAATTTATTTTAACAGGTTTCCAGGTAATCAGTACTCAATGAAACAGCAATGGGTAATTAGTACTTGATTTAGATGAATGCAATTTTAATTTTAATTAAATTCACAACATCTTAAGTCATTTAGGTGTAACTGCTAATTTAAATTGGATAAAGACAAATGAGATAAATGTGTCTAAATGTAAATTTTTGTATACTCAGCATGTTATATTCTATAAAAAACTATTTGGGTTAGTTTACAAACTGTCTATGAAAATAGTTCAACATTGCTTGGAGTAACTCGGGCTGAAATTTGATGTGTTACCTTAATCTTAATCTGAGATTTTTAACAGGTTATTTCAAAACATAAATCAAGGAGACTGGCAGATGGAAAACATCACAAGTATAGAAATGTGCATTTGGTAAGGAAGGTTAAAAGGAAAGAGTTATTTTGAATAAAGAAAGGACAAGGTTTGTAAGATTGACTTCATCCTGATGACTAGTTTACTCTAGACTGGAATGGAAATGATGGAATGTTTCAAGTAAGTTGAAGAGGGTGTGTGGAAGTCACAGAAGGTTATGAAAGAAATCTTGGATCTTAATGAGAAAGCCACAGAGGCCTAAAGAGTTAAATGTTTTGTAAAATCCTACAGGTGCTTTCAAAAATACTGTGTGAAGTAAGCAAGTGCTTCTTGTTGGTTAATGAGTTTATAATTTTAAACGTGGCAACTTAAAGTCTTTTGTCATCCACAGTTTTATATATCAGATTTGCTGCTCATAAAACTAAAGTTTTGTTGGTTCTGTGTTTAGCTGTCCTCCTATAGGTTCCGATGGACTTTTTCCAGCCACTTCTATTGTATTCAGTACTTTGGGACGGCGCTGTAAATAGATGAAGCCAATAATGTATTATAGGTACCAACTGAAAGTATGGTTAGCTGAGGTTACTAAGAGTGGAAGGTAATTGGGATCAATTGGTAAATTAAAAAACAGTTAAAGAGTTTAAAAAGCTAGTATTGAAACTGCTATATTTGTTATCTAATGATAGAAACTGGTTTCTAAGTTTTCATTTGATATTGCTATTGTCAGTAAGTGATCTGGGACTGGCACCCCCATTTCTCTATTCTAACTTGTTCTCTCATTTCTCTATTCTCTTCGAGGTAGGAAACTAATTCTATTCTGAAGGACTCTCCAAGATGCACAATTTGATTTTTAGATCTTATAAAAAGGGATGGCTAACATTTCCTGTAATAGCATAGCCAAAATAAGAGCTTAAATTATAATTTCACAGCTAGGTTTACTTCGCCATGGGCACAGTAAACAGGCAAGACCTCCCTTTCAGACCAAACAAAGGGCAAGAAAGTTTTAAAGCGAGGAGATAGCTTTCCTCATGGGCATTATCTACCTCAGAAAAACCACTATCAGAACATGCCTGTGATTATAGACTTCTAGTTTAGGCCACTAAAGATTAGAGATTGGACTTGAGTATCCCCTTGACTTGTATCCTCTGGTCTGCTTTAACACAAACCAGGAGGAAAAGAAAGCTAGGCATCAGAAGCAATGGGTGGCAGGCCTATTAATGGCTGATCTGTACAGTGATCTGCCCTCAAGGAGACCCAACAGGCCAGTCCACTGCAGTGGCTTTCAAAGTGGTAAGCCTGGGCTTCAGCAGAAGTCAGCTTGTGAAGAGCCCTGGCAGCTCTGCCAAGAGTTGGATCACTGGAAATGGACCTGCCCTGGAGTCGAAGGATGCCCAGGTCAGAGCCACAGATCTTATTGGCTCTAAGCTGAA
This sequence comes from Lepus europaeus, assembly GCF_033115175.1. Classification (NCBI taxonomy): domain Eukaryota; kingdom Metazoa; phylum Chordata; class Mammalia; order Lagomorpha; family Leporidae; genus Lepus; species Lepus europaeus. The sequence continues at coordinate 109,337,800 of NC_084828.1, read as the reverse complement.
AAGCCCCTCACTCAGCCCAACTTCCAAAGTGACCACCGGAGCTGAGGGGACAGCCAAGTAGGGTCAGCAACATTGCAGGCAGAACTGTGAATTTCCTGTTAGAGATGCCCCCTGCCTTTACCTGGCCAGCTCTCCTCCCAGGCCAGCCAAGTAATGAAAGTCAACAGAGTGCCTTCCCCTAGGAGGTTCACACCTCCCTTAGGATATACCCCATGTGAAGAGATAGATAGGTCTGGGCCTCTGAATTTACAAGGCCTAAAGCCCACCAGATTATTATCAAGCCCCTTCTGTCAGTTTCTATTTGCCTGTCAATCATAAAACTTAGTTGTGGCTTAGATAGCACCTTTCTTGGGTCCTCTAATAATGACTTTGTCCTTTATTCTATACCCTGTCTAGCCCACTTGGGTCTCATTCCTTTGTAATCATAACCTCTACTCTAACATCAATGGCTCTGCTCACAACCTGTGCGTACTGATAGTCCTCTCCACTTAATGTTGTATAATTATTCAGAATTTCTCCACAGACAAACCCCTCTACCTGCAAAAGTTGAGTGGCCTTTCTCCCGGTCTTGGCTGGGATCAGATTTAAACCACATCCAACAAACAATCCTCACAAGGGTCCAGAGACCCCCCTCATTTCCTCTCCTCTCTGAAATCCTTTCATTACCTGGTTAATGCCACTCGTAGGATCATTGGTTGCTATTCTCACCCTGATTTGTATACTACAATGTCTGTTTAAGTGTTTACAGCAGGTGATAATGGAATGAACCGAGGCCTTCAGCAACCAGGCAGTCAACCAGATGTTTCTCCATCCATACATGCCTGTCCCTGCGGAGCCCCAAGATACCCCCAGTGGGCCCCTGTAGACGACATCCCCAGTCAGCAGGAAGTAGCCAGAGAGACTCATCGGCGCCCCCTTTCCTATCATCAAAAGGTCGGGATGGTAGCTTTGGGATCCGCAAGGAGGGAAGGCCTACACTTCCGGGAATGGAGCGTCCCTACCCACACTTCTGGGGAAGAAAAGTCCTTGTCAAGGTCCCCACGGGTGCCCAAGGGTCAACCAATGAGGATCAGACCTGCCTCAACCTTTAACCCCCACGCCCTGTATCTATAAAAGGAGCCCTCCCAACCTCTGGCGCGTGACTTCCCCGGCCCCCGCTCTGTTGGGATGGGGGAAAACCTCAACCTCGCCCGGGAGCTGAATCCCAATAAAAGCTTGTGAATTTAAAACAAAAAACAAAAACAAACAAACAAAAAACACTTCAATTAGCTGTCTCAGAATGACATGGTTTCTAACTGGTGAACTCAGGGTTTGAACCCAAGATTTCTGGCAGCAGAGCTCATATGGTCTGGCTGCACTGTGGTACTAGTGGATTTGGCTAAAAATGGATGCCTGAGCCAAGTGGAACCAGCTTCCACTGGAGTTTAAAATCAGAACTGAGATACACTGGTCAGTTTCTGCTGGCAACTGGACTGCAATGGAGGGAGGGGAACCAGAGATTAAGGAAGGGGGGCAAGGAAGAGAAAGCCGCTCTATGGAGAGAGAACAGAGGGGAAACATGGAAGCAGGCAGGGATAAGATAAGGAGAGACAGGCAGCGTAACTCAGGACATGCACACCAGAAGTTGCCCGACTTCCCATACTTTCATTTCTGAGTTTCTGGTTCCCGTTCAACACAGGGGCCCAGCTTGATGTTTCCTTTGGGTTCTTTCCATGAAATACTTCTGGACCTCTGCTCCCCTGTTTCTTATGGTTACCCTCCTGCCCACTTCTTGCTGTTTTTTGCTTCAGCTGTGTTAAGTGGGCTCTTTTTCTTATTACTTGTAACCAAAAGAACACTGATGATGACAAGCTAGTGTTGTGGCTTAGTGGGATGGACATACACTGGTGAGATTCCAGCTGACACCAGCAAGGTGGTATGAACAGATGTTCATGGAGTCCCAGTAAAGGCTTTGATAAGAATAGACTGACCCAAACCTACAGGGATTTGCTGGCTGAAAAATAGGCAGCAGTGGGGAAGGGAGAATAGTTTATCTAGCAGATGGGCCCCCTGGACAACATGCCAGATCATAGTCAGTGTGGCATGTTCTAGAACTAGAGTAAGGCATGGTTCTGTGGGTCTGAAGGATAGAGAAAAGTAGAACAAGAGGGCAGGTATATGTACCATAGGGGTAATTTGTACATCTGACCAGATCATGGGTAGTAGAGCCAGTGTGGTCTTATAGAACCATGAAATCTACTCCCATAGGAATGATGAATTGAATGAGTCGTTAATGCACATCTTAGGGCACTGAACTAATGGCACCCTCCAATAAGCTAAATCTTGTTATAATGAGTTTTTCTTATTTTGTCAGGGATATACCTTAACCAGTGTTAATCTTTTTAATACATGTAGTTTTAATGAATTTCTACTCAAGGTTTGTGTGATGGTTAATTTTATGTCAGTTTGACTAGGAAATGGAATGCCCAGATTAAGCATAATTTCTGGATGGGATTAGCATTTGAATTGGTGCATTCAGTAGTATGCCCCTCCAAAGTGGCATCAACCAGTCTTTTAGGGGCCTGAATGGAAAAATTCAGGAGGCTGAATTCGCCCCCTTTTTCCTGTCTCCCTTCTTGAGTTGGAACATCTCATCTCTGCACAGACTCTCAGCTGGGACTTATATGATCAGCATTCCTGTAGATAGGAGATCACTGGACTTCTCAGCCTTCCTGATCCAAGGGGCCAATTCCTCACAAACATCTTTCTATATGTAAATATTCCATTTTTCTGGCCAACTCTGATGAGTATAGTTTGTTGTTTTCAAAACTCACATTTGGGAAAGGCATAATTTGGAAACAGAGGACAAAGCCTTTGGAATCCTCAACATATCAAATTCATGTATGACACGGAGGAATGCTATTTTCAAAGTGCTTGATTATGTTCATAGAATAGGGAGAGGTTTAAACAATATGGAGTCATTCAGTTGGCAACAGAACTGAAAATGCACCTCCAAATGTCTGCTTGGAGGTACAGAGTCTGTCATAAAGACCTGAGAAAATTTTATATCACATTAGAAACTGGACTCTCTTTTCTTCAGAGTCAAAGAGTAACTCATTCCAGAACATTTTCCCTCATGTTTTCCCAAGTGAAAAGCTATAGTGATAGAAGCCCTCTACACTTTCATTGAAATTATCTATTCACCACTGTGAGAGATTTACACACCAGAAATACACAGTGTCAACTTCAGTAGCCAAGTCCATTTTTCATTCCAGGCATATGTGGAAGGAGTCTTTAAAGCCTACTTGAAAGATTCAACAGGCCATAAAATGAAATCCTAAGTTGCTTTGTGAACTAGTTTTCTGGTTATAGTCCCATTGCCAATTATTACTTCAAAGACTTTTATTCATCTGAAAACTGTACTTCCTCTCCTCCTTACAAAAGTGAGATACCCTCTGCCTTTATGGAGAGAAAACCTACCATTAGTGTTTCCCAACTCCCTCCTGGTTGAAGAGGCAGAATTACAGAGGACACATGTGTCAGAGGGAAGAGCAGGCAGTGATTAGAAGTCAAAGGAGAATTTCAGCCCTATTGAGTGAAGTAAAATAAGATCCTTAACATTTATTGAATGCTTATAGTTATTAACTTGTGTAATATTATTATTTATGAAATTTTGTGCATAATAAAGCAGATGAAAGGAGAGGGCAAGTAAAATTTGTCCATTGTTATCAGCTATTATTTTCCTCCCAAGTAAAGACTTGTTCTCAAACTTACATAATTAGGATAAAGTAAAAAAGAAGATGGGTTCCCATTTGTCAGGGACCTAAGCAGTTGGCAGACATTGTGGGGAGTGGCTGCCTGCTGGCAGGACAGATGAAGGGAATGTGTGCCTCCCAACAAATGAAAAGATGCTCCTAGAGTTAAAACCAACCAACCCACCCAGAGTGCTAAGGTGCCATGTAAAGCAGATCTGGATATTTCTTTGCTACTTTACCAAAACAGCAAAAGGGTCTTTTTATTGTTAATTTATCTAGATGAGATTGCCATTTCTTGGAACTACTAAACGTTTTCTACACGGAATCCACAAAGATAAAACCATGATGCAGGGGGAGACATAACAAACTACTGATGCTATTCAGAGACCATTCATTTCTGTTTTCCTGTTGTAGGAACATCTGGGTTTGCCAATTTTATATCCTCAGGCTCAAATTCTACATTCCAATTTGTATAGTTCCCACTGAAGAATTTGGATTAATGTAATTAAGTCATTCTGCAGAACCATAGAAGAAAGAAGGTGGCAGACAATTAAAATCACCCAACCATTTAGAAGCACAGGTTTCTCCTGCATTCACCATGCTTAAAATCTACAGCATGAGCATTTTGTGAAAGCGCTGATATAAAAATCACTTCAGAAACATACTTCCTGTACAGTTTTTACACCAACTCACCTCTCTGATCATCAAGGTCCCCTCTCTTGAAATGCTGCTGCTGAAGGTGTCCGCATGAGAGGTCTCCAACCCGTGCGTCCCAGCCATTCCCACATTGTACTGCTCGTTGCTCCCTGGAGTGCCTGTTGGTCTGAGATGTGAGGGAACAATATTCATGGCCATTGCATGATTAGGGAACACCATGTTAGTGGTAGAATATACTTAAAATTTATCTTAAATATTTTTTAAGTATGCTTCTGTGACTTTAAGTATACTTCCTATGAATTAAAAAATTTGTTTGAGAGGCAGAGAAAGGGGGAAGAGCCACAGCTCCCACCTGGTGGCTCACTCCTCAAATGTTCATGATGGCTGGGGTCAGGCAGATCTGAAGCCAGGAGCCAAGAACTCAATCCAGGTCACCCACATGGTGGCAGACCCTGGAAGACCATGTCAATGACTCAAATAATTGGATGGCTTTTAAAAAGAAAGGTTTTAAGGATTACTTCTTATGTGTGTTCATTATAACTTTGACCTTATCATTCATTTATGAGTATTTTGTTTCTTATATATTTGAAAAAAATGTCTCTGGCATCTTGGATACTACCAATCGAAGGATTTGATTCAAAACAAGAATTAAGAAATATGCAATATTTATGATATTTCAGGGTCAGAAGAGATTTTTCAAAGAAGAAGTTCAAAGATTTTCATCCTAAACAGAAAGGCAGGAAGATGAGAGGGTGAATCTACACAAGGAAATGTACAACAACACATTAACTTTGAAACTGCTAAAATAGCACAGTATACTGCATACATCTAAGTATGGGATGGAACTGATGTGTTGGGGAAGAAACTCAAAGGAGTATTTTCATTTTTAATATTTCAACATTTAATTTATAATTTTTTCCTATACCCATCATACTATAAAAACTCTGGTGATTTTAGTCTGCCTTCTCTCCCTGGAAGGTTCTTTTCCATTCTCTACATCCCCGAGTTAGCTCATCCTTTAAGCTGCAGTTAGGGACTCTAAACCCATCGCAGTCCCCTGTAATAGTCAGGCACTGTTCACAGTGGCATCTTCAGTGCCAAGCACTGCTCATGGCATGCAGGGAGCACCTACTAAACGTTTATGAGATCATTCAGGGTGTGCTCAGTCAAAGCTGTTGTTCAAGGTTGCTAGTAGAGACTGCAACCAAACTTATTGTCAAAACCTCTCTCTCCTGTGAATTGATGAGTGACCAGCTACAAGGATAATTACTAGCATGTTAACAATGTCCTTTACAACTCATGTAAAGTTTTGCTGTTTTAATATTTAAGCAATAATTTTGGCACTGAGTTCCCTAGGATATACTAAAATAATTTAGGTGATTATTAAAGGATAACAAAAAGTATGTTGAGATATGTCACAGAACTTTGTGGGACATTAGAGTAGGCAAATTTGCGAAGACCACTGAAAGCAGAAAATACTTCAGGGTCCATGTAAAACCCACACCAATCTCCAGAAGCTACAACATGACCTATTCCTACCAGGCTCAATTCTCTTTCAATGTTTTAAAGCAAGAAAACCTTAATCGTATCTATGATTGTTTAAAAGAGTTGCTCAAAATGGCAGAAGTAGCAAAGGTCCTTTCTTAAATCACTGTCTTCATATATGTGATAGGGAAATGCTTTCCAAATACAGTAATATTGTACCATTGCCTAGTGGAAATTTGCTAGGAGTAGAATTTAAGTGTTCTCAGTGTACCCCAAAAATCATCACTAAGTGCAAAACTGAAAATTAGTTTTAAAAAGAAAGTTCATGTTATATGTGCGTATAAAGACATACTGTACATCTTAAACAATATACAAATTCAATAAAAAATTTAAAAACCTAGAAAGGAAAAATCAGTGAAGATTTCTTTCCTGGAAAATCTCAGGAAAGAAAAGTGAACAGTGACAAGAGAATCTGACTGTATTAGAGATGGATGCACAACTCCAGTAAGAGAATGGGAGAAAAGGCATTGGCCTAAGTAACCTTAGAGATGTAACCTTAGTTGACAACATTGAGAAATTGCTTCCCACGACAGCATGAGTTAATTAGTCCAACATTTCTATACATATATATACTGGAAGTGAGCAATCTAAGTCAATGGTAGTGAATAGTGGGTTTCTCACTACAGGAGCCACAATCTACATATGAGTAATGGGAATGGTTTAGAATGAGCCATGTGGTAATGGATTAGTGTTAGAGATGTCAGTACTGAATTCATGTTCAGCTTAACATAGATACAGGTGGCTACATAAATGTTTGTTGATATGTACACATACATGGGTTAATATGTACACATATTTCCTTACTGTCATTCCGAAGGGACTGGAGGAAATGACATTGCACCAGCAATGAGCACAACGAGGCCCCAGACATTGGTTTCTACTATCCCTCTCCAAATAAAAGGAATCTGGGTTCCTTGAAGAAGTCATTGATTTCAAGATTGGTACAAAAAAATATGTAAGGTGAGCCTGGAATATCTTGTAGCGCCAGAAAGCCAGTAAGTGTAGGGGTGGCGCTGGGGTGTAGTAGGCTAAGCCTCCACCTGTGGTACTGGCATCTCATATTGGCACCGGTTCAAGGCCCAGCTGCTGCTCTTCCAATCCAGCTCTCTGCTAATGTGCTTGAGAAAGCAGTGGAAGATGGTCCAAGTGCTTGGGCCCCTGGTACTCACACAGGAAACTCAGAAACTCAGAAGCTCCTGGCTCCTGGCTTCAGATCAGCTCAGCTCTGGTCATTATGGCCATTTGGGGAGTGAACCAGTGGGTGGAAGATCCCTCTCTCTCTCTCTCCTCTGTAACTCTGCCTCTCAAATAAATAAACCTTTAAAAGAAAAAGGCAAGGAAGTGTCCCAATGCACACACATGTATGTGTGCATGTACATGACAGGATGTCAAAGGAGGGCAGGAAAGAACTGAAAGTGCTCTTCATGGTCAAAACTGGAACAATCTGTGCAACAAAACAAACATGTACAAGGGTACCTCAAGATGTTTGTGGAAAAATTACAAGATAAGTTTAAGATTTTGAAAGCCATGCATAGCTTTTTGTAACATGCTTCTTCCATGAACTATTTTGAGGAGCCCTCACATTCATAGATCGGAAAAAGTTTTGCAGTCAAATAATCTTATCTTTCAACTCAATTTCCTTGAGCTTTTAGAAGTTCCCTCATATTGGATCATAGCACAAAGTACAAAATAAGTATCCATAATAAGTGTATACTGATATAAAGATTGAATAAATTAACAAATGAAAAAGAGCTAAATCTCCTATGAAGAAAAATCCCAAATAAATTATGTAGATATCCCAATCTTAAAGGAGGAGAACATACTTCCCTACTCCCTAAGTATGGGCTGTGTGTAGTGGCTTTCTTCTAAGGAGTATAGCATGGGAGGGAGGAGAAGTTGAGAAAAGTCATTTAACAGTTGAAAACTTCAACACTGCCTTGGCCAGTCAATCAAGGTGAATGCTAAATAGTCATTACTCATGTTAACAGGATGTGCTGTTGACATGATATGATCAAAATGTCATGTTTTCTCTGGGGCCTCCATAACCCTAGTGTAATCATGAGAACATCAGAAAAATTCCAATACAGGGGCATCTATCAACATGTCTGCTCAGGACTCTCCAAAACTGCCAAGTTCATCCAAAAGACAGGTCTTCAAAATTATTACAGCCAGGAGTCTAAGGAGCTATGAAAATTAAATATAATACAATACAGTATCTGGGATGAGATCATTGAAGAGAGAAAATAATATTACAATAAAAACTATGGCAGTTAATATTTTAATATTTGTTCAATCCTTAAGACATATATACCCTATGACTGGAAGATGCTAATCATTAGTGGAAAACAACAATAGCATTTTTCAGTTAAAGCAATCCTTTGTGCTAAAACTTACTTTTCCAATACAGAAACTGGATAGGAAAAATTAGTTGTCCAAAATCTTATAAAGATTATAAAAAGCAAATCAAAACAAAAACCTCTACTGAATAGAAGGAACACTGTTGTAAATTTACTGTAATTAAGCTGTAGGTTTAGAACAATAATTTCCTCTAATTGGATTTGTCATTGTGTTCCTGGAGGTATTGATTTAATTCAATTGACTATACATTTATCAACACCTGCTACCTGAAGGCCCTTGGTTTGGCTCTGGATTGTGGATATAAAAACTGAGTAAAAGACAGTTCCAAAAACTAAGGAAGTGAGGATTCATAAGAACATTAAAGCATAACAGATGTACTGAAATACAGTGCAAATTGAGGGCGTAAAAGAGACAGGGATAGATCATTCCAAGGAAAGGCGTAATACTAGACAGAGGTAAGGCCTCCGTAGGTCGATGAGGAGGTCTGGCCAGAGCATTTATTAGAGGAAATCATGGACTCCAGGGGTGCAAAAGGTCGTAGGAAACTAGGGATGGAGCCTGGCCAGAGTCACCCTTCCTCAGCATTAATCCGGCAGAGCCTGGACGACAGAGGGGAGAGCCAAGAGTACCCAAGGCAAGGACAGTGAGCACTCTGGTAGCTGGGGGGGGGGGGGGGGGGGGGGAGTCACAACCATGGCTCAAAGTAAGAATGAAAATGAGGGAACTCAAAGCTATGTGGCTTTTTGTTGTCCAGATGGCCGTTTGTGAGACTGTGTAGTGGTAGCCACCCCAACAGTCAAGACCACACCTTACATGGCCTGTTCTAAGGCGTGTGCTGGTACTTGAGGAAAGTTACTAATACAAAAGGATGCCTCTTTGGTTTGCTTGAGATGCTGCAAACCAGCTTACCTGTCTTTCCTTGCCTTCTCTCTATTCTATGAAGCTATTATTTCCCCCTAATTAGAAAAGTAGTACATGTCCATCACATAACTGAGGATATGAACAAAATTAAAATTCCTTATAGCTGTATAGTTCAGAGGTTACCACCTTTGTAGTTTTTGTTGGTTTCCCGCCACTTAGAATTTTTCTGTGAATGAAGGCATTGGCAATTGGTGCAGTTGGTGTTTGGAACACAAACTTAGTTATGTGCACTCTTTTAGCTTATACTTTAAACAGTAAGTGTGAAATTGTGTAAAGAAAAAAAGCAACTGCTTTGAAAATCAGAATCCACAGCTGCTTTTCTGAGTGACTGGGACTCCATTCTGAGAAGCTCTTTTGTTTACATTTCATGATATTGAAATGTGTTACAATTTATTTTCATTTTCTGCTCTGTAAATATATAGCACAATATATAAAGGTTCACACTGCCAACAGAAAATAAAGGTAATAAAAATGTATATGAGAAACACTAATGCCAAAATACTCTGTATCTAAGGAGCAACTGTTTTATAATGAATTTTTAATAGTGTGAAATTTGTTTGGTGTGCAACTGTCATGTTGGAAAACAGATTATATACATTTTATATGCATATAAAAATACATGCATTGTATTTACCAGATTGGAATAAGTACATATGCTTCCTTCCACTTTCTGAGTATATCTCATATAATTAAATGTTATTCTTATATAAATTCTATTAAATGTTCTTTAATGGGTGATCTTGTCTATCTAAAATGTATCCTTTCTTCAAGAACTGTGACAAGTTTCCAGGATAAGCATTCCATGATCACCTTGTTTCTGACCTGGATTACAGTAATAGATCCTGTGAATCTCTTTAGCAGTCTCTGGCTGCCCCCTTTCCAAAGCGTCTTGCTGAAATAAGTCTCTCAAACATAACCCCGATCATGTCACTCCCCACCTCAGGACACTTCAGCGGCTCCCAGTGGCTGCACCACGAAGCACTCACTTCTTTCTCGGGTTTCACAAGTCCAGGTCCCCTCTGCTCCTCATGCACCCTACATTCCCACCAGACACCTTGTGTGTCATTATTTCAACTCTTCTCTTGCCTGAGATGCTAACATCGCCCTTCGTTCTCATCTGCCTTACTCCAGTCACTTGCACGCATGCCTTTCCCTTGTATTAGACTAACTCTTCAAAAAGTTAGGACTTGCAGTCCCAGCTCAGGGCAGTTAAATGTGAATCACAGTCCCTGAAACCCACCCCAATCCCGGCACCATGCGAAAGTAGAGAGTAGAGAGATGTAGAAGACACAGTCTCTACCCTCGGGGATCTCACAACTCAGAGAAGGAGACAAATGCACAATGATAATAATAAAAATCCCGATTCAAGGCACTACATGAATATACAGGAATAAACACAACATACAGTGACAGGACAGGAGAGGGAACAGACTCTACCTGTATGGGCTGGGCTGTGAACAGGTGAATTTTAAGGGGACAGGAGAGTGCCACACAGTAGGGAGAAGCCCAGCATGGTCTATTCTGGAAATCTCGGAGAAGTAGATATTTCTGCAGTGGGGAAGAGGCCCAGAGATGCCTGCCTTTGGAGGTAGAGGGATGAACACCATTGCAGAAATACAATAGAGCTTAAAACTAAACGCCATGTTCCCTCCAAACTGCCAATGGTTATTCTTCCAGATGCTGGTTTTAGGCTGCAGTTTTCCAGGTGTAATGTTGTTTTCCTCCAACTAGAATATAAACTTTGGGAAGGCAGAATACAAGCACGTATGTACTTCCCAAATTTCTCAAAGCATTTGGCTGGGTGTCTAACACATTGTGAGTGTTCTAGCAATCTTTTAATTTCACAATTGACTTTCTCCTGGTAGCTGCGTGCTCAGTGCCCAGAGGGAATTCAGAACATCTGTGAGAAGAATGAGGTAATGCTGAGTCAAGACAATACTGAAAGGGCCAGTGCCTTTATGCAGAAATGTTCTGGTTAGTGATTTTGCCTCTAGGACATTTTTATGTGCTGTTAAAAGAGCAATTTAAAACAGTTTGTTTCAAAATGTCATATTTTAGCACATTTCTGAGTGTCAATAGCTGGGAAATCAAGAGTAAACTAACAACTACAGATTTCTGCTATGATAATTAGATTTGCCTCTAAGAACTGCCTCAATGTAAGGATCATTAATCAATGGATGACACTCCCTGCAGACTGGCCTGTCCTGCTTCTCCAACCTCTGCTGAACAGTTTTTGCAGTCTGAAGTGGCATTTTACCTATACACAGGGTTGTGGTCTTGGGATCAGCACTAGCAGCCGAGCCAAAGACAGGGCAGTGCACCTGTGCCTATTCTGGGGTAGAAAGCAGAAAGGATAGGGATAGGTTCTTCCGTAGGATCTACTCCAGTGAGAGAAAAAAGAAAAGAAAAAAGTCAAGTCTATTCACTACTAAGGGAATACAGGTTGGTATAAATATAGATGCAAATACACAGACATTGACAGAAATTATGAGAACAAGACACAAGCTACAGGGGAAGAAAAGATCAAACTAGAGAGACAACAAAGGGGACGAAGCAGGAAATTGCAACAGCGAGTGTTAAGTCAGACCCTTGAGAGTTTCACTGCCTCACTATCTGACACCTGACTCTTGGGCTGGCATGCTAGCCCACGCTGCCAAGTGCACTGTGCTCAGTGTTTTGGTGATAGTGGCGATGATGCAAGATGAGTAGTTCAGGGTCATTCTTAGATGTCATTGTGATTACTCATGCCTGACTGTTGGCACTGTGCACCCTACAGCTGTAAAGAGCCAAGACAGAGCCACCAGAGGGACAGTCAGTCCAATGGCAAGAGGCAGGTAAACAGTGCATGGTCTATAATGCTGTGTCTGTGAGAAAAATCATCATAGAAGTATTCTGCTCTAACAGAAACCCAAATCCCCAAAGTCAATTTATCCCATCAGAGACCCACATGGGTGCTTATATTACACTCATTATTTGCCCCTTTTGAAAAAGAGACCTCTAAGCCCACCCTTGTCTATGTTGAAAACAGTCCTCTTACATCAGTCTGGGTATGTCACTGACAGCCACTGTCCCATCATGGGTCTCGCTCTCTCCATCTTCCTCCTCCTCTTCACTGCTCTCCGACTCCTCACTGGAGGAGGAGTAATCGGTCACCTTCTTCAGTGGGCGGTTTGTTTCTTCAATCCGGAGTTCTCTTAGTTCTTTGGCTAATGCCGTCAGATCCTACAAAAGAAACGCCTGCTCAGCATAGGAGTTGTAGTTGCAACCAAAGCTACATCTCTCAGCAAGTCAGTGCTCCAGCTTAAGCAACAAGAAAAAAGAAGCTCTCTATACAACTGTGACAAACATAGTTACTGCATGGAACGAAGGGAACAATGTTTGTAGCGTGTAGAAGCTAGAAAAGAAAGATGAAATCCATTAAAATTCCGTTCAAAACCCATGGCGAGACTAAGACTGTTGAGTTCTGAATATATATGTGTATGTATGTGTAGGCCTGTTGTGTGCATACACATATATGAAACAGTGGGATCTCATTTTACTTTGGGAAGGTGAAGCTGGTCAGCCTCAGAGTTCATGGGAAAATGCATGGGATTAGGAACTGTTCCCCAGGATTCTGGGGCGCCCGCCCATACCATGGCAATGGCCTCTCCCTTCTTATGATCACTACTGTACCAAAATCTAGGATCAGTTACAGAATAGAGTAATCCCCACGGTTCCAGCTACTACAATGACTCATTGGGTGTGTCATCATTCCCTGGAGAGCAGAGGCACTGAATCAAATGATGGCCCACCCAAAGCCTAGTGCCACTGACAATTACAGCCATAGAGTTGAGTTCATCAAGAGGAACAACAGAGCAAAACAAAATACAAAAAAGAAAAATCAAAGAGTTCTCTTCCAGAATGATAGGAGCTTCATTTTCTTTTGTTTTCAACTCCGGTTCCCAATCAGAAACCCTGGTGCAGAACACTGCAACAAATGTGCAGACCCCCAAAGGAAGAGACAACTTTCCAGTGTCCATGGGGATGATGAAACCTGTAGCCTTATGGATGTGATGAGGCGGCATCTGGTCACCAGGCAGAGTGCAGGCACTGTGCAGAGTCTGACTGCCTCTGATCGCACATGCTTTCAGAGCAATGCAGGGAGAGAGAAGCAGTTCTACGAGAGCACGGCCGCTCTACTTCACATGGGTTAAACTGCCCATGGCACACAGCATGCAAGTGAGGAAAAGGCAATTGGACGTCGGTCTTACCATTTCTCCCTATTTAGGGACCCATGTGGGAATCAGAGCATTCGGTGAGAGACAGGGGATTAGGGAGAAAGAAACTCATTGAAAAATACTAAATCCCAGTTGTCTTAAGGCCATATTCTCTCTTTACTTCAATCCAGAAATGTATTTGTTCAATTTACCTGATGCGGGATCAGCACAATCTAGGCGATCTAGATGAAGTTATATATCTATCTGAATTGGTGAGAAGCAAAACTGATACATGTGTGTAGTGAAATCATAACTGTGATTTTAGTCTACCGTGTTTCTCCACTGCCACCTAGATGCCAGACATTACTATTTTGGTTAAAATTAAGCGAGTTAACACTTCCCGTATTTTATCTGACATTTAGGAAGTTCAAGGTGTTACGTGAAGGGCTCATTTCTTTCTAATTTCATAGAAATCAAAGGGAAAGCAATAGTGACTTTGAAATTTGCCCTGAACTACTTGCACTGAAGCCCTTGGAAAAGGTAATTGTTTGAAAACTCAAACTGTGCACTCTCTACACAAACATACTTTCCAGGACTTTTACACACTGGCACACTTGCTCACACAGATGCCCTCAGTTTCAACAGGTGTTGTCGCCTCACCTGTGCAAGAGAAAATAGAATTGCACTGAAAAGGCTCTATGGTGTTTAAATATAGTGTATACTAGTAAAGAAAGGGAAAACTACCGCATAGTTAGAACACTATGGATTTTTTTTTTTTTTTTGCAATAGTTCAAAATTTGAAAAGCTACTGTCTGGATTTCAGCTTTTGACTTATTTCCTCTTAACAATTGCCAATGCTTATCTTTATCAAATGGAGAAGAAAGTGAAGTGTATGCTGTACTTGAATACTCTCAGAAAATATCACCTAGATATTTGTTAAGGTTATGAAAGGAAAAGGATATTATAATCTTTCAAACCAATAAAATAACAACAAATTATTTTATGACTTCTGTATATTAAGGCCAGGTTAAGTTAAATCAAAGAAAAAAATTAGCATTTAAAATGTTATGTGTCATTAAAAGTTGCATTTTATCATAAATTTAAAGAGAGAATATGGTTTAAAATAGTTTATTTCTATTGTTAATAATTATGTGAGTAAAATATAACATTATTAGCTATGATTTATTTAATTATACATTTTCCTCAGGACTTGGTTTTCCTTATTTTTGACATTTCAAAACTAGAGATTTTTAAAAATCAATTATTTGGAAATATTTAGGTAGCCCCATAGCCCACTGATTTTAAAACAAGTTTCACTTCTGAAAATGACCTACATTTTTCTAAACACTGTATTTAGAAACACTTTAACGTTCTGACCTGCTTTATGATTTTGCTTTCAATTTTTTTGTTTCTGGTGCTATTAAAAAGCTAACTTTCCTGACACATTAGAAATAACTGCAGGTTTCTTTTTAATTGGTAACAGCTTGTAGGGTGAGGTGATGTGAAAATACCAAGGTAACAACAATTAGGAACTCTAAAGTAACACTACCAGTCAGAAAAGCTAATCTTCCATTGCCAACAGCCTGCATGTTTAGTGAAAGTTTTGTTTTGTATTCACTGCCTATGCAAAAACTTATAAAAGCAAAGTTATAAGTAGACATGCTCTAAAACTGACACCATTGGGTTCAGATCCATTTTCATACATTTTATTCTCTGACAATACCAATTTTCTCCATATAATGAGCCTTTGTGCTAATTTATTGCTTGGCTGTCTCAAGCCTGAAGCTGAAAAGTATTAAGAAAAGGGAATAAAAGTGCTATTTAGCATGAAAATATTTGAGAACACATAACTAAAAAGGAAATATGGCAATATAGTAGGGTTTTTTCGACAGAGTAAAATTAAAGATAGTGAAGAGGCTCTTACCCAAAGGCTTCTGTGATCTAACCCAGGTTAGAGCCAACTTGATATAATTTTTCATTCAGCAAAGCTTATGTAACCTGACAGTTATTATGCACACCTTGTCTGAAAACGTGTTTTTTCCTCTTTTTAGAAACAAGATAGTTTATGCAAATTTCCATTCAACTCTTTGAACTATTATTTTGTTTAAAAGTTTTGAGCTGGCCTTTCCTGTATGTGATAACTTACTTCTTGTTAGGAAGCCTACGCTAAGACACTAGGCAGGTCACTTAGCTTCAGTCTCCTCAAGTGAGGAAAGAAGGGATCAGACTGGTTGAGGCCGCTAGTTCCAGCCAGTCTACAGATTTGCGCCAGAACTTTCCAGAGTCCTATGCACTAACAAAACAACAGTGGTAAAGCCAGTGTTTGGTTATATGCATAATCTTCATGTCACGTATTTGACTGTCTAAAGCAAATATTTATTTTCAAAGGCTGTACTAAATAGTCACAAACTATGCTCTATTGTCTCATATTCCTTAGACCACAATGCCAAATTAATGAGCACTCCTTCAGATTTTTATGAAGAATTGAACCATCAAATTAGTATCAACAGGCAACACATTTTCAAAGACATTTTAGGACTTTCGTTGCAACCTCAGGTATCTAAAGGGAAAAGCAGTCTCTGAGAGGGAAGCCATAGTCACGCTTTTGAAAGGAGAAGGTGGGGGGGGGAGGGATTTAAGCTCAAGGTTTCTCAGCCATGGCACTATTGACATTTGGGGCCAGGCAGTTCTTTATCATGGGGAGCTCTCTTGTGCATTATGCATATTTGGTAGCCACTCTCTATGCACAACATACTAGGGGCGCCCCCTGGCACCACTGAGTGTGACAACCTGAACTGTCTCCAGACTTTTCCCAGTGTCCTCTAGGAGAAGGGGAGTAGAGGCATCATTCCAGGTGGAGGACCACTGGGTTTGGTAGAACCAAGCAACCCTGGACTTGCACTGGATTAGATCAGTGATGCTCAAGGGGTAGGGTTATCAGATTCACATGCAGGGCTTCTTACCACCACACGTGGCTCCAGGGATTACAGTGTGCAGCTCACACTCCCCCAACTGCTCATCATGGCTGATGTCTCTGTGGCCCTCTTCCAACTCTGCCCAGTGTGGTAGAGCACACCACAACACACAAAGCAAGTTTTCAAAGGCCAAAATGTCCTAGGTTAACCAGCAATCTGCAAGCCAATTTCTGGTCGGGTGAAATTCCCATTGGATTGTTCACACACAAAACCATATTTATTAGCAGCCAATGTTCTGGCAGAAAGCTGCTGAACATGGTGATAACCCCGGTCCTTGTCACTACGATGAGGGAAAGGAGTGAGCAAGACCACAGCACACAACAGCCAACAAGGTCCCCTCTCCCCTTCCTGTGCCCGACAACCCCACACTAGACATGCATCATCTCACCCATACAATCTATCATTCTTTAACTACGGCAACTTTCTGGATTACTCTGCATGGTGACAGGATCATAATTCTGAAAAAGTGAGGCTCTTTGGTAAAGACCAGATGCACAGACACACGCTTCTCCCGCTTGCCAGCTCCACGCCTCTGACCCCGTCCTCAACAAACAAGACAATCTCTTGGCTTTCTGCAGCCCTTTACACGTCACAAAATGCTTCTGCACACATGACCTGGAGCGAGCCTGAACACTCTAGTGAGCTGGGTAGGGCAGGGTTTTTATCCCCATTGGACAGTTCAGGAAAGTCTGGCCCAGAGAGGTTAGAAACTTGTCCCAGTCAGTTGTCTACCGGGGGATCTCAATGCAGATTTCTCATCACAACGCCATGCCTTTTCTGTGTAAACTCACCAAACAGTGCTCAGCAGAATGAAAAGCCTTAAAGCCATAACAGTATTCTCAGATTCCATGCATCTTGAGTGCTGTGCAAGGCCTAGCTCTTAAAAAAAATCTACTCTGCAGTATGGTGTTCATGCAGGCCTGACAAACAACAGTAAGGCAATCAGGCTTCTTAATGATCTACCTGCGACTGACAAAGCCATATATTTTTCTAATGAAAAAATGTCTCAACAGATAAGGAGAGAGTCATTTCACTCACCAAGATTCATTAACTAACGTTAATGTTGCTGTTGATGGTGTTGTTAATGTCCCATAAGATTAATTTAACAATACTCAGTCACTTTTTGTTCAAAATCACACCCTAGAAATTTGCAGTGTCCTAGGACTGACGTCTCTTTGTTAATGAAACTGCAGAGAGCTATCCCCTAGCAAGGCTGTCAGGCACAAGTTGCTATGGGAAGATACTGAATAGAGACATGGGCCCATTAACAAGGCCTTGACACTTGTTACTAACCAACTGGACATTGGAAAAGTGACAGCTTGAAAGAAAGGCTTCACATGGGTAGGTCTGAGGGTAGCTTCCATTGGAGGGGCACTCGCCCAGCAGGTCTGCCTGTGACTTCACATCTGTGATCCCATTAGCCACCTTTCTGAATGTCAAAATCAAGAAACTGGTTAACATTTACATCTTATGAAAATACAATCAAGAAGAGAAAATACTAACCTCATCTATAGCTTTCTTATAGCTCTGAGATAAGAAGAACCCAATCCAGAAGAATCCATAGAAGGGGAGAAAGCCAGAAGAAAGGCAAGGCAGCAAGTTAGATACATTGGAATCATTTCCCAAAACAGCTGATAATACAAAAGAGCAAAGAAAACACCAGCCGGGAACTGTGCGAGTTCCCCTGGTTATTACTTTCAGTGTAGTTCTTCACTTTTAGGTGAAAAAACAGAGTAAACCAGACAGACTCCACATTCATTCTGTAGAAAAGATTCTCAGCATATTTTTAAAAAGTTGATAGGAACTCATTCTAAATTATTTTCCAACTTTCAAATTGCAGCCTCTGTGCTTTTATTTCATTCTTTAAGATGTCTTAGTCTATCAGGTCACAGTAGTGAAGCTGTATTTAATTTTAAATTGCACCATGCTTATCAATTTTTATCCAGAAAATAGGCCTAGCGGCATGAAAAGTAATAAAAAAAAAACTGTAATAGTAACAAACATGGAAAATAATATGGGGAAAAAGCACAGTAGAACAGTAAATAAATCATAGAAAGTGTCCAAGTCTCCTTAACTTTTAGTTTCAACATCTTTTTGCCAAAGTTGTTGCATAGAAATTATAGAATGATATGAGTTATTATTCCTCCTGTTTCATTTTCTAAAGACATGCTAACATTAAGCGCAACATGTAAGGGCACAGGATGCACTCCAAGATTGGTTCATTTCTTTGCTGATCAGGTATTGAAGTAGACAGGCATACAGGTTAAAATTGATTAGGTTTGTGAGCTGGAAGACCACGCCTTCACGACACCCCTGTGTGACCTCCTGGTCCTACCTGGCCACACCTGAGTGCCCACCAGCCAATCAGGTTAATTAGCCACTCCCCTTTGAGAGTGGATTAAAATCCTGGGACAGGGTGTGTCCTGCCCTTTTTTTTCCTTCCTCCCTCACCCTGGCCTATTGCCAGCAGGGTGCTGGCTGTAGCCCTGTGCCTCCTGGGCAGGTGGTTTCCTGGCCTACCCGCCCTAGGCTTCTGGGCCTAGCTGCTCTTCCACGTGGCTGGTTCCTGGTACTCAGTATGAACCTAGATCTACCTCTCTCCTAGAGATAAAGCCCTCACTCTCCTATGCATCTTTTGCACTAAATAAAAGCTTAAAATGTACCCTGCTGCCTCGTTCATTAATGCCGGTATTCAGAATTCTTCTCTGAATATTAGGCGAGAACCCACATGGGCTTAATATTGGGGATTTATTAATAAGCATATGGTGATATCGTATGGCATCCAAATTCCAGTAACATATGTGGCACCTCAGATGGGACTTCTGGGGAAGTTTAAGGAGCCACATTTCATATATTATTTTAAGGGGTCAAATTCCGATATCAGTATGATTGCCTGTTTGGTGCTCAGGACTTCATTCTTTTCAATAATCTCAACAGTTTTGGTTTATACTCCTGAGTGTATCCTGACTGCTGTAACCTGTGTGTTCTGTGGTAAATTAGTCAAGGTAAAAATTCAGAGAGAAAAGCACTCACAGCTGGTCGACCAGGCCGGGTAATGTCCCTAGATTCTTCTGGTTTCACCTTGGCAGGCTCATGTGGGAGCACAGGTGATCCTTCTGACTTGCTGTTGGCTGGAGGAACAAACAGAGGGTCAAGAAAGATATGACCTCAAAAAGTAATGACTCATAATCTGGATGAGTCATCTGGGATTGAGTCACCTCTTTAGAGTTGTTCAGTGGACACATCACTCACTCCGGCAATTCCTCAGGTACATTCATGGCAAAAAAAATAATAATAATAAATGTTTGGGCAAGCGCAGTTAGGCTTCTAACCTGGAACTTACTAGTAATCAGAAACACTACAGCAAGTACCATTTGTTGGGCATGCACAGTGCTAAATGCATTCTATGTTAATTATCTCACTTGATCCTCTGTTCCAACCCAAAGGGGTGGTGCTAGTTTTTGATTTTACTGTTAGCACAGATTTTTTTTTTTTCATTTTCAATTCTCTTTATATACAGAAGATCAGTTTAGTATATATTAGGTAAAGATTTCAACAGTTTGCCCCATATAGCAACACAAAGTGAAAAAACTACCGTTGGAGTACTAGTTATAGCATTAAATAACAGTGTACAGCACATTAAAGACAGAGATCCTACATAATATTTTTTAAAAATTAATTAATTTTCTATGCCATTTCCAATTTAACACCAGGTTAGCACAGATTTATTAAGATGACACCACTGGCCAGAGGTGATGCTGAAATCAGGGAGAGCTGGGATTCTGACTAAATTCTGCAAGTCCCGTTCTTAATCCATGTGCGAGCCCAAACTCTCAGTGTAGTTTCTTGACGTGGCTGCTGCTTTGACTAGTTACCCAGCAGAACAGATTATTCTGATGAACTTTTATGGAAAAAAGAAATAAAGGAAACCTATTTTATTTGGTAGAGTAGTTTTTAAGTCGGAGTGAGAAGTGGTCTGGCCCCCTTTAAGGTAGAAAGAATGATGTGGGGGCTGGGAGGAGGGTGTGCCTTGGGGGGGAAGGGCCCTAGACCAGACTTCTAGAGCAAAGGAGTGAGCAAGCAGCTCTTAGGGTGATGAGCGTGCAGGGAGTGAAGATCAAATCTACAGCAGGAGATCTGTTTTAACCCAGAAGCGCTAGGGGCCAAAGGAAAGAATATAAGAATTAATCCTGAATGAGGGAATACAACTGCTATGTGTAAATTTGGTTTTCTTTGATATTTTCTGTAACTAAATATATGATTAGAAAGAAAGGCAGGGGCAAAACATTTTCTAAATTAAATTTATATTTGGATCCTGGCAATAAAGACTTCTGTAGCTCTGGGAGTCGCCCTCGACCAGAGAAGGCAGCAAGTAGGGCAGCCCAAGGCCAATCCACATCCCTAGAGACATGGACACCCCAGGTTATACACCTAGTTTTTCAAAATACACATATGGGGCCTGTACTCCTTTAAAAACTTAAAGGGATATATGTTGGACGATAAACTGTGGTTGTGTCTACTGAAGAGGCTCAGAAAAAGAGAGCTGGTAATTTTCATCAGACAGAGTAATTCACAAGTGTCATTAATGTTCATCAAATTGCACTCAATAGTACTGGTCTTTATCACTTGGAAGCAGAATTACCTTCTGAAGAAGCGGATTCAAAAAGAGAATTTTGATTAGCTAGAAACAATGTATTATTATGCTCATAATAATTTGGACAATACTGCTTTTCCTAGGCTTCTTCATTAATGAAAACTAAACAATGGCAAATGATTTGAACTAGATATTTTAGAGATGCTAATTTTTACCTATCTAATAGGAATAACCAGAAGAGTTAAATGTATCTGTTCAAGTCAGAGATTTTATTTCTTTCCTCAAATACATTTGTTCTATTTCAGTCTTCATGGAATTTTGAGAAATACCTACTAATATGAACCATATTCAGGATGCCAGATGGGACTTTGGGACATTGGAGTAGGACACTCGGGGAGTACATGAAATTGTGAAGACAGGCCATCAAATGGACATGGAAGTTCACCCACGTTACGTGACCGTATTCACAAGTAAGACCACTCTTGCTGACATCTCCAGAAGGCACTGTTCCCTGAGATTAAAAAGGACTTTGTCCACACTCAGATGTCACACACAATTAGGGATGGTTGTCCACTCTTGGGAGGAGGCAGAAGCTAAGAGCAGCCATGGGGTTCTGCAGTGTCCCACAGGGGTGGCCATGCCAGGATGAGAGTCAAGAAGTAACCTGTTCCCCTGTCCATGGGCCTCCTCCCCAGGAGATGTTAGGGAAGGTGACACGGCGCTTTACCTCGAACTCTGGTACGTTCACTGGACCCAGCTTGTGACCCGGGCTGGGAGCCTCCTTGCGAGCTGGGCTGGGAGCTGGGGGTGCTGGAGCTGGAGGAGCTGCCACTGCTGGTCCTGTGAAGGGGACTCTCCAGGACAGGCTCAGTTCTCCGGAGATCCGGGTTGCTGTGTGGACAGCAGACATATCGATTATTCTCACAACCTGCTCATTTGCACCTCACCTGTCTGGGAAGGGGTTCGTATCCAAAACACACAAGGGGTTCAAACGAGTCCATATAGCAAGAAAACACATAGCCTCACTTAACACATGGGCAAATGACCCAAATAGACTTTTTTCAAAAGGCATACAGTCAGTAGGTGTGTGAAAAACTGATCATTGTCAGTAATCAGACATCCAAATTAAAATGCCAATGAGGAGTCATCACATTACAGCTGTCAAGAAAGATGAAACATGGTGAGAATGTAGGTTTGCAGAGTGAGAATGCAAGTTTGTACAATGATGGTGGAAAGCAGTGTAGAGATTCTTCAAAACATTAAAAGTAGAATTACTATTCAACAGTCCTACCTCTGGATAAAAAAAAACAAAGAAACTGAAATCAGTTTGAAGTGATACCTGCATTCATTACAGCATAATTCACAATTGCCAAGATACAGTCAACCCAGGTGTCCATCAATACATGAATGAATAAAGAAAACGTCACTCAACTTTTCAAACAAATCTTAAAAAAAATTAGTGTGGGCTGAAAAACCTAAAAAAGTATAAGCAACATTCTGAAAAATTCTATAAAGTACCTCCTTCTAATCTAAATTTATAACTCATTTTCATTTTCACTATATTTATATGATGCTGAGCACTGATAATTTTGCGAGACTGGAAACTCAAAGCTCTTGCTTAAATCTATTGCTCAGGGGATGCAACACATCCCTTCACAACTCCACCACATTCCCAAACTCTTCAGTTCTCTAAAGAGAATTTCACATTCTTGTTCGCAGAGTCACCATGGTGTTAGGAAATTCACAGAGAAGTGTAATTGTATGCTTTAGTTCTTGTTCTGTCCACTGTAGGAACATCCCAAGTGTGTACCAGGCACAGATAGATTTGAAAATAAGATGGCTCCTGCCCTGAGATACTTAACAGTAATTTAGTCCATCACAACTTCACCAGAAAATGGCATCCTTATAAAGCAGCAACTAAACAAAATGACTTCTTCCAACATACAAGTTTCATGCTTTGTGGTAATAGATTGGCCAAAAAAGTTTGATTTGGTATAGATGGCTAGTAACCCTGGAAAACATCAGTGGACAACTATAAAAATAAATATGTTCTCATAATTTATTTTTTGTCCTATAAATGTAGGACTTATATTTATCTTTGCAGGTTTTATGGCAAAGGGGTTACTAAGTCAACCTAATAGTAACATCAATTGCAGAGTAACTAACTATTGGTAAACTTAAATAAAACTTCAAAAATTCTGGCTATTGTAGTGGCCACTCCTTTGTGTCTCAAATATTTTTGTGAAAATTGTTTGCATCTAGTTGATTGAAATGATTAGGATCCATATTGGAAATACCCTTAATTTGAAAATGCTGCAAATGATGAATGTGTGGTATTTCTGAAACATTAACATTTCTATTTTTCAGAAAGACATACTCCCATCTCCTTTAAATCATAAATAATGAATTTCCCCACTGCCCACCTCTTATTTAACAGTAGTGATCAAGAATTATGCATAATAAATTCCAAAGAATTTCTAAGAAATGGATTGCTAACCAGCTGTGTGGGAGATTAAGAGTGATGGGCATATTGCTGTTTCTTCGTGTTGCTCTTCCTATGGTGGAATGGCAATGCAGTGTTCTTTGTATTAAAATGAAAAGGTCTCTTGCGAGTAGGGTGGCTGGTGATAGATGTTCTGAGGTGTTTTCTTCTGGGGGGTGATGGGTGGCAGCAGAATCTAGCTCTTTGCTCTAATGCAGCACTCCTTTGATGATTTGACTCAAACCTCTCTTTTTTTTTTTTTTTTTTTTGACAGGCAGAGTGGATAGTGAGAGAGAGAAACAGAGGGAAAGGTCTTCCTTTTTGCTGTTGGTTCACCCTCCAATGGCCGCCGCGGCCAGCTCATCTCGCTGATCCGAAGTCAGGAGCCAGGTGCTTCTCCTGGTCTCCCATGCGGGTGCAGGGCCCAAGCACTTGGGCCATCCTCCACTGCACTCCCGGGCCATAGCAGGGAGCTGGCCTGGAAGAGGGGCAACCGGGATAGAATCCGGCGCCCCAACCGGGACTAGAACCCAGTGTGCCGGCGCCACAAGGCGGAGGATTAGCCTGTTAAGGCACGGTGCCGGCCTGACTCAAACCTTTCTAATAAGCCCCTTGCTTGTGAGACTGGCTGGACCAAGATGAGTGACGGGGCACAAAGCAGGCAGTCGTGTTACAACACAAACGCAGAGCTAAGAGAAGTGCTGTAGACACAGCAGTGAAGTGGTGGCCTCTGTGTTGTGTGAAAGTGATTGCAATATTTTCGGGGTTTAGGGAACGTTCACACATACTGGACGTGCCAAGGACATGTTAGGAGGAAGACAGGATTTGACAGGGCCGCAGAGCAGCAAGGCTGGGACAGAGGACTGAGGTTTGCCTTGTGCACATGGATGTGGACAGGACACCGGCAAGATAGAGACCCAAGGGTATCAGGAAGCACTGAGACTGGGCGCTCAGAAGCAAAGGTCTGGATGTGGAGCCACGGCCTTAAAACCTGGCTCCGGATGCGGACCTCCCTTGCCAGGCTGAGCAATGACTGGCCCAGTGTGAGGCAGGGAGCCCCAGACAGCAGGATGAGGAGGCCTGGGCTGGGCTTGTCCTAGCATAAAAGAGAAGCAGAGGCCTTGGCTGGGATGAGCACAGGGCTCTGACTGGGCTCAGAGCCTCCTGTGTGAAGCTAATTGGGTCTCAAGGGCATTAAATGCCTGACCCCGGCCTCATTAGCACAAGTCCTCCCCACTGGAGCTAACCAGCACGGCTGCTGATCTTAATACATTGCTATTTTTGCTGCTGGAGACTGAAGAAGTGCTTACATTTCTCTGTAGCCACTCAGAGGAACAGTGAAAACTTTATAATGTCTTTTCTAGATTATTATTGATAAAATATGAGTATTTCGAGAAAATTTCCTATTGTTCACATTTTTCTCTTATTATATCTGCATGGTCTGGCCTTGGACCAAAGGGGTCTGAGAAATGCTTTTAAAGAGGGTCAACTTCAGAAGGATTCCATTAAATGATAGATTTCCCTTGCTCACATATTAACTGAACCTACTCAGATCCAAATGTGTAAAGCTTGGAAACATCCAAATAGATTTCCATAAATGCTAACTTTTAATTCAGACAACTACCATCAAGCAGCAAGCCTGTTTGGTCTGTAAAACATGCAGTAAAGTAAAAACGGGGCCATTATTCCATCAACTTGAATCACATGAAAAGTCAAAAGGGAAAATTAGGATTACAAAGTGATTTTGTGGCTCAAATACTTGGGCCAAGTCTATAATTAACTGGGTGACTGCCAAAACTCACTTTACTTTGTTCCTGACGACACAAGCCAATAAGAGCAAACGAGCCATAGAAGATAGGTTTGTATTTAAGTCCCTGAGTTTTGACTGGGTGTTTCTGGCTTCATTTAAATCTTTCCATATTTCAGATGTACTTGTTTGATCACGGTTTAATTTGCTTTAAAAGCACACACGAATCATAGTTAAATATGAAAGTGCTTGGGATTTCAAAGAAATGGCTTACAATGATCTAATCAAATCTTTTTTAAGCTCAACTGATCACCCTGAATGCATAAGGCCTCTGGGAGTGAAAACAACAGGTGAGAAGTCCCCATTGATTCTACAGCCTGTGCAATGCCCAGCTGTATATGCACAGAAGGGCAGGCAGGCAGCCACTGCCAGGGCTCACGGTGACCGTGTTATCATCCGGACTTTAGCCATCTAGGAAGGGAGCCAGACAAAGCATGTGATGACGTGAGTTCCATCTACGGTGGGGAGATGTTTCAGAGGTGTGTCCTGCAGCACGCTGACTTTTGAAGGGTGGCGCATATCGCTGGATTAGGAGCAATAATCTTAATCTTCACAGACTCACTACGCCGCACGGTCAAAAAGCTGGAAACAAAAGGGTGCCATGTCCCTCAAGGAACGGAGGGCCCCTCTCCCTTGGGAAAACACCACACCAATGCACACTAAACAGACTAGCAAGGAATGGTGCTGAGAAGTGCAGACTTCGGTACAAGTCTACCAGTGTGCAAATCTCAACTCTACCACTTAACTAAATTTGTCACCTTGGCCAACTTGCTTACCTTCTGTTTCCCTTAATTTCTCCAGCTATGAAACGGGAATGAGTATAGTCACCACCTCACAGAGTGCTTATGGCTTAAATTAGTTAATATTTGCAATGCACTTAGAACAGTATGCCACTCCAGAACTATTTACTAAACAAATAAGTCAGTAAGAAATTGCCTGAGCCCGGCAGAAGGCAGGGCACTGCAGGGGTGGCTCTGTAACACGTTCCTGACCAGCTGATGCTGCACAGCTGTGCACGCTCAATGCTGCATGTACTTACAAACAACGGCGATGCGGCTCTTCTTGGTTTGGTGTGGTGTGTGTAGACAGGAGAGGAACTTAACAAGGAGTTTTGTTGGGGAAAAGGATAAGTATTCACACCAGCAAAGCTTTGCTTTTTTCCTCATGTTACAGGAACATGCTTGCATGCCACACATTTGACCTGCAGTCTTCTAAAGAGATTATTCATTTAAATAATGTTTCCCAAACTCTCAAAAAAAAAAAAAAGAAATCATACATTCTGCATTTATCTAACATTTTGAGTACTAAATGCAAGAAAGAAAAACTGAGTTTTTTATCCACTAGGCTCTGAATCTTTTTTTTTTTATTATTGACTTAGCACAACAATGATTTATTTTCCACATATAATGCACATAGCTGGAACTGCTCTTCTTGATAGTTCTCAAAGTAGTGAGTTGGGTACCCAAATTCCTTCCATGTTGACATGCTATTATCTTAAATTTGGGATCCCTCATGTGCCACAGAAGGGGAAAAGAGGCTCTACCTTAATTGATATATTCTCCCAAAAGTAAAATAGTGAGACAGGAAAAATAATTTTGCCCCTGATGACTCCTTTAGCCCTAAGGACTAGCAGGTCCAGTATGACTCATGGGCCCTGGAGTCGGGCAGCCTGGGTTGCAGTCACTGGCTCCCAGTCACAGGCAGTTCTGCATTTAGTGGGCCCTTCATGTTTATCTGCTGACTTTAGCAAATGAATTAAAAATAATGTAACTTCCTGAATCTGTCCTTTATTAGTTATGTAATTTTGTTTGCAATCCATTCCGACTTTGTTAATTTTCTAGACGCCCTTGAGAACTATTTCAAAGAAAAGGAGGAAAGAAAGAGAACATTGACCAAGTACAGGAAGTATAGCCCAGAAGCATGGTGAAGTGTGACTTATTTAAAAGCAGCCTTTTTCTTAAGAGCTTTATGAATGGGTGCTTGTCTGACAAATGGCACAAAAAGAACGATGAGGCTTCACAAGAACCAGAAGAGCAGGAGAGGCTGTGCATCACAGTGATGGCCCCTAGCCAATTCGCATCGCGTAGTGCCCATGCCCCTGCATAGCTCCTTTCCACATGGACTCAGGGGTTGGGCATTTGACTTGCAGTGGCCATGGGACATGGTTTCCTCTTAAAATGCTTTTCTGACATCACCAAAGGAGAAGGAAGCCCCGCATGAAAGACCCTGTGGATGGGACAAGAGGTACAGTGGACCCAGCAGCTACACGAGCAAACCCCGGCAAGATCAGCAGATGGACTTCTTAGCTGCCTCCCAGAATCCTGAAATGCAAGAAGCAGTTATATTTCAGGCCACTAAGTACTGGGTGGGCTACTTAGGTGAACAAAAGCTACCCTTATCACAGGAAATAAACTAGATCTTGAGGCTTTAAACACTGCAATCCAATTAGAGCTGTAAACTCTGATTTATGACTTAAGTGTGGGTCACACCAGACAAGAAGCAGGGCGTGCTGAAGGAGTGCTCCGCCTACAAGATGGGGATTCTCTGTAACGAAATAATTAAGATCTTTTCGCTCACTTCTCTACCGCTGAAGTAGAAAAATGTTAGCCATCTCCCACAAAGTCTGTGTTCTTTGGACAAGGTATGATATTTAAATAGTTCTAAGGGGCTCATACTTTGTAAGCCACTGACCATCAAATACCAATTATTTTAGGCTTCAATGCCATTAAAATAGCACTTAAGAAGGAACAAAAAGCTGCTTTTTGTCTGACTGCATAATGGTAGCTCTTTCTTTTTTGGTTGACAGGAAAAAAAAGTAAGTTTGAAATAATGCTTGATCTAAAGCCACTAAAATACTGAGCAAGTGATCCAATGAACAGAGCCCTGAGGGCAGGGTTCAAAGGGGCAAGAAGCACTGATAATTGGGGACTTACTGCTGCCTAAGAGGGGGACTGCTAAAGTTCAGGAAATCCGATGCTGTCCTTCCTCTGGCTGCCTGGTCACAGCACGTTCCAGGCCTAGAACAGCTTAGCAACACCAGCTCAGTGTGCGTGTGACGAGTCTTTGGGGAAAAATGGCTTATTCAGAGCCTCCTGCCATTGGTAGTTCCATTCGGAATGGACCAGCATCTTTGCCCTAAAGGAACTCGTGTTCTTAGTATAGTTGCATATTATTTATGGACTGACCTCTTCCCAAGACTTTTCATGTCAAAAGGAAAATGAAAGCTTTATGATCCAAAGCATTCCACATTTTAAAGAGATGTACAAATAATCATAAGCTTCATTTGCAGTCTTTCTTGCACTAGAAAGGGGGGTCCTTGTCCTATTATGAACACAATGAAGGAAAAGAAAACAGCCTGCCCAAGCTCATCCTTTTTATAGCTTCAGCAGAGGCCATTTGCTATTTCTGCTAATCCTAAAACGGGATGTATTCATCATGAAAAATCTGAGGGAAGCTTG
The DNA here is from genome assembly GCF_033115175.1 of Lepus europaeus. Taxonomy (NCBI): domain Eukaryota; kingdom Metazoa; phylum Chordata; class Mammalia; order Lagomorpha; family Leporidae; genus Lepus; species Lepus europaeus. The sequence continues at coordinate 109,309,073 of NC_084828.1, read as the reverse complement.
ATGAACTACAGCAACAAATAGCATCTGTTGCCACATAAAAATCCGCTGGGAGGCTGTAGAGATCTTGTTTCCTCCCAGTTTTGAGACCTCAACAGCAACCAGTAGAAGTGGGAGAAACTTCCTCACTGTAGAAACATACATTATCAATGGAAAATTCTGGAAAAAGAACAGTGGAAGCTATATGAAGTGTCTTCAGGAAGTTCACAGGTGGGGCTGGCATTGTTGTGTAGCAGGTTAAGCCTCTGCCTGTGATGCAGGTATCCCATATGGGCACCAGTTTGAGTCCCAGCTTCTCCACTTCCAATCCAGCTCCCTGCTAATGTGCCTAGGAAGGCAGCAGAAGATAGTCCAAGTGCTTGTCCCTAGCATCCATATAGGAGACTCAGAAGAAGCTCTGGGCTTCTGGCTTTGGGCTGGCCCAGCTCTGGCCATTGCGGCCACTTGGGGATGAACCAGTAGATGGAAGACCTCTCTGTGTCTCCTTCTCTCTCTGTAACTTTGCCTTTCAAATTAATAATAATAAAAACCTTTTAAAAAGTTCTTGGAAAATTCTTAATGTGAAAAAAACTATGCATGAATTTCAAATGTTTTTTTGCACTAAAATAACATCTTTCAAATGCCCTCCTATTTCGTGACCAACATGGTGGTTTCCTCTCCAAAGTTAGTTCTTCTGCAATTTTAAGTCTGCAGTTGGTCATTATCTCCTTGGCAAATACTTTGTGAAGTCTCAGTGATTCCTAGAGCATACTTCTTGACCGGATATTAAAAATCAATCCAAAATAGGCCATTTTTTCCTATTGATTCCATCATAACATGGCCTATGAAATAATTATTGGTTTGAGATATTACACCCAGACTTGTATTTGCAATTTTACTCCCAGATTTTAAACACTATTGATTAAGGTACACTGCACTGGTTTCTGGGTTGCTTCATTCATTCATTCCTGAGCACCCCCACCTCCACACACACAGCAGTATAGTGATTTCTGTGAAGTTTTTGAAGAAATAAAAGGCACGTATCTGGTCCATCAAAAGGCACAGTCCAGGTGGCAAGTCAACCTGCCTTTCAGTGAAAAGAACGCAGACATTTTTAAGGAAAGCAGTGATGGCAACAGCGAGTGGGCTTTTTCCTTCACTGTCGCCACATTCCTTCCCTTACCTTGCTCTGATGGGCTGAGATCCTAGTCTGGGTCCCAGAGCACTACCATTCCCAGGAGAATTCTTTCTGGCTAACGCTGGGGATATAGAAGTAGTTCTTTGAGGCACCTGGAAGAAAACCAGAATTCAGAAACATTTCCCACAAAGTAGTTTCTACAGGCTGTTCTCTGAAGATCTTACCCTTTCCAAAGATTTCCAAGGAAGTTCAGAAACTATCTGAAATGGGGCGGCGGGGGGTGGGGGTGGGGGTGGGGTGGATGTCATGTATTTTTCACAGAAATGTTAACTCCCTAAACAAAACCAAGTAAGAGTCTGCTAGCAAAAGGCAGTAAGACACCATCAACAACCAGAGAAAGGGTCATTCTCAGTCTTAAAAATTCCATAAACACAGACTAAGGTAAATTTTGGATTCACTGAGCTAAAAATAATTGGCCTCTTTTGGGCAACAGTGGTAGACACCAGGAATCTCGTTAGGGTGCTCTTAATTCATTGGATCTGATAGTAGCCACCCAGCTCAAGCCAACTTCCATTTTTAGCTCATATGACAACTAGTAAGCAGATAAAGAAATGGCAAAAATCTAGAGTGAAACTAGGATGTCAGCTTAGAACTTCAGGGAACATACCACACTAGATTGTGAATGTTTCTACCTCCTAGTTAACCTGAAATTAGTAATTAAAATCCGAACTTCAAATCACCTATGCAGTGGAAGGTCAATTAGTAAGCACAGTCCCAAATAGGATTCAGGATTCAAGATTAATTCAAGACTAACGCTAAAAAAACTGGAAGGGTTTCAAAAAGATTATAGGGGTAACAATTTGTTTGTGAAGTGCAGTAGGAATCTATTTTAGCTTATCTGGCAAGAGCCTAAAGTAGAATTCAATAAGCCTCATTTTAGAAAATATGCAGACTTTTTAATAAAATCAAACATTATAACTGTGCCAAAACTGTCTATTCTTTTAAAAGAATCATATGATGAATTTCAGCACAGAAAATTATTTCCAGTGTTAAGTGCTATCCTTTGTCTACTTTGAAAAATTTTTATTATAATTCATTTTAATGTAAAGATGAGTCAGTGAAGCAAAAATGACCAAATGAGTTCTACCACCTATTCTAATTAAATATTACCACTTCTATTTTTCCTTTTTATTTTTGTAAACAAGTAGTTGGGAAGAAAGAGTCTCATGAATTATTAAAAGCTAAATCTTATATTTGATCTAAAATTTTCTCCCTGCTCTACCAATATATGCCTGTTTTCAGAAAGTAGACTAATGACTTCCTGTTTCAGTTCTTCTAGCGTTGTGTCTGCTCCTCTGCCTACCTTACTCTCCCTATTGAACTTTGCTCCCTAATAATCTCTTCTGATGGCATTTCTGCTTCTATAGGAAGAAAATATCAATAAGACAAGCTATTAGTGGCTTTCATTTTCAAATAATGGAACTCCTGTTACAATATCCTCCTGAGAAGAGTATAAAGAAAAATACTAATTAAGCCATCAAAAACTTTTTTCTGGAATCAACAATGGCATTGCTTCCTGGAAATCACAGAACATTCCATTTGTCACAGCCTTTATGCTGAGCTAATGAGAAGGGAGATTGCTAAGCCAGGAAGAATCCAGTGTAAACATGTCTCTGGTATTTTGAAATATTTCCAGACTGTCTGTAGCCAGGTGCCCAGACACACTCTAGGACATCTCAGAACAACAGGGAAAAAAAAAAAGAGAGAGAGAGAGAGAGAGAGAGAGAGAGAGAGAGAGAGAGAGAGAGAGAGAGACTTGGTATAAAAAGACCCAAACTCAAAAATGTTCTGTCCAGTGGGATGACTGATCATTTTACCCTGAAATTTTATCCACAATTACGGATTAAGACTGGAATTAAATTACAACCTGGCCTACAAGGAGCTTTCCTTCAATGGGGTCAACTAAAATATCCTAAGAATAACACTATCTTCTAACTCCCTGAAATCTGATTTTGTGATCAAAATAGAAATAGATTTTCTATCTTTTATCTGGAAGTTTTCAATTTGCCTAGACATAGATTAAGTCATCCATAAAAATATCCATTATTCTACTTCTTGCCGTAGATAATAAGTTTGAAATGCTTAGTGTTGAAAGTTCTGATGCTAAACACAGAATATATACTTAGTAGTCATTCAGCCTCCCCGAGATTTAGTTATAGGGAAAATGATGGTTAGAAAAGCTGACAATGTAAATCTTAGTGTAGGGATAAAGAGGCACCAAGACAAACATGAGAAGTAAAGGTGCCTTGGCATCATCATCTTCTTCACGCCTGCAAAAGGCCTGGCGCAGTAACCACAAGAGTGGTCAGTGATGACAATGGTGATGGCAATGGTGATGGCAATGCAAAAAACGCCCCTACTGTTACCTTTGGTGGAATGTCTTCCTCCTGTCGTAACCAAGAACTTCGGTCAAACTTTTCGATTCGCGTGGGGAGAGGCGGGTTTTCAGAGGTGGGATCCGAGTTCTGGCGTGGCATCTCCACGCGGTGAGAGGTCACGCTCAGAGCTTCCTGAAACCCAGACAGGCCCTTGGTGGGCTGCTCATGCACTGACTGGGAGGCGGTCAAAGCAGGTCCCTGGGATTTCACAGCTACCAGATGAGGGATCTAAGCACAAGCCAACATTAGAGAAGGATTATTAGGAAGGAAAAAAAAAAAAAAAAAAAACAGCCAGTGCCACCTCAATCAGGTGAAGGGAAGAGGAAGTTCTAGGGCACGAGAAGTGGACTGGAGAGATTCCATCACAGCTGACCACAAGTATGCTTTTAATAGCTTTCCAGAATTTTCTATCTAGAATGACAGGAAGGGCTGAACTGGGGTCCCCGCAACAAGTTAAATGGCTTACTTGGACCGCCAAGAACTTGGTAGAACAGTGTGATGATAATAACAAGAACTATATTTGGTGCCCATTCACGTACCAAGAACACAATATCTTTTACAAGCACTTCCCTTCCAATATTACAAACTTCCTCCTTTAAAATCCTTAACTTGGCTTTAGAGAGTGCTCTTGCTCCTTAAAATGAGAACTGCTCCAAAGATCTCACCTGTTAGGGATACACTGAGTCCACCACGAAGTGCACACAACCATTTCCCACACTGTACACACAAAAGCAACCTAAGATACCCTAGCTTTTACAGCTAACATGTGCTGGAGGCGGAAATGGGACCTAGCATTCTACACTGGTGGCCTATAGGACTAACCTCTCTACAAAATTCTGGTTTCTGTTGTACTGGCGCTTACCATCTAGGGGATTATATATCTCCTGATACCAGGAAATTTCTCGTAGAGCCATAAGTCCCACAATGGGACACATGGTGAGGTTGTCCAAGTAGGGAAGACACAGTCTTTTAGGGAAACTGTGGCCATTTGAGACAAATCAGCAAGACCCAGAATCCAAAGTACCCATTTTGCCCTAGCACTGCCCACATTTGGTTAGTCCTGTTTGAAGCTTGTCTCCTTTGCGGTGGGGAATGTAATCTCCTTGAAGACTGGCCCTGCATCTACAATGCTCATCACTGGATCTCTAGTCTGGCTCAGGTTCTGGCGTGTGGATGGTGTTCAGTAAGTCTTCCTACCAAATACCTGGCTGCTGCTGTTGCTGCTCTGTGTGACCACACTTTGAGAAGCACCGGCTCAAAAGACAATTGTGCTTAACCAAGTCCATTGAATTTTTCTCATTTCAGGCTCACGCTAGGACCCCAGGGAACAAAAGCTTATATATGTACGTATACAGTATGCCTCCAAGATCTCCAGGAATTTGAGTCTGGTACTCATACCTAAAAGGATGCTTGTCCTCGTCCTGCAGAAGCTTCCACAGCTCTCCAGAAAGGCCAGTTTACCAAGAAGTCATTTTGGGGTTGACTCAAAGCTTACGTGTGAAGCTCTTTTCTTTCTTACCCTTTCCTCAACCCCTAAAATTCACTGGGGCCTTCTATGTAAATTCTGTATCAAGAGTCATAATTTGATTGTTCCTGTGCCAGAATCCATGTTACCATTCTCTGGGATTTTAATAGCATTTATTGTATACTCTTATTGCCAAGTGAAATAAAGGGATTATACCTGGGGATCCACTGGTCTAAGCATGGGAGGTGTCCGAGCAGGCTGAACCCCACTAATGCTGAAGGATTCCGACCTTGGGGGCAGGTTGGGGTCAGATATTCTGTTGGCAACCTTGTGAGGCATGGCAGGTGAACTCTGCCGGTTAAGCCTTGACCGTTCTTCTACCTGGAAGTCAAAAGAACAGACAGCCTCCATGGATAGGAGTTGATTTATTTTTCTAAAAAACACTTTCTGTAGTCACCTGCACAGCCATTTTTGTGTCCCTTTGGTCAATTCAGAGTCAAATATCTCATTTTCTGCTCTGCATCAATAATTTGCAAACAGCTCCTTCCTAATGGAGCCAACACTGGCAATAACAACAACAAAAATGCAGAACACCCCAGCTGTCACTCTTCCATTACCCATCATCCTGAGTTATTTCAGTTGGCGGAGAATCTGGGATCTGCTTAAGAGGTGATATCTTCCATTGACTGGAATATCATCTGGCAGATTGACCACAGAGCTTTGTGGTCAGTGAGGGAGTCGGCTGGCACCTTAGTTAATCCAGGGCAACTGTAGTAGGCATTGAATTTGCTTGGGGAAAGAAGAAAATGGCTTTAGGTTGACTCAAGGGACATGGAGGGGAAGCGCACTGGGGAGGGCCGACAGGGATGAACTTGAGTGTGTGAGCCCCGATTCCTTCCCGGGCCCTGAAGGTAGGCAAGTGGGTGTGCCAGGCTGCCTGCTTAATGAGCAAGGCCTGTCTTAAGCTAACTTTCTCTATCATTTTCCTTTCTCTCTTTAGGGCTCTTTCTTTTCATCTCTCTCTGCCCCCCCTAAAGTACACGGCTCCTTCTTATTCTTTCCACATCAGCTTGGACTCCACTGCCTACCCCCCAACTCCCTCCTGCCCTACCTATCCTTATGTGCTGTTCATTCTTGCAGCCCTCCTTCCCCACCCCTCCAATCCTTTCCTCTCCCAGTCCTTGTCATTCCCCTTCTTTCAGTCTCTGAGCCCACACCAGATAACATATCCCAAGCACTTCACAGGGAAGGCTCAGTTACCAGGGAGTGCCCTTTGTTAACAGGTGGGGGTGACTCTTGGGGCTTATTTACATCAGACACCCTGCTGCCGAGGCCCAGCTCAGAGGGAAATTTTGATAGACAAGATGTACAGGGCACAAGATCCTGTTATGATCTTAGACAACTCAAAGAGGTCTAGGAATTTTCTTCAGCTCCATCTGATCCTGCCCTCTCTTTTGGGTCAAATGGACATTGTGCTCCCCAAACCCAAGGGCAATAGTGCTGTCCTCCCTACCCAGAAGAACCTTCAGAGTGAGCTCTTACTCACTGAATGTTGAAAGAGCCATGTGTAGGGACTCAATATTCTTGACTGCATATTTTATGTAGTGGTTATGAATCTTCCTGGCTGATTTGAAATAAAATCCAGAACAGCTAATCATTTTCATCCCTCCCCCCCCCCCCCATTTTGAATCTTCCTAGAGGCAGACTCATTCTCATAGATAGAACCAGGCTGTTTTTAAAACCGTCATGTTGGTCCAAATATTTTAACACGGTAAAATAAGCTCCAGAATCGAAAACAGCCCTCTTGCCTCTATGGAAGGGTAATGTGATCATCTTTCCCACCATGGCTGTGCAGGGTACGTACAATTGGCATCCAGTTGACTTAGGTTTTGAAATTCCATGTCCCAGAAGCTCACCACAAACCAAGTAAAAGAAGCAGCAAAGAGGCAGAAAAAATAAGCAGGCACATGTTTACTGCTGTGTGTGTGCATGTGTGCAAAGTATTCCATCAGCAATACTTTGGCCACTGCATTGAGCAAAAGAACAAAGCCAACTTTGACGTAAGACCACAAAGAAGAGGTCCCATCAAGACAGCAAGAAATTTAGCCCAAAGCATGCCACAGACTGCTTTCCAAATGCCAAACTCTTTGAAAGAAGGTGAACGTTTTAAACCACTGAAATTGTTAAAAAAGCAATTTTCTTATTTCCAGGGAATATGCTGAGTAGATCACTCACATGTTCAAGTACCCTACACTATCGGAACTCCCACTTTCCAAACCATTGCTCTTTGAGATCAAGAACCCATGAGATTCAGACACATCATTATAAAGACAGCTGGCTATCTAAAGTCTAGCCGCATAGCATCCCAAATTCAAGAACCAAATACAAGGGTACTTCAAAAAGGTCATGGAAAATGGTATTAAAAGTTCATTTTGATGCCAATTTTTAAATCCACGCATAATTTTTTCATCATATGCATTTCCCACGAACTTTTTGAAGAGCCTTGTATATTCAAAGTGAGGAATACTTGTAATTATTATTGCTTTGAATTGTTTTAATACACATTGAGACAGCACCCTGAAACAAACAGTAGAAAAGTCTGCTCCAAAGACTCCATCTTGAACAAAGAAACTGTTTTCGAAATAAAGAATTCTTTTTTCAACTCACAGCAACAAGGCTCCCGTCAGGCCAGTATCCCTGCTAAGAGGACCACAGGCCACACAGGTCCCTAAAGCTAGCGTTGGAAATGAACCAGACAGAATACAGAGTGCCGATTTCACGGGCAGTGAACAGGTTTGGTTAGTCATCTATATATGTTACTCATCTATACTCGCAACATGGTGTTTGCTTTCTAACAGTTTACATACTAAGTCCTACCATTAGTATGCTTCTGTCTACAGCATTTTAAAATGCACAGTATAAATAACTGATTGATATATTTTGCAAATTATTTCCAGATCGGTGCAATGTTGAAATTTCCTGGACTGGAGTTTGTTTGAAGAAATCTGAAAATCTGGGGTGGGAATCTGGGACAGTGTTTGAGACACAAACTTGGGCAGTATTATCTTCCTAGGGTTTAATACAAGATTTTCTTGAGACAAAATATGTAGCCGGGTTACATATTGTTACAACCTTTTCATAGATTTTTTCTGATTTTTCATTTGAAAGAGACAGAGTTAAGTCTTCCTTTGTGCTGGTTCACTCCCCATTTGCCTCCAACAGCCAGCTGGGCCAGGCCAAAGCCAGGAGCTGAGAATTCAATCCAGGTCTCCCACGTGGGTGGCAGGGACCCAGGAATTTGAGCCGCTACCCAGGGGATACATTAGCAGGAAGTTGGAACTGAAAATAGAGTGAGGACTCCAGGCAAACCCAGGCACTCAAGTGTGGAGGCAAATGGGGAGTGAACTGCCCAAGAACTTTTTCACCAAAGGGTCATCTTAACTAGTGAGCAGAAATGTCAAACCAAACACAGATGTGGCGCTACACAGGGAAAGCTGGATAGTGCATGGAAGATTATTGTGATACCAGACAGAGGTCTGTCCCTTGCCGAGTCACAGCTTAGGTCTACTAACAGAACAGAAGAGATCTGAGAGTGAGAACAAGAGATACATTATACAGGATTTCAGAGTTGAAGGAATTATCAGTGACTCCAGAGGACAAGAATGGCAGAGATTGATCAATTTCACTGTAAAAACATTTTTTCTTCTTATTAGAAGGATCCTTTAAACATGAAAACTAAAATAACTTTGTAGAGGTTTAGATCACCTCTTCAAAAATGCTATCCTATTTCCTATAGCATTATATGGAGAAATTAAAAATGAAAATAACTGTTTCAGAAATAAAATTCCAGGTGAGGTTGCATCATCCACTGGGTAGTACAGGAGTCCTGTCGAGGGACTTGGAGATGGATAAAGGCTACAGCAAATCTAGGAGATCTAAAAATAATTTTGTTGACTGCAAGATTTCCAAAAGAAATTTGAAGTAGATAAGACTGTTTAAACATGTATAAGGGCAAACACTTTCTCAACATCAACTGTCAAACTGTTTGGTACACTTGAAAACAATATGTAGGTTACAACGTCTCACTTCACAGTGATGAGTAGCTACTGAGAAAGAATTTCAAAACAAAATTATCGAAGTATTTTCAGAACTGGTGACAGAAAAAGTATGAGGGTGCTTCAGGAAGATGATGAAAACTAGAATTAAAAGCAAGGGTTTTTTTTGGGGGGGGGTGCAAAAAAGTTTGAAACCCATGCAGTTTTTATAATGCATTTTCCATGAACATTTTATAGAACACATATGCAAGGGTTTCAAATTTTTTGCATCAAAATAATCTTTTAACTTCAGTTTCCATGAACATTTTGAAGCACACTCTTATTTACTATATCATGAGTGCATCTCAATAATATTTTATAGGATGTTTGGTCTGTGTAGGCCTGAGAAGGCCTCACTGAATTGCCAGTATGTGGTGAGCTAGACATAATCATGTGGGAATTCCTGTTTTTGTTCCAAACTGAACAGAGCTTGATTTTTGTTTCACTGGAAATTCTGGAGAAAAAGGAAATAGTCAATAAATAACTTCTAATTGTTCATTAGTTACTTTATCCTGTACTCACTGGGCACACAAAGAGCTGAGTCATTTAGTCTTGGTAGAATTGCATGGGCAGATGGTTATTGAGCAAGACTGGGGACACCGGCTCTCAGGGACACCGGCTCTCAGGGGCACCTTTGAGCACAAAAGAGACTCTTGTTCATACAGAATGTTTAAAAGGTAATCTTGTTTGAAGATAGGGCCTGGACTATTTTTCCAAGATCCTTTTCTAATCAGTACTCCTAGAAAAAAATAGATTCCCAAGTGAATAGAGCACACATTTTAAAAGTAATGGAACAAACCATTAGCAAGCTGAGATGGGAAATGAAGTGCTTGGCTATCACTGGGGAGAGATAGATGAGGACATGGGAGATGAACATGAACTGCTTAATGTGAAATCCAAGTCAGAAAGAACTGAGGCAGAGCCAGTATTGTGGCGAAGCAGGTGAAGTTATCACCTGCGATGCCAGCATCCAATATGGGTGCTGGTTCATGTGTCAGCAGCTCCACTTCCAATCTAGCTCTCTGCTAATGGCATAGGAACAGCAGTGGAAAACTGCCCAAGTGTTCAGACCCCTCCCACCCACGTGGGAAACCTGGATGAAGCTCCTGGCTTTGGTTTGGCCCAACCCTGGCCATTGCGGCCATCTGGGATGTGGACCAGCAGATGGAAGCTCTCTCTCTCTTCCCTCCTTCTCTGTAGCACTGACTTTCAAATAAACAAATAAATCTTTTTAAAATGAAAGAAAGAAACAACAGAGGCAGAATGCTCACTGTAAGCTATAATGGCTTTGGGAACAAAAATGAATATGCTGAATATTATATGTGTATTTCATTTACATTTGTCCAGTGCCTACAGCTTAAATGGCACATGCACTGCAATACATTATTGCCCCTGGTCCTCCTAATTGTGAGGCAGGAAGTACAGATGACAAGCTGCATCTCAGCAAAGTGAGACAACTTTCCCCAGGCCACATAGTCAGTCATTCAAAGAACTTGACCTCAAGCACACTCCTTCCTGTTTCCATCCAGGTATCTTTATGTTAAATCGTAAGCAAAACAAGTAGAAAATGATGAGAGATGGGAACAGAGCTTTAAAGAAAAGATAATCTGGGAATCTCAAATATAAAGTAGCTCATATAAAAAGAAACAATTCACATATAGAACACAGTGGAGGGGCAAGTGCTGTGGCACTGTGGGTAAAGCCACTGCCTACAGTGCTGGCATCCAATATGGGCAACAGTTCAAGTCCTGGCTGCTCCAATTCTGATCCAGCTCCCTGCTAACACACCTGGGAAAGCAGTGGAAAATGGCCCAAGTGCTTGGGCCCCTGCACCCACATGGGTGCTACTGGCTTCAGATTGGCCCAGCTCCAGCCATTGTGGTCATTAGGGGAGTGAACCAGCAGATGGATGATCTTTCCCACCCACCCACCTCCGACCCTGTAACTCTGCCTTTCAAGCAAATAAATAAATCTTTAAAAAAAAAATCCAGGTAGAGAAGTCTTTATTCGTAGGATTTTAGAATCCAGAAGGCTGATGGGAAATAAAGAAGTATTGTGGCTCTGAACAGATCATCGTTTAGAGCTATGGCCAGACGACGAGTATGCATCAAAGAACAGGATGGGGGTGTCACAGAAATCAAACACAGTCTCATGCAACACTCGTGTAAACAGGGCATTTAGAGCATCCTGTCCTACCGCATGTTGGTGCAAAACAATTTTTAAGTATGTGGGAGGTTGGTAGGGGGTGGCCACAAAGTTAATGCCAGGCCCTGATAATCACATGCCACTTTGAGTAACAGGGGAAAGAAAAAAAAGGACCTCCAGCATTTATTTATTTATTTATTTATTTTTTGGCAGGCAGAGTGGACAGTGAGAGAGAGACAGACAGAAAGGTCTTCCTTTGCCCTTGGTTCACCCTCCAATGGCCGCTGCGGCCGGTGCACTGCACTGATCCGATGGCAGGAGCCAGGTGCTTCTCCTGGTCTCCCATGCAGGTGCAGGGCCCAAGGACTTGGGCCATCCTCCACTGCCTTCCCAGGCCACAGCAGAGAGCTGGCCTGGAAGAGGGGCAACCGGGACAGAATCCAGTGCCCCAACCGGGACTAGAACCTGGTGTGCTGGCGCCGCTAGGCGGAGGATTAGCCTATTGAGCTGCGGCGCCAGCCTGAACCTCCAGCATTTAAAAAGTGAGGGGGGGGGGTGGAGAAGGACTTTCAAATTCCATCGGTCCTTCACAAAGCAAATCTGACTTCCATTCCAATCCCGAGATGGCAGACAGAAAAGAGCAGCAGTCTGTCCTTTTAATGCAGACACTATTGTTCCTTTCCGGCTGAAACCTGGAAAAGTCAAGCCAATGTGACTTCCAGAACAGAAGAAAAATATGCAGGAAGAGGAGGGAGGGAAGCCTTGAACAAGATTTGCAAATGACTGAGCATTGCCATTTGTCTTTACTGCACCCAGCAAATATTAATGAGAAAGATAATGAGAAACGCCACGATCACTTCTGGTTTACAAAACGAAGAAATCAAAACGCAGAGGATGAAGCGTAACATCACTTCGCTGATGAAAAACCGCCGGTTTGGAGTGAGGGAGAGAAACGGTTGGGAAAGTAATGAAAGAAGGGGGGAAAAGCCCCATCTTGACAAGACGGCAGAGCACGGAGTTAGAAAACAGGTGGTGGAGCAGCTCACAGAGACGCTGCGAGGGGTAGGGAGACAGCTGGGTGGCATCTTCCATGGCACCTGGGGCAGAAAATCCTGACCCCGCATCACAGGACACAGTGACACAGGCTGCCTGCTCTTCCCTGGGGAGGATATTTTCAAGCTTACATCCCGATGAGGATACATTTGAAAAAAGAAAATGGTACCTTTTTATTCTACCAGCAGAGAGTTTAACCGAGCTTAGCAATTGCTAGTTAAGACACTGATGAGCTAGGAATTCTATTGCTACCTAAAGTCTTGAAACACGTTATTGTTTGGCTGCTCTGAGCCCCCTCACCCTCCCTGGTTTAAGAGATCTGTAAACAGTGGTTCAGAAGAGGCACAGTTCATACAATGCTGCTGAGAAGCACTGAAAGACAAGAAGATAAGGATCCTCACATTCATTTTTGTTCCTGTTTTAATAAGTGGGTGTTAAAAACGATGAATCAAACCGAGGCAGACAATTATTTGTTCTTATTAGCACACCAATTGCTCCGATCCCAAATATAGCACTGCCACTCCTCCCTACCATCTAAATGTTTCATCTGTCTTCTCAAACATGACCGCCCACTCGAAGGCTTAGGAATCATTTCATGAGTGCACTGATGGTTAGTTCACAGCTGGATTCTGTTAACCACACCCAGGAGGAGAGGATGTAACGGGAAAGAAGGCTCCCACATATGTGTAGAAGTGCATGAAGCTCAAAGGAGGAGCGCCAGCTGCTAGGAAGCCAGGAACCTCGGAAGACGTCACCCACCAGAGGCAGCCCGCACTTATGGTGGCCGGGGACCCTCACATCAGGAGTGCTTGATGACACAGCCATGTCGTTTGCATGCCCAATGGCTCCATTTCTGTTACCGCTAGGAGCCTGGCCAGGAGGCAGAGGAGAAGGTCTAGGAAACTGTTTGGATGACATCTGCAAAGATTTACCCTCAGGAATGCCAGGGCTTCGGAAAGCTCGGGAGCTGTGCACTGCTTCTGAATAGACAGGATGGGCCAGGAAATTGAGTGACGAGGACAAATAGCAACTAGAAATCAGCGAATTCAAAGTGGACAAGTTCCAATCGGAACGTGCTGGGCAGAGGCTGGAGGAGGGAAGCAGACACTGCTTCGGGCTTTCCCCCGTTGTCGGGGGCGTGTGTGCATGCGGGAGCAGCCCAGAGGCAAGAAGGACGGCTGGGATGCTTTGCAAGGAGTCGTGGTCCTCTCCAGCGGCATCCGCAGGCGCCCCTTTTCTAAACTCACGCCTGGGGCTGGCACCACTGAAGGCCGGGTGGTCAGGCACCAAGCAGAGATCACTTAGTGACGCAGCGCTCCTTAGAAGAGGTGAGGTACTTGTGGAGACGCGTGAACTTACGCCCCTCCTGTCCTGCAGGCCACGCGAGTCTCTGAGGCCCTCCTTAGCTGCAGTGATGGCCAGCTGGGGGCTCGTCACTTTGGAGATGTTGGGGGAGGACACACAAGTGACCTTAGATCCTAACTCTCGAGTTGGGCTACATCCTTGCGAGCGAGATCGCTTTGGGGATCTCACTGTGGTCCTCGACGTTTTCTGAGGCTTCAGTTGTTCGTCCAAAGCAGGTCTAATAGGACGAGCTGGCCCATCTTGCTTCCGCGAGTGACGCTCACCCAGGAGTCTTGATCTGGAATCACTGATTCCTGCAGGTGCTACCGGCATGGCCTTCGCAGAGGCTAGCTTTTCAGGTTTCTGAACACCTGCCACACTCAGGAGCTGAGGGTCGGGCTTAGCTGAAGGTTTCAACTTGGCATGGCTAGACAATGGCTTAGCAGTGGAGGAAGGTGGCACATCTCTGCCAGCCAGGAAGCACGCCAGCTGCTGTTTAACAGCATAGTGATTCTGCTTAGCTGGAAGAACAGATGGATTACTAAGGGGTCGTTGCTGTACCTGGGAGTAGGATTACAAAATTGAATTATTGATCTAAGAGAAAGAGGCAGCTATTACAGACACAGGTAAATATGGATCATGTTTACAGATTATAGGGGAAAGTGATAAAAAATGTTCTTGACCTTAAACCCAAAACATTTTCTTTATAGATTTACTTTTTTTTAAGTCTTAAAAGTCATTTTCACTAGAGTATATGATTATTAAATATATACAGTGCATTTTTTAAGAAACAGTCAATTTTAAAAATTCTACCTCCTATAGACCACCTTCATTAACACTAGGAGAATATCATTTCAAGCATTTTCTGTACATATGTAAGATACGATAGAAAAACAAAGAAACATTCTTATAAAAATCAGATCTCATATAAAATATCTGTTTCTGGCAATCTTGCAGCCTAGATAACTTGAAAACAGCTCTAGCTAGAAATGTCTCTAAAGATATTAGATAAAAATATAAAATAATCCAAACATCCTTTTGAATGACTAGCTATGCTCACAGGAAAATGATGGAAATCCCAAATAACGACAGAACTGAAATCCAGGGTGTATGTACAGGAGCTGACACAGCACTTCCCAGGAAGGGGGCTGAGCTTGGCTACAGTTATTTTGTTTGCTTTATCCATTTGGTCGTCACCCTTCTTCCTCCCACCCTTCCTTGAGCAATGAAGGATGAGCACTTTGGAAGTATGTGCCAAAGACATGCGCGTGGCCTTTGATTCTGAAAGCAAGCATCACAACCAAACGTCTGAGGTCTACTGCACGTCCATTGGTGCCGCAAGGCAGAGTTAGCAACACTGTGATCAGCCACAGAGCCCAGGGACAGGCGGAATTCCACACACCCCAAATCACACTCTCCCAAGGCTAGATCATGAGGTACCCTCACATGCCACAAATTCACCTCGACTTGTGAGAAGGAAAATTCTTCTGAAGAGACACACAAAAAGGACCACGAATGTGGTAAGGTCCCTTGTCACTTCTCTACAGAAAGAAGATCATGGTTCTTCCAAAAGCCAAGTGAGTGACGGGTTGTTTTCCACTTCTGAAGCAGCCCTCCGCTAGTGGACAAGCTCACTGTAGTCGAAGGCCTGGCCAGACAGGCCTGGCCTCACTTGCTCACTTACCTCCTTGGCCCATGCTGGCTTCTCACTGGGACTCATGCCTTCTTTGTAATGGTACAGCGGCTTCTTCTCCACGGGTCTCTGCTCCTGCCGCTGATGCTGAAGGGAAACCAAGTAGTCCCTCTCCTGCTTTAGCTGTCTCTGCAGTCTTTCTGCTTGTCTCTGCTCTTCCAGCTGTTTGCGCTTATACTCCTGTCCAGACAAGGCAAGACGAGCCAGGGAAAGGCCAAATCACCACATGGAAACTCTTGGCCAGTACCAGTTAAGCATGCAATGGCGGGAAAATTAGGCAAACTTACAAAGGGCCTTCACACCAACAGAAGGACAGGAGGACGTCAGGATGTGCTGTAGACGTCGGCTACAGCCTGTGTTCATGTCTATGCAAGAATGTTGCTTCATGAACACACTATTGCCTGAATGGCACTCTATACCAAACACCTCTACTAGCAAAGTGACTTATACCCGGGCAAATGGCCATGAGGAGGACATTTGGGTGGTCAGCACACAGCGCCTAAGGAGCCATCCGCTTCTAATTATGTAATCAGGCCACCTAACTCTGTGTAATCAAGTAGAAAACTAACAAAGACAGGGCTGAGACCGTATTTTGTTCAATAACACTGGGACAAACAAAAGCCCTCAGCAAGCTCACATTCAGGCTAAAAACTATCAGAATGCCATTAAATAAATAGTTTAGTATTTTTTTTTTAAAGATACACCAAGAAGCCCACTTGGCAAGCAGTGAAATAATAATAAAAAAGTACTTCAAGGGGAAGCCGCATGAGCAGGGAACACAAAATGTTCCACTGTAAGGGTAAAGCTAATAGTCTGCAAATGAAATATGACTGCAGAGCTGAGAGTGTTCTCAAGCCAGAGGTGCACCCTGCGTGATTGTACTCCGGCATGTGGCAAATGGCCTTAGAAATGACTCTGCAATACACACAGTGGTATCCAAAGTGGTCTGAACTTACAACAAGGTTGGATTCCTGTGAAAGTATCATAAACAGGTGGACTTAATCACAAATTCCTAACAACGGTATTAAATGTATTAGCCTCAGCAAACTGGGTCAGGAAATGTATTAAGTTTTATGGGATTTTTGAGGTTCATGAGGCTTGGAGGATGCCTTGGACTGGCATACGAGGAAGGCGCACACGCACACATGCGCATACACACACACACAGGAAGAACACAGAGCACACCAGCTGGCTCTTGGCTTTCCCATTACCAGAAGGAGAGCTTGTTCATGCAGTAGCTGCTGCTGCAAGATCTCTAACTGTCTCTGCTCCTCCTCTAACTGTCGCCTGATGTATTCCTGGAGAGAGGCGGCCAGCAGAGGATTCAGAGGAATAGAAAGAGAGAAAGAGAAAGAGAACCGGTAATTTCAAAGATGACAAGAGCTGCTGAGTATAGAAGGCAGGAGGGGAAAACACCCAGACACCCCCTCACCCCACAGGAAGAGTGTGCCACACCAAAGCGAAGCACTTCAATGCAGCCAAAGGCACAAGCCCACTGCCTGCAACAGCTCCCCGAGTGGGTTCGCTGTTTGATTGTTACCACTTGGTTTTAATAGACCCAGCTCCATTTTAAGGCTTTTCATTACAGGTTCTTCTCTTTATGGACTCCATGGAATTAACACTGCTATAAAGTACAGAGGCTCCCATGCAAGCAGCAGGGATAAAACAATTGCTGGATGCCCTCGTGAGCTGTCTTTGTAACAGACTAACATGCAGAGTTTGGCTGTGCTATGGGAGATGACCCGCCAGCAGAGGGGCCTGCAGCAATGACTCAGAGCCTACGTGAGTACAAAGGCCCACTGTAAGCAACGGAAGTGGCAGGCTGGGCTTGTTGCTTATGCTCCAGTGCCACCTTCGAACTGGACACCCCTGGTTGGGGGAGTCAGAAGATGCAGGTTTGTCAGGGGACTCTGGCCTGGGTAGGAACCCCGCCTCAATGAGGCAGGTGTTGCCAAGGTTGTGCATTTGACTTCTTGAATAGATCAGGATAGTTGCTTTAGTAAAAAAAAAAAAAAAAAAAAAAAAAAAGAGAGAGAGAGAGAAGAGAAGAAAAAAAGAAAAAGCGAACTCCTCTTAAACCAAGCCACCATAAGAAAACACAGAGAAGGCGACCGGCACTCGAAGCCAGCTGCAGGAGTCCCAGGCCTGGCCGTACCTGCTCGTGCTCGGCGCGCCTCCGCTCCTCCTCCCGCCGCATCTGCTCCTCATAGTGGCGGCGCTGCTCCCTCTCCTGCTGCTTGCGCAGCTCCTTCTCGCGCCTTTGTTGCTGCAGGGACAACAAGTGGACAACAGTGAAGGCAGTGGCGCGGGAGGGGATGTTAGAACCAGCCGGGAGAGCTGTCTCCAGGGAGCCCTTAAGGGCAGCGACCTAACTGACCAGGGCATGCTCTCTCCCGGGCCACCAGGTGCAGGGTGGTCGAGAGAGCTTTAGGGTCTCAGAGGACACTTGCCATTTGCCATGCAAGTGGACTCTTACTAGGAAATTCCTGCTTAACGCCTTGTCCCAGTGGCTGGTGGGTATTTTATTTACATCAAGGTAGGAAAGTCCAATGCATAAAGGCTCTTTATCACGCATCACAAGGTAATCACTTCGCAATGCTTATGCCACTCAATCTTTTTTTTAATTTTTATATATTTATTTGAACAATAGAGTTACAGAGAGAGGTAGAGCCAGAGAGAAAGAAAGGTCTTCCATCTGTGGTTCACTCCCCAAATGACTGCAACTGCCAGAGCTGAGCTGATCCGAAGCCAGGAGCTTCTTCCGGGTCTCCCACATGGGTGCAGGGGCCCAATGACTTGTGGCATCATCTACTGCTTTCCCGGGCCAAAGCAGAGAGCTGGATCAGAAGTGGAGCAGCTGGGACTCGAACTGGCGCCCATGTGGGATGCCAGCACTGCATGCTGTGGCTTTAGCCCACTGCACCACAGTCTCAGCCCCATCTGATCTTGACACTGCACAACCCCAACATTTCATATGTACAGAACTGAGAAATCAGAAGTGAAGTGACATATTCAATGTTGTCTAGTATATTATGGCTGACTGTGCAAGAAAATGCACTGACTCCTACTAGTTACATTAGTCTTTCTTGTATACTCTGCTGCTTCTCTGTGCTTTCTGGAGTGGTCATTTTTTTGGTGTCAATTTTAACTTCTTGCTCAAATAAGACCCCTATGCTCAGGGAACTGTCATCACCTCCTACAATTACCGAGCTGCTGACTGAACATTTTAATAGGACCTTTACACATTGTATCTATTTAATCATCCCCCAAAGCCTCTAAGGTAGATATTACTCTGATCCTCATTTTATATAAGAAAACGGAGAGAGTAATTGTTCAAGGTCATGCTCACATTGAAGGTCATGCCCAGTCCATCGTAAGTGGTGGAGCTGGAGTTCAAAGCCAGGCGATGTAATTTCAGCATCTGAGCTCCATCATTACAGAAGAGGCAACAGGAAGGACAGGGAGATCACAAACGGTGTGGCTGCTCATTTTACTCTCCATCATGCTCTCAGGAAAGCAGAATGTGTCAGGAGAAGTTGGAACAAAGCCAAGCAGTTATAGATTCTCAAGTAGGTATAGCATCCTTGCCCTGTCTTGCAAGGCTTTGGAACTCTGTGGGGCAGGGGAGGGGATTTGCCAGTTGTTCCAGTGGCTGGAGAACATGAGTGGCACTTAGCACAAGGGGCCAGTGGCGTCAGACATCCTACATCGTGCAAGACTGTCACACGTCACAAAGCACTTGCCCGTACAACATGCCGTCAGCACTCCTTCTGAGATGGATTGCAGGTCTTTTATGTCAGATGCCTGTACTGGCATTGGCATGTCTCCTTCCTCAAATATGAGCCTCACAGAGAACCTGAGAGGAGGCCTGTTCTCCGTCATTCTTAACACGTCATGTCTACACTGTGTGGCAGAGGAACACACAGTGCCTGGAATAGAACAGACCGTGGCTATCACACGGACAAGCTAGCTCCACGTAACCAGGAAAACAGTTTCCACACAAAAGTTCTCTGTCATAGGCCCAGCTGAACCAATCACAGACCTTCAAAATGCCAAAGCAGCCACCTAAGGCTTCCTCCTGTACCTCTGGATACAATCCTCTGGACCTGCTGTCTTCCAGTGGCTTCCGATTCCTGGGCGATAAACTGCATTATTTATATATATATATATATATATATATATATATATCCAGCTCTAGTATATGTGCTGCCAAAGCAATCACTCAGTGTCTTTCATTTCTAGATCAGTAATTATTTGCCCACCTGAGAACACAGGTAGGCAATGATGAGCACTGGAAGGGCTGTGTGCCGTCACAGGATGTGATCCGAGTTGCACCTTGCAGCCATGGGAGGGGACAAGACTCAGAGCAGAAAAGTGGTTCAGGAACTTCTCACAGACCTAGGCATGGGGTGATAGGGCACTGCTGACCTAAGCAAAGGCTGGCAGTGAACCCCGCAGAGGATGGCGATGACTCAAGAGCATCCAGATTTCCTGTCATCCTAACGGGTCTGGAGTGGGCGCCAACTCAGAAGTAGAAATTGGCAACAGGCCAAAATAAACAGGCAGAACGTGGGGACTATGGGGTGTGTGAGGGTGGGTGGAGGTCCTGGCCAAGGGGCTTCCAATGGTACAACAGAGACGAGGGGAAAGGAAGGGGTCTGTGGGGGTAAAAGGGTAAGTCCAGCCCTAGCCCGGCGATTTTACACAAAAAACATTACAGACACGAGGAGAAAACCTCATCATAGGAAACGACTGAAATATTTGGATTACAGACCCAACACAGGGACATTCCCAACACGCAACCAAAACAAATCAGTGCCAGCACAGAGAATAAAATAATTATGTGTACAGAACTGGCTCCTGGCAGGAAACAGCCCTAATTTAGCTAACATTTCAAGTTTTTTACTCCAACCATCGGTCTCTTTCTTGAGGGAAAAAAATATTCGAGACTTTTGAAGATTTAGATTATTTTTTGTGTGAAGGATTTGTACATTTTCAACCCCTTTGCTAGGAATCAATACTGTTTTATAATTACATGCCACTCAGGTGCCCATGCAAGGTGTACTCAGTATTGATTGCAACTCAAGAGAGCCTGGGCTTCCCAAGTCCTTTGCAGTTTCTGAGAAAGACATGCAGAAGTGACTAATAATTAATAATGATCTCACTCGGATCGGCCGCTGCTAACACATGGAGGCATCTGCCAGGGCTCTGGTTCCCGTGGTGAGGCTGGGAAAATAAATCACTTCTCCAACCTTCAGAGGGCACCCCGCCAATTTCCAGCTGCCGCTGTCTCTGTGCTAATGCCTTTCCTGGAGAAATGTTTCCTCTCTCCCCTCCTAGGCACGGGGCTGTTGGAGGGGATACACCAACACACGCCAGAGGCAGATCACATCGCCAGTCTTAGGCAGACACTGTTAGCAAGCTTTGCTGGCTCTCGCTAGAAGCAGCTCTTTGAGGGCAAGGCCTGTACTAGACTTCTGCTGTACCCACACCCCCCATGCTGGGCCTGGCACTTGGAAGATGCACCTCAGGGCTAACTGAAATGAACAGAGTGAAAAGGCTGGGGTAAAAGGAAATAACCCAGGAGCACCTTAAATTTCCTTGCATCATTTGCCCTCCTATCAATACTTATGGCTTCTATCACACCACACCCCACACTTACTGAGCAGGGTCCCACCAACTGTGCAATCTAGGTTGAAAGCTATTTGTGGGTCTCCATTCCATACTAGTTTTTCTTTTTTTAAAATTTACTTATTTATTTGAAAGTCAGTTACACAGAGAGAGGAGAGGCAGAGAGAGAGAGGTCTTCCATCCGCTGGTTCACTCCCCAGTTGGCCGCAACGGCTGGAACTGCGCCGATCCGAAGCCAGGAGCTTCTTCTGGGTCTCCCATGTGGGTGCAGGGGCCCAAGCAGTTAGGCCATCTTATTCTGCTTTCCCAGGCCATAGCAGAGAGCTGGATTGGAAATGGAGCAGCTGGGACTTGAACCGGCGCCCTTATGGAATGCCGGCGCTTCAGGCCAGGGCATTAACCCACTGCGCCGCAGCGCCGGCCCCTCCACACTGGTTTTTCTCTCTCGTTGCTTCCTATTTAGATCCTGGCACCACTGATATTTGTTGCACTGAATACTGCAGATAGGATAAACGATAGGAGGGGTGAAAAAATATCCCGCTGGGCCAGAATATTCTTTCCTGTTAAACACAGCCCGGAGGATGTTCTTCTGAGAAGAGCAACAACCACAGCTGTTCCTGGCATGGTGCCTGTTGGTCATCTTAGAGAAAGGCGTGGAAGTTAAACAAGAAAACTAGGGTCTAGGCTGGGAGGAAGGGGAATGGTAAAAACGAAACCGCATTTCTAGATTTTACTCAAATTATGCGTCATGATGGTGGTGGTCCTGCTGTCAGAAAAGAATGCATTGAGCAAACTATTCCAAAACGCTGGAGACGTCGCCTGTATTGAACCGCCCAGAAGTATATTTTCATGCACACTTTCGTGAAGGCTTTGCTACAAGTTATATTTGTTTGACATTTTGCCGGTTCCTAAAAACTTAATTTTTTTCCTTGCTGGGGGATGATCGACAGTACCGACTGCAACAGTTTAAAAGGCAAAAATCATTGCCGCCTTACTCCATGGAGGAGCTCGCCAGGACCTGCCTGTCCTCGCTGTTGGTCGCTGCCCAGGAGGCCTTTTTGAGGACAGTTTTTATCTTCCCCATGGTGTCCCTCCCTCCATCCCCAGGACATCTCCAGGCAGAGGCTAAACAGTTGTGAGTGGGTTTCATCGTAATGAGGAAATAGTAACCCTATCCCTCTGCTCAAGGGACCCTTAGAGGTAAGACATTGACCCTAGAGCAACTATGCAGGAATTCTGCTGTTTAAACTCTTGCTGGAGAATACCACCGCGACCCTGACCGAGTTCTTATTAAAGGCCTGGCTCTAAGAAATATTCCTCCTGCGGTGTCTGGTGCAGTAGTTAAGCCCCCTGCATCCCATATCAGAATGCCCGGTTCCACACCTGGCTCCTCTGCTTCCCATCCAGCTTCCCGCTAATGTGCATCCTGGAAGGCAGCAGGTGATGGCTCAAGTACTTGGGTTCCTGCCACCCGCATGGAATTCTGGGCTCCTGCCTTTGGCCTAGCTCAACCCTGGATGATGTGGGCACTTAGAAAATACATTCATTCCCTAATGATGCAAGGTGGACACTCTCTTTCCAACTGCCTTTCAAATAAAATGAAAATAGAATTTTTTTTTAAAAAAAACAGAGCGCTTCCTTGAAAAATTTACAAAAGAAATATATCCCTCCTGGATGTTCATCAAAAAGGCTGTGGAGTTGGGTTTTTTGGCTTTTGCTTCCATTTCTTTAAATGCTCTTCTTAGGTTACTTTAGATCAGCAGAAAAGCGTGCACCTGCACCAGAGAGCTGTGGCTCTTCTAGAAGTGACTTTGACACATGGTTATGGCATAAAATCGCATTTTAAAACGTCATCAGAACAGCTGAGTAAAGCTAACCACCGCACGTAAGGGAGGAATACTGCATCGGACGTTATTCACAGCAGTATCAACCTCTGCCAGGCAAGTGCGCAGGGTTCCCCTGGTCTCAGAAAGCTTGCCCAAGTAACTGCTTTACTCTCATCTGATGGCCAACATGCATCTCAGCCCATTCGCGTTGGCCTCTCCTCAGGGGCTCACGCAGCAAGGCTGGCAGCCTACCCCGGCCTACCACTCTCAACGCCGTGTGGTGCAGGGGTGCCATGCACTGATCCCACCCCCGCCTGCATCTCGCTTTTCTCCTCTACATCATGCTGTTTTGCACTGCATTCATTAAACTAATCTTAATTTGACTTGATTAAAAGTGCATTAGTAGCATTCACTTACACCACCTTAAGCCTTTTGTTTCAAGTGAGGATAAATCATAAAGAAGGATAGAAACCAACCACTGAAACTTTGGCCCTGGGTCCACCTTTGTTATATGTCACTCTTCCTCTTACGTGACTCAGATGCAATGTCCACGTTGGAGAACATCCCATAGCTGCAAGGCAGCTTGTCACTGGGGGCTCCAGGGATGTAGGAAAGCCAGCTGGGCATGGGGACAGAACAATAGATCGGAAACAGTGAGACTAGATTGTGATCCTGCAGAGCCGCCCACGCAAACACAGAAGACCACGGAGTGGCTCCCTGTGAATACTTGTTTAGTGACTGTTGTATGACCTTGAAAAATCACCTTTACCCAAACTTTCAGAGGGAGCAGATAGGTAATCTCACATGTTGATTCACACTAAGAGTCTGAGCAAGGATATGCTACTTTGCAAAGCAAATATCTAACAATTCAGAACGAGAAGTGACACAAAGCAGAATTCTGGTTAGCCCTTGGAGAATTCCTCTCGCTTTTTATCCTGGATGACCTCCCGGAAGTGCCAAGAGGGGACCCCACTGTGACTGTGGAAGACCTGAGTTGGCCTCCAGGGGACAGGAAAGCAGCTGGGGCAGAATCAAGTCAGGCTCCTTGGGAAGTACCTCAAACCATCTCCTAACACAGGGCTCTCTGTTCAAAGCCATGCAGAATGAAAGAGCCCAGTGTGGTCTTTTGAATCGACTGCACATCACATGTGCCTCTCACTTTAAATAGGGCTGTTCTTTAAGCTTCACAGGACTGGACTTGTGGTGAGAAGCATTCACAGCCTTCTGGCCATTCCATTTGCCCATGTAACACCTGCAAAGTTTCAGATTGGGAAAGACCATCACAAACCAACCACTGCAGGGCTAGGGCGTGATTCCTTGCAATTACAAATGGAATGCCAAAGCTTTTTTTTATAGTAAGGGACATTGAGAGGGACAGGGCAATGGTCTGGCACCTCAGAATTTACTACGCAACAATCCATATCATTAAGAATAAGAACAAACATCTATCTAGTGTTTCCTACCACCAAAATCCCGTTCTAAACCTTTTCTAGTATAAATTCACTTGTTCTCACCACAACTCTTGGAGGCAGGTGCTACTGTCATCACCCTCATTTGTCAGATAAGGAAACTGATGCACCTCCAGGCCAATATCTTGCTCAAGTTCACTCAGCTCTAAGTGCAAAGCCAGGACTTAGACTCTGGCTTGCTCTCGCCATGCTGTCTCTACAGATTCCAAAGGAGCAGCCTAAAGCTTCAACATACACAAAGTGGAAGATACTGTCTCATGCTTTTTGCCATTTTCCCCCCTCTATCCTCACGCTGTTGCCTATCTTTTCTTCATAGTTATCTGCTGAGAAAGCTAGACAGGCAAGATACAACCCATTCCTTGTTTGCTACTTTACATTTTATACTGTTTCAGATAAGTGATTCAACAACCTGCCCTTTCCTGAAAGATGGACTGCTGGAGGAAACTTTTCCTTTGTGCTCACAGGGCAACTTCTGATCAGGAAGCAGCCCCGTGGCTAGGCGCTGCTGAGCACATGTGTGCAAGCTGATGACACACACAGAAAAAGGGGCAAAGGTCATACACAGACCGAGCAGTAGGGTGGCTTTGTGAAGCACACTCTTCAACGGGCCCTGGTCATCGTGGGGATTCACAAGCTCCTCACTGGCTCTGTGCCTTAGTTTCCTCCAGGGACAAGAGCTATGTGGGTTTTCCTGGATATCATGGACAGTAATAAGAATGGCCCGATGGACATCGCTGGACCCTCTGACCCTATGTTAGTGGGAAAGTCAAGGGCTCATGACTTCTGCCAGTGTTCCACGGCCTCAGCCTGAGACCTTCAGATCAAATCTTATGAAAACAAACCCCTGAAATAGATCAGTTTACTGTTCCAGTGTTTGCAGAGATAAGATGAATGACCTCCTCAAGTGTAAGAGGATTGCAAGAACTGGTGATGCCCGGAGACCATTATTATTGTCTTGAAATACTTCTGGGGTCGACATGGAAGGCATTTTCATTTTTTTTTGGAATAATTTGCATTAGGCCATGGGTATCAGGAATTGCACCAGTAACAAGACACCTTTTCTGGCTGGCACCGTGGCTCACTAGGCTAATCCTCCAACTGCAGCACCAGCACCCCGGGTTCTAGTCCCGGTTGGGGCGCCACATTCTGTCCCAGTTGCTCCTCTTCCAGTCCAGTTCTCTGCTGTGGCCCGGGAAGGCAGTGGAGGATGGCCCAAGTACTTGGGCCCTGCACCCCATGGGAGACCAGGAGGAAGCACCTGGCTCCTGGCTTCAGATTGGCGTTGTATGCCGGCCATAGTGGCCATTTTGGGGTGAACCAACAGAAGGGAAGAAAGACCTTTTTCTCTGTCTCTAACTCTGCCTGTAAAAAAAAAAAAAAAAAAAAAAAAAAAAAGACACCTTTTCCAACATTAGCAAGTGTTCAAAAACAGAATGTGCTGATACCCAGGGCCATGTAAGGAGAAACTGTACAGTACACAGGTTACACAGCTATGCTGCAAGGGGCCATCAAAGGGGCTTGCTGTGACAGAAGAATCGGCCACGATCATTTTCAAGGCCCCTCTACAATTCTATACAACTGCCCACTGAAGAAGCCAGGAGTTGAAGTGAAAACAATGAGATTTAAATGTCACGTGAGATAATGCTTTCTGTGAGATGATTTTGTGGTCACAGTTCTACGGTGAGGAATAACGGAGAAAACCGCGAATCACGAGAAACGCAGAGCAGGGACAGCGGAAGGCAGGTGCACGCAGGAGGCACTGGAACCCATCTCTACCATCCACAAAACGGGCGCTGCCCTGCGCTGGCCTTTCTCCAGGGTGAAATTCTCTGTCTTTACAAACTCGCAGGCCCTTCCTGCGCCTTCAAAGTAAAGAAATAGGTCTAAGCAACGGGATTTCAACTCTCAGTAGCCTTTAAGCTACAGTCTAGGAATTTCAGCCCCGCAGCCTCAGATGAGCAGGAAACCCCTCTCATCTCAGGTTCAGGTGTCCAAGCCGAGAAGCCAGGTCCACTGTGGCACGGCAGGTAAGCGGGAATAAGCAGCCCTTCCGGGATCCGCTGAGCAGCTGGGCTCCTAAGATCTGTGCACACCACGCGTCCTCCTAAAGCAGGAGAAGTCTGTGCCTGCTGTCAGGAGCCCACGGCAGGCCCTGTGTGGACAGTGGCATCCCATTTGCCAGCCTGGTCCCCAGCTGCTTCGCAGCAGAGCACAGTGCGGCCAGGAAACATTCAGTCTTGATGTTGATGCTAACGACCTCTAGGAATCCAGGGCCGCTCTGCCCTCGCCAGCCAGCACCGCTCTCAGGCACGTCGGGTGGCCTGGAGTTAATGAGTACGCGAGCAAAAGGCCACTGCTCAGCAGTGCCAGTGAACTCCACGCTGCGGGCCTGAAACCCGGGAATTACTCTTGCTGACGGTGCTTTCTTCTGGTGGGGCCCGGGGGCGTGGGCCTGTGGCCGGGGAGGTGGCCCTGGTGAGAGGCCACGCTGATTTGCCGGTCTCTGTATCTGTCCACGGAGCTTGCTCACCCTGAAGAGAGACGACGCAGGGGACACCCACATGGCAGGCCGTGGGAAGCAAAGATGTTTCTCTCTCCATTCAACTCTCCTCTTAAAAATGCTTAGGCTTTGACTCTGTGCCAGGTTACTGTCCTGAGTGCTTTGTAAGTACTGACTCATTCAGTCCTTTCGAACTACTACGATCCCGTTTTATAAATGGGTAAACTGAGGCATACAGAAGTCACTTCTTGCTCAACATGGCAAAAGCCAAAAGTGGCAGAGATGGGATTCAAACTCAGGCAGTCTCTCGAGTGGCCTGTCTGAATCCCACCTTCTCGGGAGACAGTCACTGCTAAGGTACCGTGTCCCGGGTGCACGAGGGCCTACTCCGCAGATATCCCAAGAGCTCTGCCTTCTGATGGCTCTGGTCTAGAGACCGGGAAGAGAGGAGACTTGATGCAGCCCCTCGGTAGCAAGATGGGATCACATAACCATACAGCGCTGGGCATGACAGCAAGAAATGCCAGTGAGAGAATCCATCAGCAGGCAGGGTTTCTCCAGAGGAAAGGCCTCTGGACTCCTTTGGGAAGAGGAGAGTTCTCAAGTTGGCAGCTGATCCTAGCAAGCCAGGCGCACTCAGAATGAAGAGCATGCTCTCTTCCACCTCCTTGTGCAGGTGTAGCCAGGACTGCCCAGCAAGACCCAAAGGAAGGGCTTCTCTCAGGAGCCGGCCTAGTCCAAGCTCCATAGCAAGCAGGAAGGTAGGCTGGAGAAATAAGGCAGGCAGGGAAGGGGGATGCTGTCTATAGAATACCACTAAAATAAAAAACACATGCTTTGAGAACATCTGCTCTAAAATAACAATATAATCACCCCACAATCTCAAACATCTCACTCTGTTGCTGAGTTAGATGTGTGTCAGGCTTCTATGTCTACGGTTTCATTTACATCAACACTCTTGCAAGCTGAATATGATTGTATCAAATGTGCATATAAGGCAGCTGGGGCTCAGAGGGGAGGGAATTTGCTCAAGGCCACAGAGCTAAGATTAAGCCTAGGCTTTCTGGTTGCAAAGCTGGGTACGTTACCTCTACGCTCACTCACTAACTGGCCGTGGGCAATCTGGTAGACATTGTTTTCTCTTAATGACATCCTCCCTCTCTACATTATCCCACTACACACGTGCAGTCTCCACTGGCCACCTCAGTCACTTCACTCTCCTCTCGTGCCGAGTTGACCTTAGCCTCTCCTCCCATACTGATGTTGGTCCTCCACCTGACACTCCAGTACGACATCAGGGACGCTTCTGTGACTGCCACTCCGCCTTGTCTCTGATGTCCTGCACCTTCCAAAGGCCAGAGCTCCCTGTGCTGTGTCCAATTTCTCAAGCCCCACTCGACATCAAGCAGCACCCACTCGGGCCAGACCTTACTGCTCTCCACACCCACTCCTGCACCTGCAGTCACTTTCTTTGCAGCAGCCAAAATTCCAGTTTCAAAAGGTAGGTCGGGGTATAGTCCTATGGTTGAAGCACACCAGCAGCTTTCCACTCTGCTTAGAGTAAAATCCCAAAGTAACGCGCTTCGCCCGCAGGGCCCTGCACAACCTTCTCTGGGCTTCTCCACCCAGCATCTCTAGGTGCCCCTCTCCCCTCCTCCAGCCGGTTCTGACCCATCGGCCCTGGGGCTGTGTTCCCCGACTTGCTGAATTCCCCTTTCCCTTACAGCTCCAGTCTCCGCCAGGGCAGACTGCAATTCCAGTGCCCAGTACAGCGCCTGTGCCACAGAGGCATCTGCTAAGTAGTTGTTGAATGACTGCCTGTGGGCATAAAAAAAGAGTTTAATTCTACCTTCCACTTTTGCAAAGCAAATGGGCCCAATGTCCTTGAAAGCCCCTAGTGACTCACAATAAAAAAAGTTCAAGGCTCACAGGGAATTCGCAGCTTCCACTGCAGGCTCTATTTTGTGTGTTACTGCTCCACTATTACTGGCCAATGAGAAACAGGTGGTGGTTCTATTTCTGAAAACTTCAGGTGATGGAATCAAAGCAGTGTGTTTTCCAGCTCAAACTGGTTGCTTTGATAATTGGACAATGCTATGATGGCCTTGAAGGGCGCTAAATGAGACCCTGATGGCTTGAAAAATTCCCTAGAGAGAATACAATTTACTCCCATGGAGCAGGCTGGTGCTCCTGAAGTCAATTTGATTCATTCCCTCGACTTGAGGGCATAGAATGCTCTTAGCAAACACTGAATCCAATATATCAGTCACTGATATGATTTGCAAAGTCTTGAGCAAGATCACACATCACTGTGCGTCTGCTCCGGCTTAGTCTGATGAGATTACCAGAGTAGGAGTCGCCACATCTGGCCTAACTGACCCAGAATGCACCAGCTGTGCTCTAAGCCAAGGAGAAGAAATGCCCAATGGACCAAGTAACATCAGAAGAGGTAGTTGCTTCGCTGGGCTAAATCAAGTTCCTGGAACTTAGTTAATAGGTTGTACTTGATCCCTGGTCAAAAGCTGAGTCTTGTCCTCACCATGTAACTGGCCCGATGCCATGCCCTTTTCAAAAAGCTGATAAATGCCTACGCTTGGGTGTAGTCTAAGTCCTTCCAAGAACATGCACACAGGGATTCAGGAGCTCGCCCAATCCCCAGGGCTGCCATAAATAGCAGAGCAGATTCCTCAGAATCTCTGCTGAAAGGTGACCTCTGAGCGCCCCAGACTTGAAGGCTGCAACCCACACAGTCCTCTGCTGCCTAAGGGGTGGTGGGAGAACCTGTGTTTGCAAATGGAAATGTATTTTCCAGGACGCCCACCAAAGCCTCCACAGAGAAGCTACATTCCCAGTTGAACTACGGGCGTTGAGCCATTTCTGTGTGACAATGTCGTCCAAGTTCTTACTCAAGACCCCAGAAACACAAGTGGTTGCCACAGGCCAGGGCAAGGAGGCGCACATGGGGGCCCAGTGGGAGCAGCATGTGGGCACTTAGGGGTTCAGAATCTACAGTCATCCAAGGAGTTAGTATTTCTTTTTCTTCCCTATTGAGCTATTGGGTGAGATAAAGGATAAAGCTGCTACAGTCTATCACTTCCTGTGACCTTGGCACGCTCACTTCTAGGAAGAAGCCTGGGCTCATGCCCTCTGCTGCACAGGGCACAGGGGTCCTCCCCCAAAACCTTCTATGCAAGCCAGGGTCCACGGAGTGCACCTGCACAGGCGCACAGGCCTCACTTAGCTGAACCCTGACTCATGCCCATGATGAGAAATCCTCCAGTGTCCAGAGTAAAAGCCAGCCGGCTACGGCCCATCAGCCCAGGGGCAGGGTGCCTGCAGGCAGTGATGTGGTGCTTGGGTGCTGCAGTCCCATGAGCTGGGTTTGAAACTTGGTTTCATCTCAAGCTGGGTGACCTTCGGCAAGTCATTAACCTCTCATGGCCTCAGCTGTCTTATCGTTAGACTGGGGATTATCACAAGGAGTGAATGAGATCATTCAGGGAAGAGCTGAGTAGCAAGAGTACCTGTCACATGTTAAGTGCTCTGTACCTATTAGAAAGTATTGCTCTCATGACCTGATGTCCACGTGTTAAGCTCAGATAAATCATATCAGATATGAAGGGAAGAGAACCTAAAAACCAAATCAAACAATGCAGCTTCTGAAAAGACGTCACTCTGACGGAGGGTGTAGGTCCAGAGGCCGAGAATTCTTGCGTGGAAATTTAAGGAAGTTTGTAGACATATGTGTATGTGTGCATCCTAAATGTTTAATTGGACAACAGTGGGACTTTCCCCAGGTGACACGGTAGATGACTGCGGCCTGCAGCCAAGCACGACAAATCTCCAGGCCCAGGCCGCACTATTCCGAACAGGGCAGAGGCACGTGGTCGGGGTTTTCAGGATGGGGTGCTCTGGGGAGAGGGGGCCCGGGGAGATGCTCTTGAAAGGGGGGAACCACCAGCCAGGGCGGAAGCAGACAAGGTGTGTTCTGCAGACAGAGCCTGGGAGGGGACCGCCTGGGCTGGGGACAGAAGTTTGACCCTTAGTCCAAAGAAGTAGGGCTTGAACCCAAAGACAGAGGCCACGAGTCCTCAGGAGACCTGGCAGACAGGAGGGCACAGCATGGCCCTGGGCTGGGGCCTGTATGAGAGGCCACAGCTGGCCTGTGTGGCTGTCAGAGTTTCACTTTGTGCCTGGGAGGTGACCACAGGTTATGGCACTTTGTGCAGACTTCCAGGAGCTGCCTACAAACACCACACGTCATTCGAGCCTGTCTTTGAAGGCTCTGCCACACAGCATCTCTGTCCACCGCCCTGTAAACCTTAGAACATAAGATAGGAGGTGATGTGTGCTAAGCATTGACCACGCTGATAGCACAGATTTAGGCTGGGAAGTGCTTCACTTGCTTCCTGCTGCTGGCAGAAGCCTAAAAGGTTCAGGGTCACAGTTCAAGGTTGCATCATGCACCCCTAACTCACTGTCTCAGTAAGGCCTGCATGGACATTGGGTTCAGAGAGACCTGGCTATGAATCCTGGCTTTGCACTTAGCACCCCTGCAGCATGGCATCAGTCACTTCCCCTCCCGGAACCTCTTTGCTAAAGGTGGGCTGGGGTGGGAGAGGCACGTGATGCGCACTTTGCACGAGGCACGGGGATAATGGGTCCCCGCACAGAGATAAGGAGATCCTGGGTATAAGCAAAGCCCCCTGCCTGGTAGCTGGCATACAGAAACCACTCAATAACTGCAACTCTTGGGCCTTGTTGCTGGTCTGAAACGAATATTCCAGAAACATAACGAGGCTGATAGGATCTACTGCACACTGGAATCGAGGCCCTCACTGCACTAAAGCATGCAGACTGGACCTTGACGTAGCATTTAGAAAGCAACCTGCTCCTGGTACCTGTGATTCACCACCCTGTGACTCGACAGCGGCCACTGACAAAGCAAGTGAACTGCTGTCAACCCATTCAGCAAGCTGCTGTCTGGGAGACTACGGCCCCTATTCCTGGGCAGTTAGCAAATCTTTCCTGTGCTGCCCCATTTGCCCAACGCTCCCCAGTTCCTAATCATCTAGAGGCTGTGATGGATTTGGTAGAGGAGGGAGGCCTCGGGGACAAGGGCAAGAACCAGAGAGAGAAGACTGAATACGATCTGTAGGAAACGAGGGTGAGAGCCTCACCCAAGAGAGACCACGAAGGGAAATGCAGCTGCCAGCGGGGTCTCCCACAGGTGACAGCTGTGCCTGCTGTGAGGCCAGGCCTGGCCCCCAGGAAGGATAAGCTGTAGGTATGTAGGGTAGGTAGGCAGACTTGGGGCCCCAGGCCCAGCGAGCACCAGAGTCCCAGTAGCAGGCCATATTTAGCATGTCACTTATTTCCCTGTTCACGGTGGTCTAGTTAACACCTGTATTTCACCTCTCAATCATTGACCCGCTCATTGCACAAAGTCTCATATTTGTGAGGCACCTG
Organism: Lepus europaeus; assembly: GCF_033115175.1. Taxonomy (NCBI): domain Eukaryota; kingdom Metazoa; phylum Chordata; class Mammalia; order Lagomorpha; family Leporidae; genus Lepus; species Lepus europaeus. The sequence continues at coordinate 109,276,832 of NC_084828.1, read as the reverse complement.
CTTCATGACAGAAAGCTAGCTAGCATGCTGGAGACACGTCTGGGAATCCAAGAGGGAAATCCCAGGTCCTCTGCATGGATAATTTAGCAGGGAGATGCAGACAGATAAAAGAACATAAGAGTGTGTGCTTGAAGCGACAAGAGCTATGGAGAAGCTCCAGGGTGGGGTCTGGGCCCGCTGTGGGCGCCCAGCGTGACCACTGCTGACAGACAGGTGCAGAGGTGGCCCTGGAGGGGCCCTCACCTCCTCCAGCCGCCGGCGCTGCTCCTTCTGCTCCTCGATGCGCTTCTGGCGCTCAGCCAGCAGCTGCCGCTTGTGCTCCTCGTTCTCCCGCTGCTGCTGCTCCAGCTGCTGCCGCCGCAGGGCCTCCGACCGCTCCTTGTTGGCCAGCTGGAGCCTCAGGAAGTCCCGCCGCAGTGTCGACTCCCCCGGCAGGTTCAGGATGGAGCTGCGGACAGAGACAGCCGTCAGGATGCCCATGGGGCAAAGGTCAGGGCTACCCGGGTGCTGCAGGGCGGGAGGAGCAGTTTGGTGGGCCGTAGAAGAGGATCGAGCACGGTTCTGGGGTGTGGCTGGCGTGTCCTGTGGGGCACTGGCACTGAATGACGGAAACAGGCTTTGTTGGTGACATCCCACAGACAGCTGTGTCACGAGCTTCTTCCAGAACTTTTGCCCTGCCTTTGTGGCAACCTCCCAAACACACCCAGGCCCACCTACTTGCAACGTGCAAAGGCAATGGGGCCTGGGAACCCAGCCTCACACAAGGATGCTCACTGCTGGTAACTGACATGGCATCAATGTCAGATCTGAGCTGCATTAGTAACTCCATCATGAACTCTGCGTGACACCTGGCTGTCACCCTTCACTTGTCACCTCATCTCTGAAATGGAGTAACCGGGCCAGTGTTGTGACACAGGGGGTTAAGCTGCCACTTACAATGCTGGCATCCAATACGAGGGTGCCACTTTGAGTCCTAGCTACTCCTCTGTCTCATCCAGCTCCCTGCTAACGCACCTGGGAAGGCATTAGGATGGCCCAACTACTGGGGCACCTGCCACCCACATGGGAGACCAGCATGGAGTTCCAGGCTCCTGGCTTCAACCTGGCTCCAGCCTGGCTCAGAACTGGTTCTTGGGGCCATTTGGGAATGGATGGAAATCAGAGGATAGAAGGTGTGTCTGTCTCTCTCTGGTCTCTGTCTCAGTCTCTCCCTCTCTTGCTGTCTTAACTTAAAAAAAAAAAAAAAAGATTTGTTTTATTTATTTGAATGGAAGAGTTTCAGAGAGAGGGGGAAGGAAAAGGATGGAGAAACAGGGAAAGGGAGGAGACGGGGGGCGGAGACATGGTGGGGGAGAGGAAGAGGGAGAGGAAGAGAGAGCGAGAGTGAGAGATATCTTCCAACTGTTGGTTCACTCCCCTGATGGCTGGAGCTGGGCCGATCTGAAGCCAGGAGTCTCTTCTGAGTCTCCCACATGGGTGCAGGGCCCAAGTACTCTGGCCATCCTATGCTGCTTTCCCAGGCACATTAGCAGGGAGCTGGATCACAAGTGGAGCAGCCACTGGGAACTTGAATCAGCACCCATTTGGGATGCTGGCATCACAGGCAGTGGCTTAACCCACTCTGTCACAACACAGGCCCATCTCTGCCTTTCAAATTAAAAAAAAAAAAAAAAAGTCAGATAACCACTTTCCCTTTCTAGTTTTCAGGGTTTCACGAAGACTAATCCAATGTAGCTATAAAAACAGGACTTGGCACCTATTCTTCAGTATGATATCAGGGCACAAGTGTTAGGGCTGGCCGGACTGGCTCGCTATGTGACAGCTAACACACAGTTGAACACATGTTGGAAAGACAAGATTTCTCAGTTCTACAGAGGGTGGTCTGCAGGCTGCCATGGCTGGCCTTGGGACACGGTCTGTAGCTCTGACAGCAGGGCCTTTGTCCCTGGCCTCACAGGAATGCCCACTGTCCATGCCACTGACAGCTGTCACCTTCACACAGCTGACCTGGGGGCAGCTGACGAGGTACATATCGGATGGAAGGAAAGAATTCTCCTTTGGTCTTTGGCTTTAAGGGATCCTGTGGCAGGGCAAGAGAGAACATGAGATGGTGCTGCAAACTCAGTCCATCCTCTTGCGGCAGCTTAGCAAGAATCCGACTTGGTGGGTCTGAGTTAGCTCCAGAAAGAACGCGTGGTGTTGCTCACTCTAGCAGCGGTGGCTAGGCTGGCCCCTTCCCTGCTCTGGAAGTCGCCAGTGCAGGAACCAGTCCTTCTCCTGGGGCATCGAGCCACCCTCATGTGGCTGGGCGGGGGAGGGCCCGTAGACCCCCCCACCATGATCCTCTGCCCGAATGCTTCCCCCTTTTGATCCAGCGTAATCCCAGCAGTGTGGGCACACCAGCATCAGTTCTCTCTCAACAAAGCCAAGTGAAGTCCACGTCGCAGGGCGGGCACTGGAAAGGCAGCCCTGGATTCCGGGGGGCCAGCACATGACAGCAGCCATGGTGCACCGGTTTCTATTAACGGTTCACCACTAGAGGGTAATTTCACTTCCTGGAAATCACTTCTTCCTAGATTGGGCTGTGGTGAGCATGCCACGGCATGTGACAAGGACAACGGCTGTCCACATGCTCTTCTCCGAGGTGAGAAGAAATGGACAGGGTAACCCAAGCCTGAAACACATTTAGGTCTCCAGGAAGTTGCAGTTCGAAGTACTTGTAGTTCTGCATCACCAAGACAGTGGTCTCCCACCCAGTCTATGGGTTACCTTTGTGAGCAAACAGCTTAGCAAAAAAACCACTGACCTTGGGGGACAAGAGAAAGGATATGCTGATTTTCTTGTGTTCACGAGAGTCTGCCTCGAGAACTCTTTCCCAAATTAATGAGTATGTTTGTGGGCAATACATTAGATAAGTCCTCTCCCCCACCCCCATGGATTCTTAAAGGCAAGTCTATAAATCAAAAGGGAAGCGAGTCTCACACACGCACGGCTGGGAAGGTGCACCTGAGAGCTGGCTGCCGCTGCCTCACCTGGGCTCTCCCGAGTCGTTCTCCTCCTCCTCTTCCTCACTTCCGCTGTACTCGTACTCAGTCTCATCTAGAGAGAGACGCACGGGAGGTCAGTGCATAGGAAGCGCTGTGCCTGGTGAGCTCCAACCCCTCCGCTGCGTGTGCTGATGGGCCCCAGGACGGTGGCTGGCTCGGTGGTGGACAGCGCGTATGACGGACACCTATTGCCATAGAGCTGAAAATCGCCATCCCCTTAGGACGTGTTTGTGGTGATGTCCATACCAATAGACCTATGGACTAACAGTTAGGCGAGTCAAGCACATGCAATTCTGAATTAGCGACTGTGCTACTGCTTGTGTTTATTGTGCTACTTTTTTTATTGTTATTTTATGACACACTTCTACTTATTGAACAAGTTTACTGTAAAACAGGATGCTTTGCTATGCCAACAGCAGCAGCTGCATCTCAAGGAACTTCAAAACGTTCACAGAAACACAGAATTTATTAAAAGATAAGCTTACTTTAGTGTAAAAAATTTTGAAATCGGTGCACACCAAGGATCTTCAAAAAGTTCGTGGAAAATAAATACCATGAAAACACTATGTACAAAATTTTTTTTTGCATCAAAATGAATTTATCATTTCATTTCAATCTCCATGAACTCTTCAAAGTGGGTTTTCCACAGCTCTTCACTGTACCAACAGGCCATGTTGTTGAGTGATTCACTTATATTGGTTGGGTGCATGTACGCACCCCATGACATTCGTGCAATGCAAAATCACCCAACACTGCAGTTCTCGGAACGTACCCCTGTTGTTAGGTGGTGTGTATGACCGATGTAAGCGCACAGAGGCCCAAAGGGTTGTGGTTAATCCTGAGCTGAGATAAACCTCAAGCCTCCTGACTTATGATTCAGGCAGTTCCTACCAGCTGCCTCTAGGGGTCCATCTCCAATGCCTGATATTCATGAGAAAGACAAGAGAGGGAATGGAAAATGACCTTTCTGTTTGGGTTAACCCCCATTATAAAGCCACCTACATCAAACTCACTGCCCCACTAGAACTCATTAATCAGTGAATGACTTTTCCTCTTAAAACAGGGTTTTTATTCTGCCTTCCAAAGGCCCCCAAATTGCCTTTTGATGTCTTAATAACTATTGGAAAGAAACTTCTGACAGCTATTAAAAATATACAGCCACAGTTCGGTTTCATTGACCAGTAGGGACATTCATTTAATTTGGGATAACATGAAGCAAGTTCTTATGTAAAAATGAATAAGACTGAATCTTTGCCTTGGAGGAAATAAGAATCTAACAGGCAAGAGGGGTAAACAGGGTCCCTATGACTGTGAAGAATGGGAATGAACATTTGTTCTCTCTCCCCCAGGTCAGTCATTAATGCTAGGTACTTTACCTACAGCTTCTCATTTATTTCACGTAACATGCCCCTGCAACAGTGCCTCCTTCACAAGCAAGGATACTCAGATTACAGGAGGTTAAGAGCTTTGAGCTTTGACCAATGTCATCACACTAATAAAGGCCCATCTGGGATCTGGATTCAGAATTCGATCCAGAACTTTTCCAACTGTAAAAAACTAGTGCTCTTCCCAACACATTATACCCCAACTAGCAGTACACGAAAGCAGCAATGAGCTGTCAGAGAGGGAAGTAGACAGTTCTACCCTTCGTAATGGACAGTGAAGTATCTGGGGGAGGAAATGGGCCGGGCTTTTGAAGGCACTGCTTCCTCAGGCAGCCGGAAGCTGCAAGTGTGTGTGTGGGGAAATAGTATCCCAAGGCATGTAGCCACACGAGAAAGGCTGGCAGCATTACAGTGCATGGCACGTTCAGCAAACAGTGGGCTGTGGGTGGCCACGCACCTGGACGCAGGCAAAACAGATGAGAGAAAGGCCAGCAGGGGTGCAATGGCTCATGACGCTTGCATATGCCATCCTGAGGACTTCTCTATGGACCACGAGGAACTTGCAAACAAGAGACAACGTCACCTCACTCCTACATCTCCATAGCTGTATGCTAGAAATTACAGCCCCGAGGACATCTGTGCACCCCTTCGAAAGCAACTGAAATTTGCAATTTGGTTACATTACCACCAGGAGGCAGCAGTCACATGGTGTAACTCAGGTCTGATAAAGGAGCCTTGCCTTTTGCACTATCTAATAAAGAGATAATTAAAGATAGGTAAAAGGGTGATGAGTTCAAGTATTTTTTCATAAAGTTACAAATTAGCCTCATTCACTTAGATATGTATGATGCTTCCAGACTCCTTATTTTTAAGGTATTATTTTACCAAAACGTGAAGAACCTGTATAAAGTGCTGTAGTACTCTACACTGACAGTTTTACCCTCCAAACTCTCCTGAAATGGACAGAGTTCAAAACACAATGCAGGAAGTTTACCTAATAAACATCATTGTTCCAATTACTCCTTCTCCCCAAGGTAAAAACTTCACATGTCAGGCTCTTCAGTTTTAATACTTCTCTAGAATTCGGTCTGATTGCTTTCATATAACTGGGTTAAATTAGCATGTGTCAACATATCTTAAGCAAAAAAAAATACAAGGTTAAGAAATCATACAGTAGGGGCCAGTGTTGTGGTTAAGCCACCACCTGTGACCCTGGCATCCCACATCTGAGTGCCAGTTTGAGTCCTGTCTACTCTGCCTCCAGTCCAGCTTCCTGTTAATGGGAAAGCAGCATAAGATGGCCCAAGTTCTTGGGCCCTTATGCCTACAAGGGAGACCCAGATAGAGTTCCAGGCTCTTGACTTCAGCCTGGGCCAACTCTGGCTGTTGTGGCCATTTAGGGAGTGAGCTAATGGATGAAGATCTCCTTCTCTGTCTCTCCCTTTCAAATAAACCATAATGCAATGGAAAGTAAAACTGCGTGGTTCTACCAAAGTTGGTCAGAGAGACAGCTAGTAAGAGAGTGAAAAATGATTGGAGGAAGCAACATAGCCATCTGACCCAACAGAGCCAAAGCACTGAGATCTAATCATTTGATCAGAGCATTCCTTGGGGAGCAGACAAAAATGAGGCAACAACTGTTATTCTGGATTCCTTAAATGACCGCCTAACTCCTGAACACACTGACATCTGAGCATCTTCCCCTTCCACTCCGCAGAGTCAATATTCTCTTAAAATCTTTGCACGGAGTGACCCAAGACCACCAGGGATGAAAAACAGTTGAAAAATCAGTCCTGGGAGTTTTTGACCTTGACCTTCCTAATTGTCCTCAGGCCCAGGTGGACGGCTAGCTTATCCCTGTCTGCCCACCCATAACTGGAGGAGGACTTCCTTCTGGCCCAGGCCAGAGCCTCCCGTGCGGAGTATACCTGATCACATTGCAGGTGTGCCTCACAGGCCCTGCCCCTACCCCAGACCTCTCCTTCCACCTGTACCCTCTGCTGATCTGACCCCTCTGGCCCAGCACCAACGCCCACACTGCTCCCCGTGCCCCTCCCAAGCCTCAGCTCACACCTCACTGTGTGAAAGAGGCAGAGGAGAAAGGAGATGTAAACAAAAGGAGGAAAGCTCTGTGCTGCGTTGTGCTGTCTGCCCCCTCCAAGCCACAGAAGAGGAGGAAGCAAGAGCTAACACGGCTCCACCTTGGGGTCTGGTCTCCCCCCTACTCAGCCCCAGGGCCACATATCCTTTTGGATTCATATTCTTCCCAGTGATGCAGTGACAAGACAGCATGGTACAAGGACCGGAGTGATGAGAGAGACGCTTCTGCACCTATGAAATAAAGAGGTGTACTAAATGACCTTCGGCTCCAAACCTCATGTTGCACACAGCAAACCTGGCAACCTAGTGATCTCTCCCTTCACGGCAACGGTAAGAAAATTCCCTCTGACTTCTAAACAGCTGGATTAGAAAGAAGCCAAAGAGCAGGCCGACTGAAATGCTGAAGACTGTCAGTACAGAAAAATGTCAACTAGATGGATGCTTTTTTTTTTTAATGGTTGTCTGTCTGCAGCTTTTTAGACTTCTACGCATGAATATTCATTCGAATTAAGAGAATCACTTGTCATGAGAAAGCATTTCATAGTATCACTGAACAGGACTTTGCTCAGTGCCTGCAAGAGTCATGTTCCTCGCAGTTCTGCTTTTTCCTGAATGATCCACTGCGGCGGTCTCACCCCACGGACACCCGAGACACAGCCCCTCGCGGTACAGCACGGTGCAGGCTCAGCCGAGATCCCCCCAGCCACCTCCACCCCTGGGAAGAGCCCGGACTCAGCCGCCTCTGGCTTCCCTTCCCGAAACCCGAGTGGGCAGCCGACCTTTCTCCCCACGCTTCTTCTTTGTCCTGTCAATGTGGTCCTTGAGCTGGATGCGGACCTGGCGCTCGTTGGGCTGCTCGCGGATAAACGGGTGCTTCATCAGCTGCTCTGTGGCCGGCCGCTGGCTGTGATTCTTCACCAAGCAGCTCTCGATGAAGGACTGGAATTTTTTGGACCTGCCAAACAAAGGCGGTGAAGCCACAGATGAAATGACAACCCACAGAAACGCAAGCTTTTTATTTTCTGTAATGGCACAATTAAAATAAAAAACAAAACCCAGCCCCAGTCTCTGGCAGAGGGACCAAGCAAGGAGAGAATAGGTCCAGTGCTGTCTCGGGTATGATGGCGTCCAAAGGCATCGCCTTTGAACACGTGGTAGCCGCACCCACCAGAGTATTTCTGCACAGTTCAAGAGCAACATCACACCGAACACCAAAACGAACGGAAGAGACCCGAGGGAGAATCCTGACTACAAGGGCTCCTGGAAGGTGGAAACCAGAGCTGGGCCTTCAAAAGGACAAGCAAATGCCCCGGGGTCTGGAGAATTCTGACAGGTGGCAACCCGTGTCGGAGGCCTGGGGGAAGAACACTGCACGGCAGGTGTCGCTGAGTGAACTGTCAGAATGGAGAAAGTACAGCCAAGGCGGGACGGGCAAGCAGAGGGCTCTTTGCAAAAATGATTCAGAGTGCAGGCCGGCACCTGTGGCGTAGCAGGCTAATTCTCCACCTGCGGCATTGGCATCTCATATGGGTGTAGGTTCACGTCCCCGCTGCTCCACTTCCAATCCAGCTCCCTGCTAATGGTCTGGGAAAGCAGAAGATGGCCCAAGTGCATGGCCCCCTACACTCACATGGAGACCCAGAGAAAGCTCCTGGCTCCAGATTGGCCCAGCTCCAGCCATTGCTGGTCTTTGGGGGAGTGAAGCAGCATATGAAGATCTCTCTCTCTCCCTCTGTTGGTAACTCTGCCTCTCAAATAAATAAATCTTTACAAAATGATTAAGAGTGTCATATGCCAAAGGGACCTGGCACCAGGAGAACTTTTTAACCCGTAACTTCACTTTCCATTGACGAAGAACAGGCTGTAGATGCACATGTATCTTTGTCAATAATTCAAAGTGGGAAATGTAACTCAAAGGACCAAGTATGTAGCCAGCAGTGAACTTCCCTCTGGAAGACGCTATTACCTACAGTGAAACCAGGCGCCAGACACCCAGAGGCTGGGCATGCGGGCGGGAGCTCTCGCCCTACTGACAGAGCAGCAAGTCCGCAAGGTGGCAGAAACTAGAGCCAGCATCCATGACTCGGGCACGGACGCTGCTGCGGAAGTTCCGAGAAACTGTCTGGAGCCGTGGAATCATTAAGCTGATGACTACCGCACGCCTTTCAAGCACCGCAGTGACAGCCCAGAGCTGCACACCCCCACCGAAAGACCTCCGCTAAGCCAGGGTCGCCCTCGGGGTCCAGCTAAGAGGACAATCCGTTTTGTGTGCGCTGTCTCCCTCGTGTGGTGCACTGTGGAGTTACAGGAGTGGATCCCAGGAGCACCTCTTTCCCATGCTTTCCCACGCTTCCCAGCAGGCCACCAATCCAGGTGCGTGCACGTGCACACGCACACACACACACACACGTGTCAGACCCTCTAAGTGTCAGGACCACACAGAACACGGTCAGGAGCACATTCCTCAAGATTCAAACCCACTTGAATCCCATGAGCACGGCTCTGATTCTGTCCAGGTCAAAGCACTTCCTCACCTTATTCCATGTTTTTGGAAGCCAAGAATAATTGGTCCTAAGTCTCCAAGATAATGTTCAAGCTTTTACAACATCTGACATAGAAGGGAAGGAAACTACTGTGCTTGAAGTTACCCAGGATTAATCAGGACTGGCCACACTCTGGACTAGACATAGTTCATGGCCCCTGTGCCCCTGTCTCCCAGCCTCGGCATTCCGGCTGTGTCGGGATGTGCCCGAGCCATCCTTGTGTCACCGGAACTCCTCCTGTCTGGGGTGCTGGCTGACTGAGCACTCTGGGCAAGGGCTGGACCGTGACTGCCTTCAAATCCACACATGTGAGGTGCAGGAAGGAGCTTCGGAGACAAGACCACATTTTCTTTCTCAGTCCTGCTGTGGTGATATGTGGAAAATGATATTCCCCCTTGCAAGAAACCTGCCTTGAGATCATGGCCACTCCATAGGAGCAGACCAAAGAGAATGAGTGAACCTGCAATAAGAAATAGTCAAAACACACACAGTGGGTTTCTCGGTAGGAAACCAGTATCCAAAAGACAAGCTTGGGCTGGCTTTGTGGTGCAGGTTGAAGCACTACTGGAGATGCCAGCGTCCCATCGTGGAGCGCTGGTTCAAGTCCCGCCTGCTGGCTCCTCTTCTGACCCAGCTCCCTGCCAACGCTCCCGGGAAAGTAGCAGCAGGTGGCCTGAATGCTTGGACCGCTGCCACCCACGTGAGAGACCTGGTGGAGTTCCAGGCTTCTGGCTTCAGCTTGGCCCCACAAGGCTACCGGGGTCATTTGGGGAACGAACTGGAGAACAGAAGAGATTCTCTCTCCTGCTCCCCGTCTCTGCCTCTCAAATACGTCAACACATTTTTTAAGACGATGAAAACAACAGTGAATTGACAGGACGCTGTTACATATTCATAAGGAGTGCAAATGCTAGTGCTCCTTTTCCTTCTGCAGACCAAGGGAAAGAGCTTGTTGTTTTCTGATGAAGTGTGGGGCTTAATTAGAGGTTGAGAAAATAAAAGGAATCACATCCAATTTAGCAATGAGATCCAGACTTGGAGCTGTTCCTGACAGCCAGGAAGGAGGCAGACAAGCGGCCAGAGCTGCAGGATGGCGGAGGGTGCAGAGCTTAGCGAAGGCAGCTGTGGGACAGCCCCTCCTCCAGGAGGTCTCATGGCGGGGAGCAGTGCTCCAGAGACCGGCGCCGGGCCCGCGGGGCCACCGAGCAAACCCACGGGGCTGGAGATGCTTCCCACGTCTTCCCCGCGTGGCACCCTCTGAAGAGAAAATAACGCTTTGTTTCTTAAAACAGTCTGCCAAGAAAGATTCCCTGTATCTTAAGTTAGGGTGGCCAGGGAATCAATATGCTTAATCACACGTTTAGTTAAACAGGAAAATACGTCACCTGTGTTGACAACTGTTCTAATGAGTTTAAAGTCTATTTGTATAACTTTATTGCATGACTTTGCTAATTTAGTGGTCTCTTAAAAAAAAAAAATCAGTAACACTAATTTCCTGAGGGTTGGCTGGCCAGGAGAGAAATGTTAAAGATTGGTGCATTAATTCTACCACCCAGATTTATCTTGTAAAATCGTGTTGGAGGAATTCCAAATGTCTAAAAGATGGTCACAGTAAGCTATGATCAGCAGCCAGGCTAAAAGTTCTGGGTCATCGCATGGGAGACCAGGAGAAGCACCTGGCTCCTGGCTTTGGATCAGCGAGATGCGCCGGCTGCAGCTGCCATTGTAGGGTGAACCAACGGCAAAAAGGAAGACCTTTCTCTCTGTCTCTCTCTCTCTCACTATCCACTCTGCCTGTCAAAATAAATAAAAAAAAAAGTTCTGGGTCATGATCAGACTCCCTAAAAGCAACGTGACCTTCAAGACCCGCCCTGGCCCTGGTCCTGGCCCTGACCCTGCCCCAGGGGCAAGCGACTGAACTGCTCTGTGCCTCAGTGTCCCTGACTACAAGTGAAGCGTTCTCAGAACCCATCCCAAGACAGCAATTCGAGCAGAAGACTGGGAACGGGGCTTGGCATCCCAAATGCCAACTGTGTGTTTGCTATCATAACCATGGTGACCACACGCCGCTGACCATCGGCAGGCTTAAGGAACACAGCCTGGAGGACTGGGGCATGGGAATCTGAAGCTGCTTCTCCCCTACTTCTGCAGAGCTGCGTAAATCGGGGCCCACATGGCTCAGTCCCTGGGACAGGTGCCGGGAATTGTGCTGCGAGAGGCGATTTCCCTGCTGTGTGAACATCGCAGGGTTCACTGGTGCCAATCAAATGGCAGTGGCATCCCAAGGCCATCGAATCTTACAGGCCCACCAGAGTCTGTGGGGCCTGTTGTGGGCTAGAATGTTCCACTGGGGCGCACTGGCTGTAGGGAGTCCTTTACCGACATTAGTTGCCACATATTTGGGTTAGACTGGTGATCAGGAAGAGTCAACAGGAGACCATGCAAAACTAAAGTGTGCATAGCAGTTTTTGCTTTGATCTTAATAAAGGACACAGCCACCAACCCAGCCTCTTGGGAGTATTTTCCTTTGCATTGTCGTTATTTTATTTAGGACATACACAAGAGTGTTGGCTTTGCATTGTCGTTATTTTATTTAGGACATACACAAGAGTGTTGGCATTTCTTAAAAAGTGCCTGCAATCCAGCAAGTGCCAGAACTGGGGCTCCGTTCACCAACAGGGTGAGCGTAAGCTCTGGGTATGGGCTGGCTCCCTGGGAGGAGCTGGCTAGGCACTGGCCTCACACCCTCCCTGAGCTCCTGGCTGCACTTGCAGGCCCACAGGGACCAGGGGGCGCTGTGTCCCTGATTAGTTCCGACTGTCTGGCACTCTTCTCACTGAAAGGGCACATGGGAGGATCCAGCCTGACCGCCTGCTTACCCAGGAGTCATCCCCAACCCTCTCCAGAGTCCCCACAGGGAAGCCAGGGCCTGGGTGCGCTTGCAGGGCCAGGTGAGCACACGCAAGCAGCCATGGAAGGGAAGGGAAGAGGGAAACTCTGCAGACACACGGGTTGCCCCTGGGGGTCAAATCCATCCACCCACCCCTGGGGCCCCCAAGGGGGAAATGGGAATCCACGCTGTTCACTGGCTAGGGTGGGGCGGCTGGAGACAGAGGGTCTGATCCCAATGTTGCTCGGCCCTTGAAACAGCTGGCTGCCTAGGCACTCGGCGGCGCCCTAGCCTCTGCGCTCCTTCGGTACTAATGGAAGAGGAGGAAGACCCCCGCTGCGGTGCTGGGATCCTTTCTCTCCCCAGCCTGAAAAGCACAGGGGAACAAACTGTTCATAGCGACAGATCGGGAATACAGTCAGCAATGCTGGCTGGAAATGACCTTCACGGAATGTCGACGCTGACGCTGAAAACTGCTCAAAGTCCCATTTCCACCAAGGTGACAGTGTCAGCGTCTACATCAAGAACAGTGCACTCGACTTGACCACCCCTTTGAGGGGGGAGAACAGCTGGAAATTAGAGAACATTTTGGGCTGTGTATGGGGGAGGTTACCCCTTTTAAGAAAAAAATTGAAAAGAAGGAGCAAGAATTTGGCTCGGTGGTTAAGCCGCACCCAGGATGCCTGCGTTCCATACTGGTTTGAGTTCTGGATCTACTTCTAATTCATCTTCCTCCTTATGGCCACCCTGGGAGGTTCCTGCCATCCATGTGGGAGACCCAGACCGAGTTCCTAGTTCATGACTTTGGCATGGCCCAGCACTGGCTGTTGTGAACATTTGGGGAGTGAACCAGCAAATGGAAGATCTTGCTTATCTCCCTTTGCCTTTCAAGTAAGATGAAAATGTTAAATGATTTTACATAAGACATTTTATTTCCTCCCAGGGAGCAGGGCCTGTGAAAGCCAAGCCAAGCCTAACCTACCCCCCTCATGCTGGACCCGGTCTTTTCAGATGAAGCACTCTGAAGTGTGCACGGATTTACATATAAAAACTGGAATTAACTGGAATTCTGGGGACAGGGTGAGGGTGGGGAGCACCTGCAGTGTGGTGTGTCAGGAGTCCCGAGGCCACACCTCCTTTGTAAAAGCTGGGGTCCAAGTGGGGAAGAGTAGAGTCAGGCTTGGCAGCCCCCTCTCAGGGTCACACAGTCAGGCTCCTTTCCCTTCCCGGCCCCTCCAGGACAGGCTCCCATTTGGCTTTCAAGTCAGCAACGATGTGCAGAAGGCAGGAGGCACGCCGACCCAGCCTCCCTGGCTTCTCAGGCTCCCCCTGAATGCCATCAGAACCGGCTGCCCTTGTCAGTGGTTCAAGGCAGAAAAGTCAGCCTGTGTTACCCCAAACAAGGTCAGGCATAGCTGACCATTCGAGAACACAGGGGCTGTTCACCCTCCCTTCTTCGGGCTGGACCAAGGGCAGCCTACCGCACGGTAGCTGGGAATGGCCCAAGTGCGATGGCCAGCTGACACAGGCCACAGGACAATCCCTTGACCAACCTCCCGGGCAGCAGGATCCACCCCTTAGCAGGGCGGTGCTGCTGTGCCCACACAAAGGGCGGACATCTAAATGCAGCGCCCCTTCACCGGGGTGTTAAGTGCTGGCAATGGACACAAAGGATTTTACGCACAACGTGTGGCCGCATTGTGCCGGACAGAGCACACACATCTGCAGCTGGCCAGGTTGTCCTCATTCATGTAAAACCCTGGTAGAGCTGCTGAGCAGCAGTGGAGGGAGTGGCTCGGCTTCCAGCAGGAGCAGCCTAGCAGGGGCTCTGCAGTGTTTCTGTGGCTTCCCGGGAGCGCGTGGAGCTGGCTCCTCTCCCGGGGAGTGTGACCCAGGAGGAGAGCGGGGGCAGGGCCTCGGGGTGCTCTGCGGATCACGTGACACGCAGTGCCCAGTGGAAGGCTGTTGCTGGGGAGAGGCGGCTGCTCCTGCACAGTGACCCTCCCGGAGGAAGGAGGAACAGACAACGAATGCTCAGGCTCCTCGTCACCAATAGCAACTCAGGCTCTGCTCCGCCGGCCCGGCAACCAGGAGGCTGTCGCCTCTTTTCTGGCTGTCTCCTTCCCCCACTCTGTGTTGCACCAGCATTGCTACGCCAGCACTATGTGGCGCATTCATTAAGGCTTCTCTGTATAGTGCAGGCTCACCCCAAAGATGGGAAACAGGGGACTCCAAGCAAGGGCGATGAAAAGGGGCAGAAGCGTCTTGTGCCCTCCTGGACTAACTCCTCAGGAATTGTTTCTAGAAAAAGGGCTGCAGGCATTGGCTCATGTGCAAGAAGAATCAGAGTTTCAAGAATCTGTATTAGGACTGGGGCAGGGCAGGGACCAGGCCTGGTGGTTAAGATGCTCACAGCCCACATCAGCGTGGCTGGGTTCAATACCTGACTGCGGCTCTCGACTCCAGCTCCCTGCTAAAGCCGACCCCAGGAGCAGCAGCGATGGCTCAAGGCCCTGCCATCAGCTCTGATCCCCAACCGTAGCCTCTGCAGGCATTTGCGGGAGTGAATCAGCAGATGGAAGCTCTTCCTCTCTCTGCCTCTCATTTGTTTTGAAAAAGAAAAACATGTTATCAAAGAGATACATTATTTCCATAGGGACAAAGGAGGAAGCAATGAATTTTTGTGACAGAATGATAACAGAGACCCCAAGGTAAGTCACACCACAAAGTCAACCGTCTAACACGGGGCTCAACCTATAGAACTCAGTTTCCCAACTTCAGTCAATCACATCCTACGCACACAATTTGGCTACAGCCTCACACTATCATAGCAGCCTTCATATAGTCATTTTCTTTAAATCAAGTCACCTTTTTAGGGGAGTGTGCCTGTTACAACGAAACGTTATAACACTGCCCAAAATAAGAAGCCAGCTGTAGCATCTGCGACCCAGAGTAAGAGTTAAAACAAAAATCCACAAATGGTTATGCACATGCCACAGATATCATTTCAAACAGCACCAGGTGTGTATGTGCACTAACGGAATTAAGGAATAGAAGTTGGCCAATCTACTAGGATGACGCGATAAACTGCCACCCTCTGATACAATGCTCCATGCTGCTGGGAAAGATATCACTTGAGGTCATAAATCAAAGAGCGACTGTGTTATTACCTGGTCTCCACTACCCACTGCAGCTAATAGCTCCTCGCTTTGAAGGTATGGGAATAAGACTCGCTCTACAAATAGCAGGTGCTCTGTGTGTACTTTAGATGAATGACAGCATATGGAAAGCCAGCTATCAATCAAGTCTTAGTGTATGTTAGTCTCACGTTGCCAGCAGTGCCTTGGGATTCCAGCTAACGCAAAAGAGAACCATAGGAAAATCTCAACCTTTATAGCTGCAAAAACACCGAAGAGCAAACTTACCACTTCTTGGACTTCAGCCGAGGTGCTGGGTTCCGGGGGATGAGGAAGAGGGCTCTCATGGGGTGCATGTCACAGAGAGCTGCAAGAGACCAAAACAAGGGCCAGCTCGTTAGGGAGCCAAACCCAGGCCGAGCCTGGCCTGGCTGTACAGACAATGCTGCCAAATGAATCCACACACGACCAGTGAGCCTTGACTCACAAGGTCCAGAAGCTTCCACTTGGCGAGCATTTAAAAGAGCTCATGCCTAATTGTAGGAGCCCCATAAATACACCATGTTTCTGCTATTTTGTTGGTCTTTTCACTGACCATGCTTTTATTTTACATTTAAGGGAACTGAGTAAAAGGGTCTGCCCCCAGCCATCTCTGCAATAAACAAACCATCTGACATTGAACCTGATGACAACTGCGACAGAGACAGTGCATTCCTTTCAATTAGCAAAAGCCTAGGCCATAAAAGAAAAGATATTTGATAACCTGCAATCTATATCCTATATACTGAAGGTCCATGCAATTGCAATGTTATTTGCATAGATTTCTGGAGCCCAAAGTGCTAGCCCAGAATAACATTCTCTCTGTTTCTAGATTTTCCAAGTGGATTTTTTAGTTTCACGAGGGGTTTTGATTTTAAATTCACTAGCCCCAGGAAGACCAGAGGATTAACTCAAAGAGAGCTGCAGAAAACAAAGCTATTGCAACCTTGACACTCATTTATAGAGAAAACAGGCATACCTTATTTTAATTGAAATATTTTATTAGCTTACTTTTCAAACATCTGGAGATATTTTTTCCTTGTACCTAGAATAAGAATATATGCTTCCTAAAAGCCCAGGGATTCTGTGGGCAGCAGCTTATTTTTAGCCCTGTCTGTTACTCATCAAGAATAATAATATGGTTTTCAGACGGCAACAGATTATTTCTCTGATGCATAAATGCCTATGAGTACTGTGAATGGGGGGGAGCTGTCAACACTCAAAGTCTATCACCTGATGAGTTCTACCAACTCTAGACCGAGAGAAAAGAAGACTATGCTAACTTGAAGCCGGGAGTGTCGGCCACCTGTCAGGCAGCTGCAGGGCCTGTTTCGGTCCTGGTCCTTTGAAAGGCAGACACCAAGGGGATGTGAAGCCTGTAGGCTATGCCTGGGGAATGTTCCTGTGTCCAAGGAAAGAGACAGCCAAGAAGGGTAGGAGAGCCATAGTTCGCCATGCGGGTCTGGTCTTTAGGACAGGAGGGTGGGGGGGAGGGCAGGTGAAGTGTCCCAGTGTCCCACACTGCAGGCAAGGTCAGCAGAGTCCTGGGGATTACCAGGGAGACAGCTGCCTGCAAAGGACCCTGCATCCTCTGAGTAAGGTTCTGCTCCTGTACCCACGTCCTTCTCGGCCATTGATGGACAGTGGCCCTGGGGGGCGTGACAGCGGTGCTGCTGAGCCGCTGGGGCCCGTGGTCAGCACCCCTTCCTATAGGGCAGTCTGCGAGCACATCCTCACGGCCACCCCAGGGCTTAGTGCCCCAGATCTCTAGGAACCCCAGAGCTTCTCAAGACGGCCCCAGGGCTCTGGCCACTCTGTCTCAAAGAACAGCAGGGCAATGTCAGCTTCTGAAGAGCAGCGTTGGAGGAGGAGTGACAGCTCCTGACTGTGTGTTTGCTGAACCAGTGCACTAGCAAGTGGCTTTGGCGGTTTGTATGCTGGAGTTCTGCAGTCATTGTGGGTTGGTCACAGTTTTATGCTAGGTGAAAAATAGTTCAAAGAATAAACTGCACGATCTCACAACAAACAGGACTCCCCAAAGTTTGCTTTGTCTCTGTTCTCGTAAAGGCAAGATGCTTGGGCTGCTCTAATATGAATGGATTCCTGGTTGACCAGAAGCCTCTGCTTTCTAACTCTGCCAGCTCAAAGCCATGCAGGGCGCAGTGTGGTGGAAGTAAAGCCACTGCAGCTCCTGGCAAGGACCCCTCAGCGCCCGCAGAGTGGACCAGCAGCACAGTCCACCGCAGAGGAAGGTACTTACGGGGAGCGCCTTCTGCCATCTCAATGGCGGTGATTCCCAGAGACCACAGGTCACTCTGAAAAACAAGGAAGGCACAGCCACGCATAAATTCTGGCATCTCATGACAACCTGGCTCCACTGGTCACAGCATCAGGACTGCACTCTGAGGCCTTTTTAAGCAAGCTGCCGGGCAGGAGCAGCCTCGCTCACTTGTCACTGACAACGTCTTTCACGGTGCCTGACACGCCATGTAAGTTTCCAATAAATGCATAAAAAACATACGGCTTTAAAAATTAATTCATCATTGAAATTTATCTGTCACTCGAATCATATCAAACTGCTGCTATTTGTCTGTGTTTCACATCTTGATTGAGCTGGAGCTGTCAAATAATAAACCAAGCATATTTAAGGCATGCCACTGGTAAAGTATGACATACATAGGTTTCTGTGAACCCACCACCGTCAAGGTCGCAAGCATACCCATCACCCCCAAAATATCACACTTGTCCATTCAGAGTCCCCCACTCCTTTCCTCCCTGCCCATATCCCCAACTCCACTGTCCCTATGCAACCACCGATCTGTCACCATGGATTAGTTTGCATCTTCTAAAGTTTTATATAAGCAGAATCGTGCAATAAGTGGTCTTTTACATCCCATTTCCATCACTCAGCAGAATGCCCATCCAGGTTGCACCGATCAGTACTGCCCCCTCTTCTGTTGCTGAGTAGTAGTCCACTATCTGGACACATTACAGGTGAATCATGCATTTGCATGTTGATGGACACTTATCTCCAAGTCAGGCTATTGCACATAAAACTGCAAGGAACAGTGGTACAGTCTTTGGGTATGCAGTTTTATTCTTTTAAATAAACGCCTAGGAGTGGGACAGCTGGATCATACAGTGGGTGCTAGGTATATTCAATTATTTCCAACCTACACAATCAGCAATTTCATTTGGTTTATCCTAGTAAGATAAAGGCAGGGAGACTCTCCAATGGTGATGTTCATTGATGTATCTCCAGTATTTAGAATATAGTTGAGTGCAACAATGGGTGTTTAGTGTATTTTGTTGAGTGGATGAACAAATATCTTTTTTTTTTTTTTTGGACAGGCAGAATTAGTGAGAGAGAGAGAGACAGAGAGAAAGGTCTTCCTTTCTCCATTGATTCACCCCCCAATGGCTGCTGTGGCCGTGCACTGGGCCAATCTGAAGCCAGGAGCCAGGTGCTTCCTCCTGGTCTCCCATGCAGGTACAGGGCCCAAGGACCTGGGCCATCCTCCACTGCTCTTCCGGGCCACAGCAGAGAGCTAGACTGGAAGAGGAACAACCAGGACAGAATCCGGCGCCCCGACCGGGACTAGAACCTGGTGTGCCGGTGCTGCAGGCAGAGGATTAGCCTAGTGAGCTGCGGCCCCGGCCACAAATATCTTCTAAGTGGAGTAATAACATAGTGATCCTTATGCCCTTATATCCTTTCTTATGCTTAGACTGATGTTTATGCTCTGATCAGCACTTTCCAGGCCAATGCCTCCACCTCTGCCTATGCAATCTTCGTCTACAATAATGCAATTCCCTTCACTCTATCTATGACTCAGAGGTATCTAAGTATTGCGTGGGAGGGGGCAAATCAAGAGACGGGGAAACATAGGTTAGCAAACCCGAAAAGGCTGCTTGCCACTTCAGTTTCCCAGGAGATTGCTAAGAAAACCTAATACAAAATTTGGTTCAATGGCCTGCATTTTGATCGAGTCTCACCCTCAAATAACCGCAGAATCAGACCCAACTGCTTTGACCGTGGCAACAACAGGATGTCCAGTTGTCTTGAGATACAGCAAATGCAAGTCATGTAACCTGGGCTTCTGCAGAGGAGGAAGACTTTAACCTTAACTAATGCCTGGAGCCCACGTCCCTGCCCTCTGGAACCAAGGAGCCAGAGAACGAGTGGAACTGAAGAGGAGACTGGGCTGCAGCCCAGGAAGATCTGGTGCTGGAGCTTCTCAATCAGATCTTGTCTCGCCAACACTTCCCCATCCCAGCTTGTCCACCTTAACCCATAAAACCTGCCCCAGAGCCCAGAGTAGGGAGACAGATTTGAGTCATGCCCCCTTTTCTCCTTGCCAATTGACCTCACCTTTGTTCTCTCAGAAGTCAGAACCAAACAATCAGCTTCTATGTGCACTGGACATCAGGCCCTTACTGCATAACGATCTCTCAATTTAAATGTCTCATGCATGTTGTGCATTCCTGGAAATTCTCATTTGCAACCTCCCTGAGATCACAGGGATCCAAGTGAAATGTCCTTGCCACTCTCCTCAAGCAAATGTCAAGGCCACATGAAAAAGAGACATACCCGGAAGAGAACTATGAAATTTATGCTGAATCATTCCCTAGAATATCGCACGAGGGACATCCAAGCCTGGTCAGTATTTGGGCACAGGCCTGTACAGTGTGGAGAGGGCTTCCTAAGTGGCCTAGCCTCTTATCCAAAGAGCAATCTACCTTGCAGCAGGTGACTGGGCACATGCAACTTCACACTAGTACCAGAGAGGATTCTTGAAATGTTACCAGTTCTCAGTGCAATGGGCGATAACAATGCATCTTCACAAAACCACTGGCCTCAGATCGCAAGGAACTGCTCTGTGTACAGCACAGCTGAAGAAGGTTCCTTTTGTCTTTTCTCTTTGTTTTGTTTCAAGATGTGCTCAAAGCTTGTCATTAAACGCATACACACTCCCACTTATCTGCACAGCCCAGCAAATGACTGCGTTTTCCCACAGGCTCATGCCTTGCCCAGTGAGGTCATTTCCGGAGCTAGTGGGCACAGCTCAGCCCACGTATTTCAGGCCGGCTCAGGAGCAGTAACGGTACAGGATGAAAACACAGCTCTCTTGTACCTGGGGTTTTATGGCTGATAGACAAAGACGATTGTTTGGGAACATGATGAAAATGTTGAGTCACTCTGTGCAGGAGACGTTAAACAGGAAACAGTAAGGACAGTCTGGAACTGGTGGATGGGCTCAAAAGGTCCCTGTGCAATTGTAATCAAGACACCGATGTCTTCCAGCTGGAAGTTCTACCCCCACTGCCCCAGTATTTCTAGGAGTTGAGTGTTTCTCTAGTGTGAATGAGGCACAGGGATGAGAGCGACAGCCACGCTCAGTGACCCCGACCATCACATCAGGGTCCAGCTTACATAGCCCTGGGGTCCAGAGAGCTTCGAGCTGGTTTGACAACCAACAATCTGAAAGGAAGTGATAGTACTGGGGTAAGAAGGGTTGCAGACCAGGACGAAGATGGGGGGAAAAATGCCCAAACGACCCAGGCACACCAATGCCTTTGGGTGTGTGCTCCCCAGCAAGTTCCGTCTGCCTGCAGCACCTCCCAGTGATGAGCAAGCTGACCCCTCCCTGGCAGAAGCCTCTGCGCAGACCCGGCATGCTCAGTGAGGACCACTGCGGCCTCCCTCCAGCACCACCAGGGCTCCTTCCCCCCCTGCACCTGCGTCCCCCACAGACGTGACCACCTTGCAACACACTGTGCTTACTCAGCGCTGCCTTACCATGCTTTGTGTTTGCTGTTGTGCCTCTCACCTTACACACACACACACACACCCATCAAGAATCTAAGACCCATAGGAGAGCAGGCATCTTGGCTTTTGTTCATTGATGTATTCCAAGCACCTAAAACAGTACTGGGCAATACTAGGCCCTTAAAAAGTATTTGAATGAATGAATGAACAAGTGAAAGAGACATGAGACAAAGGAGCAACACTTGTGTCCTGGGGCTTGTAGAGTCCTTGTAAATCATCTGGCTCAAGCTTGCACTTGAATGGGTGCGGGAAGGTGACTTAGCCAGGATCCTGGAGTATCTTGGCACTAGCTTTTCAACAGAGCTCGATCTCTGGTCTCCTGGGCCAGTTCCCTTTAAATATCACAGAGTAAGAACTTGAGTGTTCATCCTTTTCCTTTCCTTATCAGAGGCCCAGGACACAAGTGTTCCAGATTCCTCCTTTGTCTACAGGTAACTAAAGGTGCTGGCAGAGACGCGCCGAGGCAGGCCAGTACCAGGTGACAAAACCGGCCTCAGCTGCTAGAGGTAACACAGATCGACGCAGGAGATCAGGCTTTTCAATCAGGCTCCTCTGAGCTCCCTTTCTCAACTGCCCAGGAGCCATCCTGTGCCCCTCCTGCACTCCGGTGTGGTGCTGCCTCCCCCACCATCTCACAGCCCATGGGGCTCTCCCCTCTGCAGTTAGGCCTGCCCAGTTCATTTTTCTAGGATTTCTCTCCAGGTGGTTGTGGCAGATACTGTTTTTTGGCTGACCCAACAGGCACTTTCAACCCCTTTCTCCCTTGCTGTTCCCATTTCAGAGTAGAGGCAAAGCAACGCCTGGCTCTCCCAACTCCTCGGTAGCAAAGGTGGCAGTTAGAGATGTGAGGTACATAGCCTTGGCCACAACCCAGACAGTTCCCGGGAGCTTCCGTTTTTCCTGAAATAACGGACAAATAGACCTGGTGCCTTGCCAGCTCTTCCTCGTTTTCCTGGTGTCTTGAATAAAAGCGAGGCATCTGGACCAACAGCATCTGTCTTGCAAACATGAGGCCATAAGCCAGCAAGTTAACAGTGTCAGGCCAGAAAGACAGGAGCCGGGGTTTCTGAAGACATCAGCTGAGCCCCTCCGTCGCCCCTGCACTGCTCTCTAGATTTCTGGTGACAGAAGAAACCTAAGCACAGCCACACACACATTCCCCAGTGAGAACGCACACACGCACGGGGATCATGGGAGAAAGCATTTTTGGACAGCGTGGGACCGCAGAGGTCTCAGCAGTCGGGTGCTCCTGGATTTCTCCCACAGGGAGCAGAAGCATCAGAGAAGGCCTATTGCTTTTGTTTAAGACACATCATCTCAGAATTGCTCTTCTGCAGGCTCCCCACAAGACCCCCGTCACACCTGTCACACCGCAAGGGCCACATCACCCTGCCCGTGCAGCCTCTGATCAGTCACTCGGCCAAGCCAGTGACTGGTGTTTCATTGGGCCTTCCTCCGATATCATTATTGGGATTTTTTTTTTATTTTGCTGGGGTACTCTTGTTTCCCAAAACAAACATTTGTATTCCTGGCCACGTATACTCACAGCTGCTTGTAAGTTATGCTGAACTGTCCAGGCTGGGAAGCTATAAATGCCCTGGATGGGCCTTGTTTCTGCCTTTGGATGCATTAGTGAGTCCCAAAGACACTTTGGAATTAAATACAGGAGAAAATGCTCCAGTTACAACTGGCAAGACAGATCACAGGAGACGAGAACCGGAGGAAGGAGGAACAAGACGAGGAGAGTCAGGGAGAGAGAAGTTTCCTTTGTGGCCGTGCTGTGACTCATTTTGGCAAGAGCTGGGCAATTCATTATTGCAGAGGTGCGGTACAGCCTGCCCGGGGCATGATTAATAGCTCGGTCCTGTGTGCATTACACACAGAACAGAGACAAATTCTAGTGCCTCCGAGAAGGCAGAGGCGAAACACCACTTCCGGCTGGTGAGAGAGAGAGAGAGAGAGAGAGAGGGAGGGAGGGAGGGAGGGAGGGAGAGTGTGGACATGTACGAGAGGCATTGGGGACAGATGGCAGGAAAAAAAGGTTAACCAGAACAAGAGAGCCTTACTCCTGGGGCTGGGCTAGCCAACACAGTGAGGAAAAGGACACACTTAGGCAGCTGAACCAGCCACACCAGGGAGAGGCAGCGTGGCACAGGAAGAACCCCCGAGAGCACTGTAGGCAGGAGCAGCTTGCACTGTGCAGGCACACAGCCCTGGGGTCGACTCTCAGCTCTGACACAGCCAGCTTGGTGACTGGGGACAAGGCCCCTCACAGCTCCGAGCCCATTCTCTCAGCTGTAAAGTGAACACATTCCTTGAAGGGCTGGTCTGTGAACTCAGTAAGACAATACACACCAAGTGCCTAACCCAATGCAGTGCTCATATTTAACAAATGCCGTTGTAGACAGAACCCTGGGACCAGTCACAGCGACAGGGCAGTGGCCACGAGCGACAGGACTCAACAGCACTGGAAACAAGTTACTGGGCTCACCCAGGCAAAAACCAGACCCTTAGAGAATGCAAACAGGAAAAGGCATGCCTTCCTTCCGCAGCCTGGCAGTCTCCCTCTGTCTCGCCCCCTCCTGGCAGAGCCTGGTAAGGAGGCAGAGGGACAAGCCCAACACACAGAGAAGAATGGCAGACTAGAGTGGACAGAGGGTCACTCAGTCACACACACACAACCAGCACAGTGAACTCCACCACGTTTCACAGACCAGAAAATAGTGTTTCATTGCTTAAGTCGTTTGTGGTTAATCTTTTTGAAATGTTCTAGTTGGCAAAAGGAAATTATATGTGCTGTGTGTGGTCCCTAAAGTCAGCCTCTTACCCTACTGCTAGAAGTAACAGAGACACAATAAGCGGTTACAGTGCATCGTACGAATAGAAGGTCGGGCCATATGAAATTGCTGTTTTTACATAAAAATGACCCTAATAGTAGTACTTTCATATGATGAGGAAACACAAAATTGCCATATATGGAATGCTTGCCAAACATTAGGCACTTATTAATCACTTATATATTAACTCACTTTATTCTATTTTTTTTTATTTGACAGGTAGAGTCACAGACAGTGAGAGGGAGACAGAGAGAAAGGTCTTCCTTCTGTTGGCTCACTCCCCAAATGGCCACTATGGCTGGCGCTGCACTGATCTGAAGCCAGGAGCCAGGTGCCTCCTCCTGGTCTCCCATGTGAGTGCAGGAACCCAAACACTTGGGCCATCCTCCACTGCCCTCCTGGGTCACAGCAGAGAGCTGAACTGGAAGAGGAGCAACCGGGACTAGAACCCGGAGCCCATATGGGATGCTGGTGCCGCAGGTAGAGGATTAACCAAATGAGCCATGGTGCTGGCCTTATTCTATTCTATATATGTGCGTGAGTATATATTTTCTATTATAACCTGTAACAATCTCTCATTGTCATCTTATACAGGCACAGAAAGGTTGCTAATTCCTATAACATGATACAGACATAGGAGACATAATCTGCTTTTTAGACTGGTCCTGACACCAGCTCTCATTCTGGCGTCAGCTTACACACGACATTAGATGGAAACAGAACAACGTGGTAAGTTCCAGATCACCAAGGGTGTGCAAGGATGGGGAGTTATTAATCATCCCATTCCTCATGTACAAACAGAGGACAGCAACCTTTGGTTCCTTGTCCATGTGCATTCCTCACCTGGCCTAAGAGAAAGAATTCGAAGAAGACCTGATGCTTTTCCACCAGGGAGTCAGCATTTGCCTGGAGGTCACGCTGGCTAGGTCTGACTAAGGAGTCCCATTGGGTGGGTGTGACTGTGGAGCCACAGAAATACGTTGAACAGGGGTCTCCATTTCCCACTGGAGACACCAACATGGTGTCCCTACTGTCTTCCTTCCAAGAGAACAGGGAAGGACTCGTGTTTGAAACTCAGGAGACACGGGCCAGGACTTGCTTGAGAGTATGAAGCCCCGTCCCCTAATCTGAACACTGTGCTCCGACACCTGCATGGCGGTGACCCTCTCACCAGACAGCCTGCTCACTTTGCTTCCTGCTGAGCTTCGTACCTAGAGGAGCTACTTCCACCCCATTTGGAAAAAAAAAAAAAAAAAAAAAAAAAAAAAAAAAAAAAAAAAAAAACAATGTATCTGTGACATGGGAGAAGGCACATCAGGGCACAGCATTCACCCAAACCCTGGAGGAGCGCCTAGAGCTGCCGCCGTGGGCAAAGTCTCACCAACACAGCTGAGGTACATCACAGACAAGATCAGCACAGGAGGTCGGCAGGAGGGAGGGGGAGAGGACGTGTCGGTTCCCTGGGCTTCTCCTACTTCCCTAGTGTAGTGTAGGAGCAAGGCCTGTGTGTGACAAAGCCAATGAAAGCTGGCAAAGAAAATACCAAATCTAAGTTCCCCATCTACATGTGATAGAGGTAAAACACTAGTTTTTCCAGATCTTCTGGATGTGTGTCTGTGGGTAGGTACACTTGTATATACTCTACACATATTACAGGCATGACACTGTAAGTTGTTTCTCGTGCCTAATACTACCTTGGGACTTGTCCAACCCCAATACATATGCCACCTGATTGCTTAAGTGTCTACGTAGTATTCTACAGGACCCGTTTCCTGTCGGTAGGCATTAGCCACAGAGAACTTTCTTCAGTGGGAGGTTCTATTAAAGCAATAAATACGTAGGACCACAGAATGCTAGGCAGATCCCACCCAACTAAAATGCAATTCAAAGTAAGTTTTAAAAATCACAGTTTAAGCAGCTGAGGAATTTTGAATGGTTTTATTAATTTCACATCTTTTGCATGCTTATTATGGAATGGGAAAGCTTTCATTATTGCCTCGCATACTTAACAAGGAAATGAAAGCTTTCCTTTCACTTGAAGAGTTTTGACAGAATTTCTGAAAACAAGAAAGGAAGGGTCTCCAGGGAAAGCCAGCACACCACACAATGAGATTCCGTGCTCCTCCTTAGGAAAGGGTCTATTGTCAGTGAGCTTCTTACTGCGCCCAGTAGATAGCACACCCAACCAGGCTGCAATACACTGGATGAGCTCTTCGGATTACTCCCACACAGAGGCCTTTGTACAACTGTGCCTCTTTAGTTGTTTTTAAATTATAGCCAGCCTTAAAGACACATTAGACACACAGATAAATAATCAGTAAACAACCAGAAGATAATAAATCAAACCATTCTCTCTGGGACTTGGTCTTTATTTTAAAGTAAGGGTTTTGTAGAGGAGAACTTCACCCAGGGATCTGCAAGCCACATTTTCTTCCATACGTGCCCTCTTGGCTGAAAATATCTAGAATACCCAGGAGCCCGCAGTGCAGACATCAGCTTGGGAGGCTGGGATTCTGTAGGGTCCAGTGAACTACCAAACCTGCAGTGACAAATCCTTGGGCTGAGGTAGGCCCTCAAGTGAACTCACTGGGTAGCAACTGCACACACACAGCTTGGCTTATGCCTTGCACACAATGGACACTCGATAAATACTGAGCGACTAGACAGTTTCGAAAGTCCGCATACTGCCAAGTTGTCGCCTGGTGACAGACCACATTTCCAAGAACACTGACCAGGAACGAGGGTAAGGTATGGCGCCAACAGAGAAGTGAGAGAGGACATAAAAATTAGCATCTCTGCTGGTCCACAGTACAACGATGAAGTAGTCAAAATAAATCTAAGAATGCCCACAACTTTTCTGCCCGATCTTCGTATTCATCTCGTTATGTTCCCTTCTTTTGCCCAATTCGGGCGGCCAGTGAAGCTCACAGCCGTGCTGTGACATGCTCTCCCCTCTTACGCAACACCCTTCACTAATTCACATTAAGGTCTAGATGACTGAATCTGCTCTTCCCATCAGGATTCTTTATTTCTAAATAAAATAGAGAAATTAACCTTCAGTTTTTCATGTATCAGGACACCCCTGTATTCGTGTGTATCTTCTGGCCCCTCTGAAGTCACAGTGCACCTGTGGCTACGCACACACAACGCTTTGCCTACACTTAGCACTGTGCAGTGTTCTCACAAACTCTGCACTCATCCCGAATTATATTCCTTAGCATGATCTGAAGCAAGAGGACCAAGATATCACTTAATGGCAAAGTTTGGCTTGACCAGAAAAAGGCTTCTTCTAGTTACCCTACTGAAACCATTTCGTACCACAGAACAAAAGTCTCATCTATAAGCCCATTTCAAAAAAGTTCCTGGAAAAATGGAGTGAAGAGGTCAGTTTATCTTGGTGCAAAAAATTGTCAAATAAATGTCCAGTATTTTCATAACATGCATTTGTTCCCACAACCTTTCTGAAAACCCCTCATATGCACGGATTTCACTGCGATTTCCAGAATTTGTTTTAAAAGTCTAAAATACCTGTGGCCCAGATGTAAACTACTTAGCACTTGTTAAGTATAACTGTAGCTTGACAAATTGGTTATGGCCACTTATGATACAAGTATCTGGATCGGGACATCTATCTTGTAGTGGCTCTTCTGATGGGATTTACAAATGGAATTATTTAAATATGCTTCTCATTAGCAGTTTAAATAAATGACATTTATTTTGGCAGGAGATTAATTTTTACATTGGCAGCTGTTTTGAGACAGACTGTCAGCAGGTTACTGCAGTGTCTGACCTTGAAGGAAGGAGGAAATTTACAGGAGATCATTGGGCTTTCAGACCTTCAAACTCGCATTTCTCCCAAAGAGACAAATAACTGTATCAATACCCAGAGACAGCGGTCCCAAAGACACAGTAAGGTTTGCATCTTTGTGACCTGATTTGTAATAACCCCACATGTGGAGAACAAAAAATGTTCTGTAAAAGAGGAATTCCTCAGGGCCGGTGCTGTGGTGTAGCGGGTAAAGCCACCACCTGCAGTGCCGGCATCCCATATGGGTGCTGGTTCAAGTCCCAGCTGCTGCACTTCCGGATGCAGCTCTCTGCTTTTTGGCCTGGGAAAGCAGAAGTTGGCCCAAGTCCTTGGGCCCCTGCACCCACGTGGGAGACCCGGAAGAAGCTCCTGGCTCCTGGCTTCGGATCAGTGCAGCTCCGGGTGTTGCAGCCATTTGGGGAGTGAACCAGCAGATGGAAGACCTCTCTCTCTCCCTCTCTCTCTCCCTCTCCTTCTGTGTGTAAATCTGACTTTCAAATAAATAAGTAAATCTTAAAAAAAAAAAAAGAGGAATTCTTCAGCTATTCTCTTCAGTTAGAAGCTGGAGATTTATCCGAAGTATGTCACAGAGAGGCAGAGCACTGTATTGGAGAAAGCACTGAACACAGAGCTGGGGACCTGGGTTCAAGTTTCAGCTATGATGTGGTCACTAATTAGGTGTGCACTTGCAAAGAAAAGATCTCAGATGTTGGTTTTCTCATCCACATGATGAGGGTATTTTAGAGAGAATCACTGACGTTATTTGGTGAAAAGTCCATGTACTTCCAAAACCAGCCCAGGCACTATCAAGTCTTGTCCAGTGGCATCCCGTGATCTAAAAAACTTACAAGGGCCTCTCTACCCAGTGCACAGAGTGAACATGTAGTCTCTAAGTCTATCGTCCAATTTTATTGTCTTGGCTTCAGCCACAATCCATGTAAAAGAAACGTCACCTGACACTATAGCTACAGATGGGATAGGGCCGCCAATTATAATCATCAGCTTGCAGAATACAAACAAGGAAGGCTTCTTGGAGAAGTTGACTTGAATACAGCTTTGATTTATTGGCAAATTTCCAGTTTCAATAGGTAACAAGCCACAAGTCAAACTTCTATGAGACATCACATGATGCTACAGGAACACCAACAAAATATCTATCAACATCCCTTTTGACTCTCTTGCAGAAATGAAGACTGATCATGACACTTTGAGCAAGAAATTATTAATCAGAAAAAGATGACCCATGACAACAAATTCTACCTTGGCTTTTCTTTTAACATAAAAACATTTAACATAACTATACTTTGTCAAAAATCCAAACTATAGCCAAAAAGGAAATCTAATCTACCTTCTAAGAACACAAAGTAAGAGTAAATTCAAAAGAATATAGACAGTGATTTAAACAAACCAGGTATGATGGGTAAAAGGGCTACCATTGAAAAGATTCTCGCTTGCATGAATGCCCTATACTGTTACGTTCAGATAATGCTTTTCAGTTCTCCCTTTGGGTCACAGCAAGCATACATCCACAGACACAAGGGAATTCTACCACAAGGCTCAGTTTGGAACACAATGAAGAAGTCATACCTTGAAGTCATAGGTGGCATCTGGGTTTTCATCACAGGCAATGACTTCAGGTGCCATCCAGTAGGGAGTGCCAATGAAAGTATTCCTCCTGCCCACTGTTCTATCAAGCTGGGCACTCACCCCAAAATCCACTATGTAAGAGAAGACCAATGAATAAAGTCATGATGATAAGCATTCTATGGTGACAAAGTGAATGTCATTCATTTTATTTTGGTAAGATATACACAACACAAAACTCACCATTTTAACCATTTAAACCTCTGCATTTCTCTGGCATTGGGTATACTTTGTTGGTGCAACCATTACCACCACCCATCCCCAGAACGTGCCCTTCCCCACCCTGACACTATGTCCCCCTCCCTACCACCTCTTTACCCACCCCCTAGCAATTATTCTATTTTCTCTCTCTATGGTTTGACTACTCTGGTATCTCATATAAGTGAAGCCATCTATCCTTTGTCTTTTTGTGACCGGCTTATATCACTTGGATAAAGTCCTCCACGCTACAATAAGGGACAATTATGCATCCTTTCTAAGGAATCATCCTTTCTAATGATGAATAATATTCACATATACAAAGGCACTTCCAAAGGATTTCATGGAAAACGGAATTAAAAGTCTATTTTGGTGCAAAAAAATCTGAATCTGTGTTTTTAATAATATGCATCGTCCATGAATTTCTCAAAGACCTCTCACACATACCACATTTTGTTTACTTATTTGCTTGCAGGTGGGCATTTGGGCTGCTTATTCCTTTTCAGTATTGTCAAGGTGCAGTTTTAGGTGCACATATAAATGGAGGGAGGTATTATATTTGGATACACCAAGGATTCATGGGTGCTAAAAATAGGTGTTAAATATAAGGCAACTTGGGTTACCATAATGCATAGTATATAGGGGATTAAAAAGTGTGATGAAGAGGTAAGGCCTGGAGTCAGACTGCCCACGTTTGCAGCCCATTTCTGCCACTTAGGGCTAAGGATCAGCCTCTTTGCACTTCGCTTTCCTAATTCTAAAAAATAAGGATGATGCCATCTACTCTGCATTGCTCCTATTTCTCTGAGATTATCCATGTCAAAGTGTCCTGTGTGGGGCCTGGCATTCACCATGCTCTCAACAAGTCACTATGAATTAGTGATGAGTGAATATTCTGAGGTATCCAGAAGGTACATGCAGGACAGCTTATCCCACATGATGTATGCTTTTGTTTTTTTAAAGGGAATATTCATGAGAGGAAGGTTTGGCCCAAATGCTAAGAAAAAGGGGAAGTTATATATTTTAACAAAAAGGAAGAGCAAATGTTTCCATCTCTTTGAAAATAAACAATTATATGAACAGCACGTGTCTTCTGGATCATGAATCATGTATGCTATAGGATATTTGTCAATTCATGCTTACTATATGTGCTAAGCAGGCACGTGCATGTTGGGATTCTCCGATTTATCTGGACAACTCCAGATTCATTGTGGGGAGGGCTCCAATGGATATGCCAAAGATTCTTTCATTGGTAACTCTGGCAGGTGAAGTGGAGTAACTAGTGGGCATCTAAAGTAGAATATTGAGCATCCATTTTGTACAGGTGACCTAGGTCATAATGCAATCTGTGTAAATGTACCTGAAGCTTATGGGAATAGAGCAGGAACAGATTCTTCCAAGTATGTCTAACTGTGGATATTGTCTATACACAAAATTCAGTCATCAGTGTTCTGTTAGAACAGCAACCTGCGAGATACAGATCACCGTTTCAAGTCTGTCACTTCTTTACATTCAATTATTTCTGCACATGGATTAAGTGCATGGTTCTGTTCACCACACTATTACAATTCACTCGTCGAAATGCTCCTAGGAAGTGTTTAAATGGATCATCATTTTCCTTTCCATTTTTAGGGCAATGCCTTCCAAATGCACAGCGCCAAAGTTACACTAATCCTTGTTTTAAAGGCTGTTAAAATAATCCCATCAATTCTCGCAACTCCTAGGCTCACTGGACTCTGTTCTCACCTAATTTAACTTCCGCATTTTCCGTCAGCAAGACATTTTGACCTTTAATATCTCGATGAATCACTTTATGCTGGTGCAGGTGACTCAGCCCCTGGAATGAGAGTTAATAGGAACATAAGCCAGGGTGCAAATAAACTGTTTGGAATGAAAGTGACCCCTCCAACAATTAAAACTCACTCAGAGATACTGCCACAGTGACATTTGTGTTCATGGTGCTTTCCATCCTGTAGGTAACTGATGGGTATAATCTGATATGTCCTTGCAGGGCAGGGGATGTGTTAAATAAAATATTTGCAAATCAGATCCGATATCAGGAGCCACAGAGCTATATAAGTTTCACAGAATACAAGTTAACACTGTGAAAAAGTAAAGACTGCCTGTATGAGCCAGTATGTAACACAAACATCTACACAGAATCTCTCTACAGAAAACTTAGCCTGATTTAACTGAATTCCTACTTTGGGGGGCAATATTTGAATTTAAATGTTAAAACTTGTCTTCTGTTACACTATTTTAATTAAGCACAATTAAGTATTTCTAAGACCAGCCAAAAAATTTCCCATTGACTTTAGCCAATGTGGCTCACATAGAAGGAAAACAATTTTTATTTCCTTTGTTGGCAGTTGTGGCTGAAATTTGTCATGCTTTATGATATTTCCAAGTGTGCACTGATTATATGTGATAATTAATCAGTCACATCCAAACCGGATTGCATGCCATTTTCTCATGAATTACTCTCATTTGGGTTTCATTGTGGTACAGACTTACTCTAAGGTAGTCACATATGCTTCAGATAAATTATAACCTAAAGGAATCTAGAATTATAGCCTTCAAGCAATTTATGTAATGTTACTATTTACTGATTCTTGGTCTTGGGTATCCAAGTATTGTCATTTTATTATTTGTGATTTTCAGTTTTTAATTTCTACAACAAAATTAGGAACACGACACAAAGACAAAACTAAGAATCTAAATTCCTTTGTGGAAGAAATTCCATGTGAGAGTGCAGATATCCAAAAACATCCGTGCGACCATGTAGGACACCAGCAAACAGAAGCCGTGACACAGGGCACTGTGACGCACTGGGTGTGGGTGTTAGACCATTGCATTTCTTGCCTGTCTGTTTGGCTCTGGGTAGGCCTCAAACAAATTGAGATCCATTTTTTCCACAATGTACAAACACTCCATAAACATTGAACAGAGGGGCTTGGGATTCCCGTGCCACCTTCGCCACCAGAATTGGTGGAAGCAGGTAACAGAGCGTAGACGTGAGGCAGCCACAGGCTGCGTTCCACATGCTCACACGATGCTTGCAGCGTCCTTCCTGAAACGTCTACAGGTGATCAGACATCCTTTCCCTTGGAGATACATCACCATATCTCCAAGGCTGCTACCACTTGGGATGTAAGCAGGCTCTCAAAGGCATATCTTGGACACATAGTGAAAAACAGTTTTAACCTTTGTTCCATTCAGACGGCAGTGCTCATAGGTTAATTATTGCCAACCAGATGTAGTTAGGGTGGCTCAGGAGACACACAGAAGCCTCCGTGTGAGTAGCAACAGATAATCAGTTCTGAGTGACCTGGAGATGCCCAACCACTGTCTCCCTGAACTGAGCTGGCAAAGCAAATACAACCCTACTGTGAGACTGCCCGATTGTGCAATTTGTGGGCAAAACTGGGCAAATACACATAATCGTGTCCAGTAATTCTGAGTGATTGAAGTCATTAAATCTCAAAGAAATTTTTTTTAAAGCAAAATCAGTTAACTGGGTTGTATGTACAAGGAGGACTAAAGTCTGCAGTCCTTACAGACTTTATGTGATAGGAAGGAATTGCAACATCATTTTTAACAAATAAGTTAAAAACTGTCCAGTGGATGAAGTAAGCAATCATCTCTTAACCCATTTGATAAGTGGGACACTGTCTTTATGATCTTAAACAAGATCGCTAATTGGAGACATGGTTGAAAATGGAACTCTCGTTTGGGGAAGTTGCCCAGCATCATCCTCCACGTGGAAGTGTGCATGGTCTACCCCGACCGCTCTCCTATTAGAGCAGACCTCAGCACCAAACCAGCACCAGCACCATCAGAATAAACCTTTACAGAGATTTCTGCTACACTACAGATTTCCACCAGAAGGGCAGACTACAATGCAACGCCTCCCAAAATACTGTTGCCTAAAGATGCTGCGAGCTGGACCGCTCCCCACTTGTCACCTACCCGTAAGATCTCTCTGCAGATGTATGCGATCCACTCTTCTTTCAGCGTGTTCCCTTTCGTGTTCTTAATCAGGTCAGTGACAGAGCCAGCGCCGCAAAACTCCATCACCAGCTGGCAAAGGAAGCAAAGAAGCCATTACGATTACACCGGACAGCTTCCACACAATCGGGATAAGAAAGTACACAGCATTCCACCTGCCGCTTAGGCATGCCATTCCTGCAAGAAGAAGTGATCGTAAATCAATATATGAAACAGAAACTAGTACCTTAATTTCTTTCCAAAATGACAAAGAAATGACCATTTTTCAACCTGGAAGTTATGATTCGTATGGGGATGGGCAGGAATCTCTATATTCTAATTTTTTGTTTTAAATGGTAGCAAGTAGGTGACTTAGACAAAGTTGATAACAACGGTTCTTTAGGCAATCCCAAGTTAGGACAATACAAGTGCACACTGTTTATGTTATTGGTTTGCAAGTAACACTGTAAGCTGTCAGAGCGGGGACTGTCTGTTTTTAATTAACTTCAGCAAATGTTCCCAGGAGGTTTGAACATATCAAATAAATTCAATAAACAATAAACTCTAATTTAGCACCTTTCATCCAAAAAGCTCCAAGCACTCTATAAATACAAACTCATTATAGTACTCAGCAACTCTATAAAATAGGCAGAGAAGCAGCACTGCCCTTACTTAACCGGGAAGGAGAGATTAGAAGAGAAAAAGCAACCTGTGCTTTCACATTCATTTTCTAGGCTTAAGAATATGAATCCAATCCCAGCTTTTCTGCTGTTAAAAAATAGTCTTCAATAAAAGTCACCTTATTAGATACTTCTATCACTTTTTTTTTTTGTAATTACATGAAAAGAATTCAGAATAACCAGCAATTAGTTCCTGAGTTGACACTAGAGAAAGAACTCAAACGAAGCCATAATGAAACCACTGTGATGGGTTTGGCTTTGTCCCAGTGTACATTTCTGACATCAGCACTACGTCAAGAGGTCCTAAAAAAAACACCCAGCAGGCTGCAAAATCTTCAGGCAGAAATCACGTTTTCTGTTTTTCCATATGCCTCCCAGAAACTCATTTTATGAATGAATTTCCAGTCCCCGTTCAGACTTGACTTTAATGATGCCACAAGGGCTGGGGAAGCCCTCCCAGTCTCTCCAGCAAGCCACTGGAGGTCTTGTCATCTCAAAGTCAGTGAAAATTTGGAATTAAAAGATCATTTCAGTGCCAATTTTTTTTTTT
The DNA here is from genome assembly GCF_033115175.1 of Lepus europaeus. Classification (NCBI taxonomy): domain Eukaryota; kingdom Metazoa; phylum Chordata; class Mammalia; order Lagomorpha; family Leporidae; genus Lepus; species Lepus europaeus. Next base: position 109,242,157 of record NC_084828.1, on the reverse strand, counting down.
AAATCCATGTCCACAAGTCTAAGACACTTTTGTGGGGGAATTGGAAAAATGCCCCAATAGACTCCATTCCAAGCAGTTAAGAGTTGGAAAATTACCACATGTAATAGCTAGGAATCCATCAAAGATAACAAAAGTATGTCAAAAATGCCTCAGGAATGAGACCGTAAAGGTGGGATCGGTAAAAATAACTGAACTATCCAGATACACACTAAATATGCTGAACTAAATACAACCACACGTTACCCTCAAAAATAATATAAGGCACTGTTAGAAATAGAATCAACTTCTTATTTTGATAATTTGCAAGGGAGGGGAAATAGAAGTTTATCTTGTCTTAGTTATATGAATTTTACCACCGAGTAATTCCATCATAAGAGAGGGAAATCTCTTCATAAAATGTAGGCATGCCATCTAACAAATGATGGCAGGAAGGGGCCGGCACTGTGGTGCAGTAGGTTAATGCTCTGCCTGCAGCACCGGCATCCCATATGGGTGCCGGTTCAAGTCCCAGCTGCTCCTCTTCCTATCCAGCTCTCTGCTATGGCCTGGGATAGCAGTAGGAGATGGCCCAAGTCCTTGGGCCCCTGCACCCACATGGGAGACCCGGAATAAGCTCCTGTCTTCGGATCGGTGCAGCTCCGGCCATTGCAGTTAAGTAAAGAGTTCAACAAATTGTATGAAAGAAAAAACTGCTCCTCAACAGTCGAGAGGAGGGCTGTTCAAAGTCACTGTATCTCGAAGTTGATTTCACTTTTTTAAAAGAAGCATTTTTTAGAAACTTAATTAACTTTAAAGAACCCAAGAATGATACATCTTTTGCAAGTACTTAGCCACAACTATAACTTAGGAGACATAAGAATATCCTCCACTTTATACACTAAAACGAAGTAAATCTTTGAGAACAAGTTTCACTATTAACTCTCATAATACAACTCTTTGAGGACAGAGGTCCTGCATGGGGAGTTAGTGCACAGTGACTCCTGTTGTTAATTTCACAATTAACACTCTTATGTATGACGTCAGTGATCACTGGAGGCTCTTGACATGTGCTGCCTAGGCTATGGAAGTCTTTTGAATCCACATACTCCGTCAGTATTCAGGCAACACCATAAGAAAAGTGGAAGTTCTCCCCTCCCTTCGGAGGAAAGTATATCCTTCTTTGATGACCACTTTATAAAGAACTCTTACAACCCAGCAACAGAAAGTTAAGCAACCCACTTTAAAAAAAAAATGGGCAGAGGACTGGAATAGATTATTTCTAAAAAGATCCACAAATGTCTAACAATCATATGAGAACATGGCTAATGTCAATAGTCATTAGGAAAATACAGATGAAAACAAACCACTTTACATCCACTAAGATGTCTACAATTTTTTAAAATAGAGAAATCAGAGTCGTCATAGATTCCTGATGGGAATGGAAAGTGGTAGAGTCACTACAGCAACATTTTGTGGGTTCCTCAATAAACAAAACATAGAACTAACATAGGACTTGTGATTCTACTTCTACATACATATTCAAAGAGCTTAAAACAAATGTTCACATAAAACTTGGACATGAATGTTCAAAGTAGCCCTATTCCTAACAGACGCAAGGTGGAAAGAACCAAAATGCTCATCCACAGGTGAATGCATGAACAAAGCAGGCCGTATCAATGCAATGGAATACTCTCCGCTCACGGGAAAGAGAGGCACCTTTGCACAAAACAACGTGGCTAGATGGTGACTGCTCGGTGAAAGCAGCTACAAACTGGGGCTGCACGCTGTAGGACACCATTTATATGAAACATTCCAAATAGGCAACTCCAGGGGGATTGCAGATTAGTGGCTGCCAGGCATTGAGGCTAAGGAAGATGGGAGCGACTGCTCAATGGGTACGGTTTCCTCTTGTGGAGATGAAAAGGTTCTGTCCCTGCTTGTAGCACAGCATTGTGAATATGCTCAATGCCATTGAAATCCGACATTTCTAAAGAATTTAAAGTTTAGGTAAAGAGCCCACACTGTGGTGCAGCAGGTTAAGCTGCCACATGCAATGCTGGCCTCCCACATGAGCGCTGGTTAAAATCGCAGCTGCAGGAGCCTGTGCTGTGGCACAGCAGGTAAAACCATTGCCTGCAGCACCGGCATCCCATATGGGCACTTACTGAGTCCCAGCTGCTCCACTTCTGATCCAGCTCTCTGCTATGGCCTGGGAAAGCAGTAGAAGATGGTCCAAGTTCTTGGGTGTCTGCATCCACCTGCAAGACCTGGAAGAACCTCCAGGCTCCTTGCTTTGGATCAGCCCAGCTCCAGCTATTGCAGCCATATGGGGAATGAGCCAGAGGATGGAAGACCTCTCTCTCTTGCTCTCTTGTCTCTCTGCCTTTCAAGTAAGTAAATCTTAGGAAAAACAAAATTCTGGCTGCACGACTTCTGATCCAGCTCCCTGCTAATGTACCTGGGAAGTAGAAGATAGTCCAAGTGTTTGAGTGTCTGCCACCCATGTGGGAGACACAGATGAAGCTCCTGTCTCCTGGCTTTGGCCTGACCCAGCCCTGGTTGTTGCAGGCATTGGGGGAGTGAACCTGTGGAGGGAATCTTTCTCTCTCTTGCTCTCTAAGTCTGCCTTTCAAATAAATAAAGCTTTAAAAATAAATAAAATCTAGGCAAATTTTATATCTTGTGTACTGCATCAGAATTTTTAAAAATCATATAAATTTCTTTCAAAATAATTCTAGAAGGGAAGAAGTAGATGAGTAAGTGCATGGAGTGGGATTAACCATTGATTAAGGATTTTATGTTAGTTTGGAGGAAATGAGTGTTCATTAAAACGTTCTGTCTGCTTTCATGTGTTTTGTGTCCCCTCCAAAGTTCAAAGGTAAAGAAAATCGCACCAGGTAGCAAACTGGGAAACACCAGCAGGATGGGCCAAAGAAATATTCTTGGACAGAATGAAAAGACTTATTTTCTAAAGTGAGCAAAACGTGTTTTGTGCCCTTTCTCCAAATCCCATTTTGAAAAACACAGTGACCAGACCTCCTTCAAATGCATCCATTGCTCTGTATCAGCTGGAGAAATGTCCCACCACTGAGCTCTATTAGGCCACGTAATTACAGTTCCCAAGGAACGTGGTGGAAGCCCAGTGACTCCAGTCTTTCAAAATTAGATTGGACAAAATACTTTCAAATATTCAGTAGGAGACAATCCTACTGAAGCCAGGCACTAATGTCAGTGATTTCTATAATTTGCTTCTCCATTCAACTCCAGCTGAAGGCTGCAAAATTCTTTTCATCTCACTATGGAACAAAATGATTGTTAAATTATGTAATAGGATTTAAAAAAAAAAAGAAATAAAGGAACCAGCGCTTGCTAGCAATGGGTTCCTGCAGCCACACAGCAACACGGATAATTACTGCCACCACGCAGCAGGGACCCTCCCTCTCCTAAGTAACCCCATCACATTAATAAACAGCAGCAGGGCTCAACATGCCAAGCCCAGCAGCAAGAAGTCAATAATTTCACATCTCACAAGCAAGAAACAATGGGTCATTAATATTCTCCCCCAAAGCAAGTTCCTGAAGAACTTACACTGGGGCGATAGCACTCGGTAACATTCCTGAGAACTTAGCACATGCCAGGCACTGGGTTAAGTGATTTATCATTGTTGTTCGTTAGTTCTGCTTCTCTCCTACTCCTTAATTCCCCTATCTTTATTTATTTGGAAATAGAGCTTAGTTATGGTCTGCAGCTTTATTCATAACATGCACTCATTAAACAACTGGAGCAGAGTTAACAGTAGCTTGTTCTCTCAGCTGTAAGCCATATGACCTTGAGCAGGTTCCCTAACCACCCTGGGCTCAGCAATGCCCCCTCGCTGCCAACCACTACGATAAAATACAGAATTCCAGCATCAGCCTTATAGGTTTGATGTGAACATGGATTGTGCCGATGGATATAAAGCTCCCGGCAGCCAGAAATCTCAAAAAATACTTATAACGTGGGCATTCGTTAGTTCGCTTGCATTTATCAAAAAGCAGCAAAGAAGAGTTCCCAACTCAGAAGACAGCACCAATGGCTCCTCAAGTTCGCGTCACTTGGATGGGCAAGCAACAGGGCTGAGGGATGCAGGTAAAGGGTGCTGGGCTCACGGGTCTCCAAAACCTCGATCCACAGAAGAATACCAAGGACATGGGCCTTCTTTCCAAGTCTGCACCCCACAGCAAGACAATGACGTGGTAGAATATTCCAGAAGAATGGGTTCTTCTACTTGGAAGGCATTGGTGATAGAGGTTAAAAGGAATTTCACACTAAGAAATCCTCTTTCAACACCACCTAAAGCAACTGGGTCAGAAGCTGAAACAAACACCCACGGGAAGGGAGACAGAGGGCTAGGCCATGGGTGGGGAGGGCAAGTGCTCAGGCACAGTGGGGCTGGGGAGTGGGGGACACAGCGATTCAGAGAAGCTCACAGTGCACCACAACCCAATGATTAGGGACAGGGATTGCTTGGTTACCTAGACATGGGTAGTTATCTCTACTGAGGTTAAAAAAAGAAAAAAGATTGAGTTTTTAAAACAAAGAGTTCTGACATGTTTCATGCATCTGCATGGATCACTGTCACATAGCTTTGTCAGCTGTCTCACATTTCTGACAATCAGGACGTTTTTTCTTGGAAGTTGGGGGAGGTAGAGGTATTCTTATGCCTTCCTGGGCTTCCCCATCTCCAGGGATGGTATCTTGGCTTCAGCAGATGCCAGTCTCCCAAATCCTGCGTTGGCCCCGGGCTCCACTTCCTGCACAGGGGAGGGGCCTTCAGAGCGAAGTCATCCAGTGTGGCCACTTCTAACCTTCCTTTCCTGTCTTCAATAACCCTAACAAGAATTCTTAAACAATTTGTTTCATTTATGATTTGAGAAGCAGGGATAGAGATACAGATAGAGAAGTCTTGATTAGTTGGTTCAATGTCTCAATGCCTGCAATAGTTAGGGCTGGGGCAGGCCAAAGCTGGGAGCCAATACCTCAATCCAATCCCCCCACTTGGGTGGCAGCAACCCCACCACTCTAGCCATCACCACTGCTTCCCAGCATACACATCAGCAGGAAGCTGGAGTTGGAAGCAGAGCCAGGACTTGAAGCTGCACACTTCAGTATGGACCACGAGCATCCCAAGTGGCGTTCACTCACTGAACACATTTTAAAAGCATATCCCTAAGAGGCAGTCTACGAGACTCACATGATCTCAGGGGTCCCTAAGCACTTACTCACTTGCTAGTTAAATGGTTTTAAGTTGCTGTTACAAGAGATAAGGCCATAAGATATTATTTTTAACCTGCAGGCACTAGCCCAGAATATCCCGACAGCCACCCATTCCTCCCAAACATTAGTCGTCAGTTACTCATAAGAATAAACAACTATGAACAGTTCTCGTCTGTTTTGCAGTGCAAGGATGGGTGGGAGGCAGGGGTGAGGAGGATAGACTGGGACCAGGAAAGTCTTCCCAACAATGAGCGGGTCGTCTACACCAAGCAGTTACAGAGGCGCCCCCCAAAAAAAAGGCAGGAGAGGGGCTGGCAACGGGTGGGGGCAGTGGGTTGAGCCACAGCCTGATGCCAGCATCCCATAGGGGTACCCTCAAGTCTCAGTTGCTCTCTGAAGTGCCTGGCAAAGCAGCAGAAGATACTTGTGCCCTGAACTCATGTGAGACCCAGATGGAGTTCCAGGCTCCTGGCTTCAGCCAGGGACCAGCATCTCTGCAAAGGAGATGCCTTTTAAGCTCGAAGGTCCAGAAACAGCAGTGAACACCAGCAAGCACACAGGACAGTTTGATCACATGTGGCTAGCAATAGCCACAGAGCTCCTCTGCACCACTTGCAAAGAGTAAACAAAACCCAAGCTCAGCAACGTGGTTATAGAAGGAGGTTTCTTCCCCAAGGGTAGCTTAAGTCTCCCAACAAAAAACATGAAATACAAAATGCAAAAATTGGTAGGTAGACATGCAAATATTTAGCATTTCAATCAAGTGAATGAAGAAAAGTAGAGCTGTGGGGAATTTCAAATTTGAAAAGTAACCACAACAGTCTTCTGCATTCATTTAAAAATGAGCAGGTATGTTAGGGAAACGAGGCACACACAGGAAGACCCACGTGATCACACTCATGTGCAATCTAAAAATTTGATCTCAATGAGGTTGAGGGTAGAATGGGGATTACCAGAATCTGGGGAGAAACGAGAGGCGCGTGTTGGGGAAAGGCTGAGTCAGGCAGGCTAAGTTACTGTTAGACAGCTCTGGTGTCCCATTGCCCAGCAGGGGGAGTATAGGAAGTACCCTACTGCGCACTTGCCGACGAAAACGTAGAAGAAAGGATTCTGAATGCTTTCACCATAAGGAAATAACAAAGGTTTTAGGATATATTCACCCTGATTTGCCTTTTTATGATGTGTACCTGTATCAAAATATCACACTGTACCCCATAAATACGTACAATTTTAATCTGTCAGTTAAAATTTTTAATTACAAAAAATTAAAACCCAAAGAACTCTTTGGTTTCGGAATTTTAGGCTGTAAAGAGAGATCTTTGAACTATAAATCCTACATTTTCTGAGTAGTTTAAAAAAAAAAAAAAAAGAGTCCCAAGGATGTGCAGTGTCCCAAGCCTTGTCAATAAAGTGTCTGGCTAATGAACAACTTTATACTTTGAAAATGACAATGGCATTTGGACCCACTGAGCCAACTGGTATTTTTAGCAGCAGGAAGCCTGCCCGCAGGCCAGGCCCACTGGAAACTCTCCCAGTTGCTTACGTCTGAGGAGCAGACAAGACATCTCCGAATCAGCGTGATAGCATTCAGGGAAACACTGGAGAACAGAGCTGCAGCTTGTGTTTAGCGCCTGGACTCAAACGTCACAGCGTGGATGCAAGAGACTCTGCAGCCTGTGTTTGGTAGGAGTAAATCATCACATGTCTGTGCTTTTCCCCCAGAGCCTCCATCATAGAAATGAACCCGAAAGGTGTTAAAAAGTCAGACCTCTGCATCTCAGAATGTTACACCCCAACAGAATTTGGGGTGCAACCAAAGGAGCAAGTTTTCAGACATGATAAAAACAACAAAAGGAAAAAAAAGTATAAGTCTTACAGCATTCAGGACTAAACATCGCGGCAGCTGAGGAGGTTGAGAAGAACTGAAGCAGGATCATACACTTTGCCTCAAAATTCATCTAAAAAATGGCCCAGAAGGGTTGCGTGGACCATTTGCAAAATAACTTTTGCCTTACAGGAAATGAAACTGTTCAACGAAATTCTTCAGTGTAGAAGAAACAAATTTCACATTTTTTGCAAAGAATCAATTATTCATCAGATGACTCCATGAAAAGTTAAACTCAGTACCAGTTACAAGGAATTAGTTTCAGCGTAGCTTTAGATGGAGAGCTAAGTCATTTACATTCTGTCTCTCCAAGACATGCAACGGGGCAGCTCTGAAACTGGGAGACTGTTTACCACACTTCTCTTGCCCTTTTTAGGGGAAATTTTAGCAATTTCCACTCACAAGGAATAAGATTCAATCACTTCTCTAGACACATGACCTAGCCTCTACATATAACGCAAGGGTGTTCTTTAGTTATAAAAATAACGAACTGATTAAAACAATAAAAAGAACCTTTATTTGTAATACATGGAACTAAGAAGAGAAATTTTAATTAACAGGTCAAAAGAATCAAGATGCAGTAGACTGGATAAAGAAATTATGGGACATGTACTCCATAGAATACTATACAGCAGTAAGGAACAATGAAACCCAGTCATTTGCAACAAGATGGAGGGATCTGGAAAGCATCATGCTAAGTGAATTAAGCCAATCCCAAAGAGACAAATATCGTTTGTTTTCCCTGATCGGCAACAACTGAGCACCAAAGGGGAAACCTGTTGAAGTGAAATGGACACTATAAGAAACAATGACCTGATCAGCTTTTGTCCTGACTCTAGATGTACAATGTAATACTTTATCCTTTTTAGTATTTTTTGTTGTTGTTGTTGTTCTAGTACTAGCGGTTGAACTCTGTAATTAACACACAATTATTCTTAGGTGTTTAAATTTTAACTGAAAAGTGATCCCTGTTAAATTTCGGAATGGAAAAAGAGAGGGAGGAGATGTACAATTTGGGACATGCACAATCATTCTTGCCCCAAATGATGGAGTTAGAAATGTGCCAGGGGATTCCAATACAATCCCATCAAGGTGGCATGTACCAATGCCATCTCACTAGTCCAAGTGATCCATTTCAGTTCACATTAGATGGCTTGGATAGGTCTAAGAAACAAAGGGATCACACAAACAAGACAAGTGTCTGCTAATACTAACTGATAGAATCAAAAAGGGAGAGAAAGATCCAGCATGGGAAGTGGGATACACAGCAGACTCATAGAATGGCAGATGTCCTAAACAACACTCTGGCCTCAGAATCAGCCCTTAAGGCATTTGGATCTGACTGAAGAGCCCATGAGAGTATTGTAGGCATGGAAAGCCAAGATACCATGGAAAAGAAAAAAAGAAGACCTAAATGAAAGATCTCTGTTAGTGAGATCCCAGTGGAAAGAACGGGGCCATCAAAGAAGGAGGTACCTTTCTCTGAAGGGAGGAGAGAACTTCCACTTTGACTGTGACCCTATTGGAATAAGATCAAAGTCAGCGAACCCTAAAGGCTTCCATAGCCCTGGCAACTCATGACTAGAGCCTAGGGAGATTACTGACGCCATGAACAGGAGTGTCAAATTGTTAAGTCAGCAACAGGAGTCACTGTGTACTTACATCCCATGTGGGATCTGTCCTTAATGTGTTGTCTAATGTGCAGTGATGCTATAACTAGTACTGAAACAGTATTTTTACACTTTGTGTTTCTGCGTGGGTACAAACTGATGAGATCTTTACTAATTATATACTGAATCGATATTCTGTATATAAAGATAATTGGAAATGAAAAAAAAAAACCTGCTGTTAAATTGGAAATGGCATAGAAAATTAATTTTTTAAAAAAATATTATGTAGGATCTCTGCCTTTAATGTGCTGTACACTCTTATTTAATGCTATAACTAGTACTCCAACAGTATTTTTTTTTCACTTTGTGTTGCTATATGGGGGCAAACTGTTGAAATCTTTACCTAATTTATACTAAACTGATCTTTTGTATATAAAGAGAATTGAAAATGAATCATGATGTGATTGGAAGGGGAGAGGGAGCGGGAAAGGGGAGGGTTGTGGGTGGGAGGGAAGTTTTGGGAGGGGGAAGCCACTGTAACCCATGAGCTGTACTTTGGAAATTTATATTCATTAAATAAAAGTTTAATAAAAAAAAAGAAATAAAAAAAAACTTTTAAAAATTAAGGATAAAATAAAAAGTCATGTAGATAAACTTAAAAAAAAAAAAAAGAATCAAGAGGGATGAGTTTTTAATGACATAACCTGCAGCACTTAAGCCATAAAATAACCAAACATGGAGCAGACATGATTTTTGACAAACAAAGGTGGCACAGCAATGTAAACCCAAAATATACTCATATGGACACAGGTTTGGGGTTGTGGTCAACATATGAAAATTCTATAACAAAACTCTCTCATTTGGTATGTGAGTTCATGTTTTAGTTCATCTTACTATCTTAATTTGAGATGATCTTTATTTTTTTAAGATTTATTTCCTTGAAAGGCAGAGTGACAGAGAAGAGAGAAATCTTCTATCTGCTAGTTTACTTCCCCAGAGGGCCCCAAATAGCCATGGCTGGGTGATGCTGAAACCAGGAGCTCCTTCATGGTCACCCCTATAGGTGGCAGGGGTCCAAGTACTTGGGCCATCATCTGCTGCTTTCCCAAGGGCATCAGCAAGCTGCTGGATCAGAAGGGGAGCAGCCAAGGCTCTACCCAGTACTCTGATATGGGATGCTGGCATTGAAACAGCACCTTAACCTGCTGCACCACAATGCCAACCCCAGGAGCTGATCTTACACAGGTCCCGGAGAAGCCAAGCAAATGCATGGAACTGAGTGTGTATGCAAAGCAACAAGCATGATCATGATAGGGTCTCTGGTGCAGACTGAAATGGTGTGGGCCCTCTAACAGCTGGCATCCTGCTCCAACATATGGCCGCTGTTTGGAATTTCAGGCCCAGTATTTCTAGACCATTTGATTTCTCAAAACTTTAAGTAATCCATGTGAAACTGCTCTGTGTTTTCTAATGTTGGCATAATTAAAACTCTACCACCTTATGTGAACCTAACTGAACATATTTTAGCCTCTGGCTTGCCAGTTTGCAAACTCAGACCTAGTCCAACATGATCATTTTTATAAGGTAAAAACCAAAGGCAAGCACACTGTCTCTGCCAGCTGAAGTCTAGTCTCAGGATTCCGGGGTCAGGTTACCGCCAACTGCTGGAATATTTGCCCCTAAGATGCCAACTATATAATTTCTTAACTCCTATTCTGCTGTCTACAGCACGATAGTCTAAGGAATGGCTTATTGAGCCATTACAGTACAATAATCTGCTGTCTTACTTGACTACTCCAAGTTTTAGGAGCTAGCTAGAAAATGTTGTTCATTTTAAAATATTTATGCATATAGGTACATATCTATAAGGCAGAATGAGAAACAGAGATCTATCTGCCGATTCACTCCTCAAATGGCTGCAATACCTGGCACTGGAGCCAGTGCAGGCCAAAGCCAGGAACTAGGAACTTTATCTGGGTCTCCGACATGGGTGACAGAGACCCAAGTACTTAAGCCATCTTTTGTTGTCTACCTGGGCACATCAGTAGGAAGCTGTATAGGAAGCAGAGCAGCTGGGGCTCAACCATGCTCTGAGATGGGATGCCAGCACTGTAAGGGGCAGCTTAGCCCGCAGTGATACAATGCTCGCCCCAGAAATTATCTCCTTGCACAAGGTATTCTAGCCCCGTGATGGTTAGGGCGATATCAAAAGAGACAGCAAACCACATGTGACACTGCACTCTAATTTTAGAGAAATTAAGCCCATTTAATAGAGAGGACATCTCACTCACTCCCTGTGTCTGAACTGCACGCAGCAAAATTGAAAGCCTCTTGCTCCCGAGATGCAGCAGAATGAGATGGAAATGTTGTGTCACAGCTCGCCTTGTTTCCCAAAGATTGGAATCTTTATTGAAAGAGCTCCCTTTTTTGATTTCCGGACCAGGCCCTGAGCAGTTGATAAAGGAGAATTACTTGGCCATTATCAGAAGTGGTTGAATTTCCACAAAGAGCTGGTACTAAACAAGAGTTTATCTCTACAAGACTGATAGAATCCGCACAGCTTATGATTCAATCAGACACCTGAAACAGCACATGCACCGGCTGGAGGACTGCGGCCAACCTCTGTCCCTTAGTCACAGCAAAAGAACCATCTGGGGAATAGCTCACATTGTCCGAATACAGGGAATACATTTTAGGAAATGTCTTTGGCTGCCATAGGCCATGTCTCCATATATTCTATGATATTTTTATATAAATGTAATCCTGATAAAATCAGATAGTCAACCATCAGTGATGTTTACAATTAATTAATGAAGCATTCCCCAAAAGTTTCGTGCACTTTCAAGATGTATCTTTCAGATTTCACAATAATTCTATTAGCAGCTAACTGATCTACTGTCTTGTTCAAATACTTAGAAACTGAGGAATGAAGATCAAAATGAAGGCAAAGTACACCTATTGAAACACAAAGCTTCAACCCTGTTTGGAAAACCCACCTTTGGTATCAGTACTATTTTTCAAGACCAAAAGGAGAAGAATGCAGAGTTTAAGGGCTAGATTCTGGTACCAGACAGCATGGGGTTAGCTAGCACACACACTGGCTTCACCAAGGACTAGCAGTCATACTTTGGACACATTTCTTAAGTTCTCTGAGCCAAAGTCTCTCATCTGTCAAGGATAACAATACGCATTCATTTGTAAAGTGGCCATAAAGATCTAATGAAATATGACAATGTAAGCAAACATAGTCTTGGCGAGTGATAAGCAGGTGACAAGTATTGCTGACCATTATTCTGACGACACAGAATGCCCCACAATTAGTGAATCAGAGCCTTGCAGTTAAGTATGTATTATATTCTATACTCACACTCCTCCAATATTGCCATCTGATATTAATTTCCTATTATGTTTCTGTATTGCCCTTACTCGTCCAAATTCTTCCTGACTTTCTCATTGCATAGAAGTACAACAGGAAAAAGAAATGAGAGTCTTATCCTGAGGATGCTTTCCACAGCTTCTGTCTCATCCCTGGAGATAGAGCCACTACTGGACAACTGTTACGGGGATGGTCGGGACACTGTGCAGGGACATGGGTCTGACAGGTGCTGGGCCCTCAGTCTTCCAAACAGAGAATATGCGGCCCGTAAGCACCACATATTTTGCCCCTGCATTCACCTACCAGTGGGGAGAATGGGATAGGCAGGGCTCCACCCTCCGTGGGCAGGGTTGGAAGGGCTCACTACCTGCAAAACCTCTTTACCAAGTTCAGGAAGGGCATGAACAGCCTCCACACTGGTCTCTTTGCTCTGTCCTTACCCACAGTCACTCTGCTCTCGACCCAGCAGCCTCCAAGACCCTTTCATCCTGTGGATCGGGTCCCGTTGCGGCACCATCAAAGCCTTCCAGTGGCTCTCCCACCTCCCACGCGGTAAGAGCTCAGGTCTCTCCTATGGCTGTAAAGCTGTACGATCTGCTCCCACAGTTTGCACCCACACCCTCACTGTTCCACTTTCCGTGGCCTTCAGAGAACACCAGGCCTCAAACATCCTTCCCCGAGTCATCTTCAGCAGGGCTCCTACTGAACACTGCACTCATCGCTGTATCTTAGTTCGGGCTGCTGTAACACAGCATCATAGACCGGCACCTGATAGACAAGTTACTGTTTTTCATGGTTCCGGAGGCCAAAAATCTTTGACTAGGGTGCCGATAGGGTCAAGTTCTTGTGAGATGCTCTGGGTTACACACTGCTGACTTCTTGACTTTATAAAGGCACTGAACCCACCCATGAAGGCTCCACTCTCCTGAGCTAATCATCTCCCAAAGGCCCCGCCTCCTAGGATCCACACAGGATGGGGTCAGGATCTCAACACACGAGTGCCAGGGGAACAGAAAGAGTCAGTCTAGCACATTGCACCCCTCACCTGCATGCCCCAGTAACCTTTCCCTGTCTAACAGGCACTCACCAGCTTTCAGTGTGCTTCAAAATTTTATTTACTATGTTTATTCACAGGGGCAAGTCCATCCAAATTGTTTCATGGTTTATTCCTTTGTTGTCATAGGGATCTCTCTCTCTTTAGAGGTACATAGTCATATTTATTTTTCTACTACTTTCCTTTTAAAAATATTTATTTGAAAGGCAGAGTTACAGAGAGGCAGAGAAGCGGGGGGGGGGGGGGTTTCCATCCACTGGTTCACTCCCTAGATGGCCACAGTAGCCGGATCTGCATGGATCCAAAGCCAGGAGCCGCTTCCAGGTCTTCCCACACAGGTGCAGGGGCCCAAGGACTTGGGCCATTTTCTACTGCTTCCCCAGGCCATAGCAGAGAGCTGGATTGGAAGTGGAGCAGCTGAGACTCAAACCAGCACTGCAGGCAGCAACTTTACCCGCTACGCCACAGCACTGGACCCTCCTGCTACTTTCATGGTTTTAAGTTTCATGTTTATGCATTCTATACATTGAAGGGCCATAATTATAAGGGCTATAAATTTTCAGAAATCATATAAAATATACTATACCAACATGCTCATAAAAATGGGTGTATTTATCTTAAAGTGCCATTTTATTTAAATCTGGAGAAGAAAATTTGGGGAAAAAAATCTCAATAACTTCTTTCATTTGAAAGACTGAGTATTCAACATCAAATAACATGAAAATCTTATTAGTGGTTTGAAATAGTATCACTGGAGCCATACAGTTTAGCACAGTTTTTGCCATAGAATAGGCATTGACAATTCTGTGAATTTTTCATGTTTGACATATACTAAGATCTCCAGAAAATGAGCAAGACAATAAATGGCTAAAAGAGCATTTTTAGAAACATTAAGACAAAGTGTCTGTTGGACAAAGGATAGCTTGAGAGAGAATGAAAGAAGACATATAGGAAGGTACAGGAGCAGATGGAGGAGGACAAAGAGGAGAGGGGAGAAGGGGAGGGGGAGGGAGGGGAGGGAAAGAAAGGGAAGGGAAGAGAGGAGCCCAAGTGAGAGTGAACTATTTTAAGATATAGGCTTCCACTGAATTTCCAGGGGTGGTTATAAAACTGGCAATGGAAGGTTAAACCATAATGGTATTCTAAGTGGGCTGCAGGACTAAGCCAGTGCTGTGGTATAGCTGGTAATAGCCACTGCCTGCAGTGCCAGCATTTCATAAAGGCACCAGTTTGAATCTCAGCTGTTCCACTTCCAATCCAGCTCCCTGCTAATGTGCCTGGGAAAGCAGCAGAAGATGGCCCAAGTCCTTGGGCCCCTGCATCCTCCTGGGAGACCCGGAAGAAGCTCCTGGCTTTGGATTGGCACAGCTCCAGCCATTGCAGCCAACTGGGGAGTGAATCAGCAGACAGAAGATCTTTCTCTGTCTCTCCCTCTTCCTCTCTTGTAATTTTGCTTTTGAAATAAATAAATACATCTTAAGAAAAAAAGTACTAAGTGAATAAAAATTCCAGTGATAAAAATCAAGATCAACAAATGCAATCTAGGGTAGGCAGAGCAGGAACAAGGTAGTGGTATTAATAGCCAACATGAGTGGAGCTGTCAATCAGGGATGTCTTAACAGATCTTAAAGGAAAAGGACTGAGGTACACAGCTATGTGGACGAGGGGAAGCAGAAAAAAGAAAAACAACATTTGCAGAGCGCCTACATGGTATCAGATGCTATGTCTGGTGTTTTACTCATGGAGCTGGAATTTGAATTTGACAGTCACTCACACATTAGTGACAGGAGAAAGAATCAGATAGAACCTGGTTAGATGCTAGCTACACCACTGTTAGCTATATACCAGTAAGTACATAAACCGCTAGTAAACTTCAAGGTCAAGTCAACTGGTCTTGGGTCTGTTTACTTACCTTATCTGTAAACCTTAGTTCTGTCATTCAAGAAATGAAGATAGTAATTTCTATCTCAAAAAATGTAATAAATTACATAATTCATAAAAAGTAAATAGCATGTTAGCTAAAATATGGTAAAAATGCAACAAATGGCTGTCAATCAGTGGGGGGGGGGGGGACCAAAGAATTTAACAACTGGCTTTAGAGATGACCCATATTAAAGGACAGAAGAAAGATTTGGAGATACTGAAAAGATTGAGATTTGAGAAATCCCAAGGGAGAAAACCTCGAAAACACAATGTCACAGAAGCCATGGGACCAAGAGCTTCAGAGAAGCCGTTACCTCATCAAGTTTAGCAATGAGGATAAAGAAATGGACCACTCAGCCTTGATCTTCACATAAGGAAAGCAAACGTGGACAGTGCTACATACCCAAAGCTGGTCATCCATGCCGGGCGGGTTCTTCTTGATAAAAGCACCATAGTACGTAGCAATATTCCGGTGATGAGAATATTTCTTCAACATGTTAATTTCTTGTTTGATTTCTTCCTCTTCATCCTGCATTAGAGCCACACATATTCTGTCATGAAAATCCATTGACTTACTGGATTCTCTTCTTCTACACTATCTTACCAACAAAGTAATAATTCGTTTCTTCAGGGGTCTTCTTCCATACCGATAAAGAAATGGAATTATTATAACCAATGACAAAGAAAAAGTTTACAAGACAACACACTGGAGGTCCAAGGGTCTTTGGCGTTTGCATGGCAAACAGGCCTGGCTCACACTCTGCTGAGACAAAAAGAAACCTCAACTCTTCGCCAGGCAGAGATCAAGGTGGACAGGCTATTGAGATGAGCCCTCACTAGGCCCCTGGGAACCGTGTCCATTCAGTGCCTATCACTAGTCACACCTGCAGAGGAAAGGCTGTGCAAAGAAAAAACATGAGTTCTCAGATTAAAATTTTGTTAGGTTCCCTTCCTTTGAAGCCTACTTTGATTGAAGTGCTTGAGTGAAGAGGATGAAAGTCAGATGGGGAAGGGAGCAGGGGGAAGTTCTCGAGATCTGAGAAAGTGCACAATGCAGGAGTACCCAGCTCACCTCCAGGAAACTAAACATGAAGAAAGCACAGGGGGAAACTCTCCAACGGAGTTCGTTTCCTGATATTCAGATTTTATTCATTCTGAGTTTCAATTTGTAGTCTGCCCACTTGGGCCATGACTGGTGGGCCGAGTGCTCTCCCTTCACTATTTGATCTGTGTGTCCACGTCGGTTTAGACTGCAAAATAGTGTTTTATTCTTGAGGCTGGTGGGGGAAGTTTCTATCCCAGGATAATTGTCTTAGACACACCAGTAAGCAAGGACTGTCCCCGAGTATACACGTTTACATTACCATGACCTGAAAGACCACACACAGTGTGTCCCCTCCTCTGTCCCCATCTTCTCTGCTGGATGGCCTCCATCGAGGGGGCCTGCATTGCAGGGCCCTTCTGCAGCCCCCACATGTGATGTCTCAGACTGGCATCCAAATTCATCATTCCCTCAAAAACGCTCTATGTGTCCAGAACACGGGCTCCCAGCTTGCTTTTGTTCTCTGTAACACCCACAGCACTAATCAACGTGAGTACCAGGATAAATATTTGCAAAGGTCCCAAGGCCTAGAGGGCACTGGTGCTGTTAGAAGGAATGGCAAGAATAGGATGAGGAAGGTGGAGAATCAATGACATTTCCTGACTGCACCAAAAAGAACTGGGGGTGAAAAGTAATGGGAATTTGCAAGCCTAGGAGAACTAAAGCATATTACACATCACATATACTTAACTAAGTTGAAGACTAGGTGATCTCCAAATAGGCCATACATAGGATGGGCATGCTGAGGTCAGAGCACAGCAGTGAGGGAGTGTGTGTGTGTGTGTGTACGTATGTGTGGTGGGTTGGTGTTGAGGGGCTCAGACAGGTTTGAGGCAGGGGCACAGCACATGGACCCAGGCCTTCTGCCCCACAGCCAGGGGAAACTGTCCATGGCTTCACATGGGCCCGTGGAGAGAATGACCTTCACAACCTCCAACTGGATCAAGGAGACCTGCAGGGCACCTCAGCTGTCCGACTATGGGACGTACTAGGTATTTTACACTTGCCCAGAGGAGCCAAATAACTGTGGCTGCCTGGGTGTTGTGAGCAGGTGTACTGTGAGGGAAGTGTATACAGATGGGGGATAAAACCAGTCTGAGGATTTCTGTGGGTAGCAGGGCATGGGCTACTGGCCCGACTAACGCGGCAGCCACGTACAGTGAGAAAAGACACAGGTCAGTTTCCAGCTGCAGCAGGCCATCTTCACTCCAGCTGTTTGCAGGGAGAAGGTAGCCGTTTCTACGGTGTTCACCGTTGGCCTCCTGGGCTCTCCCCAGGATGGCAGGTGATGTAGGAGAAAGGCAGGGGGTGGGAGCACTGCTTAATTAAAGCTAACCATACCACTAAGAAAATAAGAGCTTATGAAACAGCTCAACACCAGGATAATTCAGTATGAAATTAAATCCAGGCTAAATGGTACTGGAGGCCTGGAGGAAGGCAGCACATTCTCCATCACTCTGCAAAAGGAAACGGAGCCAATGTTGATGACACATGGACTTTGGGGCCAGGAAGGTGGGGACAGGTAGGAGAGGTGTGTGCAGAGTTACAGTTTCACCCATTTCTGCCTGGAGGATCTAAGGCAAGAAATCTAACTTTTGGGAACCCAAGTTTTCTCATCTACAGTGAGATACAGATACTATAATTCCCAACATGCCGGTAATAATTAAACGAGGTATGTGAAAGTTATAAAGTGTAATACAAAGTAAATGCTATATGAATTTTCTGAACCCAATAACAAGGCTAGGAGATTAGGGATGTAAGTCCTTTGAGTTTTAGGTTTAAATTACCCTGTTTCCAACTATGATTATGAAACCACCATTGGCCATAATTATTTTATGTAGGTCTGATATGCAACCTTGATCTTGGTCACATGGCTTTGTGAGTGTGTGATTCATCAGGACTTTAGGGACTTACTATTGCTCAGACTTTTGACTTGGGTTCAGAGGGTAGTCAGACATTCAATGAAATAGAGACTCCGCCCATGACAAGAGCTCACATAATCATGCCACTCACAATGTCCCGCCTCTCACAATGACCCCCAGAGGAGAGTGGTACACCACTTTCAGAAAGGCCAAGAGAATAACAGGATAGAATTAGACTAAGCAGTTATGACAGGGATGTTCTAAGTTTTTAATTTTTATATTGCCATTCCATTTGAAATGCAGACAACACAGACCAAGAAAGATCCTCCATTTGTTGGCTCATTCCACAAATGTCTCCAATAACCACTTAGGCTAGGCTAAAGCCAGGAGCCTGGAATTCTACTGGGGTCTCCCATGTGGGTGGCAAGGATTAACTGCTTGAACTACGGTCTGCTGCCTCCCAGGGTGAGCACTAGCAGGAAAATGCATCAGAATTAGAGCAACCGGATTTGTACCTGGCACTCTGACATGAGATATGGGTGTCCCAAGTGGTGATTTAACTGCTACGCCAAACATCTACCTTGTATTATTCTTATATATTAAATATCAAGCACGAGGATCAAGCTCACAGAAAACTAATGGCTACTGGGTCATAATGAAAAAGTAATGGTTCCAAGTTGTCACCAACTTGGAAAGTTTGGCCACATGACTTGCTTTGGCCAATGGGACATCAGCAAACATGACACAGCAAGGGCCTAGGGAACTGGTCCTCTGCAAGTGTTTGCACAGAATGCTTTCACCCACAGTCATGCAAGAAGTGACTCGAGGAAGAAGCCCTGCAAAGAGATAGCAATTTTCAAATGTAATGAAATGGACGGTTTGAGACAATGCTGTTTAAGTCACTGACAAACTTTGATATCACAAAAGGTTAGCTTTGGCTGGCTTATATATGATCATGACCGTGGTCATGAAATACAGCCAATGCTAGTTATGTGTAATGTGCACTATGTACCAGGGGCTGAGTGTGCACTGTATTATTCAAACCAGCCCTATGAAGTAGGCGTTTTCAATGATGCCATATTACAAATGAGGACAGTGAGTCTCAGAGAATTTAAATAACTTTCCTAAGTTACTCGCTTTGAAATTTCAGTGAGCTCTTCATACTAGAAAACATTCTGTAAATGAATGGGGTAACCTGACAGTACAAATTTAAGAGGCTAGCATTTTCTAGTGTTTTCAAAGTTGGTATGGAACTTAGTTTGAAGTCTTCTTTTTAAAACCATGGTTTATTAAATATTAAAATTTCTTAAAAATTCGATGAGAAATAAGCATTGTGAATCACCTAAAATTATCTCAAGGTGAGGTTAGGCACCTATAACCTATATATCTATCTCTCTCTCTCTCTCTCTCTCTCTCTCTCTCTCTATATATATATATAGACAGATAGATATAGATAGATAGATATACACACATATATACATATATATACATACATACATATATATATATACACACACATATATACATACATATATACACACACACACACATATATTTTTTTTACAGATCTAAGGCAATAGTCCAGAGTGGGTCAGTGAGTCCCTGAATCCCACATCTTCACTGCAGCGTGAATTGGACTTCGCCATGCCATTCTGCAGGTAGCACCTGGGTTTGCTATATATATGTTAGTTCAAGCTAAATGAATTCATTCAACAAATCCATATTTATGAAGTACCTGCTATATCCCAAGCATATTGCTAAATGCTAATAATAACAACAATGAGCATAACAGATACAAGCTGAATGACACAGATATATGCAAAATTACTACCATGGCATGTAATAGCTGATCTAATTAGCCCCAAGAAATCCAAGTCTGAGCTGAGTTCTAAAGGTCACATGAAATGTATCCAGTTGGGGAGTGAGAAAGAGAAAGTATGATGTGGTGTGATTAGGAAGGGAGTAATTTTCCTGGCAGGGAAATGGAATTTACAAGGCTCTGTGGCTGGAGGGGGTAATGTATGTTGTCTCAGGGCACTCAATGGTGCCATGGAGAAAAAAAAATGCAAGCTTGTCTGTAAGAGATCCTGCAACAGTAGCACATGATAAGCACCATGTTCTACATACTGCTCTCAAATGCTTGTAAGTAAGTATATGTTTACTTTTCACATTAACCTCACCAGTCAAAGCGGATTAGCCACATTTATAGCTGTGAAATGGGGAAGGCAAAGCTATATGCCCAGGGTTAGGGAGTCATAGTGAGGATATGCCCCAGACAAGATGGACCAGTTGTGGAGCTTTTCTGTACTGTTAGGCTGACCTGCTGTCATTAGGGTGAGCAAGGAAGCGAGGGCCCTCAGAGGAGCAGACAATAAGAGTCCCACGTGCAGCTTTCTCATACACAAGACTGCACAGCCCCGAGGTTCAACTCCCAAAAACCCATGTAACGAAAGAGGAGGACCCAAACTCAAGCGAGCCAGAAGCTAGTTCTAACATGAGCAGGGATGCGGCTACCACAGACAGGGGGCTTATATCCTCAGGGATCCTGGACCTATGATTTAGGTAAGAGCCCCAGAAGTCAGACTGAGTCATCTTTTCTGGGGTTATACACAGTGTTATCAATAATATCTCCCCTTTTGGCTTGGTTATCAGAAAAAAGGCATTTAAGAAAAAAGTCAAAATATCAGCGAGGATGTCTAGCTACGAAAGAGCAATGGAGTTCAACAAGTGAGAACCCAGCAAAGGCCAAAGGACAGAACTGTGGCAGTGCAAAGTGGGGTGGATGTACTACAGGGGACTCTGTGGTCTACTGTTGAGGCACCCACCTGCAAATCCGGGTTTGAATAGCCCAGTCAATGATTCCAAGCAGTCCACTCCTTCATCTATAAGTGTCTCAATTTCTCCAGGTGGCTAATAGAACCAAGTATAATTGTGATCAAATATTTCAAGGTCCACAAATGAAAGGTAGCACTGTACACAAACTATTAGGATGCAAAAATGCTTGGCCTGGCCCAGCTCTTGCCTTTGCAGGCATCTGGGGAGTAAAACAGCAGATGGGAGAGTTCTCGTTCTCTTTCAAATAAACAAAAGTTAAAAAAAATTCAAACTAGTGCTCATATTAATTTGGACATATAAACAGAAGTTCCCGTGTCCATTTTTGGCCCTTTGACCACCTTTCTAACATACGCACATCCATACATGACAAGCTCATCAGGTCATACACCCTGCATGTGTGAACGTGTGCAGGGACCCAGACACGCAGAAGGCACCCGAAGTGGTGCAGTCTGCATGGAAGACAAAGACAGATGCTGAAGTGTGCGTGGGGTGGGCAGCTCAGTGGGTTCATTTTTAGAACTCTAGATGCTTTCCAAGTTCTACAGGCTGTACAGCATACAGAATGGAGGCACTGGAAATAGCCTCAAAGGTGGAGGGTGTTATGGAGACACACACACACACACACACAACTGTTCATCTTTTCTGAGAAGTAAAAACACCATGTGCTTTATCAGGCTGTTCTGTCTGCTAAAGACATGGACTTAACAGGCCCCAAGGAAAGGTCCTGATGTCCAGAATGGTCTCTGAGGCAGAGGGGCCTCTGGTGCAGGGCTGGGGGGTACTCCCGGCTCTGCTGAACCTACCCAAGGGTCAGGCTCCTTGATCTGACAGCCCCTCACCTACCCGCTCCCTTGTTAACCGAGGTCTACTCAGGCTGTGGATCCCTTACTGAGAACACAGACTGGGCACTCAGCTAGGCAAGTTTCTTCGTAGTTTCCCTCCTAACAATCTGAACACCCTTAAGCTGATCCAAAGTGTAGTTAAGCTACTGTGTAACAGTTCAGGGCTTTCACACCTGCTGGAGAGCAAGACTGCGGAAGATGGTGCCCATAACGGTCTTACTCGATGCTATCACCCAGAGCATGGCACGTTCACTATGCGTGAATGAGCTGTGTGACTTGAGCCTTCAGCTTCTACCTCACTTGGATCTTGCTCCAGCATACCATTTTAACAGGTGAACACTCTCCAGGCCACCAGCAACAACTCCAACAAGTGGTGAAGGAAACCAATAGCAGCATGTCACCTGGGTCACAGGATGGGTTAACAGCCCAGGGGTAACTACAGAGTTTCAACGTACACTCTGAAATCTTTTCATTCCCATTATCTGTCCCATTTACTCATGCACTGTATTGTCCCAGAACTGATCATTAAAACCAGGAGCTAAGAACATGTCCTATATCAGGTATTAGATATTATGCTCCATTTCAGCCTCAAAGCAAGTTGGCAACATTTATGTACCCATCTAATGGAAAAAGAAAACTGAGGCTCAGAATGGTTAAGAAATTTGCTCAAGGTCACTAACAGTAAAGAGAGAAATGTGCCATGAACCCAGCTCTATCCAAGTCAGAATACCATGCCCAGGCGATACCCCCGCCCCCATCTCTCTCCCTAGAAGATGGCTGTGGGCAGTGTGGGTGCACCTCACCAGCTGGATTTCAACTCCAGCCTCACCACGTCCTGTCTGGGGCTGAGCAAGTCACTTAGGCTCTCTGTGCTTGCAAGTCCTCATTTGTAAAATGAGTGTAACAGCAGTGCTCCCCTGACAGAAGGCGGTTTAGGAATTACACGAGTTAGTGCACTTTGGTACTGATGTTTTAGGCCTTGTCGTTGTTATTATATGCCGTATCCAGAAACCATCTCCTTCTGAGAGGAGGATGTCCTCCTGGCTCTTCCAATCATACCGAGATGGAAAGACTTTTTCTTTCTGTTCAATTTTAGCAAAGCACTCTACCAGCGGCTATCAAGGGACCATTTCCTTAGGTTTTTGAAAAGAGATGGAGACCACTCATAAGCTTCACCTACCAGCATTCAGCAAGAAACAAACAGGAATTCAGTAAGGCTGGGCTTAACTGGGTCCCTCTAGCCGGAAAATCCCAACATGCTACTCTCCTGTTCAACTTCTGGCTCCACCATTGGTGCTGGTGGTGGTTTGGGGACAGGAGACAGGGGCCAGGACTTACAGTCTCACACTCCCTGTGAACAAAGCAAATCTCCTTATATGGTGTCCTGTCCTTATCCAAGAGCCAGGGCTACCATACAAGCATCATATCCCCAGTGAATGCCCAAAACTGAAGGTAGTACCACACCCTACATATACTAGCTATTTTTCCTATCCACACATAGCTATGATAAAGTTTAATTTATAGCCTAGAAAATGAGGCAGAGTTTAATAATAAAATAGAATGATTATAACAATATGCTATAATAAAAAATGGAATAGCATGAGATTTCACCACCCTACTCAGGAAGGTACATAAACTAATACTTGGGAATTGTTTCTGGAATTTCATTTTAAATCTCCAGAACACAATTGGCTGGAGGTAATAGAGACCACAGAAGGTGAGGATGAGAGAAATGGGGGGACTACTGTATCCCTTAGGGGGATACAGAACCCTTAGGGGGTTCTCCCTAAGATTATTTGAACAAAGTGTTCTACTGGGAAAATTAAACATTCGAAAACCCTATAAACTCCTCATCCAGATATTCAAGTCCTTCACTGCCTGGCCCTGGTTGGTCCAGAGCCCTCTTGCATCGATCCTTCTTGGAACTTTTCAGCCTTGGAACTGCACAGTGCTCAGAGCACACTCTTAGCCTCCGAGCCCTGGCACACGCCATATCACCAGCCACGAATGTTCTGGCCTCAGTCAGCGGGGACCAGCCCTCACTGTCCCATCAAACCTCACAAGTAACTTTATTTAGAACTTTATAACCACGTTATAAAAATGTGTAACCTTTATTTGTAAATAGTTAGGGGGAGGTGGTATTATCATAACCTCCTCTTCAGGCAAAGGAGCATTCTTCATTTTCATTTCCAGTGACTGTCATAAAGCAGGTGTTTAGAAGACATTTGTTAAATCAATTAAAAAAAGAACCATGCTGAATTCAGCACTCAAACACCCTTCCACATTGAAGACCTATAGTAATGTGGCCAGGAGAATGGACTCCACAGATGGGATTAAGTTGTTGAGGCTGAATTAGTCACTCCACCAAATAACCTTAAATATTGAGCAAAATATTTAAGATGCTAAGTTTTCACATCTCTACAATGCACTAATATTGGATCTTCTTTTGTAGGCTGTAGAAAAGGATCAAAGAAATTGACAAAGTTTTCAAAGGTGTTCTGGCACATGATCACCACTCCATCAATGTCAGCTGCCATTATTATTATTATGGGCTGAAATAGAACCAGAGAGGCACTTTGCTCCAGGAGCAAATCAGTTTTAGACACACACGCTATAAAGACATGATATGGTCACAGAATTCTGTTCCTGCCTACCCAGCATCCTTCCCCATCTCCCTTGTGGATCAACCCTCCCCAACCATTAAATTCCCCAGGCAGGCCTCTAACCTAGGCTTGGCTGAAGAAACTCAGGGGTCGGTTTAGAGTCTTGGGACATGTCCATGACCCAAGCCTAGCCACTGACGTTTGGAGCAGCACTTCTGCTAGGACTAACGGTAACGGGGTCATTAGAACACAAGCCTAGAGAAGCTGGTGGGAAAAATGCACAGCTCAGAGATGAGGACAAAATTCCTAATCAGAACACGTGACTTCCCCAGTTTAATTCATACAACTCAGAAGGTCCCTTCTCAGCCTCCTCTAGCGTCCTGAGTAATGGCATCACAACGAGTCGTCATAAAGACACCTGGTCTTTTTTATTTTTATTATTTCACTAAGTCCCACATTCACTTTAGGGTATCACTGCAAAGGGACTAGTTCATATCAGGAATTTTTATGCATATGAAAGCAGGATTATTGACACGGTGATAAAAGAGCCATGGTCCTTTCACAAATGCTGACCAGAGAAGAATAAAGACCAAGACCTAGAAAAGTGGTCCTCTGACTTGGTTATATGAGGATCTTCTGGAGCCTGGGAAAAAGGTAGGTTGCTTAAGCTACATCTCGAAATTCTGCCACTAGCCGGGGAATCTTCATTTCTCCAGAGCCCCACAGGGGTGCTGATGGTCCACAGCCCCTGGCAGTCCTCTGTGAGAAACTTCCCCAGAGTTCAATTCCTCTTAGAGGTTGTAGGTACATCCAGAGTACACAAGCCCAGCTGGGAAGAAATCCCCAGAAAGCAGTGAAATGGGGAAATCTCCATAATGATTTCGGGAGCTAAAAGAACTTCAAAGGCTGAGTTTAAGCACGCATTCTGAATAGTGTGTCTTCGAATCTGGATGCCTCTCGGCTCGAAAACCGGAAGGAGAGAAGCATTACATACGGTTCTTTCTGTGGCTATTTGCTGTAAAAAGGAAGTGGTCTAGGATAAAAACAATAATTAAAAATTGATTTCAAGCTTATGATTCCATCCATTTCATTACAATAAACTGCAGTAACTTTGCAGTAGGTCATAGCGTACAATTAACAAAGACGACCTCTGAGAATTCATTGCAATTCTTCACAGAGCAGCTATAATGAGCACAATTATAATAATTGGTAAGAAGCTATTTTGGCATTCCAAAATACACAAAAAGACAACATGGCAAAGTGGAACGGGTTCTTTTCGAAAAGCGCCACGTGAGCGTCACAAAGGAAACCTCATGCTGACCGTGGTGTGAGGGGATGATACAAACCATAGAAATGAGAAATCCATTTCATACAGGTAGCCATGTTTTACCTGTTTTAGGAGTCAGTGGTTACCGGGCCAGCACTGTGGCACAGCAGGTTAAAGCCCCAGCCTGCATGGCCGGCATCCTATATGGGTACTGGTTCAAGTCCCGGCTGCTCCACTTCTGATCCAGCTCCCTGCTAATGTGCCCAGGAAAGCAGCAGAGGATGGCCCAATTCCTCGGGCCCCTTTACCCAAGTGAGACATCAGGAAGAAGCTCCTGGCTTGGGATTGGCTTAGCTCCAGCTGAAGTAGACAGGTATCAGGTTAAAATTTATTAGATTTGTGAGCTGGAAGACCATGCCTTTGCCACACCCCATGTGACCTCATGCCCCTACCTGGTCACACCTGAGTACCCACAGGCCAATCAGGCTAATTAACCACTCCCCTTTGGAAGTGGATTCAAAGCCTGGGACAAGGTGTGTCCAGCCCTTTTTTCCCTCCCTTCTTTCTCTGGCCTCTTGCCAGGAGGGGGCTGGCTGCAGCCCTGAGCCTCCAGGGCCCGTGGCCTTTGGGCCAACCCACTCTATGCTTCCTGTCCTAGTTGCTCTTCCATGTGGCTGGTTTCTGGTACTCGGTATGAACCCAGATCTACCCTTCTCTCTTAGATAAAGCCCTCACTCTCCTATGCATCTTTCGCACTAAATAAAAGCTTAAAATGTACCATGCTGCCTCATTCATTTATGCCGGTATTCAGAATTCTTCTCCGAATATTAGGCAAGAACCCCCATGTGCTTATTAATATTGCGGATTTATTAATAAGCATACGATGATATCCTATGGCACCCCAAAGTCCGATATCATGTGGTACCCCAGGTGGGACTTTTGGGGAACTTTAAGAGCCCATATTTCGTATATATTTTAGGGGGCCAAATTCCAACATCACAGCCATTGCAGCTATTTGGGGAGTGAACCAGTGAGTGGAAGACCTCTGTCTGTCTGTCTCTCTTTCCCTCCCTCTCTCTGTAACTCTTTCAAATAAAATAAAATAAACCTTAAAAAAAAAAGTCAGTGGCTAAATAATAGTAAATGATGGGACTAAATCACAAAAACCACCCAGCCCGTCTCAACAGGGGTTCCCCACAAGAATTAAGCCTGAACACTACAAAGCACCCATTGTACATAATGCACTGACTCTTCTCTGCATATCAGATGCCATTAACTCTGTGCTATCCTTGGAAGAATTGAGAAAATTGTCTCTTAGGTCATTGTTTCCGTAAGGCCTAGCTGCTTAATAAAACCCAGTTTAGAAAGATTAAATGGCATTCCTTAAACTGAACATAGACTCTCCAATAAATAACTTTCTGATTCCAAAAAAAGTGGTCTAGAAAGAATGGTTCTCTAAACAGTGTAAAGCCTCACAAGTAGAATCAGAAACTAGAAAATACCAATGTTGCACATCATGCCTATGCATACGACATACAACTTTAGGCACTGATGTTTGTCATGTCAGTGGAACTCAACTGGAACCACACAACAGAACTGAACTTACAGTACCAATGTCCTGGACTCCAGCCACAACCATTCATTGTGAAATTGCTAAGTGCATCCCATTATGCAGAGATTGTATTCATTCCAAGGAAAACACAAGTAGTATGAGTTCAGCAGAATTGCAAACAAATTGTGATTTGTTCCAGTGTTGGAGCTTTATAGTGGGTTTCTATGTAGAAATTGATATTATCTGGTTTTGAGTTTTGTGTAAGTCCCTGCTAAGTGCCCATGCCAATACCCACTCTCCATTTCTGAATATTAGTAACTAGATTCTTAACCAGACACACTGGAAGAATAAAAGGCTATTTCCCAGCTTCCCTTGCACCTAGAGCTAGCCAATGAAAGCCCAAGTACAAACCCTGTATGAAAGCAGAAGGCTTCACGGTGAGAGACCCTTCTCCCGACTTTTGCTCAGATCCTTCCTTTTTTGCCTTCTTGGAGTGTGATGGGTGAAAATCCAACACGCATCTTGAACTGCGTATTAGAATAGTGGGGCAGACAGCTAAAAATATCCTTTACCAGATCACTGTCACAAATCTCCGTATTACCGACTCTTAGATCCCTTTAATACGAGAATAAGATAGTTTTATCATGCTCATTCCTGTGTTATTTTGAGTTTTCTCTTTCAAATGGCAAAGCTAAACTATAAGATAATCTATGCACAATTTCTTATGAAGAAAAGGTCAGTAAACTAACAAGCTAATTGGGATTACATATTTGAACTGGTTTGCAACCTCTGAAACTCCAATAATGTATTTAAGACAAATAGTACTTTATCCACACAGTAATAAACATAACACTTTTTAAACTATAATTATATTTTTAATTGTATTTAAAAATATAAGAGGAATTCAGATAAATAATTAATAAGGAAAGATAGTACAAAGTGTGGTACAAATGAAAACTAGTGAAACTGCTATTATAGTAGGCAATTACATTGAAATATATGCTTATCAAAGCTAACAAACTGGATCCAAAACAGTATAAAGTGAAGCTTGGCATACAAATTTACTGGGTGTCGTTCTTATTTGTGTACCCATTATTGATCTTTTTGTGTAAGTCATTCATTCTATGTCTATTTATACTGAGTAATCTACTTCCGGGCCGAATGGAAGACTTTGGTCTTTTAGCTTTCATGTACAGAGGACAGGCATCTTAGAAAAATCCCCTGGATAACAGAAAATTATTAACATGCTTTTGATGTCCAGTGAATCCTTTCAAGTCTGATTTTTGCCCTGTACTCTTGCAAAGGCATTAAAATATTTTAAAGAGACCCAGGGAAGGATTGAAAGCATTAGATTTTCGCATTCAAAATGAAGTCTACTCCCCAGATTGCTTTTGATCATCCAGGCAGAAATTTTGTTTTAGTGTTGCTCTACTATCACAAGGACCTGTGGTTATTGTGATCATTTGGTCCATAATGTTTGGGGGAAATATTCATGTTAAATACCCTACTGGAATTTTAGAGCTGCCATCCTCTTATCAGCTCCAGTGTTAGGTAGACCTCTGGGAAACCGTTAAGACCTCTCTCTGCTATGTAATCTCAGTATTATTCTTCTAATACCTTAAAATCCTTGTTCTGTCTTCATATGCAAATATTTGTTTTATGTAAATTATTGGCACATATGATTCACTCTAACCACATAAGGAAGTACAGAGGTGTCAAGTTTAATGAATGATTTATCCATTCTCCTCTCAGCGGTTGCATATTCTTGCTTCTTTATGTTATGCACAAGTGGAGAAAAAGGCTTAGACATTTAGCAAGATTATTTTTTATGGAAGAAGACATTTTTTCTAGCACTAACTTCCCTATTACAAATACATAGCTTTCAAGATGCTAAGAAAAAGATACGTTACCCCTGTGACGTCCATAACCTTAATGGCTGCAAGCTGGCCGGTTTTGACATGACGACCCTATAAAGAAAATATAATAAAAAGGGATTTATTTCTGATGAGCAATATTAGCATTCAGTTCCCACTGTACATAATACATGCCTAGACAGATCAAAGTTAGAGTATGTCAATGGGGAAGACAGACACGCCAGAGAAACCTTAAATGTTTTGAAAATCTTTGTACAATTTTTTGTTTATCTATTTGAAAGGCAGAGGGCAAGCGAGATTGAGATCTCATCTTCTGGTTCACTCCCCAAACATCCACAACAGCAGGACTGGGCCAGGCTAAAGCCAGGAGGCTAGAAATCAATGCAGGTTTCTCACGTGCAGCCATCAACTGCTGACTCCCAGGGTGCACAGGCCCTAGACGCTGGAATCAGGAGTGGAGTCAAGCTCAAACCCAGACACTCAGATCTAGGATCTGACCTAATAGGTGTCTTAACCACTGTACCAAAAACCCATTCCCGAACATTCCTTTCTAATGATGGCTGGTTTGGTAAGAGAATTCCCACCACTTTATTTTTCTGATTTATTTTCCATTGGGTGTCATGTTTAAAAATAAAAATAAAAAGCAGCAGGTTGAACAGTGTGGTCCTACTGTGTCTCCAAGGCGTTAGGGACAGCTTGTGTGAGAGGTGGATTTATGTGGAAGGGGATCTAGGCCAGGAAGGAAGAGACACAGACATCTCTCTGCAGAAAACACTGGGTAGGTGAAGGCACCTTAATGTCCTTGATCCTCTGCCTGCTCCTTGAGAAAACTTCGTGTCTGCATCTGACTCTGAGCAGCGAAGACGGACATACCAAGGACTTCCAAGTGCATTTTATATGTGGCTTTCAAATACATCTAGGCCGGCGCGTGGCTACTAGGCTAATCCTCTGCCTGCGGTGCTGGCACCCCAGGGTTCTAGTCCCGGTTGGGGCGCCGGATTCTGTCCCAGTTGCTCCTCTTCCAGTCCAGCTCTCTGCTGTGGCCTGGGAAGGCAGTGGAAGATGGCCCAAGTGCTTGGGCCCTGCACCCCATGGGAGACCAGGAGGAAGCACCTGGCTCCTGGCTTTGGATGGGGGCAGCGCTGGCCGTGGCAGCCATTTGGGGGATGAACCAACAGAAAAAGGAAGACCTTTCTCTCTTTCTCTCTCTCACTGTCCACTCTGCCTGTAAAAAAACAAAACAAAACAAAACAAAACAAAAAAAAAAACATCTGATCTACCACTTCTGCTGCTGCTACGGGCAGTATAACATACCCGCATGACCTCAGGCAACTCTCTTAACCTTTTAAGCTTCAGTTTCCTCATCTGAAAATAGCAAGAATACCCAGCTCTCAGGATAGCAGTGAGAATGACATGAGGCTGAAATGAGAGATGCTCCACCAATGTGCCTGGCACTGATGTGCTGTCAGCTGATACTGACCATAATTATTTATGGCCCTGCCTTATGATTCAATATTGTCTTCCCTACTAGGCTCTGTTTCTTGAAGACAAGATCCATCTCTCACTGTTGTATTTCTAGGGCCCAGAATAGGAGCTGTGGTAAGTTTCTCAATCAGTTTAGTACTGAAGTTAAGAAGAGGGGATTGGTTTGCTGCAATTTAGATTCAATAGTTGAATTGGGGGAAGACATGGTAGCTTGGTTGGGCCCAATTTTTTTTTAATTTTTTAAATTGGGGTTAATAAAAAAAAAAGCAGCATTGGGCTGATTTTGTAATCTTCAAGCTCCTGAATCCTTTCCTTTTTTCTGCTACTTCTCTCCCCTTCCTCCTTTAATTCTCTCTTCTTACTGACCCCTTAACTTTTGCCCAGCGCTTGCCCCTTCCCTTCTCATACCCTCAGCTTTCAACACCGATCTGGTCTGATTCTGGGAGCGTTCCCCTCACCTTCAGCCCCTATCCTGCTCTCCTTCCTTCCTCCTCCCTCAGGAAAGAGCACAAGGAATGAGGCATTAAATCACTGATCAAACACATCACAGACTCAGCCCCTTATACTCACCTCAACTTTCATAAAATTGAGGGAAGGGGTTGGATGCATTAGTGAAAAAAGAGCCCTGGGGTAGAAGACCAGACGCCCGATTCTTGTCCAGTCTTCGACTCTATCCCCTACATCTATCTGGGCACAGGAAGCACCAGCTTCCCTGTCCACAAAATTGGGGAGAGCCAGGGCCAATGATTGGGAGGTGAGAGAGGAGCATGCATCATCATCAACTCTTTCCATCCCAAGGAACACTTGGAAACTGTTTTCACAATGACTGAGGAGAACGGTGTTACTGCTTGGTAGCACCCAGGACCAAAAACACAGATGTTCATTTGACTTATAATGGGGTTACCTCCCAATAAACCCAACATAAGTTAAAAACATGGTAAATCAAAAATACTTTTATGCTTGATCTTAGCCAAAAGGCCAAGTAGTGAATAAAGATGCATGAAATCCACCTAACCTGCTGAACATCCGAGCTTAGGAACACAGCACACTGTAGACTAGGGTCGCTCCCTGATGTGAAAAAGTGGCTAGCTGGGCACTGCCCAGCATGAGATACCATCACACCACATATTGCCAGGCTGGGAAAGATCAAAACTGAAGGCACTGGGTCTCCACTGACAGTACATAGCTCTACAGCCCTGTAAAGCCAATGAGAGTCCGCAGGGGCCCATCTGAGCTAAGTTGCCTTGTTGATCAACACTGAATGACCTCCAGAGTCGTGTGGGACCTGGCAGAGTCTGTGGTGCTATCACGATGAGCTCTGCAAAGCAATCGATAGCTTTGCAATCAACAGCTTAAAGAACATAAATCATACCTTAAACAATATCTGCTCCTCTACTAAAGCAATAAGAGAGCAGGGGAACTGTTGACAAACACAGGAGACCTAATGCTGAGTCTTCCATATCTGACTTACTTTGAAATTCTTTTAGTGAGATCATAAAAGTTAACTCTGGTATAGCGCTTATAGGATCCCCTACGAGCTGATTCTCCTTCCACATTACCTAGGCTCCCACCTGTTCTTCCTCTGTAGACAAAACTGTTTGCAGGTCTCTAACGTACTGTGTTGTTTCTGCCTTTATGGAGGTGTTTTCTTGGTCTGGGCTGTCCCCCTGCCTTCCTGACTCCCCAGTAAACTCTAGATTCAACCCAAGTATCACCTCTTCTGATACCTCACTGTCAGTCACCTCTATCCTACCAAGGAACATGACAAATGTTTCTATTATTTCATTGAGCTCAATGGATCAGTGATTTCCAACTCTCTTTTCTTCCTTGCTGATTTCATTTGCAGCACAACTTTTCCTCGAATAAAACTTTACTTGGAACTTTCCCTCTCCCACGCCTCCCCCCACCCCATCCCCCACCCCTAGTCCAGGCAGGGGCTCAGCTATCCAAGTCTAGTCTGCTCCCCTCCCCAAGGCACCTCTGCCGCCAGAGCATTTAGGGAATTTTGCACTAGATCTTTAGCTCCTAAGAAAGCAAGGAGCTTTTGTTAAGTGAGTAACTTATCCCAAAGACATCGCAACACCTAATTCTTTTCATCAGCAGCCTAGGGCTGAGCAGATCAATCCCATGGTGCTGAGCCAAGGCCAGACAGGAGACAGGACATGTTACATTCTGAGAGCACAGGGCGCTGGGCAGTTACTGGTCTGAAATAAAATGTCTGCCACATTTTTTTTGGACTCAGGATATATATTTTGTTTTTTTGAAATAATGCTATAACTGTCCCTGAAGGTAACATTGGAAAAGAAAAATAACCTATTTTTCCTCTTAAATTTCACTTGCAAGCTGACATAACAGTTCTCGAAGGGCTTGACAGATGACTGAATAATACACCTCCGGATGGCAGTTTGAGATTCTGGCTGCAGAACAATTAGCAGCCTCAGCCCAGCCCCAGAGGTTTCTCCGCACTTTGCACCAGGAAGGCTGCTGAGCTGTCAAACACGGCGGAGCAGGGGAGGCCACAGAGGCACCTGCCCAGCAGGAGTTGCCTTTTACATCACCAGAGGATGTCAAACCCAATCAGCATCCAGATTAAGCCGACCTTCCGGGAATGGCGAGGAGTCAGCTGACCTCAAGATCACTGCACACAGGAGCACAGCCGTGCTGAAGGCAGCTTTTACAGAGGCAACTTCGCACAATGGCACACAAACGGAGTTAGAAGAGGCTGTGAGGTGCAGAAGCCAATCCGCTTTAGTGAGAAGGCCGGAATCTCACAGCTGAAGACAGCCTTAGCCTAGGATGCATTCTCTTCCATCTCACTTCAGCCCCTCGGCCGTACGTTCCTGTCACTAAACCATAACAAATGCTTTTTAATTTTTTTTAAATGTATTTATTATTTATTTGAGAGGCAGAGAGAAAAAGACAGAGCTCCCAACATGCTGGTTTATTTGCCAAATGTCTGTGACACTGGGGCTGGGACCAGCCAAAGCCAAGGGCCAAGAACTCCATCCAAGTCTCCCACATGGATGGCAGGGACCCAGTTATCCGAGTCACCAGCTGTAGCCTCCCAGGGTCTATGTTAGCACGAAGCTGAGCCAGGAGTTCATGTCTGGAATTGAACCCAGGTACTCTCTCATGGGATGTAACCCATCCTCACCAGTATCCTCACCCCTGGGCCACATGTCCACCCTGATAGTCACTTTTTAAACAAACCCTTTGATATTTTGCTTCTAGTTAAACTTGGAACTATTTGTCACTGCTTCACATGAGAAGACTTCAAAAAATGAAGCAGGCTGGTGCCGCAGCTCAATAGGCTAATCCTCCGCCTGCGACGCCGGCACACTGGGTTCTAGTCCCGGTTAGGGCGCCGGATTCTGTCCTGGTTGCCCCTCTTCCAGGCCAGCTCTCTGCTGTGGCCCGGGAGGGCAGTGGAGGATGGCCCAAGTGGTTGGGCCCTGCACCCTCATGGGAGACCAGGAGAAGCACCTAGCTCCTGCCTTCGGATCAGCGCAGTGTACCAGCCGCGGCGGCCATTGGAGGGTGAACCAACGGCAAAGGAAGGCCTTTCTCTCTGTCTCTCTCTCACTGTCCACTCTGCCTGTTCAAAAAAAAAAAAAAAAAAAAAAGCAAAATAGATTCTTAGAAACTTTTTTCCATTTTTTTTTTAATTTATCTTTCTTCATTTCTGGGCAGAGCAATGAGGGAGAATGTTATTATCACAAGAGAATTCAAAAGTAAAAATTTAATATTCCTTCCAGTTTTAATTTATTTCCACTTATAAGAGAAAGTAAAAATATAAATATAGATGCCATCTAATTTTGGATCTAAAAATGCATGTTCAGCCAAGGACTAAAAATCAAATTCTGAAGAGAAAAATCTTCTAAAAGGAGACAAAAGAGTTTTAGAAAATGCTCTACAAAAATGAGAGACAATGCGCTGTGAGGTTGTAGTTGCTGAGTCATTTCTTCATAAAAGAATGAACCAGAAGTTCTTTTTTTCACTGAAACAACCAACAGTCACAAAAGCTAGTGAGCAGGCTAAATCTAGAGAAATAAAATTGATATCCTGGTAGAGCCCAAAGCCTGAAGCTACAGGATATCCTTAAATCATGACAGGCTGTCCACGGAGAGGAGGAAGCAACGAATCACAGTGGGGAGGGCAAAGAGTATGGCGTCACTTGGGGCAGAGGGCGAGGGGTCACCTGGTCCTCACGCTACATACCCCTTTCTGCTCCAGGGACAGTCCTTCCTGCCACTTCACTCCGAGATAAATAATGATGCTGACTCTGTTCCCCGTGAAATCACTCAACATCAAGGTGACATCCAAATCACTCAGTGACTACTGTACTTTATCCCCCTCTTCACCGCCTTCCTAAAACGCATACAAGAGGAAACACGGTTTTGTGTAAAATAGCCTCCTACTCCTGCCCTGTTCTCACTGGCATCTTCTAAGGAAGAGCCGGGCAGCTTTGGAGCTGCCAGCCCGAGGCTAGCCTGGAAGAGACAGGACTTTCATTTCTGGGTCATGGAAATACGTTTGTTTCCAGCAAGCAAACCAGGATTGTTGAAAACCCAGATACACCCCTTCTTCCCTTCCATCCTCCCACACACACACCCTCATACGTGAGCAGACTGGCTTATTCTCCTTCATCCGTAGCTTACAATCAATCTTGCATTTGTGGAAAAAGGCTTACTCAATTTTCTAGTTGCAAAGGAGTGTCCTACCTCTGTGTTTCCAAAGCATCCTATGCTAACCCCAGTGACCACATCCAACCCTGAATTTTTTTCAAAATGTACTGTAAGACAACTATGGAAATATAGCAAGCAGAAATAATGTCAGCGTATAGAACATGTAGTAAGTACAGCTGCTGTTTCGTGAATCAACTATTTTAGTACCATCTACCTGTCCATCCATCCGGGCAACCACCAGCCCACTCATCCCCCCATCTGTCCCTGATGCCACAGTACAGCGGAACACTTCCTAGATGATCTCTTATAGGCTGAAGCCTAACATCTCTCACCCAGCCCCCTATCTGGGAACTTTCCCCAAAGGTCCACATCACCTGGGGCCGGGCACCCTCAGACACGCCGGCTACTCAGATGAGGATGGAAGTGGTAGAGGACGTGAGAGGTGGCCAGCGTCAAGGGACATTCAGGAGGCCAAGTCAGCAGGACTTGAGACCAGACTGGGTACATCTGCCCCCTACACCGCCCCTGGCACTTGGCGTAGCAGGGACTCAGTAAATACTGGCTAAGCAGTGGACCAAGGGGAGGGAGACTTGAATTCAGGGTCTTGGTACCACCCACACATCCGCATCAGTTTCCCTCCCCCTCCACGTTCCTACCCAGCCCCACAGGGCAGGAGACCAGATAGGGTGGGCTGCGAGCAGGAGTTACAGTCACCTTGCTCATCAACGAGAAGCTGGAAGGTGAATTTAGCAGATGAGTCTCTTAAATTCTACAGAGAAGTCAGTTTATTTCCCTTTTGCACGGATCACAGAGAAACTAGAAATTGGTTGTAGCCTTGCCTCGAAGCTGCAGTCTTGAGGGCAAAGGTGAGCTCTGGTTTCCACCATGGGACAAGAGGAAGGCCTCACGAAGAGGCCTCGGTGCTGGCCTCGGGAACACTATGCTTCGGATACGGCAGGGAGGCGGGCACAGACTCCAAAGACCCTTAGGATCAAGGAACATTCAGGGCAGGTCCTTGGCTTGGTGTCACACCAAGGTTTCCCCAGGTTAGGTAGAGCAAGCCTCTCTGTCTCCTGGGCCTGCCTGTGGTTTTCATTAGCAGCTGAAAAGCCCTACTCAGCACACCTGCAAGACTCTGTGCCGCCATTCACTGAGCCGGCTACTCAGACACAGGGCCAGGGTGAAGCAAGGGATCAGCCGGTGCTATCCACGGTTCCCCTGCATCTGCGCTCCATCTCGGCCTCACCCACTACGAATTGCTCTGCATCGCACACAACAGCATTTTCTAGACCAGTCAGGGAGGGGCCGACTGAGAGCAGAGGCTTGCTGAGAGAGCAGAGGGGGGAGGAGGAGAAGGAGACCAGGTTGCATTTTTCTTTGTTAGAAACGACGATGTCTCAGTCTTCATGGTTGCCAGCTTAGCTCAGTTGATAAATCAAAATAAATGCTTACAGGGGGGAAAAAAATCCAATAGTCACAGTTTTTAGCAGACAATAGTTAATGTATGCAGATTCTGTGGCAGTGAGCCTAAAGCCAGTACCCGGGGAGGCAGCACAGCTGAAGCGACAAGCAGTGATAGGGCAGCCAGGCTGAGGGGTGGCGAGAGCTCAGTAGGCAGCAGAGCCAGTCACTGGGCCATGGCCTCAAGCCAGGAACCCATTTCCCGGTAACCTCTCGACCCAGAAAACCAGCACAAAAGCAAGTAGCTCTCCTCTAATGTACAGCACGGGCGCTGCTAACAGCACCCGTGGCTCTTGGACATTCATTTCTGGGGAGACTGGAGCCCCCAGCCCGGACATGGGGTTCAGAGGTCAGAGAGGGAACACGTGCCTGTAGCCAAACCTGTCACCTCCCCAGGTGTCCCCCATCCCCTCCTGCACAAGAGCCGTCCCCACCTGCTGAGGCAGGGTGGGACACGGGCATATACACAGCCTTTAGGAGCCCTGCAACCTGCACCCCGCTGTGGTAACACGAGAAACATATGGACTCTGCAGTGAATTATTTCTTTTGGAAATGAGGTATTCAGCTTAAGGATTCTTCATTTGTAAGAATTTTTGGGTACTAATACATCCTTAACAAAATGTCCTTAATTTTTACAAACTTAAAAGTTAACATTAGATTGGTTCCCAGTGGCTGATGTGTTTTGTTTTTTATTTTTATATTTTATTTTTTCTTTAAGCCTGGGAGGCCCGCAAGCTCCAGAGCAGGGCCCAGGGGAGTGAGTTAGGTGTTGGGGTGGGAGGTACACACGCACAGCGCTGCACAGCCCAAGAGGGCGAGTCGGGGACAGGGCTGAGCTCAGGTGCCCGGCCAAACGCAGGGCAGAATGCAGGCCGCGGCCTCAGAGAGGCCCACGGTCAGGACAGCAGGCCTGGCTGCGCTGGGCCTGGTCCGCCTCCCGCCTGCCCCAGGGCCAAACGGGCCCAAGTCCCACCCAGAGGCTGAGGCCGGCCTCTGGAGGCTTCAGGAACACTCCTGCTGGCCTGTGTTTTGTTTGTTTTGTTTTTGCAACAGGTGACTGGGTGAATTTTAATACTGCATGAAATCTAAGAGTCCAAGGAGCAGGTTCCAAAACCCAGATGTAGAGCCAACACTAAGACACAAACATCCACTGTTCTCTTCCCTGTTGCTATAAACGACAGTGTGACACAGCCTGTAACAGCCACAATGGCCTGGGAGACCCCCTGGGAGCCAAGGGCTCTCTCCCAAGTTCCTTGAGGCCCCGATGCCTTTGGGCCCAGAGGTGCACTGCCCCAGGGCCATAGAAAGTTCCTGAACAGCAGAAACTGCCCAATGGCTGCTCAGCCCTCTGACCTTGCTCAGACAGCTGCTTGGGCGGGGCCTCCTGAAGCTTCTAAACTGCCCCAGATCCCAAGGAACAGGGTCTACAGTCATCCAGCAGGGGCTTGATATGGGAGAAACCCCGAGGGGGGGCCGCAAAGCTTTTCTCCTAAGGCTAAGGGGCCGCTGAACCGCCCATGCGTACCACTGCTGCTGGAGGCAAAAGCCACAGGAGCCCAGGCGCGTCCGTCTCCATCAGGCTCCGTTCTCTTTCCTTTCCCTAGTGTTAACCCAACGAGTAGGAGCAGGTCACCCGACAGGGACCCTGGAGGCTGGAGCGGGAATTGGCATTCCACACTGCCTAGCCTCCCTGAATTCCCCGGGGGAAAGGGGTCAGGGAAGAGAGCCCCAAGTGAACACCAAGGCCTCGGAGGCCGCCTGTCGCAGCCCCCTCTCCGGCCTCCTCTTGCCCCAAGACAGGGAACTAACTGGAGGAGCAGGACCCCTGGGTTCTTGGGAGAACAGCACTCATTTTCAAAGATTTCCCATCCACGCTCCCTGTCGGGACGGGCTAGTTTAGCGGGCACCTCTGCCTTGCCCACACAATGTCTGGCTGACCTCGGGCTGGCTCTGTACCACAAAGTATCACAGGCACAGGTAGGAATAATAAAAGAAGAGGCTGCCTTTCCCCAGATATGTGGCTTTAGAGGAAGCCGGGCCGCCCCCGGGGCCGCCTGAGCTGCAGCACGGCACTGCGCGGTAGCAGCACGAGCAACACCCGCGCCTGAGTGCTGTTCAGAACGAGCCAGGCCCCCAGCGCTCCTGGCTCAGGTTCCTGGGCCGAGAACAGCCATGCGGACCCACTTGCCTCCTTCCTGGGGCTGTGGATGAATAACCCTCCCCCACAGTGTTCATTAAAACAAAAGGACCGTCGTCGGTGGAGAGCGCACTGCAATATAATTAGGGCCCACCAAAGCTCAAGGTACAAGGGGGAGAGAGAGACAGTCATGAAAGGGAAGCTTTCATGTTCTTACTGAATCTCTGCTCTGTTGCTGACACAAAAATCAATTTCAATAGGCTTTAGTTGTATCTGAGCAGGAACGCGGGCGACAGACGAGATTTAGTGAGCAATTTACTCCAGTCAAAATGATTCCCACGTTAGAAAAAAAAGACAACAGCCAGCGCTCCCTACCAAATGTCTCCTTGGGAAGAACGTGTGTGTGTATGCTTGCATGCATGTTATATCTGCATTACATATACGGAAGGACAGGCGAGGGGATTTAAAAAGTAGATGTTTTACCCCCAATTTGAAAGGTACGCCAACTCTCCACCTCCCACCCTTTACTCGATGCTTTTCCACAGGACAGCCGCGTCCCCCAGGGACTTCTGACAATGCCTGCAGATGTCTGTGCTTAGGATTTATGATTGGTACACCTGTGGTTAGGATCTAGTGGGTAGGGCCCAGAGATGCTACCAGAGCTTCCCCCAGCTAAGAATCATTGGCCCTCACACGTCAGTCGGGCCAGGATGGGGAACCCCATTTTAAAAGAATCCTACATTTAATAGGTGCCTAGTGGATGTCAAATTCTATGAAATGTCAGTTTCCCCACTAGGTACTAATTTGCTAAAAGATCAAAAGATGAGGCCTTGCTTTTAGGAACAGGCAGGGCACATCGAGGTGATATTTTGTTCTTCGCTTAGAATTTTACAAATGAACCCTCTCTGATGAAGGGAACGCTGCTCAAATTCAAAACACCTGTGGTCCTTAGCGCCTCCTGCACACTGGCCTGAGAGCACTTTCCATCAACTATTACCTGGATTAAGAACCCCACGCCAAGATCTTCACTATCTTAGTAAGCAGCATATTCGTAGTAGGACTAACTGAAGTTGGATTTATGACATCCGGTCAAAGAGAATTTTTTCCCTCTAAACCTTTATGAGTTGACACATAATTGTACAATTTATGAAGAGAATATGACATTTCAATGCATGCATACAGTGTCTAATGACAGAGGTACAATTTTTTGCTAGTTATATTACTTTTGGAAAAGCTCCTATTTTTCACTTTCCAACAATATTTAGATCTTCTTGATCAATGTTCAAAACTTGTGTGTGCATTCTTTCCTTCTCAAAGTTAGTTTTTAACACTAAGCAGCTTGACGCAGGAATACATTGTTTTGTTCGATGAAAATATAAATCATAGTGAACCTTTAAGCTTAACGTGTAGCCATCAATTATAAGAGGATAACATAAGTTCTGCATTGCAGGGATATAGGAATGGCCGAAAATGATCTATTTCCAAGAAATAAGTAAAGTAAAATTCTGGGTTTTTTTTGGAAAAGATGAACAACATTATCCTATTTCTTTGATAGCCACTCACCATCTTTTAACTACTTTAAGGATTAAAGGCCTCAAATTTCTTGGAGATGATCAAAGAATAACATCCAGATAGGGAGCTTCGGCCGTTAGGGAATAAGTGGTGTTGACGTGTGAATGGTTCCACCTGCAACAGCAGCCCAAGTCCGTCAGCTCCCGACAGACAAGTCTTGCCTGTCGGCATGAGCGACTGTTCCAATCTGAGCCAAGACCTATATGCTACTCTCTGGGTGGGAGGCCGAGGGGACACTGAGGACATCAGAGAACTGAGCATCGCTCTGTAAACAAAGGATGGCTCTTCTGGGTTGAGAATCTCTCGAAGCGAGGGCCACCGCAGACCACGGCAGTTTGCCAGCAAACACATCCGGCCTGGGAAGCTGGTTGCTGGGGGGAGGTATTCAGGGGCCTCACCGACCTGTCCCTCCCCTCCAAGAACAAACAGTCATGCTGAGGTCTTAGGGGAGGGGAGGAGGGTGGAAAATGATGACATCCTGAGAAAGGCTCTCAGGCTCTGGGCAGGCCAGGATGGGAGGGCTGCTGACCGGCTGGCAGAGCCTGGACGTGTGGCTACACGTAGCTGCCGTCGGCCTGGGGCTTGCCAGGGAGCGTCCTCTCCAGGCGGGTGAGGCTTCCCTGCCCCCGGGAACTTCCTCCCTCCATGGACCACCTCTCATGCCTCCGGCGTGGGGTGATGCAGCAAGGATGGTAGAAGGGAGAGAGCATCTTGTTGACGCCCTGGACTATCTCGTCTTCCGGAGCAGCAGTTGCACCCCGGCTAGGAGATGACCCACCAACTGCGGCATGAGCAGGGCGGCCCCGAGAAAGGAGAAAAGGCTCTGGGGAGGTAGGAGATGCCTTGGGTCTGCAGTTACCTTTGCTCTATAGTTTCCTTCTGTTCACAATAGATAAGTCGCCCTCTAGGTTGTGGGGAAGTTTAATACATGTGGAAGCACTTGGTGGAGTGCCTGGGCAGACGCTAAGGATACTGCACTGGCTGAGTGTTCCTATGAGGTTCTATTTCTGGTCTCTTCTGCTATCCCTACCGCCTCGTTCTTAACACAGCCCAGATCCACTGTCCTGCTCCCTCTCCTCCTGTGTGCCCCAGGGCCTGCCCACTGCCCTTTCTTCTACCGGGCTTGATTCCTCCATGGCACCTAAAGCTTCAACACCCTCTTGCTCGGCTCCTTCCCTGCGTTAGGTACTTGCCATCTGTTCAGGCATTTCCTGCTCTAGGATGGAAGTTGTCTTGTTCACTGCTCCATCTGTAGTAGCCCACATGTGGACACGCAAACAAGATGCTCCATGGGGGCTGGCACTGTGGCATAACTGGCTAAGCTGCCATCTGTGGCGCTGGCATCCCATATGGGTGGTGGTTTGAGTCCTGGCTGTCTCACTTCTGATCCAGCTCCCTGCTAATGTGCCTGGGAAAGCAGGAGAAAGATGGCCCAAGTGCTTGGGCCCCTGCACCCATGTGGGAGACCTGGAAGAGGCTCTTGGCTGCCCCCTGGCCCAGCCCCGGGTGTTGGGGGCATCTGGGGAGTGAACCAGTGGATGGAAGATCTAACTCTGCCTTTTACATAAACTAATAAAT
Source organism: Lepus europaeus (assembly GCF_033115175.1). NCBI lineage: Eukaryota > Metazoa > Chordata > Mammalia > Lagomorpha > Leporidae > Lepus > Lepus europaeus. The sequence continues at coordinate 109,200,219 of NC_084828.1, read as the reverse complement.
CTTAAAAAAAATGTGATGTGGGAGTGAGCTCTGCGTCTACACTCCCTATGTTCCTTTTAACAAATCACAGCTTTCCCTACTCAAGGGCACGACAACTCGGATAGAACACAGGATGTTATCAGAAAGCCAAGGCCTAAAAAGCAAGTTTCTTTGCAGATTCTATTTTCTTCTCATGGTGGTCTTGAGTATAGGTGAATGAAATCAGAAGGTACTGTAGCCCTCTTTTGTGACATAATTGTATCTATTGAGGAGACACAGTGGAATTTTTTTTTTTTTTTTTGGACAGGCAGAGTGGACAGTAGAGGGACAGAGAGAAAGGTCTTCCTTTTTGCCATTGGTTCACCCTCCAACGGCCCCCGCGGTAGGCGCGCTGCGGCCAGCGCACCGCGCTGATCCAAAGCCAGGAGCCAGGTGCTTCTCCTGGTCTCCCATGGGGTGCAGGGCCCAAGCACTTGGGCCATCCTCCACTGCCTTCCCTGGCCACAGCAGAGAGCTGGCCTGGAAGAGGGGCAACCGGGGACAGGATCGGTGCCCCGACCGGGACTAGAACCTGGTGTGCCGGCGCCGCAAGGCGGAGGATTAGCCTATTGAGCCGCGGATACAGTGGAATTTAATTCATGTTCAATGTGTAATGATCAAATCAGGGTGTAATTAGTTTCCATCTTCTTAAACATTTATTATTCCTTTGTGTTGGGAACTTTCAAACTCCTCTCCTCTAGATCTTTACAAAGTAAGTCCTAAATTATCGTGAACTATCAACATCTTGCTGGGCTGCCAAGCAGCAAACGGATTCCTCCTATGTACCTGTGTGTGGTACCTGTCAGTCACCCGACTGGGCTCTGTCTTCCCCTCCCCTTCCCTATTTCCCTTTTCTGAATCATTATCCTAAATATTTTCCAAAGCACAAAGGGCAGAGCTATAAACACAAGTGTTTGGTAAACAAAACAGATTACACGCAGAAAGATTTGTGTGATTGTTTTTACTTAAATATTAGCACCATGGATATTAAAAAGCTATAGTATAAAAGTAGAGGTGACTGCATTTCCCAATTGTATGTCTGCTAGCAGCAGCCAACACATCAACCTTATAGGTAGCAATTAAGGATGAAGCTGTGCTTCACAAGCCAAAGATAACCTTTCCTTGAAACAAAGGTGAAGAGCTAGAGTTAGCAACTTTGCCCAAATCTTCCAGACCTCAATCAGCTAAGGTCTGATCGCACAGAAACGTGAAGAATTACCTTTTCTTCCTCCTCTTCCTCAGCCCTAATTGTGGAATGGGTGGGGGTACATATGGTCAAAGAGTCAAAGACAGACAGCTGGCGCCATGGCATAACGGTAAAGCCGCCACCTGCAGTGCCAGCATCCCACGCGGGCTCCACTTCAGATCCAGCTCTCTGCTGTGGCCTGGGAAAGCAGTAGACGATGGCTCAAGTCCGTGGGCCTCTGCACCCAGGAGAAACTCCTGGCTCCTGGCTTCAAATCAGCTCAGCTCTGATGGCTGTTGCAGCCATCTGGGGAGTGAACCAGCTGATGAAAGACCTCTCTAACTCTGCCTTTCAAATAAAATCAATCTTAAAAAAAAAAAAAAAGAAAAAGAAAAAGAAAAAACAGAACCCCCTCTAATGGAATCTTATTGAAAATATCAAGTCTAATTTCAGCCCCTTTACCAGGACCAGAAGTCGATCACTCTGGGCCTTAGGTGCTTGCTTACAATTCATAGGATCAAATCTGCCTTTTCCTTAGCATTTGACCCAGCAATCTTGTGTTCACAATATCAGTGGTGTATTTCACTGGTGGCTCTGTCTTCAGGAGAAACAATAAAAATGGTGCTTATTTCAGCTAGACAACTCAACTGTGGGTCTCTAATTATTCAAATAGAACCAATGATATCCTAGAACTCCTAACCAGAAAATCTGCTTAGATGTAATAAGCTCTTATGTGATAGTAATGGAACACCAGAAATAATACATTGATTTATTAACTGCTGATGAATACTCAACACTTTATGGACTTGAATGTTGAAAAGTTATAACAATTATACTTTAAAAGATTGGATTATTTGTATTAAACCCATTACTCATATTTCTACTTATACATTTTTAAAAATGTTCTTAGGAATACATTTTAGAGAACAAATTCAGAGGCATGAAAAAGCTTTGGAAGATAACACATGTAGTAGAGCTGAAGGAGTAAAAATATATATACTATATTCAGAATTTGATCAGTTTTCAACTTCTAGGCAAATCTACTCAACTTTTCTGTGGATTTTATAAAAAAGGAAAACAGAAGTACTTGCTATGCCTGTGTTTCCTATAGCGCTGCAATGCAAACAGGGTGACCAGCAGAAAGAGTTCTTGCAACTCACTGTATTGAGCCCACATTCCAGTTTTGCAGCATCCAATGGGGCTGTCTAGCTAGTGCTGGCACCTCCTGCCGGGGAATTCACAACATACCACATACAAGCAGCACACTACTACACTGTGAAGGAAAATGCCAGTCAACAACAACAACCTTTCCAAAAAGGGCATCATTTCTACAGATGGAAATGGATTTCAGTGCAATTTGGAATGTGGTCAAATTTTACCAGGAAAGGTCTTAGGAAGAAAATATTAATTTCACATTAAGTGAACATAATACTTACAGTGAATTGAAAGTAAAACCCACTTTCTTAGCCCAGTCATAAGCCACACTGTTACACGACTGTCTTTTCTACATGACTGGCACCTCCTGGAGTTTGACAACCTGCTGGCAGTCCTGTCAATCAAGTTTGAACTCACAGACTACTTACTGAGCACCCATTTTATTCAATTCATATCTGAGGGTCTGAATCATAAGCCTAAAACTATTCTTAAAATTATTTAGATTTCTTCTACAAGGAATTTAATTTCATTTCAATAGCTTTTACTCCTAAAGGAGGGTTTGTAAAAAATAAGTTTTTTTATCTTTTCCTATTCCAATTTTAGATGCTTTCTCAAAATCAATCATGACTAACATCAAACTCTGGCATCTTATTGTGGTACCATGAAAAAGAAAATCTTGGGAGTATACCTAAACAAACAAAAAAGCATTTTTAAATGTTTTATTATTTATATAAGAGGTAGAGTTACAGAGAAAGGGAGATACAGAAAGGTCTTCCATCCACTGGTTTACTTCCCAAATGGCTACAACAGCTGGAGCTGGGCCTATCCAAAGCCAGGAGCTTCTTTTGGGTCTCCCATGCAGGTACAGGGGCCCAAGCACTTGGGCCATTTGCCACTGCTTTCTGGGGTGTACACGTGAGGCAGCAGGTAAGTCTCTGGTTGGGACACCAATTTCCCATATTGGAGTGCTTAGCAGCTCTGCTCATGATTACAGCTGTCTGTTTATTTGGGCCCAGGCAGGCAGCAGTGATGGTTCAGGTATTGGGTTCCTGGTTCCAATGTGTTCCCGACTCAAAGTTGTGAGCATCTGGGGAGTGAATCAGCAGGTGGGACCTCTAATAATTTTTTAAAAATCTCTATTATGTGAGTTCTTTATGAGACATCATGGTGACCTCAAAGAAAAACAGCAAGAAAGAAATCTACCTTATTATATTATCTCGTTGAGAAAGAACCATTGTTATCAGATCCACTATATTCCTTCCTAATGTGCTTTATAAGATTTTTCAAAAATTGAATTGCAGGCAACAATCAAAAAAGATTAAGATTTTAAGGACAAGCTGTGTTTTTATGGTCATGATAAAATTTAAACTTTGTGTTATACCATTCTCAACAAAGATACTCTTTTTACTCAAATAGTCACCATTCTAATACTTCTCAGATGTACATATTTATCCTATAGGATATTTTTGGTCTCAAAGAGTTTAATAAATGATAGCCAAAAAAGGGACTTCCTACATTGCAGTTCATATGAGCAGCACAAAAATCATTCTTCAGTCTGGTCATATACTATCTCTCCCACAGCATCAGGTGAAGCTACTACTGAGAAAATTCTCAGTTTTCATTTTGAAGTTCAATCTACTGGCCTTTAAGTTACAAAGCTCATATGGAAATGAACCTCATTATTGTATTCCATCAATTGATATATAATCACTTACTAAAGACATCAATTCAATTGTGAGATGATGATACCATCCTGAGTCCCCCCCCCCCCCCCCCATATCTACAATAGGAGCTGGTCTAGATTTACAAAAAGAGACCTGAAATTACCATGGGATTAGGAACAAGGAAGCAGTAAGACTTGTTAAAATTTAGTAAAAAGGGCTGGTGCTAAGGCATAGAAGGCTAAACTTCCGCCTGCAGTGTCGGCATCCCACTTGGGTGCCAGTTCAAGTCCTGGCTGCTCCACTTCTGATCCATCATCCTGCTGATGTGCCTGGAAAAGCAGTGGGAAATGGTTCAGGTCCTTGGGTCCCTGCACCCAGGTGGGAGGCCTGGATGATGCTCTTAGCTCCTGCCTTCAGCCTGGGCCAGCCTTGACCACTGGGGCCATTTGGAGAGTGAGCCAGTGGGTGGAAGACCTCAGTCTCCTTTTATCTCTCCATCTCTGCCTTAAAAAAAAAAAAAAAAAAAAAAAAAAAAAAAAAAAAAAAAAAAACCCTTAGTGAAAAACAGTACTACCTAACTATTTGGCATTCAGGTATACTAATAATTATTTATGAACAAATTTCTTTGTAGATTGCCAATACTCTAAGATATTCTCTGGAACTATAAGGGGTCTTCAAGAAGTTCACAGAAAAATGCATATTTTGAAAAACCTATGCATGGATTTCAAATGTTTTGGCATCTAAATAAACTTACTTTTAATTCCATTTCCCACAAATGTTTTGGATTACTCTCAGATGGTATTACTGGAAATGATTTGGGCATGAAGTTGCCTTTTTGTATAAGGGAACAGTAGTTCCTGGAGGTTGAACTTCTACTTCCATTGTGTGTCCAGGAGCTGACCCTGGAAGGACCGGAGGCCTACCAGATGAAGACTTTGCACTTGACTCTTCAACACTGTGCTTTTCTCAGGATGTAATGAACCCAAACTTCACAATTCATTAGAGAATTTCAAGGATATTGGGAGAGGGAGTTGAAATATTTTACTAAACAGAGTTATTTGGTAAATATAATGATGTTATTACTGCCTCAGGAATATATTGAAGGAAAAATAGGAAAATAGACATTAAATTGCTGGAATTGTTAAGAAAAATAGATTCAAACCATAATTTAAAAATTAAACTTTAATCACCATCGCAAATATAGAGAAAGAATTATCTAGGAAGGTTGAGACATTCTTTTAAGAAATTTTCAGAAAAGCAAAGTTAGATTCTCAGTTTTGATATGATGAAGGTGCTATAGTGATGCAAGGTGGAAGAGAAACAGACTTGACTTTAAAGATTTGTGTAGCGATTTTCATGATTTATGCATTTCTATTCTGTAGATCATCTGATTTGTTTCTGATTAACTTTCTGCTGTCCAAGGATTCCTTCCAAATTCTGAATGCCAGTTCCAAAGCAAATGTGAATAAAATCTTATTTCTTGCTCTTCTGGAACTTACAGTCATGGCTATCTTTCATTAACCATTTTTGATATTTATGAATATTTTAAGTAAGTAGACACCAAGTCATGTTGGAAACAGTAAGAAAAAGAGTGGGAGTGAGGACAAGAAGAGGAACAGAAGCAGAAGGCTGGAGAAAGCCACCTCGGAAACACGCGAGAAAAACTTGGATTGTGCGACTTCAGGTAGAAGGACAAAGAATGAACAGAGAGAGGTCAATGCAGCCAGATTAGATTGTTCCACCGAATTCCCTGAGCTGAACTTAGATAAACATCATCCCCAAGTTCTTTCAAGTTAAATAAAAAGGTACAGTGGAAACGGAGATGATTCAACAACTATGTGTAATAAAAAGACCTCGCTGAACACTTGGGTAGAGACCCAGTTTAAAAAAAAAAAAGTATGTTCAACATGCTTTTAAAGAGGATTCTAGTCATCTCATTAAAAATAGGGATGTTGTAAATAAACTGTAGCAATCAGCTAATAAAAATTAGTAGTAGTTCTTATGTGTCAGGGCCCCTTCTGGGCATTCTACATATGTTAACTCATCATAGAAAACTGAAATAGCTGTTAATATTATCTTCACTTTACAGGTCTGGAAACGAAGGCACAAAGATGCCGACTTGTCCAAAATATCCATTGTTTCACATAGATAGCATCTCATTGATGTCCATTTCACTTTCTATGTTTTTTTCTTTATTGCTTCATTTTAGTAACAAAAAATTTCCCTGGACATTCATCTGATTGGAAATATTTTCAGAAGTTCACTTACAGCATAGTCTTTCTAGCACTAGTTCCTCACTCAAGATCTAGAGTTTCCAGTTGTGATTTCTCCAGCAGTTCTTCAGAAATGAATTCACAGCTTACAACACGGAGATTAGGATGGACAGAGGACTCGGAGCTGGAGTAGCCAGGTCAGACTGGGCAGGACAGGAATGGTAGAAAGGTGAGAATTTCATGTGTCCTCAGTGACCAGAGGTGCTCAGGAGAAGACGGGGAGGGAGCTTCAAGGCACTGAGTGAAAGGGTCCACATGTTGGGCTCCAGTCAATGCATCAGGAAAGGTCTGGATCTCTGCAGGGCCCCAGCCTCACAAGGTGGAGCCAACAGCAGAACTAAGGATGGAGAAGCAGACCAGACCCCCACAGTGAAGAGCTTCCTGCATCATGCTAAGGAGCATGCATTAGAGGGAGTCGAGGGACAGACTGGACTCCAGAAAGATCGTCTCTAGTCACCATCACCTCATCCATCCCCACTTCCACACCCACTGCCTCCCAGGGCTGCAGGTTAGCCACCTGCCATGAAGATTTGGAAACTACTAAACCACTTGGTATCTCAAACTATGGATGGGCTGTCAGAAAACAGGTAACTCTAGGAAGATGTTTGTTGGGTGTGTAGTCTAGGTGGATAAGAGAAGGATGATTCAATCAAGGAATCGTGGGCCCAAGGAAGAAAAGACAAGTTATTAAAGTTTCATAGGGACGGGAAGTGACAAAAGAGAGACCAGAGGGCTTATTCTCCATTTGTTCAGACATACAATTCAGGGAGAAATAAAAAATAACAGGAAGTGGGGAGGAGGTGGCTTCAGTTTAGGACACACACGCCTCACATGGGTCCGACAGACATCCAGACAGATGGCCCTCTCCACTGGGCTGCCTGCTGCCCACAAGGCTCAGGGGTCATGCTACAGTTATGAAGACAAAAGGAGCCACAGAACATGAAGGCTGGCAAAGGGAAAAGTAGCAAAGCCACTGAAAATCAAGCAGAAAGAGGGATTAAGAAAGGTCAGGGTCAGATGCTATAGGAGACCCAAATGAAATACCATCTTCTCCCCTCATCTGCAGGGGACATGTTCCAAGACCTCCAGTGCAGGCCTGAAACGGTGATTAGAACCAAATCCTATACTTACTATGCTTTTCTTCCTAAACACACAGGCCTATAATTAGTTTTAGAAATCAGGCACTGAAAGATTCACAACAAACACTAATAAAAACTGAACAATTATGACAACATACTCTAACACAAGTTACTTAAAGATTACCAATTGTTTACTTCTAGAATTTTCCAGAAACTACAGAAAGGGGAATTACAAATAATGGGGAGGAGGCATTGGCAGAAGGACTGGAAGGGACTCGGACTTCATGACCCCAGGGGCCAGATCAACTAACATGAGAACAGAAGTCAGATTGTACAGAGAGAAGGGAGAAGTGGGTGGAAACAAGGGTGGAACAAAAGTGCTTGTTCTGGAAGGAGAACTGGTACTGAGTTCTCGCTGCAGAGATCTGAATGTTGAGAGGAGAGAAGCACTAGGGGAGCGTGGGAGGAGACACTAGGAACAGGAGGGAAGAGGGACTCCTTGCACATGGAGGGAAAGGACATGAGTGGGAGAGGTGAGCTGGTGGGGAGAGGTAGAAAGGTGTCTGTTCAGTGTGGAATACTGTTCAATGTCTCCTCATTTCTACAAGGCATAGAAGGTCACCCATGGAAAGCAATGAAGGAAGGGATTTCTCAGGAACATGTGAAGTTTTGGGGTAACTATTTCAGGAAATGAAAGGACCAGCTGAGTGGATACAGAAGGTAGATTAAGGAGTGCTGAGTTGAGTTGTGCAGCCCAAATGCACGAAAGGAAATCAACGGGCTAGACTGATCTTAGGTAAGGGGTCTGCAACGTAGATATTGTGGAAGAACAAAGGGCAAAGCCATGTAGCATGTGGGTTAAAAATGATTCAATCAAGGAATCATGGGCCCAAGGAAGAAAAGACAAGTTATTAAAGTTTCATAGGGACGGGAAGTGACAAAAGAAACCAGAGGGCTTATTCTCCATCAAAGAGCAGGTGTGCGGGTGACGAAGGTGTATAAACTACAAGAATCAAAGGCTGCAGTCTGAGATTGGGATGTTGCAAATAAAAGATCTTAAAGGCAGAACAGACCTTGGTCATGCTAAGTCCAGAGCATGAGGTTACAGGAGTGAGGAGTCATTCCAGGTAATAGCAATGCAACCATAGCATCAATGCTCCAGGATGGACAAAAAAAAAAGTCGAAGATTAGCTGACCTGCTCAAAGTCACAGCTAGCTGGTAGCAAAACTAAGGTTTCAGTCCAAACTCTGCTGCCAGGTCTTATGATCTTTTCATATCAAATCTTATCATTTAGTACCTTTTCTTCCAACCTTCGAATAAGAAATAATAAAATGGTGATTTTGCTTTCATTTGAGGGCCAAGTCATAAATGAGAGCTAGCTATAAATCTGACTTACAATGCAATTGAAAGTGACAGTTTTATTCCCAGTATTCTGGTTATTACCTATAGAGTAGAAGCTTTCAAAATTCTGTTAAAATGTATCTTTGCATAGTATTTTATTATAGAAGCATTAAAAGTAACTAGCTATCTAACATGGCAACAGAAATCATTAAGAAACATTTTATCTCATAAAACAAATACAGCATGAAGTGGCATCTCCATCATTATTTCTCTACTGCATCTCTCCATCTATCAAACACAAGGCTGCAGCAGAATAATTTAGGAAGATGAAGAAAGCTTAGACTACACATTTTTCAACCCAGTTATGTGTAGACATGTGCCCAGATGTGAATATCCAATTCATTCAAATGTAAATGAAGCCATCAATTTTTTTTTTTAAAAATTAAGAGTCACCCTGGGTCTCTATTACCATTATCAGACAAGACAGAGTACCTGCTAACCCTGTCTTGGGCAGCCCTTAGGACACTACAGGTGTAGAGGCACATCAGCATAACCCCACCTTGAAACACACTGCAAAAAGGCAAATAAAAAATGTCAAGTTTGCTATCTATGACATTAGTGATGGCTGCCCTTTACTGTCTATTAATAAGGAGTCTGCGGCAAAGCAGATTCTTCCCCCAGTCTCACACAGTTACTTCATTGCTCTTGATCTGACCTACTCCTGAGGCAGGCAGGGTCTCCTCTGTGAGCTGGGGCCCACCCAAACCTCCAAGACCCAACATCCATCCTCACGACTCTGGCTTCTCACTGACCTAGCAGCCAACAGCTTGATGGATTTGACTGAGTATGTATTTGGTAAGCTAAGATCCGGCACAGGTTCCTGTTGGATCTCATCACTTCACCCATGTGAGGTAGGCACATACTCAGGAGGAGAACTAGGCACAGCCACAAAGTCACAGAGCTGGCCTTGCCCGGGTGGTTCTGCCCTTGTTACTTCCCCATTCAAATGGCAGCCAACTGCCGCTCTAGCTGGGACGTCATGTGTTCAGGAAGTAGCATCAGCACCCTGTAACACTCCTGTGGACAGGCCTCAGGGAGACCAACTGCTCTTGTGCACCAGGGACACTGGAGTTGACAGCTGAGGCAGCTCCTTCACAGAAGTGAGGCTGGGTACAAGGCTTTAGCACCTTAGAAATCCTAAGGCAGAACCCAAACCCTGGCATGGTGCTAAAGGGCAGGGCTTGTGAGAAATCAGAATTATACCTTTGTATCAATCTCCTGTGCCCAGACCTGGTGAATTTGAAAGACTGGACACAAAGACTCTTAGGGCTGTTAGAGACCGTCATACCCACCAATAGTAACCCCTCCCACTCTACTCCTCTGGGCCATGCACTAACTCAGAGGAATGTAAGGACTCCAACTCCTGCAGCCGGGGAAGGTGGGAAAATGCCACACCAGCTGTCAGGGGCCCTCAATTCTGCACCAGGCTCCGTCACCTACGAGCTTTGTGTCCATACACAGATCATGCAAATCTGAGTCTCGGATTCTATCAGTAAAACCACAGATAATACCTAGAGAACTAACCTAGTAGCATGTACAAGTTTTGGAAAATGTAGAACACTCCAAAATTTCATTCAGTTTCCATTAGGACTCTTCATTTGGGATTTCTGACTCCCGTGGCAGAGTTTTTTTTTTTCTTACCATCTCTGCTGTGGCACTCATGAAAGGATGGTGCCAAGATCAATGTCAAACATGGTATTGGCTGTTCAAAGGCACCGGGTAACAAATGGTTATGAACTGAACAAATTATGGTGTATCTGAAAGTACCTGTGATCAAGAATGTACAAAGCTCATCTAGACCCAAGAACACCACTGTAACCCCCAAAACGATAGCTTCCATTTACATCAGTTGCCAGGAGGTTTAAAGGTGGGTAACAGCTTCTTGGGGATGAGACTAAACTAAAGCACAAGCCAGAAACCATGCAGAGTCTGGGGAGACCTAGACCACCATGCAGAGCAGAGCAGGGCACGCGTGCAGGAACTCGCCGAGGATGGACAAAGTGAGGAGTCCATTCAAAGAGGGCTTCGAGAGGACCAGGACTTGTCTGGTATGTTCAAGAATGAGGCTCGACCCTTGAGGCAGTAGGGGCTCAAGACAACATTTGAACAAGTTTAGAGATTGACTGGGGATGGCATGAGCTGACAGCCAGGGCCAGACCTGAGACACAGGTAATGCTGCGATAGTTACACCCAGCTTGCCGGGGTTTGGGATACTTTCTTCCAGCCCAGGAAGGACACTGTGAGGCTCCTGCAGATGTGCCTGTCAAACCCATGGGGTGTGAGCGCTGAACTGAGGCCTAGATCACCAAGAACATAAATCAATCTATGTTTCTACGTATCATTCACAAATAAATCTGTTGCATTCTCTCCCTCTCTGTCTCTCTCTCTCTCTCTCTCTCTCTCTCACACACACACACACACACACACACAATCTGATTTTATTTAACTACTAAGACTCCAACTCAAAATAGATTTTATCTCTAGACACTAATGCTATTGACATTTAAATCATTTTTTGAAATTGGCTTTATCACATCTCTTTTCATATTATAAAAGACTTAGGGCCCATCTTTATCAGAGAGTATGTTTGATTTTTTTTCCCAGTTACCATCATTCTATACCGGAAAGGAAGAAGAAAAATCATATTGGATAACAGTATTGGAAATTCAAAATAAGAATCCACAAAGCAACTCTGTAGTTTTGTTTTGTACCAAAAGAAGGCAGTAGCCAACAATGTAGGAAAATTACATTTAAAAGAAATACCTATAGGTGCAATTCTCCACTTTTAAGGAAAGGACATTCATTTACACAAATTCTGATGGGTGTGTGTGTGTGTTCTCTTGTTTCTTTTATTCCTTCATAACTATGTGGATACTACAAGAATTCATGGAAACTGGAAATGCAAAGTTTCTTTTGGTGCAAAAAATCTGAAACACATGCCTACAAAGAGTCTTCAAAAAGTTCATGAAAATGCAAATTGTGGGAAAACTGCAAGGGTTTACATTTTTTGCACCGTAAGAAACCTATCTTTCAGTTCCATTTTCCGTGAGCATTCTGACGCACCTTGCACATCTGTACCGTAGGCAGCCTGTGCGAGAGAGAATGCCTCCACACTTACTTCCTGTGCTCAGCAGTTGTCTCAGCCCAGTGTTGGGCATACAGTAGCTACAAAGTAAGCCATAAATTACATTTTCAAACGCAAATCTAGCTAAGTGTCCTGAATACAAAAACTAAGAAACCAGAAAGATCTGGGTGGGAAATTAACATATCTACTACATATTCATCTGCAGGCAGGTATAATTAAAATTAGAGGGGGCGAGAGGATGCGACACAGTCACCAAAGGAACTGGCACTTTGTGCGCAACACCATACCTGAACAGGTCCTAAATTTCCATTTTAAGGCACGAAGAAACTTTCTTCTGATAATTCAAGACAGGTAGCATGCATATTAAAGTGCAAACATTAGGACAAGCATGTGGCCTGCTGGTGAGAACAATAGCGCAATATTTTACATCGTTGCGTAGAATTGCTTCTTTGACATTCATGACATACTGTTGATGGAAGAAAGCAGCCTGGTTAGTTCTCTTTATCAGGCAAAGACTCACTCACCCAGGTCTCATCAAAAAGCAATAAAGGGACAGGGACGGTGCAATGGGGAGAGTAGTAGGTCCCTGTGACACCATCTAGATCCGAAGGACATGAAGATCAGTAGCTAGGATTTTGCCAACACAGAAAAAAAATTGGGCATTTCAGAAAATTTAAGTGGGGTGGAGCATAAAGAAGCATTTCAGATATTTTAGAATTCATAGTGAACAAAAATAAGTTACTCTTACCCAATTTTGAAAAATGAGTAGAATAGGTAGGAATATCATAACACAACTTCAAATGGGTGCCTCTGGCAGCCCAAGTAAAGTGGGGGATGGTCTACGATTTCAAGCACCTCGTTCTGGCTCCCTTCGTCCACCCTCAGGTTTGGTTTGCATGGGAAACCCAGCTATAAAGCAAAAGCTGTGATGGGGCCTCAACTAGCTCCTCTGTCACCTCAACTCTCACTTGCAGCCCGAGATGAAACAGCTGAGTTAATCTGCATTCTCAGATCCGATTTCAAGAATTCTTTGAAGATACAAAATTCTCTCCAATGTCACAGCTAAGAAGTAGTTTAGGCTGCCTGAACCAGCAGCCCATGGGTAAACTCAAGTAACTAATATATCACCTTCTCTACCAGCCTGACCCAAAGGAACTTCAACAACCAAATCTGTCCATCTCTTCCTTAAACAAAACTGGTAAAATTAGGTTAAAATTAGTATTTGAAGATTGGAAAACAGGAGGAAATGTCTTCATTGTACGCGTTAATACCTCTCAAGAATTCACTAGAACAAGGAATGTGACGAGCTGGCCTTCCAGAGTTTAAATGGAAACATACAGCTGCCAGAGTTGGGTATTATCTTTTTGGGATGGTTTTCTGGGCATGGCTCAGACAACCAGCCAGCTAAACTCCTGTTTGCACTTCAGTGTTATAAAAAAAACCTGGTCTTAAATCCAATTCATGCCTAAGTGCAAATGACTATAACTTCCATTTCGTTTTCCCCTTTCATAAGGACATGTTCATTTCAGCAAGAAAATGACAGTCACTTCTAGAACTTACAGGACAATCTAACAAAGACTTCCCATAGCTCATAAAGGCAGGAAAAAAATGCTAAAATATTCTTAGGAAGATCAACCAACTTGAATTCCTCTGACCCCAAGGACCACTCCAAACTCTTCCTCATCAGGCCACCACAAGATGCAGGGAGGCTGAACTCATTTGTAGGATTTCAGGCTTCAACTATGCTACTGGACACTCAGTTCTCAGGGTTTCAACATTTGTTCATTCATCGCCATACAAACTACAAAGGCTCATATGTGAATCAAGATCTCTTACCTGCAACTGTGAATCTAGTTTCTGAGTACATATCATCAAAGCAAATATAATATTATCCAGAGTTGTTTGCACTGTGTTAGAATTCCTACTCTGAGACATTTTTCTTTCAAAAAGTATTTTTATTTTATTTGAAAGGCAGAGAGATTCAGAGAGGCAGAAATCTTCCATCCATTGCTTAACTCCCAAAATGCCCACAACAGCCAGGGCTGGGTGATACAGAAGCCAGGAACCTGTACCTCAACCTGGGTGCCCCACACCAGCAGATAAGGGCTCACATACTCAAGCTATCACTTACTACCTCCCAGGGTGTGCATTAGAAGGAAGGCACTCTAATAGTGGATGTGGGTGTCCCAGAAGGTGAATTAACTGTGGCACCACATGCCTGTTTTCAACCAAAAGGTTTGGGACAATGATATTATTACTGATCAAATTACCATTGCACAAAAAAGAATTCCAGATGCCAGAGAACACACATGCAGGTACTTCAAGAAGTCTGTGGAAATGGGATTTAAAAGGTAAGGTTATTTTCATATAAAAAATATCTAAAATCCATGCATAGTTTTTTCATAACCACATTTTCCATGAATACTTTGAAGACTCCTTGTGTTTCCACTCATCTATTTACAACTAATATTTATGGACTAAATGCAAATCTTGATTTACAGGGGTTTATTTATTCATCACTGTGTGAAAAAGTTTGTGGGCAGGCAACACAACAGAACATCCTGTTAAGCTTAATCAGAAAGAAGTGCTACGCAAAATATAAATGCAGAAAAGTCATTTGCAGAAAACATCTTCTGCCTCTTCACTGTTTTCAAATAAACAAGATAAATCTGCTCTCATTTGGAGTACGATAATGGATTTGGGAATTGTGTTCTGAGAAGCAAAATAAAAAAGGGATTCGGTGTTTGGAAAGACAATGTGGTTAATCTAAAGATCCAAAATAAGAAAGCCGTTTTTAACGTATCTGAAAATGATTTAGAACTTGCAGTTGCCATCCCATCCCAGCCTCATTATTGCATTTTGGTTCAAAACCATATCCTTTTCTACTGGATTGCGAGTGATTTTGAGGTTACCATGTGTTTTATCTGATGCTGAACTAATTTAGAAAATAAAGAAGCAAAGCTCTTGAAAGAAACATCTGGCCAACAAAACCTGATATGGGCAAAGAAACCATCAATCATCACTTTGGGTTAGGAAAAACCCAAGTTCAAATAAACCAAAGAGATTCCTCAAGATCTGCCCCTTGCTCCCCACGAGCAAACTGTAGATTTTTCTAAAGCTGTCTGGGTGACAAATGCTGTCTGGTCACCAGTGATGCTCCACAGCTTAGCTAGAGCTGAGAGGCGTTCAGAACAGAGCTACAAATCATTCTGAAAGTTCCCTGATTTGCAAACCCCGGATGTGAGCTTTAGCTATTTTTCTATTCACTACCTAGATGTCACACCTGCTCTTCAATGGATTTTAAAACATCCTGCAGAGGCCAACTTCTAGAAAAGGTCTTTGCAGGTAACCTAAGTCCTTATGCACTACACTGCCCCTTCAAAAGCAGCAGAGAGAAGTACAAAGTCGTCTGGGCAGGAGACAAGATGAATAAAGCAAGGTGTCTGATCATGGATCAAGAAATGTTTTGCGCCGCAGGCAGCCGATTTTGTAGTGCATTCTTAGGTGTCATGGCTCCTACCAGAGTACTGCAAAAGGTCCAAAAGAAATAGAATTAAGGGTAAATTTATTTTGGTACCAAAACATTTTGAAATCCATGCACACAACAGGTCTGAAAAGTATACTACAAATGCATTCTATGGACAGGCATGGTGGCACAGCATGCAGCATCTGGCATCCAATATCAGCACTGGTTGGAGTCCCTGCTATTACACCTGAGAAGGCAGCACATGATGACCTAAGTTCTTGGGCCCTTGCTACCATATGGGAGACCCAGATGGAGCTCCACGCTCCTGGCTTTGGAGGGGGTAGTCCTGGCCATAGCAGGCATTTGGGGATCAAACCAATGAATGGAAGATCTTTGTGTGTCTCTCCCTCCATCTTTCTATCACTGGGCCTTTAAATAAATACACTGTAAAAATGTATTTTATGAAAAAACAGATTTCAAAATATTTGCCACTAAAATAAGTATCTTTCATTCCATTTCTCTGTGCATTTTTTGCAGTATCTGCTCCCACTTTTTGGTGTGCTACTGCTCAGGTGTCGAGATTTTTCTACTGGAAGGATGCTCAAAACAGTAACTACAACAAGAGTTTGTACTTTCTAAGGCCCTGTGGTTTTGAAATCAGCCCATCTCCTTGGGTTCCTAGTCACAGTGGGAATGGGTAATGGTGGTGGTGAGGGGTGGGCAAGGATCCAGTTTTCCAGGAGGGGCCAGAAGGAAGACAGTTCTCTGGAACCACAGAAAGGGGTAGGTAGAATCAGACAACGAAGTACTCTGGGCATCCAATTAGACAGCCATTTACAACTCTGCCATGCAGAGTGCCAAGAAGGAAAATGTAACTCCCAATAAGGCAGACAGAAAAAGAATCCACTGCCTCATTGCCTTGCCTCATTTGAGCACGGCTGTTGTTTTAGAACTGTCTCAAGTCCTGCTTTCTTCCTCTACTATTTTCTCTGCCTCCAAAGCCTACTTCACTATGCATGAGAACAGAAAGCAAACTATCAGAAATTCTCATGCTGCCAGAAGTTCCACAAATGATTCTATAGATCGCAAGGCCCAGGGCCGACTAAAATATCAGCAGAGAATGAAAATAAGGAGAAGGAAGATCTATGAAGAGATTAGCCTATGTGGCAGAGTTGGGGGAGGCAGAAACCTTGGCTGGGAAATAGCCAGGTTGTCCAATGGGGGAGACTATCTTCTCGAGCGCGTGGGATGTTTGGGTGAACTCTCTCCTGCAGTATTTCATGAACGCACAAAGAAAACAAGCCACAGGCATGAAGGACAAAGGACTGGCCGTGAAGAATCACGGGGCACTCCTTGATTGACACTTCAGGAAATAGTCTCTTCTCCTCCGGCCCATTTCCTCTAAGCTCCAGGGTCAGACAGAACTTCAGAGAGGGGTAATAGCTGAGGGCTCCTCTGCTTGACTTGCTACTGACCCAAGAGAAAACTCATTCATCATCCCCAGTGGGGACCAACGGCTCCGAGTTGTCCCCACCTGATGACTGGGCATCCTGGTGACTCCAGAGGGGTTTTGGGAAGCAGCCCCAGGCCAGGGAACAAAACAAACTAGAGATTCACTGAGCACACAACAAACAATAACTTTGGCCTCCTCCCTGTGGCGAGAATCCCCTGCACTTCCCAGGGGGTGAGAATGCGAGTCTGTTTTCAGCTTGCTGTAAAAGCACCCAGAACAACACAGACTCATCTCCTTTGCCAGGCCTTAACATCCTTTTCCCATTCCTTTACAGCTGGACAGAGCCCATCAGGAACGGTTTAGCACTAGAGCACAGCTGACTTGGCCAGGGACTACCCAGGGAGGGGTGCCACAGGAAGCATCAAGTTGGAAAGGAGGCAGCTTGGGCTGGTTTCCCCTCAAAGCAGGCTGTGCTCAGCAGGGTGTGGGGCCCTGCTGAGGTCCTGGGGTGTTGGCAGAATCAAGGGGCCCTGCTGGAAAGACCAGGGCAGGTGCTGCTCTAGAGGGGCATTCATTCTCCCCACAAGTCGAGGTTTAGATGATGGCAGCAGGTAGGCCTACTTGGCATCGCAGGAATCCAAATGCCAGCTCCCCCATCAGCCAGGCAGGTGTCTGACATCACAACCATGTTTGGTCTCAATCTTCTCATCTGAACATGGCCATGTGGGAGGAAGTCCGTGTGCAACACAAAGCAGATGCTCGTGACACAATCGCCACCTCTATGGCTCCGCCGAATCTTATTTATGCTCATCGCAGCACTCCATCCTTGTGCTCTGGCCTCTCGGAAAGCACAGCAGGTGAGCACCCATGCCCCTCACAGAGCCAGCCAGGGTTCCCTCTGACAACTAAGGGCCTGGGAGGCCAGCTGGTGGGACAGCTCCTCCCAGGGAATTAATACCCTGCTCCCCGTTGCCATAAACGAAGCAGTGCTTGATGCGACATTCAGGAGGGCAGGCATCCCTACCACTCCATCCAGCCCAGACTGTGACTGTGTTACAGGGCAAGGGGGATGGTATTCCATACGTGCTGGGTGCCACGCAGATTCTCCAAACACTTCGGCAATGCCAACTGCTGGCTGGGGATCTTCGCTGGTGAATCTCATTCTCGGGACACCAGTCACAGACCCACATTTGGTCCCTGAATTCAGAGACTGCCCCTCGCCACTGCAGACAAACATACCATCTCGTGCATACAGAATGGAGCTTCCCCCCCCCCCCCCCCGTCTTCATTTCTCTGCCACAGCAGTGACTGATGCCCTGGGAACCCATGAGAAATAATGGCAGTGAAATGAAAAGCACACGTGTCATTGCTGGGCAGACACGTGGGCAGTAAACTACAGCTGTGCCCAGGTTGGCGGTCTTCATCCTGAATATCTGTGGAACTGGAGATGATAAAGAAACTTCACGATTAATATTTTATCTGGAGCTCCCACCACTGTGGAGGAACAGAACAAAGCAAATGCACATTCCTAAGAGCCTTCAGCATCAATAAATCAGGAGCCCTTAAAGAGCTACACTCTCCAACTAATGATTTCCCTACCGACCCGAATCAACACTCAGAAAAGATGCAAGTAATAAAGGCTTAAGAGCCAAGAGGATGACTCATTTGCTTCTGCCTCTAGCTGTTTTCCAATTCCCCTCACCTATTTCCAATGCCCCTGTCAGTCAAAAGGAACAAGAGCCAACAGGGTCCCAACAACTACTCCTAACAACTACCCACAGTGACCACACAGGCTGCCCAAGAACCACAGCCACGCCCTGACACCTTCTGGTGAGGGTCAGCCAAGTTCCAATTTACCACAGATGAAAGGAAGCTCTTCCAAGTCAGGCCCAATTTAGGGCTCCTCTGATTCTCTTCCAGGAGACCAGGCCCGGACCTGTCCCCCTTTGCCGTTCAGGCTAGTTCCCACGATTTGCCTTTCTGTTCACCTGACCCTCTCCGAAACTATGGGAGTGGGGTTTATCTTCCTGGCGAAGTATCAGCTGTGAAAATTCAATGACGGTTATCTCATTACACTTTCAGCAACTAATTGCCCCATTTATTGGACTGCTCAGAGGAGCTCCCCACGTACCTCTCTTTCACACACACACAATCATTTTTTTATTTCTCCCTGTAAATGTCCATGGGTCTGTCACCCTTGCAATGTGTTGTAATGATTGTTTGTGATTATCATACGCATAGCTATGTCTCACCAAATCAGTGGCCATGTGTTTTATATTAGGATGTATATGTGTGTGTGTGTGGGTGTGTCTATACTCATGCATATGTGTATGTACCTGGTACATAGTGGGTGCTTAATAAATGTGTGGGGGATAATCTCTAGGCCCAGGCCTTACATCCAGGCAGAGTGCTGACACCAGATTATAGCAGACCCAGCATTCAACCATAGCATTTAATCATGAGGCAGCCATACTAGTTTCTCAGAGGGTACCAGTAGGAGTCTATCCCATGACTGATGGGACAGGACTCAAGTGTTAAGATTAAGGAGCAACGAGTGGTTGTCAATAACCAACCCTTCCTGGTAGTCTAGAAGCTGAAGTTGGACTTCGCAGGAGTCCAACCAAGAGCACTGAAGATGTGCTGAGCCTCAGACACTGAAGAGAACTACAAGACCTCTTGCGCCTTCCAGGTTGATTCACACGTGTACCAGAAATGCCCAAGTACCCATGACCCACCAGATTACCAGATAATTAGAGGAGAACCAATTCCCTGACTTGATGGCTAAATGTCAAGAATCACAGGAATTAAAGAAAAACTGGAAACTGGTATCTACAACAAAGACTGGCCTTCATAGCGGCGAGCCAGGCTCTCCTTGTAACAGCGTGGAATCCTTGTAGCTCTGAGCTCTGGCACGGTTTCATTGCCCTGCCCCTCACCCAGGGCACTTGGAGAGAGATGCAGTCAAGTCATGAATTGCCTCGCATTCCTGATGGACCTTACATCTTGCTTCTTGCTCTCATTAACTCAAGCCCTCGAGGTGTTAATGTGCAGAGTGGAGCTTGGCTGTCTCATGCCATGTAAGAGGTTGTGACAAGGATTCTTTGCTTGGTCAAACTTCAGTTAAGCTTTTGAACCTTTTCCTAGACCCATCTGTGTACTTCTTTGTAAAACCGAGGTTTAACTAAAGAACTACTAATAAGTCATGTTAGCCAGAACTCCCATCCTCAATGTCTGATCATCCTGCTCATTCCCCATCATCCCCAACTCCCCAGGTAATATCTGATCCTGCTGGCCTGTCTTCACCAAGAATCCTGCCGGGTCAGTTTGGCCAGAATCTCCCTAATTTTATAAATATATTTTTAAAGATTTATTTATTTATTTGAAAGTCAGTGTTATATACAAAGAGGAGAGGTAGAAAGAGGGGTAGGGAGAGGTAGAGAGAGAGAAAGAGAGAGAGAGAGAGAGAGAGAGAGAGAGAGAAAGTCTTCCATCTGATGGTTCACTCCCCAATTGGCCACAACGGCCATAGCTGTGCCGATCCAAAGCCAGGAGCCCTCTCCAGGTCTCCCACGCAGGTGCAGGGGCCCAAGGACGGGCCATCTTCCACTGCTTTCCCATGCCATAGCAGAGAACTAGATAGGAAGTGGAGCAGCTGGAACTTGAACTGGCAGCCATATGGGATGCCAGCACTTCAGGCCAGGGCGTTAACCCACTTGTGCCACAGCCCCAGCCCCCAGAATCTCCCTTAACCTTGGTGTTTCCTATTAGTTTCCTTTCACTGATGCCTACCCTGGTCACGTACCCAAGCTGTACTTGGAGTTGTGCTCAACTCTCTCTCCACTACAAGACCTCGCTGCAGTGGTCCCAAGTAATGGCTGTCTTACCACACTGTCACCAGTGTCACTGAATGGCTCTTTCTTTAGCTTTCCTGCCCCTTACCACACACACACACACACTTTACTGAAAACATTCATTCCCAAGAGGAGACAGGTGTGTGGATTTGGCCAGGAAGGGCAAGGAGGGTGGCTAGAACAGACTCCCAGAATTATCAGCACCTCTGTGCTGTCTATGAACTCTGTGGAGCTAAGTTGACATGTACTGCAGAAAACATGAGAGTTGAGCTCTGCTCACAATGGTGACTGCACCATCTGGTTTCCAATGAGTTGTTTTTAGCCAAATTTTCAGTTAGATTCATTAAAACCTAAGACACTTCAGCGTTTACACAAATGGGCTCACACAGCCCATTTAAAAGCTCAGTAGAACTTTCCTTTCCTTTCATGGCTAAAATGCTTTACAAAATTCCTTTGAGTCAAATGGATTCGTTTTTCCAAAGCCAACTGTTCAAAGACATTACTGTGAATAAGTTCTCTACAGACAACTAGGTTTTAATTTTCATCTTTTCCCAGACTAAGGGTTTATTTTACATTAGGTCTTTAATAAATATCTAGGACCACTAGTAATAGATTATTTAAAAGCATATAAGATCTTGTCTGCTTTTTCTTCCTCCACCAAAGCCCACCATTTGCAGGGCACGGTGTCAAGTGTGAGGACACAGCAGTGCAGAAGATACCGTCCCTTTCCACACTGTGGTGTGGAAGAGCAAGTGGAGCCCAGGCATCAGAGCCACGTCTGGGGTCTTGGTAGCCACCCATGTGAGTCTTCATGCAGCCCGCTGACTGGCCGAAGTTAAGCCAAGTCTTCCCCCTGGGTGGTTGTGAGACTTAACTAAGAATCAGGAATCAGCTACTGTCCTTAGTGCCACCATAGTTACCACCACTGTCCTCAATGCCACCATTTTGAAGGAAAATTGCATGGAGATGATCAGAATGCACTTCAGCCTCCCATATTACACAAAGGATCAGGGAGGGGACTGAAGTAAAAATGTCTTCATTACACAGCTCCACAGCAGAATGCAGGCTATGTAAAAAAAGTTGAAGCCTTTTCACAAATTTCCTTTCACCCAGTGCTTAAGAGAAACAATGATAGTGGCAAAGCTTGGCTGTTAGCATATATAATTTTATCCTTATCCTCACATTTTAAAAACACTAATATGGACAACTCTTCATTAGTCTAGCCATCTCAACATCAACTCATCCATGGGCCTGCCATCTATGTAGTCAGTCTGTCTAAATGGTTCCCCACTGTATCCACAGCCATATATTTCAAGACCCCCAGTGGATGCCTGAAACCAAAGATAGTGCCAAACCTTATATACACTGTGGTTTTTCCTTTACACACATACCTATGATTCAGCTTATAAATTAGGCACAGTAAGAGATCAGCAGCCTTAACAAATACTAAAATAGAACAACTAGGACAAATACTATAACTTCCACTAAATCTTTTTGGGCTGTGACTGACCACAGGTAACAAACCATAAAAGGGAAAACCTCAGCTATGGAAGGAAAAACTAGTGTACTCATCTATTTATCTCTTTAAAAGGATGCTAATTCGGGCCTGTGCCGTGGCTCATTTGGTTAATCTTCCGCCTGCGGCGCTGGCACCCCAGGTTCTAGTCCCAGTTGCCCCTCTTCCAGTCCAGCTCTCTGCTGTGGCCCGGGAGGGCAGTGGAGATGGCCCAAGTGCTTGGGCCCCTGCACTTGCATGGGAGACCAGGAAGAAGCACCTGGCTCCTGGCTTTGGATCGGCATAGCACCAGCCATAGCGGCCATTTGGGGAATGAACCAATGAAACAAAGACCTTTCTGTCTGTCTCTTTCACTTTCTGTCAAATAAATAAATAAAAGGATGCTAATTCAAAGAACAGAAGTAGGTAATTATGAAATTCTAGAATATAATTCTGCTCTTTTCACTAACATTATAATCCTCAAGAACCCCCAATAGGTCCATCTGTGATGTCTATCTTCATAGTTACATCCCTAAAACTTTCTTCATCGTAAATTTTTTTTAAAAAAGGCTCTGAAGTCCCAGGTTTGGGTTAAATCCCTCGTCTGCCAGTTACTAAGCCCTGTGGCCCTGGGACACTACACCACTCTGCAAGCCTCAGATCCTCATCTCTCTCTCTCTCTCTCTCTCTCTCTCTCTATATATATATATATATATATATAGATAGATAGATAGATAGATATATAGATATAGATAGATAGATATACACTCTTATGTATGATGTCAGTAATCACTTGAGGCTCTTGACATGAGCTGCCTAGGCTATGGAAGTCTTTTGGATCTACAAACTTCTTCAGTATTTGGATAAGGCCATAAGCAAAGTGGAAGTTCTCTCCTCCCTTCAGAGAAAAGTACATCCTTCTTTGGTGGCTGCTTCTTTCCACTAGTGTTTCACCCACAGAGATCCTTCATATAGAACATTTTTTTTTGCCACAGTGTCTTGGCTTTCCATGCCTGAAATGCGCCCCCAGGCTTTTCAGCCAGACCAGAATGCCTTAAGGAATGATTCTGAGGTCAGAATGCTACTTAAAATGGTCATCATTCTTTGGGTCTGGTGTATGGACTGCTTCCCATGTTGGCACATTCACTCTCTTAATTCTTTTATTATTACTAAACACTTAGTCCTATTTATATGATCACTTTAACACTTGATCCTATCTATATGACTGTATGTATTTCTTAAGGATTCTGCATTCATGAAATGTATAGACACAGAATGGGCCCAGGACAGTGACACGAGCATTTTAGGGAGATGTTATAGAAGTTAGCTAACTGTTGTATAAGTACACAATGATTACCAACTCTACAAATGCCCCCCACATTTATTTCTAATTGTGGTAATTTTGCCTAACGGTAAGTTTTTGGTTGGTTGGTTGGTTGATTTTAGATGTAGTGAAGGCAGCATGGTTATCCCAGGCAAAAAACACATATTATTCTTGTGAGCCAATTAATCCAGAGGAAACTAATCCTTCATTTTCTCACCTCGTATATGTAAACAAGCATACCATACTAGAGACATCCAACACTGATACAAACCCCTGCACAAAGCAGCAAACTACCAGAGCTTTCCATATCATCTCTTACGTATAATCTAAGACTAGAGATACAAGAGAACATCAAAAAGTTCATGGAAAATAGAATTAAATGATGCTCATTTTGATGAAAAAACTTTTGGGATCTGTGTTTTCACATTAAGCATTATCCAGACCTTTCTGAAATACTCTCAAATACCAAAATAGAATTCCATCTCTGCAACAAACACTGGTAAGGTCTTAGATCACAAATAATTGATAGTGTTTCTTCCAGCATCATTTCCAACTACAGAATCTTCAGGGGCTATTTGGCAATAAGAGGATGAGGAAGTCACTAATAGTTGCATTTCCCACTCAACATGGAATGTCACCTGAAGATACCACAAGTGTCAAATATAGGATGGCACTATGGAGCCATAGAACACTGCTTCCCAATGCTGAGCTCCTCGACCCATTGCCAGTACCCCATTGAGACTCCACTCAAAAGTAGACACTCAAAGGAATCTTAATTTATGAGAGTGGAATATGAGGCATTTGGGATTATCTTTCACCATGACATAACGAGACATATAATGTGGTCCCAGTGTTTGTCCTCTCTCATCTCCATTTACCTCCTTCCTTGGCACTAAGTAATTCACTTAGATATCCCCAACAACCACCACATAGTTATGGGGTCCCTTAACACAAGAGGACAATTCTCACCCATCTCTAAAGCAGAACACCAGGCACAAGCAGACACTCAATGCGTTTCTATAGCCTCACCGAGCCATCCTAACTCTTCTCGAAGCTCTTCCTCCCGACAGCCATTCAAACACTTCAAGATTCCTCTTGTGTTTCAGATAAGATCTTATTCCGAGATAATTACTCCAAGTTTCTATAGCTATTACTTGTACATCACAAGAGTCAAGGTTCTTCATTTCATGTATTTCCCACCACGGAATGTACTACCACATGTGGTTGATATTCCTGCAACGGTTTGGACCCAAAGTCAACCTTAGTGCTGGACAGAGGCAGCGCTCCCCTGAGCTGGATGGCACAAGGCAACCAGGAGAGTTGCTGCCTTTCTCCTACATATGGCCTGCTCAGTGGGTTTCAGTGTGTTATCTCTCCTTACGTAATATCTCCTTGCTTCATTTTTCTTCCACACCATGAAGATCATTTTGATGCTGTCAACCCATAGATTAGTGATCTCTACCATTTCAGTGTCATTTATAAATTCCATACTTAGGACCCCAATGTCTTCATCAAAGGCACTAAAGAAGTGGACAGCTGCCATTGGAAACCTCCTACCAGATGGATGATGGCCCATAAATCAACACAGGACTGTGTGTGAGAAGTCATGAATCAAGCCAGCTCTGCTCTCATCTACCCAGCATATTTTCATTAATGATGTCTCCAAAACAACACTGACAGAACACTGTCTACAGTTTCTTAATAGCTCTTATCACTCTACACAAAAATGTCAAAATCCTTAGGGTCAAATACAAAGCTCTCCAAGGGGTCTTTTCCTGGTGTCCATCCAGTCTCAACTTTGGTAGCACACACACATACCCTTCACCTTTCCAAGGCCACTTGCTGGCCATCTGTGACCACAACATTTCTCCCTCCATTCCATGGTATAGCACATCTCACACCTCTGCTCAGGCTTGTTTCCCCTCCAGGATTGCTTCCCCTGGACCCCTGCCACTTTTTTCTTTTTCACTGCTGAACAGCTATATCCCCCCACCCCCAACAATTCAACCCAATCATTACTTTCTGTGTACAAGACTTTGACATTTCTTCCTTTTTTTCTTCCTTTCCTTAGCAGGACAATTTTAATCATGGTATCTTCACACTTACTTATTTACTTGTCTGTCCCCCTACTAAATGTCAACCTACTTTCTAGTAGAGCTCTCCAGAACCAATGATAATTCCTGGTAATTAATCAAAAGCATGTTTGTTGGGAGTGAGCATTTAGTTGTTAAAATATTCATATCCCCTCCCCTCTCAGAGTTAGATTCCTAGCTCCAGTTCCTCACTCCAGCTTTCTGCTAATGCCTACCCTGGGAGGCAACAGTGATAGCTCAAGCAATTTGGTTCCTGCCACTGACATGGGAGACCTGGACTGAGTCCCTGGCTGCCAACTCCAGAGTGATTCAGCCCCAGCTGTTGCAGGTATTTGGAGAGTAAACTAGAAGATGCAAGCATTGTGACTTGTAAAATCAATAAAAATCGCTTAAAATCATTGGATGAATAGATAGGTGAATATCCTAAAATCAAGGAAAGTGGCCATGTCACATTTCCAAGTGTAAAGAAATCTCTACTAATTTCCTGTCTCATTTGTATAAAGTGTGGCTCCTTCAACAATTGAGCACCTATTCTACCACTCATTGTTCTAGGTGTTGGGCTACAGCAGTGGGAGAGGCAGATAGGACCGATCTTCTAATGAGATTTAAATGAGTAAATAAAGGAGATTTCCATAGTTTACATTCAGAAAATAAAACAGGACTCCAAATACGAAGGCATGATGGTCTGGGTGAAGGAGTCACAGAACTGCAGATTGGTTTGGGTAGAAAAAACCTCTGGGAAGAGTGACACTTGGGCCAGTTCCTGGGAAACAAGATGTCAGGTTGCACAAGCAATGGGAGTCAGATATGAGTCCTGCTATACACAGCTTTTCAATCCTAACCTGAATCGGGGGAAGGAGGCCAGTGATGGATCACTCTGAGGGTCCCTGGGAAAAGGCAAGCTCTGCTCCCCCACTGAGCTTTCTAAGGGACTTTAAGTGACTTCGCCAATTAACCTTCCCACAGCAAGAGCAGACTGACCTAGAGGCTTACCTTTCCGTAGCCTCATTTAGAAAAACTGTCTATTGCTGTTTGATTTCACTGACCTTTTAGTAAAACAACCAGATTTAGCTTCGGCCTCCTCCTTCTGTGCCCCTCCCACCATGCCCTGCCCCACCCTACCTCCTCTCGGAAATGAACCTGAATGTCATTCTCCATCACTTTCATCTGGACATTGACAGCAAGAACAAAAGCTGGTGTTTCACATCTTAATTTACCCACTTGCCCCCTAGAGCCCATAAATAAGAAAAACTTCTACACAACTCCTAAAAATACTCCGGGAGATGAAAGATCAATGACTGGAAGCAACTGCTCTCAGGCATTCAGGAAACAACAAACAAGACGAGAATGGATGCCACCCACTCCTAACCCGAGTGTCACTTCTCTTGTTTCCCCAAGGTAAGCCACGCTTGCAAAGCTTCAGGATTAGAGCACCAAGGTGGTGTGTGTGTGGCTTACTGATTACGATGCTGCCTCAAACAGCCAGACCTGAATTGGAGTGTCAGAGTTCAAGTCCTGGCTCTGCTCCTGGTTCCAGTTTCTTGCAAACATGCACCCTGGGAGGCAGCAGGTGATGGCTCCAGTACTTGGTATCTGCTACCCATGTGGGAGACCCAGATTGAGCTCCCTGCTTTGGGTTGTCCCAGCCCTGTCTATGGCAATTATTTGGGGGAGTGAACCAGTGACAGGGAATCTTTTTCTGTGTCTCTCTCAAGTAATACTTAAAAAAAAAAGTACTATTGTAAGCATTATACACTGGGGCCAGTGTTATGGCACAGCTAAGCTTTCGCCTACAGCACCAGCATCCCCTATTACAGTGCCAGTTCTTGTCACAGCTGCTCTGCTTCCAATCCAGCTCCCTGCTTATATGCCTGGGAAGACAGCAGAGGATGGCCCAAGTACTTGACCCCACCCCCCCATCACCTACCTATATGGGAGAACTAGATGGAGTTCTGAGCTCCTGGCTTTGGCCAGGAACAACCCCAGTCATTGTGGCCATTTAGGGAGAACCAGCAAATTGAAACTCTCTCCCTGACCCCTACCCCCTTCTCTATCACTATGCCTTTGAAATAAATAATTTTTTAAAAAGAGCATTAAACAATAATGCAATGGAATTCAAGTTCATTTGCTACAAGACAGTCAATTGCCTTCCAATAATTATCCTCTCCTTCCTCAAAAAGGGAACCTCAGCTTTATTCTAGCATCCATCCTTCTATGAAATGACGCCATTCTCAGCTCTGTTATTAATCCTGACCTGCCCGATAGTCTCAGCCCTCTTGCGGGCAACTGGTTTAAGTGCAAGTTCAGCTCATTCTATCCGATAAAAGAGGAGGTAAAACCTGCCAGAGTCCTTCTAGGAGAGCTTCCTTGTGAATTAAAAGAAAAAAAGATACAATAGAAAGAGACAGCCCCTTGCACGGTGCTAGGCATTATCACACCTGCATCTGACACACGGAGCTCAGCCAGCCACACCGCGGGTCCTGGTAAGGCAGTCTCGAGACAAGCTAACAGGGCCAGCACTGTGGTGCAGCGGGTTAAAGCCCTGGCCTGCAGTGCCGGCATCCCATATGGGTGCTGGTTCAAGTGCTGGCTGCTCCACTTCTGATCCAGCTCTCTGCTATGGCCTGGGAAAGCAGTGGAAGATGGCCCAAGTCCTTGGTCCCCTGCATCTGCATGGGAGATCCAGAAGTTCCTGGCTCCTGACTTTGGCTGGATCAGCTCAATTCCAGCCGTTGCAGTCATTTGAGGAATGAACCAGCAGATGGAAGAAAGGTAGAAAGGAAGGAAGGTAGGTAGGAAGGAAGAAAGGAAGGAAGGAAAGAAGGAAGGTAGGAAGGAAGAGGAAGGAAGGAAGGAAGAGGAAGGAAGAGGAAGGAAGGTAGCAGATGACTTCCGTCACCTTGAAAAGTCACCGTACCATCCCCAACCCTGTGAGTAACTCGAGTCAGGACACATCTACTTTAAGCTCCTTTCCAGCTCAAACAGCATAAGAGTCTCACTGAGGCACACTTTAATCCCACTGTAGGTCACAGAGCCAGTGCTGACTATAAAACTGCTGGCTGACAAGAGACTCGCGTGTGTGTGTGTGTGTGTGTGTGTGGTGGGGAGGAGGTTAGTGGTGCCTGCTCACAGCAGGATATGAACTAGGATTTCTATGCCTAGATGCTTTCACATTTAACTTCTGGAAGGAATCAATCATCCAACGAGGTTGAGGAAGGGCATTTGCTGGGATAAGCATGAAGTTTGTACTAACTGTGCCTCTGCTCACAGAGGAAGACCTCTGAAATCAAAAGCAGCAGGAGGGCTTTCAAGTCTTAAGGATTTCAAAATAATTCCAATAATGTTAACTTTTCCTTCATCCACTCCCAAGTATTTGTGGAGCACCTACTATTTGGCAGGCAATGGCTGTTTACATATAATGGCATAGAAAATGCACAGTTGCCATCCTCCAGGGTGAACAGAGCCGTGAAGGTCACAAGGAGCGAGAAGGTGTCACAGTATTGGACACTTCCCTCCATAAGACAGCCCGAGCAAGTCCTGAGGTGAGGTAATAGGAGCTGCAGCAGGTGACCCAAGGAGGGCTTCATGATGGAGGCAACGCTGAGCTGAGACTCGAAGGGGGTGGGGTGGGAGCAGGCATAGTACACGAGGGAAACATAAATACTTCAGTAAGGGTTAACACTGGGTACCAGGCAAGGAGCTGAGAGGCTGACGGGCAGAAACTGGGGCCAGACACACTAAGGAGTCTGTGAGCTTTCGCTGGTACTTGGGCACTATCAAAAATAAAAGAAGATGGGGCCAATGCTGTGGCACAATGGGTTAAAGCCTTAGCCTGCAGTGCCAGCATTCACTCTGGGAGACACAAATTTCAAAACAAGTGGGGGGGGGGGGAACAATTTTTGGAAGAAGGCCACCCATTAAGTGTTTTAATTTTTAAGAGTTTGCATTTTTAATTCAAGCAGATGTTCCTAACAAATACATATGCAAGAATGGTTAAAGGTTGCAAAAAAAAAAAAAAAAAAGTAACTCAAATCATTTTCATACCAATGACATCATATGCCAATATTTAATCAAAGTTTCAGGAGACACAGGAGGAACAGGGAACCTCAAAAACAGACTGGCCTTAGTCACTAATACCTGTTTGAAATAGGCACCATTTCTTCTCCTTTGCAATGTCATAAGAAGGGCAAGAATCACCAGGTAAGAATCTACAGCTGCCTGTTGAGTTACCTGCAGCTCCTGGGGCCCCCGGAGGCGCCCAGCCTTTCCTGGCAGCTCCAACTCAGCCAAACGTCTGGGTTCAGAAGGCCTCCAGATACAGTGTAGAATCAGGAGCTGACAAAGGAAAATGAGGCCTGAGCCCAGACAGCTGTCAGGGTTGGGAGAGAAAATGGAAGAGGAGAGAGGAAAGAACAAGCTAGAAGGAGGAGAGGATGGAGAGAGGGTGGGAGAAAGGAGAGGAGAGTGTAGGAAAGGAAGGGCCCCTAATTTCACAGTGGAGATCACTGTTGATCGGGGATCTTGAACACACACCTTAGCAGGTGAAATACAAAGATACCATAAGCTACCAAAATTTCCAGGAATCCTTGCGTCAGCAGCCTTCCAAGAGATGGGTAACTGCTCGGGAGATAAAAGGCTCTGAGTGGGCTTTTTTTTTTTTTTTTTTCTTAGATGCAAGAAAAGCCTACATTAGGGTCTAACACTTAGAGTATTAAAAACAAGTTTGTGGAGGCATCCCCTCTTCTTGGTTTCCTTTCATCTTCTCCCACAGTAGGGAGGAGGGTGCTTTAGCATGCCCCCCAGGCTCTGTCCCCTGAGCAGGGCTGGGTCCCTCTGTCTTTGAAGTGCCTATTTCAGGCTCTCAGTCCCCATCAGGATGTCATCCTGCTGATTAGAATGCAGCCCTGGCTCCCCCCAGCCTTCTGTGAGATTTGCCAAACATCTAATCCAACCAAGTTGTGAAATCTGGATGCTTCCATTGGAAAACCTGTGCCTCAGCAGAAAAAGAGGACATTTTACACAAAGGGAACCAAACAGAAATTTGGAAAAACAAGCTTTAGGAAACCGCAGAGTGTCCTGAAAACACTTCGTTTCTCTGGTCATTCTTGAGAAAACAGAAGCCAATGTTGGCCAAGTTGAAAAATCAGTCCAGCTTACGTTCAACTGGCTTCCTTCTGTTCTCCAAAGCAGATGACTATTACATTTGACTACCCTCACTCCAAGTCTGTTACGAACAGCCTGGCCAATGTACAATCCAAAAACATTTCACTCTCAGCTGCCTGTATAAAATAGCTCTCATATACAGAGAAGTCTAGATAAGACAAATGGCATTTTCAGCTTCACTAGATTTTTTTCTAGCGATAAACTGACAAGGGAATCCATGTTCTATTGGATGCACCTAACTATACATTTTTAAGGAGCAGTAAATATATATGTGTATGAAATTCAGTGTGTAAATTGAATTTTTTGATCAAACCATCTTAGTGTAATAGCGGTATTTGCCCAATGTAGCTGACATGAGTCACGATGTGAGAAGTGCTAAATATAGAACTGACATCTATCTAAGAGGAGCCAGAAGGTTCCCAGACACCCAGCCAAGGTTGCTGGGGCAGGCAGGGGCTGCTGACCTTACCTGGCTTTGTTCAAAACAAAACCAAAGAACTCCTGGCTCAGCAGGTTCCGAGCGTAAGCTGGGGCCAACCTCCTCCAGTAAGGGAGGATACCCAGCTTAGAAAAGCAGCATCGAGAGCTACAGACAGCTTACGCAGAACACAGACACTCCCACACCTAACCCACTGCTCTCACCATTGGCCACTGGTTCACAATCTAATGTTTCAGCAATGAGAGACGGACATGAGCGTGGCAATTCACTGTGCGACAATATGCTCCAATGACAGCAGTGGGCCTTGTCTCACCTTTCCAATTATAGAGATGATACACATATATGGGAGTCATCCTACCAGTAATGTTTCATCATTTATAAAACACAATGCCCTCCATGAGTAAAGAAGTGACAATTATCTTGTGGGCATAACCTTAGACTGGACAGGAAAAATAAAGGTAATTACTTTATCTTTTCAACAAGATATTTCAAAAAATACAGGAAAGCACAAAGGAGAGTTTAATGAGCACACACAGATTTAACAATTTTTAACTTCTTTCCATATTTGCTTCTTTATAGATGCAAAGTTTTCTTGAAAGCAGGAGTGGATATGCCAATATCATACAATGTGGAAATCATGACAAAGATCACAAAATGAGGAAAGAAGGGTATATTATGATGTAAGGAGCATAATTCAATGAAGATAACACTTAGAAGTATCTCTATAGTGAAAACTAAGGAAATTTTTAACCTGATGTGTGAAAAGCAATAGCGCAAAACTGCCCAGCCTCACTGTGTGTTTTCCCTGTGACATTCATTCATTTGCTGAGTTTATGGAGTTCTCACTATGTATGCCAGGCCCTGAACCAGGGATTGAAGAGTATGCAAAGACACTGATCGCACATCCCCTCTCTGCCAGTTCCAAACCTTGATGATGGCCTGTCCCCTTTCCCTCGTCATTGGAAGAAACCCAGCATGGTTTCCATGGCAACCCAACTCTTCTAAGGCACTACAGCACGATTCCACCAAAGGGAACCTCCCAGGAGACTGTCTCAAACTCGAGCATGAATTGGAGTGGATTTGCTGTTCGTTTAAAATAGAGGCCCTGCTCCACTCTTGGAATCCAATATCATTCTTGCCAGTGACAGAGTCTTGACCCAACTCAAGCCAGGTTCCTCTGACTCCTCCTCCTAAGCACACCTTGATTGCTGGATTTCCATGTTGGTCTCTGCATCACCCAATTTTAGCAAGAGCCCTTCTGAGTTGTTAAGAATCCCCCACACTCAATATCCGGCCACCCGTAACTAAGGCCAGGTAATATGTAATCACCCTAGGTGCCTCCAGGGGGAATCCTGCCAAGCCAGTTAGCAAGACTCCCCCTACTCCAGTGATCATTTTCTATCCACTGACCTCCCTCGCGACTCCTTGGCTATGAATCCCCGCTGTTCCCCCTTTTATTCTGAATTCAGTCCAGTTCTGAACTGAAGTCTTTTCTCTGACGATAATGGTCCTGAACAGCACTACTACCCATCTAGCCCTTGTTTCCTTGAAAACACTCATCTAAACCTGAGCATAAACCATTTCCATCGCCCCAGGGGATCTCACTTCCAGCAGAGACCAGCTGTGGAAAGAACTGGGGTTTGGGGGTGCAAGAAGGAGGTGAGGGGAAGTTAAAAACCTAAGACCTGGGTGATGTGCTACAAGGGAGACATTGCAAAGGCTGGAGGTATCAGCTCCCAGAAGTAAGAAAAGAGGACAAAAGGAAGGGCAAAAACACACTGTGGGGGTCAAGTTCTATCCGCTGCTCTCAGAAGGGCATCCATAGTCAAAACAACAACTGCTACTCAGAGAGATGCAAACATAAAGGCATGGTGGCTATGTCACAGCAACCCAGAGCCTCCACAAGCACCTCTACCCCATGAACAGGAGCCTGTTCCACACTATTTTCCTGAGTAGTTCAACTCTCATTTGATACAGCTCATTCAAGTCAGCAACATTTTCATATTGATGTCTCAATACAAAAATGCTCAGGATTATTCAAAACGCCTCTGAAAAGCCTCAAAAAATTGTAATTAAAAGTACAAAATGGCTGCATTTGGGCTCCTTGGGGGAAAAACAGCAAACTATAATTTTTGTCACAATGAAAGGGAGTAATACTGTCTGTAATTTATTTAGAGAGTATCTAGTGTAATGCGGACATGCATATTAAACACTATTTCATTTCATCTGACTAAATGAATAAATACATTATACCATCCAGACACAGTTGAAACATTTCCCCGAGTATTCTTCATGCACAATGCACAAGATTGCAATGGCATCATGACTGATAAAAACGACAAAGACGCTGCTAATCAAGTGAATACAAAGCACCAGCATGAATTATTTATGCCAATAATATTTGTAACCATACAAATTGTATATTGATGTAATATTGGAGTGTTTAGTACTTCAGCCAACATACATCACACAACGTTCCCCCGCCTTCATATTGAATTTCCTTGGACAGCTTTAATTCAGTGATACCACTCAAAACAGAACCATCACAACACCATACACTGGGGGCGGGGTGGGTATAGTCAAAATACCATTTCTGTCTCATTGTAAAATAGTCACTCCACAAAACATGCCCCAACTGGCTCCTGACAAGTGGAGTGGTTATAGCTTGGATTCTGGTTTGAATCCCATTGCTGGCACTGCCTAGGTGGGTGGTCCTGGGGCACTTATTTCATATTCAGTGCCTCAGTTTATCTACATAATAGGGATAATAAAGATTCGTGCTTCAAAAGGATGCTGGGAAGGTGGAATGAGTGAAGAGATGGCAAACAGTGATAACAGAATCTCTCACATAATGGGTAGATTTCAAGCGATGGGTGTCCTTCCTGTTATTATAACCCGCAGCTGAACCCTGCAAATGCCCTTAACACAATGTGCCTCTGCTCATCCTTCTGTCTGGTGTTAAGCTGAATTCAGGGACTGCTTCTCACTAAGCCTGCATGGTTTTGAACCTAGTGCCTGGTACACAGTAGAGGCTCACTGATAGGGGAGAACTTGGGTTCTCGTCTCTGCTAAGGGCACCCTGTGCCTGGATTCAAAGCCTCCGTCCTCACATCTTCTAACAGTTCGCCTTCCAAATCCCATCTTTCCTACTTGGCCGTGATTCGCAGCATCTACCTGCCTTCTTTATCCCCTTACATTGTTGTCTCAATCATCTAAGGCTCAGTCTGATTATTCTTTTCAAAAAATGAAAATAATTATTGGCTCCACACCAGGGTCAGCAATACGAAGTTCAAGCTCCCTTTCTTGCCTCTTAGATGCCTTTACAACAAGATCCTGACCGATCTTTTCGGCACCATTTGCCATGACCTGCCTAGAGCCCCCTCCAGATACCTTGCATCTCCCATTTCTGAGCCTGGGCTGAATCTGAACCTGCAGCCATGCCTACCTGTAACATCTTATTCATTCTTCAAGATCAAAACCCAATGCCATCTCCCACATAAAAGGTTTCTGGCAAGGATGTGGAGAAAAAGCTACAATAATGCACATTGCAAAATTAAGCGCAACCTTACATATGGTCTCAAGACACACCTTACACGGAAGTGCCTAGAGCAGGCCTCCATAATTACCATACATCATTTTTTAAACTGAGTTGACAAAAATTTAATCAACAACCTGGATGCCAGGACTCACATCTGTTTACCAGCAAATTTAAATCTATTTTAATTAAGGTTCAATTAAGTTTCATTGTCAGATTTAAAATATTTGCCTATACCTCGCTGTTCAATTATAAGCCTCAAGGTATCTCTGCATAAGCCCTAAAGCATCCTGCCCATAACAGGCATCCAAAAACATTTGTTAAATTTAATTGTTGAATTATCTCTGTGGGAAGTCTGGGAAATTAGATGGGAAAAAAGGGGGTTCACAGGACCACAGCTACTGCCTGGTGATGGCAGGAATACCACATGAGAACACCAAGAAGGAAAAGAAGTTTCCTTTGCAGTGCTCTGGTTACCATGGCAACACACCTCACGGACTGTACTTGACTTTCCCCTGTCTCTCCCTGCTGAGGCAGGACTAGGGTTTGAGACTGCTGAAGTCCTACTGCCAGTGCCCGTAGGGCAAGGTGTAGGTACCAAGACATTCGGTAACAGAGAAGGTAATTGCAGTGTTGCTCTCTGGAAAAATCTAGAACCCAGAAGCCAGGCCTTCAGCAGGTGTCAAAGAGATTGCCACATCTCAGTCTTGAGTTAGATCTCTCCAGTGATGAGCTGCTAAGGAGTTTCTCCAAGATAGCCACTGCATGTGGTGACAGCCAGGGAGCCAGGATGGGCAGTCCCTGAAATAGTGCTTCCCAGGATAAAGAGGGGAAACTCAGACAATTTTCTTGCTTTATACCCTGAGTTTATATTTTTCAATTTTGTTTCTTGTTGGTCTTTCACTCTTTGGTAAAGTGTCCTTCCCCCATTCCAGCTCTGCCTCAAACCAGGAGCCAATGGGTGATAAGTATCCAGTGGTGTGATGGTAAATGGTAACAAGGGGTTTTCTGGGGAAAACACCCCTGGTGCTAGTGCTTGTGGTGTAGACACAATCACCATGGCCCTTACCCTGTCAAGAAACTCTAGTTGGGAAGAGATGCAAACAATCAGCTCAAGGTGGTCGCAGCAGACTTCAGAAAACCCAGCTACCCACAGCAGTCCAAGGCCAGTGAAGGACTGCCAGCAATTATCAGAGGGCCTACACCAGCAATGGATTCTCTTTTAGCACAACCTTTGATGGTATTATGAAGTTCTATTTTTATTACGGAAGACAGCCTACATTTATACCACACATACCTAAATTCCAAAGGAAGAGGAAGTTTGAGGTGGGAGCCAGCTGTGAATTAATACCAAAGCCTTCAAAGCCATCTACTTTGCTCTGTGCAGCCTGAAAACACACAGACTTGATGAGACCAAGAGGCGCTAGATGGTCTAAAACTTAAAACATTGCCAGCCTGCAGCACCCTATATCCTTGTTGGAAGACATGGACAATTATCTCTGGCTAAATCACATACGAACAGAAGAAATGCGCGACACTTCCAAGCTCAGCCAATAACATCCTACCAATCTGGTTTCCTCTACCCCACCGTATTTTTTTCTTTTCCTCTATCTTAATGATGACAAGTATTGCAAGATGTTTTTTAAAGATGGCAGAGGCACAAGATGGAAGTTCTGGTTCCTGAGTCACTGAAGGAAATCTGTTTGTCCCATGAGAAGCTATATAACACACACCTGTTTGGGGCCTTATACTAGGAAAAAAAAATAAATTACCATTTATGATCCAACTAAGTATTCATTAGTTTGAGCATTTGTTTGAGTAGCTAGAGGTAACTAGTACATTTGGCAAGACCTGGGGCCCCTATTGGGGCTCATGGATCTCTAGAAAAACCTTGCAGTTTCCAGGCAAATGGTAAAGAAGCATTGAGAAGTAGTTATTACATAACACATTCTGTTCATTTTGATTGGCAGTTTGTGCATTCACAAAGAGTTTTTTATTGTTATTATTTTGTTTTCAAGTTGACTACGAGATGATAATGGGAAGTGGAAATTAGCAAAGATTCTGAGAAGGTCAAGGGAGTCAGAGTGATGACCCATGCTCTGTTGATTATATAAAGTGTTCCTTACAATTAACTCACATTGATACTTGTACACATGGACAGCTATTCATACTGAGTGACAGCTAAAAACAAATCAAGCAGCCGGCGCCACGGCTCAATAGGCTAATCCTCCGCCAGTGGCGCAGGCACACCAGGTTCTAGTCCCGGTTGGGGCGCCGGATTCTGTCCTGGTTGCCCCACTTCCAGCCCAGCTCTCTGCTGTGGCCCGAGAGTGCAGTGGAGGATGGCCCAAGTGCTTGGGCCCTGCACTCCATGGGAGACCAGGAGAAGCACCTGGCTCCTGCCTTCGGATCAGCGCGGTGCGCCGGCCTCAGTGCACCAGCCGCAGTGGCCATTAGAGGGTGAACCAACAGCAAAGGAAGACCTTTCTCTCTGTCTCTCTCTCACTGTCCACTCTGCCTGTCAAAAAAATAAAATAAAAAAAAAATCAAGCAATAATACACATCTTAACTATCTGTATCATTTTCATGTGATAGAAGTCTCAGAGTATTTAAAGGTCGTATTTTGGATGATGCCAAACTTATTAAAAATCCAGTTTATATTTCTAATGCAATTGTGAGAAAGTAGTAGTAACAAATGGAGTCTACTCAAATTTAAGCATGTCCCAGTCCACACCCTATTGAAATTATATAATCATATTTGTACTATATTAAATTCTATATAATTATTACAATGACAACATTGTTATATTTGCACTCTATAAAGCTATTTTTCTAACCTGTCTTGCCTATAGTACTAGCTAATCAGTGAACTAAAAGGTAGTGATGGGGACCCACAGCTAAGCTACCCACAACATCACACCCTGCGCCACCCTATTGTTGGCAGAACAATGTAGAATGTGCATGGAAATACATGGGAAAAGGCATTTTCCAGACACTCTTTGGGATTTTTATTAGGAGTAGTCCTTACTTAGAAGTCTGAAGGTCCCTCTTCTAAGTCCACATATGAGCGTAGGTGCCCACTGTTAAGGTGGGAGTACCTAAGGCCAGGACTGCCATAGGAAGCTGTGTGTTGGGGCAGACAGGAGACAGGGGAGTTCTAATATCTGAGTGCTAGATCACAAGACAGGGATAAGCTTGTGGTCAACACAATAAAGAATACTTTGGTTTGAAAACTGCCATCTCCCTTTTAACCATGCACCTATTCCCTGTTGTACTTTGGTTTCATATAGAATATTCAGTGCTCAGAGACTCTCCTATCCCAGGGAAGTGTCCTGGCTAACTGAGCATTATCACACATTGGCCCAGGTCCCCAACAGATACTCTTTCCTAACTGCAAATATGGTCCTGGTTTCTGAAGTCTAGGCTGGATAAGTTTCCAGGAAAACCCACAGGCACTGAGCAGGGGATGCGGGATGGTGCTACTTTAAGAACCGGGATGCAGATGAGAAATGAGCAGTCCACTCTCACACACAAAGGAATGGGCTCCTGAAATTAGAAGGAGCCTCAACTTCCACGTGAAACGCCACCCCCAAGACTCCAGAGGGGCCGCGGCATGGGAATCTTAGGTCTGACTGCTTCTGCGGCTGAGAGATGGCTTGGAAAATGCTAACTTTGAGAAAACAGAAGTCTACAAATAACTTTTTAATGCCAAGATCTTCCAAAAGGACACAAACTCATTTCCAAAGCCACTTACAGCTCTTGGCCACTTAATGACCAGGGAGCTACCCTCTCCATGCCCTGAGTCTCCACCAAGCATCACACTAACAGGAGTAGGGAGAACGTTGTAAAATGTAGGATGGAAATATTACCCAAGCATCCTGAATTTCAATTATTTCTCATATAGATGAAGGTTAAGTGGGCAGGCAAACCCATGCATGGTTGGAAAATGGACACCAAAATAAAATGTAGTCTAATAATCCAAAATATAGGCACAAAAATAATGTTTGACTCTAAGTTAACCACACAAGGTAATCTTCTCTCTCCATTGACCATAATAAAATGAGAGTTAAGAGACTGAAAATGACATCAACTCAACATATCTTTTTAAAAATAAGCCCAACATGGAAGGGGCTCTGAGGAGGTCCAAAGAAATCTTTCTCTTGAAGTCAAAGAGAAGACAGAAGGGTAGCAATTAATGGCCAGGGAAGAGGAGCCTAAAATGTGGAAATCCATAGGCAGGACTGTTGCAGTTGATTTCTCAACAAGGTTGCAGTGGATTTGTTTCTGAGAGGAGGAGCGTGGTGGGGGCACACAGACCCTGGGAGTCAGGTGAAAGCAGGCTTGAGGCAAGCAGCCTGCAGACTCGTTTATTTCAGTTAGTACAGCAGCTTATATAGCCAAGACCAGCCAATCCAGTCAAGGAGTGGTCTATGCCCCAACCAATCACAGCCTGTTGCCAGGCAGTTTCCAAAGCCATCCAATCACAGCCTGTTGCCAGGCAGGCTCCATTTGCCATGTGGATTTCAAAGCCATCCAATCACAGCCTGTTGCCAGGTGAGTTTCAAAGCCATTCCTGAGTAACTGATGCTTGCTTGCCAGTGGCCATCTTGGCATGGCCTTCTCATTCTACCACATTGGACCTATCTGGCCTTGAACTGGGTAGCACTTGAGATTCCTAGAAAGAGAGGGACTAGCAGGAGAGATAGGGCAGGGAAGAGAAATGATCTGAATTCAGGAGCAACCAACCAGTGACCCCATCCCCACACCCCCATCTATTGTGTCACCTGATCATCTCTCTGCCCAGATACCCTCTCCAAAAATAAAAAGTTGGCGGACTCTTCATTAAAGAAAATTAAAGACCTTAAAGAAAATGATGCCACGTTCAAGATGCAACCCATTCAATTATCATGACACAATTTCTACAGAGAGTCACAAAGCAGCTGGTTAACAGCCTCATTTTTAACTATGAATGGACAATCGTGGGTTACAAAATATGACATAGGAGGAAAACTGCCCACAAGAAAGAGCATAAACAAGATAAACAGTCCTGGAGGAGATACAAATCAGATAGGCAATAGAAAAGAATTTCAAAGAATTCTCAAAAGAGCTAAGAAAATATTACATCTATACAACAAGAAGAAAATGCTCTGAGAAAAAGGAAAAATGAATAAGCTAGAAATAAGTGCTGGTAATTGAAATTTATCTTCAAAATTGAAAATTAATGGGAGGATAAATTAGGAAAGATTCTCATATCTCAAGGTCATGATGTGATCTTAAATTTTGAAGTCACCACATAATGTGCTCCCATATAAAAGGAGAAAAACTAGTCCTCTGTGAAGGAACAAGAAGCAGAATGGCATCAGAACTGCAAGAGCAGGCCTGGAAGACTGATGACAAATACAGCTCTTCCTGCAAAGTGACTCTGGCCTTCTACCCCATTCCCACCGCTTCACCCTCCACACTTCGAACAATGGGGCCTCCAGAAAAAAAGTTTCATCCTGGAAGTCTATAGTCGTCTATTCAATCCGGAATGAACAGAATGTAACCATTTTCAGACATTCAAAGACTTAAGAAACTTCATGCTCTATATCCTTTCTTAGGAAGATAATTGAATATATGTACAACCAAAATGAGGGAGTGGCTGTAGAATGAAGGTACGGTGGTTTTTGAGAGTCAGTGGGTCAGAAAGAGGAAATTTCCCAAATGACAGGTGAGCTGCAGATCCAGGCAGCCAGAAGATATAGGGACCTGGGAAGGAAGGCCTGGAGACAATGGCACAAGTTAGGAGTGTGGAAGAGTCAAAAACTAAGGTTGTCATTTAAGAACCAAGAAGGCAGAAAGAGAATGAAATTTGGAAATTACAATAGAAAGCTACACAAACATGAAAATGAATTACAGTGATCATTAACTCCACTGTAAATAGTATCTTGCACATATTATTTATTGAAATTCCGTTTTTAGAATCAATCCTTCCACAATGCACTAGAGACTTACATGCTGTTCCAGAATAAAATGTTATCATGACTCTTGTCATACAATAGTGAAAAGAGGTTAAAAAAAAAAGCCTAATTTTACAAAGTAGAGAATCTAAGATACATGTCTGTTAAAATATTTATCAAACTCATCAAGGTCTAAGCTTAAGTAGCAAGCTTATTATGAATGTTTATTTCAGTAACCAGTAGAAAAACAAGACATAATAATACAATTTTATTGCAAGGAATGGGCATGTGAGGGTATCAGGGAATTAAATTTTCAACCATCTATCGCAGCAGAATGTCAACAGGTGCCTAAAACTAATCAATCGGGAAACAACAATAGAAGCCTATTACACTGAGATTTGAAGACAATATCCAGAACAAAGAGCTAAAACACAAAAGTAGTAGCAGCCTGTAGGGAACACACCCGGGAAATGTTAAGTAGGAATCTATTGCATTTAGACATGTCCTAATGTAATTTGATTTAAAAATTAACAGATGTTAAGATAATATTCTAAGTATACAATGTATCAGCAAACAAATACCAGTTAAGTAAGTTTCTATGGGCTGCTCAGAAAAATTAAGGTTTATAGCAGAGATTGACAAACTCAATCTGGTTACTGCCTGTTTTTTAAATAAAGTTTTATTGGAACACAGTTTTGCACCCATCTGTTTACCCATTGTCTAGGATTGCTTTTTACTGTAACAATAGAGTTGAGTAGTTGCAAAAACAGCCCACAAAATTAACACATTTACTCTCTGGCTGTTTAATGATCCCTGATTTGTAACACTGATTTTTCTAGGAAAATATTACCTGCAGTCAAGTTGATCTTTATAGAAGAACCGGTTTCAAAGTCGGAGGCTGCTCACCTGATGGAAATGGACTCAACATGCCCCAAGATATGTGTGCAATGTTCGCTCATTTGGGAAGTGTAAAAGGTGCAGCTAAGATCTGTCTCCACTATACAGTCACGCAAGGATTCCATCCTTACATTGTAATTCTCCTGACCTTTCAGATGACAGGAAGAATCTAGCACTTGTATTTTCATTGCTACATTCTGCACGTTACTTGTCAAGAAAGAAGAGCAACCTTTGCATGCTCACGTAAAGATGAATTTCTGCGTGTATTTCACAGGCATTAGAATGAAGTTGACTGACATCAACCAACAGAAGCACTCAGAATTTTAGGTCAAAGACTAGCATTAACAGATACTTGTTTAAAAACACACATACGCACAAAAACAAGACACACTCATCTGAATGTCATGTTTTTGGCCTTTCTCAACACAATCCTTTAAATTGCCATAATGCCTGCAGGTAAATCCAATTTGCAGGAAGAGCAAATAGGAAAGGAAGAATGGTCTGCCAAGGAAACCATTAAATGCAACAGCAGTAGCCTCCCAATGACAGGGGCTGACTCTGCCCAAGCTGTGTATTCAGAATCAACAGAACCGTATTAACTAATTCATAGCAGGCCTTTCTGCATAAAACCCACTTGACCTTCAAAAGAACACATGCTTGTGACAAAAACCTCTGTTCCATATCTGTGATTCTCAATGGACATGGGATGGTAGAGGGTATAGGGTCATGCCTTTTGGGGTAGTATCAAAATTTCAGGGTGGAAGATGAGTTTAAGTATATTTTCCCAGGACAGAGTCCTGGGCACTATTCTTGATGGGAGCCTATTGCACACTTGAGGCATGTTGATGAGGAAGGTAGTGGGACACAATCCTCCTGTTGAGGCGGAAACAAGCTTCTAGCAGGATATCATAGTTCTCAGTATTTGCATGAAAAGTTTATATGTAGCCATAAATGGACAAAGCTGTGTACAATTAGCAAAAGAAAAATACAAAATGTAAGCAAAAATTTGAGTGCATACTCCCATCTGCTAGTCTACTCTCAAATGCCAGCAACAGGCTGGGTGCCAAAGCCAGGAACCAGGAACTCAATCCAGGTCTCCTATGTCAGTGTCAGGAGCCCAATTACTTGAGCCACCACAGCTGCCTGCCAAGGTCTGCACTAGCAGGAAACTGAAATTCGGAGCTGGCGAAAAGAATTGAACCCAGGTACTC
The DNA here is from genome assembly GCF_033115175.1 of Lepus europaeus. Classification (NCBI taxonomy): domain Eukaryota; kingdom Metazoa; phylum Chordata; class Mammalia; order Lagomorpha; family Leporidae; genus Lepus; species Lepus europaeus. Next base: position 109,157,491 of record NC_084828.1, on the reverse strand, counting down.
TGATGGGAGATGTTGGCATTCCAATGGCTAGGCCAAGTGCCCACCCTAAACAAGTATTGAAAGTAGATATAACCCTATTATCCTTGGATTTAAATAAACCGAAAAAGAAACTCAACTGATGGTATCTATCGAGACATCTAATTTTAACGAGTCTCCTCCACACAGGGTCTGTGGCTTGCTTTTTGTCATTTAGCTTATGATAATATCTTCCATAAATATCACTGTATACAGTTTGGACATTCATTAAATTGTTTCTAGAGGCAGAACTGCTAGATTAAAGAGTTGTAACTTTTTAGGATTTCTCTAACAGATCTCTAACTAGCCTCACAAGAACAGTCATTTTCCCTCTCAAAACTAGAACCTGTCACAAATGCCATGTCCTTGCCAGCTCTGGCTGTGGGCATCCACTTCCAATATTGCTGTTTTTAATGGCTCTCAAAATGGTCCAACAGCTTGCTCATGGCTTTGCCTGAGCTATTCAAGGCAACTGTTAAATGCACTTACCATCTTTGACAACAGCAATAATGAGGAGGGGAAGGACTATTATGGCAAAAACAGCTACAATCATTTAGAAGAACATCTTTGTTCTAAGTATTTCACATGTATTATTTCTTTTAATTGACAAAACAACTTACAAGGAATGTTAGTACCATCTCCATTTTAAGATGAAGCAACTGAGACAGATTATGTAAACTGCCCAAACCTACAAAGCTAATAGGAGGCAAAAACAGGGGGCCAGTGTAGTAGCACAGTGGGTTAAGCCGTTGCCTGCAGGCATCTCATATGAGTGTCTGCTTGTGTCTGCTTGAGTCCCAGCTGCTCCACTTCCAATCTAGCTCCCTGCTAATGGAACTAGAAAGCAGCGGAAGATGACATTAGTGCTGGGCCCCTGTCCCCCACGTGGGAGACCTGGAAGAAGCTACTGGCTGCAGCCTGGCCCAGCCTTAGCTATTGCAGCCACTTAGGGAGTGAATCAGTGGAACTAAGACCTCTCTGTCTCTCCCTCTAACTCTGCCTTTCAAATAAGCAAATCTTACTTACAACAAGAAAGCATAATTTAAAAAATCGTTCAAAGATAGACCAAAAAAATGAAAAACATTTTAAAAGGAATCAAATTAACACGTAACATATGAAAGTCTCTTAATGTCACAGCTAAGGCTTTAGGCCTATGCTCTTACTACAAATCAGAGCTAATACTTCATTACTTGTCACTTCATGTTACCAATATCAACATGTAGTCCTTGTTAACATTGACATGGGTGGTTAAAATGGTATTAATTAGAACCATTAAGTGTGCAATATTCCTATAACAGTAGAGAAAGACCTATTGCTGTGTGTTTCTATATGTATACTATTACATTATCCTAATGCTGACTGTGGCTCTATAGGAACAACCTGACAGCATCCAGAACAGTCAGTAAAACAGATGGTGCCTGGGAACCTACTGAATAAACAAGCGTGAATAAACACACTTCCAGGGACTATCCCTTTGAAGAAGCTACAAAGTGACAATGTTCCTACAGAATGGCATAGTATGAAACACACTTCCATTTCTGTTAGTGGGAAATATTCTGATCAAATTGAGATGGACTAGCTCTAGAGTCACCAGATTTTATTTGGATAGGAGGTACCCGGTACTCTTCTATATCCTATGTGCCTTAGAAACCAACCAACAAGGCAACCTGAAGGGGAAGCACTGGACTGGATAGGAAGCAGCGGGTGAAAACCTCCCAGCTCCTCCTGGGGAAGATCCAATCTTGGCTGCAGGAGCAGTGGCATGACCAAATTCCTAGCAGACTCCATCACAAATCTGCACCTAGAAGTTTCCTCCAGGTGGCCAGGGGTGTGAGAGTTTTACTTCCAAGCTGGATACATAGACGTACAAACTCTGGGGTGGCTACTGATCAGTTGTGAAATGGTAAGCAAATCATTCATTTTCTTAAAGTCTCAATTTCTTAACTTGCAAATAGAGCCAGCAGCAGAGTCTACCTCCCTGGGCTGTTGTAAGGGTGCAGTCAGGTAGTGCACATTTAGTGGGTAAAGGCATCTCACCCAGGACGAATAAGCAACACATTGCAAATGGTACCAACATCTCTGACATTCCCACAGGTAACAGTAATGCTTCCAAGCATGCATCATTTTGCTCTCTCACACACACATCCACCCCTTCTATATACTCCTCAGACCATCCTCTGGATCTTGCCATACCTGAAGGTCAACAAGGGCAATAGTACACCTTAAAACCTGCGATTATGTGGACGGGCCATCCTCCCCTTCTCATGGCACAGACTCGGCACTGTGATCTACAGAGTGAGTTTGGGACTAGAAGAAATTCTCCAGCCCATAATCAGTGTCATCCATTTTACTACAGATTAGAATCCTTGGTGATCATCAAAATAACATTTTCCTCAAGGCACTGGTCCAAGATCTCTATCCCAGTGAGTCACAAAGAGGAAAAAGAAAAGCCAGCATGGAGTATTTATAGGTCACTGACTTGGAGCATGGCCAAAGGATTTTTGTAACCAGCTTCTCTGCCAAAGGAGCTATCTATCCATGGATCCTCCTAATAGTATCTTGAAGCTTTTTAAAACAAGTGAAAATGAAAAAAAAATTAGAATAGCAAGAACATTTAGACTGAATTATTCTCTGAAATTCACGAACAAATGATGTAAAGCCTCAAGAGAATGAAAACTATTTTCTTAAGATTCAAAACAAAACTCCAGAACACAAAACTGCAAGGAAGTGGGGGACAGAGCCCTAATATTACAACAGGAGAGGACAGTTACTGGTCTTGGTTACCAAGGTAGAATGACACGGGCAAGGCTGCAAGGCTGGGGCCCAGCTTCTGCCACCTGCACGGTGTGGGACCCAGCACAGGGAGGAGGTACACAGATAGGAACCTGTCTACTATGTTCCTGTGAAAACTCTTAAGGATAAGAAAACACAGCCTTTATAAAATAACTCTTTCACTTCAATTGCATAAACTGGGTATTTATCAACAGTTCTTGGGGGACAGCACAGAAGCTCAATTTTGTGCTAACCTAAAAAGTCTCATATTAGCCACTGACCAAACTCTCCTCGAAATTCTTACACATCAAAAGGAGCTAAGAAACATAATCCTCAGAAATGTTTCCTGGATTCTTCTTCTTGTTAAAAATAGAACTGCCTTTTTTTTTTTTTCTTTTTCGATGCAGGATGAGGCTTACATAGATTTGGCAACCTGAATGAACACGAGACAGCCAAGTGCATCACTTGGGGACAGAGATTCCCCGAATCACTCACATGAGAGAATTTCAAACTTTGGTGCTAAAGCTTCCAAATAATTCCTATCGCCATCGCCGAATGCTGCACCTCACAAGGAGCTGAGGACTTGAGCCTGGCTGACAAGTAGTCAGGGGCTCTGCATAAGCAAGGCTCTCCGACCGCCATTCAGTGCCAGTCAGGAAAATCCACAGCTCCTGCCCCTGCCAGCCAAGAAAAAGAAGGAATAGAATTCCACACATGCAGGGGGAAACCTCATCAACTCAGGGCTGTAAGGGAGGGCAGGGGAGGAACAGGAATTCCCACTCCCACCCCCACACCCACACCCACCATCCCAAAGAGTCCTGGGAAGGCAGCGTCAACTGCCAGGGGCTTTGCCACTGGTTCCTAGAGAATTCAGGCAATGGAGGGAGCCAGGCCGCCACTGCATGAAAATACAAGTAGGACAACCCCACCCCCACACCCAAGGCTCTAGATCTCCACCACCTTCCAGTCTCACAGCCCCAGAAGCTGCCCTCAGGGCCATAGTGACTCATAAGACAAGGTGAAACACAACACGCGATTTTATGCAGACAGGCTAAATGGGCAGCTCATCTCTGAAGCCCAAATGGTCTGGCTTTCACCACCATTTTGCTTATTGTCCAGTTGAGAAACATCAGCATCCACCTGGAAACTTGTTCATGCATGCAAATTCTCTGCCCCGACCCTGACCTATGAATCTGAAACCTTGGGGGAGGAGCCCAGCAGTTTGTGTCTCAAACCCTCCTGGGACTCTGGTACGAACTCAGGTGTGAGAACCATGCAGCATCCTGGAGCTCACAACAGTATGAAGGGCTAGTCTTGAAAACATCATCCGGGTGTTGGGCAAACAGGTGCCAGGACAGAAAACCTTCTGGGGCCACAGTAAGTTTCCTTTCCCACCTTATCGTATTCAGTTCTCTGCAGACAGTGCCCGCTCACATGCAGCATTTTGAAATGAGTGATCAGTTCCCAGTAGCCTGTCCCAAATAAATCCCCTTGCCTTTGCAGTGCCTCTCAAAAGGGCACATCATTTAGGGGCTTGTCTTTTATATATATATATATATATATATATATATATATATATATATATATATTTTTTTAATAACACCTAGAGCAATGCAGCTCTTCCACAAGCTCTCGGGAATACTCATGAATACAAGAAGAAGTAATTCTGGGAGCAAGCACTCAAATTAGTAAGGTCTGTTTTCCTGTAGATTAGCAAAGGGTGGGGAGGAGGGGGAACAGATAAAATGGGCATTGGCTGCAAGACAGAAGGATGGAACCTTTATTCTGAGCAGATGCTAAGACGCTGCCACATGCTTACAGTAAGAGAAGCAGAAGCAGAGGAAATTATTTAAGACCTTTCCTTGAGGACTAAGGTAAAAGCTCTGCTTTAAAACATCATATTTTTTAAATGAAAGACAAGAGCAAACACAGAATACCAGCAAGAAATACACCTTAAGTTACTTAAAGGATACATACAGACCATCTTCCATCTTCTATAGGAATCATCTATTATTCAAGTGGATAGTTGTGGTTAAAATTGTTTTCTTTGTATGATGATTAATGTCACATTTCTCCCTAAGCCTGGGACAACCATATCAGCCATTAGAATTCCTCAGCGATTCTCAGGCTGAACACGTAAGCAGTGGTAATATGTCAGCCTGCCTTTGACTGCATTTGTTCAGAGTAGTGGGTAAGAAGGTGAGAGTGTAGCGGTGATGCGATCGTGGAAAGCAGAGCTGCATTCACACAGCAGTGGTTCTATGATCATGGCTAACTTGACACTTCGGGCTAGTTCTTGTCACTCATAAAATGGATGTTTAAAGGTGCTTGTGTGTGCACAACGTCTGTTAGGTGGATAAATATTAGCATTAGACAGCACCCATTTTTATTTCCGATCTATTCATTAGATTTTAATAAAATTAAAATATTCCTCTATGACAGGGCAGAAAGGCAGGCTCCAAGGCAGAAAGGCAGTTTGCAACCCTGGCTGGAAGAATATTACAATCACTTGAAGAGTTGAAAACCAAAAATCTCGAGCCACAGAGCTACTGGATCCCACGTCTGGGGGTGGGCTCCAGGCTTTGGCGATTCTGGTACACAGAGAGGATGAGAAACACTATTCCAAGAAGACGCCTGCTGAACTTCGATTTGAGGTAAAGTGGTTGTTCTTCTGGGAGGGTCGTTTGGGGGACTGGCCTGGCTCCATCCTGAAGATCAGGAGTAGCACAGAGCCTCAGCCCATCCTAGCCCTCCTGGGAAGAGGGTAACAGAGCCTGTGGTGATGAGGGAGAAAGAAGTGCCCACTTCAACACGTATTTCCCAATACCGCTGGGGACAGAGGATGGTATCTGATTAGGAGTCACTGAAACAGCAGATGTGAATCAACCAAAAGGGAGAAAGGGATAGAAGGAGGGAGTGAAAATGGTATTTAAAAAAAAAAAAAAAAAAAGGAAGAAAAAAAAAATCCCTGATCTTCCTCCTCCTTCTCCCACCACTCAAACACATTCAACAGACACAACACAACATACAGCAGACACAACGCAGGCTGAAAACAGGACAGTTCACAAGTGCCTTGACTCATTACATGCAAATCAGGGGGGAAGAAATTCAAAGGCAGGTGGAGGAGCTCCTATTCAGATACCTCTGGAGGAAGCCTAGGTCTCGTAGGACTTCGCCACCGTTTAGCCCCTTCCATCATAGTGCTAGAATGCAAGAGTATACGTCGAAAATTAAAACAAGATTTCAGAGGCAGGACTATCCCCTTGGAGAGTTCATAGATCTCTCATATTTGTTCAGATACAATTAAGATTAACTGGTACCGAAGACAAGCCAGGGTCCTACTATGCACTGCCATCCACATCATCTCGCTTACGACACGGCATTGTGGTTTGAAGAGCTCTGTGTACAACTTCCTTGTCATGGGGATGTCCTAGAACAACCTATCGCTGTAGGAGCTTCATGACACTGAATTTCACTCTGTGCATTCACGTCCGGTTTCATGGGTCATTGTTGGTAAGGCAGTTTACATGATGCCAAGCCTGGTCAGAAATGCTGCTCCCGTCACAATCTTGCTCTCACAGCAAAACACACCTGTTTGTTAAAATGTCACTTTGTGGTGTTGTTTCCAGAAAAGTAGGACATTACCTATGGCTCTCGAGGCAGGTACAGATGATCCCGGGTATTACAGACTATTGCAAATGCGCTTTTTCCCATCCCAGCTCAGAAACTGGGCAAAACTTCTCCTTTTCATTGTTGAAAAATATTCTTGTCTTAGTACCTGGTGCCAAATACTATTTTTATCATTCTTTCCAAATTCAACATACTGAAAATACAGTCTTAGCTATATATCTGATCAATTGTCATTGCAGCTTAGCCTTTGGCTTTAACGTAAACTCCAGAGCATCTAAGAAAGCCACCCCGTTGTACATAACCTGACCCCACGATTCCAGTGCCTTGGGACTTCCCCTTGGAATAATGGCTTTGACCTCTTCTAAAAGTTTCCACCAAGTAACGTTAGGTCATGTATTTTGGAACTTTACTGGGGATTTTACTGTATTTCATAGTGATACAGCTTTAAAAGATTCTAAGTTTTGATTCCAGTCTAATCCAGTGCGACGGCAGGTCAAATAAGGTCTGGACTGCTGTTTAGTATGCTATTCAAGGTCAGTTTCCACAGCACTGACAAAACGAAGATTAGCAAAGTCAGTGAACTTTCTCCTTTGCTTTTCCTCCCCCTTTCAAGTTCATTAGCAGCCTTCAAATGATAACTTGTTCCGTGACTGCTAACAATTTAAGTTACACATTTTCATTCTAAGCACCCTTCAAGAAAAGTTCAAGAGGCAAAGGAAAGCCAGAGTTTCTGAAGAAGAAGGCGAAGGGAAAGTGAGAAATCAATGTGGCAAGGAACGCCCCAAACTAGAAGTTGGGGCACCCGCTTCTAGGATGACTAATTACGAGCTCTGGCCTCCAAAGCAGACACGAAACCTCTTGGGCTCTGAAAGCTCCTGTGAAGAAAGAAGATGAAAATGGTGTTCAAGATTCCTTCAGAAGGCTAGGACTTTAATTAGACTTGGAGACTGGTGTTAGTGAAGTCTTTAAAACTCTTCGTCTGGGCCAGCATTGTGGTACAGAGCGGGTGAAGCTGCTGCTTGTGGCACCAGCATCCCACATTAGAGTGCTGGTTTGAGTTCCTCACTGCTCAGCTTCCAATCCAGCTTCCTGGTACTGTGCCCGAGCAGTGGAAAACAGCCCAAGTGCATGGGCCCCTGCCACCCATAGGGGGGACCCAGATGGAGCTCCAGGTTCCCGGCTTCAACCTGTAGCCATTTGAGGAGTGAACCTGAGGCTGGAAAATTGATATCTCTGTCTTTTAAATAGATAATTTATCTTTTAAAAAATAAATACACAAATAGAACTCTATCTTTCCAGTTAAAAATCTTCAGTCTCCTATAAATGTCACTACTGATCTGACATCCTGCCACAACATTCCAGACATGAGACAGGGGGAAATGTGACTGCTTCTGAATATTCTATTCCCATCCTCTCACTAGCCCGACTGCCAGGAGCCAGCTCAGTTCTGGAACACTTCAAAAAACACGGCTTTACCGCTCTACCTCTAGACTAGAGATTCAGATTTAGAGTGTAAGGGAGAACTCAGTTTAGTTTGGGTCCCAGACATAGGACTTCACACCTAGCTTATCCAATACCATTCTGCAGTGTGCTCTGTACAGTGGAAAATAACACATCAGATTGGCAAATGTTATCAGATTTCAAAAGACTGATGCTTCTAAGACAGAAGTAGAGGATGCTGGGGCCAAAAAGCTTCTCCAGTTCTTTGGGTTCTTGGCAAGGCATAAAACTGGGTCCAGTATTCCTGCTGCAACTTATTATTCCCTGGTGCTCACAAATATCTATGGATAAACAACGGTGGCAAAGCAGGTGTCAACATTTAAATGTGGCAAATTTCCAACAGGAGGAACTGCAGTGTGTGGGAAGGGGTTCAAATCCACGCCAAGCTGGATTTGAATCCTCCCACCCTCATTCATGTCACGGTGTCATGGTCTAAGTTACCCAACCCAAGGCGACTCGCTTGGCCACATGGTAAATAAGGGAAATGATCAGTTTTCATTGAACTACTTTGGGTATGAAATATGACAGACAGGGCCCAATAGAGTGCCCAGCACATAACAGGTATGGGAGAAATGGCAATGACAACATACCAAAAATAGATTTTATTAAGAAAACTCAAATATGCAGAACATCAAATCCCATTGATCCACTACTAATGATATTAGGGCTACCTTTAAGCCTCCCACAGCAATCTGTGCCATGTAATTTGCCAGAACCTGCTATTTAGGTGAGGAATCTCTATAGAAGATAGGTAGTCAATGTTTTTCTCTGACCCTTCTAAACAGCTGCTGCAGGGACAACACTATCAGTGTGATGCTCACACATTGGAGGACAGGAAAACAGTTCAACAAAGTATGGTGGACACCACAGGAGAGCTCATTCAAGGAAAAAAGCCAGAGAAGTGGGGGAGAAATGAACAGTATAGCAGATATGATGAATTCCATAATCAAAAAAGATCAGTTTTCCTACTGTGTTAGTCTATCCAAACCATAAACACTATCTTTAGAATTCTTTATCCATTGTCTTTCTAGTTTTGCCTCTTGGCACTATTTCTTCAGTACTGCTCCCAACAATATTAATACCACCTGAATGTGAAACAGGAGTACCAATTCACAGAACGTGTACTAAGCTCACAACCACACATCCCACTGAAAGTTCTCTCTCCTTCCCCACACTGTCCTTTATGCTATGGTTGTCATGTAAGTTACGTTGACATACATAAAAAGCCCCACAGGATAGTGTCATGCTTTTTGCTGTAAAATCATCTATTTTTTAACACATTGAGAAGACTCAATCTTTCATTAACTAACCTATTTACACAGATATCTACCATTACTAATGCTGCTCTCCGTTCTGTACTGGAGAATGTCCAGGCTTCATAGTCTTCCCCTACAGCTTACAGAACTTTCTTTAGCATTTCTTGGAGTGCAGATCTGATAGCCTTGACATTTCATGTTTCTTTTTAACATATCTTTCTCTCTATCCTCAAACAATATTTCCACTAGATGAGAGATATCTGGTCTTTGAGTTCTTTTTCTCCCTTCTAGAATGTTAAGGGTAACACAGCTCTCCTCTTGCTCTCACAGCTTCAGGTGGGAAGTCCATGGCCATTTGACTCCTTTACCCTGGATGCAGTCTGCCATTTCCCTCTAAATACTCAGAAGCTTTCTGTAATGTGTAGCAATTGAACTACAATGTGCTTTGCAAAGGCTTTCATTGTGTTTTCCAGTTTCATTGAGCTTTAAGCTTGTGAATTTTCATGAAATTCAGAAAATTTTTGCCATTCTCTCTCCAATATTTCTATTCTTCCATTCCCTCTTTTCCTTCTGAAAAAACTAAACACGTATTAGATTCTAATTTTGTCCCACAGGTGATAAAATTGTGCACTTTTTAAAATCCTTTTCCTCCTCCTTTAGGTCAGGGATCTTCTCTCATGACTTATGTTTAGGTTTACTGAATCCTCCCCCTGTTCTGCTATAAAGTCCATACAAAGGATTTTTTTCTCCAGATATTCTGTTTAGTTCTGAACATTGCCTTTTTATCTTTGAAATCTTCTCCCTTCCTGCTGAAATTCCCAGTATCTTCAGTTTTACACAAATATTTACCTTTATCTCAATTATAATTATAGCTTTAGAATGCCTGGATCATCTATGGGTAGGTTTCTATCCATTTTCCCTTGAGAATGGGTCATACTCTCCAGGTTCTTCATAGGTTGGGTAATTCTGCATTGTATCCTGAACATTGTAAATACCCTGTTGTGGAGACTCTAGATCCTATTCTATTTCTCCAGATAATGTGATGTTTAGCAACAATTAATGTTGTCCAATCCAGTGCTCCGATAATGCACTTGGGAAAGCAATGGAAGAGGCCTCAAGTACTTTGGCTCCTACCATGCACATGGGAGATCAGGCCAGAGCTTTAGGCTTCCAGTTTTGGCCTCCTCAGCCTGGCCACTGGAGCCATTTGGGGAGTGAACCGATGGATGAAGATCTGTCTCTCTGCATCTCCTTTTCTCACTGTAACCCTTTCAAAAAAATGTAAAGCAAAACAAAAAAAAACCTTTAGGGAGCGCCTCTTCTATTTTGTCCCAAGTTTACAGCTGTTATCCAAGGAAAAGTTAGCTGTGTTCTAAAGTTACTCTATAATACTATAAGCAGAAACCACATATATCTTGATTTTGTTTACAAGAATACTTCAAAAAGTTCATGGAAAATAGGATTAAAACATAAGTTTGTTTTGGTGCAAAATAATTTTGAAATCCATGTATAGTTTTCATAATGTACATCTTCCATGAATTTCTGAGGACCCCTTGTATATATTACTCAAGATTCAAACTTTAAGTGGTTAATTAGCAGTTGCCAAATTTGGGCCTACAGGCCGGCGCCGTGGCTCAACAGGCTAATCCTCCGCCTTGCGGCGCCGGCACACCGGGTTCTAGTCCCGGTCGGGGCACCGATCCTGTCCCGGTTGCCCCTCTTCCAGGCCAGCTCTCTGCTGTGGCCAGGGAGCGCAGTGGAGGATGGCCCAAGTGCTTGGGCCCTGCACCCCATAGGAGACCAGGAGAAGCACCTGGCTCCTGCCATCGGAACAGCGCGGTGCGCCGGCCGCAGCGCGCTACCGCGGCGGCCATTAGAGGGTGAACCAACGGCAAAAGGAAGACCTTTCTCTCTGTCTCTCTCTCTCTCTCACTGTCCACTCTGCCTGTCAAAAAAAAAAAAAAAAAAAAAAAATTTGGGCCTACAGGAGTCTCTCTTTGCTGAACCCCTACAGGAGACGCATTGCATCTACTATGTCCAGTAAGCATCTGCACCATTCATTTCAACTCACTGTCAAGCCTTCATTCACATCTGGTCTCAACTACGTAAATCTTCGTTTTCCAAGTGCAAACTGCAGGTGGTTGAGAGGCAACATTAAGTAGCATTGGATCATACTCATGGAAAGCTATTGTTAACTCTTCTGATTTTGTCAAGGAATACATCTAAGTTTGGGGCTAATATGCCTTTAACACCTTCCTAACAGCGGCTCATTTCCCGCTTTTTGCATAGAGCCAGCAGGTAAAAGCATGTGGCTAGAAACAAGTACCATCCCTTTGTTTTCACCCTATTTTTAGCTACCTTCTATTTGTAGTGATACTGCTTTTCATTTGTGCTATGAAGTTTACTTTAATTCACAAAAACCAAAGTTCATAAAAATAGATTTCAGAAAATGACAGTGTAAATCAAACAGAAAAGAATGGGGAAACGATTTGTAGTACATAATCCTAGTTGGTGCAAGAGGTATATGCCCATCCCAAATCTCACCAGCTCAACTCAACAGAGTTTATTTCTTGCTTATGAAAATGTCAATCACACCATCTGAGTGTTTCTACCTGTGGTAGGTTGCCTTGTGTTCATTCAGGCACTTAAAGGATACAAAGTCTCTGCCTTCTTCAACAGAGACTCCAAGACCACTTGGATAATGTCTGGCCAGCAGAGGAAAAGAAGAATGGCAGCCAGAGTGCAGGGATTTTTGCACCAGCTGAAACTCAGTCTGTGGCCACACGTATCTGTGAAGCAGGCCAGGAAAGTGCCTCGAGCCCTGAGCCCAGGAGAATGAGTTTTGAGTTTTTGGGAGCCAAGAGTTCAGGACACTGCATGAAAGGTTTAGAGAACCCACATCTCCGATACCTTCTGGGTACAGGCAACTTTGGATATGAACATCTTTCCTGCATGCCTGCCTTCCAGCCCTCTGCTTAGGCCTCCACCCAAGAATTAGAGACAGGCAGGCAGCTCTGAGACAGTCAATCCATTTCAGTCAACTTCCCACACAGGAATCTCTCCCTCCAAGCTGCAGCTCCAAGTTTCCTGTCCCCAAATGCCCTTTTCTTCCTAGCAGTTTTGTAATCAAAACTTATTAATCCTGCCTCTCACCTTCTCCACAAAGTCTTTGCTTTCTGAGAGCTCAATTAGCTGACTTGAAAAAGTAACCAGTGCTAATTTTAATGGAAAACTCTTCCCTCCTTCCCCCAGGGAAATTAAGATCATTTCACGTGGTGGCTTCCTGAAGTCCACATAGCCCTTCTGAATCTGTTCCAGCCACACACAGCACCTGCAGCTCCACTTCTACAATGTCTGGCCCCTTCCTATGGGGCCACCCCTCTTCCAAGACATGGTGCTGGCTTTTTAAGAACAGGACCCATCTCTCCCCAGGACCTGTGATCTCTGGAGGTTACAGAGGACCTAATGCAGCGTCTGGGTCCTAGGCTTGGGCTGAATCGATGTAACTGAACTGAATTCAAATGACTGATTCAGTAACCACTGAGACATCAGCAGTCATTCTAATTGTGTTCAACGTACTCTCTAAAAAGTGTATCTTTAAAGTCATAGACAGTAAGTGCCAAATATTCAGTCATTCCCAAAATGCTCTAATTAAAGAGTCAAACCTCACACTTTGAGCACAGTGGAAGATACCCTTGGACTCAAACCTTCACTCAACCGTGACCTGTGCTTGACCCCCACTATTTTAAGTTCCTGAACTGTAGGCAGATAATAAATTCTATAAATATGTAACAGCAGAGCAGCAGCGCCTGCAACAAACCAGTGTTTCATGAGTGGATCAGTGCAATGCTTCTGATACTGGACCCTAAATCCAACCTCCCCACACTCATGCTTGTTGAAGTAGAATGCCTACATTCTAAGTTTTGAGCGGAGACCACCCGCCCTCCGCCCCCCTAAAGTGTTTGCATGCTAGTTTATACTGCTTTTTCTTTTTTAAAGAATATTACTTTGTTTAGATTTAATAGTTTTTACATCTTGCCATATTTGCTTCTTTTGCAAATATTATATGCATTCATAGTATATTTTTCTTAAAAGCAGGGTTGTCAGTATCCCATAACGTGGAATTCTTAACTAGGAACATAGAGTGAGGAAAGAGGGGAATAGAACTACAGGACAGGCGTTAGGTGCAGCCCTTAAGTTGCCACCGGGGATCTCTGAAACCCACCTCAGAGTGCCTGCATTCAGGCCCCGGCTCCCCCAGTTCTGGTCTGGCTTCTTATTAATGCCCATCTTGAGAGGCACCAGGTGATGGCTCAAGTACTTGGTTTGCTGCTATGCATGTGGAAGACACAGCCTGAGTTTTAGGCTCCTAACTAGCCCAGCCCTGGCAGTTTCAGATATTTGGGGGAATGAACCAGTACATGGAAGCATAAATGAACGCAAATAATAAAATTCTAAGACAAGTTCATCCAGATGGCCTTCCATCTCAGCTGCATTGTCCTATTCCCACAGAACCCAGATTCCTCCAGAATTTGTATCTTGATTAACCACCTTAAGATTTGGGGCAAATTACCTTCCATGATGTTGAAGGCTGGCTGTAAAAGTCTCCAACTGAATAAAAGAGTGGTAAAAAAAGAAGCCGAGTAGCCCAGAATAGTCAAATAGTGAGGATTCCCAAAGATGGCTACAGTTCATTCTTCTGCTATGTTTGTTTGAAATTTTCCACAAGAAAATCTTAAATGGCATTTATCATTATCAAGATTAATTTTCCATGGTCTCAATTCACAAACCAACTTCCTCCTCTCAGAGATAAGTGGTTGAAACACATTGGAAATTTTATCCAATTCTATTTTCAGCTATATAGAACATTTTCTCTCGGTTTTTCTGGACTCACGTGTTAATCATAACAGGAAGAACTTATTTTCCCTTCTCTAGACCTCAGCTGTTCCAACCTAAGAAATCAAATTTCCTGAAACACTCTACTGCAGTCCCAGCCTGCTGCATGCCAGGTAAGGTCCTTGACACTTGGCACAGGTATAACTTGGTGTCATTTTCAGTGTTGATTCTGAGATTCCAGTCCCTCAATACCTCCCCTTTCTGAAAGGGGAGAGGCCGCGAGCAGGGTGGGGAATGGCCTGCCTTCCATTGCAAGCATCAACACAACCGTTCTTCTCCCTGTTGACTCTTCAACACCGCAGCTGCCATGCTCATGGACAGTGGAGACAAACAATGCAATGTGTGGGGCTCAGTACCTACGGGGGGACTTCAAAAAGGTCATGGGAAAAAATGGAATTCAAAGATAAGCTTCTTTAGGTGCAAAACATTTTTGAAATTCATGCAGTTTTTTCATAATATGCATTTCCCATGAACGTTTTGAAGACCCCCCTGTATGCATGACTTCAAAAAAATCTTTGCACTCAAATTATATTTAGTTCCATTTTAAATTGACTTTCTTAAAAAAAAAAAAAAAAACCCTATTTGAAAGGCCGAGCATCAGGGGAGAAGGAGCAGGAGTGGGAGTGGAGTGGGCTCTTTCAATCTGCTGGTTTATTCCCCAAATGGCTGCAATAGCCAGATCTGGGCCAGGCCCAAGCCAGGAGTCAGAAACTCTGTCCTGATCTCCGACATTTAAAAAGAGCAGCAAGCAAATCTTTGACTTAGACATGATGGCCTCTAGAATCTTTCTGCAGCTCTGTATCAGCAGGAGGCTGGACTGGAAGTGGATTACCCAAGACTAGACCCAGCACTCCAATATGGGATGCAGGCATCCTAAGCAGTGGCTGAACCTGCTGCACCGTAACACCTGTCTAGGCACAAATTTTCTCAAGTACCCTTATACTTTTCTTTAGCACCTACACCCCAACCTTCACAATAAAGTAGCGCATCGAGAAGAACTGACTTCCTGCTAGATGTCCAACAGTGCCAGTACAAGCTGCTGGCTCCGCCCAAGTTATATTAACATAACTCGCTTACTGGCAATCCCTGTGATAACATCAAAACTGCATGGGCTGGGCAAAGGCTGTTAAAAAGCTATCCCCCAGATCATCCATTTTTAATCCTATGCAAAATATGGATGTATCTTTTATGACAGATCATGTAAAGTCCAGAAACTGTTTTCCTCTACATCTTTCAGACTCATTATATATAATTTGCATGTTTTCATTAATTTTTCATGTCTTCATCAGCTAACTTACAATGGAGCTTTTATTTTTAAATATCCTAAGTGTAAAAAAATGAAATCAATTTGAATTTTAAGCAAAAATTATGCCAAAGTTAAAATATATTTAAAACTGGTTAATATCAGCATCTATGTATATGACAAGTCTATTACATTCTCTTGTTTTTGCACTTCCATAGAGCAGCAGCTAAACCTCTACTCAGATGTATGTGAACTAAAATCTTCACCTGCATTATTGACACCATTTCATTACCCCCAACTTCAGAGACCACGGGTCACAAGAGTACAAACTGTTTCAACAACAGCAGTGACACTGATGACTTAGGATGGTATTCCAACTGCCAATTGATTTTCATTCAATATGAACAAGCACAAAATGATCTTTTCAGCCTCCACCAAAATCAATACAGG
The DNA here is from genome assembly GCF_033115175.1 of Lepus europaeus. Lineage (NCBI taxonomy): Eukaryota > Metazoa > Chordata > Mammalia > Lagomorpha > Leporidae > Lepus > Lepus europaeus. The sequence goes on along the minus strand of NC_084828.1, from coordinate 109,141,729 downwards.
CTCAAGCGAGTTTTGGTTTCCATTCAAGTGGTGTACATGGACCAACTACAGTTCCTAAGGTCTGGAACATTGGCCTTGGTCAAGGCCCTTCCTCTACACGTCTACTTGTTTGCCTATAAGAGCAACTATTCTAAAAGCACACTGCAAAATATAAAGCATTCACAATGGAAACTTTTTAAATACACACTTGTAAAACAAACAAAAAAAAAAAGTAGTAAGCCAGAGAGAGATCGACTTCGAGAAAATAGATACCTATAGCAAAGACAATGATGCTCGCTCTACATTCTGTGTCCTCACATTTCCCAGCCCCTTGCATTATAATGGTCATGTGACAGTTCTCACCAACATACTGTAGGCAGAAGGTAACTTCTGTCACTCTCAGGACCAAACATAGGAGAGCTGGCATATGATCTCCTGGCTGTGTCTTCTCTTGTCATGGCAAACCAAGAGGGCCAGGAGTCACAGATGTTACAGCTGCCATCAGCCTGGCTCCTTGTGTGGAGAACACCACCCCCACCACCTCTCGCAGGATAGACAGTGACCAAGGAAGAAACCTTGGCAACCTTTCTGTCTGAAGCCACTAGTACACAGGGTTATTTGCTCCTACAACACACTTATCCTTCCCTGAAGAACACAACAGTCCAAACGCCCTCAAAATTTCCACCAGTCGGTTCCATCCTAGTGGACCAGGAGGAGAATACGGCTTTGACATGGCACCCTGGCACGTCTTCACAGAGGCCACACAGGCAAGGTTCACTCACAGTCTGACCCGAGTCTTGGGCAGATCCCTGCACTTCCTCCCTAAAGGAGGGGAGACAGCCGCTTCTCATCTACCCCCTGCTGTCCTGAGACCTTTCCCACCCATCTTTCTCATCTCACTGGAGCACAGCTCTCTACCTTGTAGCCCCCTTTCCATTAGGGCACAGCTTCAGGCTTCTGCGTCTATAAGGTAACTCAGCTGTGTCTTTAGAGATGGTTCCCATAGGGCAGAGGAACCCACCTCTAATGTCACCGGTCTTGTGGCCTCGCTGCTTTGGTGTCTTCCTTGTGCTTGGGACTGAGGAGACAGGGAGTTGAGAACACACGATGTGACTTTCCCGGTCTATGGAAGCAATACATTCATCTGGGCTTGTTGTCATCCTACTCAACAAGCCTATGGAAGCGTGCAGAGGCAACCTGGTAGCTCTGCTGCTGCTCCTCACTGCTGCTTGGGGACTGCTTGACCACTGGACAGTCAAAGGTGATGCCTCCTGCTGCTGCCCCAGCCTGATGGTTCCATGCTGGGCTTTCTTCCGCTTGAAGGAAGGAAACGGGACTCCAGGTAGGACCGTAACTTTCACGTGAAGAGCCACCACGCCAGGTTGATTTACCATTACTTTAGTTGCTTCAACATATTAATAAAGCTAGCATCACATTTACAAACATGAGGAGGCTCCAACATCCTAGGCCTCACTTCAGATACCTGGTGGCACCAGCTGGTGAGAGTCTGAGATGTGCCAAGTGATGGCCGTAGACCCCAATGGAACCCAAGACCCAGTAAGAGAAAAGTCAGTAGACTACCTTACAGGGACAATGCGTGGCAGTTCTCATTTCAGGAATCACAGTGAATCGGAAACACGACCACAAGCATGAACAGTTTCTTTCCAATTAAGCCAGTCACAGTGATGTTAATGCTAAATCTCCTAAATATTTATATAAATGGCACACAAATGTTTACAAAGTACTAAACATCAGGAATTGTGTGGCAAAGATTACAAAGATGATTTACACTTCATTTTTTTAAAGGATTTATTTTTATTTGAAAGTCAGAGTTACAAAGGGAGAGGGAGAGACAGAGAGCAATCTTCTATCTGCTGGGTTCACTCTCCAGATGGCTGCAACAGCCACTGCTGGGCTAGGCCAAAGCCAGGAGTTTCATCTGGGTTGTCCACGTGCGTTGCAGGGACTCAAACACTTCGGCCATCTTCCGCTGCTTTTCCCAGGTCATTAGCAGAGAGCTCGAGTGGAAGTGGAGCAGCTGGCATACAAACTGGCACCCATATGGGATGCTGGCATTGCAGCTGATGGCTTTCCCTGCTACACCACAATGCCAGCCTCTGGAATTTCACCTTTAAAGTTAAACCAAAAGTTCTCCAAGTTCGGCAACATTTCCGACTGGTCAATGAGCAGTAGAAATACACCCTGGCCCCCAAGTCTGTGGATGTGAGCAGACCAATGAGCAACTTTGAAACCAGTAGACCTACTGGGCTTCCCAGTTAGCGCAATCACACACGGATATCTCTGGGCAACTGTCTGGCCCAGCCATGCCACATGGCACCATGGAGACTCGTGGTAGACTTGGCTCCTCTCTAGTGTATGAATGTCCTCTGGAGAGTAAAAACCATCAGAATATATTTGCATGGTTTCAAGGCAGATGAAAGGGGAAAAAAATCTATTACATCTGACGTTATTTCTAGAAGACAGATTATTTCCTTATAGGACTTGGAAATATGCTGTTTTAAAGATGATTCTGGGCACAGAATTATGAACAAAAATCTGTGCTTCCAACGTAAATGCTGGGGATGGAAGAAATGCCTCATGCTGGTGAAAACCACGGTGGATGCGGCACTCCAATATCTGCGCTATTTTGAGGGAAATAACCTGATAGTCCTAACAGCTCTGGCTTGGACTAATTAAAAAGACATTTTAAGTTGTATTTATATATCATAAATTTTGTAAAATTATAAAAACAATGAATTAAAGTCTAATCACAATGGAGCAACCAAGTTCAGACTATGGAATACTGTATCAAACAACAGGTCTGGACTCTCAACCACACCGCACTGCTGTACAGGCAAACCACAGGGGACTGTTCTAGAATACAGAAGACCAAGGAGAGCACACAACTAACAGGAATGCCGTATCCTTGGTCAAACAGGAAGCTGTACACATAATTATCTGACCTGAGGAAATCTCAATGGAGATTACACAGTAAATGGCACACTGCATTGGTGTCAAATTCCAGTTCACTCACTGTTTTGTGATTATGCAGGGCCAATGCTTCGTTCTTAAGTGAAAACACTGAAGTACTAGGGCTGAAATAGCAGGATGCCTGCAATTTACTTTCAAATGATTCAGGAAAAAAAAATGGAAGCACCTACATATAAACATAGGTGGGAAGACACGAAGCACACAAGCAGAAATGTCCACAATTGGACAATGAAGACAGAAGTGCACTGCCCTACTTACAACTCTTAATTTGAAACATTCCATTAAAAAAATGGAGTGTGGAAACTGGCAGCTGCTCCAGCTCAAGTTACAGTGGTGGGTCATGGAGGACAGCAATGCTGAGGGGCCGCTGGGTGAAGCCCGTGTTCTTGGCCACCTCGGGATGACAGGATGGTCCAGGAAGAGCGTTTCTATTTTGCAATGGATCAAGATGTTTCAATGGCCATGCTCAGAGATAGTCATGTGTTCTCCTGTACCCACAGGCTTAAAAGAAGTATGCTTTAGAAAACAACTTCTCGTTTGTTATGTAGGTCTATGAAAACTAGCACAAGATCTACGATGGAAGTACTATGAAATGCTCAGTGAGAGACTCCAGGGGCAGTGTCAGCACCTATGGGCACAATCTGAGCGTACCTACAACCCTGCGCATGCATGGTTGTAACTGGATCCTGATGCCGGTGAAAGTCAAGCATTAGATCTCAACATTTTCTTTGGAATTATGAGTTTTCTGCTGAATAAAGAGCACCAGCCTTAAAATTCTGGCAGGAGTCCCTGTATGAATGAATTTGATGATAGGTTTTAAAGAAAAGGCCTGAGTTCTTCATAAATAATCTTTGGGTATCAAAACAGATAAATCAAAAGCTGTCCTACGTACAGAAAGCAGTGAGAACTCAAGGGTCAAGCCCCCTCCACTCTCAGTGCCCTCTTAGACAGTCTGCCATTTGCACCTGTGGAATACATCGAGCTGGTTCCACGTAAGAGTCACTATCTCCTCCACCATCTGTTTCACATCCAGCCCAAGTCCCGCTCGCTCACGTCCTCTGCATTCCTTATCATCATCGAACAACCTTTCCACCAGTTGTGTCTATGGGATGCAAAGTCAGGTTCCCTTTACGGGTTGTCTAGTGATAGAACTAGCACAAACGCCTTGTAACAAGGGAGGTGGAACGAATTCCGAGCAGCACAAAATTCACACCCAAAACTTAATAAAGCTTCTATCAGATAGCTCAATATTAATATTTTTGCTAAAGTTAGATAGGATCAAAATGACTTTCTCCTTTCCTTTTAGCCCTCAATTATAGTGCAAAATCTATAGGCAGTTACCAGTGGGAAAAATCTTGAATTTGGGGTTAGTCCTCCCTCCTCCCACACTCCAGAGAATCTGAGCATGCACTTTCCACCTCTCGCTTCAAATTCTGGACTCATATGGTTTAATATATGGTAATATCTCTGGTATTTCCATATTCCAACTTTGACCTTTTGAAACAGTTCTAGTACTGTACTCTGGATTCACATACGTAAAAATATTTTTGGACAGCCTAACACACACCTTTATTTTTCTAAATAGATATTACATATACATGTATATCAATTGAATATTACCTTTTAAAACATTCAGATTATATCACCAAATGATTGGCTTTCCAGCAGGATTTTGGGGGATTCTATGGCATGACCCTTCACCTACAAGGTCTAGAACCAGGCACCCCAAGGTTCAACACACACATTTTTTCTTTGCACCTTCAAACGCACGTGTTCATTCTAAGATCAATTCTTCGAAAGCTGGCACATGTGGATGAACACTCCATGCATGGTCCCCTGCCTCCACATGAGTGTTCTGCTAGTATAAGGAAAACATCATTGCTAGCCCGTAGTCCTGTCCTCAGAGAAGGCAACCCCAGAACTGACATCATGATGCCAAGTCATGCAAGACCATCTATGGTGAGGAAGAGCTGCATGGAGTATGCAGAGCAGTCGACAGGTAGCCGGTGGACGCAGACCCACGTCAGTTGAGGAAGGCCCCAGGGAGGAACCTAACACCGACCAGGAGGCAGGGGACAGAGGCAGGCAGAATCATGTAAAAGGAAGAAGAGGAAGAGATGTCCACAGGAAAGTGAGTGACCCCAGTATGATGCGAGTTGAACACCTGCTGGCAGGTTGCAGGTGCCAGTAATAGGAAAGCTCACCAGGAAAGCAGAGAAAATGTCATGAGGAGGAGGCTACTAAGAAACACGGGGCTGTCTGTGGGCAAGCTTTAATAAGAAAGGGGCTCAAGGATGATGCGAGTGAACACCTGTTTGGCAGCAGTAGTAACCCAGACAGCTAAAGCAACACTAGGCTTCAATGTGGCCACTACACAGCACACGCCACTTATTTGCTGTCCTCCTTTCTCTTCAACCAGACCAGCAAGGAAAAGGCTATGCTGAGCACAAGTAAATTCAAAGCATTCTTCACTCCGTAAAGAAAAAGATTTCACTTGGAAATCCATTTGGAACTCTTTCACCAACTTGGCATCACCGGCCTGAAGATGCGCAGCAAACGACCACCTTCCACCAATGAGACGAGCTGTGGAGGCCAGTGTGCTCCTTACACAATGCCTTCTTCCCAGACTTTCAGCAGAAAAACCAAGCAAATGAATTCTTTTAATTTTTCTAGTTCAAGGACCAGTGGTGAGCCTGTGGAACACTGGGACTCACTTTGAATAACAAAAAGTAATATTTGGACGTCAGGCATCTCAATCCAATGGATTTTCATGAAAGAGTGAAATGGCTGGGCCTAAATGCAAAAACACCATGAAAACCCCAGGAAGCAGGCAAGAAAAACAGCCGGTAGGGAAAATGGGCTGGGTGGTGAGAAGCAGCGGCGATTCCTAGCAATGCCTTGTTCGGCTCTGCCTGAAATAACTCTGCTAGGGAGAGAAAGCAAACACGCTCTGCTGCTGTGAGGGGGCGCTGGGAAGGAAGGAGTCAGCCGTGGCCGGCACCGGCCCTGGCAGGACATCAGCACCAGGCTGCATGGCTCAGGGAGGCACGTCCATGATGCGGCTTCAGGAACAAGATTCAGACAAAGGGGTTCACGGCCATGGTCATGGGCAATGGGAAAAGGGGTCGTTGTCCCCTAACGATCGGCCCAAACACCAGCAAAAAGGGCCGATTGTTTGGAGACAACCACCCCGACACCACATTGTCCTCTCTACACGTTGCCTAGACCAGTTTTCTATTTAATTCTTTTCTATTAAGTTTCAGCGGGGCGGGGAATGAGAACAAGCTGGCTACGGCAGAGTCGCTATTCTGTGCTATCACTCTGGACAGAACTTCCAGAGCTCACCCACATGGACTGATTTTGAGGGAAGGCCTCTTAAATGTCTCCAAGGTTGGAGACTACACACACAGCTCATGTCTGTTTATTCCAAAGGGTTAGGAAATTTCTTATAAGATACACAATTAAAACACATTCTCTTCACTCATTTGACTCATAACTTCAACCTGGTATGTTTTGACATCATGACAGTAAAACTAGAAAATTTACAGAAAAATCAGAATTGAATATTCTCTTTTGTTGGGGTTGCTGTTGAGACTTCTTTCACTTTTAAAACTCACAGTACCAATTCCAGACCACAACCAGTTTAAAAATAAAGGATGATAAACTTCATAATCAGGCATTTGGACAAACTCATCCATCCTGGAGAGAAAAAGATGTGAATGAGTTTACTGAGTGAAAAAGATCAGCACCATCACCCAACCAAGTAGAACCAGATCTGTATCAATGGTCTAGAATGGTTCTCAAAGTGGTTTGGTGGCTAAGGGTCCTGACAGCCCTTCAGTGAGCCCACGGGGTCAAGCTGACTCTGTAATAATGTTATTTTTCGTGCTTTTCACATCTTCGTCCCCCACAACCATACAGTGGAGGTTTCCAGAGGATACATGCCTCTGGAAGGAACTGTGTTGATGTATTCTCATAGTTAAAACCTTCTTCATTGCATTTAATAAGTTCCCATCTATTGGTATTGGACCATACCCTGACACATATAACCCACATAAGCAAAAGCTTTTTGGAGCCCTCATTTCTTTTAAGAATGTAAAGAAGTTCTGGGATAAAAATTTTATAAGGGGTATGGAGTAGGAATCTTATTAAGAGTCATAATAGCCTAGCAGTTAAGTCATCCAGATCCTAGCTCAGAGTACCCGGGTTCGATTCCTGGTGCGAATGGAGACCCTGGGAGGCAGCAGTGATGACCCGAGTAGTTGGATTCCAACCTTCCATATAGAAGACTCTGAATGCCTGGCCCCCAGTTTCATGCTTGGCCATTGTGGGCACTTGGGGAGTGAACTAGAAAGTGGAGGAATACTCTCCTTCTCCCTCTCTGCCTTTTGAGTAAATAATTTTTATAAAGACCTTTCATTCAAATTTTACTAGATAACCTCATAACAGGGTGTCACACAAGCAGCCTGGTGTTTATAAAGTTAAACACTTAAACATCCTTAAACTTCTCTCAACACAGCAGAGTCCTAGCCATCCCCACCTCTTTCCAGCAGCCCAGGCTTTTCCTTGTCTGGAGTTCAGTTTCTCACGTCTTCCGGTGAGAAGGCTTGCATCAGCATCCGCCATTCCTCTGTTCTGCTTTGGCAAAGAAATCCCTGGTCTGAAATCCCATGGTCACGGCCATGCACTGAGGCCCATGATCACAGCCTTTCTTGCCTACTGATTCCCACCATGGTCATCACCTTCCAGTCTTTACTCATTTTCATAATTACTTACAACCCACCCACTTGGAAAGAATTGAAGTGATCCATCACAAATGATGCACGTCACTTCCTCTCTCCTATGTCCCATAGCTCTGCGTGCAGCAAACCAGACGTCATGGTTGAAGCCATGGCTGTGTCTGACCCACATCTTCTCTGTGTGGTCAGAGGGATGGGCTCATATTGCTCAACACTGCCCCCAGAAGAGCTGTAGATGGCAGATTCTTACAGAATTTCACCCATCCAACACTGTGAGATCTATGTAGGTTTGTCTTTTCCAAAACTAGCACAGAAAAGTTGTTCAATAACGGAATCAATCAATGAATGTGGGCACTGTTAAAATCTTAGATTTGAAGGCAGAGAGAAGGGGAAGTGTGATACTCAGTTACTTAAGATCATGATTTGTTCCTCAAATCCGTACCCCGGTCACTCACCCCTCCTACTCACCAAAATTGTTTGGAGTGGTGCAAATAAAGACATCCACTGCAAGATTTATTTGAAAATATCAAAGCATGTCCCCACAGCAAAGCAAGAAGCATTTTTCCACTCAGCGATTTCTCTTACTCAAATCTTGTTAATAAGAGGGAAGAAAAATTCAAATCATAATGTATGATGAGAACCTTTCCCACTGATTAACATTAAACAAATAGTTCTGCGCAAAGTGTTTATCTGGGTAAATATTAGCATATCATTATCATCATGCACTGACTCACTGATGAATTCCCTCTGTACCGCTGTGGAAAGCAGAAGGAACACACCAAGTGCTACATTTCCAGACATTCCCTAAACACATGGGAGATGCGTGTCACCCCTGTGCCCAGAGGAGGACACGGATGCTTATAGACGCTCGCTCATGACCACACAGAAGAGGGTAAGGAAGCAACTTAATTCCAGTCTGACTCCAGGACATGGGATGTTGCCTTCCTCCTGGAAGCAATCCCTTGGTCTACAAGAACCTTCCCAAAAAGCCAGCCTATCATCTGAGCCCAGCAGCCCCAGAAGTACTAATTAAATTCTCCATGCACTTGTCCCACGACTTTCCCACTATTTTAATGAGGTCTATTAGGGGAAAGATTTTTCTTTAAAGAAGTTTAAAGAAGAAATTCCATTGTTACTATTTTTCTCTTCCGCCATCAACTTTGCTATGAGTCATGTAAAAACTCAATCACCTAAATTCTTGGAACTGGACTGGTAGGGGGGAATGGCTTGGCAAGGTGAGGAAGCGCCAAATCCCGCAGGAGTTGATGTGCCTTCCCCCAGAGACACGCCCACCCAGCCGTCCCTGGCATCAGGCCTCCGCACTGCAGAGAAAGGAAGAGGAGGAAAAGGCATAGGGGGCGGGGGGAAGACATGGATCTGCACTCCCTCAGCTGCCCTCAGCAACAGCTCCAGATCAAGAAAACGCGAGGTGCGAGGTGCTGGCTGACATGTCCGATTCTACAAACATGTTGCACAACTGCCCATGTGCTATGTTCAACCTGGGGGAAATCAACAGCCTAGGAAGAAATACACCATAAGTTTCATAGAAGTTCTCTCTGAATAGTGGGATGATCAACTGTAATCACCTCCCATGTGTGCCTTCTTCCAAAATAATCAAAACATTATGACTGTATAAGAAAAATGCCTATGTAAATGATAGTATATTATCTAAAATATTTCCTTTGAAGTAGTTGAACAAGACGACAGCAGCCTGAGTATCCAACAACTGTTATCCGCAGGTCCAGAGACTACAGCAACACTGAGGTTTTCACTTCCAGCTACCAAAGCCACTTTGCAAGTGCTTTCCTCGTGGTGGGTATCCAAGGGGTCAGCCAGTGTATTTCACAGAGCACTTTCAACTTTTTGAGCCAAGCAAATCTCTCGGTTTCATCATCAACTTCCAGGTTACCAAAATATATCCAGGGAATTCATCAGCTTCCTTCCTCTCTTGGGGTGAAACCTAATGACCTGCCTCCCTCTTCGGCAGGAATGGTACACTGCCCAGCTCATTAAGCCAGTGGCGTCACCTGTGTGTCTGACAGAGCCAACTAGCTTGGTTTTCACAAAGACGCATATTCCCGCATTCTGTTTGCGCCCCAGCCCAGCAGTTCCCACGTGGGGTAGCTCCTTGACTGGTCACAGCAATTTAAAGATGAGGGTACTGAACCACACAGAGTGCCATCAGCTGCACCTCTGACCTTCAAGATCCGTGTGTGTTTAACTTCTCCACGTGGGCCCCGCATCTTCCCAGCGTGCTATGGCCGAGGAGAGATTACACCGCTGAGGAATCATTTCACAGTCGTGGAGCTAATGTTTTGAAAAGGAAGTCGGACGCCAATGTTTAGAAAAGACTCAAGAGCTTTACCAGCAGGTCCTTTATAAATTCAAAAACCTCTAAGGACCCAGCTTGTCCTATTATGCAAAAATTACCCTTGTCATTATTCGTCGTGCAGTTTACTCACTTTCATCTTGAAAAGGGGCTCTGGAGTTACACATAGCTAGAATTATACAGATCTGGGAGGAAATTTAAATACCCTCAACTTCAGCCTGTCCATCTTACAATGAGGGAAACAGTGAGTGTAAGTTTCGGTGACTCCATGGAGGACTCAGAGTACTGGGGGAGGGGGTCGGGGTGAAGGGCCCCAGAAACACTGGGCTGTCTTCCATACCCGTCAGGCCTGGAAAGCAGTCTAACTGCTCCCTTCGTTATTAGATAGGGCTATGAAAGAACGTTCACTTTTGGTTTTTTTTTAGGATTTTTATTAATTTGAAAAGCAGAGTGAAAGAGATTCAATCTTCTATCTACTGATTCACTCCCCTTAATGGCCACATGGCTGAAACCCAAAGGCCAGAACTCCATCCAAGTCTCCCAGGTGGGCGGCAGGGTCCAAAGTACGCAGGCCTTCATCTACTGCATCCTCAGGCTCATTAGTAGGGAACCGGACGTAAGCAGAACAGCCGGGACCTGGATTGCCACTCCAATATGGATGCCAGCATTGCAAGCAGCAGCGTGACCCACTACACCACAACATCGCCCCAAAAGAACATGCTTACAAGCAGAAAACAATTCCACCAGAAGAAATTCACTTATGATGAAATAATTTTGACATGTGAAGGTCACGTACGATTTTTAAAACATTCATACATTATGAAATAACAAACACATGACTATATTTCCTCAGAGCTGGGTTCTTGTTTGGGTGACAGGTTGGAGAACAAGGATCAACTTTTTTTTTTTTTTTTTTTTTTTTTGACAGGCAGAGTGGACAGTGAGAGAGAGACAGAGAGAAAGGTCTTCCTTTTCCGTTGGTTCACCCCCCAGTGGCCACTACGGCCGGCGCACCACGCTGATCTGAAGCCAGGAGCCTGGTGCTTCTCCTGGTTTCCCATGCGGGTGCAGGACCCAAGCACTTGGGCCATCCTCCACTGCACTCCCGGGCCACAGCAGATAGCTGGACTGGAATAGAAGCAACTGGGACAGAATCCGGTGCCCCGACCAGGACTAGAACCCGGGGTGCCGGCGCTGCAAGGTGCAGGATTAGCCTATTGAGTTGCAGCACCAGCCCAGATCAACATTTAAACAGCAAGAAAAGCACACCCAAAGAGCAGATCTGTCATTCCAACAACCGCCTTCCCTTTCTCTTAGTCCTGTCATTTTAGGACAGCCACATATTCTTGGGGACGGAGCGAACAAGTCAAGTCTCAACGGAAGCCATGCTGCCCGTATGTTATCTCTGGTAATAGCTAGTATGTCCAACTGCCTTGACTGCCAAACAAGAAGCTCTCACTGGCATCGAGTTTATGTCTAGAGGGAGGCACAGAAGTCACTGTGTCTCCTTTGCTCTTGCCACAGCTGAAGTTGTAGCTTTTTGAGTTTATCTGTCCCCCCGCTTCTACAGAATGCTTCAATTTCCCAGAGCTCACACACCAGCTTTGTGTGTGCTTTTTTTGGGCTCCCCGTAATATCCTCATCTTCTTGCACAATGCCTGGGATAAAGCTTTCAGGAAATGGTTGTTGAGTGAATGTATGGATAGATGAATGAATCAACCAGATACAGGCAGGAATGAGAAGAGCCTATCCAGATAATAGGAGTACACACGACAGGCCAACAATGAGGAAGAGAGGAAGAAGTTGATTCCGATTAGTAGGAATATGGAAGGTTTCATAGAAGAGGAGCTATTTGAACTCAGTCTTATAGAATCAGTAGGATTTGACAAATGAATAAGGAGCAAAATGTATTCCCTGCTGACCACACAGTATGAGCTAAGGCCTGGGAATACAAAGTAGGGTCTTTGGGGAACAGTTAATAGATCAGTTGAGCTGGAGCGAAAGGACCTAAAGGGATGTAAAACCCTTTGGATGAAAACGAGGAAGACAGGTAACTCACAGGGGCCAATGGACTCAGCTATTCCGAGTTCTTTTAGAAGTCAATGAACCTTGTCGGGAAGGGAAATGAGCAATCCTATCTGAGTTTCAAAAGGAAAATATAAAGAAAAAATGGTTTATGCAGGCAGTCCCTCTTTGTTCAACTGCCTAAGAGGTAGCTCTTAGGTTACTATCAGGGGTATGAGTATTTTACATTTACCTAGGCAGCAACTATCTTCTATTCACTTGAGGAACACATGTGACCACCTTATATAATTCAAATGCATAATTATATATTTTTGGTACTTAAGCAATCACATCAGAGGAGTACCTCAATAGGACAATGTCACAGGTCCTAACTCTCTTCTGGGAGAAGAACCTGGAGGCTAAAGCCCTGGGGAAGATGTGTTAACTACCGCATTATGAAGGAAGACTTTCCCCTGTAACAAAGCTTGCTAACTTCTGGATCAGGCCAGAGTCTTCAGTTTAGAGTTCTCAGGTGTAAATCAAAAGTCAGCAACATGAACACCTGTTCTTCCTGCCAGGAAGTACCAGGGTTCCCACTATTCTCCCTGCACAGCTGGATAGGAAGAGGCATCTTTACACCAGCCCTGAAACACACAGATGCACATCCAGCTATGCACGGCGGTCTACAGCTATGCACAGTGGTCTACTCGTGCTGAAGCTCAGCCAGATGGAGAGGTATTTGTGGTGGCCCTGATGGCTCCTAGTGTCTTCAGCTTTAATGCAAACATTCTTAGGAAGAAGCCCTCAGCCATCCACCTGCACATAAATTAACTCCATGGAAGTGCTCACCCAGAAACACAGCTAACTCAGTACCTGCTTAGGTGATAAGGAGGCTGGGTGTTCACACAGAGCCCGAGTGGGCAGGATGAAGAAGGCATGAAGGGGAAAGGAAACCCATTTCATCCTTGTGAGCACTGTACGGCAGTCCCAGAACCTCGCGCCTCCGGTCATCTCTCTCTTACTCAAACACCTGAAAGGTCAGGGCTGATTTTTCTACGAACACAGAGATCCAAGTCCTAGGACAGAGTCAGGTGTCCAACGAGGGTGTGCTGCCAGGCAGGAGCACCCCTACTCCACCGCACCGGGAGCATGCTCTCTGGAGCTGAGCATTGCCATCACATGGACTGAAATCCAGCCTTTGAGACTCGCTTTCCCACGGACAGGAGCAGCGTCTGCTTATTCCTGGGAGGAAGTCTGCCATTTAGGAAGCATCTAAGTCTTAATGATCAGGGGGCTTACCTAACCCACATCAAGTTAGATTGCTATAAACAGGAGGCCTGGAACTGGCCTAGATCGGCCTCTGTATGCCGAGGTTTTCCCACACACTTCTCTGTGCAGAGGAGTGACCTACTATAAAAGTCTGTCTGAACCTGGCCTTGTCAAAGGACTGAAATCTCTGATTTGCTGCTATCTTTGCTTTGTGGCTTTTAAGATAGACAATCCACCATCATTATTTACTGTGAGTCTTTCAATTATCTAATGCCCACTCAAAACACAAGCATAACATAAAACACATGCAAAAACACATCCCAAATGTCAGGTCCAAATGTCAGGTAACCATTTTCCAAAATATAGGTAGCTGTGCAGTTACAGATAAACTTCTATTTAAAGAAGCCTGGATGCGCAGAAATTTTGAGAAATCCAAAGCAAAAATTTTAAAAAGTCAATTCCTATTTTGTGTATAATCTAACTCTCAATAGGAAACATTGCAATCTTCTGTTCAACTATTCTCTAAAATGCTCCAGAATGTTCTTACAAAGAGAATAAGTCTTCAAAGGCTAATTTTTTAAAGATGCTCACAAGGCCTATAGCCTTTATCGTTTTGCCCAAAGAGCAAATTTTTTTGAAAAAGAAATTGATTAAAACAACTTCCAAAATGCATGAAGGTTAAACTTTATAAACTCTCAAATTTAAAAAAAAAAAAAAGTCCAAGACTAATGCAATCTCTATCTTTCCAGTGGACTACAAAGATTCACAATGTATCCACAAACACCCCAATGAGTAAAAAAGAAAACTTAGCCCCACAGCATTAAACTTACAAGCAAAAATATCAGGAATGCAACTGCGCCATGAGGAATGTTTTCTCCTTTTCATTTTAGAGTTTTCCAGAATGGGCAACTTCCCATAATTTATAGAAATTGCTACTTCCTACTACTGGACAAAAATTCCACAAAATTCCAACTATAGTCTGGCAGCAATTTATCCTGAAGATGGATTTAAAACAACAGAGAAGGTTGTTTTGCCTTATCTGATAAATTAACAGATTTAACTGTTACAGTTTATAAAGCATGCCCTTACCATTCTTCCTTGATATTCTGAAAATACTTTGTGAATGTTTTAGGAAAAAAAGAATTCCAGAGCAAGACATTCAGGCATGTTGTTTGGTTGTTTGGTTGGTTGGCTAGCTGGCTGGGTAACTGGTTGACTGAACAAACAAATTTCAAACATCTATCTTAGATATTTGAACCAACAAAGGTATTTATGAGCAGTCAACTAACAACAAAACAAGCTTAAGAAAACAACTATATAGCCTTACGTTTCTCGAAGCATTTATCTGAAAGCACCGGAACCTAAGTATCAGAAATTAATAAGGAAAGTTTTTCTCCAAAAGATTATCATCATCTTGTTCTATATCCAAGCAACACAATGGTATTCCAATGGTGCCTTCCAAAAGTATTCACGGAAGGCAAGATAACTACCTCCTGACAGGGATGGTCAGTCTCTAAACACTGAAATTGCAAACATCAGCTCTCACCGAATCGTAGAGGGGCCCTGAAAGCACCCTGGAGGATGACCTTGGAGGAATCAAGAGAGGACATGCAGCTCCTGCTACACAGTAAACCCTTAGCTGCTAGTGCTTGCACAGGGACACATTCCTGGAGGAAGCTGGCCAGCCTAGGGGCTAATTTCTCTTATTGCTGATCACGTCAAGGGATAAGGGGCTGCCGTGAGCCTTCTGGTTTCTTCTACATTGACTCATTATAAACCTGAGCAACTTACCTATTTAATTAGCAGGCATAGCTCATGTAGAACAAAGATGTTTTGATTTAAATTTTTTAAGTACCCAGGATGACATTTGAATGTCTGTCTTTTGCCTCTAACTTGACTCAAATTATATGAACTGTTACCAGGGAGCTTCACTATAATGATCCACACTTACCCCATTACATCCAGAAGATAAGAAAGAAAAAGCACAGTCAAATTACCTATGAAGGGAAACAAACTCATTTGATCAGCTCACTGTCAACTTGCTCAGATTGGAGATGTGATGTGGGAAGAAATGCCATTGTGCTTTGTGATATCTAAAGGGTCCTACTTTATGAAGAATAGTATCTATTTAATTTTTTAAAAATTTAAAGCTACCGAGAGAAGGAGCTAGAGAGACAGAGAAAGTTCTGTCTGCTGGTTCGATTCCCAAATACCCCACAAAGCCAGGGCTGGACTGAGCCAAAGCCAAGAGCCCAGAACTCTCACATGAGTCACAAAGAGCCAAGTACTTGAGTCATCATCATCTACCTTTCCAGGGTGCACATGGGCAGGAAGCTGGATTTGGGAGAGGAGCCGGGGCTTGACCCAGGCTCAGTGATATGGGACTTGGGCACACCAATCAGCGTCTCCAGCCTGTGCCAAGCACCCACTCCTAGGCAAGGTAATTTCATTTTGCTCTCTTACCTACTTATTTATTTGAAAGGCGGAGAGGGAGAGGGACACAGAGAAAATAATCTTCCATCTGCTGGGTCATTTCCCAAATGCCCATAAGAGCCAAGAGGTGTGCCAGGCTGAAGCTAAGAGCCAGAAACCCCATTTGGGTCTCCCGCATGGCTAGCAGGGGCCCCAGCACTTTGGCCATCATCTGCTGCCTTCCAAGTGCATTAGCAGCAAGCTGGATGGCAAACAGAGATGGAACTGGGTCCCAGCCTAGGCACTCTGAAATGGGATGTGGGTGGGTGTCCTAGGTCGTAGCTTAACCTGCTATGCCACAATACCCACCCCAGCCCCGATAGTTCATAGAAAGCTATTGCTACCTTCACAACTTTCCAAAAGCAAACACTGTAAAGAGGTTGTAGCAACGAGGACAAACACACACAGTTGGATATCAATATTTCCACTCCGGCCAACTCACCTAACACAACACTGGCTGCCTTTCCTTACCCCAACCAGAGAAACAATTGACTTTTGCAAATATAATACACATCCTGCCCCAACCCAGGCACCCTCATGATGAAGTACGGTGTGGATGGAAGACCAGACACCCAGAAGCTGGGACACCCCTAACTTGGGGAATTCCAATTAAACATCAGAGGAAAACCAAAACCATGAGAATTTTGTAAAGTCTATCTTTTGGTGAACTGGAAAAAGGCAGGATAATAAAGTTTTCTTTAGCAACAGCTGTACAGACCAGTCTTGGGGGGACGGGGTGGGAATCATTCATATACTTTCAAAACACTCAATTCCAACCGCTGCCTTCGTACTGGCAAATCCCGGTAATTCAAGACATGTAAACAAGAATGGGTTTGCCCTGAACCCACAAGGTCAAAGGCAGCATCTGTTGTTTCACAGAACAAGAAGGGCTTTCTTTTCGATAGTCGCTCATCGTGGGTGTCTTTAAAAAAAACAAAGGAAAAAAGTAAATAAGAATTTTCCAGATGTTAGCTCATTGCCTTCGGTGGTGCACAATAGAGAAACCTGCATAAAAGAACACCAGCATTCCATGCTCTGATACGTGAGTGGTATGGATCAGAGGCGGGCTATGCCGTGGTGGTTAAAGCGGACAGCAAAATTCACTTTCGTACCAAGTCCCCCTCATGCCATTTGGCTCTTAAATTATTCAAGGAATTTCTCTGCTTATAAAGATTAATAATATCAACCCAAGCCATTTCTGAGAAGTACTTTCACCTCCTGTAGGAGACAGATGGACCACAGCAAAATGGCCTATCAAATTTCAGGCAGACAAATAGATTTCAGATTACCAGATTAGGCACCAGGCAGGGAGGCAGCGATAGAAGCCGCAAGATAGGAAATAACCGAAGCATGGAACCAAAGACTTTTTTTTTTCCTTTTTTTTTTTTTAACTTTTATTTAATGAATATAAATTTCCAGTGTACAGCTTATGGATTACAATGGCTTCCCCCCCCCCCATAACTTCCCTCCCACCCGCAACCCTCCCCTCTCCCGCTCCCTCTCCCCTTCCATTTGCATCAAGATTCATTTTCAATTCTCTTTATATACAGAAGATCAATTTAGTATAAAGATTTCAACAGTTTGCACCCACATAGAAACACAAAGTGAAACATACTGTTTGAGTACTAGTTATAGCATTAAATCACACTTTTCAGAGCCACCATTTTAAAAACAAACATCATTCAGAGCCCGCCATAATTGTTTTACCTTTTTCACTTTGAACTCCAGCAATCTAGCAGAAACTTTCAATTGAACCACAGACAGAAAATCTCATGGAGACTTATTAAAACACAGTGGTATCTGGGAACAAACACCCCACCTGCCTTGGAAGGTCTTCTTGTATTTTAATGAGAAATGGATTCTCAAACTCTGGGTATGTGGATTGGATTTAGACTGCTGGATTTTAAGTACATATTATTTTACATATCAACCTCCCTGGAGAACATATTCTTACCCCTACAAAACCTAAATCATGTCTATTTGTCAGTTCTCTCCCTGGGATGGGATGTCCCAAAAGCTATATTTCAACAAGTGTCAAAATGAGAAGATCACAACATCAGTCAAACCACACATGAACCATGTTTGCAGATTCACACAAGCAGGCTCAGTGTATTCTTCTTAATGAATGTCTTTTTTAATTAAATACTCCACTAATTTTAAGTCCACAGCTAATGTCAGAATCATTCTCCTTTAAAATCATCACACAGTTCACAGAAGAGGCAAAGCACCTCCTCCCTTCAACAATCCTACTCCTGAAGCTCATGGGTAACCATGGTTACCAGTCAGTCAACACCTTCCGGAAAGTCTTTTTTAGAAGCACACATAAACTGCATCATGTTTTCCTATACTGGGCTTTTTAAACTTCGTTCTCTACGATTCCCTCTCATCATTCCAGATTTCTAAGAAAGCAGACCAAATGCAGCTTGAACCTGTGGTCCCAGTTCTACCATGCACACAGACACACAAGGGCAAATTACACATAAACACAGCCTGGCGTAGAGATAAGCCACTAAGGAAAGGTCCTTTGTCCCTCATTTCTGTGCTTAGGGAAGCTGCAAGGCAGATAAAGCCGAACTGCCCCTTTCACCAGCTGTACGGAGAGTGCTTCTCCAGCACAAGCCTTGCCAAACTGAACCAACAGACCAAGTCTAGTGCTTCACCTAATGTTTGTACAGCCAGCGAGTGAAGAATTTCCTTACTGTGTCAAATGTTTTGGGAGACGTTGTGTATTAAATGGCATTTCACAATATGGTCAACTTATCTGAAATTCACACTTCTGTGTCCATCAGTGAAGTGTTATGGAAACATGGCCAAGCCCCTTCCCTTGCCTACTGGCTCCAGCTGCTTCAGTGTTTCAAGGCACACTTGAATAGTTGTGACGAAGACCTAACCACTTCTTCTCTGGCCAACTCCTGTTCTAGCACATGGCACTTATTTCCCCAATCTCTGACTCGCAAGACCTTTCTTTACACTCCACATGGACACAACTTTCAGCAGGTGAGGATGACCGGAAGTATGCGGGGGACATGGCCAGAAAGTGTCTCCGAACATAATCCAACTGATAGGTAGCTTATCCCAGCTTCTCGTTCTGGACCTCCAGGAACCCCTAGGATCTGCTACTGACCTTTGGGTGATACGCATTTCACGCTCAAGAGTCTAGTTCATTCATCTATCCAGCGAGCATGGACGGCCACGGACATCTATCCAGTGTGTTACGGAAATGGAGACAGCCCATCTCTTCCCTCCAGCACCCCCAGCCCAGGGTATTCTTCCAATTGTGAGAACCCAGGAAAGCATACATCAGGGCCTGAACTAGGTCCAGAGAGTGGGATAGGATTAGACAGGTTAAGTAATTTCACTGTCATCAATGGAAAATTCTTAAGAAATGAAGCATACTGATACGGCAAAATATGTGGCAATGGAAGATATGACCACGGCCTCATCATCCTGCATCCTTCAACTTGGTCATTTCTAAGCCATGATTCAGAGCGAAAGAACGCTGGCCTCTGATGAAGACGGGCTCTCAAACCGTATTTACTAAGGGTGCACAGTGCTAACAGTTTAAATCTCACATTCTAAGTTTCTAATCAAACCCCTAACAGCCAAGAGCCCTCCATGGCAAACAGAACAGAGCCCACCAGTGTCTATAGCACATCTGGTACCCCATCCACTGGCAGGTCAAAACAGAACAGAACACCAACCCAGTTCTCTGGACAATGTGTTCCCAGCGGCCACGGGCAGTGACAGCTGGTCATTCCCAATCAGAGCTTTGCCCACATAAAACTAACATTATGGTTTTGATACACCTGAGAAGCAAAGGGGCATGATTTCCACCATCTTCGGCAAGCCTCCCGCATAGGGGGTGTGGCTGAAGCTCTGTCAGTGTCCAAGCCCTGTGTGTTGACGCCTTGAATGCCATCTGAGAACTGCACAGTGAGGATATTCAAATTGGGTCATCTCCTCTCACTGACAGGCTGCCTCGGCGTCCCATGTTCCTGTTGATTTCCTAGAGAACTAAACAAGCATGAAAGGTCTCCGTAGGCCACAACTGGAATCTAGGACAGCAAGAACAAAATGACTTTTCCCTGCTGCTGCCAGGCCCCTGTTGTTTCACGGAAGCCAAGGGAGCTGCTTCCCCTACTTGTACCTGACACCGGCTGCTCCCTTCTTCTCATTAGAGCCGAGCTGGTGGAGGTCAGGTGTTCCCATTCATCTAATTGTTGCTAATGAGATGAGCCACAGTTACCTACACAAAGAACTCTGGTGAATCACGAAACCGCTCTCCAACTCCCAAAGATAAAAAGCTTCCACAGGAGGATTGCAGTTGGCTAAGCTGTTTGTCAGAAATGCCAGGTTTTTTGACTCCAAAATGGAAACATACACGTAATCTTCAGAGAGAGAGGCCAGTAGGGAAGGAGAAGAACTCGGATTGGATGGTGTTGTTGCCGAGAGACGAAAGGGCTGAGAGCAGAAAGAGAATGACAAGAGGAGAGAGTGGCCCAAGCCAGCTTGGAAACAAAGCCAGGATTGCTTAATAAACACTGCCTGTGCCGATTCATGGCAACCTCCATGGATTAAGCAACCCTGGACATCTTCATGGCCTCCGAGTGTCACTTTGCCAGTCCTAATGAGCTATGACTAGTAAGTTATTGGACAGAACTTCACGATGCCCAGTGAAATTTAACTTTCAGATAAGCTAACTTCATATGTCATAAGATTATGTGATATGTGATAGACTTATAATAAAAAGTTAGTCTGGAGACTGGCACTGTGGCATAGCAGGTTAAGTCGCTGCCTGCAATGCTGGCATCTCACATGGGCTCCAGTTTGAGACCCAGCTGCTCTACTTGTGAACAAACTCCCTGCTAATGTACCTGAAAGGCAACAGAAGATGCCCAAATGCCTGAGCCCCTGACACCCATGTGGGAGACCCAGATGGAGTTCCAGGCTCCTGGCTTCAGAATGGCCCAACCCTGACCATTATAGTCACTGGCAAAGTGAACCAGTAGATGGAAGATCTCTCTGTATGTGTGTCTCTCCCCCTCTCTCTGTAACTGTAAATAAATCCATCTTTAAAAATAAAAAATAAATTAAAAATTATCCTGTTCATCTTGTTACAGTCCAAAGTCATTTTTCTCCTACCATGCTATTTGTTGTTTAGCTGCAATTTAAACTTAGGTTTTTTTTTTTTTTTAAGATTTATTTATTTGAAAGTCAGAGCTTCAAAGAGAGAGGCAGAGGCAGAGGGGGAGAGGGGGAGAAGAAGAGAGGGGGAGGGGAGAGAGGGGGAGGGGGGGAAAAGGTCCTCCATCCAATGGTTCACTCCCCAAATGGCCGCAACGGCCGGAGCTGCACCGATCCGAAGCCAGGAGCCAGGAGCTTCTTCCGGGTCTCCAACACGGATGCAGAGGCCCAAGGACTTGGGCCATCTTCTACTGCTATCCCAGACCATAGCAGAGAGCTGGATCAGAACGGAAGTGGAGCAGCTGGGACTAGAACCAGCGCCTATATGGGATGCCGGCACTTCAGGCCAGGGTGTTAACCCACTACGCCACAGCGCCGACCCCTAAACTTAGTTTTAACAAAAGTTTCCAGGTAAAAATTAACATCAACAGTCAAGGCTGGTGACATTTTAAGAATCTGGGCAAGGGGAGGCCTACAGCAGTTAAACTGACATGAGGGAAGCCTACATCCCATATCTGAGGGCCTGGTTAGAGCTCTAGCTACTGAGCAGGAAGCTGAACAGGAGGAATACACACCCTGGGAGGCAGTTGTCGGCTCAAGTACTATGTCCCCGCCACCACCTGGGAGACCTGGACTGAGCTCCAGCTCCTGGTTTGGGTCTACCCCAACACTGGCCATTCTGAGCATCTGGGGAGTCAACTAGCAGATGAGAGGTCTGTTTGACTCTGCCTTTCAAGTAAAATAAAATAAATTAAAATTCTAGAACCAGAATTTGGGGAGCAGAGAACAGTGCTGCATATGGCAGAAGATCAGTTTGCAAGGGATTTATTTAGAGCTCGATTCATTAGTTGATGTTTGCAAAAGGGCTGGGAAGTCGAGCACTCAGGGGAACATGCTTCCATCACTTTGAAAAAACAAAAACAAAACAAAACCTTGATCACCTCAGGGACTGTTGACAGAAATCAAGTCCCAGAGGCCTTCGGGGTTGAGCCCCTCTGTTCCCAAGCCCCTTTTCTTCCAGCTTCCAAACATCATAAGTGAGGTTCCTAATGCTACCTGCTGGTCCCCATCGGTTTCATTGGTTTAGAACTGTTCACTAAAACAGCGAGTTATGGGGAAAGTGGGCATTGTTTCTAATATTAGGATTATACAACTCAGGCCTCTAAAACATCAAACTGCCCCAGAGCTCTGTACAAAGAGGAGAGTGGCCAAAAAGAATCTGGCAAACTACAAAAGCATTTCAATCAGCCACAGCTTCAAAATGCTTTTGCGATTTGTTAGTCCATTTCTTCAGCAGTATTGTATAGCGCACGTGAAGAATAACTGGCAGTCTTGGACACTGAACTGCCTCAGGTCAGCTTTCTAGATATCGATTCTCACTACAGAGTAAACACACATACACAAGAAGCTGGCATCCAATCTAAACAAATCGTAGTTTTCCTTAGCCAAGTACCCCAAGAGGCTATATCCAGATCTTTCTCTAACAAGAAAAATATATTATCATTCCAGGTTCCCTAGTGACTTGGGTATACACAAACCTATCATCAGGAGAGAAAATCCATGTCAGTCATTCTCAAACATCAGTGTACGTCAAAATCACCCAGCACAGGTGAGCGCCCAAGTCCCACATTAGAGTAGCTACATTTGATTCCCAGCTCTGGCTCCCGACTCTAGCTTCCGGCTTGTGCAGACCCTGGGAAGTCACGTGATGGCTCAAGTAGTTTGATTCCTGCATCCACCTGGAGAGATCTGGAATGAGTCCCTGGCTCCTGGCTTTGGCTCCATGGCCACTGTGAGTATTTGGGGAGTGAACCAGCTGATGAGAGCACTCTCATTTTTTTTCCTCCAACCTTTCTTCCCCTCTCAATTTTTGAAAACCATCTGGTGGACTGTCAAAAAACAGATTGCTGCATCCCATCAGAGGCAACTGCTTCTGCCCTCGAGTGTGTGTGTTTTTTTAAAAGTCTTATTTTATATATGAATGGCAGAGTTATAAAGAGCAGGAAAGAGGAAGAGACAAAGATCTTCCATCCAATGGTTCACTCCCCAAATTGCCACAAAGGTGGGAAATGGGCCAGACTGAAGTCAGGAGCCAGGAGCTTCTTCTAGGTTTCCCAGGTGGGTGCAGGGCCCAAACACTTGGGCCATCTTCCACTGCCTTACCAAGAGCATCAAGCAGTGAGCTGAATCAGAAGGAGACCAGCCAGGACTTGAACTGGTACCCATATGGGATGCTGGCATTGCAGGTGGCAGCTTAACCTGCTACACCAAACCACCAGCCCCGAGTGTTTCTTTTAGGAGTTGTATCTTGTCTGCTTATAGACTGTCCAGAAGTCCCCAAATCAAACACTAGGATCCTCCACTCCTACAAGATGTCTGCTGTGGCCACTAAAACCCATGCTGGCAACAACAGAACAAGCTTTGCAAAAATGTGAAAATTTTAGAGAATATGGTAAGGGGGGGGGGCAAAAAAGCTGTTATTCTTGGGATGAGACTTCTAATTTAAGCTAAAATAATTATGGGGATGGTTAGGGGGTCTGTTATGTGACCAGACTGGTTTCTTTCTCACGCTAAGCCAAACTAGAATTGAAGGCAGACTGGTAAGTAATCCAGAGTATGGAGTACCTTGAAGTACGGGGCAGACCTGGTAGAAAACCACTGGGAACCTACAGAAAATTGCCCCAGAGAGTCTGTCTTGAATTCTGATCAGCAAGCCAATGCTGTGTGTTTACCAAGCAGTTTTTGCCTCCGAAGCACAGAGGAGAGCTACCTCTTCTGATCTCCTTGCATCTAGGAGGGACCAAGAGACTAGTGTTACCCAGTGCAATACAGCTAGCTCTGGCCCCTAAAACAACCCACCCAGATGGATCCTCTCTGGGGCTGACTTTGCAGGATCTCTGAGGAAGTGTGAGGGGAATACAGTGTGACTGGATGAAACTCACCAGGATGCCTGTGGCACTAACCAGAGAAAAGCTGCTGCCAGCCAGATCACTGGCCCTGGAATTTGGCCTAAGAGACAGACTGCACGGCACTAAGCCACTGGGGCTGGCAGGGCTGAGTCTCTACAGCAAAGCCTTACCTTCCTTACCTGTCACAGTAACCGCGAGCAGCTAGAAGAAGGGCACCCTTATCATCTGAGCCAGATCAGAGTGAGGCTCCACTCCACTTACATCGCCTCTGCCCCAGATCAGGGGCTCCCAAACCTGGCTCATCAAGAACCCCAAAGCCCCACTCCGGCAGAATCGCCGAGGAAAGCCAGGTGGCGTGTTACGGAGCGAGTGTCGGTGTGCCCCGCAGATTCCTGCGTTGAGGAGGGGGGAGACCAGTAGGTCACGGGGCTGAGTGCGAACAAATGTGATCAGAGAGCTTCTAGAAGAGAACCCAGCAGGTGGACTATGAACCAGATCAGCCGAGAATGAGGAAGCAGGTCCTCACCGGGCACCGTGGATTCCCCGGCCTTCAGAATGGTGACAGGTAAGCATCTGTTGTCTAAGCCACACAACTTGGGGAACTCGGAGGCTTGCGGTGCAAATGCATGAAGACCCTGCACATCTGCTTGCCTAGGGCTATGCTGGGAAGCCCCCTTCAAGAGGCTACTTAGCAAAATGTCCTAACCTATGCACCTGGCAAAGTTTACTAGTCCCTCAAATTATTTTGAAGTGAGGATTTTAAATGATGTATTCACAGGAATCAAATATTCAAGTGTAATAGGTTTAATTAATTTAAAAGCTTCTTTTAAGATGATGCAATAATTGGCATAAAGCTGAACGCCTAAAATACCTATCAGTGAGAAGGATTTAAATGTTCAATTAAAATGATTTGAGTTTTATTGCATGTGAGGGAGCTCTTTAAATATGCAAATGGTCTGGATCCCTGCTCTCTCTGCAGCTCGCTCTATAGCAGCTCTGCCTGCCCTCCCCACTCCCCTTTTAGGAGTCTCTGTGCCGCCTTAGGATGAAGGCAACCACAGGCAGTCCTGGCTCTGGCAGGAAGGCATGGGGAAGCCCCATCCGAGGGCCTGTCCAGAGGGTCACCTCATTGTTTCCTCAAGTCCGGGAAAGTACCCCACCTCCGGGCTTTTGCACTTGCTGTTCTGCAGCATTCCTCCAGACGTTTGAAAGCCTTGCCCCTGCACCTCCCTTGCGCCTCTGCCCAAATGTCCCCCTCTTAATGAGGCTTCTCTAAGAAATCCCTTGCCCCCAACACACCTCCCTCCTTATGCCTTATTTTCTTCCGTAGCAGGTTCACTATTTGACATGTAAAAGATCACTTGTTTATGTATTATTGCTTTCTCCCATTCATAACGCCTAGTCCTTCCTACGCATTAAAATCAAGTGAATATCAGGTGTTACTGTCCTTTTCTAAAAATTGCTGAACGCCGTGGTTGGCATCGTGGCATAGCAGTAACACTGCTGCCTGTGACGCATCCAATGTCATTTCTCATCCCAGCTGTTCCACTTCCAATCCACCTTCCTGCCAACAGCTGGGGAAAAACAGCGCAAAATGACCCAAGGGTTTGGGTCTCTGCCACTCATGTGGCTGACCCAGCTGTAACTTCTGGTTCCTGGCTTCAGCCTGGCCCAGCGCTGGCTGTTGCACTCATCCTGGTGAGTGAACCAGTGGATAAGAGTTCTTTCTCTCTCCTCCCTAACTCTTTCAAAATAAAATAAATCTTAAAAATGTGTAATATCATGGTAAGTAATTTCCATTGTTTTATGAGGCACTAAGGTTTTACAATGTTACTTTAATTTGCTTCCCACTAATCCATTTCAAAAATTTTTAAGTGATTAAATCAGGAGAATGTGGCCAAAAACACTAGGGCTGCCAGAGAGAAATGTGTCCACCTCTCAGATCCTTTACTAAAGAGCTGTGTGTCCTTGGGCCATGTACCCGAGGCTCTATGAACTCCAGTTCCCACATATCTAAAATGGGGATAATCACCCCAACTTTCAGGGTTGTTGTACAGATAACACACACACACAACCCACCCTGGAGCACATACTGGGCCTCCCTGATATTCTAAAGGAATAGGATGGCAAAATAAATAAGAGAATCAATGTCTCTTTATTTATGCCAGTCATTAGCTACCAATCAGCTACTCTGAATGAAAAAAGTCTGGGAAAGTCAGTAACATGTGCATTGAAGCCTAATTCAGCCCTACAACATGACCCACTTTCAGCTGCTTCCGACTCACATGAACTACTCAAACTGCGAGGAGCCGAATCTGCTAGACTGCTCATTACAAAAATGTCCTCTTCTTTACGGCTTTCGGCTTTGAGGAATAAGACAACAGATTTTCGGGTACAAGCATCCTTGGAGGGACCCCTGGCTCTAATCTTACAGTGTGACTTTCAAAAATCAATACGAGGTCAAAGGTTGTTGCAGGAAGAAGAGTGGTGAGGAAGACATGAAGGAAAGCAGTTTTTAATTCTACTCCGCTATGCAGCCCCCATGAGGCTATGTGCTAAAGAGCTGAGTCAGATCTCAGCATTTGAAGCCTTGTGAAAGTAAGATTCTGGGGGCTGGTGCTGTGGTGCAGCGGGTTAACGCCCTGGCCTGAAGCGCCGGCATCCCATATGGGCTTCGGTTCGCAGCCAGTTGGGGAGTGAACCATCGGATGGAAGACCTCTCTCTGCCTCTCCTCTGTGTGTAACTCTGACGTTCAAAGAAAGAAAGAAAAGAAGATTCTAAATGAGCTCTCTTCCTGCAAAGCACCGGTAGATATGCTGAGCTGTGGGCTGTGGAGAAGGCCTGGCTGTGCTTTCTTTTGGGGACAGCCAACATGCTTAAGGACTGACCCCAAATCAGTTGCGTGCCATTGAATCTTAGCAAAAATTGCCGAAGGAAAGAATATCTTCAGTCGCTTTGGACTATCTCCGTAAAGGCCATTGTCTTTTCTCTCGAGGACTATGGGATTCTTTAACCAACTTAATCTACTGCTAACAAAGACAGGAGAAAGCAGGCCCATTTTGCCACAGGGCTATCCAAGGATTAATGGTCACCGAATCGTCTCTTCATTTTCCTGTCTTCCCCCTCCCTGGCTGGCCTTCTAGAAGTAGAGTTTATAGATTTCCCTGAGTTAAGCTCGGAAGGCCACAGTGTTCCAGCAGTAGAACACTGGCCTGTTTGTTCTTCACACCCTGGAAGTGCTGCCTTGTAAACTGGAGGGGCCTGGGTTGTTTTGTTGTGGGAGGAGTCTTCGCCAGGTTGATGGCAATCCTGGGGGACAAAACCTCCGTGGGTCAAACTTACACATGATCCCTACGTTCCCACCACATTCTTCCAACTAAACTCACATGACAACCACTGCTCTTTCCTTCAGATCTGTCATCCAAATCACAGTTGGGCACGCCACTCTGTCCCTTACCTACAGAGCTAGGACTGACAACCACCCACAGGGGCCCCTGGCCAAAGAGCCACTACCAAGAACAGGGCAGGCCTGTTTGCACTCATTGTAAAAGGTCAAAGCCAAAGACGTGTGGTCTGAACTAGTGATGTGAAGACAGGATTTTGTGACATGTTACCCTATATGTCAGGGAAAGGGAGGGCATTAGGGAGTTCTTACCCCTTTGCTGAGCCAGCTCTTCTCACTGTGGGAAGGAAGAGGCCAACACAGCACAAATTCAAAAACAGGCCACCCTGCACCCCGGAGACACAGCCACTCAATGGTCCCTTCTCCAGAGGGCTCCCAGTCAGGAACAACGTGGTGCAGAAACCCCTAATTACCAATTGCTGCCATTTCTTAATATTTCTTTTGATGGCTTGACTTGCGAAAATGACAGGGTTTATTATTTTTGGCTCCCAGCGTTGGTGAGTTGATCAGTCAAAATAGAGGACAAAAATAGCATCTACTTGGTAAATTCAATTTCAGCTGACTGCATTTTAAACTCAGATCCATTATAGACTCCCATAAAACTGACTTTTATGTGGCTAGGGAAGTTTAAGAAGGGATCATGAATACTGAGCGCCGGAGGAAGGATGAATAACTTCCTTGTCTTTAACACAAGCCTAACTCGAAGCCAAACCCAAAAGTAAAATCCTGATGATCAACAGATCCATTTAGGTCATTTTAGGACAAACAGGAAAGTTAAAGAGGGTTTTTGACTGTTCCTTCCAGGAAATGTGAACCATTCAGGATCTCTGTTAAATGTAGCATTTTGAATAAATAAGTGATGGTACAAGTCACAAAAACCCATTTTTATAAAGAACATAGCTTTGCCTTTGAAAACCTCCTTGAAAATAAATCTATACAATTATGAGAAGTCATCATGTGATAAAATTAAAAAGTTCTCTAGTTTTTATTAAGAATAACTTATTTTAATTTTTAAAGTAATATAAATATAGGGGTATCTGGGTGAGGTACACAGGAACTCTACTATCTTTTGCAACTTTTTTTTTTTGTAATCCAAAGCTATTTGAAAATAAGAAGTTCATGTTCCTAAAGGTAATACTCATTTTATAGTGTAGAATATCTGGAAGAGTATAGGAAAATGTAAGAGAGAACAAAGCAGGGGCAGGTGTCATTGCACAGTAGTTGAGACACTGTTTAATATGAGATGGGGGTGTCTCAAAGTACTAGGTTCAAGTCCAGGCTCCTCTACTTTCAATCCAGCTGATGCACACCCTTGGAAGGCAGAAGATAAAGAATCGAGTTCTTGTGTCCCTGCCAACCACATGGGAGAACTGGATTGAGCTCCAGATCCTTTGCTTTGACCTGGCCCAGTCCTGCAGGAAACTGGTGGAGTGAACCTGCAGATGGAAGGTAGGTCAGTCTAATAAAATGAAAACAAAATGTTTAAAAAAGAAAAAACCTATAAACAGAGGCTTACAAGTAACCGTAATTCTGTGTATTTATGTTGTTACCAATTAATATGTTGTTTTCTCATGAAAAAGTCTTCATAAACTTTAAGGGTCACTTATTACATCAACTAGCTAGCTCCAAAATTGCTTAATCATTTTCCTACCATGGAACATTAATTTTTTTACTACTCTTGGCTATTGGAATTAGTTCTACAAATAATTTAACTGCACAAAGCATTTCTATACTTCTGATATTGTCCTCAGGGATAGAGGACTATTTAAGTTTTTAAATTATTACCTTCATCTACTTAAAAGGCAGAGTGACAGTGAGAGGTTATCATCCATTGACTGGTTTACTCTTACATGTCCACAACAGCCTGGACTGGGCCAAGCTGAAGCCAAGAGCCTGGAACTCCTTCAGGGTCTCCCCTGTTGATGGCAGGGGCCCAAGCATTTTTTTTATATATATACCATATTTTTTTTTTGAGAGGTAGAGTTACAGAGAAAGGGAGAGACAGAGAAAGGTCTTCCATCTATCTGCTGGTTCACTCCCCAAACTGCCCCCAACAGCTGGAGTTGAGCTGATCCAAAGCCAGGAGAAAGGAGCTTCTTCCTGGTTCCCCACGTGGGTGCAGGGGTCCAGGGACCTGGGCCATCCTCCACAGCTTTCCCAGGCCATAGTAGAGAGCTGGATAGGAAGTGGAGCAGCCAGGACTCGAAATGGCACCTATCTTGGATGCCAGCATTGCAGGCAGAGGCTTAGCCTGTAACGCCACAGCGCCGGCCCCTAGGCATCGCCTGCTGCCTCCCCCGGCTGCATCAGCAGGAAACTACATGAGAAGTGGAGTAGACTGGTCTGAAAGTGACACTCCAGTGTAGGATGCAGGCAGCATCAACTGGCTAGCCCCACTGTGCCATAATCCCCGCCACAGATGAGCAGTGTCAGATACAACCCAACCACTCTCCAGAAAATTAACCTTCTCTTGAAGAGCACGCCTCGCCAAGCTCGGCTTCAAGCACTGTCCCATATGACAACTTTCCAAAGCAGCTGGAGTGCTGCCAGTT
Organism: Lepus europaeus; assembly: GCF_033115175.1. Classification (NCBI taxonomy): domain Eukaryota; kingdom Metazoa; phylum Chordata; class Mammalia; order Lagomorpha; family Leporidae; genus Lepus; species Lepus europaeus. The sequence continues at coordinate 109,111,897 of NC_084828.1, read as the reverse complement.
TAGCACATTGTGGCACTTCCTGGGGATAGCCTTGGGGCAGAATATCTGCCCTGAGTCAGGGCTGCTGTCGTCAAAGAAACGTGAGATGCAGTCATGGCTGCAAGTGGTCCTTCTGCCAACCAGCCACCTCCTGGTCCTGCTAGAAGCCAAGGCCAGGTGCATTTACCCAAAAACAAAGCCACCGAAATCAGAATAGGAGGCAGGATGGTGGAGACAAAGGTTTTACCACGACTTAGAAATGTCATGTTGGCCCAAGATTATACCCAGCAATGGGAACACAGACACACTTGAGTCTTGTCCATATTGGTACTGGAAAAACCTCAGATCAGAGTACCAACGTTGTTTCCCTAGGAGTTATTTGCAAATTTGGGAGCATTTTTATTTCCCTGGATGGTTAGGGTCATGGTAGGGGTAAAGGACACGGAAGGTAATACTAGGTGAGGCTGGGAGGTGGAAATACTAGAAATCCATGGTGTAAATGCAAGTTCCATTCAAAGAAGAATGGCATTTTGGGCAGACACAATGGCACAGTGACAACCTTTGCTATCGCATTCATAACTCCCACGGCAGAGGCCCCAACTGATAGCCTTCAGGATAAATTCTGCTTGAAGATATCTGGTTTAATCCCAACAGTGTATGCTTTTGGTGTCTATTAAGTTCAAGTGTAATAATTGGGGAATTTTACATAAAAGCTGGCTCCTGAGAAAATAAAAGCCCAAGGCCTGGCCACACAGAGGTCCCCAATCCTGATGACAGCTGGTGGGGAATGGGTAGAGACTGGCCCCTGAACCAAGTAGGCTAGTCAGCTGCACTGTTTTCAATTTTTTTTTTATTTATAGAAGGTGAACAAATTTCATGTATTTCATATTTACAGATTTGGAGCGTAGTGATACTTCCCACTCTACCCTTCCTCCTCCTTTTTCCTCTTGATTTTTACCACGCCTACTTTCAGATTATTTTGTAATCCTAAGCTTAACCCTCCATTAAGTAAAGAACTCAACAAACAGTAAGAAGGAATAAACAATGTTCCTCAACAGTAGACGCAATCTCAGTGTCAATTTTACTCATATACGTTACTTTTTTTGTACTCTATTAGTTACCACAGATCAGGGAAAACATATGATGTTTATCTTTTAGGGGCCAGTGGCACTCATTAACATCACCTGCCTGGCCCCAGCGGCATCCACATTTGTAACCTCCATCCGTGGCAGTGTCTTTCAGAGATGTTCCCAACTCCACAGACAGAAAATTCTAGCAGTCGCTGTTGGTGGAAGTGTAAACTGCATCAACAGTAAGGAAACAGTATGGAAGTCCCTCAGAAAACTAAATGTAGCACATGATCCGGCAGTCCCACTAGTGGGTAAATATCAAAAGGAAATGAAGCCAGTCTGTCAAAGAGACACCTGTACTCACATGTTAACTGCAGACTGTTCAGGACAGCCAAGATATGGACTCAACCTGAGTATCACTTGATGGATGGATAAAGAGAAGGAGATTTTATATATTTATGCACACGTACACATATCCAGATAACAAAATACTATTTAGCCATAATCATTAAAAAGGGATAAAACCCTGCCATCTGTGGTAATAAGGACGACCCTGGTGAACCTTATACTAACAGCAGTCAGGCACGTACCAAGTGCTATAGGTGCTTACTCATGCATGGACGCTAAGAGAAGCTCACCTCATAGATGTAGAGGGGAGTAGTGGATACCAGGGGCTGGGAAGTGTAGAGGCGGTGGGGTGGGTGGGTGGGTGGGGTGGGAAGAGGCATGCTTCAGAGCGGTTGGTTACTGGGTATAAAATGACAGGAGGAACAGGTTCAGTGTGCTATAGCATAACAGAGTGACTAGAATTAACAAAACTTTATTGCTCATTTCAAAGGCCAGCAGAGGACATAGAATGTTCCTGACACAAGGACATGATGAATGTGCTCATTGCCCTGACTCCATCACTTCACACTGCTCCTATGGATGGAAACATCACTAACTAATCAACACGTACAAGTACAGGTGTCTATCAATAACAACTTTGCTTTTAGTTCTAACAGGGCCCCATCTAGCGCCTTCCCCACCATGCTCAGCTGCTGGAGAGACAGCCCGGAGAGTCCCTGCTACCGGGATGGCTTTCACCCTGCAGCAGTGTGCTTGTCAAAAATCACCATCTCCTCTCCCACCCTGGACAACCCAGGAGTCCTCCTTCTGGAGCCATCACCACCACAGACACCCCACCAAAGAATCCCCCAGCCCAACCTAGGGAATTCCCAAAGTCCATCAGAAACCATGAAACGGCCGGTGCCGCGGCTCACTAGGCTAATCCTCCGCCTGCAGCACCGGCACCCCGGGGTTCTAGTCCCGGTCGGGGCGCCAGATTCTGTCCCGGTTGCTCCTCTTCTAGTCCAGCTCTCTGCTGTGGCCCGGGAAGGCAGTGGAGAATGGCCCAAGTGCTTGGGCCCTGCACCCACATGGGAGACCAGGAGAAGCACCTGGCTCCTGGCTTTGGATCAGTGTGGTGCACAGGCCACAGCGCGCCGGCCGCGCCGGCCATTGGGGGGTGAACCAACGGAAAAGGAAAACCTTTCTCTCTCACTGTCCACTCTGCCTATCCAAAAAATAAAAAAAATAAATAAAATAAAAAGAAACCCTGAAACAATCACCTTCCAGGAAGCATGGAGACAAGAAAGAGAGAACACTTAACTAACATGAAGGAGCCTGCGCTGGGCCAGCACTGTGATGAAGCGGTCTAAGCCGCCGCCTGCCCATAGAAGTGCTGGTTCGAGTCCCGGCTGCTTTACTTCCAGTCCAGCTCCCTACAGTCTGCTGGGGAAGCAGAAGATGGCCCCAGCACTTGGGACCCACACACAGATCGAGATCCAGGCTCCTGCTTTCAGCCTGGGCCAGCTCTAGTTGTGGTAGTCCTCTGGGGAGTGAACCAGCAAATGGAAGACTTCTCTTTCTCTCTCTCCCCCTCTCTCTGTAACTATCTTTCAAATAAAATAAGCCTTTAAAAAAAAGTAAAAGGGCCCTGCCAAGAACACAGATATTACAGGATCCTCCCATCTGTCACCTTGTCCCTTTTAGTCCCAGGTTCCTCATTTGCCAAGTAGGGACAACAAGACATTCTTCCCAAGATGTACAACCCAGACCCTGAACGGGAAGGCTATTCCTGGGTTCTGAAAGGCAGGAAAAGGACAGCCCAACGTGAAGCTGGTTAATAACAGTGCTATTGCTGCCTGTGCACTCACTGTAACATTTCCCTGTCGCCACAGCTGTACCTAGAAAAAAAAATTCCAATCGCCTTACCTGCCTCTGGACCTGGGTTACTGCTAACACCTTCCTATAATTTCTGGTATCACCCAAGTATTTCTATTATCATTGTACTCATGGACTTACTGAGTAAAACACCCAGAATATGCTAGGTGCATGGATACCAAGGGGAAACACACACATACATTCAAGACAAGTGACAGAGCATATAACAACACTCCTAGCACTTCATCTAACAAATCCCATTCAAAGACGGGTGGAGTTCAGCAGACAAAGCTGAGAATGGATGCGAACAGCAGACAAAGCCGAGAATGGATGCAACGGCTCCACGTGCAGGAGGCAAGAGGTCTGGGAGGGAAAGCAGAGACTGAGGCTGAACGTTTCAAAGACCGTCCGGAAATTCGCCCAGGAGACAAAAAGAAGAGAGGCCTCGTAAACAGAAGCACCTGTGTGCACAAAAACAAACCTGGAGGATGAAGTGTCACGTGCGTGCGGGGCTTCTGAGAAAAGACAAGGGGTGTGCCTTCAGTAACAGACCAATTCTGTGAGGGGGCAGAAAGGGGAAACAGCTGGGGCGGACCACACGCACCGCGTGTCTCAGGGCAGGGCGCCTGGGTTTTACCCTATGCAGGAACTGAAATGGAAAGAAGCATGTTGAGAACCAGGGGAAACACGGTCAGATGTTGGGAAGATTACCCACGCAGCCTCTTTGCTGTTTGAGGGCGGGCTGGCTGGCTCTCTCACACTCGCTCTCTCCCTCTCTCCAAGCACACGCACATGCACACAGCGTGGTGGAAGGAGCTGGAGGGCCATTCCCTGCGGAAGCAGGGTGAGAAAAGAAGGTTGGTAAAGGAGCACGGGGAGATGAAGGCAAATGACACAAGGAGAGGGCAGCCCCAGAACAGTCCATTTCGGGCAGGACCTGTGAGCATCACAGGTTTATCAGCCCCTAAGCCTGATCCCCTGGCCACACCACAGCATCCAGACATGGCCTTGCCCTGCAAGGATTTTAAAAATGGTACTCAGGATCACTGTGGAAGAGCCTTCTAAAAATAGCCTTGAATCAAGCTACCTCTCAGCCCACTTCTTCTTTTTCTTTCTTTTAAAGATTAACCACCCATTGGCTGTGCCAGTAAGAGTAGGGACAGAAACCAATACGTGAAGCTTTGAACAGTGCCGTGCACGTACCCAAGTCTGACATCACCATATATTTCTAGGGAAAACAGCAAGTTTCTGGGCCTCCAGTGCTCTGCCAATTTCCTTAGGGAGAAGCAAAGTATGATAGGGGGATAGCTTGTATTAAATTTTAAAACCTGAATCCTGTGCAGTTGATATTTGCAGATAAGCTACTTCTTACCATAAACTGTAGCATTCTTGTAGATTCTTGATGACAGAATCTATTACTCTGCTGGTGCTCACGACAGGTCACTGTCATTGGAAGTGACTTTCAATGTCTTTTTCGTTATACACATCATTAGCATCGCACCCTCTCCCACCCAAAAAAATAAAATAAAATAAAAATATAATTTCTCCTCCTTAAAAACAAATTAACAGAGATTGGTGATTGGCATAGTGGGTAAAACCACTGCCTGTAGTGCTGGCATCCCATTTGGGCACTGGTTTGACTTCTGGCTGCTCCACTTCCAATCCAGCTCTCTGCTATGGCCTGGGAGAGCAGAAGATGCTTTCTCCCTCCATTGGCGTGGGAGACCTGGAAGAAGCTCCTGGCTCCAGTTCAGCGCAGCTCTGGCCCTTGCAGCCAGTGGATGGAAGACCTGTCCCTTTGTCTCTCCCTCCCCTCTATCTGTAATTGTACCTCTCAAATAAATAAAAAATAAAAAATATGGTGGCAGGGCTTGGGACCCTGCCACCAACACAGGAGACCCTGAAGGAGTTCCTGGCTCCTGGCTTCAGCTTGGCCCAGTCTAGGCTGTTGTGGACATGCAAGAAGTAAACCTCTCCACCCTTCCCGTCCCATAACTCTGCCTTTCAAATAAAAAGAATCTTAAAGATAAATAAAAAAAAAAATCACCTGCAACCCTGTATTAGCTTGGTTAGAACTGAAGAATCTTTCAAACACAAAAGGGTCTATCTAGAACTCGAAGTGACCATAATGGGGCTCCAATTTTCATATTTCTATTCCTGGGGTCAAGCACAGGGCCTTAGCCTACTGCTGGAAGACAAGAAAAGTTTGCTTAAAGATTAGACAAATGAAAGAAAATGCATAAGTTGCTTATTAATTTAGCAATGCAATTTAAAAACTTTGAATTTTAAAAATCAAGGTATAATTTGTTATGATAGATTTCACTTTTTTTCCCAAATGTATGGTTTGATACATTTTGACAAAGGTATATGGTCACATAACCACCACTACCACAATCAACCCTAATTCTCTCATGCCCCTTTGTAGTGAAATTCCCTTAGAAGAATCCTAGTCCAGAGATCATCTAAATTCTGCCTTTTCTAGAATGGAATGTTAATGGAATCACAAATCCTTTCAAGGATCTGGCATCTTTCAAACTTCGAATAATGATTTTGAGATCCATGTAATGATTTTGAGATCTGTCCATGTTTTTGTATGTGTCAGTGGCTCATTCTTTTTTTACAACTGAAGAGCATTTAATTGTAGATATACCAAGATTTGGTATTTTCCCATTCTCCAACTGACAGATATGTGGATCATTTGCAAACTTTGACTTTTACAACTAAAGCTGATGAGAACATTCACACATAGATCTTCATGTTGGCCCATGTTTTGTTTCTTCTGGGTAAATACCTACAAGTAGGTTTGCTGGGTCATATGCTAAATGTGTGAATACCTTCATAAAGAATGATCAAATTGTTTTCCAAAGTGGCTGTGTCCTCTTACATCCCTACCAGTAATGCATAAGTATTCCAGTTGCTTCATTATCATTGCCAACACTTGATATTATCATACTCGCAAGGCATAGTCTATCTCCTTTGGGCTTGTCCAACACCTTTTTGACTAATATTCATAAAAGTAACCTTGTCAACTGAGGCTGACAGATTGTATTTTCCTCCATTCTTCATGGAAAATTCCAAAAGTGATTCATGCTTCTTTGACTCCTTAAGGTTTTTAACAGTTCACTGTTTTCCTGCTATCTTAAGATTTTTTATTCCAAAAATCTGATTTGTGCTGCAATGACAGAGCATACTACCCGTGACTATTGGCAGTTGTCTCTGGGCTCACCTAAAATGGCCCACCCATCAGTCACAGTACCTGGCTGTAGGACCAGCTGGCCCAGCCTCTGTGAGGCTCCCAGTTCAGGCCTGAAAGCCTCTCTAAGAACAAGGCCCACTGTTTCCTGTGAATGACCCGGTGACGTTTTCTGGCTTATTTCTAAGTCACAGTTCTGTTTGAAAGCCAGGTAGTCAGTCAAGGTGACTGTAGAGTCTGAGGAGAATGTCTATCAGCATTTTCAGACATACCAGAATGTTCTTGGAGACCTAGCCAGCCAACTCTGATGGATCCTTAGAGACGCCAGCTTTTCCACTTGCACAGCTCAGCTACAAATGATACCGAGTCAGTATGGTCATGTTTAAGGCCAGCAAGTTGGGGCAGGAGTATGTCAGCGATCCAAAACAGTGCCCAAAAACGAGTTCCCAGCTTGTTCATTTCAACAGCACAACTCCCCTTGGTGCAGAGCCTCTCACTGAGACCATCACCAAGATGAAACCAGGAGGCCTCCTCTCCCACATGTGGGAGCCCCACTCCTTCCCACAGGGCCAGCGTCTCACCCCTCCAAGCCAGAGTCCTCCTCTATAGCATGAGGGTCCTACAGGACACACTGCCCAGCTCAGAGCCCTTGTGCCATTCAAACACAAAAGAGGACCCAAGAATGTTCCACACAGAGGGGCATCGCTCCAGGAGAACACAGTCAGGACAGCTCACAGGAAAGCCCAACTTCCAAGGAGCTCCCAACAATCTCACGTCAAGGCAGAAAGTTCCTGTGAAGACAGACATGAATACCCCTCCGAGCCCAGAGGACAAGAGCCTCACAGTGAGAACAGAGCGACAGTCCCTACTACCTAGACCAGGGAAGTCATAGGAAAGCAAATAGGGAACAGGTTTTATGCATGGAGAACTCCAAGGACCTAATCAGCAAAGAAGAGGAAGGGACATAAAGGCCAAAATGATAAAGGAAGAGTAACGTTGGACACAGGGAACACTCGCTCTCACAGCTCAATCCTGAGCATCTTATCTGGGCAGATACATATCCTATGCCATAGTTCTTTCTGGAGTCTGGAGAAGGCAAGACTTTGAATGAAACTTATTACTACTTAACACTCCCTACCCCTCAAAGCACACATCCATCACGTACCCTCCTCACCACCTGAGTTTATCTTTTGTGACAGCATCTCTTCACAGATCGTTATCCAGGCCCGAGTTCCACCATGCAGGAAGGCGGAAGATCATCCTCCCAAAGGCAATGTCTGAACACAGGACTCACTTCTACAAGGAGCTTCAATGTCTACCGTGCAAGCCACTGAGCTTCTGCAGCCAGAGGAGAGTCCCAGACCCTCCCCAGGGGGAGACCACCACAATGCCCTTGGGATCAACATCGTGTCAGCGAGCAGAAGCCAAAACACTAGGAAATGGACAGCGAGCCCCAGCTCTGGGTCTTTGATGTCTCTTATGCCACACTGGCGAGAGCATAAGTGGGAGAAGCTGTTCCTACAAGGGGTGAGGATAAAGCTATTTATTTAATAGCTCAATCTCAACCACAGACCTAACTATATGAAATTCTGCTAAATGGATCTATTTTTCAGTAACTATTATGGTAATGGAAGATAGATATGAGGAGACTTCAAGAAGTGGAATTTTGAGAATAAGTCTATTTCGATGTAAAATAATTGTGAAAGCCATGCAGTTTTTTATAACATATTTTCCATGAATTTTTTTGAAAACTTTTATTCATCATGTAGCTCCCCCCAAAGTTTTTTATCCTTAGTCAACAAAAAACTATTCTATTACATATGCTAACCCTTCTACTCTTTCTAGCTTCATTTTAAGCCCTTATTTCAGTAAGAAAACAGGTGACCTGTATCGGTGTTGCATGTAAAATTCCATCTTCTCTATGAAAGCAGTAACACTTCTATCTAAGGTCATGATATCAATAAAAAAGAAAGCTGGGCCTCACCACAGAATGTTACATGTTAGTAATACCCCCTCAGGAAACCATACATTTAAGTTATTAATTCTATTAACTTCCATTGAATGCTTACTATGGCAATTTTTAATCAAGAACCAAGCACACTGCCTGGCACAAACCACCCTGAAGTATCGTCCGTACTATAATAGTCCCATTTACAGGTGAGGAAGCTAAGGCTCAGAGATTTTAAGTATCCTGTCCAAGGTCACAAAGCCAATGAAAGAGCTAAGATTTGATTCTGGAATGGGCTGCCTCCGCCCAAGCTCATAAAGACTATGTTATATCCATAGTCTTAACTTTTTTCTCTCTCCCATCTAATCCATAACACATATCTTTCCCTTTTAAATTCATGCATTCATCCAACTAATCTCTGTTGAAGTCTACTATAATCCATGCTGGACAGGAGGCTATGTACACATTCCTGGCTTTTCCATTTCAGTCATTAGCATTACATGTCCTCCCATCTCACACACCCAGGAATCAGCATCCGGGTACCAGCCTTGAATCCCTTATTCTGTAGGCTGAGGCAAGTCCTCAAACAACATTGGATTAGACCAGAAAGATACACTTCTAGGCTCCACGCCAACCTCGGTGATAAGTCACTCTCGCTATGAGTTTGCCCTGACTTTGTGCCTGTCCGACAGTCAGCTGTGTTCCTGAGCTTTCCATCAGCACCTTAGAGAAACCAGTTCTAATGGCTGGCTCTCCTTGTTCCCTGTTATTGGGTCTGTCTCAGAATACACCTAACATCCAGTTCCTCTAGGGTGAGGGTCTGCCTTGCTTTTGTCAGTCCCCACCCATAGAAGATGCTCTTCATTAGAAGGAAAGCTCCATGAGGACAGAGACCCATGCCTATTTCTTTGTAGGACAATCTTTTAGTATGGTACCTGGCACATAGTAGGCCTTCAGCATCTGTCAGTGGAATAGACTGAAGTCCTTCAGCTCAATCTCAGGCTGGCTGATGGTCAAGTTGCTTCTCTCTGGACTTGTGGGCACTTCACACCATTTTTGCCCAGTCTTAAAACCATCTAACCAAACTTCTTGGGATATTCCACAAGCTCCCTGGTCCCTGCTGACAAATAACTACCAGAAGCCAGTGTGCTGCAGGCATGTTCAGCTCCAGGCCTCTGGTATCACCTGCAAGGTGTTTGTTAGCACCCACCAGCTAATGGGAGGTTTCCAGCCCCTCCCAGCCTGCCTTGCTTGCCCATGCTAACTAACTTTGTCTCGCTATATCTAGAAGATATTTTCGTGCAAGTATATTAAAAATTATATAAAACTTTCATAGGTTTAGGTTCAAAGATGTGATAGCAAGAAACTGGGATGAATAGAACTGCTATGTAAAGTATGGTATATATGTAACATAACAAGCATTAATTCTGCCATGAAAATATCCTAAGAAATAAAATGTTAGAAAAAGTTGCAATATTTTAAAAGTTAACAGACTATTCTTGATTCTAACATTGGGAAAAATGTTTTTGTTTTTTGTTTTTTGTTTTTTTTTTTCTTTTTACAGGCAGAGTGGACAGTGAGAGAGAGAGACAGAGAGAAAGGTCTTCCTTTTTCCCGTTGGTTCACCCCCCAATGGCTGCTGTGGCCGGCGCACTGCGACCAGCACACCACGCTGATCCGAAGGCAGGAACCAGGTGCTTCTCCTGGTCTCCCATGCAGGTGCAGGGACCAAGGACTTGGGCCATCCTCCACTGCACTCCTGGGCCACAGCAGAGAGCTGGACTGGAAGAGGAGCAACCGTGACACATTCTGGTGCTCTGACCAGGACTAGAACCCGGTGTGCCAGTGCCGCAGGCGAAGGATTAGCCTATTGAGCTGTGGCACTGGCCGAAAAATGTATTTTTACAAAAGACCATCAACAATCTCTAGGTAGTTGAATTAAGGGCGATTAAGCTTCTTCATTTACATTTTTCTGCATGTTTCAAGTTTTCCAGAATAAGTATATATTACTTTAATATTAAAAAAAACTAGTACACACCATGTTGTCAACATGTTCCTAAAGCAGAAAGGACTATGCCTGGCTTACCTGAAGTTTTTTGGCCATTAGGATCTCTGTTACTAGCCAATGGTTATCAGGAAGCCTAATTTAAAATTCAAGATGAATATAACTTTACTTTTAAGCTACTCTCATTTTTATTTCAACTCAGTGACTAGGCCCACAGCTTAAAAGGGAGCCTGATCACATGGCACATGGCTCAAATCTCCTGGAACACCCCACACCATGCCTTGTTAATTCACTTATTTATGGGCTTTCTTCATTTCTCCCACAAGGCTCCCGCTAACTCCCTAAGGATATCCCTCGAGTGCCTAACACGACCCTGCACGAGACTGGAGGACCACAGATGCCTACTGAGCAGATTAATTCCTGGAGTAAGCCAAACTGGTTCCAAGGCAGTCAGCTTATTCCAAAGTTATCCTGGAAAAAATAAACAGGCAACCTTATAGAACTGATCTCTTCTATGGTCAAAAGGTCATTCACAAGGAGCAGACATTTGGCCTAATTGTTAAGACACACACGTCTGATATCAGAATGCCCAAGTTCAAGTGCCATCTCTGGCTTCCAATTCCAGTCCCCTGCTTGTGCAGTCCCTAGGAAGCAGCGGTGATGACTCAAGTAATTGGGTCCCTGCCACCATGTATTAGGTTAGGTTCTAACATGGGTTAGGTTCTCGGTTCCCAGCTTCAGAAGTGGCCCAGCCCCAGCCATCATGGGCATCTAGGGGAGTGAACCAGTAGATGTCAATCTCTGTCTCTCCAGCTCTCAAAACAAACTTTTGAAGTCCCTCTCCTATCTAAAAAAATTAGTTTCAAAGGCTGAGTGACAGAGATCTACCTACTGTTTGACTCCCCAAATGGCCACAACTGCTAAGGCTGGGCCTAGCTGAAGCCAGGAGTCTGGAACTCCATGCAACCCCCTACATGGGTGGCAAGGACTCAAGTACTTGACCCACCATCTGCTGCTTCCCAGGCACATTAGCAGGGAGATAGACTGGAAGAAGAGCAGCCAGGGCTGTAACCAGCACTCCGATATGAGATGCTTGACTCCCGAGTCAGTGGACAGAGGACATTCAGTGGTGTAGGGTTGAGGTAGGACCAGGGAGAGGTTACGATGAAGGAAGTCAACTTGAGCTCTTGGAACCACTGCAGCATGATCTGAATTCGTAAGCTTCTGAGCTTGCTCCCTCAGTAACTTGGCAGTTTGATAATAAACTGGGCTGGTGAGATACCTGACCTAGCCCCACCTGCTTCTCAAACAGCTGTCTTCACCCATGCTCTCAGAATGATGTTCCGCCTCAGAGATGGAGGACAGCTTGATTATTTCTGAATTTGTAGGGTGTCTTGGTACAAAACTAGATCTTTCTGTCACCGTGATGAAAAGGATGGGAGAGGAATCACTCCTGGACCCAGGCACACACTTTGAGAACAAGGTAACCAGTGGTAACTATGTAGAAACAACTCCAAAAGGTCGGCCGCTCACCAGAGTTTCACCCCAGTAGAACGCAAGTTCCTGCCATATTGGCAGGAAGGCACTGTTGTCACAATCTCTCAGAGCCCAGGGTTCAGGAATATCTCATAGTGGCAAAAGGTAAGGATTGCTCAGAACAAACAAAAATGGACTTGGCAGGCAGGGTGTCTTCTGTAGCCAAGAGACATAGCAGGCAAAGCTAGAACAATTTGAACACCAAAGTAAATAAGGCCATCTTAGGAGTCCAACTCAATGGACAAGATTTTTAAAACTATGACTGCACACCCCATGCATATTTACTAAGACTGAAATATTAATCCAAGCAGTTTGGTAATATGCACTCAACTATCCTATCTTGGCAAACATTTCAAGAAAGGTCTGGATAAATAAATGGGGGAGGGGACCAGATTTCCTATACAGAGAAAATTCAGGCCAATAGTCAAGGACCAATCTAACTCCCTACTCCATCAATGGGGTTGGGAATAGAGAATCCTTCCAAAGAATATACTGTGGAAAGAATGGGTGAGCACATTTATAGTGGAAGCAAACTATCCTTGCTGGCAAATCATGCCTCCACCAGGGAACCAAGGTGAATGTCAACAGGGCTGATGGTGCTAATGACACATACCCTCAACAGGATATAATGAAAATGGCATTGTACCTGTGGTCTTCCTCTTCCCCCTCCAAGAAAAAGATAAAAAACACCAGTTTAATCATGAAAAAAAATCTAATTATTGAGGAGCAGCCTATAAAATACCCAATAAGGATTCCTCAAAACTTTCATGGTTATCAAAAGCAAAGAAAGTCTAAGACATTATTGTTACCAAGAGGTGCCTAAGGAGACATGAAAACTAAATGGAGTATGGTACCTGGATGGTATTCAGTAAGAGAAAAAGGACAATAAAAAAAATGGAATCCAAACCAAGTATTATGCATCAAAGCAATACACACATCCAGGTTCACTGGACAGCCCTTCATCTGTCAGGCTGTGGGTCACTGTCACTGAGGGAGAGAGAGGACTGAAAGATGTGGAACAGCCATCAAATGCTCTACTCCAGCACTTGGACTCACAACTCACTGGCTTTCAGTAGTCACATAGCCCCACATACCCCTGGGAGATAAGGACATGCGATCCCACCACATGCCCAGAATGCAGGGAGCACACCATGACTGGATGGACAGTGCTAATGACCGTCCCAGCACCTGCTCTCAATCTGTCTGAAAGGGAACCTTGGTCTTCAAGATTCTCGGGAGTCAACTGAGGCTGGTAGGCATGGTACCTGGGCATGCAGCGTGGTTTCTGTACAGAGGTTACTTGTACCACAGCTCATTTTTTTCCTTCTCCAAGTGTCCCCTAGGGTCGCATACCAAAACCAGGGTTCTGGTGTTTCTCTAATCATTCTTTTACCTGAGACCCAGGATACCATCACAACTGAGATTATTAAAGAGTTGTTTGGTGGTTTACCCAAAAGGCACATGTCAATTTGATGCCTCACCCACTTGCTTCAACAGAAATAAAGGGCAGCCCCTTTTTCACACGACCCCCTCTCGACCAATATATACAAACCAAGCCTTGAACACATCTGCTGGGAGCAGAAATCAGCATTTCCAAGTGAGTGTGTTTCTTCCTTCCCTCCCTCCATTACTATATTCAGTTCATCTCTGTCTTTTCCTGGAAATACTTCCATTTTATTCTTCATCTTCTCTACACCCCCCTCCAATAGAAACAAAAATAAAAACTTTCCTTTTAGTCCAGATCTTGCCTTTGCTTGCAGTTCTCTCTGTAACTATAGTTTGCATTCACACATCTGGAAAGATATACACACACAATCCTCAATGGGCAGATCTGATTACCTCTTCCCCAAAGGACATGGCTCGATCTTGAGATCGTCAATTCCAGACTACCCCTTTAAAGTATTCTATATTTGAATAGCCATCAAAACATCTTTCTTCTTTGATGCACAGGTTTATTGGGATAGTAGTAGGGTGCATGTGTGTTTTCACTCTCTTTTTTTCCCTAATGCAGTTTTTAATGGCAGGGACATATGGCCACTCAGATACTGAAAACATAAATCTCACACAGGAAAGCAATTACTGATGGCCTCATTTTAGCTAAGTGTTATATGATCAGGCCTCCCTAAGTATTTAGCACAGCTCATTATCATGAAAGTCACATGCTGAGTTTTGGGAACTTCCTGTCCTAAAATATAGCCATGCTGAGATTAATCAGGGCTTTACCAACTAAGTATATTTTTTCTTACATTATCTCTTTTCACATCAACATTAGAATTCTTGTTTTTATTAACTGACTTCCTGTTTGAAACTAACCTCGTTTAATACATAAAGCTCGCCAAGATGACTTATAATTTTTTAGGTTGGCCAAAACTATGGATTTTAATTTCTAGACTAGGTTTAGCCTTCTGTATTTTCACAACACAGTTGTTATAAGGGCCAAGCAATATGAGTTAGTCATCTCAACAACTCCTATTCGTACACATATCATGTATTTTGGCCCAGGCTCGAACACTATCAACACTTCCTAAATTGGTGTTCCCAATCCTTTTATTAGAGATAATGAATTCATCTCACGGCTGGGAGCAGATAGTGATTTCCATGGTCTCAACTGATAGGAATCAACCCCCTTAGGGCTGGGAATATGTCTTAATTGTATACTTGTTCTTGAACAAAACTACTGCTTCCATTGGATTTCTTCCCCCTTTCACTTACCCAAATGATTTTCATTCCACCTCACTCATCAACTTGTCAATTGAGGAACAGGAGCTATTTCCTTTCTTTGTCTGGGATTCTGGCTGCAACCCAGGCAGCATTTTCCAAGTAATTAATGAGCCCTGCAATGTCCTGGCTTCTGACCACCAGCCTCTTCCTTTGTTATATGACATCTTGGCTGGAGGAGGACTGAATGCAAGAGCAGGCAGTAGGCTGCTACTTAACCAAGAGCCAGATGCTATTTTTAGGTTAAACAACTTAAGTTGGGCCCCGCCCCCCCAACTTTTGCCACCTAACAGACTGGGTATTTGTAGGTAAGTCTTAGGCTCACAATGAGAGCCTCGGAAGCAGAAGTAGCCCAGAGTCATGGAATTCTAATTGGCAGTCAAGAGCTGGTATATAGCACACACTCTGGAAGGGAGGAACCCAGCCTTCACTCCTTCTACCCTCAAGCTGCTTGCCCTGTAGCAGCAGGAGAGAGAACACCAAGGAACCCAATTTTTGGTGAGGGGCAAGAAGAGGTAAAAAGGTAAAAGTAAACTTATTTTTTCCTTTATTCTTTAGGAGCCAAAGAATAAAATATTGAGTGTTTCTTCAAGATGATCATTCACACATGCAAAAAACAAAATGCTTCTAGGGTTATCCAAGCATTTAACATTGCTCTAGGTGCGAGAGACAAAGTACAAATGGAACCATTATTCTCAAAGGACATCCAGGAATGAGTGAATGAATCAATCGATCAATCAATCGACAGATGGTAGCAAGCACAATGGGGGAAAGGCAGCATGGCAAGGGGAACAGGAGAGGGGACACCTGGAGGGCGAGGTGTCACTGAAGTGCTCAGGGAAGCACACACTTGATCACAGGCCTGGGAGCCAGCAGAAGGCAAGCACTGGGGGTGTCTGGCGAAGACAGCTCCAGGCAGACGGGACAGACAGTGCCTGACATGGTTCGTTGTTTTGAGTTACTCCAAAAGCTTAACATTGCAAGAACTGAGTGACAGTAGGTAAGTATGTTCCCCTCTAAGCTCCAAAACATCGATTTCATAATTTCTGAAGACAAGTAGTAGAAAGTGTTACGTAACCTTCTACTCTGATAGAGATTGGACCCATAGTTAAATCTTTCCTGATCGGTTGGATATGTATCAACTTTATTTATCCACAGACACATTAAGCATGTCACCCATGCACCACCCTCTCCTTGTTCACTTATTGAACTTCTCGTCCTTGCTAAGCTTTGTGCTGGTTACTAAGAATCCTGTGTGGAACCGTGTAGAATAATCCACGCCCTCTTGGAGTTTACAGTCCGATGTGAGCATTCGTCAACCAATATGCAGCACTATGATCCTAACAGGGCCTAAGGAAAGCTTTTGTGAGAAAGTGACATGGAGTTGAGATGAGAAACATTCCAGGAAGTTCGGAAAGTGCAATGGAACTGTGTTACAAGAAAGCAGCATACGTGGGTCCCACAGACAGTAGCATCAAGACCAGCCTGCAGAAGGAGCCTCTGGTCAGACTGTGCCAGACCACGCAGGGCCAAGTCTTCTCTTGATCAGATCAGAAGCCATCTGAAAGGTTTGAGGCAGGAAAGCGATGTGACCACCAAACATTTTGACATCACCGGCTACACCGTCTGAATGCAGGGCTGGAGGGATGACATCAGGGGACAACCCACACAAGAGGTACCCGTTACCTGGACAAGGACAGTGACAGAGACAAAAAGCAGAAGGAGGGACTCAAGAACCACTTAGGAAACAGTCAGCCAGGCTTGGTGATGGATTCAGATGCAGCAGATGATAATGTTATAAAGGACTCCTACTTAGTTTCTGGAGTCCTAAGAACGCCTTTCATTCATTTCTTCATTTGCTGGAAAAAAGAGAGGACACGGCACCCTAGCTCAGGCACCAAACATGCAGAGCAGGGCACCTCTGCTCTCTGCAACAGCCATTCTGGTGCTAAATGGTATCTGGATCCGCAGTAGGCAAGTCCTAAGTGCCTGCAGAGTTGACCCTTGGTGAGAAGTGTATCAAAAAAAAAAAAAAAAAAAAAAAAAAAAAAGCAAGATACCAGAAACTCAGGATAAATGAGCTCCTGGTCCTAATAACTTCTGTTTCAGACCCTCTCTCATGGCACTTAGCTGGTCACACCTACCAAAAAAAAAAAAAATCAGCAAATTGGATGACTCATTAGGACTGACTTTTCAAGAGAGCAAGGTACTTAATTTAGCATACAATACCCAGCAGCCATCTGCAGATGGCAATTTGGGAGAACTTCAAGCGTGGTATTTAGGTTTGAGAGGGGAAGCTGGAAATCAGAGGACTGATCTCACAAACAAAAAGCTTTTATAATAGCCTGTCCCAGAGAAGGCAGTAATGAGAGGATGGGGAGGAAAGCCATCCTCCCAATAGCAAGGAGACCATAGGGAAGTGGGTCCTTCAAAAAGAGGTGAAAAGCTGGATTTTCTTGTCATCCAAGTGACTGCTCTTCTTGGCTGGAAATAGCTAGGAGAGTTTAACCACTCCACTAGGCCCTACGAACAGAGATGTTTGTAAGTGAGCTTGAAACCACACAGTGCTGTATGAATTCTTCTATGCTCTAAGAACCCCAGTGGACTTCTGTCATCACAAGATCGCCCACCTCTGTAACAGCAAGTAAAATCATCAACACAATGCCTTCCCTTGAGCGCAGGTTAAAAAATATCCCAACAATAACTGCTTCCCACGCCTTTTATGCCGCATGCCTGTGCTGCTAAAGCAGAGTTCATTTATTCCCCAAGGTATGCAATTCTATGCCAAGAAGCAGTAAGAAACCACAGAATTCTTTCTGAAGTCTATCCTCTGCAGGAAATACATTAACATGTTTTACACTGAAACAACAATGATTATTTCCTGGTATAGAAGTAAATTTGGATCTTAAGACAAAAACACAAGATTTCAAGTACATTTCACTTCTGTGAATGTACTGGCTCACCACCAGCCACCCCAACGAGGCCCCTAGGTAGCTCCAAGAGGATCAGGTAGCTCCCAACTGACCTGCCTGCTAGGTACAGTGGGCCCAGGGAGTAGGGCCACAGGGCTTTGTGAAGCCAATGAAAATGTCCGATGAATTTTAAAAATCCAAGAAAAAATTAACTTAGGTCAAAGAAAATATTTTTAAATGTAGTATAAGTATATTCATCTTATACAGAAGTCACAAAATCCAAATTTTAATGTAATTTTGCTCTGGAGGAAGAGAGCCATAAAAACAAATGTGTCCTCCCCTCCTATCCTCCCTCTCTCCCTTCCCCTCCCTCATGAGTTGCGAGGAATATTCAGATATGCAACTCAGGTTTCATTAGAAAGTCCAAAGATTTATTCTAATTGCTCTTCTAATTATATTCTGATGCTTTGAGCTATTGACTTGTTCTTCTCCATTCATATAAAATATGTTGCCAGCACCACGGCTCAATAGGCTAATCCTCTGCCTGCGGCGCCGGCACACCGGGTTCTAGTCCCGGTTGGGGCGCCGGATTCTGTCCCGGTTGCCCCACTTCCAGGCCACCCGAGAGTGCAGTGGAGGATGGCCCAAGTGCTTGGGCCCTGCACCCCATGGGAGACCAGGAGAAGCACCTGGCTCCTGGCCTCGGATCAGCGCAGTGCGCTGGCCGCAGCGGCCATTGGGGGGTGAACCAACGGCAAAGGAAGACCTTTATCCCTGTCTCTCTCACTGTCCACTCTGCCTGTCCAAAAAAAAAAAAAAAAAGTGGATGCATTATTTAGGAGAACAAGTGCTGAGAGCCCATAAAATTTATAATATAGCCCTGATTAATTTCTCTCCTCTGCTGTGCTAGCAAACCTCAGAAGACAGGTAACACTGATATTTCCTAAGATACAATGGTGAGACAAGGCAAATGTTTTAATTTGAAAAACAGGGGCCAGCGCTGTGGCATAGCGGGTAAATCCACCGCCTGCAGGGCCAGCATCACATAAGGGCACCAGTTTAAGTCCTGGCTGTTCCACTTCCAATCCAGCTCTCTGCTACAGCCTGGGAAAGCAGTGAAAGATGGCCCCTGAGTGGGAGACCCAGATCAGCCCAGCTCCAGTCATCGTGTCCATTTAAGGAGTGAACCAGCAGATAGAAGACCTGTCTCTCTGCCTCTGCCTCTGTAAATCTGCCTTTCAAATAAGTAAATCTTTAAAATATAGTGTGTTCTTTAATTTTTTAAAAGTGTAGCTGAAAGTAATAGATTTTCTAGATTATAGTACTAATATTTGCCTTTTGAAAAAAAAGTAAAATCATGAAAAAATATCAAGTAAAAATATTATTAGGTCCTAGAAAAACTGGCAGGAAAAAAATCATGAGAATGGCTAAAGCTTGATTAATATTTCGATTAGCTAGGGGCTGGTGCTGTGGCACAGAGGGTTAACACCCTGGCCTGAAGTGCCAATATTCCATATGGGCGCCAGTTCAAGACCCAGCTGCTCCACTTCTGATCCAGCGCTCTGCTATGGCCTGGGAAAACAGAAGGTAGCCCAAATCCTTGGGCCCCTGCACCCATGTGGGAGACCCGGAGGGAGCTCCTGGCTCCTGATCGACTCAGCTCTGGCCGTTGTGGCCAACTGGGGAGTGAACCATCGGATGAAGACCTCTCTCTCTCTGCCTCTCCTTTCTCCATGTAACTCTGACTTTCAAATAAATATATAAACCTTTAAAAAATTAGTTAAAACACCCAAAAAAGCTTCCATTTAATTCTTTAGTACTTTCATTTTGAAGGATGATGGTAAAATATTGCTAGTATCTCCATCACAAGTCTACTGGGAAAAAAATAAAGTTTTTTGGACAATGTTCTGATTCCTTCACTATTTTAAGCCATGTGTCATGATTTTCATGATTATTTTTCAGAATTAGTGGTTTATTCTGTTAAGGGAGTAAGATATTCGTTGCTTGGGACAAGATATCTCCTTTCATTAGCCCGTGAGATGGTCTCAGTATAACTCTTGCATTGTATGGATGGAGGCAAATAATCGAGAAAGAATCCCCACAAGAATAAAACATTCACACACAAGTGAGATCAGCAAGTCCAGTCCCACCAGCTGGAATAATCTTGCACGGGTCAGGCGGCCTCAGGGCCTAAACTAATCAGCTGAGGGTCTAGAGGAAGCCGACTCCTGAATCACAAGAGACGGGGTCAAGCGTGTAGATTGCTCACCCCGACTGTGCCAATCTGACACATTTTCCCAAAACTGCCCATCTGGGGTCCTGTCAAAATAGGGCAATGGAGAGTGAGAATAATTTTCTGGCCAGGTATTTCTGCAAAGCCTATAATCAGTCCATGTTGGCCCAGTTCTGGATTAGGGAAGGATACTTTCCCCATAATAGTTGAAAGCAATCCATTCCTGCATGCTTTAGCTCTCCAGAAGACAGATTCTTTGTTGAATGAGAAGTAGCCAGTATTATCCAGGATCTCCTATAAGTAATATTCAAGGAATTTTGTTTTCCTTCTTTGATGTCTAAGTTGTTAACCCAGAGAGAACTGGTCTACCTACTCCTAAAGCAAAGAGGTCTTTTGGAGTTTTTAAAAGTCACTGATATCTGTCCCAGAGGGCTGGAAGATGGGTCAGCCAAAAACACACACTCTATATTTCTTAAGAACATTTAAAAGGATTACAAGACCAGTAAGATATTGTCATGTTTATTTGCACTACTGTAACAATATACCTGAGGATGGGGAACTTATAAACAGAACTTTGTCACAGCTCCAGAAACTGGGAAGTCCAAGGTCCAGATGCAGTAGGAGGGGCCGGTGCTGTGGCATAGTGGGCTAAGCCTCTAGCTGCAGCACTGGCATCCCATATGGGCACAGGTTCATGCCTTGGCTCCTCCTCTTCTGATCCAGCTCCCTGCTAACGGCCTGGGAAAGTAGTTGCAAATGGCCCAGGTGCTTGGGCCCCCATACCCACTTGGAAGACCTGGAACAAGCTCCTGGCTTCAGATCAGCCCAGCTCTGGCCATTGTGGCCATTTGGGGAGTGAACCAGCAGATGGAAGACCCACCTCTGCCTCTCAAATAAATCTTAAACACACACACACACACACACTCACACTCACACTCACACTCACACTCTGCAGGCACAGTGTCTGGTGAATGTCCATTCCTCAAAGTTGTACTGTCTAGGTGTCGTCACGCGGTAGAAGGAGCAGATGGGCATAGGGGACCTCGCTGGCTCCCTCTCCCATTTTTTTTAGTAAAGCTGCTAATCTTACACTTGAAGATCCCACCTTCATAACGTATCGCCTCTGAAGGCCCCAGCTCTAAATGCTGATACACTTAATTACGAACACAAGACAGGGCACATTCAAATCACAGCAGTTACAAAAGTCAACATTTTTGAGGAAGGTGCCAAAGACTCTCGATTAGTTCATTGCCCTCTGCCATTAGCAATACCACTGTCCTTACTTAATATTTGCACAAAACACTGTAGCCGGTAATCAGCAGAATCGGGATGCTATCCAGGTCTGCTCAGATCCAAGCCCACACTCTTAACCCTTTTATTAGAACTGTGCCTGGAACAAAGCTAGTGGCCAACACACGCCTGTTTAATCTTCAGATTTGGTCAGTTGTTTGATCCCAGGATTCTGAGGTGTTCCTGGAGCTAGCCAAGAGTATCTCAACAAATCGGAGGACTACACCTAATAATGTCATACGCAAATGTTTTCTGTTAATTCTATGCCTTGTTGAAATTCAACTAGAGGAAGAAAAGGAACTACTAACAATTAGATAATTAAGAGGAAGTTAAAGTTCTGCATACAAAAAAGCTTAAAGTCACATTGCTTTTTGGAAAACCCAGTCCTTTAACTGGATTCCAGATAGCAAGAGCCTACATTAAAAACTAGCTAACATTTCTATTATTACTTCTAGTTTTCAGAAGGGAAATTCGAGGTACAGAGAGGTGAAGCAATTAACCCTAGGTGAGACGACCAGTGAGTGGTAGAGCCAAGATTCTGGTCCAAGGGATGCAACTCCAAAGCATATGTTCTGAACCATTTGGCTGTTTCTTCCCAGAAGGATCACTTTAATCAGTCCCACTCATCCGTTATGCACACTATCTTACTCACTATTCCCAGGGAGGAATCTGTGTACTCGCGTGTGTCCAAGTACATGCGGATACAGGCATAGGGATGAGTCTAAGAACGCACGGTCTTCCATCGCACCCTGTAAACACACCTGACAAATCTCTAAAGCCCCGATGGGAAGCCGTCAGAGTCTCCATGTGGTCAGTTACAACAAGGACCTGCTCATATTTTCATGAGGAGCATTACTGGATCTTATTTCTGAGAACAGAATTCACTTATTCTTGGAGTCTCATTCATTTTTATACTAGTATGTGAAATAAAAATATTATCACAGAAAATTGAAGTACCATGGAAGACAGGGCTTAGCATGACTTTCTAAAAGTGGGGAAGAACATTTCCAATGCAGAGTACAGACCAAAGGCCTCAAAACTATATGTACTCTCCATTCAAGTGTTAGGACCCTATACCATGTGCCCCAATTCATGCCAAAACTGAGAACTTTTGCCTTTTCTTCTTCACTTACCTGATTGTGCGATTTACCTCTGTGGAGGGTGACAAGCCAACCAGCATTGGGCATCAAGCTCTTGCATGCCACATGTCCTCAGTTCCCAGGCAAATCATTCATATAAAGGTAATATGGTCCATCTGAGACTTGCTGCTCAACCTGAACCCTGGATCCATGGTCTCTTCATCTAACAAAAGCATTTCACTGGTTAAGCAATCTTTAGTCCTCAGGACCAAAGAGATGCTCTCATGTCACAATTTAAGTAAGCATGCAGCTCACCTAGGGGTTCTTGGCAACAAGATTTGGTAGGTTTGGGAGGGCCCGAGTTTTCATTTCTAACAACTCCACACATGGCGACTGTCAAACTACTGGACAACAGGCTACTCCTCCTGGAGGAACAATGGTCTTAGGCAAATGTCAAAGGGCTTCAGACAAAAGTATGTGTTTGAATTTTTGGAAGGCTCATTCTGGGTTTGAGTTCAGGGTCATTATATCTTCAAGTGGCATTCAAAACGCTAGACAAGCCTCAGAATCGCCTATTTACTTTTTCAGGCTTTGGATTCCACAAAGCTACCTCACTTCATGGAAGAAGGAAGACAACTATTCCATACATACAATTAAAGGAACCCCTTCTGAGACTTAGCCACAAGCTTTCTTGTGTTCATTTACCCAAATGAACTAATGATTTCACCAAATCCTTCACAGTGAGGAGTCCTTGACACTAATATGTTTAATACTTGGCAAAATCTCCAAAGCAGGCTGCTTTGGATGCAAGGGTTGGTACCATTTTGTAAATAAGGAACTATTTCACTGTACGGTTTCATGGACCAAGTTCCTGCAGTAACCCAACTTAAGGTTATGTACAAATTCCTTGGAGGAGAGGCTTTAATATTGAAGAGTGACTTGTGATTAGCATATCAATAAGAATAAACAAGCAGTCCTTTTAGGATACCAGAGGGCACTTGAGGACAGAGGCTTTTCACAAACTTCAACTTCTGTTTAGACTCTTAAATTGGTTGGTAAGCTCTTCCTTCCAAGGCACTTAAAAAAGGTCAAGTTCAGCTTAAACCTCTCGGAAAATTAATGAGGTTTCAATGTACTCAGAAATGCAGAAGTGGTGTCAAGGTTACTTGATTGACCCAAGCCAAAGAAACTTAAAGAATAGCAACATATTTTGGCTGAGTGCTTACTTTTAAGTCACCTATTCTGTTGAATGGGATATTTTGAAGAACACTTGTTTCAACATATTGTCAAACTACGAGGTCACTGGTGAGCAGCAGAATGCCTTTTTTTGTACCTCTTTTTTAAATGGCCAGAGAGCAATAAAGCATGGAAATAATGCTGAAGGAAAGTGGCCAGTGTGGCTTTGTTTTAAAAGGGACCCCAAGAACAAAGACAGTAGTTTTCTGTTAAACTAGAAAGTTCTGAATTAAAGGTCAGATCACTGAACACATTGAAGCTGAGCAGTTGGTCCTGCCATGCTTTCATTATTCCAGTGAGTTATGTCTATTTAAGTCACTAATGTCAAAGGGCTGAGGGTTCAACTCTAGGTTGAGCCACTGGCTGTCAGCGTGACCTAGGGCAACTCAAACTCACTATGGTTCAGACTCTTTACCCATTAAGCAGCGTAAGTACTGACTTTCCAACGTTATGGGATGGAAGCCCAGTAAAGAGCCTTTCACGTAATGGGCAGGTGCATTTCATACATATACCGCACATACACATTCCCATAGGAGTGCTGCTTAATTGTTCACAGGACAAAAGTCAGCCCTTGAGTTTTAAAGACACACATGAACCACAGGTCAGAAGAAAAGTCAACAGCTGTCATCCAAAGCACATATTAAAATCCATAAAATGTCTAACCACCAAAGGTGACCTGGGACAAAAAGCACAAAGAGATGGCTGTTAAACAAACCAGCACACGAGGTCAGAACTCATCCTTACCTTTGAGGGTCAAGTCCTGAGACACAGTGCCAGTCTTCCCCCCAGGGCACGTCTCTCAGTGTGGGCCATGTTCTGCTTGCAAGTCAGTTCCTGGGCCTTAGGCTCCTCACTGGGCTTGGGTTCAAAAGTTAACGTTTTCTCTTATTAAAAACAGGCAGTAATGTCTGTAATTCTGCTTCTTCCTCAGAGTTGGTACTTGCTGTTTCGTTAAGTTTTTGTTCTGGAGAATTTTTTGTAAATATCTCCCTTCCAGATCCTCCCAAAAAGTGAATGTTAGTGTAAGATGCCACTGTTGTAGCAAAGTCAACTTTGAAGCCCACATTTCTATCCTGGGGTGACCTTGGGCCACGAAGAAAAGAATTGTCTTGAACTTCTACTATCTTAGTGAGAAATTCAGTAACAATCAAGTGTAGAACTCAAAATAAATACAAAATGGAAGTATACATTGTATATCTACATTTTTTTCCCTCTAGAAAAGCACTGTGATATAGTGAGAGGGCAGAGAGAGAGAGAGAATCTTCCATCTACTGGTTTACTCCCAAAATGACTGCAACAGTTAAGTCTAAGCCAGGATGAAGCCCAGAGCTAGGAACACCAACTCGGTCTCTCCCATATGAGTGGCAGGGACCCGAGCACTTGACCATCCTCCACCGCCTTCCCAGGTGCTCCAGCAGGAAGCTGGATCAGAATAGAACAGCCAAGGCTTGAACCAGCTCACTGACAGGGATGGCAGCTTGCAAGCAGCAGCTCAATGCTGTACCCCAACGCTGCACCCCACCCCTTGTAATTTACTTTTACTGATATTCAGCATCAGGCAGTTACACTGCTTCTCCTCGAACCCAAACACTGTGAAGACAGGGATTCCTCCCGCATAGCCACAGAGAAACCGTTGACCCGAGTGCCACAAACTCATACTGGAATGTGAGCACCTGGGCTGGCCAAATTTCCTCAAGGAAATTTGCAAAGAAAAATGTTCTTTGCTTCATCAAGGACCTCAAGAGAACCGAAGCACAGCTCATAGCAGGACTGGGTAAGAACAAGACTGATAACGTAGGAGTTCTCCAAGTTGTTACCCTTTGGCTTACTGAGGAGCAAGATCCCGAGTAAGACTTTGAAACCTGATATTCATTGTTCAGTCAGCAAATGGAGATCAAAATCCCACCTAATCTCCAGATGTGACTGTGAGAAATACAAAGATACTCCCTAGCAACTGATGCACAGACTAATACTGATAACACACACTGCAGACTGCTCAGAGAAATGCCCTAAGTGGCGACTGGGGTATAAAGAGCAACGCTATCAAGAAGCGTCTTACTTCTACTCCCAAATACATGGGTTGCAATGAGTGGTGGCACCATAATGCACAGGATTTAGGCCGAATTTCAAAGAGCACAGTTGACCATGGTGTTACTCATCAACTTAACCAGGTATTTAGAAATCTATGCTCCCAGACTGGAAAACAGCATCCAAACAAAGAGCTTTTTGTTTTAGAGGCTGTTGTGTTTGGGATCTGCTGGCAGGCATGTGTGTGTTCTCTTTCTGTTCTGTGTTTTCCCCCCTCCCCTATCAAGGCTGTTTCTTGGCTACACTGTAACGTATGACACATTCACCCAGATGATCGACTGTGGGCATTCGTTCTGTTCAAGCAAGTCTTGTCCTGAGCAGCAGGTAAACTGGAGCCCATGGAGAAGGGCAGCAATGGCTCCTCATTAGTCTGCACGTTCCACAGCCCCATCCTGCTGCAGATCACAGAGGCCCTGGTAACTCAGAGGACTTGGTACCCAGGGCCTCTTCCCCCAGGGCACTCACACAGGGGTGCATTCCCATAGAGATGGAGGCTTGAGGATTGGCTCTGTAGTAGGTTTCTTTGGGGAATAAAAGATGTGAAAGTTCCGAAGCACCTCTCCAAGTGTGTACATAAGTGGGTACAAGATGGCAGAACAAAATGTACCAAACACTTAGGTCACAAAACATTCCCCCTCGCTCCAGCTGAAATCAATAAGAATGTTTACTGGGAGGAATCAGAATCTCCCCAATTTAAAACTCCTTTTATGAGACTAGACAGTCAACTCTGCCTCCATCCAGAGAAGAGGACGCACTGTACCATGCTTCTGTAACTGTCACTGACGCAACTCACAATGAGCAAGAATGAGATGACTGTGGGCAACATTCGCCAATGATGCATCTCACAATAGCCTTTGGAGACCTCTCCAGTGTTCCTGGGTCCCTGATGCTACATTTCTAGAATCTGTAGGGGAAGAAAGTGAAGAATGTGGTCCTCAGTGAAGACAAAAATGGATGGTCTCTGCATAAGTATTCCTACCACGCATCACACTAATGATCCAAATACTGATCTGGGTGCCGATATGGTAGCCAGGTCAGGTGCGCCACCCAGACTGCCTTCCCTCCATCCTTGGTCTCATCATTCCTCTCTACCCTCAACACCAAACAAACCCAGACAGCCCCTCAGAAGAAGCCACATAAAGTCAAAAAAGAAGCAACTGGCTAAAACATCAACTTACAGAGAACTGGCCTTCCCCTGCCTGGAACAAAGAAGCATAAATTATGTACCTGGCAAATATTGTCTGGTCTCCAGGACAGATAGATTCATCCATTTTTATTTTCCACAGAAGTACCTAACTACAGCTGAGAGAATAAATCAATTTAATTCCACAAACATTTATCATGTTCTAGTCTGATTGCATTCTTTCTGGGGGAAAAAAAATCATGCACTTTGCTATGGGAGTGGATTATTTGAAGGCGACTAGACTCATTCTATTCCTTTCCCACTCCCACCAAAAGCAAATGAGGAAAAAAATAACCAGCTCCCTCAAACAGCACAGAGCAACTTTCTATTGTCAAAGGCCACTAGCCCAAGACATGCCAGTTCCTTTCAGTAGATGGACAAGGGTTTCCTTCTGATCTTTCTTGTACATTGTATAAAAGCAATGTTTTCTTCCATTAAGAAATTAGCAATTAATTCCTAGCCATCAATCATTCATCATTCTGGATATACAGATTAGAAGAATCATACATTAAAACAAGTTGTGGCACCACAGCTGTATGTTTTAAGTTTGGAATTGTCAGATCTATTTGAAATGAATTCTAAACCTGTAATGCAAGGGAAAGGCAAAGCGATCTTTGCCAAACATTTAAGGAGGGTTTTTTTTCTTGTTTTGTTTTTAAACACATATTCCCTCATAGAAAACTTTTGAATGGAGCCAAGAGAATTTAGGCTAACTCATCTGGGAAGGCTCTGCCACATACTTGGGGGCTTTGGGAAAATCATTTATGTACTCTGAGGCATCAATTTATTGGGAAGATAGGGACAATCATACCTCTCACAACCTGTGTGGTCATTGTGACAAACAAATGAAATGATCAACAGCGGCGAAACCCACATCCCAATTCCAGTTTCTTGCCAGCACCCACTCTGGGAGGCAGTAGGTGACGGCTTAAGAACTCGGGTCACCGTCACCTACACAGGAAGCCCAGGTGGAGCTCCCAGCTCTTGGCTTGGTCGTGGCCCAGTCTTAGCCATTGCAGGCATTCGCAGAGTAACCTAGCAGATGGAAGATTTCTTTCTCCCTCAAATGAATCAAATAAACATTAGAACAATGAGCCCTTTATGAAAACAATTCCAGATATTGATGTTCGACTTTACAGTCCAAAAGCATCAGTGAAGGAAAACAGTCTGAAACAAATCCACCTGTTACCTGAAGTGTGTAACAGGGTCTTTAAAACTTCAAGTCAGCTGCGGCTCTTGCTTAGTCACAGTTTTAGAAAGAAGGGGGAGTTTTTTCTTTATCCTATCCTCATGTGTTGTATTGGATAACAAGTGAAGAATACTTT
Source organism: Lepus europaeus (assembly GCF_033115175.1). NCBI lineage: Eukaryota > Metazoa > Chordata > Mammalia > Lagomorpha > Leporidae > Lepus > Lepus europaeus. The sequence continues at coordinate 109,083,897 of NC_084828.1, read as the reverse complement.
TTACTTATATTGCTGTTGGCTGTTAAATCTTGCATTTAGTGTCATCTTCAAAAAGCTCATAAAAATCTATACACAGCTCAGAAATGATACATAGATTTTAAATTTTTTAAACACCAAATAATCTTTTGAACTCATTTTTCTGTGAATTCTTGAAGTACACTCATGTATATCAAGAGTTGAAAGTAAGCAAAAGCTACCCATACCCTATTCAGAGTAGGTATTCCAAATTCAGCAAAGTGTGAGTGGCTTTCCCCTTACACCGATATTTTTAACCAGCTACTTGTAAGGTGATGTCCCAGACCTCAAGGAGCTCAGAGTTCAACATAGGAGACAGCCAGACTGGACGTTACAAAGTGATGAGAGCCACATGGTACAGAGAAGGCCTCCAAACTCGTTTAGTTAGGGATGTGGCAGGGATACACTGGTGCTAGCCCAGAGAAGCTGGGGACGAGGAAGGGGCGAGCACAAAAAACCATGTGCTCCCTGCACCCCACAATGGGGATCAGGATGAGCCAGGGATGAAGTTAGAGGGGGAGGCAGAGGTCACTCAATGAGAATCTGGGATTAGGGGCACAGAAATGTGCTCCCTGAGCCTTGGATTCTGCCTAGGTCAGGAGACTCTCCTCACACAGACTCCTCCTGGAGTGCCTGGAGTGCCAGAGCTGTGTGTTGGAAGGAGATCGGTGCATTTGTTAGACCAACCATTTTATATCCAGAATATCCTGCTTTTGTATAAAATATTGGCGTTTCTGTGGGAAGAATGTTTCGCTGTTCAAGAGGAAAATAATTGATATAAAGGTAAATATCTCTCACTGGAAAAAAATGGTAAAAAAATATAACCACAACCCGGAAAGAACATTTTCACATGGAAAACATGCACACCATTCTTTCAGGATTTATACAAAATCCCGGGACATTTCTCGTTGACCTCTGTCCGAGAGGGATCACGTTATTTCTACATCAGCCAGGTAGGAAAATGAAGGGTTCAGCCAGGTCCAGCTTCCAGGATCACAATGCAACCCTGCGGCGCCAAGGGTTCAGGATGAAGTGGGCTGCCTGTGAGTCACCTGGAAAATGGCCACCCAGGGACAGATGGAGGTGCAGACCCATTCTGGGCTCGTTAGAAACCCAGTGCTACAAGACGTTATCCATGCACCCATCATCTCTGCACATACATATACTGGGAATTTCTTAAGAGATCGAAAAACTCGGGTCTTGGTGTGGGAAGCTGGGAATGAGTTAGTGTTTAATGGGATGGCAAAGTCCTGGAGATGGATAGTGGTAATGGCCACACAGCACTGCGAGTGTACCGAATGCCACTGGACTGTGCATTTAAACTTGCTAAAGTGATAATTCTATGATATGCATGTTATTATAATGAGAGAGAAGCCCAACTCAAAAGCAGTAGTTTCCAAAAAGATAAATCCCTCAAGAAGCCTCATACAGCTTCCAGAAGTACAATGTACGGATCAAATAGAATTTCTCCAGAAATACTTTGAAGTATCAGCTCCAACCTTATGTCCCAATGGGTGACAGTAAACAACTACGGCAAGTCATCTAAAACAATACCGAGCTTTCTCACCAAAGGCCACCAATCTCTACCCTTCCCTGCAGTCTACAAAACTAAGGCCCTCTTGGCTGGCGCCGCAGCTCACTAGGCTAATCCTCCGCCTAGCGGTGCCGGCACACCGGGTTCTAGTCCCGGTCGGGGCACCGATCCTGTCCCGGTTACCCCTCTTCCAGGCCAGCTCTCTGCTGTGGCCAGAGAGTGCAGTGGAGGATAGCCCAAGTACTTGGGCCCTGCACCCCATGGGAGACCAGGAGAAGCACCTGGCTCCTGCCATTGGATTGGCGCGGTGCGCTGGCCGCAGCACACCTACCGCGGCGGCCATTGGAGGGTGAACCAACGGCAAAAGGAAGACCTTTCTCTCTGTCTCTCTCTCACTGTCCACTCTGCCTGTCAAAAATTAAAAAAAAAAAAAAAAACTAAGGCCCTCCTGACCATGACTGCTGCGCTAACTATTCTGTACTTAAGAGTTCTCACTGAGCCAGCCGCAACCTTTTTCTTCCTGTTGTAGTTGAGAACAGAACAAACACAGAAGTTCTGGGCACTGCCTTGGAAAGCGGACAGGTCCAAGGTCTGAAACAATGCCCAAGGCCACGGCACTCGAGTCATACACAGCCCTACTTGCAGGCCCTGGCAAGGCTTCCCTCCTCACTTTAGACCCTCCCCACCAAGCAAGGCTCCTATTTAGTAGAGTTCTGCATCTTCTTGTCAAATAGCAGACGTGTGTGTGTGTGTGTGTGTGTCTTTACTCATATACAATATCCAAGAGGGCTTAATAAAATTAAGGTTAAGCCAGAGATAAGAAATTGAGTCTTCAAGGCCCAACTGATTATTCTTTTTAAATGGGCTCAAATGTTTCCCAGGTGCAAAACAGTTAAAAATGTGAGGCAGCCCAAATTGTGGATCTGTAATCCTGGCAAGGCTCCGTGTACGACTTACAAATAACCCCAGAATAATGGTAATTACATAGTAACTATTGATTGCTTAATTACTTGAAAGTGCCTTATAATCACCAAGTCATTACGGGCGTTAGATCTAAACCCTACAAGTCACGAGGATGCTGCGCATCAAGCTATTTGACAATTCATTGATGTGAGATGGAATGAAAGTCATTTGAATTAAAGCAATCTAAAGTTCTTTTAATCAAAAGTAGACACATGAGTGGCAGGCCACATCTTGCCACCTTGTCATCCAGTATTAGAATATGTCTTCTCAGGGAAGTTGTGGTCCAGTGGGTTAAGCCACCACTTACGATGTCAGCATTCCATATCAGAGCGCCCATTCCAATCCAGGCTACTCTGCTTCTCACCCAACTTCCTGCTAAGGCATCGCAGAAGGCAGTGGAAGATGGACCAAGTTCTTGCATCCCTGCCACCCACACTGGGGACCCGGACAGAATTACTGACTCCTGGCTTTGGCCTGGCCTAGATCTAGTTGCTGCATTTATTTAGTGAATGAACCAGTGGATGGAAGATCTCCCTTTCTCATTCACTCTCTCAAATAAGTAAGTCTTTGTGGGTTTTTTGTTTTGTTTTTAAAGGTATATATCATCATCTATTGAGGCAGCAAGAACCTGCCAAAATCTTGTGTCTGGTTAATGAGAAACTGATAGAAAATGCTCACCTATCTACAACCTTCAGCACAGAGATGCATCAAAGCCGCCCAGCCAAACAGGTATCTAGTCACACTTGTGAGTATTCCAAATAAATCATCTTGCTGATGGTTTGGAATATTTCTGTCCAGAGTTTTACAGTTGGGAAAGCACAAGCCATCAATGGCTTCAAGCAACTTGTGCAGGTCCTCAAGATGAGCATGCCCAACCCCTTCATTATATAGCTGTTCCTCCACCTACTATGGGATACATTCCAACAAACTCAGACGTTGAAAATGCACTTAGTAGATTTAACCTACAGATTATCACCTCTTAGTCTAGCCTACCTTAAACATGCTCAGATTACTTACAGTAGCCTATATTTGGGCAAAATCATCAAACATAAAGCCCATTTGATAACTATAGTAAAGCTATCTCATGGAACTTGTTCAATTTTATACTGAAAATGAAGAACAGAATGCTTGTATGGGTATACTTTTGTGCCAACAGAAAGTTGAAAAATCATAAATCAGATCAGCTGTACATGAAACCAAGACCAAGACATGCTAATTGACTTGCTTAAGCTCACGCAACTAATGAATCACAAGGCCAAGACTTAAAACCAGAAGGGCCATGAGTCCTTGTTTGTGTAGCACAAATCCTACCTGCTTCCAAGCTCTGCTTCTCCCAAGGTCGCCCACTCTGACCCAGGATATCAACAATGGACGAATCTTTGTTACCACCACTCTCCACCCCCAACTCCTACCCTGTGGACTGTTTCAATTCCCTTTGCATACAACTGCTCATCTTTCAAGACTCCACTCAGGAGTCAGCTCTTTTATGAGGACTTTCTTGGTCTTCCCAGAGCCCCCATAGAATTGGCTCTGCTCTGTACACTCTTATGGTACCTGTGAGACACTATTGAAGCGATTAATTTACATGTCTTGTTACCCAAAGATGTGAGGGCTAGGGTTATGCCACATGCTTATCTGTAAGTACACCCTGAAGGCAAGGCCAAGCAGATACTAGTTCATTATGAAGGCTGACACTAAATACAGGAGCAAAAGTAAACAAAATCCCAGGGCAGAGAGAAGAGTGGTTGTGTCTCATCCCTAAAGGCAGACACCCAAAAAAGCACGTATACCACCTGAGAAGCCATACTGAGCCCAATGGCTCTCAATCCTGGCTGCATCTGGGAAGTTTGGGAGAAAATAACCTAATTCAGATCCACCAAAACCAAATTCCTAGGGAAGGATCCAGATACTTAGTTTTTCAAAGCTATCCAGTAGATTTCTATACACAGTGGGGGCTGAGAGCAACCAGCACTAACAAGAAATCCACATGGTTCCCTGTAGCAAGTTTTGGTGGCAACCGTGGGGACTCTTCCATATGGCACCCAGCAGTGAAACTGTTACCTATAATCTGTCAACTAAAATCAAAATACATTCTGAGACTAATAATAAATAATAATTAGATCATCCAAAAGCTCGGCTATAAGTCAAAGAAATGTATGACTAAGAACAATGCTTCACATTTACTATAGCACCTTGGAGCTGTTTTGTAAATAAATGTCTATTTGATGTTAAAAATCGGTTTCTACACTTGTATAAAAACAATGCTTGATATTTTGACAGCTGCAACTTTTTCCCTTAATTGAATGAAACCAACTAGTTTCCTTGACCATATCATTAACTTATGTTAATCGTCAATGTTACTATAAATAGTATAAAACCTATCTGTGAAGGAGATAAATATATCAGACCCAGCCCAACAGCCTGGCTGATGAGCCAACAGAAAAGGCGGCCCTGGACCCAAAGGGATAGGATGACAGGGAGGCTGCAGCAACAGAAACCCCACACTCCTGTGGTACAGGGGAACAAGTCATCCTGATGTCTGGTGGAGTAGATCCAGAGGCCTTAGCAGGGGTTACTTGCGGGGAAAAGAGAAGGAATTCCATGGAAAATACAAATAAAAATAAATCAGAAGATACTAGGTAAGACAAAGCAATACAAACACTGTCTCCCTTCAAGATGGCAGAGTGGCCGATGCCATGATGCTTTGTTTACAGAGTTTCTCTCGGGGTTCCACTGGGCATGCTTTGGGAAATATCTCCAAGCAGCTGCCAGAAGTCAGGCAGAGGCAAAGGCTGAAAGACCCGACTTCATCCAGTAACCATCATTTGCCTGAAGCCCCTGACACAGGCAAGAGAAGGGATTGAAGAATGGGTCTGTGGGTTGCATCAAGCCATCCAGAAAAGCTGGTCATTTACTTGGTAACACACAGCATAGTGAGCCTGCAGATGAAGAGAAAGAACACCACAGGACTAACCAGCCCTGTCCCCTGCTGTAACAGCACCCTGGCACCTGCTTATAATGAACAGTGGTAACAATCAAACCATACATGTACAGAGCAGTTTATATTGGACAAAACTTTCGTAGGCATTAATTCTCTTCAACTTGGTGAGATCTCAACCTGGTGAGATCTATCCAAAACAGAGAGGTTTTTATTCTCATACAGAGGATGACCAAAGCCCCAAGTAGATCTATGGCAAATGCAGAGCTAAGACAAGCTAGGGACCAGCGCCGTGGCTCACTAGGCTAATCCACCTGCAGCACCGGCACACCGGGTTCTAGTCCCCGTCAGGGCACCAGATTCTGTCCCGGTTGCTCCTCTTTCAGTCCAGCTCTCTGCTGTGGCCTGGGAGTGCAGTGGAGGATGGCCCAGGTCCTTGGGCCCTGCACCCGCATGGGAGACCAGGAGAAGCACCTGGCTCCTGGCTTCGGATCGGTGCAGCGCGCCGGCCATAACACACAGGCCATAAAGGCCACATAGAGGGTGAACCAACAGGAAAAGGAAGACCTTTCTCTCTGTCTCTCTAACTCTGCCTGTCAAAAAAAAAAAAAAAAAAAAGACAAGCTAGGGGTAGAACCAAAACTATCAGCAGATCTTCAATACCCCACACTCCTCCACTAATGCCACAATAAAGGCTCTACTTAGCTCTTACATTACCTGAAGAGAAAGTACTGTTGTCTGCCCTCCAATTTACACAATACAGTTTAAAAAAAAAAAAAATCGCTGTCAGTCTACCGGAGTGCCTCAACCAATGCTTATTTCCTCCAGTAATCTATCTTGTCTTTATCAGCTATGGAGAAATTGACATTGTTTTCATACTCAAGACCAACCATGGTCATTAAATGGCAATTACATCCTCAAGTGCCATTCAAGAAATATCGCGGATTGGAGTTAACGCATATGGTGCCATTCTGAGCACACATAAACCAAGAAATCCCACGCAGAAGGCAAAGCAGAGAGTTGTGTGTTTGACTTCACCAACGATCGCTTCCTTCAAATAAAGCGTCTACACAAACAAGACCATGAGCAGAACTGGCACGCGTCCTCAGAAGAGGGAAAGGTTATCAAGTACCTACTAAGTGCCAGGCACTGACACATATTTTCCATGTGAATTTCTAGAGCAACCCTGCTCTAAAGCCCGATGAAGAAACTCAGACTTGGCGAGGAGGGTGGCCATCTTTGTGCAACTGGAAGGAGGCAGAGCCAGACAGGGAAATCCACCTTAGTCCAGTTCTAAAGTCCTTTTATTACACTCCTTCCCACTTACAAAAATGCTAATTACATTCCCAGATATAGTGTATTTGCAAAGACCTCTAAGGTTCCCCCCCGCCACCCAACTCCCTGCCACAGCACAGTCAGGTCCCACAGCACTAGCTGCTCCAAATTCAACATGCCATTGCTTCTGCTTGCACCTGGATTTTAGGAGTTTTGCCATTTTTGTCTTATTAGTAAAGCAGCGGTTCTCAGCTCCACAGAGCTAAGATGTCCACAGTGCATCCCAGGGCCTCTGCAACAAAGCAATGTCCAGTACCAAATCTCAACGTTGCCAAGCTGGAAGAACCCTACCTAGAACGATCATGTGACCGAACGAATGTGCTTACTCCCTAGAACACAGCCCATCACCACTGTGACGAGTAACTCAGACCCTGTCTGTGAAAACCCTTAAAACACAGTGAGCGTCAGGCCCCGGTCAGACCATCAGATCGCATACTCCTTAAAGAGCCACCTCAGTCAGCCTCGCATTATTCCCACACAAAGCACAAGGCTTTGTCGCTGGCACTCAACAACTGCGAAATAATGTATTCTTTCTATTGGAGATTCTTGATGAAAAAAGGACAAATACCACTATTATCTTAGAAACACAACATTCTCCCATACTCCCTCCTTGCCAAATAAGAAGCGAACAGTATAATGCATCATTCTTTGCAAGAGACTATGAAAGCTACATTGCACCCTGGTAACGTCACAGAATCAAGACTACTGATAAGCTATTAAAATATTTTCTTTTAATGGAAACTTGAAGAGATCACAACATACAGATCTGAGAAAATCTCAGACACCAGGCTCAGATCCCCCTGTACAAGGGCAGGGTTGACAATTTGATTCTCAGGTCTTGAGTGGAATCATTCAGGAATAACCTGAAACTGTGAATCATAGCAAAGACAAACACTGGAAGTCAAATCTGAATGACTAAGTCAAAACTGGTTGGTATCACATCTCAGAGGTCAAGATCTTTATGTATATTTTTTTTCCCCTCAGCTTATGCAAGTTTGAGTCAGCCAGGAAATCCTAAAGTAAATGATTACAGAAAGTATTAGACTTAGCGTTCACTCAAGCAATCCCACATCAGGATCATCTACAGTTAATTCTACAGTTTCTGGAGGGCCTTGAACATTAGAATGAATGCACACAATAAAAATGTCTGAGCCATAGCCCCAGATCTACTGAATGAAAATTTCAGGGATTGGAAAATTGGGGCTTGGAAATATTTTTAATGCTTTCCTCAATGTCCATTCTGCATACTGAAGTTTGAGAACCTCTGCCAGGAGACTGCACCTCAGGAGTTTGTATTTTTGCCACAATTTGGTGCATTTGATGAATTTCTAGCATGGTTGACATCCATAAACTGACAAGTCACTTAACACAAAATTCACATAGACCTCCCAGCAGAAGAACAAGTACACCTTTCTGTTTATTACTTTTGTGCAAATATGTTTTACCAACGTAGACCGCTGGTTTATGGGAAATGTTGAAAGAACTCAGAAGCAATATAAAAGGAATTATACAGGGGAAAGGAGCTCAAATCTGGGCCCACAACTGTCAACTTCACTTATGTGCCAGCCCTCTAAGAACACAGTGAGGAACAAGACGAACTCTGATCCAATTTTCCATTTATGGGTTTACATCGTTTAACATACACATAAACATAAGACAATGCAGACAGGGGCTGGTGCTGTGGCATAACAGGTAAAGTCGCTGCCTACAATGCCATTTTCTCATATGGGTGCCAGTTCGAGTCCTGGCTGTTCCACTTCCTATCCAACTCCCTACTAGTGTGCCCAGGAAAGCAGCGGAGGATGGCCCAAGTGCTTAGGCCACTTCACCTACATGGGAGACTGGGAAGAAACTCCTGGCTCTGGCCTAACCCTTCCCATTGTGGCCATTTGGGGAGTAAATCAATGGATAAAAAATTTATCTCGCCGTCTCTCCCTCTTTAACTCTGCCTTTCAAGTAAATAAAAAAATCATGGGAAAAAAAGGATGCGGAGAGTGGCAATGCCATCCAGACAAGACAACAGGTTGCTGTGATAAAGTCTGTGGCAGACAGACCCAGAAGAAGCGGCTGCCTGGAGTAGAAACAGGGATGAGAGTGGCTTTGTGCAGGAGGTGGAATCTGCCCCGAGATCTGCAGAGGCTGATCATGAGAGGGCAAGGGAGAGTGCTCCAGGCAGAGGGAGCCATCACCATGAAGACCTTGAGAACAAGGTGTTCATGAAATTATGATAGACATTCAATAGGACATCAAATAAGATATACAAAGATCATGAGATATAGAATACTATATACAAAGATATCATGAAATATAAAACTTTGGCCAAGCAAAAAAATATTGAGTAATACATGAGAATGAGTTTAGGACAGAAGCCGGGATGATGAAGGGCTCCAATCTATGTCATATGAAGAATTAGGCAACTGAGGCTATACAGCCTGGAGATGTGCATGAGAGGACTTCAAATATTTTTGGAAAATGGAATCAAAGGAGAGGTTTACTTTGGCACAAAGAAGTTTAGAAATTCAGGCAGTTTTTTCTTCTATGACCTTTCCTAAGGACCCTTACACGCTCAGGAAAAGGAGGGAGACGCCTTGTTCAAACACCTGAAGGACTACGCTCTTGCGGACGTGGACAATTGTACGTTTTAAATAACTAGAGGTGCGAAGCAAGGTGGAAGTGATACACATTTTCAGAAGGCAAAAATCTCCGCTCAATTACACAAACATTCCAATGGATGGACTGAGAGATAGTGAGTTCCACATGGCTAAAGGTGCTCAAGGATGGATCCCCCAGCCAGCTGGCCGATAAATGGTCAGACTAGAAGACATATGCATATGCAAGAAGGAAAGGCAGGGGAGGGAGGGCCTTTCATCCATTGGTTCACTCTCCAATTGGCTGTAACAGCCAGAACTGTCCATCTGAAGCCAGGAACTTCTTCTGGGTCTCCCACACAGGTCCAGGGGCCCAAGGACTTGGGAAGTGGTGCAGCCGGGTCTTGAACTGGCACTCACATGGGATGCCAGCACTGCAGGTGGTGGCTTTACCCACTATGCCACAGCGCCAGCCCCTACACTTCCCAACCTTAAGAAACTAAGAAATGCTGAGGTATCTATCTTATTCCCAACTCATGTTGTCTCCTTGGGATAAAATAGGTCTTCATCTTTATGATATTTATTTCAAACAAGTATACTAAGAAACAGGATAGGCCAACATCCATTTGAATTCTGTGGCTAATATGAAGTGGTATTTAAATAGTCATTAAATAATTGTTTCAACTTATTGGAATAAGTACTCTATTTTAACCGATGTGCTTGTATGCTATTAAGTTCCCAATAGGTGGTAGCATGCCAACAAACAGCCAAGACTTTCATCAACAGGTATGTGGACTTCTACAGGTTTATATTATAATGGTTCTTGGGCAAGGGAAGTGGTTTGCTCATTAACAGTCCTGATGCAGTACACATTGCATACATGGGACAGAAATGTCATGTTGTACCTCATAAATATATGCAATTAGTACGTGTCAATTAAAGTTAAAACTTGCTTGAAGAATCTGACAGAGTCATCATTCTTCACCATCTACATCTTGTGTCCAGGACATAAAGTAAAAACACAGATATTAAACTGCTACTGAGATCACTCTACTAAAGGTAAGCAAAATACATTACGAGGAACAGGTAACCATGGTGGGCACTTGGCCTAATGGTTAAGACACCCATATTCAACATCAGCATGTTGGGGTTCAGTTTCTGCTTCTGGCTCCAATTCTAGCTTCCTGTAAGTACAGGCTGTGGGGCGCACCAGTGATGGCTCCAGTGCTGGGTTTCTGGCGCCCATATGGGACACCTAGATTGAGTCTTGGAGCACTTAGGGAATGGATCAGAGGAAGGGGGTCCTTTCTGTCGCTCTGCCCCTATTGACTATTTTCATAATAAAGAACCGGTAACCATGAGTGAGACTGAGGAGTAAGACAAGAATCAACTTGGAAAAGCTAAACATTATGAAACAACCTTTATATTGAACATTTATATTTCTACATCTAGATGTAGCGTCTGGCTCACATGCAGATGTACTTCAGAAAATGATCTCTGAATACCTACATTCAGTTTTTATTTATTAGTGTTTCTTAAAAAAACCACTTGTAAATAAAAGTTTATTATGGTTTTCCTAGGGCAACTTATAAACTCATAAATTTCCCATAAAATAAAGGCTATTTCCATACATCGTAAAATTATACTTCACTTTATGAGAACCATGAACACTAAGATTTTATGGTTTTATACTTAATGGAAAGAAAATATTTACTGTAGAAGTTTACTGTACAAGGACCTCCTCTTGGAGCAATAAAATTTCTATTTAAGACTACAATATTTTCAAAACATACCTATTCCATAAAAAGTTATGCAAAAAGTCACTTCCTAATTTAATTTTCTTTAGGTTTACATATCTAAGTTCCGACTTGGTACTTTATTAAACATTAATCCACCAGAACTCAGGGAGGCAGCAGGACTGAATTAGCAGTTTAGGGAAACGAAGGTGACACTTCATAAGCAGGGTCACCTCACACCATCTGGTCACCTAGAAACCAACCTTCACTGGGGAGGGAGTTAGAATTCTTTAAATGCAGCATTTCTAATACACTTCCCAATGTACAAATATACTGTCCCCTGGACTTGGAAGGTATCTGAGTATCAACCACTAAGAGAACAGAGTCCTGCAGAATCCTGATGACAATGACCTAGTGGCTAAATACCTCCCCTCTCTAAAAACGATCTTGAGGCCTCTTGCCATCATGTTCCTTTTCAGGGGACAAGACATCAGGGATAATTCCAACTTCCCAAACGTTCTCACCCTTGACTGCACCCCTTTATCTCCTCTGGAGAGAGTGCACAGTGGCACTTCTTGGATTAGCATATGAAGCTGTGAATTTCTCCCAAACGTGTGCTCTATGGGCGGGAAGCACACTATGGGAGCACAGCTCGAAGAAATGTCACAACAAAACCAGCAGCAGGCCACGGCATTTCTCCTCCATACTGACAGCAAGTCAGAAGTAATTTTCTACCTAAACCAGAGCTTAATTCATTAGCCACGTTACTGCACAAGTTCAATCCAATTTCGCAAAATGCAGTAACACAATCTTCCTACCTAATTATCTTCATTGAAAGTCCAAGTGTTTAGAAGCATTTGCTGAGACCCATTTCTTTCTGTGTCAGAGGAGATCGACAGCAAGTGACAGTTTGGGTAGACTAAATTCTGTCCAAGTGTACAGGGCCGACAATTCAGGAAATACTGCTTTTGCAGGGGAGAGATTCTCCCCCTGGAGTGGCCCCAAAAGATAACTCCTGGTAAGTAAAGGGATAAATGTGTAGCCATTACAGGTGTGCTTGAAAACCTGATTCTCAAAAACACTCTGCAGACATACTCCTATGGAATTAAAACTGTTACAAACTGGACGACTTCTACCGAATTAAAAATGTTAAAGTAGATGATTTCTACAATAATTTTAATCAATTGAGAGAAGTTCTTGCCTCAGAGAATTTAAAAAAAAAAAAAAAAAGCAGGTAATTCATAATGGAAATACCACCCCATATCACTACCATTAGGGAAAATGGTGATTTCCCTAGAAATAATGAGGAAACAGTAGTATAATTCAATATCTCACTCACCAAAACCTTCCAAGTTTTGATTCAAAAACTCTTCATCCCCATTTCCTTTTGATAAACAGAACAATCAACTCATACTTTCAAAGAACGATTTTTAAGACCATTTATTAGTGGAAAACACCTTCTGAAAACATTTTTGGGGATGAATTTGAAAATAAAAATCATTAAAGGGCAAGAGGGCTTATTCCTCAGCTCAGTCTCAACTCAATTTGTAAAATTCATCATAGTTGTTAGGGCTTTGCTGTGTGAAAGAGCCAGGTTTCTCCTAATACTATTCACCCAATTCATTTAATTCATGCCCTACGCCAGTAACAAATCTACTTTTCCAGCTGCAATAGTTTAACAGCGTAAAGTTCTGAAGTAAAGGGGATCCTTTGAAAGCCAGTGCTGGCTGAGCTTAAAGTAACAGAAACCAAACATTTAAAAAGCTTCACAAAGGCAGCATCAGAATTCAGGTGTCAGAGAAACACTGGGACAAACAATGAAGAGAAATATCCGGTTCAGGCGATGTGACTACAGAAATGTTTTAAAAGATGGCGAGTCAATTAACACGCACGTTATTTCATCTGAAATCCATTATGAGGCACGTACGAGCACAGACAGAAAGCAATGTTCTTCAGCATTTATGAACCAAAACCGCACAGAAGCCATGCTGACTCAATGCACTGACCTTATAAACTTGCCCATATGTCCCGTTTCCAACAAGTTCCACCAATTCAAAGATCCCTGCTGGGTCCTGCAAGAAAATAAACAATGAAAATTCAAAACAACAGTCCAGGCAATGTCTTACTCCAAACCAAATACAAACACGCATTTAAAATAAGCAAATACAAGGCTTTACCTTTCTCAGGTGTTAATGCTAAATACAACCAACACTTCAAAACCTAATTCACCTGCAACTAGGAAAGCCCATCTTGTTTCCATTTTTACATCTCCGTAAAATGCTTATATCAGAAACATAGGTTTCAATTGAAACAATGTAAAAGAACTGACCCATTTCTCCAAACGGAACCGGCTTGCAGGTACATCTAGGTAAAATGAAGCACTGCTCATCCTAAGGAAGTTCTCATCTTTGTAAGGTACTTCGCTTCGAAGTTTCTGCGCTGCCTCGATAAACCTGGTGGTTACGGGTGTTCCTGCATTGCAGGGCAATCTCTCACCTCTCAAAGCCAACAGTTTCCGAGAGAAAATGGAATCCCCTAACTACCTCTCTCTGAATACGTTCTTCAGAGTCACCTCTACTCTCTGTAATGCTGCGGCTGCAAGATACACCTCTGCAGTACCTGCAGGATCATTGCAGGACTTAGAATAAAAACTAAATTAGAGAATTATGTGAGTTCTTACCACCAAACAGGTGTCTACTCAACCTTCGATCAGGGAAATGTTACAGTGCTCAAAAAATGTCCACTGGTTACTGCTATCACTACTTACTACTTCAAAAAGTTGAAAAAAAAAACACAAAAATCAAAGCCCATAAAACTCAACACAGAAACAGAAATCGACTCCTATCCCTTCGGATTCCTAACCAGACTAGAGCCACTTTCTTCACGGCAGAGAGCAAGGGTCACAGACTTAAATACCTGCAGAGGCCAATCAAGTCCAGTGGCCCAGCTGGGGCCTGGGGCAAATCACAGGCTCAGGTGTGAGTGTTTGGGAGGGTGGGGCCAGGCAGTTATCCAGCTGGGGCCAATTATATCTCAACAACACACAAGCACAATACTGCCAGGCCAAAGGGCTGTTCGAGAAAAACGGAACATTTTATTTCATGTGAGATCTCTACAAGTTCAACTATTGGATACTTGATTTTAAAAAAATCATCTGAGTGACAAATAAACAAAGACTGTGTCTTTTGCCTAGAAATGTAGTTGCATTTATATGAAAACACTGATAAATACTGGGTGCTCAGAGGCCAAAGGGACTAAGCCTTGACTTTAGATTGAGACAGAACTGCTTTAAATGCCAGCTTTGCCTTGACTGGCTGGGTGATCCTGGGAGAGCAACACTGAGACTACAAGACAGGAATGAGCTTCTAACCTTGCAGGACTCTTGTGAGAAACTTGCACAGCGCCTCACACATAGGGTGTGATGTATTAACACCTGATAGTAACCCCTTTTAAACTGAGGAATTCCACACCACCAACAGGCACTGAAATGAGGGGAGGGGAGACCTAACTCCAAGAGAGGCAGCTACTCAACTACTCAAGGGGATATGGCAAGTTAGTATTCCTTAAAGTTACAGTCCTTAGTAAATGAGAGCCCCCCCCCCCAAAAAAAAAGCCCTTGGCTATGTGACTTTGAAGATTCCACAAAGAAAAGCAGCAAAATGAAAAAAAAAAAAAAACAACAACCCCAGATTAAACACTCAGTCACTGCAAAGTTTAGAGTTAGCATTATCTACTCATACAGAGCCAGAAGAGGGAAAAAAAAATCGCATTTCAGGCCCGTGTCCTAAAAACAAATCAAGAAGTCTACAAGTTCTAGCTGTTCCCCACCTGGTCCAGGCAGAGATGGAGAATGTTCCAGAGAGAAGCATGAGACAGGAAACAAGGTTAAGGGACTAGATCTAAGCTGACCAACACCCATGGCTACATGACAATGTCAAGGCCACCTTGGAGGCCTCAGGATGGAAAAGAAAAATTGTGTTTGTTGAACTCCTAGGCCATTAGAACAGCAGGTTGTATTATAAACAGAATGAGAAAGAAATCCGAAGTGGGGGGAGGGAAGTCCACAAATGGTGGCAGCTGCTGTTTGTCCCGAAGCTGTGATTCCTAGTAGTTCGTTTGCTCAGTGGTGTTTCTGCAACATGTTTGGAGAAAGGTCCTACATTTGCTTGAAATACCTCAACTGTATTTTCAACATTCGTTTCCCTTGACTGGAAAGAATAAGAACGAGGACATGGCAACTGTTGGCTGCCTTAGGAGCCTGGGTGTCCATCAGGGTGTAAAGGCTGGAGCAGGAACAGGGGTGGGGTGGGGATCACCTCCTCTGGCTGTTGGCTGCCTTAGGAACCTGGGTGTCCATCAGGGTGTAAGGGAAGGCAGGAGCAGGAACAGGGGTGGGGTGGGGATCACCTCCTCTGGCTGTTGGCTGCCTTAGGAGCCTGGGTGTCCATCAGGGTGTAAGGGAAGGCAGGAGCAGGAACAGGGGTGGGGTGGGGATCACCTCCTCTGGCTGTTGGCTGCCTTAGGAGCCTGGGTGTCCATCAGGGTGTAAGGGAAGGCAGGAGCAGGAACAGGGGTGGGGTGGGGATCATCTCTGCCAACTGTTGGCTCCTTAGGAGCCTGGGTGTCCATCAGGGTGTAAAGGCTGGAGCAGGAACAGGGGTGGGGTGGGGATCACCTCCTCTGGCTGTTGGCTGCCTTAGGAGCCTGGGTGTCCATCAGGGTGTAAGGGAAGGCAGGAGCAGGAACAGGGGTGGGGTGGGGATCACCTCCTCTGGCTGTTGGCTGCCTTAGGAGCCTGGGTGTCATCAGGGTGTAAGGGAAGGCTGGAGCAGGAACAGGGGTGGGGTGGGGATCATCTCTGCCCACTGTTGGCTCCTTAGGAGCCTGGGTGTCCATCAGGGTGTAAGGGAAGGCAGGAGCAGGAACAGGATCACCTTCTGCCCCCTGGGGTCTCCCACTTCAGGTCTCAGAAGGATTATTTCTAAGGCTTTCTCTCCTTCCATCATTTATGGCCCAGCCAGTCACAGACAAGGAGGCTCACTATAAAGACTTCAGTCCCAACTACTGGGAGCTGGGGCTCACAAGAAAACAAACTGAAAAGTTCCACAGGCAACTGGCCTTGGGCAGACAAAGCACTGGAAACAATCATTGTGTCAGGCTGGTTCCCTGGGGAACAGACTCAGGTGCTCACAGATTTATACAGGGTGAATTTATGAGGGCCTGCCCGGGAATCAAGGCCATGGGGGAGAGAAGGAGGAGGCAGAGGGAAGAGCTGAATAAATGCAGTGGGAATAAAAATTTCACCCAACCCCATGGGAGCTCGGGAGCGGGGGTGACCTTTCAAAATGATCACACCTTGAAGGAGGGGACCTCTGCACCCCACCTTCATTGATGAGTCATTGCACGGGGCTTCCCATATCCCCATCCTAGAGGTCACGATCTGGTCATGAGCTCAGCTGAGGACAATTCCCAAGTAAGAGCTGCTATCATTGCGCTCACAGCCAGGGGACACCGAGTGTCTCAGAGTGGAGAGGAACTCAACAGAGCATCCACCACAAGCATGGTTAGAAATAAGGGAAGAAGGCCTTAAGCATCCACATTCTAGAACATACTGACAGTAATAAGACAGAACAGCATTAGCATTAGGGCGTTTTCAAGGAGGGGGCTCTCTGAGACCCTGAAAGCACAAGACAGTATGGATGCTGAGCTCTGTTTTCTCTTTCCTCCAACCCAAGTACCTGGATCCAAGTACCTGGAGAGCTAGATGTGTGTGGTGATCCCATTAGACCAGTGCCAATCATTGCTAGTTACGCTCTCAGAACACTGATACAATGTGGACAGAACAAGCATCTGGCTACCTTCTCCACGCTGACAGGCCCTCTAAAGTAATCTCCCCCAAGAGCTGTGCATGACCTCAATTTCTTGAGTGTAGGAGTCTCTTTTTAGTCCTTAATTGTCCCCTTTGAAGGATACACTGCTGGGCACCACTCTTGTTTGCAATATACCCCCTCTGCCATCATCCACCATCCCTCCTAGCCTCTCTCAGATTCCATTTCTTCCACCCACACCATCAAGCTAGGCTTCTCCCAAGGTTCCATCCTTGGCCACCACCCCCATTTTGTTCCCTAAGTACTAATGACCTTGTCTCTAATAGTCTATCCTGTCCATCTTCTCCATTCTATCCATAAAACAGGCTTTACCAAGATCTCTTGCAGGGACTAAATTTGCTTTCAATAAATCCTTCCACCTTTCAAGATAGTCTCCCTGGGAATCTCTAAAATAGGCTTTTTTTTTTTTTAAAGATTTACTTATTTGTTTGAAAGTCAAGAATTAGAGAGAGAGGTCTCCCATCTGCTGGTTCACTCCCCAAATGGCCATAATAGCCAGGGCTAGGCCAGGCCTGAACCAGGAGCCAGGAGCCTCTTCTGGGTTTCCCAAGTGGGTGAAGGAGCCCAAGGACTTTGGCCATCCTCTGCTGCTTTCCCAGGCATATTAGCAGGGTGCTGGATCAGAAGCAGAGCAGCTGAGATTTGAACAGGCGGCACCCATATCAGATGTCGGTTCTGCACACGATAGCTTTACTCAGTGCACCAAAGCACCAGCCCCAGTAGGCGGTTTTAATCATGATACCCTCTGACTTCAAATCTTGTAAGATGTGGTTGAAATTTAAAGTCAAGCTCTGGTCACCTTTAGGTTCACCTTTCATTGCCAGGCTTGTCTTCCATCTTTCTGCTATTACCAACCACATCACCGCTTTCCTCTCCTGGATACACCACACTCGGATACACCACACTCAGATCAGGGTGCTTATATGCCAAGGTCATTTCTTCTGTCACTCTTTCTCAGCAAGCTCATCCTTGAGAACCCAGAGTGCAACCTTCTCTGTGAAATCTCTCTCCCTGTACCCACAGCATGCTGTGCCTGGTTCTAGGATGACAGCTTTTGCATAGTGCTAGAGCCCCTCGTACATTTCTCTCTCCCTTGATGAATTACAGACGCCATGAGAGCAGCGAATGTGACACATTTATCTTGGTATTTCCCAGCACTTAGCAGGGCAGCCAACATGTAACTGCTAGACATACTATTTACTGATGCCATCCTATTCCCAATTCTCCACATGCATAGAGGAAGTTGAAAAAAAATTGGTATCACAATACAGAGCCAAAGGTCTAGCAAACTGGCACCATTTCTTTTCAATCCAGACAAGTTGTTTCAGTCACTGTCCCCTCCTTCCCTTTTCCCCAAACCCAGATACACAACGCTGTCACACGCCTAAGCCCCTACAGTATTCCCAGCTGCAGAACTATCCATAAAGCCCATTGGTGTACGCTTTGCCCCTTGTGCATGGAGCAGACAGGCTGTCAGGACATGGCTACACACTGCGCAACACGGACAGGATGCTGTACCTAATAATCATGTCACAAAGACAGGAAAGCTAAGAGACAGAATCAGCTTCATTCTTCCTCTCGTGTTTGCTTAGCTGCTCTTAAAGCCAGGACGGACAGCCTGGAAGGAGGTTACATACACCAAGGAGAAAAGAGCAAATCATTGACATTTACCAAAGTCAAGAATCCCTGTTGGCTACACACGCCTTTATTCAGATCTTAACCTTTGCTGGGAGGCGGAGAAGAGAATTAAATTCTAAGGTAGAGTAGTTTACATTATTTTGTAATGAAATATAATAACTACATATCAAAAGGCAGGCTGTTCCCAGAAAGAAAATGTTACTTTTCAGCTACTGCTGGTAAAAGCAAATTTGATTAGTTATGATAGCAAAAATCGCAAAGGCAACCTATACAGCACGAGCACTCATGTGCCATGGGTGATTCTAAGCATCTGCTGTGAGTAGCTCATTTAATTATCACAGCTCTATCAAGTGGATGCTATTATTGCCATTGTTTCACAGGTAAGGAAACTGAGGCATGGAGAGATTAAACACTTGGTCACGGCCATACCACCGTCAAGTGGCAGAGCCGGGATATACAGCAGGCTGGACAGATTCCAAACTCTGAGACCTTCACCACAACACCACCACCTTCATGGAGTCAGAATCCCCAGCCCTCAAGGTATGGCTAGCTCTCCAACCACAAACAAGCTCCTCAACTGCTCTGAGCCTCAGCTCCTTCATCTTTAAGTGGAGGCAACATTGCCCTTCTCCACGATCACGGACAAGACCTCAAGGTGGCCAGACCAGCTCCGGGCCTGATAACTAGAGGACTGCAGAAATTATTCATCTCCTTCCTGCCTTTCCTTTTGTTCCGCTATGAAAAGAGTTCATTTGAAAAAAAAAAATAAGGGACATGCAGCAGTAAAATTCAGACTGTATTTCATAGATTTTCAACTAAAAAAAAATAAAACTAATAAAGCCATAATAGAAAACCTATTTCTTTTCAAGCAACAATATCAGCCCCCACTTTGCAAACATGGTTAGGTGTTTATGGACTGGCAGATGTCTTTAGAAATGACCGAGACAATTGACGGGCCAATACATTAAGTTGCTCAGGCTCCTAGGAAGCTGGAATAAATGTTCTTCCTGTCAGCTGATGGAATCTGGACAACCTTGGCTGACTCACAGCAGGGTGGAGAAATGTAAGATCTAGGGACTAATATTCCCAGTGACTGAATTATACTTCAATCTTCCAGATCCCTGAATGATACTGAGTGCACCGACATACTAAATAACATCTCGGGACTAAATCCCAAAGATTGAACAAGGCCAGCTAAAATCCATATCTAGGACGGCAACCTCCTGAACATCAAAAAAAGATGCTACGTCTTCTTCCCAACTTCACTCCCTTCTTTGGAAAGGCAGGGTTTGGGGAGATCAAGAGCAGCGGCCTTTGGGTGGGCACTGTGGCATAGCAGGTTAAGTCTCTGCCTGTGACACTGTCATTCCATATGGGCACCTGTTCGAGTCCCGGCTGCTCCACTTCCCATCCAGCTCTCTGCTATGGCTTGGAAAAGCAGTGGAAGATGGCCCAAGTGTTTGGGCCTCTGTACCCACGTGGGAGACTCGGAAGAAGCTCCTGACTCCTGGCTTCAGATCAACCCAGGTCCAGCCCCATTGAGGCCATTTGTGGAGGAAAGACTTCTCTGTCTGTAACTCTGCCTCTTAAATAAATAAATCAAGAAAAGAAGGAAGGAAAGGGAAGGGAGAGGAGGGAAAGGGAGGGAGGAAGAGAGGGAGGGAAAGAGAGAGAAAGAGAGAGGAAGGAAGGAAGGAAGGAAGGGAGAAACAGTGACCTAAACAGACTCCATACACCCCTTCTCCCAAGCTCCTCTGAAAGATGTAGCCATTCTGGGACAGAATCTTCTACTTGAGGCCGCCAGTCCTTTGGCAGGGTGAAAAAGAGCCCCCACGGAAAACGGATGGCTGACAGGGCTCCCAGAATGTCCACCCTCGGATTCCCCACTGACATCTGCCAAACGACTGTGCTTACTCTAGCGCTTACTCCAAACCTACCGGCCTTAAACAGACCAAAATGTTATTTCTCCTAGAACCACATTTAGCAGCTGTTTTGCTCCATTTCAGCCTGAACTGACAAGCATATGCTTACAAAAGCAAAACAGAACAAAGAAAACAGGAACAGTAGGAGAACTCTCCCTATTTATCTTGAGCCTTCAGCCTTTCAATACCGTCATTCTTCCCAAGTTAAGTACACACCAGGAAACACTGTGCTGACCCAACATCCCCGGATTCTCACATGTGCTGCGCTCACAGGCAGGGTCCCTTGGAGGGAATTTTTTTATTTGCCTTCCAATGTGGTGGGGACCTGAGAGGTTAAAGGACTTCCTTCCAGTATAGGATATATTTAATCCTCACATCTCAAGTGGAATAGAGGATTCAAGTAGAAACATAGGACATAGAAATGAAGAAAAGCCATTCATTGTTGAATTTTTCTCACTTGACCTCCTGCATCGGCTAAATTGAACAATGAAGACCTATCAGGATTGGGTCACAATTGGTAGAGTTCAGGTCTGGATCCTGTTCCTTTGCCAGTGTTATCTGACGGCTCCTATTCTGGCTCTCTCCTGTGTACAATGGGATAATATCACTTCGCCTGCCCTCTTTACGAGGCTCCAACCTGCGTGTGAATGCGCTAGGCACCTCCCCAGCTCCACATGTGAAGCAACATCTCCTGGGAAGGGTAAGTCCCATCTGCCCCCAAATAGCTGCATGGGGCTGGTACTGGTGTCCTTGGACCAAGCCTGGCTCCTTGATAACCCGCGTGCACTTGAAACCCAGGTCCTCGGATTAATAGCTCCCAGACCATCAAGATAGATAAGAAGCTATGATGGACATTATTGCTGCCGTTGGGCTAGGCATGGCCTAAGTGACTTATACACAGCTCCACGTTTAATCTTTGTGGCACCCTGGGAAACAGATACTACTAACCCCAACTTTCTAATGATGAAACTAAGGCTTCAAGGAATCACGTAACTCGTCCAAGGTTAAGTAGCAAGCTGTAGAGATAGTATTTAGAGGAGGATGTAAGGTGAGGATAAAAATACCTCCCACAGAGGACTGAGGATCAGAAATAACTTATAGAAAGCATTTAGCACAAGGCACAGCCGTGCTTAATAAACAGTAGCTACCGCCATATCGTTTTTGCTGCTGGTTTTTATTAAAAGTTCCCTAAGGTGCTGAAAGCATGGATCGGTAGTACAGCCAAGATTCAAATCCAGATATTTTGAATCCAATTCCATTATTATTATTAACTGTCTGCAACTGACTGATGCTGAAATTGATTTGTGTTGGTGAGGATGGTGAGGGCCTTGTGCTTTGACACAGGAGCCAGAGAAAGGGTGATGACCTTGAGCCAAGGATCCCCAAGCAGCCAGATGGCTGGGAACCCAGAAGCTGTAGATCTGTCCCTGTCTCTCATCACTGCCTGGAGCTCCAGGGATGGAGATCAAGCAGGCACTCCCATTTCAACCTGAAGCTAGTTTCTTTTTTTTTTTTTTTTTCCTGCTTTGCCACCAGGTAGAATGGACATGAATTACTTTGAATCAACCTATCGATTGACTGTGAGAAGCAATATAGCATAGTAGTCAGGACTGCAGATTCTGTAGCCCAAAAACCTTATTCAGATCCCAGCTTTATCATTTACTAGCTATGCGACCTTGGCGTGTTATTTAATCTCTGTGCCTCAGTCTCCTCAACTGTAAAACAGCAATAGTAGTATCCACATCACAGGAGTATTTAACAAAATCATTAAAGGATAGAAAACATTGAAAGCAATAGCTGGCAAAGTTGTAAGTGCTCAAAATGTGCTTGCTAAAGATTCTTTAAGAAGGAATAATTTTATGGTTTTACCCAATGCATTGCTCCTAGAGCCTAGACCATGACTGGGACATTATATATTCCCAGTTACTATTGCCTGAATGAATGAAATTCCCAAGTCATCAGTTCTGCTACCAATGACCACAATGCAGAAAGATCTTTGACATTTAGAGCTGGGATTTCTGAGGCCTAATCAATAAGATATCTCTCCTCATTTTACAAAAGAGCAAAATGAGGCCCATGTATGCTCTGTATGATTATAAAATCACAGATTTTCCCAAGAAGAGACTTCAGGTGACATGTCCAAGGTCTAACCTAGTTACAGTTTGTGGCTGAGTTTAGGGTCAAGACTCCAAGTCTTTGGACCTTTAAATTTTTCGTGTGTTCCACAAATCCTTTGAGAGACCAAAAGAATCACATACTACCTTCTACATAGTGGGCCTGAAAGGGAAAGAAGCAGGGGCAGAGGGGAGGATGGGAGACGTTGGTATTCAGTTGTAAAGTCCAGACCCTGTGCTTGAGATTTAATTCATGCCCAGAGCTGATGTAGCAAGACTTATCCCACATGGCCGCTTTGATATCACTCAGTCCACTTGGTAGGTCACGTGTACGCACCAACATAGATGACCCATGAGACTTTGCATATCCATCCTCAGAGTGAATCCTTACAGACAAAAACAAAGAATTCTACATCAACTAGCTGCTGTCCACTGGCTTGCCTTGGTAAAATGGTCCTATGCAAAGAAGAACATGAAATTCCAAGAACAACTCAAGAAGAACAAACGGACGACACCAACTTGAGCCTTTTCTTCCGCCCCTGGTGCATAACCACATGAACCCATTGTGAGCTGCCGGATTCCCCGGCCAGCCCGTCTCATGCTTCCCGACAGCCTTGCCCACACACCTGCCTGTGCACACGTGGAACACAGCAGCGCCACTTCTGTGTGCAGAGGCTGGTTCCCAACACGTCCACACTCAAGGAAAGGAGCACCAACTCCAGAAAGCAACCTAAAAAAAACCTCTTCAGGACAGGAAACCACAAGTCAGCTTTCAGACAATGCTGGCTATCCCCACCATCTGGCACCTTCCTCAACTTGCCCATAGTCTTTGCAAGTTGCTCTAAGGATCAGTATGCACAGAGGCCCCCTGTCCTGGGCCCCCTCATCAGCAGGTTCTGCGGAGATGATGCAGCTGTTTGGGGCAATGTCTCACACGGTTTGCAGAGATTGGCAAGCGCTGAATCCCGCTGGACTTGTCAGGACAGGGTAACTTTCCAGTATTTCCAGCAACACGAGGTCAAAATGATGGGAACCAGACTAGCAAAGATTCTGGCATTTTGCCTTTTCAAAGATGCTTAGATGAAAAAAGATAGCAACGGCAGCAGATGGACTTTAAAGACAAGAACCGATTACCTAAATAATTAAGGAAGAAAGACCAGGAGACCACCCAAGCCTCTATTTTGGAAAGAGCCTTAACAGGACCATCCTCTGAGAGCTATTCCTTTGCTACCTGCTTGCAACAGACCCACGACACATGTGCTTGCTTGAAAGCATTTTTAGCAGTTCTTCCTACACCGACAAGCAGCCGGGCACTTGATGACAAGTTTAAAAAAATAAAAAGTAAAACTGCTAAAAGAGATTCAACTCTACTCTAAGTCTAATTAAAGAGATCCAACTCTACTCTAAGTCTAATTAAAGATTACCCTTAACTGGCTGCCTGGCTACCCCTAACTCTCCCCTCAACACACCAGGAGCTCTCTTCTTTGCCTTTTTGTACAGGAAACCACCAACGAGGGCACTGGAAGAGACAGTGTCACTGCCTGTTGGCCAGGGGTTCAGGCCCCTCCCTCTGGTTCAGGCCAGAGCTGTGATGGCCCAAAGCCATGTAGGAACAGCTAGGAGCCCATCGACAGCTTTCTGGGCCACAGGCTGTCATCTGGCAGACAGAGGAACAAGCCAATCCCAGTCCATCACTTGGTGTCACCACTCACGGTACAGATGGCTCGTTAATAACAACTCTTATTCACATTGCTGATAACAGGGCTTCATTTGCATCTGGTCTATTTTTTTTCCCAAGGCTTCTGTCCCTATGGCCAGGCTAGCATGCAGGATATACCAGTTTGTTGGTTTGTTTATTGATTTGTTTCTCTTGCAAGACAGATAGTTTTTGGAGTGGGGGCTTCATTCCATCTGTTTAAGGATCTAAATAGTCTTTGGGGAGATTCAAGAACTAAAAGCTAAATATCCCTGCGTCCCTCCAGGCTTCCATGGGTGTTGGATTTCTACTGTCTAATAAATTTGGGAACACTGGGTTCAGAAGATTAACAGATTTGGGGTTTCTTTCCAGCAGGGCCTGGTGGAACTTTTTTTGTTTTTTGTTTGTTTTTAAAGATTTATTTATTTATTTATTTATTTGAAAGTCAGAGTTACAGAGAGAGAGGAGAGGCAGAGAGAGAGAGAGAGAGAGAGAGAGAAAGGTCTTCCATCGATGGTTCACTCTCCAGATGGCCACAACATCCAGAGCTGCACCGATCCGAAGCCAGAAGCCAGGAGCTTCTTCCAGGTCTCCCAAGTGGGTGCAAGGGCCCAAGGACTTGAGCCATCTTCTACTGCTTTCCCAGGCCATAGCAGAGAGCTGGATCAGAAGTGGAGCAGCTGGGTCTCCAACCAGCGCCCATATGGAATGCTGGCACTTCAGGCCAGGGCACCAAAGCACAGGCCCCCTGTTGGAGTTTTTAATGTGTTAATGAACCCTGTGGATCTCAAAGAAGGCAGAGCCTTCCACACCTCCCAGACCCATTTCTAAGCACTGCGGTTTGTGAAGCAAAGCTTGGGGAGCGACAGCATATGGAGCAATCTGTCCCTTGTCATTCATCCTTTACTAAAGTGTACCTCTTAGATGAAGGTAGTAGGAACTGCTTAGTGTCATCTAATGTCCATTATTCCCTTGCTCCTTAGTAACAAAACCCCCAATTCTACTAGAGAGGCAATGTACCCAGCTCCAAAGCTACCTGCCATAGCCCCACTGAATCTAGGAGTGAATATGCATAACTAAGTTCTCACCAATGATATGCAAGCATCCAGCGGGATTGCACAAAGGGAGTTGACTTGGCTGGAGAAAGGACCCTTTTGTCCTCTCCCCTCCTCTTTCCTGCTGCATGGAATGCACATGTGATGACTGGAACCCTGCAGTCATTTCAGATCCTGAGACAAATTTAAGAATGGAAGGCTTAGGATTATTATAGCACACCAATAAAATTATCCTAAACCTCTGATAACCATGTATCTACCACAGCACCATAGAAATGCCTATCTGTGGGCTTCTTTATCATGAGAGAAATAAACTTGTATTTTCCATAAGCTAGTAACATTGAGGTTTCTGTTCAATGCGGCAGAGTTCTAACTGACTCACTTTGAAGTTGAATGGCCAGCTAATTTTGCTTATTTCCATTTAATTTCCTATCCTTCTTTAGACTACTCTTCCCTGTCAGCCTCCTGGTCCATGAGAGAGGGGGCAGTCATGATGGCTGTTCAGCAAACATCCCAGGTCTTTCCTGTTGGCACACTCTAGGCTGACACTTCCCTGTCTCTCTTGAAGTTGGATGTGGCCATTGATGTACTCCGGCCAATGGATGTGAATGGAAGAGTCCAGCTGGAATGTCTGGTTTCCAGTTCAAATTCCTCTGATGCCCATGGAAGCACACATGGACACAACGCCTGCATTGGTCTGTGGCCTCCACCTGACCCACTCTGGGTGGGCCGGTGACGCGGTCAGGTCATAAACTTTAGTTGGGTAAAACCTCTACAGTCATTTGTTACCTCAGCATACCCTGACCTATTCTAACGGACAGAAGAGCAGTAACCAAAAGATGGTGATAAGAATCACCACCCTATGTAATGCTTTATGGTTTCTGAAACAACCTTGGAAAAGAGCCACTTTTTCACTGTATCTTGTATCTCCCATGCTCCAGACAGAACGCATGGCATTTTACAAAGGTTCTTCTATTTCATCTCCACGTCAGTCCTGTGAGGTCGACTGTTCACAAAAGAAAAAGCTGAAGCTAAGTAACTTCCCTCAGATCTGTGTCCAAGGCCAGGAGGCAACCTGCAGCATTTGAGGTCACCCTGGAAACCATGAATGCCCTGACAAAGCTGGCTGAGGACACAGGAATCCTGCAAACCTTTTTTTACCGACAGAAAATTAAAGAGACCAGAATTTTAAAATGGTACCTGCTTTCACATGGCTGACCATATCCCTATGTGGCCCAACCCAGAGCATGCTGGGACTTGTAGTCCCCATACCCCAGTGTGGGTAGCAGAACTGCAAGTCCCCTGACTGCTCATTTCAGTGTCTTTGAACTCAAAAACCTGCTTTCTGAGCCACTGTCAAGGTAACCTAGCAGCTGAGAATAACTAATTGGGCAACATTCTCCGACTGCTGGCATGAACAGTTATAATCTCAGCATCACCGTGGCAACCCGACTGGAATGTTGGTTACTCACACAAAGAAAAACCAGTCTCCATTTAGACCAGCATTGCACGTTGTATCTATCCCACTTTCCCCACTGCGAGTTGCTACTGGAAGAACAACGCTTCTTTTAAGAATATTTATTACTGACCCATGGAGCAACAGCATTTTTTTAGCCTGGAAAAATCGAGAAAAAGAGGCAAAAGTAATAAGGTCTTTATTGCCACAAGCAATGAGACTTTACGAATTCAGGTCTTCTACAAATAGCCCTGAGGGTCATCATGGAGGAATTCTCTGCTTGCAGACCACAGACTCCTACGGCAAGGCCAGCAGTACAACATGGACAATGGATCCCTTAGGAAGCAGACTACATTCCACCTACTGATGCTCATTTCAAGGCACCTACAGTGTGCTACTGTAGACCCCTCCTCCACCCGTGCCAGACATTCCCCCTGCCTACTCTACTCTACCACCCAACTCCAGTCTGCCTTTAAGGCGAGCGTGCCCCTCTCCTCGTGTTTCACCTACAGTCAGCAGGTGTTTGTTGCTGTTGTTGTCTCTGCTACCCAGAAAGTCCCCCGGTCTCATCCTTGTCAAAGTCCCACCAGTCCCTCGAAGTCCAAGTTGAGTCAATATTTCCTGGCAGGCTTCCTCCTGTGACATTGCAGTAAACTTGCCATTAAAGTACCTGACTGTATCCTCCTCCCTGCCCTGCAAGAAAACTCTGCAGGAAGCAAGAGCAAGGGTTGCATGGGACCTTCCCACGTTCAGGTGTGAGATCTCTAAAAGAGAACTTCAGCTCTTGGAGCCACAGTTTCTTCACCCCTCCACAGGACCCTACTCACGGTACTGTCTGTGCTGAGCAGCACGGTGTCACCTGGGAACCTTGTTA
This sequence comes from Lepus europaeus, assembly GCF_033115175.1. Lineage (NCBI taxonomy): Eukaryota > Metazoa > Chordata > Mammalia > Lagomorpha > Leporidae > Lepus > Lepus europaeus. Next base: position 109,056,145 of record NC_084828.1, on the reverse strand, counting down.
AGAATGCAGACACCAGGTGGCCAAGACCTACGGACTCACTATAACCACTGGAAGAAGACCCCCGGATGATTCAAATGCCTATGAGGTTTCAGAAGGTATCGGTAGAATCTACCTAGCAGAGGAAAGATTTGTAGAAAACCCGTACAAAGGAAGAGGAGTGAAAAGACTGTGGTTTAGAAGATCCTATGCTGAAATGGACTTTACTGCTTATCATTTTGTGACATTAAGCAAATGCACTGAAATATTCCAGCCTTTGGTTTCTTTCCTATGAAGTAGAAAGAAGAAGAAGACTGCCTGCATCCCAGAGTTATGCTACAGATACAAAGAGGCCAAAAGGATGAAAGAATTTTGCCAAAAACAAAGCGATGACTGAGTTTCAGTAGTTAATATGAATTGAAATGTGCTGAGCAGAAGCTGAACTCATGTTCAAGGGTGGCTCCCCTTGAAGGACACGGAGGACCAAGGGGCACATGGCAGCCACTCACTGCACAATAAGGTTCAGCCTTACCCCATCTGGGGATTTGAGGATGGAGTTTAGATGGAAGGAATGAAGATGAGCTAAAGGGGTCCCCAGCTCTGCCGTCTCAGTCACCCGACAAGGAAAGGCAAGGGCTGGAGGCATGTACTGCTCTGAAAATGTTGGGGAATGGCCTAGGTAGGGGAGGCCAACCTGGGTACCACAGTACGGGAATTCATCGCAGACCTGGGCCCTCTCAGCTCTGGAGCCTGAGAACCAGGAAGGGCGCTCCGGGCTGCCAGCGCGGCAGGCTGAGGCTGGATGGAGCCGTGGGGCAGCCACCCTGACGTTGGGCAAGGATGGAACAGCAGCTGAGGACCTGCTCGGATGCATCCTCCAGAGCCCTGCTCCAGAAGGGAGAAGGGACGGCATCCGGGAACCCTGGTCTAACCAGCGGACAGGTGTCTCACCGTCAGAACTGCATCCAGACTGGCTGAAAGGTGCCATCAGGCTGCACGCAACACAAGCAGGCCTTGCAGAAGGGAAGTGAGCTCAGCAGATCAGACAAACCTGCTGTCCATCACGACATTCCTCCGAGAGAATACAGTGGGTCCTGAACACTACTTCTGTCAAAAAACAATCGGGGCCAGTGCCGTGGCACAGCGGGTCAAGACGCTGTCTGCTCAGTTTCCAACACAGCTCCCTGCTCATGCACCTGGGAAGGCAGCGGGAGATGGCCCAAGCACTTGGGCCCCTATACCTACATGGGAGACCCAGATGAAGCTCCTGGCTCCTGACTTCAGCCTGGCCCAGTCCCAGTCGTGTTGGCTATTTGGGGAGTGGAATAGTCATGGAAGATGGATGTCTCTCTCTCTCTCTCTCTCTCTCTCTCTCTCTCTGTCTCTCTCTCTCTGTGTGTGTGTGTGTGTGTGTAAAACTCTGCCTTTCAAATAAATAAAAAGCTTTTAAAAAGCCAAAACAATTTTAGCCCAGAAGCACACATGTAGGATGGCACCTCCACTCAGCAGAGTCCAGAATATTCTGGAAACCACGATTCCACAGCATTCCACACGGCCAAGGGATTTCAGACATCACACACACACAGCTACGACAAAATGGCAGACACATGTGGGATAAAGAGTATTAAGCTCTTCTTTTTAACCAAATGCCATGTTTGAAGCCTCACTTCTCCCAGCCAACCAAGGAACACGTACAAACTCCGCCGCTGTAGTGATTCACTTACATCCCTGTTCCCCACTCTGCTGCGCCTGTGCTCCCCTGAAAGCAGGGGCTGGCTCTCCTCAAGGCGGCATCCTTTGCAAGGTACACTCCACCCAGGCCTCCAGGAGCACTCAACTGATGGCTAAATCGAGACTATGGGAGATAATGAATGCCTTTTCCTCCAAGTGCACCAACAGGCTATGAAGAATCCATGAAGCCACACTCAAACATGCTGTTTCTCTCTGGAAAACCCCTTCCCCAGAAGGATTTTGGTGTTGATGTTGTTTTCACGTGTGACATCCAACAGCGAGCAAGCATTCAGGGCAAAGGTTAAGACATTGTTTGGGAAGCCCACATCCCATATCTGAGTGCCTGGGGTTGAGCCTCTGCTGTTTCCAATTCTAGCTTTCTTTTTGCACATTGGGAGGAAGAAGCGACGGCTCAAGTGCTTGTGTGCCTGCCACTCACTTGGGAGACCTGGATTTATTTGGAGGCTCCTGGCTTCAGCTGGCCCAACTCTGGCTGTTGCAGACATTTGGGGATTGAATCAGTAAATGGAAGATCGGTTTGTCTGTCTCTGTCTCTCTGCCTTTAAAATAAATAAAAATTAAAGATTTTCAAATAGAAAATTAAAAGTCAAACATGGAAGTGTGTGTCCATTTTAAAAACAAAGCAGAAAGGTGCTAACACATTTCAGATGTCCCAGGATATTTAAGGTTTCAAATTTTCTCTCTTTCACCAATGGAGATGTTTTGGCTTTAAAAAAAAAAAAATCAGAAGTATTTTCTCCACCTAAATCATTTATATTTCTAACTTTCAAAGGTAGTAAATGCTCTTTAGTTCTCTACTATCCAATCAGAACTTGAAATTACTGAAATTAAAGCTAGGACGTAGTTCTCCCCCTGACAGTAGCCTAAAGGCAAGTTCAGAGATTCTAAGCTGCCCACAGCAGAGAGTTCCAGTTACAATGGCACTCTCACAGACGCAGCTCAGTGACGAGGTGAGCAGGTGCAGATCTGTCCAGGAACCCCGGCACTGTAGAAATCATTTCAGTTCAAAATGCGGGCCCTGCCACTCAAGAGCTATGTGATTCTACCCTGTTGAGTTTCCTACACATCTTGGGAAGGAAGTGGATCTCTCATATGGGGTGATCTCTCAGCTACCACTCTGCACTCACATACACACCCTCATTCTCACACCACCCCTGCTCCACTGTACTGTCTGTTCATGCGCAACTGGTTTCTACCTTCACATCAGATTGAGCATTAAGTCGGCTAAGCCCTTCCTACAACTTACTACCATCTCCCCAGCACAGCGTCATCATTCCTTGCCTGTGTTCTGGAAAATGACTGGCACTTGCCATGTATGCATAATTGTGCTTTTAAGTATCTGACTCCCCCTCTAGACTGAGGGGGTACTTGAAGTACCTACAGTTTCTGAGTCATATTGGTATCTCTAGTTTCTAATACCATCAGCACTCATAGTAGGTTCTCAGTAAGTGTTAAATGAATGCATGCATTAATAAGAGCGGTGTTCATTTCTTGAGCGCTCAGTATGCAGTGCATGCATTATCTGGAATCCTGACAAAAACTCTACAAAGTGGACATCAGCATTGCAATTTTATCCGTAGGAAACCCAGGGCCCAAACACAGCAAACAAGTGATTAAGTCAGGATCCATAGACCTCCGATAGGCCAACAAAGGATCTATCACAACACTGGGCATTTTTTTTTTAAGATGTATTTATTTGAAAGCCAGAGTTACAGAGAGAGCAGAGGCAGAGAGAGAGAGAGAGAGAGAAAAGTCTTCCATCTGATGGTTCACTCCCCAATGGCCGCAACAGCTGGAGCTGTGCCAATTCGAAGCCAGGAGCTTCTTCCAGGTCTCCCATGTGGGTGCAAGAGCCCAAGGCCTTGCGCCATCTTGTACTGCTTTCCCAGGCCATAACAGAGAGCTGGATCGGAAGTGAAGCAGCTGGGACTCAATTCGGTGCCCATATGGGATGCCGGCCCTACAGACAGCGGCTTTACCCACTATGCCACAGCTCCAGCCCCTGGGCACTTACTAGATCCTCTAAATTGCCATCTTCCTTCCTTCTGCTCAAGCAGTGATGGGAGTGTGACTTCTATAACAGAAGTATCAGAGACCAACTAGGTCCACTGGTGCTGGTGAACACTGTACTTGGGAAGTTTGATACAAAAAGTTCATTCCACATCAGCACTCATAGACAGTTCTTTCAATCGCATATTCATTATTCTCTAAATGTTTTCTGAATGCCTGCTCTACACGAGTTCTGTACTGGGTACTGTCACAATCTCAGTCCCCAGGTGCAGACACCAAGCAGTCCCAGTGTCTGCAGTGGCTGCCACGGCAACTTAGGAGTGCCCCCAGAATACATATTCTTCACGGGCAGATGTGGCACACCCACTACGCCCACCGTTAGGAACCCACAAACCATTTAACAGAACATAAGCAGCCTATTCTGTGCCTCGTATGTGGCCACGGAGGGCTCTTTGTGGAAGGTCACATCCTCCGTTCGCCAACATTCGTGTTGAAATTGAGGATCGGCCCACAGGTGGCCTCCTTCCAATGAGTACTTATGGCACTGATCAGGTCCGGTGAAATGGTAATATGGCTGTCACCTAGCAAAGCAGTGAGAGTCGAGACATAAAGGACATTGATCATGCAGACTTTACCACAAATGCCTCACCAACTTCCCCCTAGAGAAGCCCTTTGTGTCCAACATCCCATCGACTCTATGGCGACACTGACAACCTGCCAACCCCCCGAGGCATCATTCACACACAACACCATGCTGTGAAAACGCCCCTGAAGGTGTGCACCAGGGTGGGTCTTGGGCATCATCAGCTGCAAAGCCTTTGTCAGGCAACATGGGAGAGGATCTCTAGGTCTTTCTGGCACTGACTGACCAAGGGGAAGCAACAGGTCTCTTTCTGTCCAAAAACTCCAGCAGACATCAACTACATAGTAGAGGTCTTGAGTAACTGCCCTCAAGACTCTAGCTGAGCTACTAAAATGCCACCCAACGGAATATGCTCTTGTAGACCTCCACTCCGTGTTAACACTGCCATACCATTTGTGACAGCGCAAATAGGAGTGAAAGTGGATAATGCATAATAATGGTGCGAGATTATGGCCTCATTTTGTGCCTTTTGAAACAGTAACTGCCTCTCCTCTCCTTTTCTGGGTCTTCCAGTGTGACCATGGTTCCCTGGTGGACTGAGCCATAATTGTTTGCAAACCTCTCTGAAGCACCCTCATTACATTGGATCACTCACATAGTTGCCCAAATAATAGAACTAAATGCCTTGGTCAACCTCACAGAAGCTGCCAACAAACTGCTGTGGTGGTTAGCATTTGCTTGCAGAGCAAGAACACGTTGCTGGATGGTGGTGGCGATCCCATCTCTTCCACGTTAGCTTTCAGAGACGTTCAAGACCATCCACCTACTCCCCAGGATAGCTGAGAGGGTGCTCATGAACCTCACACCGCTCATGAGGTGAGAGTGCTGGTTACTCTGCACGGAGGCCGTAGCTATGTTTGACCCAGTAGTTCTTATCCTGGCCCTGCAGGTGTCTGAATCTCTACAGATCAGATTCCCTGGTTGGTGCATGTGTGCTTTGTTAGAGACCAGGCTCTCTTGTCTTTCATCTGCCCTATGTACCCTATCAACCTGTAGAGTGTGTGTGTGTGTGTGCGCGCGCGTGTGTGTCTTACAGAAATGGCAAGTTTGCAATGAAGAGGATCAGAATTTGCCACTCCAAAATATACTCCCTTTGAAATAAGGATTATTTTGATATAAAAGCAACTGAGAATCAGCATACACAGAAAGAAAGATCGCTATCCGCCCCCTGTGCTACAAGTGGGACATACATTTCTCTTCGTGAAGGTGTCCCCCATATTCCTCTCTAAAACCAAGAAGTAGAGAGAACTCTTGCCATGGGAGATGGCACCAACTTGAATCTGCATAAGGAAACCTCACAGTGTAACCCAGACCTTCCATTAGTGTCCCAGAGTCTACCGGCCCTTCTTACCACAGCTCTACAAAGCACCATTCTTTGCTATGATGCTTTACAAGCCCCAAATTCTAACCATTTCCTTGAGTTATTTTTCTTTTGAACTCCCCTGAACATGCGTGTGATTAAATTTGTTCTTTCCGCTAGTTAATTTTATTTTTTGCAGTTTAATTTGCCCAGGTACTAAATCTAAAATGGTAAAGGACAAAGGTTTTCCTTCCATAGAGTGTATTAAGATAACTGAGGTCAACTGACACAAAGCAACCTTCAGTTTTCAGAAATATAAATATAAATATAAGAAAATACAACTTGACTGCATTTTTTATCTATGGACATGTCTATGTATATGCAAATTCAATGAGATTGTTTCATGGAATTGCTGGACATCTACACATTGCTTTGTGTTAGCTAGAAAAGAAAGTCTCTCATTGGCATTTTGAATTTTAAATTTTGTATTGTCTTACCAAACCCTAGATATATAAAGAAATATGAAGATAAATATTAAGTGTCTAAAAGTAAATGAGTAAAGCCAAGGGCAATTTAGGTAAGACATTTTAGTAAGTACATCTGGGCAACTGTAGTTTTTGAGAAATAATTAATATCATTTCTCTTTTGCTCATTGTAATCTGTCTATTTTGTAAATAAACTTTCATAATAAACTTTCAAAAATATAGTCTTCATGCTCAAGGATCTTTTCAATGAATACCATGGTCCCCTAAGAATGGAAAGTTTCAACTATGTTATTGGGCACCAGAATAACTATTGTAGTTTACCCCAACGAATGAAGTCCCACAAACTTTTGGTAACATTTTCTAAGAAAAACAAGTACTATGCCTTCTCCCTTCACCTTCACGTGGCATGCCCATATAATTCACACTTCTAGGAACCAGAATAAAAGGATAAATGCCTCTCTCTCTCTCTCTCTCTCTCTCTCTCTCTCTCTCTCATTGCACAAGTACAAACACATGGAGAATGCAAAGAATGTATCTGACTTTGGCAGAGCCTGCTGCATTCTGCCTGGAGAAGTGCCCCCACATGGTGTGAACTGAAGCAAAACAGCCCCAGTTTTGAGGTCAGCTGCCCTTGTCTCTTAGACATTGCTGGCTAGAATCCCACTGAGCAAATATGGGGGAAGAGCAGACAAGAGGTTCAGGAAAATACCCCTGCTAGGGGAGGGAGCACTCTGCAAAAATAAGCAATTACCATCCAGAGTGTCCCCTAGCACAGACCTCGAAATGATTTTTCTTAATTGTTTTACGTATTGAAAGGCAGAGTGAAAGAGAGGAGAAAGAGAGATCTTCCATCCACTGGCCATTCCAAATGACCACAACAGCCAGAGTTGGGCCAGACTGAAACTAGGAGCCAGGAACTCCATTCTGGTCTTCCTCATGGGTGTTAGGGGCTAAAGTGCTTAGGCTATCTTCTGCTGCTTTCCCAGGTGCATTATCTGGGAGCTGGATCAGAAGAACTGCAGCCGAGACTTGACCCAGTGCTCTGATATGGGATACTGGTGTTGCAGATGGTGGCTTAGCCCACTATGGCGTAACACCGGCCCCTTTATCACTGATTTTTGAACCCTACCTCTTGAACCATCTGATGGGCCCACAGGCAGTCACTGGGTTCTCAAACACAGCATCCAATATTTGACCTGAAAGCCAGCAGGGAATAAAGTTTCTCTTCCACAGACAGCTTCCTCATTCAGCCATTTCTCAAGTCGTCTTTCCCCAAACTTCTTTCCAGCAAGAGAGATTGCCGCACCCATGAAAGGACAAGTGTTCAAGAAAAACAATCTGTGGCTTCTGCCAGAAGTTTAATGTGTCAAACTAAGGGAGCCTACACAGTTTAGGAATCACATGTAACATTCATTTCTCAGGTGTGGATTCTATTGCAAATCTACACAGGGCCCTGGTAGAAAAGACTGATTCACTCATTCTTTGGACAAATATGTAAGTACTGACTGCAGTGCATGAATTCTAAAACGTATTACTTTTTAACAGTTTCAGAATTGGGGTGCATCTAACAATTAAGGTACTGGTTTCCCACGTCTTAAAATCAGTTGCACATGCCAAGCAGGAAATCCTCAATACTTTCCCAACTGGGTAGAGCCAGCTTTTCCTACAATTCTCCTTCTCTCTCCCCAGCATCCTTGAACACCACCACTACCGTACCTCTGCAGGGTAAATCTGGCCACGTGTTTAGACCAGCCATTGGGCAGGCTTGGAGTAAGAGGCCCTTCAGGACATGCCCAGGCCTACATCTGCAGCATCCTCTCTCCTTGCCTCCTGCAGAATGCTGGACATTTTCCTCAATATACCAAGTTTCTTTCAACTCAACACAACTGTCAAGATTTAGCCCTAACATCAACTACCTGAAATCTCTCTCTGCCACCCCACCCTCGAGGTTAGAGTAAATGCCCGTAGTTGAGGTTCCACCGTGTCCCCTGCTTTGTTTTAGCACTGTGCAGCTCTAATTGGGGGCCCTTTATCTTCCCCAACAGCCCACGAGCCCCATATCATGTACGTGATTGACGCAAAGTCCCAGGGACACTATCTGGCAGGTAGTTGGAGATCTAGACACAATTATTGAAAGGACAGATGACTGCACATCGTGACATTCTCCTCTTCTGTCCATAAAATACCTGGATTCTAAAGATAAGATTTCACTTCTTTTTGATAACTCTTAAATCTCAGGTCCCTCTTGTCTAAAAAATGAGAATTCTGGACTAATGGTTCCTAAGTTCCCTTCCATTGTACAATTCTGTTTTTTTTTTTTAAGATTTATTTTTATTTATTTGAAAGACAGAATTACAGAGAGAGGTCTTCCATCTGCTGGTACATTCCCCAGATGGCCGAAATGATCTGAAGCAAGGAGCTAGCAGCTTCTTCCAGGTCTCCCACACAGGTGCAGGGGCCCAAGGACTTGGGCCATCTTCTACTGCCCTCCCAAGCCATAGCAGAGAGCTGGATCAGAAGAGGAGCAGCCAGGACTAGAACTGGCGCCCATAAGGGATGCCGGCACTTCAGGCCAGGGTGTTAATCCACTGTGCCACAGCACTGGTCCCAACAATTCTGTTTTTTATGCTCCAGTGAAAGCTACCTGATCAAATACTGCTTTCTACTATAAAACACCTTTCTGAAAATGGATCTTCAGACTGGCAAAACTTCTAGTGCTTATTAAGATTCCCAAGGTGTGTGTGCGTGACAGGGGAAGACAGAAAAACACGTCTAGAACTCCAAGGGAAATACATCACTTGAAAACATATATTCGGTATAATTTCACACCTGATGCACACACAGTCTCTCCATTACAAATTAAAGACTCTAAGGTTGGACAAGGTGATTGTGACTCCCGGAGAAAGAAGGAAGCTTGTGATTCAGAGATGGGAAGGAGAAGTGATATTTTCATGAAGTTTAGCAAAGAGAGGCCTGGGCTTTAGTACACAGGTATAGTATAGGCTAGTATGTCATAATCGTTAAGAACACAGACACTGGTATGAAACAGACGTGGGGTGAAATCCCTCTTCTATCCCTTACTAACTAGCACTTTGATTCCAAACACTTCATTTAATCTCTCCAAGCTTTAGTTATGTCATCAGTAAAGTAGGGATTATGAGACACATCTCAGAGGGTCATTATAGGAATTAAGGCAAAGATTGTGTTCAAAGCTCCTCTAACAGCACCTGGAATTGAACAGGTCCTCAATAAACGGCCAAAGTATTACTACTCTGTGGCCCATTTCATTACACAGGGTGCTGAGAATGTACACAGACACCCAAGATATGTTGGAAAATGCAAACATCACCACAGTCAGTTTTAGAACATGTCATCACCCCAAGAAAAACCTCTACACCCCATAGCCTATCACTCTCCTATTCTGCCATTGTCCCTACCTGCCAGCCCTAATCAACCACTCGTCTACCTTCTGCAGATTTCCCTACTCTGAAAATTACACACCAATGAAATCATACAATATGTTACATTTTGTGGCTGGCTTCCTTCACATGGCATAATGTTTTCAGAGTTCATTCATGTTATAGCATGGGATAGCACTTCATTTTTTTATTTTTTTTATTTTTATTTTTTTGTGGCCAAGTTATATTCCACTATTTGGAAATACCAAATTGTACTTATCCATTTGTCAGTTGATGGACTTTTGGACTGCTTCTACCTTTTGGCTATTACGAGTAAAACTTTATGAAAATTAGTCTAGGACTCTCTAGCTACATATGCATTCATTTCTCTTGAGGGCATACCCAGGAGTGGAATTGCTCAGTTTTGTGCTAACTTTGTTTAATCTTTTGAGGAACTGAACTCACCAGTATTACCCTGATTCCCTGAAGACAGAAAGACAGAAGTACACTAATGCACTGTGGTGCTAACCCAACCATTCAATCAAGGGGTAGACCCTCAGAGCCCACAGCCATTCTCCATCGCCCTTATCGATGGCTTCTTGTCAATTACCCATTTGTGTGCAGACACCATCTCATAGGGATTGAAATTCTGCAGTTAAAGAAAGCTAGTAGCACTAATAGGGGTGGACTTGGTAGCACCAAGTTTTCCCCACTTCCTGGCCATTTTCAGTTGGCTCCTTTGACTGTACGAATGTTATTATTAAAGTATTTTTCATGTAGACTCAGTCCACAGTGTTTGTGAATGGCAGCTTCAGCGATGACCTTACTAAAGGTGGAAGATAAAAGTGGACCCATATTGATGGCATGTAGAAACATCAACCCCTGGGCCACAATCTTTTTCCAGACCAATGATTTCTAGCATGTATGTTGATAAAAAATTAAAAGAAATCGACTTCCCACCAAGAGTCTGCATTTCCAAGGACATGCTGACGTCAAGAGCACGTAGGCAAGGGGAGGCAGGAAGAGATGAAGGTGCGGGAGCTTCACCCAAGGGCCTCAGACAGGGGCTTCTGGAAATCCATTCGCACCCTCACAAATCTCTGCACGTCTGACGCGTCAGACTCCGAGGCCTTTGCTACCAGATGCTCGGGCCGCTGCCTCTGATTTCCCTACTGAACGCCTGCCTTGTTTTCCACGCTCTGTTGCTCTCCTCTTTTGTTTGCCCCAGAAAGAATGATGGACAGAGTGAGGTGACAGACCAAGGAGTACATGAGTTACCTTCACGCTAACCATGTTGAGGGTGATAAGAAGTTAGCCAACACAGACATGCCTATGAATTTTAGGATGGAAATCGTGTCTTTGACTCAGGTTGCATCAGCCCACAGAGGGATGTGGGTTGGGTCCCTGGAAGCAGAATTCTCAACACCCCATGGTGATTGCCATGAAAAGAAGCTGACAGCTCAGCTGGCCATATGAACTCCAGATTCCCCTAACTTTGTCATGCAATTAGCTAAGCACAGAGAGAAAAAGTAGAATAGTTCTTTGTAATAAGAGCTGAACTTGCAAAATGACAACCTGTCAAAATTAATGTTTACCCTTGAAACACAAAGATATAAGATACTTGTATATAAAAGAAAATACACATACAAAGACTTATATAACTTCCTATAGTTCCAATACATTCAGACAATTCAAATACAACACACACCAGCATACAGAGTTTAAACACATTCATCTTTTTCACTTGCATTTAAGGTCTAGATTTACAATAGTCACCAAAACAAAAAATAAAACAAGCAAATAGCAACAACAACAAAACAAGTAGCCATGCAGATCACTGCCTAATTTCCTACTAGGAAACCAAACATTTTCATTTTTTTCTTCACTGCATGGCTGAGGAATTCTTAGACCTCAGATATGAAATGAGATGTAATAAATAGGAAACTCCGGGAAAGAAAATACAACACACTGGTGATATGAGGGGGTTTAACTTATGTTGGCCAAAATACAATTTTCCCACTTACTGCTTCTTTTCACACCAGTCACAGTACATAGCACAGAATTTTTGGTGATACTAAAATAACTGATGATGTTTTACTATTAGCACTTTTCAAATCATTCCTCCTTCGACTGTCACCTTTTGCCGACTCGAAACAGACTTCACGGCTGCAAGCTTTCACTGAGTAGTTCCAACATGGCAATATTTTCCCCAAAGAGGTGTGAAACAGGTCAGCTTGCAGAGCTAATAGCATCAAATTGTTATGGGGGGGAGGGGGTGCATGCTGTGGAATTGCTTGGCTAGCACGAAGAACACTAGCTTAGCTTATTTGTAAGAAACTTGGGGACCTCTATCTTGTATCCCTGCAGTAGTCTGGAAAAGCAGTCTGGACCATTGTTCCGTAACTGCCAGAGAGGTCCTCTTTCTATGGGCCACTCAACTCCTCACCACTCGCACCCAGTTCAACTACCCAGCTCAGCTCCATTATCCTCCAGCCATGCCCCCAGGTCATGACACCTGAACTTGGGCACACTGGGGCAAATGGATAAATCTGCCCAGGGCCTAGGGGCTCAAAGGAGGACTCAGGGGGCCACTGTCTATGCAGACCTGGCACAGAGGAGGGACACTTCTGCATAGATGCCACCTACGGGAATACATTCACAGTTCCCTTGACAAATCAAAACCAGCCCGATTCCATGGTTTTCCACATGCTACTCCCTCCCCTGGCGCATTTTGTCCCTGCCTCAAAACAAATATTGCTTGTTTTCAAAGCTCAGACATCACCTTGGCAGCACAGGTGTTTTGCTGTCTCCTTAGCCCCAATATTGGGGGCTCCCTTCTATGGACCCACATACATGGTTCATCCACAGTAAGGCTTCCTGTCTGTCTCCCACACTGCAGATGAGCCCCTCGGAGGCTGGTTTACTTTTGTATCTCTAGAGGTGAGCAGAATGCCTGACAGATAGTGGGTGGTCCACTGCTGTTCTTCCAGCTAATTCAGAACTCGGCCAAAGCATGAAGAGAACAGAGAAAATTCAGACCCAGCCTCTATCAAAGACAGAATGAATGTGAAGTGTGTGTGCTCAGTTTCACCTGTGGCAGGGCTTCCCATTTACAGAAGGCTTTAAACACATCGTCTGAAATCCACCAGGCAGTCTAGATCTCAAGCAGATGCCAACAGCAGCAGGCAAATCGCTTGGCCCCTGAGCCTCCCTTCCCGGTATAGGCTGCTTTAGCTAGAGGCCCATCAATCCCAAAATGCTGGTCTCCCCCTGAAAGCCAGCACCATTCAGCATATCAAAATATTTTCTAAAGAAATAACCAGCAATGCACAAGCAATCTTGTTCAACGCTATTAAATGTAGTATAATTTATTTATCAGGGCACAAATTGGAAACAGTCTACATATTCAACAACAGGGGATTAGTTAAATAAATGATGGATATCTCCATGTTTAGAAGACCAGCCAAAAAAATCATGTTGATGAGGATTTTTTCATGACATAAGAGATCATTACCCTAAAAAAGCCAATACTGAATAAACAACATTATATACAGTTTAATCCAAATTTTACTTACAAAAACAAGGGTAAGTGCTTAAGTGAGAAGACTGGAAGGAAATAGACCAAGATGTTTGGTGGTGTCTATATCGGAGTGATGGACTAGTAGGCAATAAAAAATTTATTAGGCTATATTCATTTTCAATATTTTCCTGGTTTTCTAAAATAAGCATGCTTTACTTTTATATGAAAGGGAGAAGGGGAGGAATTTTAAAAATTAAAATAGAAAGAAGTAAAGAGTTTCTAAGTGCTCAGGGCTGCACATAGCTGTCAACTTAGATTCTGGGAAGGGAGTCCATTGTCAGGGTCACAGGGAACATCAGCAATAGGAAAACACACATCAGGGGGCCCTGAACTTGACCTAGCTTCCAGGAAGTTTACTAGGCTCAAAGAAGATCTATAGATTTATGGGTTTATTTTGTTTTCTTTTCTAAATTTTTATTTACTTTCATTCTATCCAAAAAGCAGAGGGACAGAGACAAATAGAGATCTCCCATCCATTGGTTCACTCCCCAAATGCCTGCAACAGCCACAGCTGGACCAGGCTGAAGCCAGGAACTCCACCCAGGTTTCCCATGTGGGTGGCAGGGACCCAACTATTTGAACCATCACCTCCTGTCTCCCAGGAAGTTGGAATGAAAAACAGATCCAGCACTCAAATGTGGGCACTCTGATGAGGGAGACAGGCATCCCAGGCAGCATTTTAACTACTGTGCCAAACACCCAGCCAGCAGGTTTTTTTAAGTGGAAAACCATACCCTGGAGCCACAATCCCCCTGTCATTCTAAGACAATACCTAAGACCTAAACCTGGCTTCCTGAATTTGATTTTCAGGGGTTTTAGGAAATCACGTCAAACTCATCCCCTCCCGTCCTCATTTGCCTCTCCGAATATGCTGGATCCCAACCCCTGCCAGAAAGACGTGGTCTTCCCAACAATATTCTTCCACGTTCTCCTTTTTTGTAAATATAGCAAAAACCCATTTTTTTTACTCATGTTGCTGGAAACCGATTTTTGAGAAACGCTTAAAGCCTAAAGGAGCTGGGGCAGGAGGTCCGGGGGAAGACAGCGCCACTAATGCCCAGGAAAGGCGGCTCCTGAGCATGGCCTGCTGGCAGGATGCCAGCAGGAGACACCCCAGGGCATCCTCCTGAGGGTCCTCCCCAGAGGGGCTCCAGAGGACAAAGCCTCAGTAACAGAGGGAAGATGTAATGAGCACTTTGTGAAGGGGCCCCTCCGAGAACGGCAGGAGAACGAGGCCAGCAGGGCTCCAGGGTCAGGAGAAGATTCCCAGTCCGTGTTTGAAGCCTCAGTGAGGACAAAGGGTGCAGGGGGTCCCCGCACACTCAGGAGAGAAGGGTGGGTGGGACAGGTAGTGGTGGGACAGGTCTAGAACCAGGAGGGCTGGGAATGAGAACCCAGCCTGGAGCAATGGAGGAACTTTGGCTTCTGGAATGGGACCCGGGAGGCCCACTGGCCTCTCCCGAGGTGATGGGCCAACCATCACAGGCTGGACATCCACAACAAACCTGCCCAGTCCTCGCCTCCAGGCACAGTGGCTGCTAAAAGTTCCCAGTTGGGGTGGCTGCTGTGGCACAGGGAGTTAAGCCACTGCTTAGGACGCCCCATCTCATACCAGAGTCCCAGCTGCTCTGCTTCCAATCCAGCGTCCTTCTATGCATACCTGAGAGGCAGCAGGTGACGACTCAAGTACTAGGATCCCTGTCACCCACATGGGAGACCTGGTTTGATTTCCTAACTCCTGGCTTTGGCCTTTAGGGAATGAACCAGCAAATGAAAGGTCGACTTCTTTCTCTCTCTGTCTCTCTCTCTCTCTTTCTCTCTCTCTCTCAAATACAAATAAATATACTTTAAAATAATTTTAAATATGCAAAAGTTCCCAGGTGATGCCAATGCTGAATGCTGGTTAAGAATCACGAGGGGCCGGCGCCGTGGCTCAACAGGCTAATCCTCCGCCTAGTGGCGCCTGCACAACGGGTTCTAGTCCCAGTCCGGGCGCCGGATTCTGTCCCAGTTGCCCCTCTTCCAGGCCAGCTCTCTGCTGTGGCCCGGGAGTGCAGTGGAGGATGGCCCAAGTGCTTGGGCCCTGCACCCCATGGGAGACCAGGAGAAGCACCTGGCTCCTGCCTTCGGATCAGTGCGGTGCGCCAGCCGCAGCGCGCCGGCTGCAGCGGCCATTGGAGGGTGAACCAACGGCCAAAGGGAAGACCTTTCTCTCTGTCTCTCTCTCTCTCTCACTGTCCACTCTGCCTGTCAAAAAAATTTTTTTTTTAATTTTAAAAAAAAGAATCATGAGGAAGACTGGAGAGTAGGGTGAGAGCAGGAGGAAAAACTTTCTTAGATGTAGGAGAAGAAGTGAGGAAGGAGAGGGTTCAAGGTTCTGTCAACCAGGAAGCCCAGAGAGAAAGCAGTGAGGTCAGCAAGTCTCTGGAAGTTGCACAGACAGGGCTACTGGGGGCTCTGTCCCTGGATGGTGCGTCCAGGAGCACCGAGGCACACGGTGGAGAGCAGTGTCCACAGCGATCCTCAGCAACAGAGCGCAACCGGGAAGCAGGTGGTCGGCCGAACCTACACATGTGAGTCGCAAGGGGAACCGGCACGTAAGAGCAAGGAAGCAATTTAGCATCAACCTCACAGGGCCGCTGGCAGAATTAAATAACACAGGGTCTGACACAAAGTAAGCACTCAATACGTGTGAGTTGCTATTGTCACAGCTGCGACCGCTGTTTTTGTTTATTTCTGGAACCAAGTGCAGTGAGCACAACAGGGACCTATAATATAGGAGTCAGCAGTTGTTCTTCAATTAACAGGAAAATTCACAAGCTGTGGAGGGTGTTAAACCCCTCAAACAACAGATGCTATTGACCAGATATTTCTATATGTTTCCATTCGCTCACCTTTGAATAGCTCCTGGTTGAGCGTTCTTGTGGTAATGACTATAGATAGCTGGTGCCGTTTTTACTCTAAATATAGTAAAACAAAAGGCTAAAAAGAAATAGAATGAGAAATTGTGCTGACTTTAGAAATCCCACGCCCGTGTGTTTCTGGGTAAGACATTCTGAGCCTGAATCCCATTACTGCTGCCCCTACCTCATCCAAAAGGGATTTGGGGAGGTTGGCAAAGACACGTGCAGAACAAAATGAAGAAAGCAGGCAATCACCAGGGAAAAGTAAAGTGTAGAAAACAGAGGGAAAACTTAAGTACTTAGTGCTCAAGGGACACGAATTTGAGACTGAAACCCTAGACTATAAAGGCATGGCCCACCCTCTTGCCTGTCTCCTTTAACCCAAGGTGTCCTTGCCTGTCCTTTACCAAAAGGAATTCACCTGGCCCTACAAGAGTCTGATCACCAGACAGAAGAAGTCATCTGCTTCTCCAACAGTTGATACCACGTTGGCCAGTATTGTTCAGAGCGCTTTGTTTAAGAGAATACCAGGTTGAGGCAGGGGAATTCCAGGTCTGGGCCACTTGCAAGTACTCCTCCCCCTTCCCCAAGGCCAACTGGAGCCCACCTGGCCAGCATCAATTCCCTACAGAGCACTTCATCACTGACCAATCAAAGAAGATCACGGGCACCACTGACCAACCAGGAAGTTGTACGTGAGCTGACCATGCACTTCTCAGCCCCAATTTCAATCTACAAGTACCTTCACCTGTAACTCCTCAGGGAGCCCAGGGAATGAAGCTAGAGTTGCCCGGCTCCTTGCTCTGCACTCTGCAATAAATACCTACTTCTTTCCACTGCCATGACGTCAGTGATTGGCTTTCTGCACGCCAGGCAAATGCACCTGGATTTGGGGGTTCTGCATCAACACCTCCAATCACTTGGGGTGTTGTACTGAAACAAATAGCCATACTCGCTGTGGGTCTCAAATTGAGCTGAGAGCCATCTGGCAATGAAGGCAGGGAAAGACAGAGTGAGCATAATTCACCACTTCCAAAACTAAGGGAAACACTGGTTTTGCTACTATTGAAGCTATATTGAAAATGTTTCCTTCATAAATTGACAGTGATATAATGAACACTACAGTATCATCCGTATAGCAAAGCTCAATCACCTAAAAGATATCTCCTGTCCTTCTTTTAAAAACACTCTTAATTTCTAATAGAAGAGATAAGGTCCCAGAATCAAGAGTGGCTCTCCAAAATCCAGGATTCTTTTTCTATATGACTTATTAGTCCATTTTGTTCCACAGTAGCTAGATCATTTTGAGATATGTATAGTACAAATGAATTAATGTTCCCATCTTTCAGAAGAAATTAATTCAAATACTTATACAATGACCTATGTGATTATTCATCTACAAAAATGTACAAGGGTACTTCCAAAAGTCTCTGGGAAAATGATATTCAAATATTAGTTTATTTTGGTGCAAAAAAAAAATTTTGAGCTCCACACATAGCTTTTTTGTATGTATTTTCCAGGAACCATTTTAAGATCCCTCATATGCATGGATTTTGAAATTCTGGGCACTGAAAGAAATGTACTCTTTAATTCCATTTTGCATGAACTGTTTGAAGTATTCTCATTTACTTTCCAACCTATAATTCTCTAACAAAGCTACGAAGAACATATTGAGAACCTGTTGAAGACATGTTCAGAAACGTAGTGTCTACAACCTTCCAGCCCTTCTCTGAAAGCTGCTAAAAGATGGGCTTTCTGAAAATGTGGAAGCAACCTGTGAAAGAGGAGATAAGGGATCCAGGAAACAGAAGCCAACACAGAAGTGACAAAGGATGATGCAGAGCTAGCAAACCCCAGTTTGGCCAACCTAGGGCACAGGGGGTTCCGACCGGAGCTAATCAGAGGCTCCGGAAGAGAAGACTGCAAGCCAGTAAAGCAGACAAAAAGCCACAGTAGCTACAGACATTGTGAGAGGGCTGTGCACCTGGGAAAGAGTGATGAGCGCAGAATAACGTACACAGAGAAACAAGTAAGAGCTTTGTTGTCAGCAAGGGGCGGGAGTGAATAGAATAGCTCCATCTGCTTGCACAAGGAAACAAGGGAAATCTATGAAACTAATAACACAGCTGCTTATAGAAGGCAGAAGTAAGTAGATGGGGCAACACGGGGTGTGAGGGGACTGGCACGGTGCAGCAGTTAAGTCTCCACCTGCAACACGGGCATCCCTTGTCAAAGTGCTGGTCTGAGTCCAACCACCATGCTTCTGATCCAGCTCCCTGCTAATGTGCCTGGGAAAGCAATGGAGGATGGCCCAAGTGCTTGGGTCCCTGCACCCACGAGGGAGCTCCAGGCTCCTAGCTTCCTAGCTGCAGCTCTGGTTATTGTGATTATTTAGGGGAGTGAACCAGCAGATGGAAGTTCTCTTTCTCTCTCCATCCCTTGCTCTCTTTCTCTCTCTCTCAGTCTGTCTTTCAAATAAATAAAATAAATAAATCTTAAATAAAAAGAATAGATGTGAGGATTTTTAACTACAGGTGCTCCTCCACTTCCCACAAGATATAAACCAGTAAGCCCATCATTAACTTGAAAATGCCCAAAATCCAAAAGGCATTTAAAAGACCTAACCTACTGAACATCATAGCTAAGCCTACTCTCCAAATGCTCAAAACAGTTCATCTACTGTTGGGCAAAAGTCCATTTTATCATAACAAAGCATTGAAAATCTCACATAATTTATTGAATTGCACTACATTGAAAGTGAAAAACAGAATGGCTATTCCATATCAGTAGCCCAAGAAAAGGTCAAATTCAAACCCAAAGTACAGTTTCCATGGACTGTGCATTCCTTTCACACCATCATAAAGTAGAAAAATCATGAGTGGGACCAATCGCAGTCCAAGGACAGTCTGAACACATTTAATGTTTTAATTTCTGAACCATATGTGGCACTGCCTATTTGAAAATGAACAAAAGGAAGTAAATTCTAAGAACAATAAAAGGATTTTGTTTCCTATTAATAGCGATAGGCCCGCAGTTTTACTTGTTCTTTTCACAGCAGCAACTGTTAACCTCCACCTGCATTCTGTTCCGTTCACATCCTCAGAGAATCAAAGGCAAAGAGACCGCAGGACAGGGCTTGAGAATGGAATCAGTGCAGATGAGAGAAGCGGAAGAAACTTTTTCAATTTATCAAAACACAAAGTACTGCCCCTCATTTTCCATACAAGCAGTATGGCTATGCACCTGCAGTGAGAGGTAGGTGCATATATAGAAATCGACCGTGGGAGCAGTCGCTTTTGATGGCGGCGCTGTGAGAATTTTGAGCAGGGTAACCCTTCCCACAGCTGCACTGCTTTCTGTATTTCAGAGGTGTTAGGGTCCCTGGCTGTCCACCAAATGCCAATGTGACTCTCTAGTCACTGTGGCAATCACGTCTCCCCGCTCCTCACATTGACAAAAGCCCCTACCCCGACTGAGAACCACTGTGAAGATTAAGTGAGATGCTCAAAGATGAACTCTTGTCAACTCTTTCCCTAGCACTGCAACTCGGCTCCTTCAGTTCGTTAGTGTAGTGAATCTTCCTAACACATTCGTTCAGAAATCACAAGCAATCTGATCCAACAAATGTCTGCTGTTACTAAAGATAGTTTGTGCCTTGAGTTTAAATAAAAAAAAAAAAAAAAACTAAACCAGAGAAAATTTCAGGCATCTGACATTCGTGCCAGCCTTCAGTCAGACTCCTATTTCACAACTGCAGAGTGTGTGGTTTAATAATAATTTAAAAACTCATATATATATATATATATATTCTCATTG
The DNA here is from genome assembly GCF_033115175.1 of Lepus europaeus. Classification (NCBI taxonomy): domain Eukaryota; kingdom Metazoa; phylum Chordata; class Mammalia; order Lagomorpha; family Leporidae; genus Lepus; species Lepus europaeus. Next base: position 109,036,282 of record NC_084828.1, on the reverse strand, counting down.
ATTATGCTAATTAATTCTCGTAAGAGTCCTGTCATCTTGGCAAAGAAAGTCTTATTTTCTCCATTTTCACAGACAGCAATTCTAAAACTCAGAGCAGTTAAGTGATTTTTTTTTTCCCCCAAGCTCATGATTGACAGCACTTGGAGTTCAAGCCAGAATTTCTGGTTGCCAGTCTGGCAGTTTCTTCACTCAGCTATAAAATTCCCTCTAGATAGGATCTTATCTATGCCAAGCAGCTTAATTCAAGTCTCCAACACAATAATTATAAATTTGAAAGCCTGCACCTTCGCCTTAAAATCAGTAGGTCAGATAGGATGGCCCTCAAAATGGCACGATCTGAAAATCAATAAAGCAGTCTAAGTGTTTGACACAGGTGGACTTCCTTGACCCTCCCAAGGTTTTCTGAGGTAGGAACAATCATCATCCCATTCTACAGATGAGCAAACAGAGGCAGAGAAAGGTGGAAGCAATGTGTTTCACAAGGTCACAGGCTGGCAAGAATGGGGATTTGAATTTGGAGGCAAGCAGTCTAACTCAGTAAGGGAAACGTCCAGTGATTTCATTTAAAGAAACTCATCTGCAACATTGGTAGATTGGAATGCTGCTGCTAGACAATGGGATGTACTTTTTTTTTTTGACAGGCAGAGTGGATAGTGAGAGAGATAGAGACAGAGAGAAAGGTCTTCCTTTTTGCCGTTGCTTCACCCTCCAATGGCCGCTGCGGCCGGCGCATCTCGCTGATCCGAAGCCAGGAGCCAGGTGCTTCTCCTGGTCTCCCATGGGGTGCAGGGCCCAAGCACTTGGGCCATCCTCCACTGCTCTCCCTGGCCACAGCAGAGAGCTGGCCTGGAAGAGGGGCAACCAGGATAGAATCCGGCGCCCCAACCGGGACTAGAACCTGGTGTGCCGGCGCCGCAAGGCGGAGGATTAGCCTGTTAAGCCACGGCGCCAGCCAATGGAATGTACTTTTGAGCTCTGTACATAACATTTAAACCAGTGCCTGTCATATAGCCTTTTTGTTCATATGTAAAGGCAACCTCACAATGCAGGAACATGAAAGTCACTGGCCTTTTGTCAAACTGAGCAGTATTTCAATTACTCAAGGAATGGGCATCTAACAAGGTATCAATTTTCTAATCTAATAATAATACTTCCATGGAAACAAGGCAAAGCAAATTAAGATTCTTGATATCTTCTATGGATAACATAAAAGACTTACAATTTTTCTACTCTTCATTTATGTCTTGAAATCCAGAGTAGGGGCAGGCATTGTGCCACAGAGGATTAAGCCACACTTGGGATGCCCAGATACCACATTGGAGTTCCTGGTTTGAGTCCCGGCCACTCTGCCTCCAATCTAGCTTTCTGCCAATGTGTACCCCAGGAGGCAGCCGATGATGGCTCAAGTACTAGCATTCCTGTCACCCACATAAGAGACCCAGATGGAGTTCCTGGCTCCTGGCCCTAGCCTGGCCCAGCTCAGCTGTTGTAGGCATTTGGGTAGTGCAAAGAAACTCGCTCTCTCTCTCTCTTTCACTCTGCCTTTCAAGCAAATAAATCTTTTTTAAAAAACCCACAAGTAAATAAACAAATAATTCCCAAATAGCAATTTGGTAGAAGATCACAACAAAAATAATAGAGGGGACACACTGAATAAAACAACAGTCGGAGAGGACAGACTTCTTGTGTTCAACAACTTCAATCAGAAAACAGAGCTACTGACTGTCTTCTACACTCATGGCAGACCGAGGGGCTTGTGAGCAACAGCCAGTGCCGAATGGCACATTTTCTCCTCTAAAATCTCCACGGACCATGCCAAGTTCTACCTTAAAAAAAGTTGCATTAGTTCATTTTTATTTATTTGATATGCAGATGACAAACAGTGACACAGAGGCAGAGACAGAACTATTTCATGTCGGTTCACTCCCCAAATACCTGCAAGACCCAGGGCTGGGTCAGGCTGAAGCCAGAGGCCCAGAACTCCAACTGGGTCTCGCACATGGGTGGGAAGAACTCAAGTACTTAAGTCGTCATCTGCTGCCTCCCAGGCACATTAGCAGGAAGCTGGACTGGAAGAACAGCCAGGACTCCAACCAGCAGTCACTATGGGATGGGGGCATCCCAAGCTGTGATTTACCCAGCTTGCACCACAATGCCCACTCCCAATAGGCACACTTGGATCTATAGCACCAAAACCACAAACACAGAGTCAAGTTCCCATTAAGATACCCAATGATCAAGGGCCAAAGAAGAGCTAGAAGAAAATCAAGACAGCGCCAGCTTGTTCTAGGTTCAGTGGCAATGCCTATTGCAGGAAGATACCGCTTCATCACAAAGCCCTGTGGCCATTTTACAGCACTGCCTCACCAGATGGTGGACACTGGATGCTACAGAAACCAGGAGAAGCTCCCTGGCAGGGTGCCCTGGAGCCAAGTCAACAGAGTCAGAGATTGAAAAGAACTCAGAGCTCAGGCAGCCTGAAGCAGAGCACTCCACTGACAGCACAGTGTGGAAAGACTCCCTGGTAAAGGTCCCAGAATCAGCGGGCCAGAAGTAAGAGGCCATGTCCCCCCTGGACAGATGGCACAGATAGAAGCTTCCAGGAGTACGGCATTCCTGAAGTCACTAAGTCAACATCGAATGCCTACGGTGACACAGTGGTTTGCTGACAAAGACTGTGACAGATCCTGTGAGACCCTACCAGAGGGAAGAAGGGAAGAATAGGACAAGGGAGGAATGGGCCCCACCCTGGTGCTGGCTTCGGGCGGAGGGAGTAGGGAGAGAGGGAATGAGATAGGAAGAGGCCCCTCCCTAAGCGGTCAGGGGGTGAAAGGTCAGGAAGAGCGTCCAGGGAACTCAGGACTGGACGCTGGTGCGTGATTAGTGAATGTGGCGGGGCAGGGAAAGGAGAAGAAGCTGGTGAACTGAAGAAGGTGGAGGCAGGAAGTAGAAGAGGAACAGGGAAGCCCTCTGCCGATGGTTGGTGCCGGAACTGGGGGCAGAGTGGGCACCCACAGAGCAATGACAATCTCAAGAAATGTCGCAGAGAACGTGAGCCTCTAGCTAGACGACCTGCAGGGTTTGTAAGAGTCCAGCAACTTTCCGGAGTTATCGCTTCCAAATTTAGAAACCCCTTTATTTGTAAAGTGGAAATCGCCTTGTTGCTTGGTCCATTTCTTCTCGTCTCAAATGGAGTGGGGTTGAACGACAGTTGGCCACCATTAGTAAGCCAGCATGCTCTCACTGGATTCCCAGCACTTTAATTTTTACTTATTTTCTTATTTCTTATTTTTACTTATTTGAGAGGCAGAGAGACAGGCAGAGACTGCCCACCCACGGGGTGTCTCCTCAATTGCCTTCAATGGCCAAGGCTAAAGCCAGGAGCTGGGAACTCAATCCAGGTCTCTCACCTAGGTGGCAGGGATCCAAGGACCTGAGCCATCACCTGCTGCTTCCCAAGGTGTGCACCAACAGGAAGCTGGAATTGGGAGCAGAGCCAAGACTTAAGCCCAGGCACTCTGATTTGGATTTGAGTGTCCCAAGGTGCTCCTTGACCTCTAGGCCAAATGTCCACCCGTCATAGCACCGTAGGCAGCCTGGAGGTAGACACGCTCCCTCTCCTAAGATGGCAAGGCGAAAAAAGGCAGCGATGAGACAGCCTCTGCACTTTGCAAATTGGCAGTGGGCGAATGCCCTTGAGGGGACAACAAAACTCACAGCTCCATCTCCCAGCAGAACAGCAGCATCCAGAAGTTCAATGACTTCAAGTGTAATCTGGAGGGGACATGTGACTTAGATATTAAGGCACCGCTTGGGACACCTGCACCCTGCACAGGAGTGCCTGGGTTCACGTCTTGCTTCATCTCTCAAATCCAGTTTTGTGTTAAGAAGCACCCTGGGGAGGCAGCAGCTGATGGTTCAAGTACTTGGGTGTCTGCCAGGGGGGAGACCTGGATGGAGTTCCTAGCCCCTGGCTCTGGCCTGGCCCCGCCCTGGCGGTTGCGGCATTTGGGGATGAACCACTAGACGGGAGATCTCTCTTTCTGTCTCTTTCTCTGTCTCTGTCTCTCCCTCTCCATCCCTCTCTGCCTCTCAAAGTGATTAATTAGTTCATTATTATCTAATAAGAACGGTGAGGTTCTTGCTGCATGACAGTTTTCCCTAAGTTTATACAGTGACACATCAGAACCTCCCACTATGAAATGCACATGGGAGTCCAGAGTTGCCAACTGTGCCCTTCTAGCTCATCAGGCTCCCTGGAGTCAGAAGCATCACTTAACAGTTCGGGAAGGAGGGGAGCAGGTGCCTTCTGGCTCTTCCTGTCTCCAGTCCCTTAAGGAATTGCGCTTCTGAGGCAGCTTTCATAACCCTCAGTGAGTGCACATCTACTCTGGGGCACCCATCCTGATGTAAGAACATCCATTATAGGCTGAAGATACAAAAAAACATCACAACACGGTAAAACGGGAATCTTAACAGACACAATTGCCATAAAAATCGTTTTGGTGGCAGCTGCTTCTAAAAAAGGCCTCCACACCAACCTAGCATCTCTCACACTGATGTTCCTGCTCTGTGCCTGTGCCTTGTACCGATACCATGTCTTCAGGAAGTCCAAGGGAGGGGAAAGGTCTACACAGAGACCTAAGATACCACAGTAGGATGCTTTCTCCCACTCAATTCGGGAAATTTTGCACAACAGGATCATTTATTTACAGAAGTCCTACGTTTACCCTTACGAAGTGAAAGACCACAGCAGCTCGTCCTACCACAAAGTGAAGCGGTGACAAGGGCCAAGGCCAAGATTTTCCTGGAAGGGCCCCGTCTCAGGTGGCTGCAGGAAGGCACACATATTCACTGTGCAGTGAACGACCCTTCCATGGGGTCAGAGGACGGAGAGTCTCTGCTCTTGGGACGAAGGCACCAGCAAGCAGACAGCTCAGGCTCCAAATCGGGTGCTGGCCCTCATGCACTGCTTTAGCCACATCACTTCCTCTCCCTGAGCCCCAGCTCCCTCATCATCAAATGAGAATGAGGTACCTGCCCAGGGGCGCAGTGACCTGTTAAAGGCTGTAGCACACACCCGACTTACATCTCATATCCACCCTCCCCCTCCTCTGCTCCACCACCACCTCCTCCTCCTCCAGCGCCCCAGCCCTAGGGCACAATTTCAGCAAGGAGGCTTCTCTGAACACCACAGCCCTGGACAGCGAGCTGCAGAGGGACGAGTGTGAAAGCCCACAGCCAGCACACAAGCGGCAGGAAGCAGCAGTGGTTAGCCCTCACCAGTACTCCTCATTCCCGGCACAGAACTAAAAGGCATCTATCTGTCTCTCAGGCAAGTTTCCTTCTAGCCCAGCTGTTTCCTGCTAAACGTTGCTATACACGTATAGCAGGGTCCCCTGAGGGGCACTAAACTATGCTTTATGGTTATTTTCCTTTTCATTTTGCTCATTTAATTCATATTTCTCTTTCTGGGCTTATATCCTAGGGCAAAATTTGAGAAAACCAGAATTTGAAATGCTAAAGACACTTATTAGCAGCAAGCAACTTGGCATTGGCTTAGCCCATTTGGAAAACAATTGCCGATTTGGTCATACGCTTGGGAAAAAAGAAAAAAAAATCAGCAAGAACAAAAGCCCTGTGAGCTCCCCTGGGTTGAAACTTGCCTTAGAAGCCTCAACACCTGGCGAGAGCTGGCTACATGGAAGGCACCTGATAAACGATCTGTCAATCACTGCCCATTGATGAAAGGATGAAGAAAGCGCTTCTGAAAGGTGACTGTTATTCTAGCATGTATCTGTTTGCAATGACTGAGCTGGATTGTAGAAGAGGCACGGGTACATTACAGCACTTATCCCCACCCCCTTATCCTCAGTGTCCCTTTTCATGGTTCATTGCCTGTGGTCAATCACAGTCCAAACATATTACATGGAAAATTCCAGAAAGAAACAATTCATAAATCTTAAATAACTTTCATTACAGTATATTGGTATTATTGCTTATTAGTTACTCTCTTCATCTCTACTGCACCTAATTTATAAGTTAAACTCTATCATGGGTATATATTTATAATATGTATGTGCAGCAAAACAAATATAATATATATAGGGGTTCAGTAGTATCCACAATCTCAGACTTCTACTAGGGGTCTTGGAACATATGCTGCACAGATAAGAGGGGACTAATGCATAGGTATATACGGTTTTCTTTTTTTTTAAGATTTTTATTTATTTATTTATTTATTTGAGAGGTAGAGTTACAGAGAGACAGAGACAGAGACAGAGAGAGTAGTCTTCCAACCACTCGTTCACTCCCCAAATGGCTGCAACCATCAGAGCTGGGCTGATCCGAAGCTAGGAGCCAAGAGCTTCTTCCAGGTCTCCCACATGGGTTCAGGAGCCCAAACACTTGGGCCACCATCCATTGCTTTCTCAGGCCATAAGCAGGGAGCTGGATGGGAAGAGGAGCAGCCAGGACATGAATGGGCACCCATATAGGATACTAGCAACACAGGCAGAGCCTTAACCTGCTATGCCACAGCACCTGCCCCATCAACTCCAAATTGTTTAATGTAAAGAGATCTGGCATGGGCATTTGGTGTAGCAGTTACTATGCTGCTTGGGACACTCACATGCCATGTCTCAATGCCATGGTGGCTCAAATAGTTGGGCCCTTTCTACCCATGGAGCAGGTATGGATGAGGTTCCCAGCTTGTAACTGAGGTCTGGCCTAGCCCAAGTCATTGCAAGGGATGTGGGGAGTGAACAAGCGGAGGGAGGATTGCTCTCCATGTCTGTCCACAAGTCTTTCTCTGTCTCTCTGCCTCACAAATAAGAACAGGTAAATGAGGGAATCGTACCAAAGGTCTCCATAACCCCCATTACCAGTGTGGTTGAGGGGATGACAAGTGTGGTAGACACTGATGATACCCGGGATGGGACCTTGTCCTGCCCTCTGCAGACACTATACACTGCGCAGACCATTGGAGGGACACCAGGGCACCTGGCCACTTTGCACTGCCTTCTCATACAGTATGCCACACGTTAAATAACAGACCGAAAATTCCAGGGCTTTCTCTCTGTCTCCATTTTTACTACAAGCAGTGTATTCCCGGTCACTGTTCTATTCCACATCTAATCATCTTCGCTGGCTCCTTTCTACCAACCTACACGTTCTTCCTCCTTATCTACCCCAGTGTCTCTTTCTCTTTTCTTTTTAATTATATATTTAAAAGGCAGAGTTATACAGAGAGAAAGAGAGACAGAGAGAGAGAGAGAGGTCTTCCATCCACTGGTTCACTCCCCAATTGGCCTCAACAGCCAGACCTGAGCCAAGCCAAAGCCAGGAGCCAGGAGCTTCTAGGTCTAACACATGGGTGCAGGGGCCCAAGAATTTGGGCCATCTTCTGCAGCTTTCCCAGGCCACAGCAGAGAGCTGGATCAGAAGTGGAGCAGCCGGGACTCGAACTGGCACCCATATGGGATGCTGGCATTGCAAGTGGAGGATTTACCCGCTACCCACATTGCTGGGCCCCCCTGCAGTGTTTCTTGTGGTCTATGGAATGCTATCTTTGCTGGAGAAATGGAAATTTTTATTCACCACAACTTAGTACAAACAAGCAAAGCAAAGTTAAAGAAACATTAGAATTGAGATAGCAAATCAATAATGTATTCAGGGCTGTAGAAGTTGAAATATGCAAGTAGTAGTCAAAAGCAGCTAATGCTAAAAACAACCCACTTCAAAACCTAGTTGCTTAGGACAGCAATCTTATCTTCCACAGTTCTGGGGTTCTCACTCCACAGCTGACACTGGTGTCACCCGAAGGCTTTCCCACTGCCCGGCACCTTCCTGAGAAGCTTGGCTGGCATCACTTTCTGTACAATCTTTGCACGTGGGTCTCTGGAGCTTCCTCCCAGCGTGGCGGGCTCGGAGTAGTCAGACTCCCATGTGGCAGCTGGCTTCTCCCAGAGCGCAGAAGTGAAGGCTCCAGGTGCTTACAGACTTTACCCAGAAAACTGGTCAAGACTCCCCATGCCACGCTGTAGATGGCAAAAGCAGCCGTCAAACCGACTCAGGGTCAAAGGGAAGGAGGCAGGGACCCACCTCTCCACAGGAAAAGTGGATTCCTAGCCGGCACTATACACTGCGCTCAGGTAGCCTGGCATGGTCTCATAACAAACACAAAGCCAGGGGCAGAGAGAGCCCCAGTGGATCGGATCTGCTCGCATGTAGATGCCACCGCCCTTGGACATAATAGGCTTCATGTAAGAACGTAGAAAGAGGTGCTGGTCAAGTGTGCTAGTTAGTTATTCAGGTAGTTCTCATGTCACTGCCAAACTCTAAGATGGAGGAAGTTATTAGGGAAAAAACAGAAATAAAACAGGTGGCTCTGATCACTGGTACTCATCAAATTTACAGATTTCTTGCCCATGAATTGTAATGTCTTCTGAGTGAAAAAAAAAAAAAAAAAAAACGCCATTAGAATTTTCATGGAGGTACCATAGGCTTAATTTCAAATTTATTTCATTAAAAGACTTCACTGCTCATCTTGTTTTATTGCTCTGGTCTTCCAAGTGGAAACAAATGGGTAATTATGCAGTGCTGGACTCCCGGGTTTTCAGAACATCAGCAATGTAAACTTGTGTTTGAAGTCCTGTTGTGAATATTCATTTCGATGAGCAGGAAAACATCAGGTTATTTTAAATTAGAAGCAGAAATCAATACTGCTGGCACTGGAGAATATATCTGCATATACAATTGCTCGTTAAGGGCAAGCAAGGAAGGAGTAAGTCCTAGAAAGGCCAAGTTGGCAATTACACAGCAGCTGATCCGCACCAGCGACTCGTTAATGAGCATCTCTGGTGTTCTAGCCCTAGAAGAACACACAAAGGACAAAGTGAGGAGTTTCCCATTTAAGGAGACTATAAAACTCATGGGAATTGTTTCTCCATCCTCTCTTCCACTTCCTGAGAGCTGCAAGAAGTAGGTGGCTTTTCTGCCTAGGCTGTCAGGTTTTCTAATAGGCGGCTTCAGCTCCACTGTGGGATCTCAAACCATCCTTCTTGAGTTGCCCTTGCCTCTCAAGGTCAAAGGTAGGGTAGATCCAGTAATCCAGTTCCTCCCTGGTGAGGACAAGTCAAGAATCATAGTGAGGAGGGCTGGCCCTGTGGCACGGCAGGTAAAGCCACCGCCTGCCCAGAAGAAGCTCCTGGCTCCTGGCTCCTGGCTTCAGATCAGTGCAGCTCTGGCTGCTGCGGCCAATTTTGGGGAGTGAACCAGTGGATGGAACACCTCTCTCTCTCTCTCTCTCTCTCTCTCTCTGTGTGTGTGTGTGTGTGTGTGTGTCTGCCTCTCCTCTCTCTGTGTAACTCTTTCAAATAAATAAATAAATCTTAAAAAAAAAAAAAAGGAAAAGAAAAGAATGACAATAAGGTAGATGTCAGCATCCTCCTGGCTTTACCCACCTTAGGTATCCGGGGTCTAACCCAGAGCAGCAGGTGACGATCACCGCTGATGCACAGAGAACAGTGAAGAAGGTGAAAAGCATCAACTTGGAAACCGGGTTAAGAAAATCCCAGGGAAAAAAAAAGACAGCTAATTAGAGGTTTTAAATTAATATGCACAAACTGAAGTGACTTTTCAGATACTCTTAACCCTTACCTCCCATGCAGTGTCCACGGAGCAGGGGTTTCTTATGTAGGCATGGCAGGCATGGCTGTCTTCTAATCCTGACTGCACCAGTGACCGTGCCACTTCTGTGATTTTGGTTGTAGTCCTTTCTGAGCGTCAGTTTCCTTGCTAGTAAGATAAGGATAAAATACTACCTACTTCTTCCCGCTGCTGTGAACCCCCAGGATCTAGGTTTCCAATAAACAGCAGCTATTTTTGGTATGCAGAGGGAACAAGGCCAAGCTAACAAAAATGAACCAGGAGAATGAGAAGGAAACCTGACGTTAGGAATGTGCAAAGCCATCCCCGGCCCAGCAGGAGAACTGCACCCCAGCCAGGCTCTCTTCTCCAGAGGCTTGATTCTGCTTTAAACACAGAGCAAAAGCCTCAGAGAATTTCTAGTTGTGTTCATAACTTAAGGCATCAACGTACAGTTTCTTTTGCTTAGAGATACACAAATAGATGATAATAGCATGCATGCATACATATTTTTACTGTGAGTCAATCTTTCCCAACTCCAATAGGTCCTTCAATCTGACAGGAAATTGAGTCCTCTTCAGACACAGCTCTGATTAAATCGCCAGCTGCCTCCAGTGCCCTCTAAGGCTCCTCAATGCCTTAGATAAAATCCAGTCTCTTCCTTCTGCCCTGCTTCACCTTGCAACAGATTCGGCTTCCATTCTAATCCTATCTCACACACACCCCCCATTAACAATTCTCCTTCTACAAAAGACAAGGTCCCTCAGCCCACTTGTCCCTGAACATATCCAAGGGTACTTCAGAACGTTCATGATTTTGGCACAAAAAGAATTTTGAAATACACACAGTTTTTTCTTACTATATATTTTCCACTCACTTTTTGAAGACCCTTTATATGAAGGAATTTCAAAAAAAAATTTTTGCACCATATTGATATGTCTTTTAATTCCATTTGCCATGGACTTTTTCAAGTCCCCCATTGTCCTAGCTCACTCTCACCTACTGATCCTGCAAGACACTACTGCTAAGGAACTCCTCTTCCAACAAACCTCCTTTGACCAATTCAGACCCCAGGAATTCATCCTTTTTTCCTCTAAATTCCCATGTTAATGCCTTTTCCTTTCCATTGCATTGAAAGATAACAAGCTATTACTGGGGTAGAACTCTGCTTAGAGAAAAAGCATCTTAGCTCCCTGTATCTGGATACAGCTTGAGAGAGCATATGGTTAAGGGTATAGGTTTACAGTCAGGCAGATCTGGAGTCAAATCCCAGCTGTGCTATCTTCTAGCTATCTGACCCTACATAAGCTACTTAACCCCTCTAAATAGTATGTTCTTCCTCCATGCAGTGGAATAGTAATTGTAATTATCTCACATGGTTTTGGGGACATATAAAGGGCTCAACAATGTCAGCTGTAATCATTATCCATATCCATTTATCACCCATTTTTTATCCCCCACGGCAACAACTATCTAATCTATCTACCTTTACACCCACCTACCCATCCATCCACATTAGAGACACCGTGAAACTTCACCAACCGCCTAATTTAGATGCACCAATCCTTCTCGAATTTTTATTTCTTCAAGAAGTGCAAAGCTTTCCTAGCTTATTAATCTGGCATTGAAGCTCAAGAAGAGTCCCCAGATAGGGTCTCACACAGAGCACGCTGATTTCTGGGAGTCTGGGATGGAGTGGAAAGTGATCATTTCCTTAGTTCTGCTAGGTTGGTCTCAGGAACAGCTGAATAATTCATTAGGTCCTTTCAGGGGCACTGATCAGATTGTGCTCTTTAAGAAGCATTTTACCTTGAAGTAACTATCTGTCATTCCCCTTTCCAATGAGAGGCAGACAACAGACTGCCTGTGTTTAGCAAAACTATCATAAAGGTCTAAATGATAACAATACCTTAGCCTCATGGAGCGCATCACTGTTTATAAAGTGCGTTCCCATCCATCGTGCTGGCCCATCCTTTCCGCGCTCCGCCTTCCAGCCAGAGAGCTTATCTCACTGTGATAAATGGGGACACTCAGGCTGCAGAAGATTCAAGAGCTCCCTCTCCCTCTCACACCTGCCAGACTGTTGGTTCAGGTCTCCCAACCGTGTTTCAGTGCTCCTGTTACACCACCACAGGATTTCAAACTCTGTGCACATCTTTACAAGGAGAAATTCAGCTGGCAAGAGCAGAATCCACTGCTAATTTATATTTTGGCTGAAGTACTTGTAGTATCATCTCGTCGTTACAAATGCGATGCAAATCTGACAAGTGGTATTTACTCCTGTTCTATACTACGTGAGACTAAATGAAAGACCACAGGTGAAGGTCTATTTTTACACTAGCCATTTGCAGAGTCTTTCATACTTGTTTTCCTTGAAGTAAAGGAAGAGTAAGCAGCTCCAGTCGACTGAGATTCCCCACTACCGTGCTTAGTTTGCACTGCATGCGAACACTTGTCTTGCGTCCAGGGTTCTAGCAGGCTCCCTCCCAGTCCTGCAGCCTGACGTGGCCCCTTTGGTCATACAGAGTACGTTCTATTCATGGGGCTGTTCCAGTGTGTGGCCTGCTCCCTTCCTTGGCTCACATTTCTGCACAAATATTTAGCTGCTCACAAAGGCCTTCTATCCATCATTTCTCATTAACAAATGCCACACCCTCTGTAACCATGTTCCCTGATGTTTCATCATTGTATTTATCACTGCTTGGCATTTCATAAATTTTAATCTGTTTATAACTAGTCTCCACATAAGAAGGCAAGTTCTGTAAAGGCAGGGCTTTGGAATCTACACTGCTGTATCCCTAGCACTTAGAATAATGCCCAAGTTTCAATAAATAAATAACCTGTTAAGTGAACAAATGCAACCTATGAATTTCCATGTTCAAATCTCTGCTCTCTCCAATTTGAAAAGATTCTTTTTATTATTATTATTATTTGACAGGCAGAGTTAGACAGTGAGAGAGAGAGAGACAGAGAGAAAGGTTCAACCCCCCCCCCCCCCCCGATGGCCGCCACAGCCAGCGCACTGTGCCAATCTGAAGCCAGGAGCCACATGCTTCCTCCTGATCTCCCATGCGGGTGGTGCAGGGGCCCAAGCACTTGGGCCATCCTCCACTGCCTTCCCAGGCCACAGCAGAGAGCTGGACTGGAAGAGGAGCAGCCGGGACTAGAACCTGGCACCCATATGGGATGCCGGCATCACAGGCGGAGGATTAACCAAGTGAGCCACGGCACCGGCGCTGAAAAGATTCTTATCCATAAAACCAAATGAGCAAAAACAAGCATCACAACTAGCACAAATACAAAGAAAAATCGATACATGGGTGAGACACAGAACAAAAATCCCTGGGACCAGAAAAACCATAACTCAACTAATTGTTACAATAGGTTCCATACATCACTGGAGCAAATACCTAGTTGATGAGAAAAAATTGAGGATCAACATGCCTCTCCCACCCACAACCGAGGACAGTTCTACCACATGCCTCAGGGTAAGCGGAAAACCAATAACAGATAACCTGAACTATCATTTTGGAAAGAAGGGCTGAGCAATTTCCTGGATTTTTGCGTATGTGATAGTAAGTCAGCATCATTCCTTGGGAGAAGAACTTGACATTATGTGCCCTGATCTCGTCCAGTAACTACGCAACATCAGCATCAGATATTCTTGCTACAAACATTTAACCTGGACGTAATCACAAGGAAAGCATCACGATCTAAAAGGTAAGACATTTACAAAAAACTAGCCAGGACGCTTCACAAAATATCAATGCCAGAAAGAAAAAAAAGAAAAGGAGAACTCTTCTAAGTTAAAACAAACAACAAACAAAGAAACACCTATTTGGATCCTGGATGGGGCAGGGAGGGACTACAAAACTGAGAAACTGGAAGAAGCTGAATACGGCCTGCAGAGTTTACCAAGCTTCAGCACCTACACCCAGCTACTCCACAGCATTTAAAGCCCAGGTCCAATACATCATCACTCAGCACTACAAGTAATCATTATGCATTTTCCACACGTATATCATGTCCTTTTCCAGTTACACACATCTCATCACAGTAAGATCTGCAACCGGAATTCAACAGGCCAATGGAAGGAGGCAGAGTCTAGCAATCCTTATTCACAAGATAATTATGAAAACTATATTTCCTAAGCCTGTCTTTTTCAGCTTTTTATTCATATTCTCTCTCTTACACACACACACACACACATATGTATATATGTATGTATATATATATATATTTAGTTCTTATGAAATACTAAATTATGAATTTCTTGACAGTAGAAGAAATACCTCATTCATCTTTGCATTCCTAAGAGGCTAACACAAAGGCTCACACAGAGTACGCAGCTCATAAATGGCTGTTGAATTTTTTAAATTACTATACTTTAATTTAGATCAAATAACACCATTTATTTCCTTGATTTTTTTAAACAATCTTGACTCCCTCTGCATTATAAAATGTATGGAAGAGCTAATATATCTCTCACATTTTGCAACTTTGATTCAATTGCCAAGTCTCATTTACATTTCATGAAATGTTCAAAAATAAATCTACACTGGGCCCGTGTTGTGGTACAGAGGGTTAAGCTGCCACCTGCAACTCTGGATCCTGTATCCAAGCAGTAGTTCCAGTCCTGAGTGCTCTGTTCTGATCCAGCTCCTTGCTAATGCACCAGGGAAGGCAGCTGGAGACGACCCAAGTATCTGAACCCCAACCACCACATGGGAGACTCAGATGGAGCTCCTGGCTGCTGGCTTTGGCCTGGCCCAGCCCCAACCACCATGACCATTTGGGGAGTGAACCAGATGGAACATCTGTCTCTCCCTCTCTCTCTGTCACTCTGCCTTTCAAGTAAATAGATAAATCTTTTTTTAAAAAAAAATCTACTGTTCACATCTCAAAAATATCTTTTTTAAAGAAATTGGAAAATCAAGATGTTCTACCCGTGTATTAAAAAGTTCAGTAAGTGAATCCACATCATACCTTACTTTGGGCTGACATGGCACGGAGAGCCATTAGTAAGGTCTTTTTTTTTTAAGATCTATTTATTTATTTGAAAGAGTTACAAAGAAGCAGAGGCAGAGATAGAGGTCTTCCATCCGCTGGTTCACTCCTCAAGTGGCTGCAACAGCTGGAGCTGCACTGATCTGAAGCCAGGAGCCAGGAGCTTCTTTCACGTCTCCCACACGGGCGCAGGGGCCCAAGGACTTGGGCCATCTTCTACTGCTTTCCCAGACCATAGCAGAGAGCTGGATCAGAAGTGGAGCAGCCAGGACTTGAACCAGTACCCATAAAGGATGATGGCACTGCAGACTGCAGGCAGCAGCTTTACCTGCTACACCACAGAACCAGCCCCATAGAAAGGTCTTTTAAATACTCTTATCTATCTCGGCTACCAAGGCTTATTCCCTTGGTGCCTTGGCTGATCATCCCTGCATCATGATGTATACACACTTCTTCACCTGTGCCAACCGCATCTACACTGGCCCTCTTCAATGACAATTTTGACAGCTGATTATTTCTTTAGAACTTGTTGAGCTGATTCCAGTATTGTGAAAGTTATTACAGCATTTAGAAACCATTTAACTTGCTGCTTTTCATCTCATACTTTGCCTTTTCAATTTCCATTCCCATTTCTGAATCTTGACGTTTCTAAGTGTCTGGGATCATCTGGGCTCTGAGACATTCACATTCTACTCTATGGAAATCACTCGGCTCACCAAATTTCAGCTATTCAACTTCTTTAATAGTTAGACTCTTACATGACAATCCCCAAGATCACTCCCTTGGCTGGGGCCTCCTCCCACCCCTTGCCTATAATCAAAGTGCTTTGAAAGGCAAGTGTCCTCTAAGGCCACAGAACATATCCCAAAGAACTGCCTGACCTAGTTCTAGAATGTCACTCCAGATGGATTTCAGCCAGTGGCAACCAATATATGAAGCATCGTTATTTCAGCCACTGCACCTCGCTTCCAGGAACAGCCTCCTCTTTGAGAGGCCAGCCGAAAGCACTGCCCGAGACAGGGATCACATGCTTGGGCTGAGCGCAGCCGCTGCCAGCTGCTCACGTTAGCCAAGGCAGTCAGCCTGGAACTCTGCCTTCCGCTTTGAAAATAAAGCGGCTGGACTAGGTCGCCTCTCCCTTACCCTCCAGCTCTAAGGTTCTAGAATCCCATGGAGTATTCCTACGCTGGGTGGAAGGAGAGGCGTGATTATCAGATGTCAAAAATAGAGCATCAGCTCTTAGGTAATTCTTCAGTCTTTTGCTACACAGTGTATTTGGCATAGTCTGGCAACTCCCAGAGAAAATCTTAGAGATTAAAACTTGGCCCAGTGGTTCAAAGCCCACATCCCACACTATGGGGCCTGGGTCTGAGTCCCAGCTCTGGCTCCTGAATCCCATTGCACGCTAATGCAGAAGCTGGGAAAAGCAGTGGTGATAACTCCAATTACCCCACATGGGAAAACTACAATGAGTTCCTGGCTGTCGTCTTGGGTCCTGGCCAGAGGGGCTGTTAGGGCATTTGGGGAGTGAACCAGCAGATGTGAGCTCTCTGTCTCTCTTCCTCTTTCTCTCTCTCTCTCTCTCTGCCTTTCAAATAATTTTTAAAGATTTATTTATTTATTTATTTATTTGAAAGGCAGAGTTATAGAGAGGCAGAGAGAGAGAGAAAGAGAAAGAAAGAGAGAGATATCTTCCAGCCCCTGGTTCACTTCCCCAAATGGCCACAATGGCCAGGGATAGGCCAGGCCAAAGCAAGGAGCCAGGAGCTGCATCCGTGTCTCCCACATGGGTGCAGGGACTCGAACACATGAGCCATCTCCCACTGCTTTCCCAGGAGCATTAGCAGGGAGCTAGATCAAAAATGGGGCACCCAGGACTCAAACCAGTGCCCATATGGGATGTTGGCACTGAAGGTGGCAGCTTTACCCGCTATGGGACAGTTTTGGCCCCTTAAATAAAGTATCTTTAAAACTGAAGTTCATAGGAAGAAACAATTGGAAGATAAAATTTTAAAAATAAATAAATAGCCGGCGCCGTGGCTTAACAGGCTAATCCTCCGCCTTGTGGCGCCGGCACACCAGGTTCTAGTCCCGGTTGGGGCGCCGGATTATATCCCGGTTGCCCCTCTTCCAGGCCAGCTCTCTGCTATGGCCCGGGAAGGCAGTGGAGGATGGCCCAAGTGCTTGGGCCCTGCACCCTCATGGGAGACCAGGAGAAGCACCTGGCTCCTGGCTTCGGATCAGCGTGATGCGCCGGCCGCAGCGGCCATTGGAGGGTGAACCAACGGCAAAAAGGAAGACCTTTCTCTCTGTCTCTCTCTCACTATCCACTATTCCTGTAAAAAAAAAAATTAAAAAAAAAAATTAAAAATAAATAAATAAATAAAATATACCCCAAACCAGCAATTCCACTTCTAGAAATAAATATATATGTACACAGAAAAGGATGCACACAACTGTTCATAGTAGCATCATTCATTGATAATAGCTAAAAGGTGGACACAACTCAAATGTGTATCAACTAATACATGCATAAGCAAATTTTACTAGCTCCACATGATGAAATATTATTCAGCCATCAAGACAGATGAAGTACTGATACATGCAACCACCTGGATGAATCCTGATAACACTGCTAAATGAAAAAGGCCAGTCACAAACTCACAAGTTACATTATTTCACTACTCTGAAATGTTCACCACAGGGCAATCTATAGAGATAGAAAGCTGTTTAGTGGTTGCTTAAAGTTGGGGGTGGGAGGATGCAGATAAGAGACCAATGTCCATCAACTTCTGAATGGATAGGCAACATTGGCTTAGCATCTAGCAAACACACACCTCTCCCATGTACTGCGCCTGTAAGGGATGCTAAGACTCAAACTCTGATGCATACCTTTCTTCGGAGGCTAGAGTACCAACAGCCCTTTTGGGTGCCTACAGTGGTGCTCTACAGCCTATAGCTGCTTAAAGGGATATATTCCTGAAACTTGTTCATCCTCATCTCCAGCTGTACCCCGACCGTATTCATTGCATCCCGTATGAAGATTATAAGTTTGGAGACAGACTGAGGTGCTGAATAGAAGCAGGGGCCTTGAATCAGAATATCCAGCTCTATTCCTGATTGGTAGTGGCATTTTCTTGAGAAAGACAATTTTTTTGTGTTGTGTCTGTAAATAAAAATAACTAACAATGTTATGGTGATACTGAATTAAAACAGCATGATTAATATAGGAGAACCTAGCACAGTGTCAGTCAACTTTAGGACATTCTATGAAGTTCCTTTGACTGAACCATTGAGTGAACACTTTTTATCAGTCTTAGAGGACATTGACTTTAAGTCATTCTCTGGAACTGTTAAGTAAAAGATAACATATATTAATAATAAAGTAGTAAAAGACACACAAACAAAATACAAAATTCCCAACTAATATTCCCTACTAATATTCCTACACTAATATTCACACACAATTCTGCACTTAAATATATACTCTTTTCATATGGGCTGTTTACTTGTGAGAATTAGTCGAATATAAAGACAGTATTTATATAGTTTTTAAAACTCTAATGACTTCAGTTTTAATGCAATTAATTTTGTTTAAAAACTCTACTTTTTCTTTTTTTAATGCTTTTTTAAATAAATGCTTTCAGAAAGGGGAAATAAACTTATTTTAGGAAATCACATATGCATCAAATTGCTAAAGTCTGCTGGGAACTGTGCTATGCACTCAAAAATGATAAGGAGACCCTACATTAGCCCTGATACTTGAAGAGCTCACAGTGCACTGAAACTGTGATAATAATTTTTTTAATTAATCAACGAATTCTCTTCATTGATCTAAAGGAATATGTTTTCCTTAGTACTCTAACAGTTCCAGTGGCTTTGGGCCGCAGAAGTCTTTGTAACCTTGGACTCACCTCCTGTACAAATAAGAAATGAGAAAGTTGGAATGTACAGCCTGTCCCATCCCTTCTCCAAGGAAAATACAAGACTCTAATCGCCATTGTAAGCCCTCATTTTTGTACAATTCCATGCAGAAGTTACAGACATTTTAGCCAACATACGAGTGAGTCAAAGTGTGTCAAGATATGAACAGATATTCATTGTCACAGCTATATCAGCTTGGGCATATGCTACTAGATGAAGGAAATGAATTCAATCCCCTGAACTGTTTAATATCAAACTCTTTATATTAAAAAAGTCAAGTTCACATAAATGCATTCACATTGCACGCATGTACACTCCCATTCATTGACATGTGATTAACATATGTGTTTCAGAAGACAGCAATAAAATTCGTTTTTTAAATATAGATATACCAGGCTGGCACTATGGAGAAGTATCCTCCGCCTAAGGCGCTGGCATCCCATATGGGTACCAGTTCTAGTCCCGGCTGCTCCTCTTCTGTTCCAGCTCTCTGCTATGGCCTGGGAAGGCAGCGAAGGTGCCCCAAGTCCTTGGGTCTCTGCACCCATGTGGGAGACACAGAAGAAGCTCCTGGCTCCTCATCAGCTCAGCTCCAGCCATTGGGGAGCAAACCAGCAGATGGAAGACTTTTCTCTCTGCCTCTCCCTCTTACTGTCTGTGACTCTACCTCTCAAATAAATAAATAAAACCTTATACACACACACACACACACATACTAACTTTAAAAAACACAATGAAAACAACTTGCCAAATACTGAAAGACTGGTATCCAAACAAACAACTCCCAGCAAGCACCAGTCCTGTCATAAGTAGTAGCATTAGTACCCATCAGCAGGAAGGCCAACTCCATAAGGATCACTTTGAGTACATATAAAGAAAAGTATGCATAATTAGACTCTCTACAAATTCTAATTTTAATAATTTGTATTTGCTACCATACTTCATGGTATTTACCCCTAATTCTATATAGCAAACATCCCATTGACAATAATTTCCATATTAAAAAAAAAATCTTACCATGAACAATATGAGTTTTGTTTATCAAAAAAGAAGGAAGAAGAAAAGAAGAAGGGGAAGAGAAGAGGAGGAGAAATGATGGCACCATTAATGTAAAAATACACGCTTTCCAGGGTGGGCAAGTAGAAGAAAATATGTATGTAAAAACAAACAAAAAAATAGCCAGGATTTTTTTTGAAAAATTTTTATAAAAATTATGAACTTGACCAAGTGGTTATAAAAAATGTATAATAAGGGACTGGCACTGTGGCATAGTAGGCTAAGCCTCCACCTGTGGCACTGGCATCCCGTATAGGCACGAGTTCATGTCTCAGCTGCTCCTTTTCTGATCTAGCTCCCTGCTGATGGCCTGGGAAAGCAGTAGAAGATGGCCCAAGTGCTTGGGCCCCTGCACCCGCATGGGAGACCCAGTAGAAGCTCCCAGCTCCTGGCTTCAGATTGGCTCAGTTCCAGACATGGCAGCCATTTGAAGAGTGAATGAGCAGATAGAAGACCTTTTTCTCTGTCTTTTCCTCTCTCTGCCTGTAACTCTACCTCTCAAATAAATAAATAAAATATTTTTTAAATGTATAATAAAGTGGTGTTAGAAAATGAGAGTTTAACAAAATGTCAACAGGGACCAAAATATTTTGTTAGAATTTCACATTATCAAGTCACATACTAAATGAGAGGTAATTTATTAGATTTATTTACTTAAAAGGCAGAATTGTAAGATCCCTACCTCTGACTCTTAAAAGTATATAGTAGTCAAAATCATTGCACAAAATATTCATGCATCAAAACTTTACACTGTAGCACATAAATATGTGCACTTAATATGTGAAAATAAAAGGTTTTAAAATACACACAAAAAGGGGGCTGGCACTGTGGCACAGCAGGTAAAGCCTCTGCCTGCAGTGCCAGCATCCCATATGGGCACCAGTTCGGGTCCCAGCTGCTCCACTTCCAATCTAGCTCTCTGCTATGGCCTGGGAAAGCAGTGGAAGACAGCCAAGTCCCTGGGCCCCTGCACTCGTGTGGGAGACCCGGAAGAAGCTCCTGGCTCCTGACTCCTGGCTTCGGATCTGCCGTGCGGCCAACTGGGGAGTGAACCAGCAGATGGGAGATCTCTCTCTCTCGATCTCTCTCTCTCGATCTCTCTCTCTCTCTCTCTGCCTCTTCTTCTCTCTCTGCAACTCTGCCTTTCAAATAAATAAACAAATCTTTTTTAAAAATACACAAAAAAGGAGAAACACACACATGGATTTCAAAAATTTTTGCACCAAAATTAACTTATCCTTTAGCTCCATTTTCCACAAACTTTCTGAAGAACCTTCATCATAAAACTATTCTAAACAGGAGTCCATTTCACAAGCCTAGTGCCCGAATCCTCTCTCTCCTGGAACTGGAGCTTCTCTGCCCTACACCTGCCACAGCTTCCTCCCTCTTGACACCCATCATGGACCTCTTTTCGCCACATCCCTTTCTGTCAACTCTTCATGGCTTTCTTGGCGAGGCCAGAGACTCCTGAAGTCTGGCCACAGACGTGCGTGACTGAGGAGGGGAGAGGGGAAGGTCGCTAGAGTTAGGGAGGCCACTGACAAGTCAGATCCGGGTGTTGAATGGCCATCTACCTGGACACACAAGCCACTCAAGAATGGCAAAGACGATCAAACCAAAAACAGGAATAACATCTGCAAAGACCAGCGCACGTGACCATAGTCATGGCAGGTGACAGACAAAAGGGATGCAGACTGACAAAGTAGAAGATGTAGGGGCTGGATTAAATGATCTCAAAGACCCCATCCATCACTGCCACGCTTTTGTGAGTGGATTCATTATTCTGCCTGGGCCCTGGACACATCTCAGGAACCCAACTGCTCACCTCCTTCCAGCGTCTCCAGCAGACTCCCTGAAGTCATGCTATGCTTTCCTGCCTTCCTAGAATCGCATCACCTCCTCTCCATCCAACATAACAGCCAGCTTCCCTCGTCACTAAGAAAAATCAGCATCACCTAAAAAAGGATTCCCCATATATTCTTCTTTCATTCTCAGCGCCTGTGTTTCTTCTCTTCCTTTCTTCCTACAAATGCTTCCTGGTATCCAAGACTAAATCCTCTGCCCTTGATCCCCTTTTTGTTGCGCTGTGTCCGTGATCTAAGAGCTCACACAAGTTCACTAGCCTTGTGAAAGCTGTAACCTCCCCAGTACTCAGTGTCCTTAGCTGTAAAATGGAGGGGGTTGCTGATGGTGCAAGGCAGTCGTTAGATTGAAGTAAGATAACAGATGGAGGAGTCTGCCCCAGAGCAGGGTGCTTGACAAACACCAGGACGTTTTAAAAAGCTCACAGAAAGTAGAATTAAAAGTATGCATTTACTCTGGAGGGAAACATTTCCGAAATCACTCATTCTTTTTTCTTAATACCATATTTCCACATATATTATGAAAAAAATTTGCACCAAAATAATCTCATACTTTTTAATTCCACTTTTTTACAAAACTGTGTCAAGTCACCTCTTAGTACATACCATCACCCTCTAAGGCTTGTTTCTCCCTGTTACCAAGCCCATTTTCTCTCACACTGAAAATTCATTTACAGCCAACTTTCTATAGGTATACTGAACACGTGGATTAGAGCAATTTACAAAATCAAGGGGTAAATTCTTACCCTCATGGAGTTTATAGTCTAGTAGGCAGGAACAAGCACTAACATACTTTAATTACATAGAATTAGAGGGTACTAAGCCCTAGAGACCTGTAACCTATAAAACATGTTCTGGAAGGCCTCGCTTACAAAATAACACGTGAGCAAAGACCCAAAGGAGGAGAACACCAGATCCGTATTTTGAGAACAGCATTCCTGGGAAGGCTGAGGCAGAAGCACCCTGGAGCCGCTGAGGAGTGGGGAGCACTTGGGGGTGGCGGGGGAGGCTTCAGGTCAGACCCAAGAGAGCCTCCGAGGTCACTCTGAGGAGTTCACCATCTACACCGAGTCAGTGGCATTTGTGACACTGGCACAACCCAGCTAGAGCTTTAGTAGGATCACTCTAGACACGGTGTTGAGAACAGACTCAAGGTCAAGGAAGGAGGAAGGAGATCAGTTAGGAGGCTGCTGCAGTAACCCAGCTGAAAGAGCACAGTGGCTGGTGGAGACCTGCAGAAGTGAGAAGGAGCTGGAGTGTGGATATATTTTTCAAGGAACTATCCGGCCCAAAGGACTTCCTGGTGACCCCAATGAGCAGCACTGACAAAGGGAGAGGCTGAAGGCGCCTCCCAAGGATGATGCGGCTCTCGTCTGCGATGTGCAAGACTACAGCGAAGTGCAAGACTGCAGCGCGATATCTTTATCTCTCCCCCGCCATGGCTTCCTGCCTCCTGTGGTCAACAGGCCAAAGGTCTTTCTCACTTTAAGAAGAGAAGAGGAAGCACGTGAGCCTTCTGCAGTGCTAATCTCTCCCAGTGTTTGACATTAAATTTCCTGAACAGTTGCTCTATAAGGACGGCCTTCATTTCTTCAAGGAATCTCCCCTCACTCCACTACAAACGGTACCTCTCCTTCCCCTCTAAACACCACACCTGGGGAGAAGAGGACCTCCCAGTGACACAACCCAGTAGCTGCAATTCTGCTGCAACATCTGGCATGGCCCAACTGCTCCCTCCTCAAATTCTCTTTGCAGAAACACAACTTGACATCCTCATTTACTATGGCTGTGATCATTCCTCTCATGTTTCTCTTTTTCTTGTCAATCTTCTTTTACTTTCTTTTCTTTTTTTTCAATTTACTTAAGGACAAAGACAGATCATCCATCTGCTGATTCACTCCCCGAGTGTCTGCAACAGAAGGGGACAGGCCAGGCTGAAGCCGGGAGATGGGAAATCAATCCAGGTCTCACACATGGGTGGCAAGGATTCAAGTATTTGGGCCATGATCTGCTGCTTCTCAGGGCACACATTAACAGGAAGCTGGACTATGAAGCCAGAACTGAAACTCGAATCCAGGTGCTCCACTAAGGAAGGTGGGTATCTTAACCACTACACTGAATGCCACTGATGCTGCCACCGGCTGGATTTTCCAGAACATTCATTTAATCATACACTCATCTAATCCATCACACATTGTCTTCAGAAGATGATAAAGAGGATATAAAGAGAAGGGGAGGGGGAGGGAGAGAGAGAATATTAGAGGTAGGGTCTGACTTTAGCACTTTTTGCTTTTCTTTTAAATAAACTTTTCTCCTCCAAAATTGTGGTGTATCATACCACCACCACCCCCTGCCCCTAACCATACCCTTTCCTAGGCAAACTCTTAGTACAACTCTTTATTAAAGACCTTCAAAAAGCCAGTCTCAACAGGTCTACCCAACCTTATTCCCCACCACTGTGCAGTAGTAACTCCTTTCTCCTTCCAGACTTCTCCACCCTGTAGCAAGTCTTGTGCATCCCCCCCATTCTGCCCTCTCTCCTCGCTCCTCTCCTGTACCATGTGCTGCCTACCCAGCAAGGTCCTGTTCAATGCCACCTTGCCCCAGAAGCCAGTCACAACCAGTCACACACACTCCAATCAAGACTGGCTTCCAGAATTCCCCCTCTGAATACCCTCAAGTTACTGTGCTTACAGCACTCTATGTAATTAGAACAAGGATTCTCAAAGTGTGGTTCAGGGGTCAGTAGCATCAGCATCACCTTGGTTAAAAAGAAAAAAAAAAAAAAAAACTAACTCTGCGGGCCACTGTGGTGCAGTAGATTAAGCCACCACTTGGAATGCCCACATCCCATATCCCAGAACGGGTTCAAGACTCAGCTTCTCTGCATTTGATCCACCTTCCTGCACCTGGGAAAGCAGTGGAAGATGGCCCAGCTGCGTGGGTTTCTTTCACCCGTGTCTGAGACCAGGATGGAGTTCCTGGCTCCTGGCTTCTGCCTAGACCAGCCATGGCCATTTGGAGAGTTGTAGCCATTTGGAGAGTGAACCAGTGAATGGAAGACTCTCTCTCTCTCTCTCTCTGTGTGTGTGTGTGTGTGTGTCTGTCTGTCTGTCTGTCTCTCCTCAAAAGAACTATTAAAGAAGATGGCCTCCTCAAAATTACAGCACAGAGTCAAAAGGGAAGAAAAGACTGAGGTGAGAAGCAGTATAAAAAAAGAACACAAGGAAACCTAAAATGCAATCAGGAAAACTGAAGGCCCTAAACAGAACTGACAGGAGAGTATAGGAAATAATATCCATGCTGACAAAGACCAACAGGAAATGCTTTCCCAGATGCAGGTTTAAAAGACAGATGCAGGGGTCTGCACTATTTGGGTCCTGGCTGCTCCACTTCCAATCCAGCTCCCCGCTAAAATGTGCCTGACAAAGCAGTGGAAGATGGCCCAAATGCTTGGGCCCCTGCACCCACGTGGGAGACCAGGAGGAAGCTCTTGGCTCCTGACTGGCCCAGCTCCAGCCTTTGTGGCCATTTGGGGAGTAAACCAGTGGGTGGAAGATCTCTCTCTCTCTCCCTCTCTCTCTCTCTCTGTAACTTTTCCTTTCAAATAAATAAGTAAATATTTAAAAAATAAAAAATACAGAATTGAAGACACAAAAGTTGATAAACAGCAAATACAGAGACCCAAATAATATACTTACTTAACAGGAAGAAACTCAATAATGAAGAAAGGAACCAACACCAAGAGTAACAAAGGTAAATGTTCATATGTGGAACCAGTTCCCAGGAGCAAAAATACATTGCATTCTCAACAAAATGATGGAAAACAAGCCCTGCCTCTGCTCCACAAAAGTAATTTTTAAAAAACTCAAAAAAAAAAAAAACCCTCATACAATTGGCAGAAAATTAGGTTAACCATAAGGTAATAAATATTAAACTATCCCTAAACCTCTTTCACAATATTTAAATATCATAATACAAATTACTGTTTATGAAAAGGAAAAAAAAAACTTTGCAAGAACTCATTAAACATGACACATACATAATATTCCCACAAAATTCAAAATTTCAAAATATACTTTCCAGTTGATTGTAAGAAAAATCAAAATAGCAGACTCAAGAGTAGAGTAGCAAGTGACTAATATTGCATAATAACCAATTTAATACAAAAGGCAAAAAGCATTCTTGAAAGAAATGTATGATGTTTAATATATTTAAATTTTAAGATAAAACAATCTTTTAAAAGTATGTAATATTGGGGCCGGCACTGTGGTGCAGTGGGTTGAAGCCCTGGCTTGAGGTGCCAGCATCCCATATGGGCGCCAGTTCTAGTCCCGGCTGCTGCTCTTCCGATCCTGCTCTCTGCTGTGGCCTGGGATAGCAGTGGAGGATGGCCCGGGTCCTTGGGCCCCTACACCCATGTGGGAGACCTGGAGGAGGCTCCTGGCTCCTGGCTTCGGATCGGTGCAGCTCCGGCCATTGCAACCATCTAGGGAGTGAACCAGCGAATGGAAGACCTCTCTCTATGTCTCTACCTCTCTCTGTAACTCTGTCTTTCAAATAAATAAAATAAATATTTTTAAAGTATATAATATTAACTCGATATCAAAGAACTTCTTTTAATTTTTAAAAATTCATTTATTTGAGAAGTACAGAGAAAGAGAGAGAGAAAGCATGCTACCATCCATTGCTTCATTCCCCAAATACCCACAATGGCTGGGGTTGGACCAGAGGGAAGCCAGGAGCTAGAAACTCCATTTTGGCCTCCCATGTGGGTGACAGGAGCCTGATCACGCTCCCTTTCAGGGTGCACATTAGCACCAAGCTGGAAGGGGAAGATGAAATCCAAGTACTTGGACGTGCAATGCAAATATTTAACCAGCATCAAAATCATGAGGCCAAGCGCCCTCCCCAGATGATGTCTAATCTATAACATCAGACTGAATTCATACACCCCGGCAAGTGCAGGAGAAGCAGGACACCCGGGCAGCACCAGTAGTTTCTTTCAACTGTTTATTATGCAATGGGGACATTAAAAGATAGCATTTTATTATTAACTTGCAGAATTACAGAATTAAAGATTCAAATACAATTCAAGTTGGATTTTGGAAAGCAGTCTAAACAGAAAAACAAAGGAAACACTAAGGAAAGGGAAATAAACAAAATGACAGAACAGTATGCCTATTATCTATGGCACTAAAACCAAATGGTTAAATATATGCTGCTTTCCAGAAATACGGCAGAAACAAATTTGGATGAAATTTAAAAATAAAAGGAAGATCAAAGATTTTCAGCCAACACAAAATATAATAAACATAACAGTCTTATAAAACCAAACATAATTCCTAGAAAAATCCATTACCTGAGACAGAGTGTATTTATATCAATGAAAAATAGCATCTACTACAAAGTAATAACTCCTAAGGCTTTTATGCAGTAAATGTTACAACATAGACTCTCTCTCTCTCTCTCTGTCTCTCTCTCTCACATACACACACACACATACAAATGATAAAAACAGAAATCACAACAGAAGATTAGAATGCCATCTTTGTCCAATAATACTTCCACATGGGATCTAGAATTACTGTCAGATTCTAAAGCTAATTCCTGCTTTATATTTTTATATAGCCACATAACTGAATTACTATTGTTCTATTAAGCTTTTTCATTGAATCTCTTAAGGTTTGAAGGTATCATCTATAAAAAATGACAACGCTGTCCTTGTCATTGGATATTTATAATTCTAGGTTCTCCTATGTATATCTTGCCTTTTTTTAATGGCTAAAATTTCAGAACATTTCATATCATTATTGGTCTTTTTTTTTTAAAGATTTATTTTATTTATTTGAAAGATAGAGTTACAGAGAAAGGTAGGGTCAGAGAGAGAGGTCTTCCATCTGCTGGTTCATTCCCCAATGGCTGCAATGGCCGGAGCTGAGCTGATCCGAAGCCAGGAGCCAAGAGCCTCTTCTGGGTCTCCCACATGGGTACGGGGACCCAAGGTTTTGGCCCATCTTCTACTGTTCTCCCAGGCCATAGCAGAGAGCTTGATCGGAAGTAGGGCAGCCAGAACTCAAACTGGCGCCCATATGGGATGCTGGCACTACAGGTCGGGGCTTTAACCCACTACGCCACAGTGCCAGCCCCCATTATTGGTCTTTATCTTAACCCTGACATCCTTGCATCATCCTTTAAAATTAATAACATCATCCAGGATGTTACAACAGCTTACACAATGTGAAAATTATATTATCTTCCATAATTTTTTTTGTACAGGACTTTTTATCTGGAATAGACTATAACTTCAAATTGAAGACAGAAACAAGCACTGGGAAGAATCAACCTTGTTGCACTGCTGCTATCAACGTGAAGGTGGCACAGCCACTCTACTCTGGTGGCTACTTGTTTCTAAGACATGGATCTGTCTACAAAACGTACAACGTCTATTCTCTTTAGTAAGGCAAATATGCACATTCATGAACAAAGGGAGCTTATAAAATGTAATGACGTAATAATACATTATGAGCCTGGAAACCACTCTGTTGACAGCCAATGCAAGATAGTTAAATTGACACAATTATCTGGTAAATCAGGCATTTCGTTGGGGTTAAATAGGTTAGTAGCTAAGGTGAAGGGGCATTCCCTGGGCAGTAATTGCACAGCTTACAGGTTGTGACAATGTTCTGTACATTTCTAAGATAAGGCAAGACATTGTTTGTTAAAAGCAAGAAAGATGTTCTAGTCCAGCTCTCTGCTGTGGCCCGGGAGTGCAGTGGAGGATGGCCCAAGTCCTTGGGTCCTGCACCCGCATAGGAGACCAGGATAGGCACCTGGCTCCTAGCTTCAGATCAGCGTGGTGCGCTGGCTGCAGCGCACCAGCCACAGCAGCCATTGGAGGGTGAACCAACGGTAAAGGAAGACCTTTCTCTCTGTCTTTCTCTCTCACTGTCCACTCTGCCTGTCACAAAAAAAAAAAAAAAGAAAGAAAGATGTTCCAGTAGATTACTGTCTAAAGGTCTGTTCTTTAGGGAGGCAGTTCCTGTTCCAGAATGTTCTTGCTATCTAAACTGGAATGAGTCTTTTAAGAAAATGCTAACAAAATGTCTTTCCAAGTGCTAAAATCTGGGTTGGGATCTCTGTACTACTTGCAGGCAAGCCACTTTCTAGACATGGGCTAGGCAAGACCTTCATGGACAGGAGTGTGCCTCAAGTCCTGGTATCCTCAGCCAGGACATCCCTTGGTACCCAGTAGGAGCTGCTTCCAGAAGACCTGCAAATAAAATCCCGAGCCCAGTGTCTCTGCCCCAGAATTCTCACAGAATGGAAACTGAACCTGAGAGCACCCAGTCCCACTCCTGGTCATATTTCCCTGACCTCACTCAATAATGAGCACGCAGGGCTGGTGTTGTGGCACCATGGGTTAGGCAGCCGCCTGCAACGCTGGCATCCCATAGGAGTATGCACTGAAGTCCCAGCTGCTCCACTTCTGATCCAGCTCCCTGCTAACGTACCTGGGAAAGCAGTGGAAGATGGCCCAAGTGCTTGGGCAACTGCCACCCACGTGGGAGACGCAGAGGGAGTTCTAGGCTCCTGCCTTGTCCAGCCCTGGCTATTGTGGCCATCTGGGGAATGAACTAGATGGAAAAATCTCTCTCCCTCTCTCTAAGAGCACTTTTCCTACCAGACAGGAGAGCAAGCAGCCTGAGTCATCTTCTAACTTGAAGAAATCCTTCTGTGTGGCTGCCTCCTCACCTGAATGGAAGACGCTCAGGGCACTCTACAGTTACAACACCGGCAAAGCCTGCTGTTTGCATACTTTTAGCCTACATCATTAACTGAAGAAGCACACGAATCTTCAGTTGAGTAGAAGCTGTCCATAGACTCAACCAGAAGCAGCCATGGAGCGCAATTGTACATTTTCATAGTTCTTCCTTATCATTGTCATGACCCCTCTTTGTGATATTCATATTCCAAGTTCACTGTGGAACTCCAACGCTTGGGGCAAAGAGCCCTCCTCCATCATACAGTGACGGCTGGTGACTGGTCAGTTCCAGAGCTGGTGAATTCAATGGGTGAACAGCAAAGGGACCTGGTGCTGGAGGCTCTCCTCTCCTGGTTCCCAGATGCTACAGCAAATCAAAGTCTCACAGTCCTGGAGACAATATCCCAGTCTGGAACAGGGTCCGTCACTTTTTTAAAATCCACTTGTGAAAGGGTGAAAAATCTCCCCTGGAGCTTTCAGTAAGGTTCCCTCTGACCCCCGACCTTGGACAGGTCATGTCACATGACTCATTTAAGCCAATCATCAACTAGAAAAGTGGACTCCCAATGAGTGGTCGAATCCATTCCATCTTTCCTTAATGCTGGGGCTGGGGGGAGGGGAAGGGCTGATTTGCCTTGAGACTGTGGTAGGATGAACACCAAAATAAATGCAGGGTATAGCCAGCTAGACAGGGCACCAGGATGATGGATAAGTGAGGAACCAGTCCACTCCAGAGAGACGCAGACATCTAAAGATTAGGTATGGGGCTGACAATTAGCATTAAACACATTTTCTATCAGTTAAGAAAGAAGGCCCATAGTCTGTTAACAGCAATTTTTGTTGACTTCTGTTGTTTTAATCAGTAAGGACTGCTCAATTTTACCAATGCCTTCTGACATCCACTGAAATGATTCCAGAGTTAACATCCTTTGTCCTACTAATGTGCTATGTTAGGAAACAGACTTCCTAATACAGAAACAAGGGTGCTGAAACAGCATTTTCTGGGCTTTCAGAATTTCACCATTGTCAATTTTTAGACTTTCTTATACAAGGGAGGATACTCACATTGTTGCTTATTAATAACACTTCCTATAAAACTGCAGCCAATGGCAGGTGGGAGAGACAAAAAACAATCCAGATATGGAGTGATTTGGTATGTTCTAGACGGGTGGCAGAGCAAGACAGAACAAGAGAGATGCAAAGCTACATCTCTACAAAGGACAGCTCATACTGGATCCCATCAATATAATGCTCCCAGCGCATCACTGAGAATCGCTGAGAACTGCCTTAACTTACCTGAGCACCCCATTGACACACCCTACTCCCTACCTTGTTCACCTGCCCGCATCCCTGGCACTTTTATACAGCTAGCCAACTACCCTGGTGCTGTTACTGAATATTTCTTTTTTTTTTTTTTAAAGATTTTTATTTGAGAGTTAGAGTTACAGACAGTGAGAGGGAGAGACATAGCGAGAGGTCTTCTTTCCATTGGTTCACTCCCCAAATGGCTGCAACAGCCGGAGCTGCGCCGATGCGAAGCCAGGAGCCAGGCGCTTCTTCCTGGTCTCTCATGTGGGTGCAGGGCCCAAGCACTTGAGCCATCTTCTACTGCTTTCCCAGGCCATAACAGAGCTGGATTGGAAGAGGGGCAGCCAGGACTAGAACCGGCGCCCATATGGAATACCGGCGCCACAGGTGGAGGATTAACCTACTGTGCCACAGCGCCAGCCCCCTTTATTGAATATTTCTATTTATTTTGTCTGTCTCCACCACTACTCTCCGAGCTTCTTGAGGGCAGAACCTAAAACCTTATAAGCCTACAGACAGTCCGTCCCTTGCACTGTACCAGATGCACAGTGGCCTCTCAAACTGTTTGAGAAAGTGATGCTGGTGTTGGAGGTACAAAGCATTTACTGTATATCTATAACATACAATCACTGTCCCAAGAATCTGATATAAAATGTCTTTTTAATGTCCACACCTGCCCTGCACGCACTGTTCCTATCAGCTCCATTTCACAGGTGTAGAAAAGCCCAGCGCTCTACCTGGTCCCAAGCTGCAGAGCCAGCAAGCAGGGGCACCAGGACTCAAGTCCAGAGAGCCTGACCGCTGACACAGCTCCTAAGTCCTTCTGCTTTCTGTGACTCTGAAAACAAATGAGATGCTCCACGAGCTCACAAATGAGACCAAATTATTTCACGGTCACCTCTCATCCAGGTTACTCTCTGTGGAACTGCCAAAAAAAAAAAATGCTCTGGCTGGATTCACTGCCCAGATATCATCTGGAGAATGCTAACCAGTCGCCAGAGGCCATCATCATTCATTTGCACTCCTTGCTTCTGAAAAGGCGGAGAACAGGTGGACAATGTGAACATTTCAGCAAAAAGCTCCATCAGCAGGGGCAGTGTGGCTGCCTCCACACCCTCAGGCAGAGCCCTGGAGCATGTGGCCCCTTGGGATCACTTGGCCAGGTTGGCTAGAATCACAACACTGCAAAAGAATGAGACCAAGTGCAGCACATTTGTGCCAGCTCCTCTCTCCTCTTTATTAAAGAGCCACAACCCAGAAAAGCTTGAAATCAATTCTATGTTTATAGCTGCAATGTCTGCTCCTTATTACCCCCAAAAAGGGATGAGCCAATTTAATGCACTGGTTTTGAAAGATCCTATCCAAGGAAGCCTTGGTCCATTGCATTCCTATCAGCGAGTGATTGTGAAGTGCAACTGCCTGCATTTGCTTTTATTTAAAAAAAAAAAAAAGATTTATTTGTCTACGTATTTATTTGAGACAGAGAGAGAGAGAGAGAGGGAGAGACAGAGATAGAGATCTTCCATCTGCTGGTTCACTCTTGGACCTGGAGCCAGGAGCCAGGAGCTTCTTCTGGGTCCCTGATATGGGTGGGTACAGGGGCCCAAGCATTTGGGCCATCTTCTACTGTTTTCCCTGGCCATTAGCAGCAGCTAGATGGGAAGTGGAACAGTCTGGACTTGAACTGGCACCCATATGGGATACCAGAAGGAGGCTTAACCTACCACGCCATAGCACCTAAGAGAAAGAAGTAACTGAACCCAACAGGAGCTCCCTAGCCGGGGGCAGGGGAGACTTGATGCTAGCCTTTGTCGCAGACCTGATGAGAAAAGCTCCCGCAGCCTTGCTCTGCTCCTGGGATGCCTTTAACCGCCCTGGGCCTTCTCCTCACCAGGCTGAAAGGAGACCGCAGGAGCCAGGGAGCACTCACTAAAGCACATCAATATTGAGGAGCTAAAAATAAAGCAAAGGAACGGACTGTTGTCAGCACAGACAGAGGAAAGAGGCTTGTACCTGGGCCCCCAAGAACTCTTCTCTCCAGTCTAATGCCTGCAACCGTGTCTCAGATGCTCCGGGGTTTCCAGCACGGCACGTGGCGGACTCCAGCACTCTGACCTCTGAAGAACCTCTCCGTCCTTCACTTTGGTCAGCGCAAGCCCCTCTCACCCAGAAGTCGGGAGACAAGAGGGAGTCTGCCACCATGCTGATCTTGCCATTCCAACTCCTATTAGGTGACTGAAACCCACCTGTCATCTGCCCCCGCCCCCCATACCCCCACCTCGGGGCCATCTTTGAATTTTATTTGAGGCCCTGTTTTAGGGAGAGAGCACTTTTCTCTTTCATGAAATTCTCAAAAACAAACTTGGAAGGTTTCGGATGACGTCATTCCACAGAAATCTGAGTGCCTACCCTGTGCCAATAATGACAGGTGCTGCTCTGCACACCGTGAGGCCACCACTGGGGAAGCTGCTCCATGGAACAGAAAAGGGACCACAGCTGTCACCTTCGCAGGGACATGTCACCAATAAAAGCTGACCCGTGTCTTATATGCAGAGCTGCAGCTCCATAAACAGGTTTATAGCCTGCAGTGTTAATGGACCACTCCAAAGTCTAAAGGGGAGATGGAAAGGCCAATTCACCATCTCAGGGTCCCCTTCTGCTTCTTCCCATTGAACTTCATAAGACCTAGGAGGTTTGAAGGATTCCGACATCAAGACCCACAGGTGCCTGCGACACAGGTCCTTCCATTGCTCAGGAGTCCCTGTGCTTTCTGAAGGTTTCATGTCCCAGTACAATCCAGCCTCTTGGAGGCTGAAGACACACAAAACTGACAGTCCCCTACCCACACAGCACGTAGCAGAAAGACGAGTACAAGAAGGCACCTCACAGTGAGTTTTCTGCTAAGCCTGCTATGGGAAACGGTGTGGGCTAGACACTGAAGATGTGTCTCAAGCGCCCACCCTTCGGAAGCTGGTAATTTAAAGGATGTCTGAGCAAATAATTGTAAAATGAAACAGAGATGCAGGTGACACAAAGTATGACAGCGGGAGAAGAGATTCACATTAATGAGGAGATCTAGATAGGGAACCAACTATAAGGACACACTTTTCATAACAAAGTTTCTCAGTTTCATGGGTTGAATAGAATCACAGAGGGGAGAGTGTGTGATTTATCCAGCCCTGGTAAGAACCACCTATGACAGGATCCCTACTCCGACCTCAAGTTCCAGGCTCAATCCCAGCCTCCGGCGAGCCCCACCCAAGGACCTTTCTGAGCACGATTTCAGAGTCCAAAATCCCTCCGAAGTCAGGGATGCACGTCCTTGGAAAGCAGCAGTAGGTCTACCTCTAAAAAGGTAACCTACTGTTTATTCAGAAACTGGGAAATGCTTACACTTCATACGTCTTACAATCCAGACTAACCTAGGTTTAAAAAACAGGCTCCATCATTTTCAATAAGTCAATTGACCTAAGCCTTGGCTTCCACGTCTATAAAAGAAAAGAGTATCCATCACAAAACATGGCTGTATTCATGTTACGGAGCCTTACGAAAATAACGAGCCCCGTTTCTGACTCATGGTGAGTGGTGGTTAAAGATACTAGTTTAATCTTGTTATTATCATGGATGTGTATCAGGTACATCCAGGTGTTGCTGTGACCTGAGACTTCGTATGGGGCCATTCTGGGAAATGCAAGGCTGAGGACCAAATCCTGAGCCGTGAGTTGGCCCTGAGTGCTCTGCCCTGACCAAGGTCATCGTGAGCCCCCAGCCTGCACCATTTGCCTACCAGCATCCGGCACAATCGACCCCCACAAGCTAAGCAGGGGCTGAGTCTCCATGGGTTTCATGAACCTTCCACCTTGTCTCTCAGCTGCTCCCAGGGGAAGGTCACCTCCCCCTCACGAAGGCACAGCGTAGAAGCCTGCAGGGTGCTCACTGGCGGCTTTCTGGTACCTAACAGGACAGACTCTACAGTCCGTCCCTGTTTCTGATGACATCCAAGACCACGCCAGCCTGGAGGAACGACCACAAGGCTAACTGGTGCTGAGCCCCCTTCCAGTTGCAGGAGCTGTTCTGGAAGCCGCCCAAGCCACTTTCTTCCTCGCTTCCCAGAGAGCTTTTGCGGCTGCAGCACACCTGCTGGTTGCAGTTTCCAGCCACTCGCTCCTCTATGACTCCTGCCCTTTCCCTACTCCTCTGCCATCCCCACGGCTCGACTTTTCTGCTCCCACAAACTGCAGAATTTCTCCTCTCCAGCGATCAGAGCTCCCTGTAGCATCTCATCCTCCTGGATTCTCCACACAGATACCCAATGCCGTGGAAGTTGGTAAACAGCAGCAGAAGACATGTCAGTTAGATTTTGCAGGACGAATGCTGCGCACCATGGAGCCACGGCAGCGAGCATGGGGAGTGCAGGGGTTCCCAACAGCAGGAGCAACAGCCACACCGTCGTGTCTTCCAGTCGGGCACTGTTATGGGATCACAGCTGCCCCTAGGGCCCTTGCATTGCACCTGGCTTGTAGTAGATTTTTTTTTTTTTTTTTTTTTGGACAGGCAGATTTAGACAGTGAGTGAGAGAAAGACAGAGAGAAAGGTCTTCCTTTGCCATTGGTTCACCCCCCAAATGGTCACTACGGCCAGCGCGCTGCACCGATCCAAAGCCAGGAGCCAGGCGCTTCCTCCTGGCCTCCCATGCGGGTGGAGGGCCCAAGCACTTGGGCCATCCTCCACTGCCCTCCTGGGCCACAGCAGAGAGCTGGACTGGAAGAGGGGCAACCGGGACAGAATCCGGCGCCCCGACGAGTACTAGAACCCGGGGTGCTGGTGCCGCAGGCAGAGGATTAGCCAAGTGAGCCGCGGTGCCAACCCTGTAGTAGATGTTTGGTAAGTGAACCAGAGGCCTAAATTAGTTCCTTACCTGCAGAGGCAGTTTGGTGGGCCTCAGATTTAATTGACTGGATTCGAATTTGAAAATTAAGATTCTCTGAGTCTTCATACAGCCCTTTAGACTGGGCTAGAGCAGTGACCTTCAAACATTTAGCTCCCATACTCTGTAAGAAACATATTCTACCTTGTGACCTCATACACACACCTATACCATATGAGGGTGATAATGTTTCTCTATTGTATCCAGATTTTTTTTCCCAAAAGCAGATGACAAAACATTAAACTCACTCCACAACTCATCACAACTTGAAAAAAAAATGTATAAAGGAAGTGGGGGATAGCTGCTGACATGGTAAGAAAACAGCGAAGTCATAGAAGGCGTTGCTGAGTTAAGGAGCCTGGTCTTGCACTGTCAATCACTCAGAGTCCCTTGTTTCATTAGTGCATGGCTATGAGCACAGACAAAACCCAGGTCCTGCCTGTGTGGAGCTTACCATCTCCTGGGCAGGAGGCTCAGGGGGCAGCATGTGGAGGGAGACAAACAAATTACCTGTTAACAAATGGCCTGTTATCACAGGGGCTGGAGAAGAGCTCCAGACAGCGGGACCAGAACGCAGACCAGCGCAGAGTGAGGAGAACCATGGACCCGCGGGAGGAGCGGGCAGTGGGGAACGGTGTGGACAAGCACAGCTGTGTCGGTCCAGGCTCCAAAGCCCTCCTTTCTCTCGAGGGGGATCGGTTAGTGGGCCCCTTTATCTTGAGGAAAGTTATGATGATGATGTTTGTAAACTATGACCACTCTTCAGGACACAGGATGGCATGGGGTAAGTAAAAAGCTGACAACGGAACCAGGGGCCCCTCCCTACAGGTACTAAAGAGGTAAGACTTCCTAGAAACACCTCCGAGTGACCTGACCTGGCTGGAGACTTTGCCCGTTGGTGCATGGGGCTGGTCCAGCCATGAGGTGGTACCTCATGTACATGTACGGCAACATTTCCATAGAGGTATAATTTACATACCACAAAATCCACGTCACCACCACCCAGTTAGCGAGTACTTCCATCACCTCGAGAACACAAACACATGGACACAGTCACCCCACATTCCCATCTCCAGTCCTAGCCAACCGTTCCTCTACCTCTGTCTCCATAGGTTTGCTCCTCTGCACAGTCCATAGATATGGAATCCTACCATGTGCGAGCTGTTCACTTTCCCTAGCATGGCAGTTTGGAGGCCTACCCTACCCCTGTTGCAGCAGGTATCAAGCCTTTGCTCCTTTTCATTGCTGAATAGTATTCTGCACCATGGAACCCCCACATGCTTCCCTGCCCACCAGGGGATAGATTCCTGGGCCCTGTCCTCCCCGTGGCCACGGTGACTAAAGCAGCTACAAGTGTCCTGTAAGAGTGTTGTATGAGCACAAGCTTTCGTTTCTGTTGGGTAGACACTCAGAAGCGGAATGGCTAGTAAATTATGTTCCTCCTTCTCAGAAAGAGCCAAACTGTTGGAAGCACTTGCCAGCTCCACTACGACTGCATAGAGGCTGCAGTTCACCCACATCCCCAGGTATATTTTTAAACTCAGATTCACATTTACATATTGCAGATGAAGCAATCTGGATAAGGCTTTGACTAGCAGGTCTGCGAATTACGAAGTTCATGTGGACTTAGAATGTATTGACATTCCAAATTTCACTTAAATCTTTCAAAAAAATCAGAGATAGCCATTAAAAAATCTTTGAAATCATTTAATATCAAAATGTAATATCAAACAACCAAATAAACTTCATGGTTATCGGCAACTTGGCTGAAACATTTGTCAAATTAACAAGAAACCAAGCAAGACAAATGACAATGTGCCTGCCACACTACACAGCATCTCCATGGGGACAACATTCTAATTGTGAATCCTGCAAACCAGCAGCAAATTACAGAAGGTACAGTGCAGGAAACAAGGTCAGAGGACCATTTCTTTAAAGCTGATGCAATGTGCATTGTGTCAGGTGAGGAGATAGAGAACAGAGACCCTGCTTCCAGAAAGGGGGAAAACAAACTGGCCTCAGGGGACAGAGAATGTAACAGTCACAGGAATGTCCCTGCTCTATGATAACCCCAGGTGCCTCTGACAAATAGGTAAGGCAGATTCAAGCCAAGGGTGGGGCAACTGGGAAGAGCTTTGGTTCAGAAAAGCCAAAGGGACACCAAACTTTAAAGACGCTCAGACACACGCTTCCAATCTAGAAAACAACCCTGGCTGGGGCTCGGAGCTCCTTATCTCTGCGACTTGACTTTAGCTATCACAGGGAACTTCCTCTCTTCACACAGTGGTGCTCCTGGATAGAGCTCCTCCCGCTCTTAGCTAGGAGGACCTAGTACTATTACCCAACAGTACTGTTTCTGGTGTGCTCAAAGAAAGGTTCAAGTACCAGGCTGGTCGGGTTCCAGGATATGTCCCCTGCTAGTTTTCAGTCTCTGAAGGAAAACAAAGGAGTAACTCAGACTGAGTGGCCATGATGTTAAAGAAACACTGCTCCCCTCCTCTTTCCCCTTCCCCCGAAATGCGTAGACTTCACACTTTCACATCTGTTCTCCCAAAATAAAAGCTGTTTATAGTCAAGAAATGATGACTACAATACTGGAGCGAGTCCCGTCTTTAAAATACTCACAAAGCACCTCCATCCTGTGCAGACCAAGGGGTGTGTGTGGCATCCCTGCCTCGGGCAGCACCGGATATTCGGCTCAAGGACAGCGTTCTAGAGCTTTCGCGTATTTGCATGGAAAGCTTTAACTGGTGCAGGAGCTTCCAGTTTAAAGGAAGCAGAATAGGGATGGCCCTTAGGAAAGGCAACCGGCCTCAATGGGTCACTGCCTGTGACACAAACGCTTGGCTTGGATCTCACCAGCTCCTTCCGAGCAAGACAGCAGCTCCAGGATCACCGGCTCCCCTTCTACCCGCAATGTCTGCCCTCTGAGAGTTGCAAGAACACAGCTGGAAAACCGCAGCCCTCCCAAACTCAGAGGACCCTTTCCACCCCACAAATGGCAGTGTAAGTCATCGCACCAGTGGAAAGGCTACCAAGACAGCCTTTCCAATTCACAGCTTCCTTGGACAGAGCCTGTGATGCTACCCAGACCAGGGAGAAACCTTGAAACTCAGTCCCAGACAGAACTGTGAATGGGATTCCTGGTCCCAGCCCTCATTAAAATACCTGAGCTGCTCCCTGACACATTAATGCCATGCAAGTTGGATCTGCCTCCTCCAGTTGTCAATACTGAGAAAAAGCTGATCATCGTTAACTCAATATTGTGTACGTCTAGCCTCGGGATGATGATCTAACCATTTCTGCTCCTTTTATAATAGGTCTGCCAAGACGGGGGATCTTTGAACTCACAGCATTCTCCCCAGCAGTGAGTATGAAATATAATTCTTGTACATGCTCATTAGCAAGCTGTACACAGAGTTGCTATGACAACCATAATCAACATTCCCCCCAAGTAAGTAGACACATGATATAAGCAGTGTACTCACCTAAGAACTGTGGATTAAATAGCGACATGGGACATTTTTGTGGCAAAGTAAGAGATGTTTATGGGTTGTTATTACAAAGAAATTTTGTGGGATTTCTCAGTAAGGAAATCCTTTAACCTGCTGTCTAGATTCCAAACATCCATTCCATTTCCTAGGTCTCCAAAAATAAACAACCCAAGGATTTTAGGCTTCCCACCAAAGTAGGGCTCAAAGAGTTGGTGCATATAACTTCTTTCTTACAGCTTCCAAGCAGGAAGCAACACCTCCTGGGGCTTTCAATTGAATCACTATAGGCCACTGGGGGAAAACAGGAAATTACCATCAGAAGGACACACCAAAAAACCCAGGATGCAAAGAAGAGTCTGGGATTACCCACTGGAAGTTGTAGGCAGTCTCCATTTCAGGTAACTCAAGCTCTATTACAAACAATTCAAATACATATCATATTAACATGAGCTTTTGAGCTCCATATTCCTAAAGCTGTGTGCTGAATTTTTTTTTGAGGCCATCCACTCAGAAAAAAAAAATGTTTCAGTCACCTTCCACAAATTAGTTTCCTACCCTGCAACCTTTTCAGGCACACTCAAATTTCTCTGGATATATTCTGTGTTTTTTTCCAAAAGCAATCTGTATTTAGTACATCATGCTCTTTTTTTTAAAAGATGTATTTATTTATTTGATAGGCAGAGTTCGAGAGAGAAAGGAGACCTTCACCCACTGGTTGACTCCCCAAATGTTTGCAATGGCCAAAGCTGGGCCAGTCTGAAGCCAGGAGAGCCAGGAGCTTCTTCCAGGTCTCCCATGTGGGTGCAGGGGCCCAAGGACTTGGCCATCTTCTGCTGCTTTCCAAGGCACAATAGCAAGGAGCTGGATTGAAAGCAGAAAAGCCAAGCCAGCGCTGCGGCTCAATAGGCTAATCCTCTGCCTTGTGGCGCCGGCACACCGGGTTCTAGTCCCAGTCGGGGCGCCGGATTCTGTCCCGGTTGCCCCTCTTCCAGGCCAGCTCTCTGCTGTGGCCCGGGAGTGCAGTGGAGGATGGCCCAAGTCCTTGGGCCCTGCACCCCATGGGAGACCAGGAAGAAGCACTTGGCTCCTGGCTTCGGATCAGCGCGGTGCACCGGCCGCGGCGGCCATTGGAGGGTGAACCAATGGCAAAGGAAGACCTTTCTCTCTGTCTCTCTCACTGTCCACTCTGCCTGTAAAGAAAGTGGAGAAGCCGGGACTTGAACCAGTGGCCATAGGGGATGCTGGTATTGCAGGCAGCAGCTTTATCCACTATACCACATTTCCTGCCCCTAGTACAACATTCTTATGATTATTTTTCAAGGCACATTTCTCCATTCATTAGACTACATTTTAATGCCTATATCCTCAGCATCTAGCTCAGCATCAGTCACATAGCAGATGCTCAATATTTATTGAATTAATGAATGAGCCAGCATGAAAGGAACACAGAAAAAGAAACATCTTTTAGACAGGCCAATGGTTCCGAGTCTCTAATGTGCACCTGTATTACTGAAGTAGGCAGGCATACAGGATTTTAGGGGTCGTGTCCGATTTCATTACCAGGAGTGCTTCTTAATGCACAGATGCTTGGACCCCTCACCCAGAGTTTCCAACTTAGCAGGTCAGAGCACTAGGATCTAGAGATGATCCTAAACTGCTGGCCCAGGGACCTCTCACTCAGAATCACTGATTTAGAGAGTGAAATTGGAAACCAGAAGGCACAGGCTAGCACTGAGAATTAGTCAGCTGCAGAACCTACCGCTACTTACAGGGTAAGCCACATGGGTCCTTGCTGGGACACCACGTAAGCCCCACATCTCAGAGTATGCGAGCGAGGGAACGATACACAGACACATGTCCAAAACAGCAAGCAGTTACCAGTACAGTCCATCTAATGGCATTTCATTTCTCCAGTGCATTTCCTGTGATACATCCAACTGTGCAATTTAATCTCAGAAATACCAAACCACAGTGTGGAGCCACTCTTCCCTGCACCAACCCACTTCATCTCCCTCACTAAGAAGCATTTCCTTTGAGACCAGGCCATGAAGTGTAGGGAGGGAGCCCATTATAAAGCCTATTCTTGTTGTTTATATTTTAGCATTTCTAAGGACCTGAGTAATGATCCACATTCAGTCCTTAGGGATCCAAAACCCAGCATTGACAAAGTACGGGTAAAATCCAATCCCACCAACAAGCTGAACCAAAACGCAAACACAGCCAACAGGATCGCAAATTCTTATCTTTCCCATCACTGCCTAGGTTTTTAAAGCACAGCGAGCATTAACTTTCAAATGGCATTCTTTTCCGCATGACCTTGTTCTGGATCTAAGTGCATTTTTATCCAGATTATAATCAGAGAGAGTATTTAATTGGATAATGTTTACAAGTACTTTGAAGATATAAAGTGCCTATAAATGCTAAATATTATTATTATTTAAATATAGTTTGCAATTATTGCTTACAACTTATCCCACCCACCACACGGCTGTAATTTGATTACAGACAGTTAAAAAACTACCTAGAGGTAAAAATGATGCAACCTTGTCCCTGTGAATTTCTGAATTTTTTCCCTAGGCATGAATAATTTATAGGCGTTTTAAATGGAGGGTTAGGTTGTAAAGTCTAGTAAAGCAAGGCAATCAGTCTCCTCCTGACTGCCAATCAGAGAGCGGGAGGGCTTGTCAGTTTCTTACTTAGAAACCAGGCAGCAAGTAGACTGGGGCCTAAGACACAGGGCTCTTTTAGTTCCAAGCTTCACCTTCTATTTCCTCCATCATGCTCTTAAAAGATCTGTATCCCTGTACAAAGCTTAAATTGGAACTCAGAATTTTGAATTTAATAATTATCGGCATATAAAGGTTTCAGAACGGCCCCTGTTGCATCAGTTTCTGGCTCATCATGTCATTTTGTTTTCTGTAACAATCACAAGTTCAGTGATCTCCAGTTCTTAAGAAATGGGAATCTTTGGGACTGATTCCACGTATCTTCCAAACACACTTGCTGGATGATCAATCCCTCTTCCTTTGCAAATATCCATTGCACACATGAAAAAAAATATCACTGTTGATCCCAAAATAGTTCATGGTTTATGTTTTAGGCAAGAAAAAAAAATTAACACCTCCTATGCTGACGTTGATTATGTAGAAAACAAAATCACAAGGAAGAAAGATCCTTGAAACAACTCTTAAAATTCCACTGAGCTCATCAAAGAGAAGACCTCAAGTCCCAAGCCAGTCTTGTAAGGAAATTGTGAAGTCTAGTTGATAGCACATCAGATCATCCTAATGTCATAACAAGGGCCCTAAGTCAAATGATGCTCAGTCAAATGACGTTCTTTGGTAAATTAATTGATTTTCTAAGCCTTCTGTACTCATCTGTAAATGATACATCCCTACATTACAAGAAATTTGAAGGTAATCTGTCAATGTCAAGTGTCTTAGAGATCACACATACGCTTTCATTCTAAATTCCACTTCTTTTATTCTGTACATTTTCCTCAAAATTCTAAATTGCTTGCATATAGAATCTACATTTTCCTAGATAGCTGAATAAATCTTTGTTATTATTTGTATACAATTATATTTTTATATATTACTAAGCAGTATTACTAATTATTTATACCTTCTCAGAAGTGTAAGAATGGGCACCATGCTATGGCATAGCAAGTTAAACTGCCGCCTGCGGCACCAGCATCCCATAAAGGCATTTGTTGGAATCACCGCTGCTCCACTTCCAATCCAGCTCCCTAATGTGCCTGGGAAAGCAACAGAAGATGGTCCAAGTGTTTGAGCCCCTGCACCCATGTAGGAGACATGGATGGTGCTTGGATACCAGCCCTGGTCATCGCAGCATCTGGAAAGTGAACCAGTAGATGGAAGATGTCTCTCTGCCTCTGCCTCTCCCACTCTCGCTGTAACTCTGCCTTTCAAATAAGTAAATAAATCTTTTGAAAAAAGAAATACAAGAATTAAAAATAAACTTTAATCTCTAAATATTTCCAAGACCTTGAAATATAACACATGAAATAAGTAGAAATTACCTAGTTATCATTATCTATGCTATTATATTTTTATGGATAAATTAATGTATTGTTCATTTTGATGAACTTGAATTTTTAATTTTTTGATTAACATGTAGTAAGTATACACATATGTAGAATAGAACATGATATTTCAAGACATGTATCAAGCATGTGCTGATCAAATTAAGGAAGTTGGCATTTCCCTCCCCTTATCATTTCCTTGTGTTTGGAGCTCCTGTGCACTCCTGTCTTCCAGTTCTCCGTGTCACATATAGTTTGTCACTGTGAACCGCCGTCACCCCACTGTGCTGTGGGACGCCGGGACTTATTCCTTCTCTCTCATCGTGCTCTCAATCCCACTTAGAGGAAGTTCTCCTAAGGAAACAGGGCACACGAGCACTCACACAGGAGGATATGACTGAAGCACCATTTAGAAGAGTTGAAAGGCTGGGAATAACCTCAAACTCCATCACTGGGAACTGGGTAAAGAAATTATGATAGACCCTCACAATAAAATGTTAAACCGTCTACAAACGTGATAGAAATCTGAACACTAACTGAATATTTTAGTACACATTAACTTCAGTAAGCATGCTTCTAGCACTTGTGAGAAAGTATTTCTTAAGTGTATATTGAGATATATATAAATAAAATGGTATAATGCTTCCAAATCATACTCATACGGGGAGGGAAAGGGCAGGAGTATAAAGGGACGTAGATTGGTCATGAAGGGGTCATTGTTAAGGGGAAGTCCGCTTTTTTACAGAGTTGAATGGAGATTTAATTCAGTCTGTACAATTCACTCTTTTGAAGTACACAAAGCATTTGCAGTATATTCAGAGTTGTGCAGCCACCCCCACAGTCTCACGTCGGGCCATCAGCAGTCACTCTCCACTTGCAGTGCCCCTTAGCCTACTTTCCATCTCCACAATTTGCCTGTTGGGACACTACCTATCAATGGATAGTGGCTCTCTGGCTTCTTCCAATTAGCATACCCTTCATCCTTGATGTAAGGTGTATCTGTACTTCCTTTGATTACCAAACCATTTTCTATCTTATGGATGTACTATATTTTATTTATTCATTCCTGACCACGTGGTGGGCTTTTGGACTGTGTCCTCCTGGAGGCTACTACAAATACTCATGTACCAGTTTTTGCATGAATGTACTTTTTCCGTTCTCTTGCTATATACCTAGAGGCAGAATTACTGGGTCACATATGACCATATCTATTTTACCATGTTGAGGAACTGCCAAACTGTTCTCCAAAATTTCTGTATCATTTTACATCCCCACCAATAATGTATGAGCCTTGCAATATTGTCCACTTTTACAAAAATTGTAAATCCCTCATATAAATAAT
This sequence comes from Lepus europaeus, assembly GCF_033115175.1. Classification (NCBI taxonomy): domain Eukaryota; kingdom Metazoa; phylum Chordata; class Mammalia; order Lagomorpha; family Leporidae; genus Lepus; species Lepus europaeus. Next base: position 108,991,904 of record NC_084828.1, on the reverse strand, counting down.
TTTGAAATCATGCACAGGAAAACATTGATAATATGGGAAGACTGACTATTAAATTCAAAAAATAGTTTGCAGATAATGTATAGTTGTATATGGTTATCATAAAAATCATGAATATGAACCAGTGTTGTGGCATAGCAGATAAAGCCACCGCCTGCAGTGCCGCCATCCCATATGGGCGCCAGTTTGAGTTCCAGCTGCTCCACTTCTAATCCAGCTTCCTACTAATGAGCCTGGGAAAGTGGCAGAATATGGTCCAGGTTTTTAGGCCCCTGGCACCCATGTGGGAGACCCAGATGAAGCTCCTGGCTCTGGTTTAGGCCCGGCCCAGGCCTGCCCCAGCCCCAGCCATTGTGGCCATCTGCCACCATTTGGAGAGTAAATCAGAAGATGGAAGATGGATCTCTCTCTCTATCTCTGTCTCTATCTCTATCCATCTCTCTCCTCTCTCTCTCTCTCTCTCTCTCTCTCTCTCTCTCTCTCTCTGCATATGTATCACTCTGCCTTTCAAATAATTAAATAAATCTTTTTAAAAAGAATCATGAATATGGATGGTTTGGGAATTCTTTTTAATTTTTTCCATTTTCAAAATTTTCTGCAATAACCACGCACTGCTTTTATAATGAGAAAAAGAAAAGGCTTTCAGTTAAATAATGTTTTAACAATTCAGCACTCTTTACTCCCATTTAGTCTGCATCTTGTAGACCCTGGAGACACAAGGGTCATCTTGGTTCCTCAATCAAGTTAGGATCCTGCACAAACTTCCTACAGTTGGGCAATCTTTGCATACAGAATCTTATCTATTTATTTTCTACCTCTACAACACTGCTAATTATCTACGCTGCTTAACCTAACTGTGCCCTCCTCTACTAATTAAATGGATCTGGCCACTTCACAACAGACCACAGACTGGCTTTGTGTTCTGTGCATGCAGGCAACTTGATAATCATCTTCATACCCATTCTTTGTTAAGTCTGTTTTTGTCTGGTGGGAATAAATGATTCACTAAGATGTACAGGTTGTCAGGAACCCAATTAAGTGGCATGGCATAATGGAGTTGAGCTCTGCATTGGGGGGTTTGTCTTCAGTCAAGACAAGGGACTTCTCTGGGCCCCAATTTCCACCTGCAGAAGAGGTCAGGTGGATCACTAAACCCTATTAGATCTGACAGATGGATAGATAAATATATTGACAGACATGCAAATCGAATCCACTTTTGTTTTTTATTTTACCCTTATCTTGGTAACTTTGTGACTCCATCCCACTTGTACCTTTTTATTGGTGCTACTCACTGGGGAGTGGAGGATTAAGTATAATAAGTAAATAAGGGAGTAGCAGATAAAACGCCTGTGTCCCACATTGCAGTGCCTGAATTCAATGCCCAGCTCCAGCTCCTGACTCCAACTTCCTGCCAATGCAGCCTAGGAAGCAGCAGGTGATGACTCAAGTGATGGGTTCCACCTTGTTCTCTTGGATTGCCCAGAGATAGCCAGCACCATGGCTCTAGGATGCTCGAGCAACCCATGGAGAGTCCTCCGCGGGGAGGAACTGAGGCTCCTGTCAAGCTCGGGCACACATGAGTGAACCACTGAGGGGAGAGATGGCCCCAGGAGGGCCTTTAGGAGACAGCTGACCTTGGCAGTATCTTGCTGTCGCCTCAGGAGAGCCCTCAAGCCAATCCACCTAGCAAACCAGTTCCTAATTCCTGACCTACAGAAACTATAAAAGACAATGGTTATTGTTGCTTTAAGTTACTGAATGAGGGAGGGTGATTTTTTGTGCAACAATAGATAGGATATGACACATATTAACCTATGACCTCAATTCTAAGGTGGAGCCCTCCACGAGAGAATCTGGCGGTAGGGTTTCTGACATGGAGACTTAACAGGGAGGAGCCTGGATGTTCATAAAAGACCAGTGAGGCTGGAGTGCAAGGAGGGAGGTGAACAGTGGTGTAAGATCACTTTCTGGATCGGGCCATGATGTGGAAACCACACCCTAGCAACTAGAAGCATCCAATAAGCATGTGAGGGATGAACAAATATAAGAATGAATGGAGGAATCAATGCAGATACCATATGCGCTTCTTCCCCTACAGTTAATCACATTTCACAAAATACTATCATGTTAGACCACACCCCATGTATACCACACCCAAATTGTACTCCCTATTACTCTAATCAAATAAATATCAATAGCATATATTCATATCTTGCTAAAGTTTACGAATTTTCAGTTTGATCCATACTACCAAGGTCCTAATGACTCTGATTAAAAACCAGCCCCTGGAAGCCCTTACTTCAGATTCTACAGCAGGGTATCCGTCCAGCAGCAATGGCACAAAGTAGGACCCAGCACAAGTAACCATCAGCTCTTAACCCAATTGCTCCATCTTCAAAACCTAAAACCACATTTTAAATTATAAATCAGAACCCAAAGGTTGGGGGAAAAAACTCATCTAAAACTGAAGAGAAGATATTACTTTGAACAGCACCTCCCTGCTCACTTAATTTGGTCCTTAATTTGGAATACCTTGGTGTCTCCAAGACCTACAGACAGAATGCATGCCCATTTAAATATCCTTAGTCCTGCCTCTAGTTCCCTTACATAATCAGGATTTATCACAGGGGATCGGTGGTGTTGGAGGTCATTTCCAGCATGTTCTAGTTCAAACCACTCATCCTTCATGTGAATGAACGGAGGCTCCAGAGTGAAGTGTCAGAACCAGCACCATGAGTCTGGACACCTAAATCCTAGTTGGAGCCTCTTCCTTCAGCCTCGCCATCTCCCACTCTCTCCATTCACCACCAGCAATATCCAGACAGAAATCCAATGTCATCTTCCAGTGAGCAAGCCAAGAAGCACAACCCCTTCCGCACTTCTATTATTTAATAAAAACAATAGCAATAAACATTGAGGATATTAGATCACAACATCCTGCAAGTGCACACATACACACACACACACACACACACACTGGCCTTGGAATTCAAAAAATGGCAGTTAAAACCTCTCAAAATTTAGAATATGGAGAAAACAGAGGCAATTGCCATGGGAAGGAAATTCTAGAAGCAGAGATCGCTACACAGGACTAGGCACTGTATTTCTCAGAATCAGTGCCCCTGGAATTGTATTTGCCATAATCAGCAGCCAGTGGAGATGTACTCTACATAGAAGGTGCTCCCTGGAGTCCTGCAACATGGAATACAATATACCCACATTCCCTGGAATTACGCTATGGTCAGCACTGACCCCCACTTTCCGGAGTTTCTATCTGCCCTCTATGCAGCACCCCCTCCACCTGTCTAAAAGGGCTCTACATATATATCATCAATTCAATTTTTCTTTATTGAACACCTGCTGGGTAAAAAAAAAAAAAAAAAAAAAAAAACTGGTGGGGAGCCATAAAAAAATCCAAATATACACACCGTGAAGCTAGCTGTGAATATAACCCAAGAGAGAAGACTCTGGATGCAAGGAAAGAGCTGTCAGGTCACTTGTGAGAGACTCTGCAAGAGGAAGTGTGGGACACGAGTGTGGGAAAGGGGGCAGGTGATGCTTCATGCTAGGCTCCCAGGTGTGGGAATGGAGAAAGGGGCAGTGCCCCCTCGAGAGCCTCCACTAGGAGAAGGAAGTTGTTCCCTGTGGCTATGGAGGAGTGACCCTCAGAGGTATAGAGCTTGGTGGAGGCTCAGCGGAATTACATCTGGGCTTGACACCGGCCTAAACTACTGAGTCTTTGGTCTCTATATTGAGGAAAGTTGGCCCCGATAGGAAACCACCAGATGGAAATTGTGTTACAGCAGCACCAACGTGGCCGCAGTCCACTAGAAAGACCGACAAGGAGCAGGAGTAGGCTGATGGTGGAGACCTAAGAGAGGTGCTGCCCAGGGAAGAGTAACTACTGCTGTTGCAGGGAGGAAGGGAGAGAGAAGGGGATTCACGCTAGAGATTTGAAAGGGAGACTTTAAGTTTGGAGTGAAATAAAACATGTTTTGGTCATTTAAGGACATCTCCTAGAGACAAATGGAGATAATCCCAGTATGTAAAAAGGAGTAGATAGAATCATCTTTCTCTAGAGGGAAATGAACTTCCCACCAAAATAGAAGAAATTACAAGCAGGATTCATCCAACATTTCTACTTAAGTCCTCCCTCTCCCTCCACAAGGAGCCTTATATTTATATGCGCAGAAAAACATTTCATTCAAAAACTGCCGTTGGGATTTTCTTAGAATTCTCAGCACACTGCTTACCGCTCACTCAGGCCCTATTCTCAGAAGGTTACTCTTCCCCCTTCGCCCCCATCAGCCCTCAGAAATGGAAGAATCAATTTGATAGCAACGCATCTTTCAGACTTGGGCTATCCCAAATGCTACCAGACATGGACACGGCCACCATGATTCAATCCCAGTCGGTCCAGGCTGGGTGGACTTTGAAGTCCCCAGCACAGAAAGAAGGGATGACATGGAAGCAAGAAGGGCACATAAAATTAATTCCAGGGCAGAGATACAGAAAGAAGAAAGGGCCAATTAGCAAGACTCAAAACTACACGATTTCAAAGTGCCTTCCAGATCAAGGGGGCCAACTGTGATATTTCCATGAAGAGTGTTGGATATTCTTTCATCAACAAAATATTCCATGGCCTCCTAAGTAGATAATTATGCAAACAGCAAACCATAACTTATATTAGCTTTTGTACCAAAGATTATTCCTGTTAATCATGAATACTGAAAATGATTATGCATGTTTCTCTGATGTTCTGATAACCAGCAGTACACCCTATCTTACTATGATGCAATGTCGTTGCAAAGAGCACACCTGCTTAATATCTCTGAAAAACAACAAGTGTATCTAATGAGAAAACTCCCATGCTATGGTCATTTTAGAATTCTGTTATCAATTCCTGCGATTTTACTAAAATTTCATGTTATATCAAATTTAATTAAGTTGTATGGGATAATGCATAAATAATGTTTCAAGATTTTTTTTAAAAGACCCATTAGATTCTGACTAGAAAGTTTTAAATACTGGACTATTTGTGTATTATTTTAGGTGCTCAGCCCACCTAAAAAATGTGAAAGGGCACACGCATACTAAATATGCTTCTATTTGAATAAACATCAACCATTACGGGAAATCCATTAAAGAAGAGAAAAAGTTAAAAAAAAAAAAAAGAAAAGGAAAATAGAAAGTGTTAATGAATAATGCTAATGGCTGATACTGGCTTATAAACATGACAATCTTCAAAAAGTTTCCTGGCTAAGCTTATCTCATATGTAATGAATGCTGATACTGGAGCAAAGCTCAACTCAGGCCATCAGAGAAACACAGAAGATCACAGTGGCACTGAAAAGTGGAAAGGCAGCCAAGGTCTGTTGAGGGCCTACTGCAAAGAGGAATAGGGAGCAGGCATTTAGCGTAGCAGTTGAGATGCTCGACTCCCCCATCGCAGTAACTGGCTCAGGCCCCTGATTCCGGCTTCCTGCTAAACACACACCCTGGGAGGCAGCAGGTGATGACTTAAGAAGTCAGATCCCTAATGTTCACATAGGAGACTTGGATCTAGTTCCCAGCTTGTGAATTTTTCTGGCCCAGGCCAAGTCATTGCACACATTTGGGGAATGAACTAGAAGATGGAAATGCAACCCTCCCATCCCATAATAAGTAAAAATTCTATATTAAAGAGGCAAGATCTTCTATTACCTTTTCCCCAGGGTAGTTTTCTATTAGGTGCAATCACTGGGACCAAATGATAGAATCGGGTTTCCCATAAAATGCTAGTTAATCACAGAATAGCATATTTCTATAGTGCTTTATGATTTTCCAAGCATTTCTGTACATACTTCGATTCTGGCAGCCAGTGTGTAAGGAAGGCTAATTGTTGTAATCATTCCCAACGCTTAAATGGCACACCCCAAATCCCAGAGCTAAGAAGCCATGGACACAGAATGCAGGAACCAGTGCTCATTCACTCCGTTCATTCACATGTTCATTCATTCATGCATTCATTCACTCATTCATAATGAGTCCTCATAATGAGGACTCTGAACTAAAAGATAATTAAGGCCTGGCCTCTACGGCAGGAAGCCCACAGTTTGGTGAGGCCGAAAGAAGACCACACGCCAAGGATAACACATCCACGAAAAGAGGTGTGCAAGGCTTCCCGATGAAATCAATCCTCAAGTCTGGGTTTTGATGCAGAGAGCAGTGGAGTGACTGGTAAGGAAAAAGACAAGTGTAGGTCATCTAGTTCTGCTCAAATAAAATGGTGTGCGAGTCCTGGCAGGAGCTCAGAGCATGAGGTCAGCGTTGGCCAAATCCTGGCCTTGAATGCCTCACCCTGTGGGCCAAGCTAAGGACAGCCAAGGTGCTCAGGTTCAGAAATCTGCTAATCTCCAAAAAGCTTTCTGGGCTGAGCTCACTCAGATGCAATAAGGCCTGCTAGTGGCAAGTTTCATCTTTTAATATTGTGATGTCTTGAAGCAAGAATGACTCAAGGCCCGGACTTGAATGACTAAATTGTTTGCTGTAGCCTAAGTATGTATATACACATTTCATACACCCACATGGACAGGGTTTCCATCCATACATTCACATAGATGATACAAACCATCCACAGAACCCTATAAACCTCACATGCAGAGATGTCTGAGTAGCGTGCGTGTCTAGACTAATCTCCTGGGACAGGTTCAGATGGAGAGGGGTTACCCAAAGAGGTTACCCGTGCAGGCCAGCCATCTGTCCTCCGTGATTCATCCATCTGCCTGCAAAGGGGGCACTCAAGGGAAGCTGGACAAAGTGAATCCAAAGGTCCCTGAGAACTCCATAGTTTTGTGTATCGTGAGCTTACTTGCATGAAGCAGTTGCCCCACTCTCAATATATAAAATTCCATGACCTTGCTGAAATTATTCTTCTCTACCATTTTTTGTTTGTTTGTTTGTGCTCCGGCAAAAAAAGGTATTACTGATTTCTAAGTCAGACATGGGCAATGTGACTTAGAGAAGAGAGCACTGGATCAAGAGTCAGGAAACCCAGATTCTTTCCTCCAACCACCTTCTTGGAAGGTGACCTTGGGCAATGGACTTCACCGCTCTGGGCTTCCGCTTCCTGTGTGTTAAGTGAAAGGGGTGGCTTGGTGTTCTAAGATCCCCTTCCAGATCTAATCTACAAAACCACCTCCTCCCCACCCCCAGGACCCCATTGATCTCCTTGCACTCTAAAACTCAGGACTAAATAAACTGGATTCTGATTACCTATTTCCTCAACAAACAAAATCCTGCTTCCTCTCACTTTTTGAAACCATCCAAATCTTGTATAATTGAAACGCTCAGTACCGTCACGGGTGGTTCTGGTTTAAATTATGCACTGCTGCTATTTGGGGAAATCTTAGCCTGGGTCCAGTCTGGGGTCACTGGCTGGGAACAATAGGCCCCCAAAGTGAGAAGGAGAAAGGCCTCTCCAGACAGGATCTGCTTTGAACGCACTGAGCCTTGAATTGTGTACATTGAAGAGCCACAGAAACAGCCAAAGACTGGTAAAGCTGCAGCAAATTCTCCTAGAAGCCACTGACCTTGGTTGCATTTCAGGGGTCAGGCATTCCCCAGGGAGTGCTCAGCAGGCAGGCTTTCCTAAGAGCAGAGGAGCAAGTGAGACTTCTGTCCAGGAGCCCACCTCTCTCAATTTGGGAAGGCAGAGCTGATCTGCACTCTGATTTGTTGGCGATGACCTCTGCAGCCTCTGGACCCAGTCTGGCCCGCACCCCTCAGCCACCCCAAGGCTGGCCAAAGACCCCCGTCCTCTGGGGATGCACCTGTCTCCACCTGTGCATTCACTTCCTGTGGCCAGCAGCTCCCCAGTCACCAGGGTGAGCTGCTCCCCTCCCTCTTTCCATACCTCCGGCAGGCAGAAAAACAGAAGCAGAGAGCACTAAGCTGGCTGTCCAAGCCACAAAGAGCAATTTCAGTGAATCATGCAAAATTCTCCTTTTCGAAGCCAGATTGCACCTGCACGGGTCTCCCCAGAGTGTGAGGGGCCCTGCGAGTCAGCCCTCCAGGGAGCCCTCATGGTGGCTCCCACGCCCGCAGGCTCCGAGCTGGAGGGCTCAGGATCTCAGAAAACCTTCACCAGGAAACAAATCCGAACCCAGCTTCAAATCCCAGCAGAGCATTTTCCATTCGGAGAGCAATGTCAAGATTTGGGCTCCCCAGCCTGGCCCATTGTTCAGATGCCTTTCTCGGTTGCGGCGGGCCCCTCCCAGGGTCTCCTCATTCATCCACCTGATTAACTCGCTGGCAGCAACTCCCAGTGCAGAAAGTAGGGCAAACGAACAGAACACACAGTCCGCAAAGCAGGAAGCCACAGCCCGGGTCCAAGCACCCAGCCGGTTCCCGGTCCCCACCCCCACTGCCCACGGGGCAGAAAGCCCTGCCTGTGGCTTTTCAGCTCCAAGGAGGCAGCTGAGTGCAATAATGCATGCCCGAGCTGTGGCTGCCTAACTATCGCTACAGCCCGTTTCCAAGAGCATCCCCGTTCCTTCCAAAGGCCTCCCCCTGAAACCTCACCTCAGGGACTCAGGGGACAGGAGGGGGGAGGGGAAGAGGTGGGGAAAGGGAGGGACAAGGAGACCAAAGTGCCACTTTGATCACAGAGGGAGCTCTCAAAAATACCCATGTTGGAAGAGGCCATGCCCAACGTACTAGGGATTCAGGTACCTGGCTGGAGATGTAGCATCCACCTAACAATGTGTCCCTCAGGAGGGCGTGTGAACTTGCACGCCTGCCCCTACCCGGCCACGCAAGTACGTGCACTTGCTATTCTTCTCCAATTGTATTTTTGGTTCGGAAGACGAACAAACGGACCTTAAATTGGCGTCCAATCCTTCTCAGGCCCCCTCGGCTGCCAGCAGCCTCCCACCCACCCCTCACCCCTCCCCGGCCCGCAGCATCTAATTAAAATGGCAAGAAGCTAGCTCTGCTCCCCTACCCCCCTCAAGGAGTGTGCTGAGATTGGGGGTTGGGGAGGGGGAGGCGTCGAGGCTGCCCTGGAACTGTGGTCTCCAAACAACAGCAAAATGGATTCTCTATCGGCGATGTCTCAGTCCACAGCATGCCACGGCGTCTGAGTAATGCACGCGGAGGTTCCACGCCAAGCCGCGGGCTGCGGGCGGGAGGTGCTCCACAAAGGACCGGCCGCAGACGCGGGGAAAACACACACACTCCAGGGAGTTCCGGTCCGACGGCGAGCAGCGGCAAAGCCATCCCCTTCACCTGCCCAAGTTCAACCATAAAGCTGACATGCCACAGCCACAAAGTCGGAAAGCACAGGCAGGGCTGGGTGAAAGCCATAAATAAAGGTGAGTGGCAGGCTGGCGTGGAAGGAGGCGCGGAGCCGGAGCCCGGGCGCGCCAGGCGGGGGCGGGGAGAAGGGGCGGCCGCTGCCATCTATGCGACCCGCAGAGCAATAACTGCCCCCGTGGAGCGGCAGGCTCGGCCTCGCCGGGCCGGCCAGGCTCACGGTGTCATCTCGCAGGTAGCTGGCGAACGCGAGGGGCCAGCGCCTGTAGGCGCGCTGCTCTAGTTTCTGCAGCAAGGGACAGTCGGGTCCCGCGCCCTGGCACGAGACGACCGCCCGGAGCGTGCACACACGCGCGCGCGCGCTCACACACGCACACACGCGCGCACACACACAGAGGCTCGCGTTCTAATGCTCTTACACTGCTCTAAGATGAAACTGCCATAAGCTCCACGAGCTGTTTCGGGGGAGCGTCCGCCACAGCCAACGGGGGGGGGGGGGGGGGGCACGTTCCGCACAACCCTGGCCATAGAGGCTCAGCCCGGAGCGCCTCGGCAACCCCGAATCCAAGCGCGAATCCGGGGGGTCGGTCCCCCCGTCGCATTCTCCAGCAGCTGCCCGTCAGCCCCCAGACCACACACCGACCCCATTCTCCCCCACCCACCCACCCCAACCCCGCCCCCCGGACCCAAACCCCTGGGAAGAAATGCAAAAAACGCGTCCTGCTCACCCTCAGAGCCGAGAGATCGATTTCATCCAGGCTGCGAGCCGGGGAGTCGCTCGCCATGTCTACTTCTTCGCCCGAGAAATGGACCAAAGCCACCCCAAAGCTTCTCCCTTGGAAATTCCACCTTGATCTGTTTCACGCGCGTCCTCCTGCGGGTGTCGAGCCAGAGGCCCCGGGCCCAGCCTCCCCCGCCCACCCCGGCCCCTCAGCGCCCGATCTCGAGCCTCCGTGTGCCGGTCCGCCGGGTCCGGGAGCCCAACCTGCGCGGATCTCCAAGCCCGGAGCCGCGGTGCGTGTGGGCTGCGCGCCCCGATCGGCTAAGGGCGCTGGAGCTGCGTGGGTGTATTTAAATGGGACATGCTTCTTTGCTTGTGCGTGGATGGCGGCTGCATTGGCTGTTATAATGAGACACATCAACTCCTCCACTCAGCTGGGGGGTGGGGGTGGAGAACCACACAGAACTGTCTATCACCGCTTCCTGGGAGGAGTAAAGGGGGGAGGCGGAGGAGGCGTGGTCTCCGACTGGGGAGAGGCCGCGCTTCCTGACCCGGTCCCTCCGCACCAGCGTGGATGGGGGAGGGGCGCGCACCCTCCCGCCCAGGCTCCAGCGGGCTAATCGGGGTGGATCGGCGGGGCAGTTCCTGACCCTTGCCGGGCTTATCGCGGGGGGCTCAAGCTCTATTTTCGTGTGTCCAACTCGGGCATTGCAGCAAAATGGCCCTTCCTCGCCTCTTGGGTTTTCTCGGTGGGATTCAAATGCTCTAGAGCTGGAGGGGGAAAAAAAAAAAAAAAAGACAGCGACCAGCGACGCCCTCCCTCCCCCATTAATTATTTGTGGGGCTCGAGTAAGGCGGGCTGGTGCAACCGGTGCATATAAGGACTTGTGTGCAGGGAAGGGGATCCGCCTCCAGGCGTGGAACGAGCCCGGGAGAAGCGCGCACGCACAGCGCGTCCGGCCTGGCGCTTCTGCAATCTGCAGCGGCCGGGGGTCGGGTCCACCCGCAGTAACCGATACGCCGGACCGCGCCGGTCCCAAGTTGCCGGTCCCTCTGCTTCGAGAAGCGGGAACGCTAGGGAATCAGAGCTCCCTTTCGGATGCCACACCCAGGACCCCGTGCCGCAGTTCCCCACGAATCGGAACGTAGAAGCTCGTTCTCCGGGCGCAGTAGCTTCGAAGCCATCAGGTAACTCCAAAGCCAACGCTGCTTAAGCCAAGCTCGCCGCCCGCGGCCACGGCGTTTCTCTTCCCGGCCGCGTTTCCGCGGGGATCCACCCCGGTGGATGGCGAAAGTTTGACCCGCGGATGAGATGCCAGATGGGCGGGCGAGCGCGCGTTCACCGCACCCACTTTCTCCTTCGCAGGTGGGATGTTTACGGTGGCGAACGTGACATTCTGTCATCGGGAGTGCCAAATCGCCTTCCTCTCCTGCCCGAGCCACGGGAAATGCATCGCAAGAAAACGTGGAAAACTGACCTGCTCTCCCCCGCCCCCTTTAAATACAGCAGAGGCGTCACGAGCGTTCCTAGCCCCTCTGTTAAGGCAGGAATTGGCTTCTGGCCAAGTGCGCTGAGCCTTTCTAAGTCATGTAGTGTGAATATGAGCCTCAGACTAAGGCGAATGAATGAATGAATGAATGAATGAATGAATGAAAGCCAGTGCAGCTAGTGCATCTCGCCTGCCTGCATGCATCAGAGGACCTTTAAACAACAGTCGGTGCACGCTTCACTGTGTGTGTTCATAATGCTGTGCTTATGAAGTGCCTTGTGGATCATACACCCTGAAACCTGAAAATCTCAATATCGCAACGGTTTGGGTGCTTTGGCCTTTAACGTTATACGTCAAACGTTGAAACCTGCTATATTACAAACATTTTACTTCTCGTTTCCTAATAAAATCATCTAGTTCCATGCACTAAACGACAGTGCGCTAAGCCACCAACTGATGTCAAGATGACATAAAAATACTGTCATTGCCCATCATCGCCCTTGTTTTTCCTTCTACTCCTGCTTTTCTTACACTCTAGCTAGATAACAGATTAATGTATTGTCTTAATGGTGAAGGAAAAGCAGATCAGGTACTGATATTTATAAATAACTACGGTTTGTAACTTCAGACATATGAAAACCTACATTTTTTTCCCATGGAAAATCTTCACTTTATAGCCAGGTTTTATTTGAAATATCACAAACAGATGGAGTCTTGTGATGACAGCAAGCTGTTCAGGCCAGGAGAGGGCCATGATACTGGCATCCAATTCTACCCCTTGGGTTTAGAATTAGGTTAGAAAATTGTAGATGCAGGTCTGTGACAGGGACCATGCAGAGGAATGCTTGGGAGAGCAGGAGAGAGCCAGGGAAGGTGGGAGGGCTGGCCACCGGAAGTACTGTAAAAGGAAGGATTGCAAAGGCCAAGACACTCCAGCTGGAAAGGGAAGCTGAGGAGAAGACCCAGGCGGCTGGGGCTGAAGTAATGAGGGGGACTGTTCCCACTGGAGAAGAAGGCTGAAGTTGTCCCAGACAACAGCTTGCAAGCCCATGAACTTCAACTTTTGCCTTAGGTCAAGTGAGAATCAAGTTTCAAATGTTTCAGTGCAAACTTCTTAATTTTTCCCCTTGTCCATCTACTGCCTGTACTATTACTACTTGGTTAACATTTTTTTTCTTTAAATCAACACATTTTCTCTTTTTGTTACATTTAATTTAAGAAAAAGCAAATTACTACTGCAAATGGAAAGCTAGCATTACTTGCTTCAAAGTAAAAAGGAAAGAGGCTACTAAAATAAATATAATGGTAATAAAGCAGTGTTATTAAATTCTAGCTAGCTACCATTGCCCAAATCAGATTTCTAGCCTGAGTCCTGTGTTTAGCTTCTTAAAAGGGAGAATAGCAAGAGACAGGCATTTGGCCTAACGGTTAAGCTGCCATTTGGGGTATTCACATCCCACATTGGGGGACCTGGGTTCAAGTCCCGGCTCTGGTCATGCCAACTTCCTGCTGACGTACACCTTGGGAGGCAGTATGTGGTGGCCCAACTGGTTGAATCCCTGCCACCCACACTGGAGAACAGGATTGAGTTCCCAGCTACTGGTTTGGCAGGACCCTTCTCTGGCTGCTGGCCTATGGAGAATGAACCTGCAAATAAGAAACCTCTGTCTCTCTCCACCTCTCTGCCTTTTAAATAAATAAAAAGTTATGAGCAACAATTAAAAAAAAATAAATGAAAGAATAGCAAATGTCAGGAAAGGCTTCAACAACTTGACCAAGGTGAGATTTTATTGTTGGCACAGTCTGAAGAACTGGGAGAATTGGCATTACTGGTGTGCAGTTTGAAAGCCTGAAGAACAATACAATGTGCTGCCTAGGTCTGCCCAACTCTGTAATAAACTATGGGAAGCACGGACAGCAGCAAGAAGTCCATAGATCAGCCTCTGTATAGTAGCCAGGGAGATGGAGGAGAAGGGGGCTCCAACAATGGTACCACATTGATTTTTTTTAAATGCTCATATTGTTAAATATTGGGAATTATTAAATCAAGGTGGTTAATAATGAAGATCCTTTACATTGTTTTCTATCTGTATGCTCGAAAATTTTTGTCTTGCAAAAATATTTATTAAAAATAGTAAAAAGGATTATGTTCCCATTAAATTCAATATTATTTAATGTCAAATCTGTATACTAATTAAAATCACTCTGGAAAGCAGAAACACTGCTTGTGGAGCTTCAAAATGCACACTCCACATATCTCTGTCACTATAAATCTCTACATATTACTAAAAAGTTTAAATATTCATTAAAGCCCTAAAAAAAAAAAAAAAGCAACATCAATGGGCCAGAGATTCAGATAACTTCCTAGATTATATAAAGCAGGCAGGACTGGTTTGCCGGTTGAGCCACAAACCAGAACTCTAAGGGATGAAAGTTTAAGTAGCTTCAGACTCCAAGGCCATGGCCATAAGGAGAAGGCACATTTATTATAGGGAACAACCAAAGAAAAGCATTAATTCATTCCTTCTTTCGTTCATTTCACAAATATATTGGTTGTTTATCCTGGGCAAGACTCAATACTAGGCCCTGGAGATAAAGGCTTGTTAGCACAAAGTCCTTGCGTTTGCTGATACAAACAGTAAGTTTGCAAATAAATAATCAGTTCCTGAGATTATTTTATATACACAGCAATACCTGCTACCAAAAAAAAAATAATAATAATTAAGCAAGGTAATAAGACTGAGCTGGCGAACATGACAACCCACAACCCCAGCACACACTCTGTGAGCATAGGTGCTTGGGCCAAGGAATCAGGATGGAACCATAAGGAGCTGCTCACCAATTGCCAGGAGGATTGGGACTACACACACAGGGAGTCCTGCCCTGCACCAAGACCTGTCCTGGCCCCCTTCCCACCACAGTCAGCAAAGCAAGCAGTCATAATTAGAGCTGGCCCCACAGGCAAATGAGAGTTCCAAGCACTAAAGAGCAGGCAATCCAGAATCGCCAACTGATTATGGAACTCTATTACTGTGTAAGAGAGGCCCCAACTTCACTCAACACGCAGGATCAATGCCTAAATTTATCATTCTTCCATTTTTTGTGTGTGTCCTTGTCGATGTCTTTCACCAATGTTTGATAATTTTCATTGTAGAGACCTTTCACTTCTTTGGTTAAATTTATTCCTAAACATTTGATTTTTGTGTGTGTTTGGCTATTACTAATGGGATTTCTTTCTCTATGAGTTCACCAGTAGTATACAAAAAGCTGCTGTTTTTTGTATGTTTATTTTGTAACCTACAACTTCACTGAATTGTTTTATCAATTCTAACAGCTTTTGGGTGGCGTGTTTTGGTTTTTCCATGTACAACATCATGTCATATGCAAACATGGATAATTTGACTTCTGTTCCAATTTCAGCGCCCTTTATTTCTTTCTCCTCCCTAATTGCTCTCACTAAAACTCCCAGTACTGTATTGAATAGAGTGGTGAAAGTGGACATCCTTGTCTTGTTCCAAATCAGAGGGGAAAAGCTTATTATTTAATAGAGCAAAGTGAAGCTTCATAATGTATTTTTTATCCTCAGAGAGATAGCAAAGGAGCCTGCATTCATAAAGCAACCAAGTCATTACAAAAGTAAACCAGCTGGAGAACTAATTAAGAATATAATTATCAGAACAAAAAAACAAATAAATAAATGCTGTGCTGCAGATATTCTTCTAGGCATTTGCTGTGGAATGTATGTTTATATGCGAAATCATACCTTGGAAGCTGAGCCCCATGCTGATGGTAGTAAAAAATGGGACCTGTTCACTTCACCCACAGGAGTGAGGAGTGGAATGGATGCCCTCATAACAGAGTCTTTAGAGGAGCCAGCCTTGTGGCGCCTTTGGTTAAGCTACCATCTGCAACGCCAGTATGCTGTTCAAGTTCCAGCTGCTCCAGTTCCAATCCACTTCTGTGCTAATGCACCTGGGAGTCAGCAGAAGATGGCCCAAGCACTCCTGCCACCCACGTGGGAGACCTGGACGAAGCTCCTGGCTGCTGGCTTCAGCCTAGCCCTACCCCAGCCCCGGCTGTTGTGACCAATTGGGGAATGAATTAGTGCGTGGCAGATCTGTTTCTCTCTGTGTCTGCTTGTGTGTGTGTGTGTGTGTGTTTCTCCCTTTCTCTGGGTAACTCTGCCTTTCACATAAATAAATCTTTGAAAAGGAAGAAGAATGGGAGAAGGAAGAAGAGGAGCCTCTAAGGAGGCTGTTTGTCCACCTCCCACATGACACAGGGAAGATATCTTTCACGACAAATGGGCCCTCATCAGACACCAACTCTGATGGTGCCTTGTTTTTGTTTGTTTGTTTTTGTTGTTGTTGTTTTTAAATTTGAGAGGCAGAAAGAGTCACACTCCCATCCACTGGTTCATTCTGCAAATACCTGCAACAGCAGGAGCTGGACTAGGGCAATGCAAGGAGATGGGAACTCAATCCAAGTGTCCCACATGGATGGCATAAACCCAAATACTTGACCTATCACTGCTGCCTGGCACATTCTGCATTCAGAGGAAGCTGAAATCCGGAGCCAGAGCTGGGTATCAGATCAGATGGTCTGATATGGGATGCAGGCATCTGAACTGCAAAGGCCAGACACTTACTCCTGTGCCTTGACCTTGACCTTGATCTTTCCAGCCTCTGGAACCCTGAGCAGTGAGTTTCTGTTGTTTCAATGACATTTTTCACAGAAATAAAATTCAAAAATGTGTATGGAAGCACAACTAGCAAAACTAACCTTCAGCACAAAGGACAAAGCCAGAGGCATCACACTACCCGACACCTAATATGCTACAGAGGCTCATAATCAAAGCACATGGTACTGGCATTGAGATAGACACGTGAACCAATGGAACAGGACAGAGAGCTCAGAAATGAATTCATGCATTTACGGACAATTGATTTTAAACAAAGGTGGTAGGAACATACCATGAGGAAAGGACAATCATTTCAATAAATCCTGTGGAGACAACTCGATATTTACATGCCGAAGGATGAAATTAGAGCCTTATCTCACACCAGATACAAAAAACCACTTAAAACATATTGGAAACTTAAACATAGGAACTGAAACTGAAAAACTATTAGAAGGAAACAGAGGAAAGGTCCTAACATTGATTTGGGAAATGATCTTTTTGCTTGTATATGACCCTAAAAGCATAGTTAACAAAAGCAAAAACAGGCAAATGGGATTTTATCAAACTAACAAGTTTCTGTACATCCAAGGAAACAATCAACAGAGCAGCCTAGAGAATGGGAGACAATAACTGCCAATCACACATCTGGTGAGGGGTTCATACCCCAAATATATAGGGAACTCAAACAACAAAATAGTAAGAAACATATAACCTGATTTAAAAACAAGCAAAGCTAGCATAAAAACAAAAACATAGACCAACAGAACAGAATAAAGAACCCTAGAAACAAATCCAGGTAGTTGCAGGCAATTGGCTTTTGATGAAGGGAGCAAGTATATGTACGTGTAAATATCTACATATATATGTACATAAATGAGAAAGGAAAGGTTCTTTAATAAAAGGTGGGGAAAATGTGTATCTATATACAGAAGAATGAAACTATCTCTCACATATACATACCTATCTTTCACATATACAAAAATCAACCAAGGCCGGTGCCGTGGCTCAATAGGCTAATCCTCCGCCTTGTGGTGCCGGCACACCGGGTTCTAGTCCCGGTTGGGGCGCCAGATTCTATCCCGGTTGCCCCTCTTCCAGGCCAGCTCTCTGCTATGGCCCGGGAAGGCAGTGGAGGATGGCCCAAGTGCTTGGGCCCTGCACCTGCATGGGAGACCAGGAGAGGCACCTAGCTCCTGGCTTCGGATCAGCGCGATGCACCGGCCATGGCGGCCATTGGAGGGTGAACCAACGGCAAAAAGGAAAACCTTTCTCTCTGTCTCTCTCTCTCACTGCCCACTCTGCTTGTCAAAAAAAAAAAAAAGAAAAAAAGAAAGAAAGAAAGAAAAGAAAGTCAACCAAAAATGAACCAAGGTCTTAAACCTAAGACTCAAATATTTGAAATTACTAGAAAAAACTATAAGGGAAATACTTCAAGACATTGGTCTGGGCAAAGATTTCTTTTGCATACAATCTCAAAACTATAGGCAACAAAAGTGAATATAACACAAATAGCTCAACTGAAAACAAAACCAACCAAAAAATCCAGCTTAAAAACAGATGAATTTGCTGGATAGACATTTCTCAAAAGAATGTGTGCAGCTATATGAAAAAACGCTCAGCATCACTAACCATCAGGGCCATGCAAGTCAAGAATACAGGGAGAAGGCTTACACAGATAGAATGAATATTATTAAAAATGCAGAAAATGTATAATAAATGCTGTCAAGGATTCAGAGAAAAGAAAGCTCTTATACAGTGTTGGGGAGAATATAAAACAGCATAGCCATTGTGGAAAACAGTGTGGAGGTTTCTCAAGAAATTAGAAATACAACTTGGCCGGCGCCGTGGCTCAACAGGCTAATCCTCCGCCTTGCGGCACCGGCACACCGGGTTCTAGTCCCGGTCGGGGCACCGATCCTGTCCCGGTTGCCCCTCTTCCAGGCCAGCTCTCTGCTGTGGCCAGGGAGTGCAGTGGAGGATGGCCCAAGTGTTTGGGCTCTGCACCCCATGGGAGACCAGGATAAGTACCTGGCTCCTGCCATCGGAACAGCGTGGTGCACCGGACGCAGCGCGCTACCGCGGCGGCCATTGGAGGGTGAACCAACGGCAAAAGGAAGACCTTTCTCTCTGTCTCTCTCTCTCACTGTCCACTCTGCCTGTCAAAAAAAAAAAAAAAAAAGAAATACAACTTGCAT
The DNA here is from genome assembly GCF_033115175.1 of Lepus europaeus. NCBI lineage: Eukaryota > Metazoa > Chordata > Mammalia > Lagomorpha > Leporidae > Lepus > Lepus europaeus. Next base: position 108,973,526 of record NC_084828.1, on the reverse strand, counting down.
GGGATCTAGTGATCCAAAGTACTGAGTATATATCCAAAGGAATTAGAGTCAGTGTGTTGAGGGGACATCTGCACTCGTGTCTTCCACCACAGCCAAGAGATAGAATCATCCTAGGTGTCTGCCAATAGATAACGGGCAAAGAAAATATTTTACACACACACACACGCACACACAATAGGATATTATTCGGTCATAAAGAATGAAATTCTGTCATTTGGAGCCATGTGGATAAAACTTGGAGACATTATCTTAAGTGAAACAAGTCAGGCACAGAAAGATAAATGTCACATGTTGTCACTAACGTATGGAAGCTAAAATCAACATCAAAGAAGTAGAGAATGGAATAATGGTTACCAGAGCCTGGGAAGAGTATGGAGAAGGGAGGGATGGAGAGAGGATGGTTAATGAGTTGGACAGGAGGAAAACCCCCCTCCCATCCCTTCCTTCCTTCCTTTCTGAGGCAAAGAGAGAAAGCTAGAGTTCCACTCTACCTGTTTACTCCCCACATGCTTACAATGGCTAGGACTGGGCCAGGTCCACATCTGGCAGCCAGGAATTCAATCCAGGCCTCCCACATGAATGGCAGGAACCCAATGACTTGAGCCATCAGTTCCTGCCAGAGTCTGCGTTAGCAGGAAACTGGAATCAGGAACCAGAGCCAGGCATGCAATTCATGTACTCTGATACAGGATGTAAGCATCTTAGCAACAAGGATAAATGCCTACCCCAGGAGTAACTTCTAATATTCTACAGCGCAATAGTATAACTATGACTGAAAATAATTTTTTAAAAAAAATTTAAATTTATTTACTTTAATTTTATTTGAAAGAGAAAGAGAGAGAGAGAGAGATCTTCCATCTGCTCATTCACTCTTCCAAATGCTCACGAAAGCCAGAGTTGGGCCAGGCTGAAGCTAGGTACCCAAACTCAATCCAGGTCTTTGTGGGTATAAGAGACCCAAGTTCTTGAGCCATCACACACTGTTCCCCAGGGTGTGCATTAGCAGGAAGCTGCAATCAGAAGCAGAGCTAGGACTTGTACCCAGACACTCTGCTATGGGGTGAGGCAACCCATGTGACGTCTCAGCCACTATGCCAAATATCTACCAAGAATACTTCAGAATAGCTAATTGAATTTTGAATGTTAACACAGAGAAAAGATAAATGTCTGAGGTGATATGCCAGTTACCCTGATCTGTTCATCACATACTGTGTACATGTATTGACATTCCACTCTGTACACCATAAATATGTATAGTTACTACATGTCAGTTGAAAGTACATGTAAGAATTTTTAATGAGCAAAGGATATAGATAGTTCTCAAATAAAACATAAAATTGTCAACAAATATATGAAAACATGCTTATTATAATAATGAATCATCAAGAGAATGCAAATCGAAATCACAATCAGATATTACTTCACATCTGTTAGAATGGCTATTATAAAAATGACAAAAGATGGGGCCGGCGTTGTGGTGTAGCGGGTAAAGATGCTGCCTGAAGTGCCGGCATCCCATATGGGTGCCAGTTCAAGTCCCGCTGCTACACTTCCGATCCAGCTCTCTGCTATGGCCTAGGAAAGCAGTAGAAGATGACCCAAGTCCTTGGGCCCCTGCACCTGCATGGGAGACCTGAAAGAAGCTCCTGGCTTCGGATCAGCCATTGAGGCCATCTGGGGGGGGGGGGGGTTGAAACAGTAGATGGAAGACCTCTCTCTCTGCCTCTCTGTAACTCTGCCTTTCAAATAAATAAATAATTTTTAAAAAAATGCCAAAAGACAACACATGTTGGCAAAGATTTAGAGAAAAGGAAACCTTTGTACATGTTGGTGGGAATGTAAACCAACACTTATGGAATAAGAATGTGGAGGTTTCTTAAAAAATAAAATTACCACATTTCAGAAACCCCAATTCTGAGTATCTATCCCAAAGATATAAGATCAGTGTGTCAAGGAGATATCTGCATTCTAATGTTCCTTGCACTATATTATTCACAACAGCCAAGATATGGACCCCAACCTCAGTGGCCTTCAACATAAAAATAAAGAAAATATACACACAGTGTAATACTATCCAACCCAAAAGAGATGACCACCCAAAAAAGAATACTATTCCACCCAAAAAATAAGACCATACAATAGAGGACATCATATTAAGTGAAATAAGCCAGGCACAGAAAGACAAATATTGCTTGATCTCACTTTTATGTGAAATTAGGAAAAGCTGAGTGCAGAAGTGAAGAGTAATATGGCAGTCACAATGTGCTGGGGCATCAGGAGTGAGAAAATAAAAATAAATAAATAAGTAAATACATACTGTTTATAAAAACCCAGCCTAAGGTATTTTGGTATAGCACCATGAGTGGATTAGGATATTATCTGTGTGTTTACATATTTAATCTTTATAATCTTATAAAGTAAGCAGTGTTAGCTTATCCATTACACAGGTGAGTAGACTAAAGAAAAGTTAAGTACTTACCCAAGTAAGTACTAAGTAGCTGAAACAGAGCTTAAACCCAGACTTAGTCACCATGCTAAACAGACGCAGGTTAAACTAAAGGGTGAATTAGCTTTCTCCCAGATTGCAGGAGAAAGGATAAAACAAGAGAAAATTTAAGTAACATGGAACATAAACTCAGAAGTTTCAACACTCATCTATTAAAAGTGTCATTCTAGAGAGTAGACAGAAGGAATTGTCAACAGAAATTATTTTAAAGTGTTCCAATAGTTCCAAGTTAAAAGCTCTCATTTAGTTCTGAGCCAAATGCATAAGTCAAAAGTAAGAATACCACCTTGAACACATCACGATGGAAGTCCAGAGCGTCAAGGATAAAAAGGAAATTCTAACTAGATTACCTACTTCTCATCAGCAGCAATGGATGCTACTAGACAATGGAAGGAATTGGAAATTTTTTAACCAAGAATTCTCTGCCCAACTAAATTAACATTTAAGAGAGAACAAAATAATGACAGATGTCTTCAGACAAATAAGGATTCAGATAGTGGATCATCTCCAAAATTATTATTAGAAATTGTATTCCAGGGCCAGAATTATGGGACAGCAAGTTAAGCCACCGCCTGAGATGGCACCATCCTACACTGGACTGCCATTTTTCTTTTAAAGATTTATTTATTTATTTGAAAGAGTTACACAGAGAGAGAAAGAGAGAGAGAGGTCTTCCATCCGATGGTTCACTCCCCAGTTGGCCACAATGGCCGGAGCTGCACTGATCTGAAGCCAGGAGCCAGGAGCTTCCTCCAGGTCTCCCATGTGGGTGCAGGGGCCCAAGGACTTGGGCCGTCCCAGGCCATAGCAGAGAGCTGGATTGGAAGTAGAGCAGCTGGGACTTGAACCGGCACCCATAAGGGATGCCAGCACTGCAGGCAGTGGCTTCACCTGCTATGCCACAGTGCCAGCCCCAACCCTGCTTTTTAGAATTTACCATCTGTGTGTTATAAAAGCATATAGGCTCTCCCCATTCTCCAAGGACAAGGTGTATGTTAAGTGGTCTCGTAGTGAGTGGTTTAGACATAGGCATACCGTGCAACACTGACTAACTAGGAGTGAAAGGAAGTCTAGCCGGGGCTATCGGAATGTTTTTTTTCTTTGAAAATCGAAAATAGGGAAAAGACAGGAGAGGGAGAGGAAAAGAGGGAAGAGGAAAGAAGTGGCTCAGGAGAAACTTCCTACATGTGGTCGCTGTCCCCAAGATGGCTGCCAGGGAGCCTCGCTGCCTGACATTCACATCCTAGCTCCCTCCAACACGGAGCACAGAGACCTACAGCTGGGTAATAAACGGCCTCGCAGCGCTGACCTTGCTCTCTGGCTTCACTTGCTCTGAAACGGGGCTTCTCAACCTTAGCACTATTTTAGGATATCCCGACATCTTAGGCCTGATAGTATTTGGGGCAGTTCTGTGCAATGTAAGATGTTTAATGGTGTCCCTGGCCCCTGTCCACTAATGCCACCAGATAGCACTTTCCCAGTTATGACAACCCAAAGTGTCACCAGACATTGCTAAATGTCCCCTTAGGGATAAAATCACCCCTAGTGAGAACTAATGCTCTAGGAGAAGCCAGCCAATATGTCGTATAGATACGCATGCGGCTCCCAGCCATGTGAGTGAGTCCCCTTGAAATGAATCCTCTAGTTCCAAGCAAGCCTTTGGATGGCTACAGTCCCAGCTGTCACTGACATAACCACAGGAGACATCCTGAGCTGGAACCACCCAACCAGGATGCTCCCAAATCCTCACTCCACAGAAAATAGGGGAGATAAGAACTTGCTGTTGTTTTATGCCACTTGACTGGCTGTTCAGTAAGAGCTAATACACTGTTTTCAGACAGGACTCTGTAAGTATATAATAGCTTGAGCTATAGCAGCTGTCTTCCTACCAGGACAAGAAGATTTTGAAGGGAAAAAAAAAGCAAAAGGAAGAAAAGTACATGAGGGGCCGGCACTGTGGCACAGCAGGTAAAGCCACTGCCTGCAGTGCTGGCATCCCATATGGTTGCCAGTTCAAGTCCCAGCTGTTCCACTTCTGATCCCGCTCTCTGCTATGGCCTGGGAAAGCAGTAGAAGATGGCCCAAGTCCTTGGGCCCCTGCACCCATGTGGGAGACCAGCAAGAAGCTCCTGGCTCCTGGCTTTGGATTGGCTCAGCTCTGGCCATTGCAGCCAATTAGGGAGTGAACCAGCCAGTGGAAGACACCCCCCCACCCCCACCTCTCCTTCTCTCTCTGTGTAACTCTGACTTTCAAATAAATAAATAAATCTTTCCAAAAAAAGTACATGAGTCCTTCATAACATCATTGAACTACTAAATCAACCTAGAAACAACCTAACTTTGAATTTCCTTTCGTGTGACATAAGTTTTTTGCATTATTTGAACCAGATTTAGTTGAATGTTCTGTTATTTGCAGCTAATTAAAAGCTTTAATTAGGTCTTCACCATTGCTATTCATAAAAACAAATAATCATAATTTATAATAAAATTATCATATCCTGAAGATAAAAGTATTGCTACTACCTCTCAACACACAAAAAGTATGCCAATTATGCATAACAAATAGAAGAATCACTGGAGCCAGTACTGTGGTGCAGCAGGTTAAAGCCATGGTCTGCAGTGCTGGCATCCTGTATGCACGCTGCTTCAAGTCCCAGCACCTCTACTTACAATCCAGCTCCCTGCTTTCCCCACCTGGGAAAGCAGTGGGAGATGGCCCAAGTCCTTGGGCCCCTGCATCCACGTGGGACCCCCCAAAGAAGCTCCTAACTTCAGCCAGGCTCAGACCACTGTGGCCATTTGGGCAGTGAACCAATGTATGAAAGATTCTCCCTCTCTCTCTCTCTCTCTCCTCTCTCTCTCTCTCTCCTCTGTAGCTCAGCCTTTCAAATAAGTAAATAAATCTTTTTTTTTTAAAAAAAAGAATTACCACATAAATGAATATAAATTGAATATTCAAGGTACAAGCTCTTGAGTGAAACAAGGGTAACTAGGTAATTTAATAAAATGAAGAAAAGAAAAAATACAAACCATATTGTTGAATGTCAAAAAAATGCTGTTAGGGTGTGGGACCTACCAGCAGCCATTCTGCTTTTGTGTGTGGTGGTAGGCAGGATATTGGCCCCTCAAAGATATCTACCTCCCAATCCCTGGAGCCTGCAATCAGGTTATCACAAGGCAACAGGGATTTTACAGATGCAATTAAATCAAGGAATTTGAGACGGGGAGATCATTCGGGATTGCTGCATAAGTGTCCTTAGAAGTGAAAGAGGACTGCAGAAAAGGAGTTAGAGGAAGATGTGCTGTGGAGAACTCACAGAGAAGTCCAGCATCGCTGGCTTTGAAATGAAGGGCTCCGTACGCCGTGGGAAGCTGTAAAGGGCAAGGAAATAGATTCTTCCTCAAGCTTCAAAGAGGAATGCAGTCCTGCTGACACCTTGAATTTTGCCCAGTGAGACCCACTTTGAATGTCTGAACTACAGTCAAGAAAGGTAATAAATCTGTGTTGTTTAAAGCCACTATGTTTGAGATAATTTGTCACAGTACTGATAAAAAAAAATACAGACTCCCTGTATCCATATTTCCCTTTGATTAATTGTCCCACTTCCCTTGATTACAGGTTATTGGGGCTATCACTCAGGTTTTCCGCATATTGGTAGCCAAATGATGAGGGGGTATCTGGGACTGGGGCAGTGGAAGCCCCCTTCACCCTTTCACTGAAACCTGGAACTCAACAAACATATAATGAAAATGGTGAGTGAACTCATTCCAGGGCCACGCCCCACCCATGAGGCACCTGCGAGACACCACTGCTGCTTCCCAGTCCTCAGAGAGGGGGGCTGTGTTTCCTGCTCAGTTCCAAGTCTGGTTCTGCGTGCTCTGTATTGCTGTGCAATAAGTCACTTCAAAAGTCTGTTCCTTGAAGCAATCCCAATTACTTTCTAGTGCAGTATCTGCAATCTGGGGCACCATTCGGTGGGGAAGGCTCATTTGCTCCATGGAGCGGCAACTAGGGATGGAGGATCCACTTCCAAAACAGCTCACTCACACGCCTAGCAAGTGTGAAGGTAAGCACCCATGAGAGGTGTGCAGCCAGGGCTGATGGTTGGGGGCTGCCATTCCTTCTGCCGTGGGCTGTCAGGGCACAGTGTCTGAGTGGCATGTGAGTGTGGACCAACATCTCAGGAGGAAGAGGACAGAAGCTGCAGTAGCTTTTGTGACCCAACCTCAGAAGCAAAGTGACTTAGCCTAACATCGTCCCGAGTCTACCCCAATTCATGAGGAAGAAGCAAGCCCGACTATCGGTGGGAGGAGTATCTAAGTCACGTTCAAGAGCAGTGTGTGGGACACGGAGTAGTATTGCAGTATTTTTGGAAACTAAACCCCACTGCCTTCTTCAAGCCTTTCTATCAGCTCTCTGTCCTCAGGCCCCCGCCCTTTTGCCCACGGTAACCAGAGCTGGTTTCTGAATTACTTGCAACCAAAGACTTACGAAGCAGGCATATCCACAAACGTATCAGAGTTGGGAGAAATATTTAAATTTCCTTATTAAAAGACAAAAGCTCTCAGAGTGTGGAAAAACAAAGCAAATCCACTACGGGAATTAAAGAATATATGTGTTTTTCACATCTCCCAGAGAAAACTGACAAAATGGTTTGGTAGTTTCCTAAAAGCAGAAATTATACATACCACATCCTCAGACCACAATTATTAGATTTCAACATTCATGTAACAACCTTTCCAATTACATAGTTCACAATTCTTGGACAGTCTCACTAGAATCTTTGTTTTTCACTTACAATCAGGGGCCCAGCCAGAAATTTTTTTTTTTTCTTTTTTCTTTTTTTAAAACTGCAGCTTCTGGAAGAACCACTTGTTCTTGCCGGTCTTGTACCTCTCTTCGAACTTGACCTTAGCCTCTCATCGGGCCTTGCATTTAAGAGCGGGGTCCCTGAAGACATCCTTGTTGACCACGGTTTTGTCCAAGGGAATATCCACAGAGTACCTGGTGGGCATGAGGTGATTGTAGTTATAAACTTTCACAAAAGACTTGATCTTCGACCGCTTGGCGATTTTCTTCTTGCCCATGGCGACTGTCACTTTCCGGGGGTAGCGGTCAATTCCGGCCACCAGAGCGTGGCTGTAGGGGCAGTCCGAGGTGCCATCATCAATGTTCTTCACGATGACGGCTTTGCGTCCCGAGTAGCGTCTGGCCAGGACCAGCACCACCTTCCCGGGTTTCATGAACTTGCCCATTTCGACGGCAACCACTCAGGCCTACAGCGGAAAGCCAGCCAGAAATGTATCATCATCTTCTTTAGAAAATAAACATCTTCGATTTCTCCTTGTCTCATTGCTCACCCTATCCTCCCAGCTTTCTGGCAGCCTTCACTGACATTATCAGGCTTTCTGCATCCCAGAGACTCTTATTCTGTCCCTTGGCGGCTTTCTTTATTATTTTCAGATTGGTTTGCCCTACTACTCTTTTTTCCTTCTGTTTTCCATGCTGGACCCCAAGGTGTTTAGAAGCCTGAAGTTAAATATTCTGTAGCCCATGTAGTGTGGTCTGAAGTGAACAGCATGGCGTCTGGCCCTGGACTGTCCAAGGTTAAGTCCCAAAATAGAAAACAAAAAAAATACACTTGCTTTATTGTACTCATTTTTTGCTTCAAATAGATAAGGTATACTTCCAAAAGTTCTTGGAAAATGGGATTGAAAATGAATTTACTTTGGTACAAAACATTTTTGAAATTCATGCATAGAGAAGCTTTCAAAAGGTTTGTAGAAAACGTGTTTATGAAAAATATGCATGGATTTAAAAAAATTTATAGCAAAATAAACTTATCTTCAAGCCTATTTTCCGTAGATAGTCTTTTTAGAAAAATCCTAGTTATCCTTTTAATAATAATAATGTCAAATGACTACAATTCTTTTGTATTAAATGGGTTTGAAGCATTTTTCTTAATTATCTAGCACCATGTCAGCCCAAACACAACACTTTATCTAAAATACCAGTATTATACTTTTCCTAAAGACAGAAAACCATTTCTACTAAAAACATTTGGCAAGCATTTTCAAAACAGTATTTTCTGTTTTCATTATTTCTGAACTTCCTAACAAATATGCATGGAAATTTTAATATGCAGCTGTAATCCTTCAACATTTATTATAAAAGTTTAATTGTTTATGACTTTTTGGAAGTTGCTTAATCTCCATGAACCCTAAAATGGTTTTCAATTGAATTGTACTCTGGCAAAATAATGGAATTTTCTATTCGCTTTCCTCTCAATATTTTATGGCCTGACCTACAGCAACAGTAAGCATTCCATACATGTCTAGTCAATGACCAAACACACTGTAATGGAAATGATGAAAGGACATTTATTTTGACCACCAGGGCCAGTCCAGACCGAATCAAAAGCTTCTGGTGCTTTGCTCCCTGCTGGCTATCTCTTTGTTTCCACCTTTCCACATAATACAGAACCATGTCCTGTTTAATTTTAGATTCAAAGTTCCTCTTAGCCTACTGTAGAAAAAAATAGTTTTCAATCTTTTGTATTTCATATCCCTGTATTTGAATGGCATAACGCCACAGGTTACCCAGAGCTGAGGGAAGGGAGAGGTGTCCCAACTGGATCCATACATGATGTCACAGGGTAGATACAGGGCTTTTTTTTTTTTTTTTTATCAGGCAATTAAAGCTGGAAGGGACCTATAGATAACAGAGTCCAAACCCCTTATTTTCCAGATAAGGAAAGCAAGGTCCAGAGACACTGTGACTTGCTCAGTGTCACTGAGTGTGCACAGAAAAGGGCTTTGTGGGGAACAAAGGCGAGGCTGCATTTGTCACTGATGTTCCTCCACCAGCTTGCTGACCCACCTTATTGTGCCCCAGACAAGTGCTATCCACTTGCATTGTGCTGTTTATCTTAAGGAAACTGTAAAGTATAGAACTGGTCATTTTTCCCTGCGTGTGTGGGCTGCCTGAGAGCTCCAAGCTACTGGATTCTGTTTGCCATGCCTGGTACTGCCTCCAGTGTGGGATAAAAGCACCAAAAATGGAGCCAAGATCGTCTGAGTGGGTCCTTAAAGAAAGAGAACCAGGAAACGAAACAAGCAACCAAGAGGTTGGGTTCATTAGCTAAAGGTAGAAGCCAATCCTTTTCAGAGAATTACCATAGTCTCATTTTATGATTACATACATGAATTCTAAGGTATGTGCTGGAAAACTAGTTCTCTCTCTTCTAGAACTCAAGACAGTGTACTGTCGTTTTTGGTTTTCTCTTCTACCTTGGAGTTGTTGATTGCAAGGGTCTTTACTGGCTCAGCTCTATTTCTCTAGGGCCTAGCAAGACACCTGCCATGTCGAATTCTTTTATAAGCACCTGCAATGGAAGTGATACTTATTTAAAGATGAATCAATCTATCAGTAGAGGAAGTCTGGATGGGCAGAACTAGCCACCTTAAAGCCAGAAAATTCTGTACAGGTCTTTTAAATCATGTTCAGGGCCCATATTTCATATTTGTTGTGATTAAGCATGACTAGCTGATTCTGAGGATAAAGCAATAATCTCCTGGCTAAACTGTCAAAAACTGATCACCAAAACCACTCAAAGATCCAACTTCCTCATCCATTTACAAAGATTGTAAATTTGTTCACTCATCCACGTAACTACTCATCAAAAGCATGCGTTGCATACAGGGATCATTGAGGTGGCCTCTGCCCTTGTAATTTAGTCAGTGTTTCTGAAACTGTCATCCATGGGACACTTACATCAAAAGTGGGGGAGGAGGTGTTAGGGTTGACGAACACGCGTATACTCAGGATATTGGGAGGTGGGGCTCAGGAATCTTCACTTTGGAACAAGTATCCTGCAGTAGGTTTTCATCTCATTCTCAAACATTTATTGAGTGCTTATGGTGAGCAAGGACTTTATGTTTGATCGAGAGTAACAAAGCCAATCTTCTAATAACCATAATGAAACAGGTCCAAGTGCAGTGGAGGCTGTGAGGGGCTGGAAGGAATTCAGGAGCAGAGCTCAGGTCATGGAAGAAAAACAGGCTCATATAGCTGGTTGGACACACATTCTGGACTTCTGTAGATGCTGGTGAGCCTTTATTAATGAAGACTACGAAAAACTGATTAGAATTTTTTGTCACTTACAGTGGAAGCAGCCTGGCTGCCCTGGAAGCTCTAAGTAAGAGAACCAGAAAAAAGGCTGCTTCTATCGGGCAGTACTATGGCCTGAATGTTTGTGTCCCGCTCAGAGTCTACCGTTGAAATCCCAACCTGCAAGATGACAGTAGGAGGAGGTTACCAGGTTGTGAGAGCAGAGCCCTTATGAGAGAGATTAGTGCCCTTATGAAAATTACTCCTTCTAAGGGCCAGCGCTGTGTTGTAGTGGGTAAAGCCACAGCCTGCAGTGCCAGCATCCCATATGGGAGCCAATTCAAGTCCCAGCTGCTCCACTTCCAATCCAGCTCTCCATTATGGTCTGGGAAATCAGTAGAAGATGGCCCAAAGACCTTGGGTCCCTGCACCCACGTGGAAGACCTGGAAGAAGCTCCTGGCTCCTGGCTTCAGATTGGCCCACTCAGGCTGTTGCAACCATTTGGAAAGTGAATCAGCAGATGGAAAACTTCTCTCTCTGTCTCTCTCTGTCTCTCTCTCTCTCTCTCTCTCTGTCTCTCTGTAACTCTGCTTTTCAAATAAATAAATCTTTAAAAAAGCAAAATGTCCCTTCTGGGCCACGCATTTTGATGTTGCCTACATCCCATACCCAAGGGCTGATTTTAGTCCTGGCTGTTCCACTTCCAATCCACCTACCTGCTAATGTGCCTGGAAGGCAACAGATGATGGCTCTAGTGCTTAGATTACTGCCACCCATGTGGAATACATGGATATAATTCCTGGCTCTTGGTTTCACCCTGGCCCAGCCCTGGCTGTTATGGATAACTGGAGAGACACCCAGCAGATGGGAGCTCTCTCTCTACCAGTCACTCCCTCTCTCTCTCTCACTCTGCCTTTCAAGTAAGCCTTTTTTTTTAAACAATAACAAAAATAAAAGAAGACCCTTCTACCACATGAGGACACAGCAAGAAGGCACTGTCTAATGGAAGCAGACCCACACCAGACAGTATACCTGCAGATAGCTGGGTCTTGGGAATTGCAGCCTCCAGAACGGTGCGAAATAAATTTCTGTTGTTTACATTCACCCAGTTTATAGTATTTTTGTTGTAGTGGCCTGGCTCAGCCAAAGCAACAGATCAACCGTGTTCTGGGGAAGTAGTAGATTTCTTGGCTCTTCAGCAGCAAGTAGGCTTCCCTTTACTTTGTCCTTTTAAGCCACACCAGAACCTTCTGCCTGCAACATGCCACTGAGAATGTGGAACATTTGTAAGTTGAAACTATGCTGCCTTTTACTCATAGAGTGGCAAAAAAATAAATAAATAAATGGGGGGTTAAGCCCATTCTGTTGGGATCTTTTTATTTAGTCCTTTTTTTTAAAGATTTATTTTATTTATTTGAAAGGCAGAGTTACGAGAGAGAGAGAGAGAGAGAGAGAGAGAGAGAGAGAGAGGTCTTCCATCCACTGGTTCACTTCCCAAATTGCCACAACACCCTCAAACCAGTGCCCATATGGGATGCCGGCACTGCAGGCTGGTGCCACAGTGCCGGCCCTGGTTAGTCCTTCTATCAGCTGTCACAAATCAGTCCATTCTTCTCATGTCATACCTGGCAGTTATTTTGTTCTCTGATGGATATGTGCTGGAAGTTGAAATCCTAGTCTGAAAGCCTTCTGCAATTTGGGAAGAAAATCCCTCTTTTATTTTTTTAAGTCTTATTTGACAATTCCAATCATATGGAAAAGTAGAGAATCTCCAACTTCCCTGTGTATACCACTAGCTTCAACAGCCATCAGCCTGTCACCATATTTATTTTTATCTCCCTTCTCCATGCATTTTTTCTTTTCAAACTATTTTAAAACAAATCTTTAACTTCATGTCACTTTGCCTCTAAATATTTCAGTATGCATTCAGTAAAGGGGGAGGGCCTTGAATGTGAGCCATACTTAGGGAAGTGCTTTCAAGACATGTGGGGGCGGGGCGTAGATGCCAATTGCCTTACAGCAGAGAAACCTAGCAAACAGCATCTACTCCCTTAGCCAGGCGGTCAGGTTAACATCATCAGCAAGGTCATGTTGATAGGGTGCACCCCCAATATGATGTGAGGAGAACGGTGCTAGCAGAACCTGCATATACACTCGATAGTAATATAGAATATTGGTTCCTTAGTTGTGACAAACGTACCGGAGTCATGTAAGATGTTTTCCATAGGGGGAAATTAGTATGAACAATATAGCAATTCTGTACTATCTTTGCCACTTTTCAATGTTCAAGATTTGTTTTAAGTTTATTATTTTAAAAATAGAGGGACAGGGGCTGGCGCCATGGCTTAACAGGCTAATCCTCCCCCTTGCGGCGCCAGCACACTGGGTTCTAGTCCCGGTCAGGGCGCCAGATTCTATCCCGGTTGCCCCTCTTCCAGGCCAGCTCTCTGCTATGGCCCGGGAAGGCAGTGGAGGATGGCCCAAGTGCTTGGGCCCTGCACCCGCATGGGAGACCAGGAGGAGCACCTGGCTCCTGGCTTCGGATCAGCACAATGCGCCGGCCACAGCGGCCATTGGAGGGTGAACCAACGGCAAAAAGGAAGATCTTTTTTTGTTTTTTTTTTTGTTTTTTTTTTTTTGACAGGCAGAGTGGACAGTGAGAGAGAGAGAGAGACAGAGAGAAAGGTCTTCCTTTTTGCCGTTGGTTCACCCTCCAATGGCCGCTGCGGCAGGCTCAACTCGCTGATCCAAAACCAGGAGCCAGGTGCTTCTCCTGGTCTCCCATGCGGGTGCAGGGCCCAAGCACTTGGGCCATCCTCCACTGCCTTCCCGGGCCATAGCAGAGAGCTGGCCTGGAAGAGGGGCAACCGGGATAGAATCTGGCGCCCTGACCGGGACTAGAACCTGGTGTGCTGGCGCCGCAAGGGGGAGGATTAGCCTGTTAAGCCACGGCGCCGGCCAAAAAGGAAGATCTTTCTCTCTGTCTCTCTCTCTCACTATCCACTCTGCCTGTCAAAAAGAAAAAAAAAAAAAAAATAGAGGGACAGGATAACCACAATGCAACTGTCACACTTAAAAGGCAAAATTATCCCAAACCAGGTTAAAGACAGACATTTTGGTATAGTGTGTATACAGTGTATAACAACCTTTTGCAAAAAAACTTGCACTTATAAATTTTTTTTAAATTTTTAAATAAACATCAATAGGATGAAGGCTTATTTTGGGAAGCAGTTACTGACTCACCCAACTAGCTGCCACTCAAGGGTGAAGTAACCTTTACACATTCTTTCATTTGAAATCTGTTCTATAGTGACCAGCTTCCCAAATCCTTTTTCCATAAAATGAAACAACAAATCTTTGAATGGACCTCCTAGCCGTCGCTTTCCTTGCATGATACCAAAGTTTCATGGTACAGTTTTATGACTCCTATGTTCATAATTAAATTATTGGAAAAGTTTTCTTTAATAGTACCTAACAAAAATCCCAATGAGTCCTAAATATCACCTATTAGTCATACTTGCATTTGGTTGCTATCTTCAGATTATTCTTCAGTTTTCCAAAGTTTGGGAATCCCAGGTCCCTTGGACAGAGGTTGGAGGAGCTGATTAACGACCTCTCTTTTGTCATGGCACCGAATCCTTAACCCTGACTTCTGACCTTTTCTTGTTTTGTTGACACTTTGAATAATTTGGAAGCTATGAACCCCAGAAAAATACACATCTGCACACATCTAAAATTTTTTGTAATCGCAGAGGGATTCATGGAGGACACAAAGTCTGCTCCAGGGGCTAGGGTCTGGGCTAGGAACACACATTTTTTTAAAAAAGATTTATTTATTTTACTTGAAAGTAAGAGTTCCACAGAGAGAGAAGGAGAGGCAGAGAGAGAGAGAGACAGAGAGAGACAGAGACAGAGAGAGAGAGGTCTTCCATCTACTGGTTCACTCCCTAATTGGCTGCAACAGCCAGAGCTGGACCAATCCAAAGCCGGGAGCCAGGAGCCTCTTCTGGGCCTCCCATGTAGGTGCAGGGGCCCAAGGACGTGGGCCATTTCCCACTGCTTTCCCAGGCCATACCAGAGAGCTGGATCAGAAGAGGAGCAGCCAGAACTTGAACTGGCACCCATATGAGATGCCAGCACTGCAGGTTTTGGCTTTACCCGCTATGCCACAGTACCGGCCCAGGAACACACATTTTATTTATTTTTTTCTTTTTCTTTTCTTTCTTTCTTTCTTTTTTTTTTTTTTTTAACAGGCAGAGTTAGACAATCAGAGAAAGAGAGAGATGGAGAGAAAGGTCTTCCTTTTTCCGTTGGTTCGCCCCCCCAACGGCCACTGTGCACCGCGCTGATCCGAAGCCAGGAGCCAAGTGCTTCTCCTGGTCTCCCATGCGGGTACAGGGCCCACGCACTTGGGCCATCCTCCACTGCCTTCCCGGGCCACAGCAGAGAGCTGGCCTGGAAGAAGGGCAACCGGGACAGAATCCGGCGCCCGGACCGAGACTAGAACCCGACGTGCCGACTCCGCTAGGCAGAGGATTACCTAGTGAGCCTCGGTGCCGGCTCAGGAACACACATTTTAAATGTTTCTCCCCAACTTGTCACTCGGGTGCTCTTCCCACACAAGAAGGCACTGTCTCCAGGGCATCCACACAGCCTCGGCTCCTGAGGAGGGGACGCTGGGAACTGCCAAAGCCTCCAGTCTTGGAGGGAACGTACTCCATGTCACATGATGGGAAAAGCCATTGATTCGGTGGCAGAAGGTCTAGATTCTGCAAATTACTAGATCAATATTTTGCATAAACATTTAAGAGCCCTTCATGGAGCCGAAGAGAGGGTTCAGGTTAGGGACTTATAATGCAAGAAACTCTACAATATTATCCTCTCCATTTTACAAATTTGAAATCTGAGAATTAGAGAGGTTAAATAATGCATCCAAAGTAATAGTCAATTTATAAATGTTCAGCCAGGGTTTAACGGGAGGCTTGTAAATCTAAAACTTGTGCTTTGTCTCAGATTACACTAGTGGTCTTCAAATGGTGCCTAAGACAACCTCCAGGGAGTGGCTCCAGCAGTGTGGAGGCAAAAAGAATCTTTGTATATATCGGTTTTGTGTGACTGACTTCTTCATAAGCATTTGCTTAAGCTGCAAGAATGTTTGAAAACCACTGCGTTTCACTAGCCTTCTGTTTCCACACCTATAAAGGAAGTATAGTAATATCTACTATTTTGTGAGGGATAAATAAGAAGATGCATGTAGAACAACTGTGCTATTGGTTAGGCATTATTTGGATAAAAGTATTAGTGTGATTGCTATGTGGCAATAGAGTACACAATTTCCTTCTTTAAAAATCTTTGCGACATTTGTCTTGGCCCAGCCCTGGCAACTACAGGCATTTGGGAAGTGAAAAAAAAAAAAAATAGATGGAAGATATCTCCATCTCTGTCTCTCCACTATTCAAATACAATTTTTGAAAAAATCTTGGCTACAATCAATCCACAATCTTCGTGGCATATTTCAACACCTGAGAGAGACTGCTGGCCCTCAAGTGGTTCTGGGCATTAGTTTAGATTTGAAAACTCTATTTAAAGAGTAGGGTCTTAATACATTTTTTTGAATATTTAATTATTAACATACTATTAAATATATAACGGTAGTTTATGCTACCATGAATACATGTTCTCAAATGTATTTGAATTGGTCCACCATTTCCATTTTTTAAAGAAACTAATTTAGAATTTCTGAGAAATTTCAGATATGACTACTGGGTTTCTGATAATTAAAAATGGGAGCTGGTGTTGTGGTGTAGCAAGCCAAACCACCGCCGGCAATGCTGGCATCCTATGTGGGTGTCAGTTCATGTTCCAGCTGCTTCACTTCTGATCCAGTTCTGTGCTAATGGCTTGAGAAAAGCAGCTGAAGATGGGCCCAAATTGGACCCCTGTACCCACATGGGAGACCTGGGAGAAGCTCCTGGCTCCTAACTTTGGTCTGGGCCTAGTCCTGGCTATTGAAGCTATTTGAGAAGTGAACCAGTGGACCAGTGGACGCAAGATGCTCTCTTTCTCTTTCTCTCTCTGTAACTCTGCCTTTCAAATCAATTAATTAATTTAAAAAGTAACAGTAATTAAAAATGTTATCAGAACCTGAGTTGAGAACTGGATCTTCATACCTTGCATGGTGAGCATGGTCCTGCCTGGGGGTGATTCATTCAGCAAGGCAGGGAACCAAGTCCGACCACACATGCCTAGTGGGTATAGCTGGAAAACAACCTTCAGAGACTATGGAAACATCTCAAGGTTGCTGTCCAAAATCAAAGAGGAAATCTAGTGTGTCATTGCCAAGGTGACTTGTAGACAGAAATACCACCTTCCATTCACTAATGGAAGCCCTCCTGCCTGTGGTTTCCAAATCACCAGTTCCACCCAACAGTGGATAGAGAATATTCTGAACAGGGCCTGCGCTGGGGCTCACTTGGCTAATCCTCCGCCTGTGGCGCCGGCACACCGGGTTCTAGTCCCGGTTGCTCCTCTTCCAGTCCAGCTCTCTGTTGTGGCCCAGGAGTGCAGTGGAGGATGACCCAAGTGCTTGGGCCCTGCACCTGCATGGGAGACCAGGAGGAAGCACCTGGCTCCTGGCTTCGGATCGGCGCAGCACACCCGGCTGTAGCGGCCATTTGGAGGGTGAACCAACGGAAAAAGGAAGACCTTTCTCTCTGTCTCTCTCTTTCACTGTCTAACTCTGCCTGTCAAAAAAAAAAAAAAAAGTATTCAGAACACACAAACTGTGAGTATAATGAATGCATACAGATTTTGTTTTCTTGTAACTCCTGAAACAAAACAGTATAGCAACTACTTAGCATTCACATTGTATTAAGTATTATAAATACTGTAGAGATGAGGTAAAGTATATGGGCTACACCACTTTAGGTAAAGGATTTCCACATCCTCAGAGTTTGTTATCAAAGGGCAGGTCGTAGAACCACGTCCCCCACACACTGAAGGCCATCTGTATATCTTTCCTAGGCAGAAAAATGTTCCTATTGGTAATTTTTCCCCCCAAAAAAAAAATCAGTGCAAGGAACAACTACAAAAACATTCTCCTTGTACGCTTCCCTCTTTAAGAACAGTATCACTTTGGTTACTTAATCATCAAAATTGTCATTATTTAGTGGGCAAACCAGTCACTAACCGTGTTCTTTTCCATCTGCACCATCAGCTAGCAGGGGTGGGGAGCCTTTCTTCTGCCAAGGGCCATTTCGATATTTATAAGATCATTTTCAGGCCACACACAATTGTCAATGTAAAAGTTAGCCTGCTATAGATGTATTAATTTTTTTTTTTTGACAGGCAGAGTGGGCAGTGAGAGAGAGAGACAGAGAGAAAGGTCTTCCTTTTTGCCGTTGGTTCACCCTCCAATGGCCGCTGCGGCCGGCGCATCTCGCTGATCTGAAGTCAGGAGCCAGGTGCTTCTCCTGGTCTCCCATGCGGGTGCAGGGCCCAAGCACTTGGGCCATCCTCCACTGCCTTCCTGGGCCATAGCAGAGATCTGGCCTGGAAGAGGGGCAACCGGGATAGAATCCGGTGCCCCGACTGGGACTAGAACCTGGTGTGCTGGCGCCGCAAGGCGGAGGATTAGCCCGTTAAGCCACGGCGCCAGCTTAGATGTATTAAATTTTGAGCCCCGCCCACAGTCGCCTTGGCAGGACCAGCCCTGATTTTCGGCCTTATACCACTGGAGGGCCAGACGCTCCCCAACCCTGACAGCAAAAACAACTCGGGGAGTCTTGGTGAAAGTGTGAGATAGGGAACATTTTTCTGTGGCTTATTTTCATCTCTTCCTTCTCCTACCTCACAGAACTCCCAACCCCCCTCCTAGGTCTTCTAAGCCCTGGGACACCAAAGGGATTCTTTGTCACTGTGGACCACCCCTTCCTGATGTGTCCAGCGTGGGAACTATCTCTTCCTTCCCTTTCTGATGACCCCAACCCCCTTTCTGTCTTTGCTCCTGACCTCAACTAAGGCTGGCACCTGATCTTTCTTTATCTCTAGTGCATTCCTTAGCCTGTTCTCCAACAGTGGCTTCCATTTCTTTCCCAAGCAACCCCCACCACACCCACCTTTCACTCTTACTGTAACCAAGCCTGTGCTGCCACTTAACCTGGATGGAGACTGGCGGCTGCTTGTGGCCCTTCTCAGTGTCTTCTCTGTAGATGGTGTCCCTGGTGTTGTCCACAGTGAGCACAGTGCGAACGAGGTCAGGAGGGATGCACCGTTCAGCCCTGGATGAGGCCATCTAAGGGAACATCTGCCAGCTAACCCCAGTCCTCCTCAAGATTCAGCTCCCTCTTCATCCCCCATCCCCTCCCTGACCCCAGCCCACCTCACTGGCAACCCCTTGTCCTTAGAGAGCAAAAGGCTTGGATTTGGATAGATTTGGGTTTGCACTGTGACATGACCTCTTCTAGTTGTGTGACAAAGGCCTTCTAAGTATTAGATTTAAAAAAATTATTTAGAGGGGCCAGCGCTGTAGCACAGTAGGTCAATCCTCCACCTGTGGTGCCAGCATCCCATATGGGCGTCAGTTCTAGTCCCAGCAACTCCTCTTCCAATCCAGCTCTCTGCTATGGCCTGGGAAAGCAGTGGAAGATGACCCAAGTCCTTGAGTCCCTGCACCCACGTGGGAGACCTGGAAGAAGCTCCTGGCTCCTGGCTTCAGATCGGCACAGCTCCGGCTGTTGCGGCCATTTGGGGAGTGAACCAGTGGATGGAAGACCTTTCTCTCTGTCTCTCCCTCTCACTGTCTATAACTCAAATAAATAAATAAATAAATAAAATCTTTTAAAAATTATTTAGAAAAATGGGGATAATAACAGCGCCTACTTGGTGGTATTATCATGCGGGCTAAATGGGATAGTGTCTTACTCAGGCAGGTGCTCAGCCAAAGTGAGCTGATAATAGAATTCTTAATTCCAAGGCTAAGACTGTACCTGAAGTCCCCAAAGCTGCTGTGCAACCTTTTAGACTTTAACTTCATGTCCCCTCAATTCTTCACACAGATTTTCTTTTTTGTTCATATTTCCTTTTTAATACATTTTACTATATTGATGGTTAGCATTCAACTGAAGGAGTCCTTGATGCCTTTTCATGACCAGATTATTACTTTTTTGAGATTTACTTATTTATTTGAAAGGCAGGGTGATGGAAAGAGAAGGACACCAGAGAGAGAGCGAGCAAGCAAGCCAGATCTTGCATCCATTTGTTTCCTCCCCAAATGACCAAAGCAAAGGAAACTGGAGTTTTAACTAACTTAAAGTCTCATGGCTAAATGTATGTGCCCCATTAGACGCATTCAAAGCATGATTTCCCAAATCATCAGGTGTCCCAAATCTGAATCTGCACAGTGTTGTTTAGCACACTGGTCTGAGTACATCCGTGGGGGACTCCAGAGGCTACAAACTCTACGCTGGCAAGTTCTTCACCATCCTACGACGTTTTGGAGACAGGAGGCGGCGTGGTGCCCACCACTGGGACCTAGCTACGCAGGGCCCTCACAGCTTGTTAGCAGCCCTGGCTTCAGCGCGCCTCCTCCTTTTTGATTGTGATGTCCCAATCTGCCATGAGCGGTTCACAGCTGAAGGCTGCAGCCTTCCCACGTCACCGGGCATGGCGGCTCTCTGTGGTCATCTGTCCATGAGGGCTGTGATCCCCAGACCCTCCTTCTTGCCCCAGCGGCCAGCTGCTGCTAAGCTGAGAAAGAAGGTGAGTGGCCGAGAGGGGACAGAACAGTAGTACGGAGGGGGGAGACTGGCCTCTAGCCCCAGCTCTGCAATGTGGGAGAAACCATAACCTCCTTGATCTCTAGTTCCACCCTTAATGCAGAGCTAACATGATCAGTTTTGACCTCCCCAACTCTCCCCAACCTGCTTCAAAATAATAAAGTAAGGAAATACTGTGTAGCATTGTTTTTCAGAGTGAAAATTTAGAAATTGAGGCCGGCGCCGTGGCTTAACAGGCTAATCCTCCGCCTTGCGGCGCCGGCACACCAGGTTCTAGTCCCGGTTGGGGTGCCGGATTCTATCCTGGTTGCCCCTCTTCCAGGCCAGCTCTCTGCTATGGCCCGAGAGGGCAGTGGAGGATGGCCCAAGTCCTTGGGCCTTGCACCCGCATGGGAGACCAGGAGAAGCACCTGGCTCCTGGCTTCGGATCAGCGAGATGCGCCAGCCGCAGCGGCCATTGGAGGGTGAACCAACGGCAAAAAGGAAGACCTTTCTCTCTGTCTCTCTCTCTCACTATCCACTCTGCCTGTCAAAAAAAATTTAGAAATTGGCCTTAAACTAAATGTCCAAACACAGGAGCTCAGTTAAATAAATGACGATGTAACACCAGCAACTTTGCAACCATTAAAAATTATGTGAAACAATAAAGGTATTAGAAAATTAAGTGGAAAAAATTACAAAACAGTATGTGTACTCAGAGGTTATCAGGGGCTGGGAGGAGTAGGGAGTTATTATTCTTACAACATTTTTTATTGAAAGACAGGGGGGAGAGAGAGAGAGAGATTGATTGATTGATTGAGAGAAAGAAATACCCTATCCCTGCCTCCCAGGGTCTGCATTACAGGAGGCCAGAATCAGAATCAGGAGCCAGGGCCTAACATTTAATGCAGGTACTCAGACATGGGACAGATTTCTTAACTAGCATCTTAACCTCTAGGCTCAATGGCCACCCCAGGAATTATCATTTAATGGGTACAGAGTTTCTGTTTGAGACAGTAAGTTAGTCCTGGAAATAGGTAGTAACATTGTGAATGTACCTAATGCCACAGAACCATTCACTTAGGAAGGGTTAAAATGGTAGATTCTTATATATATTTCATCAAAATAAACAGGCTGCCAGGCCTGGAAGTCCTGAGTGAAGTCAGAAATAATTTTCAGGTGAAGCCGTGGTGATTTCCTACACTTTGTGACTGCTTGAATTACCATGGATATGCGTTACTAAGTGTTTACTGATTTTTTTACTGTGAGAATAAGTGTGTTTGGTTTTTATTTTTCATTTTTTAAGAGTTGTTTATGGGGCCAATGCTGTGTCATAGCAGGGAAAGCTGCCGCCTGCAGTGCCAGCATCCCATATGAGCTGCTCCACTTCCAATCCAGCTCTCTGCTATGGCCTGGGAAAACAGTAGAAGATGGCCCAAGTCCTTGGGCCCCTGGCATCCATGTGGGAGACCCAGAAGAAGCTCCTGGCTCCTGGTTTCAGATCAGTGCAGCTCTGGCTGTTACAGCCATTTGGGGAGTGAACCATTGGATGGAAGACCTCTCTCTCTCTCTTTCTCTCTGCTTCTCCTTCTCTCTGTGTAGCTCTGACTTTCAAATAAATAAAAAGATCCTTTTAAAAAAGAGTTGTTTACTAGAAAGTCAGAGAGAAGAGAGGAAGAGAGAAAGAGAGAAAGAGAGGGAGAAGGAGAAGGAATGCAAGAGGAAGAGATAGAGGATCTTCCATCCATTAATTCACTCCCCAAACGGCCATATCAGCCAGTTCTAGGTCAGGCCAAAGCCAGGAGCCAGTCACACCATCCTGGTCTCCCACATGGGTGGCAAGGACCCAAGTTCTTGGGCCATCTTTTGCCACCTTCCCGGGTGAATTACCAGGGAGCTGGATTGGGAAGCAGAGCAGTCAGGTCTCAAAAGGCACTCCTATACAGCTTGCAGCCTCACAAGCAGTGGCTCAAGCTGCTATGTCACAACAATGGCCCCTGTGTTTAGTTTTTAAAAAGCAATATGTATAAGATGACCATATCTTTTCCATTTACATACAAGATATGTTACTTTGTATTTTATAAGCTCATATTACATATAGATGAATACTAACATAACATATACCCATGCTACATGCATACTTGCTTTTTCTAAATTTTGTATGATGAATATATGCTACTCCTATAACAATTAACACACCACACAACACACATCATAAGGAACATTTACTATGTATTATGACAGCTTTGTCTTATTATTGTGTGGCATACATTACTCTCATCAAAGAAGTATATCTCAGATAATTTTTAAGACAGTGGTTGATTTGAATGAGTAGGCAGAGAAAATAATATATGAAAAGACTGAAAGGTAGTAGACTAAGTGGCTCATTTGAGGCCTTGAAATAAGTTCCTTTTGTTTGGAGTATTAAGTTGCAAACAACTATGGGCTCAGGATGGGTCTGGAGAGGTAAAGTGGCCAAGGGACAAGCTGACCATATCAGCATTTGGACTTTATCCTAAGAACAGCAAACGATTCATAGGTTTTTCACTGGTGATTTGTGTATTAGAGAGATTATGGTTGTCTGTAGGATGGTGAGTGGACTTGCAAGGAGCAAGACTGGAAGCAGAGGGGCTGATTACAAGGTAGTTGCAGCCACCCAGCCATCTGGATGAGGGTGGTCACCATGGAGATAAAACATGCACATAGGACAAATATCCAGAAAGCAGAGCTGTGGGGCACTTGGTTCTGGTTGGATATAGAGAGTAAGGGTGAGAACTGTCTATTATGCCTTCTGATCTTAGCCTTGGACAATGGAGAGGGGTTTGTGTGATTCAGTAGGACAGACAATGAGACACAGCTTGTTTGGGCGTTGGGGGGAGTAACAAGTTCTGCCTAGGTTCTGTTGAGTTTGAATTCCCTGTGCAGTTGGAAATTCAAGAAACTCAAAAGAAGGATCGAGAGTAAGCAGCACAGGGAGGAAAACTGAAGCCTTAAGAATAGAAAGGATTTCCCAGGAAAATGGTGCAGAGGAGAGAGGTTTTTTCTGTTTGTTTGTTTTGTTCTGTTTTAAAAAGTCTTTCTTGGGAGTGAAGGGGTAAGAGCCTGATGATGACTTTGAAACTTTTTTCCAGAAATAGTATCCTCAGAGTCTGGCTGGGAAGGAGATGAAAGACATCAGGACACACTTGAGGATGGGCATAGGCTCAAGAAATGAAGTCTCTTTTGGATGACAGAGACTTGACTATATTTAGATAGACAAATAACCACGGAGTGATTTGGGGAAATGAAAGAGAGAAGGGATATTCAGACAGAAGACTGAGCCCCTGGCAATGACAAAGAGACAGGCTTCCTAGCATGGGAGGGCCTTAGGCGGGGTCTTAGGCAAAAAGTAGGAGCAATTTTAAAAGTCAGGGTCAAGGAGGAAAGACTAGAAGAGAATGCAGGTGCACTTGTGGGTTGTATGCCCGGCTCTCATCAGATGGCTTCTGCAGATCCAGTGAGTAGGAGGTGAGGTCAACAAGTGGTGGTGTGCAGAGGTCTGTGAACTGGTCTCTACAGAGATTAGATAAGGGCACTAAGATAGGATTTCTAGGCTGTAGGAGCCCTGCTGAATTTAGGGCCCAGACATTATAGTGGCATCTATCTGGATGTTTCTTCTGCAGCCAATCTTGGAGTCCTTCATGCAAGTGAGAATGCATCAGTGGCTCAATTATTAAAGGCTATAAATTGGCCAAGAACTGTGAGTAAAGAATAGTGGGACAGGGGTGAGGAATAAATTCAGAACTGATCACAGAATGATGGACGAGGTAGCAAAACTATATGGAAATACAATGTCAGGAAAGGAATAAAATAAACAATAAAATTATCTAGGAATTCCAAGTAGCAGAGTATAGCCAGCCAACCTATGTGGTCTGCTGTGTTGTTTTTTTAAAAGTTTATTTTATTATTTTTAAAAATCACCAAGTATCTTGATACGACTATGCTGTAGTTTGGTCATAAATACTTGACCAAGACACTGAAGTTGAAGAAAGCTCTTTGAAATCAAATTCCTTGCCTCTACCTAACAGCAAAGACAACTGTGTAATCATTCATTTGTCTTTCAGACTCTGGACCAGAATCAGCCAGTAAAAT
This sequence comes from Lepus europaeus, assembly GCF_033115175.1. NCBI lineage: Eukaryota > Metazoa > Chordata > Mammalia > Lagomorpha > Leporidae > Lepus > Lepus europaeus. The sequence goes on along the minus strand of NC_084828.1, from coordinate 108,949,023 downwards.
AATCCTCTATTCCCAGACGGAAGGCCAGTATTACTGCATACATCAAGGCTGTGAACTGGGTGTTAAGTAATAGCAAAGATGGATAAATATTCTCATGTGTGTAATATCATTGTTTTTCAGGCTGAGGTCCATCTTTTTAGGAAATACCTGCAAATTATATGGAGGTGAACTACAAATTTATCTGTAACTTATTTTCAATTTTTTTTGGGGGGGATAGTATAATAAAGCAGGTATGGTGAAATGCTAACAATTACTGATCTGAGTCAGTGATTATCCACAGAAGAGGAGGGGAAATTGTATTTCCTGGAGGATTTTTGATGCTGATTGGAAACATTTCTAGCTCTTCCAAATTAGTAGAAAAGTGTGTGTGTGTGTATGTGTGTGTGTGCACCTACGTGGGCATGCACTACTGGCATTAGTGCAAAGAGACCACAAATGTTATCAGACATCCTACTTTGCACAGCACAGCACCCAACAAAGAATTATCCATCCCAAATAGCATAGTGCCAAGGCTGTGAAACCCTGACCTGAGTAGTTGATATGGAGCTAGTGCTAGTTCCTTAACTGTCTAAAGTAAATTTGTTATTAAAGGAAGTTTGAAATAAAAAACAAAATATGAGAAGAAAAGAATACCATAAGTATTTTCCACAATGAAGTATTATTGGTGGTGCTCAAATGTTTGATTGTGTTTGTGATCCTTCTCAAAAACCATGATTTTTAGGTGAATGGCTGGAAACAACTGCTCATCTTCCTTCAGTTAATCAAAATAGAATATTGCCTTCCCTCAGCTTCAGTGTCCCGGTCACTTATTTGTGATCAAACCGCAGCATAGTTGTACTCGACTTTCTCTGCAAAATATCTTCAAAAGGAAGAAAGAAAGGAAAAGGAGGAGAGCAGACACTAGATGACTCACCATGACCCAGGCATCACGCTGGGCACAATTCATATGTAATCTGGACCTGGACTCAGCCAATAGAGATTTCAGTCTTATTGGTGTCACGTCTTGATTTATTTTCTTTCATTCATCTGATCATTCCTTGTTTCATTCAGCAAACCTTAATTAAACACTACTATGTTGTAGATATTATGCTAGACCCTGTGATACAGAAGCAAATTAGACAAACACTTGGCCTCAGGGAACACACAGCCTATAAGAGAGACAGAATATTTAATGATAAACAATGTGAAATCAATCTTCCTAGAGGGACAGATTTCTGGGAGCATAGAGGGGGTTGGCCAGCCCGGAGAAGACTTCCAAGACCTGGCATAGTTAGAGTAAATTAGCTCAAGGGATGTTAGGGTAAGAATGGAGTGTGTAAATTGTGAGAAGTACTTATGAGACAGATGTAGGGCTTGGAGCATGAAAAAGAGTTGGAGGGTCTTCCTCCCAGATGGAGCAGCCTGATAAAGGCCTGGAGATACGAGAGACAATGGATACCTTACAATGCTCTAACTTGAGCTGCATCAGGATCTTCGGAGGGCTTGTTAAATGACAGAACACCAGGCATCACCCCCCCCCCCTCCACGGTGTCTGATTCCGTGTACCTGAGTGGGACTCAAGAATTTGCATTTCCAACAAGTTCCTGGTTGATACTCACAATGCTTATCCAAAGACCAGCTGCTTGAGAACCACTACCTTAGGGGAAGCACAAGTGATTTGAGTAGAATTGAAGCTAACATCAAGATCAAGAGTTACAACAGTGACCATGCAAAAGTATGTGGACTAAATTGTGGAGCCAGTTAGGAGCTGCTACACTGCCTTAAATACTGTAGCACATTAATGCATCACTTCTCTATTCAACATAGGAGACTAATAACTATCATACTATCTCTTAGCATTGCTTTGAGAAAAAAACCAAGCAACATTGTGTGTGTAAATTATAAATCACTGTAAAATGTCAGATGATTATTAAACGTATTTGGAGCCAAAAATATGCTCATTTTCCAGGGAAGAGGACGGCATGGCAGAGATGGTACCAGCCAAGGATCTTCCGTCTGATTCCTGCGGGCTCACCCCTGTACCACCGTGCCTCTTCTACCACTGCAGTCCAGAGAAAGGATTTGCCCCTGTCAAAAATAACTTCCTATTTGTCATCCCAATTTTCTAATTAAAGAATGTATTTTGTATTTGAAAATAGAGTGACAGAGAGAGGGAGAGACAGAGAGAGAGAGAATCTTCCATCCACTGGTTCATTCCCCTAAATGCCAATTACAGCTGGGGCTGGGCCAGGTTGAAGCCAGGAGCCAGGAATTCCATCTGGGTCTCCAACACAGGTGGCAGGGACCCAGGTAGGTTTCATGGTGAATAATCTGCGTTAGCAGGAAGCAGGATCAGGAGTGGTGGCAGGATGCAATCTCACTTACTCCAATACAGCACGCAGGTATCCCAGACTGTGCATTAACCCTCTATGCCACAAGACCCACACCACCACTCTCCTCTTGACCACACCCTACTGAGTGACGTAGATGGTGAGCTAATGGGCCTCGTTTAGAATTCTAGATGCCAGTTCACCCAGAGGTTAGACATGTAGCCTATCTGAGCAAGAGCAGTTGGCAACGCTGAAGTCCAGGAGTCAGAATTCACTGCCACACCCCCTAGACGGAACTGGAGGGCAGAGTTGTCGTCACCAGGGAGAAGCTCCACTCGGAGGCTGGCTTGGTCAGCAAAGGAGAACATTCATTCTTGGAAACTCAGTTAAGGAGAAGGAAAGAAATTGAGGAATTGGCACATTTTCAGGTTTCCTGTTATGAGTAATAAGAAACCATGCTATTTTTTGTCTTTACATTTGCATATCACTTTTCATTTTAGACCTGTTTTACTCTCACTTTCCCAATTGATTCTCATGGGTGGTGTTGCCCCATTTTTTAAGTGAGCGGTTCAGAGATTTGCTCAGTGTGATGCACTGGACTCCACCAGAATTCTTATGCAAAATGAATGTGATGTGTGAGTGCGGGGATTATATATGTAGTATAGAGGTGTGTGTGTATGTGTGTGTGTGTGCACAAGCACACAGGTATATGTATGATTTATATGCTTTTATCTTCACCATTTTCTCCTGGCAATATTAATTAGTTATTTCATCTAGTATTTTATTATTTATACACTCCTCTAATCTAGTCAGAGAAACTGGCAAATTTGTTTAATTTTGTCTTGTTTTTGGCTGAAACAACCTTGGAATCTTAGGAATTAAAATAGTGAGGGTGCCGGCGCTGTGGCATAGTGGGTAAAGCTGCTGCCTGCAGTGCCAGCATCCCATATGGGCACTGGTTCAAGTATCAACTGCTCCACTTCCAATCCAGCTCTCTGCTATGGCCTGGGAAAGCAGCAGAAGACAGCCCAAGTCCTTGGGCCCCTGCACCCACATGGGAGACCTGGAAGAAGCTCCTGGCTCCTGGCATGGATTAGCACAGCTCCAGCTATTGGGGCCAGTTGGGGAGTGAACCAGTGGATGGGAGACCCCCCCCCCCCCTGCCTCTCTGTAACTCTGTTTTTCAAATAAATAAATAAATCTTTTAAAAAAAACTGGTAGACTAAAATGAAGTCAGAAAAAAAAAGATGTAGATTTAATGGTGAAATTCTGTTCGACAAAATGAGCACTTAGACATAGGATCAACTGTGATTTTTTTAAATTATGAAAATAAAGACTGGAGCTCCTTGAATCACTTTCCAAAAATAATTAAAGCAGGCTTCTTTGAGATAAGTCAGAGTGTCCAACTAAAGTGAAGAGAGAAGCTTCCAGCAGTTCCTTCCATAGCCATGATAATCCAGTCCAATAAACTAACAAGGACCGCAGCATGGGCAGAGAGCAGTGCTCACCAAACAGCCAGAAGCAGTGACTGAGAGAGCTCAGCAGGAGAGAGGTGCGTGGCTCACTGCACTTCTTACCACTTCTTACCACTGGCATGTGTGCAAGACTCTTGAGGGATATCAGTATTTCCTCTTATAAAATTATGTATCTACTGGAGTAGGTGTTTGGCAGAGCAGCTTAAGTTGCCTGTTGGCATCCCCACATCCCATACTGGAGCACCTGCTTCAAGTTCCAGCAGCTACTCAGCTTCCAGTTCAGCTTCCTGTGGTGCACCCTGGGAGGCAGGAAATGACGGCTCAAGCGCTTGGGTCCCTGCCTCACATGAGGACCCAGATGGAGTTTCTGGCTCCTGGCTTTAGGCTGGCCCAGCCCCAGCTGTTAGGAGCATTTGGGAAGTAAACCAATGGATGGAAGCTCAATCAACTGATCCACCATCTTTCTACATGATCTCTGTCATTCTGCCTTTAAAATAAAGTGAAAATAGACTTCAAACAAATAAAAAGATTACATATCTATAAGCTTGTGAAAATTTAAGCTTGACAGAGGATCTTTTTAAATACAGACTCAATTGCTGTTTTGTTCTGCTTTTCTTTTTAAGATTTACTACCCTGCTTGGAACTGCAGATCCTTGAAGCTGGGGATGGAGTTGGTGCATCACCTGGGTGAGACACAAAAGTTTGCCAGTCACCCAGCAAGTTGGGACCCAAATTTCTCCACTTCCTACACTGATGAAACATAATGAAAATGAAAATGATGAAACAAAAGTGAAAAAAAGAGACATGTTTAATGACATGAGAAATGTTTACAACACAGTTGTGTGAAGAAAGCACAAACTATAATGAGTGTCATGTGATTTTGTTTTGGGGGAGTGGGATGGCATGCATGTGTGTTAGGTCCAAAAAGCCTGGGGAGATGTGAGCAGGCTGTTTGCAGGTGGAGCAGTTAACAGAAATTGCTCTTCTTTAAGTTTTTATGTAGTTTCCAGGTTTTTAAGCCTGGATAGATTTATTTTTTTTATTTTTTTTTTTTTTTTGACAGGCAGAGTTAGAGAGAGAGAGAGAGAGAGACAGAGAGAAAGGTCTTCCTTTTCCGTTGGTTCACCCCACAAATGGCCGCTACAGCCGGCGCCGATCCAAAGCCAGAAGCCAGGTGCTTCTCCTGGTCTCCCATGCGGGTGCAGAGCCCAAGCACTTGGGCCATCCTCCACTGCACTCCCGGGCCACAGCAGAGAGCTGGACTAGAAGAGAAGCAACCGGGACAGAATCCAGCACCTCAACTGGAACTAGAACCTGGGGTGCCAACATTGCAGGTGGAGGATTAGCCTAGTGAGCCGAGGCGCCAGCTCAAGCCTGGATAGATATTAAATTTGATAATTAGAAAGAAATGTGTTGTAAGTAAGGGTTTAAAAGCATCCTCCGATCAGACGGGCACACTTCAGGAATACAAAGACGAGTACCTTTAGAAGCCTTTGTCCCATAGGCAGGAATGCGAGGAGACTTCGCCTGTAGAAGTGGGCTAATGGGCCAGAGCTGTGCTGCAGGATGGTGAAGGATGATGGACAAATCAGCTCCTGGGAGCCAGGGCATGGGCTGTGAGACACACAACCACAGTAATGGGAATACTGAGAGCTCCCTTCATTGGGGAAAGTCGGTTCCTCTTCTGCTTCTCATTGCTCTTGTCTTCCAAGCAAGCGGGGAGCACGAACTATGAACCCTGTGTCCACTTCTCTAGAGGCACAGTATCTAGGCTTTCTGGAGGAAGTGGATTTTTAAAAATTTATTTATTTTTTATGTATTTGAGAAGCAAAGAGAAAGAGGGGCAGGGGAGGTTCTCTCAGCCACTGGTTCTCTCCCCAGTTGCTCCCAACAGCCAGGGCTGGGGTAGGTGAAGCCAGGAGCTAGGAACTCTATGAGTCTCCACGTGGGTGGCGGGGGTGAGTCTGGATCTAAAGGACAGATCCTCTGTTAAGCTTGAAGTTTCAGAAGCTCGTTGATATATAATCTTGTTAACCACTTGAGCCATCACCTGCTGCCTCACAGGGCACACATTGGCAGGAAGCTGGAACTAGGGGCCTGGCATTCTAATATGGGATACGGGCATCCCAACCGGAGCCTTAACTATTAAACCAAAGACCCACCCTGGGCAGCGGATTCTTCACCATGAGGTCATTCAGAGCCACTCCATTCCCCCGCCTACCCTGGGTAGCTGAAACTCAGATCTGACAAAGGGCAGGAAAAAGAAATGCAAACAATAGATAGGTTGATGAGCGGATGAATGAATAAACTACCTTCATTCACAGAGCAGCTTGCCCAGTTCTGATTTTTGTGTGCATTGTTTCTAACTCCACGTGTTACTGAGAAGATGTCAGAGCATCTCTAATTTCAACAGGGAGAATTCTTAATCCAGATGCAGAGGTGGTGCAACTGAGGTCCACAGAGCTGGAGTTACTGAATAAAGCAGGCTTAGGATCCAGTTTGACTGAAAGGTCCATGCCCCTTGCATTGCCTCTGCCTCCTTCTCTGTGCCCTGAGCAGCCCAGGCTGTCCTAGGGGGCCCATCAAGCACAGTAGGGGAAATAGGGACACTGGATTAGGAGTCTGTGTCTGGACTCACTCTTCACATGGAACCCAGGCATGGACAACCGATGACCTGCAAATGACCCGTTCATCTTCATGCTGTTTGACAACACAACAGATTTTTTTTTTTTTTTGCCACAGTTATTTTTTTGGTTGTTCTCTGATATGTTGACCCTACTCAGGTCTGGGAAATAGAACATTTCTGGACTGAATTAGGTCCACTGGAATGCAGTCTGTTTTGGAGACAGGTTTTAGCTGGCATTAAGCAGCAGATTAATGGCAGGACAGATTTTCTGAAAAGTGCACCCAAAATGGCAGTGTCACTTCATTTCACAGTCCCATCTCACGAATGCCCACTTTCCTCTGATGTCAGTCACAGACAGAACCTCAAACAACTTCCTCTGAGCTCCTGCAAGAGGACCAGGCCTTCATGTGGTTTCTGTCTTGTTCACTGCTAGGCTCTTGTGCAAGCAAACAGCTCAGCTTTGCCACCTGACAGTTTGTGGTAGGGGTGGGGCCCGTGATTGGAAAGGCAGGCTTGTGAGAAATTTTAAGTAAATGATTTCTCTTTGAAAAACAGAAAGAGCAGGGAGTCTTGGCTGAAGTTGCTCCCAGACTCTCCCAGTGATACACACATCACGCCCTGATCATAATTGCACTCTGCCCTGCACTTGGCCTTGGGCAACAGGCCTACCTGAGTGACGTCACAGCAATTCAGTACCTTGTTTTCTGCAGAAAGATTATTAAAGACGCTGCTCCCTGAGACACATAGGAGAAATTAGTCTTGGGTGACTGGTAAGTCACTCTCTTCTGCTTCCTCAACCACTTTCTGTTTAGGAGAGTTGTTCTTTTTTGCTGGCAACTGGTACATTTTATCTTAAAAATACCAGGAATCCTGTAGCTGATTCTGTGTGTGTGTGTGTGTGTGTGATGCAGGGAGCTCACAGCCAAACTTGGGGTCCACTTTGAGTAGAGTGTGGTGGGCCTCCTGGCATAATCCAGAGTCCTCTTGTCATCTCTTTTCCACTAGGTCTCTTCATTTAACTGAAGGCATTGCTTGTACCCTTGCAAACTGTCTCAGACCATTCTGGAACAAGTCAGAGCAGCTCTGTATGTTCGTCAACCTTTTTAGGTGTCTTCACAACACTCCCACTTTTTGCTGCAGAAATTCCTTGGGGGCCCCAAGCATATATCGTTTGCACTGTGTGATCTTGCTGGCCTGATCACCTTGACGGAGCTGAGCAACGTACCTGACTCAAGCTGAGCCATGGACTCTTTCCTCCAGGAATTTGACATTGGAGCAGACAAATGCCATGCCCTGCTAGGCAAGGCCGAGACTGTGTGAATATCTGCAGCACTGAGTCTCAACCCTGGCTGCCCATGGAGTCGCCTGAGACACTTTTAAAAATCCATCTCCACCTATCAAGGAATGTGGGCCAGTGCCACAGCTCACTAGGCTAATCCTCTGCCTGCAGCGCCGGCACCCTGGGGTTCTAGTCCCGGTTGGGGCGCCAGATTCTGTCCCGGTTGCTCCTCCTCCAGTCCAGCTCTCTGCTGTGGCCTGGAAAGGCAGTGGAGGATGGCCCAAGTGCTTGGGCCCCTGCACCCACATGGGAGACCAGGAGAAGCACCTGGCTCCTGGCTTTGGATCAGTGCGGTGCAGCGGCCATTGGGGGGTGAACCAATGGAAAAGGAAGACCTTTCTCTCTGTCTCTCTCTCTCTCACTGTCCACTCTGCCTGTCCAAAAAAAAAAAGGAATGTGAAGATGCATAGCCCACACATCTCATTAATTCAGCTCCTATGTATATAGCAAATAAATCTACCCATTGGATTTATTTAATGTCATGCTTTTCAAGAGTTTGTGAATGAAGACTATGAGACCACACCCTTATATTTTCCCACTTCTTGTTGGACATTGTTACATAGGAAGCTTACGAACCCAAAGCCCTTTCTAGTCACTTAAGTCTCATTACCTGTATGAAGACAGAGTTGCGGATGAACTAGCCATCTCTTACTACAGGACTTTATTTCCAATTGCTTTTTGAGGTTTCATGGTGCAAAATAGATTTATTTATTTAATGCACATGCTTTGATCACACCCTATGCTTGAGGCCTTCAAATGAGTGCTGTGCGCAGTTGGGGGTGGGGGCAAATGCGGGGCCCAATGAGCCTGTCTCCATGAGAGATGGACAATAGGTATGTGGCAGAGAGGCACAGTGGTCACCGTCTCAGGATATAACAACAGGGAGGGCACCAGAAGCTGGCTCCAAGCAGCGGGGGAGGGTTCTGCTTATCTTGGTTTTTGCACAGTAATCTATTGTTCTGTCCATTTATGGAAGTAATCAAAGGTTGGCTAAAGTGAAGCTCAGATTATGCCCACGAAGAAGCTATGTACAACCACCCTCCAGAAACCATCCCGGTGAAATCTAGCTAAAGCCTAGTAGAGGCTCTGCACATCACAACTCCCATTCGAATTCCTCATTCAGCACCAATTTTCTCCATTGGCCTTTCTTGCCCTTTCTTTGTGTTGTTTAACTATCTTTGAAAATAACAAAGAAATGGAGTGGGAAATGGAAAATTACTCACTTGGAAAAACCCACCTTCCTAAATGCAAGCTTTCAAAGCCTTTAGAAACATTCTATAGAATTTCTGAGTGTACCCGGCTTTCCTTGTGGGCTAGTATAACTGACAGAACTCCAGGTTAGGCAGAAAAAAAAAATCACAGTAATACTGAGCATTTAGGGAGTAGTTACATGCCAGACATTTCTGCTAAAAGCTTACATGCAGTATCTTATTTAATTCTCAGAAAAACCTTTGAGTAATTCTAGCTGCTCTCTGTCTCTGAAGAGCGCACTGAGGCTTAGGGAGGAATGTGGCCAAGGTGAAGCCGGTCATTAGTGGTGGAGACTGGCCCGCACCTAGGTCTGGCCACAAGAATGCCAGCACTTCGTTTTTGATAGTTGCTGTGCCTTTAGCCCCTCCACTGGTGCCTAGCACGGGGAGGCACACAATAAATATTTGTTGAATGAGTGTACACATGAATGGCTATCTGGCCTGAGCAGCAAATCTCCAGCAGGTGGGCAGAGAGTCACAAGGCTAATGGATCAAGTGCCCACACCATGGATTCTGGGTTTGCGTTCCATCTGGTGTGGAGGTGTCCTCTTTCAGAAATGAGCCATGGCACAAAAATAGGATCCCAGACCCAGAGGAGCTGGGTTGTAAACTGTGCTCTCTGGCTGTGTGACCTTGGGCCCAACCCCTCATACCTTTCTGAATTTCAGGAGTCTTTTCTGAAAGAAGATGATGCCCCCCCCCCCCGAGTCTCTCTAACGTCTCTGGCAACCTCAACTGTGTGTCATTCACAGGAATTTTACACAGGAGAAATTGGACTTCTGCATGAACCACTTCAAGGCCAAAGCCAAATGCCCAGAGCTCTTGGAAGAAGACATATTCTTGTTCCAAATATGGCATGACCTCATCTGTCCTCTAGGTTCCCCGCTGGGTGCCACACTATGTGCCTTTTTTCTTTCACTTTCTTTTAACCCCATTCCCCCATTTTTCAACTTTTAATTTTGAAAGAAGTTTTAATTATAAAATTGTTAGAAAAGTAAACACAAAGAATTCCTGAATATGCTTCACCTACTTTCTGCAACTCCTCGAGCCACAGGGAAGATGACCAAAATCAGAAAGCTGTCAACAGACCGGTGCCGCAGCTCACTAGGCTAATCCTCCACCTGCGGCACTGGCACCCCGGGTTCTATTCCCAGCTGGGGCGCCGGTTCTGTCCCGGTTGCTCCTCTTCCAGTCCAGCTCTCTGCTGTGGCCCTGGAAGGCAGTGGAAGATGGCCCAAGTGTTTGGGCCCTGCACCCACCTGGGAGACCAGGAGGAAGCACCTGGCTCCTGGCTTTGGATCAGCGCAGCACCGGCTGTGGCGGCCATTTGGGGGGTGAACCAATGGAAGGAAGACTTTTCTCTCTGTCTCTCTCTCTCTCATTGTCTAACTCTGCCTGTCAAAAAAAAAAAAAAAAAAAGAAAAAAAAGAAAGCTGTCAACAATGAGATGTCATTATCTGCTCCCTTGTCCTCCAGTCCCCCACTGCTCTACTAATATCCTTTTTCTACTCAAGGAGCCAGTCCAGCCTCACACATTGCATTTAGTTGTTTTGTTTTGTTTTGTTTGTTTCCTTTGACAGGCAACTGATTCTCAGTGTGTTTCTCTTTAACGGCCTTGATTCATTTGAAGAGTATGGTCCAGGGACTTTTCAGAATGTCTCTCAGTCTGGATTTACCTGATGGTGATTGAGTCCAGATTATGCACTTCTAGTAAAAATACTATGTGGCTGGGGCCGGCGCTGTGGCGTAGCTGGTAAAGCCGATGCCTGCAGTGCCAGCATCCCATATGGGTGCAGGTTCGAGTCCCGGCTGCTCCACTTCTGATCCAGCTTTTTGCTACGGCCTGGGAAAGCAGTGGAAGATGGCCCAAGTCCTTGCGCTCCTGCCCCCACATGGGAGACCCAGAAGAAGCTCCTGGCTCCTGGCTTCGGATCGGTGCAGCTCTGGCTGTTGCAGCCATCTAGGGAGTCAACCAGCAGATAGAAGACCTCTCTCTCTCTCTCTTTCTCTCTCTCTCTCTCCTCTCTTCTGCCTCTGCCTCTTTGTAATTCTGCCTTTCAAATGAATAAATAATTCTTTTAAAAAAACACTAAGTGCCTTTGTTTCCTTCTGAGTGTATCTTATCAGGAGTTCGATGATGTCAATTTGTCATACAATTGATGAGGCTGCCTTCAATTATTCTTTGTGTTTTATCACATCCTAGATGGTTCATCTGAAAAACGGCACAAGGTGATTGTGAAGATTAAAGGGAGAACCTGACATATAAAGCACTTAGCACAATTCCTGGAACATAGCAGGACATCTCACCATCATCATCTTGTTTCTTTACAAAGCATTATTAAGTAAGAAAGAGCGTTGCCTACGAAGCTGGATGGGGGCATCTGCAGAGTACATTCTCCCCTTGCAGTTGCTGCTGCAGCTGTGCGCCCTGAGGTCAGCAGGATTCCTGCAGGGCCCAGAAGGATCACAGCTCTCAGTGTTTCTCTGTCAGGGCAGCAAATGTAAGAGTGTCACTGGAGTGTTCGGCTATTGTGCACTCCATGGCAGGGGACATGTCCATTCAGCCCTGCATCTGGCCTGCAAGATGTCAGGTAACCTTCACAAGGTCATGTGATTTTAATAGTCTTGGAAGTGAAGTTACAAGATATTATGCTTTTATCTGGGTAAAACACACACTTAATGCATAAATCTAGGTTTTACAAGTGACATCTGCATAGAGTGTTTATTTAACTGCACACTGATTGACATGTAGGCATGCTGTAATATTTTTCTATTAGTTGTAATAGGCAGCACAATGAATTATTTATTGGACTAACACATTCTGGTGCTTTCTTCTTATTTTTTTAAAGAACATTCTGTATTGGAAAGCATGGTCCTGCTTGGTCAATTAACCTTCTCCCGTCCAGATCGCCTCTCTTGAGGAATAGGCCATCCAAGTCCCAAGCAGCATTTCTGTGTGCAGAGAAAGGACCATGCTTGCTCAAGACTTGGTCCCCTCCAACAGGAATCGCCCCAAAGTCAGAGGTAGAAACTTCCTGTGGCGATTGCAGGGGTGTGAGGAGCAAACCCCCAGCCACCATGCTCTTCTAGAAATGAGTAAAAGCTCTGCTGCACACCGAGAGAGGAGGCAGCAGACCCCTCTTTCTGTCAGATCCCAGCCTCATTTCCCGGAAGGCTACCCAAGCTGCTAAAGATGGGGGCAAGATAGCAAGACCTGCTGAATATATATATATATATATATATATATATATATATTCAAAAGGCAGAGTGACAGTGAGAAACAGAGAGATAGAAACAGAGAAAGAGAGATTTTATATCTGCTGGTTTCACCCCCTCAAACAGCCACAAAAACCGAGGCTGGGCCAGGCTGAAGCCAGGAGCCAGGAACTCCATGTGGGTCTCCCGTGTGGGTGGCAGGGGCTCAAGTACTTGGACCATCTTCTGCTGCCTTCACAGGCATATTAGCAGGGAGCTGGACCAGAAATAGAACATCCAGGCCCAGAACCAGCACTCCTCTATAGGATGCTGGCGCTGTAAGCATTGGCTGCCCTTCTATCTTCCCTTGGCTCTCTGCTGTCTCTGGTATTGTCACTGCCCTGTTCCCTCCCCTCCAAACATTACTGTGGTAGTTCAGGTGAGGCATGACTGTGGCCTGAACTAGGGTGGCTGAGGAGGAGGTACTGAGCAATACGGGTTAGATCCGGAGGTATACAGATGCTCCTGGACTTAAAATGAGCTCACATCATGATCAATCCACTGTGAATTGAAAATATTGTACGTTGGGACCAGTGCTGTGGCATAGTAGGTTAAGCCTCAGCCTGTGGTGCTGGCATCCCAGAGGGGCACTGGTTCATGTCCCCTCTGCTTCACTTCCAATCCAGCTCTCTGCTAATGTACCTGGGAGAACAATGGAAGATGGCCCAAGTATTTGGACCCCTGTACCCACATAGGAGACCCAGAAGAAGCTCTTGGCTCTTGGCTTCAGATTGGCCCAGTTTCAGCCTTTGCAGCTACTTGGGGATTGAACCAGCAGATGGAAGACCTCTCTGTGTCTGTAACTCTGCCTCTCAAATAAACAAATAAATCTTATTTTTTAAAAGAAAATACTGTAAGTTGAAAATGCATTCAATACACCCAACCTACTGCGTGTCCTAGCTTTGTCACACAGAGCACTGTAGGGTATTGGTGGTTTCCCTGTGTGATGGCAGGGCTGTCTGGGGTCGTGCTTGCTGGAATGGTGCTGCACATCTCCAGCCCAGGGAAAGATCGAAGTTCAAAATGTGCAGCACAGTTTCTGTTATATGCACATCAGTTTCACCCCATCGTAAAACCGCACAATCCCAAGATGAACCACGGTTAAGTTGGGGACCTTCTGCGTTTTGAAGTTGTTGCGGGCGGGACTTGCTGACACTTTGTGAGATGTGTGAGTCAAAGAGAGAAGGCAGGCACAGCTTCAGGATTTGGGCCTGAGCAACCAGGTGGGTGCTGGTGCCATTGACTGAGGTGAGGGAGAGTTTAAGAGCTTGACAGGGGAAATTTTAGGCTTAAGATGCCCATGAGAGTGCCATGGAAACATGTTAAATAAGCGGTGCAATCCTAGAATTTAAGAGAGGGAGTAGTGAAAAGAACATGGCATTTGGAGGCACATTTGGAGACATAATTACATTATAGGACTTTGACAATGTATTTAGCCACTCTGAGTGGCTCACATATTTGTCAATTGTAAATTACATTACTTGTATTTCACTTATTATTGCTATGTAACAAACCACCCTGAAGTGTAGCAACACTAAAATAATGATGCTTTACTTTCTCATTACTTGGTAGAGTGGAGTTCACCTGGGGAGTTCTGCTTCTTTTGCTTGGATCTCCTGTTTGACAACATGCAGCTGGGAGCTTGGTTGAAGCTGGAAGGACCAAGGTGGTCCCCATTCTCCAGAACATCTTTCCATGTGGCCTCTCATCAGCCGGGCATTTAGCCTGAGCTTCTTACATAACAGCTTGGTCTCAGAAGGACAAATCCAACATTCAAGCACTCATCCAGCCTCTGTTTTTATTATGCTTGCTAATGTTCAAAGGCCAAATCAAATCACATGGCTACTCCTGGAGTCAGTGTGGGAGGGAATACTTATGGGGGTGAATTCTGAGAGGTGGGACTAATTGTGGGCCACAGTGCAAGGGTCTCCCACAGCTGACTTTGCCAGGTTTTTGTGAAGATTAAATAAGCTTCCATACATAAGTTGTCTGCCATCTAACAAATAATAAATATTAGCTACTATAAGGAACACTGAATGATTTTAAAAATCAACTCTAGAACCCACATATATTATTCCTATTCTACTTACATACATACAGGGGAAGAAAATTAATTTTCTTTCTTATTTCTTTATTGTATTGTCCAGCCCAAGGTGAGCTACAGCCCCCTTTCTTTCTACTCAATTTTCATAAAATCTATCAAAGAACTGATCCAATTCTTTTGACTTTTGAAAGGAAAATATCCCCTTCTATTTTCATTAAAAATGGCCTACAAACCAAAGTTTAGAATCAAATGCATGTTCTCCCAATGATTCTCCCAAATGTAAAGGTTGTATTTGTTGATTTTTATAAATATTAAAATAAATCAATTATTGATTTGTAACTGTAATTCTTCTACAACGTCTTTGTCATTTAACCTTTCTTCTGTATCAATCACATTATAAGGTCATTATAAATATTTTGATAGTGAGGAAATGAATCACTTATGATTTAGCTGTAGCCACCTCCACAAAAATGACACAACACAGAGCATTGTTTAGCAAGATGTGGGCATGTGGAGGTGGCGCCAGTGTGCGTCTGACCCATTCTCAGCACCAGAGTCTTGACTCTAACAACTACATAAAGAAGACCCCTTTTACCTTCATATCTCTATATAGCGACACCCTCAAGAGTTCTGAAACTTGGGACTTCTTGAAGAAGGAAAAATATTTACAGAGAATGATTGTACTATGCACGTGCACACACACACACAGAGTAACTTTTTATGTGTACCAACAAAGATGTAGGAGAGAGTTCTTCTATCATTGTTTAGGGTGAGTATTTCTCTTCCCCTTACACTGTGCAAACTCTGTGGATTCTGTTTGTGTTCAGGTCCCACATCTTAGACCTATTTATGCTAAGAAATCCCTTGTTTGAAGTTCTAAATTCCCATAGCAGGCCATTTCTGCTCTGTTCAGAAACATGATGATTTGCAAAATGTTATCTCCTTGTCCATGTGAGCCTCTGCATCAACCCCCTCTCCACACCCCCATCCCCCTCCTGCTCTCCCTGACCCTCTGCATCCTGTGTGTGCATCTGCCTGTGTGGCCCTGGGAAAGATCATTTAGTCTCTTTCCTTGGACAACAAAAGAAACTTCCTGTTTGGGACCAGATACAAAATGCTTCATTCACTGGCAGATGCCTGATCAAATGCCTCTTCTCATCAGGGCAGTCTAGGGCTATGCCTGTTAAATCCCACTGCACACAAGTTGTCTGGGTAACCACGTAGAAGGAACACAAAGTAGGATGGAGCAATTCAGAAGGCGCAGTTGAATTTTCTTTCTGAATTTTTGGCATTGCTTTCACAGAAACTTACAGCTCACTTTATTCCTCAGTCGGATTTCCTTTTTTCATTTTTACTTATAGAAAGGCATTCTGGAATTATTTTCAAATCAGAGTATGATTGGCCACGAGATGTATATTTTCCTTTGTTTCACAATCACACAGTTCCAGTTTCAATTTATATATTTTGCTAAAGTGAAAGGACATTGATCAATTTTTCACCTTATTATCATACAAAAATTCACAGAATTGTATCAGTGAAGATGAACTCTAGCATGCTATAGTAACAACCAGCCCTGAATTTCAGTGACTTGATAGTTCAGTGACTTTCAGTTTATTTCTTATTCATGCCACCTCCTAGTGTGAGTCAGCGGGGAGTTCTGGTCATCAGTCATCGGGACACTCAGGGGCTACAAGCTGGCACAGGCTCCATCTCTACTCACTTTCATCATCACAAGGGAAGGGAGTAGGGAATGTGGCATCCTGCACACTGGCTCTTAAGACTTCCGGCCAGAAGTGACATATCATTATGTTCCTTTGCCACTGGCCAAAGCAAGTCCATGACCAAGCCTAACTTCACGGGGGCCAACATCCAAGCGGGAATGGTGTGAATGGCCCTAATGACTGCTATAGCACTTAATAAAAAGCCAACCTCATCAGAGATCAAAGCAATTTAAATATGCAAATGAATTTTTAAAAAACCAAGGTATCAGTGACACAGACATTGTCTCATACTAGTTATGCATATATATGGGAGACGGGGTGTCAGGATGGCCAAGTGGTCTAAGGCGCCAGACTCAAGGTGCGCATATATATGGGAGACAATTAAGAGATATTTATCAAGAGCTCAAAAATTGTTATGAACTTTAATTACACCATCAGAACCTGACTTAAAAGAATGAAATTTGGAAATACATAAATGTCTAACAGAACAATCAATGAATCCATTACTGTAGCATATTTATGTATCGCCA
The DNA here is from genome assembly GCF_033115175.1 of Lepus europaeus. Classification (NCBI taxonomy): domain Eukaryota; kingdom Metazoa; phylum Chordata; class Mammalia; order Lagomorpha; family Leporidae; genus Lepus; species Lepus europaeus. The sequence continues at coordinate 108,932,474 of NC_084828.1, read as the reverse complement.
TGTGGCCACCAAAAATCGCTTTTGGAAAAATTTGAAAGGGTGAAGGAAAGTACTCAGGAGGTAACATTAGATGACAACTTTTACTCATTTACAGTGTCTAGTTAGGGGTGAGGATGTGGCGTAGCTGATTAAGCTGATATTCAGGGCATCTGTATCCCATACCAGAGCTCCAGTTTGAGTCACAGCCACTCTGCTTCCAATACAGCTCCATCTAATGTGTGTGGTAAGCAGCCAATGATGGGTCAAGAATTTGGGACTCCACCATCCCTGTGGGAGACCAGGATACAATCACTGGCTTCTGACTGGACTGCCATTTGGAGAGTGAACCAGTGGGTAGAAGATCTCTTTTTGTCACTCCCTCTCTATCACTCTGCCTTTCAAATACATACATATCTACACATATATCCACATTTATATATATTTCACAATATCCAAATCAAAAATTGGAACACATGTATCATCTCAGGAAGTTCCTCATTTCCTCTTATAGTCCATCCCTGCTCTCTGACCCTCCACCCTACCAGCCCTTCAATCTGTTTTTTGCTGGTGTATATTTTATGAACGGAACTATATGCATTCCTTCTATCCATCTTCTTTCACATAGCATTGTATTTCTGAGATTCATTCATGTTGTTACATATAGTTGATTCCTTTTTTTAATCATGATAGAATTCTACTGCGTGAAAGCACCATAATTCAGTTATCCACTCATCAGCTTAGTTGATTTCCAGATTTTATCTATTATGAATAATGATGTTATGAACATTTGCTTACCAATCTTTGTGTGGGCATGTATTTTTATTTCCCTTGGGTAGATATCCAAGAACAGAATTGCTGGGTCGGTCATATGGGGAGTGGTAAGTTCTAATGTTTTAAGAAATGGCCAACTTGTTTCTAAAATGGCAGTACCATTTGACATTCCCACCATATATATATAATAGATGTATATTATATATATGAGGGCCCACTTTCCCCATATTCTTTCCAATACTTGGTATTGTCCATCTTTTTTAGTTATTCTTGTGAGAATACATAGCACTTGCACAGTTCTTTCACAGGCATTTAGGTGACATCAAGGTTGTAAGCTCTACTCATATATATTTGAAAGCAGGGGTCTTGGGTTTCTGTTAGTGCAGACCCCTAGCCTTCTAATCAAAAGTAAGGCAAGTCTTTATCAGCAACCAAAATCTTCCTCTCCTTGTTACTATACACTTAGACCAAATAAGCGTCTTATAGTAACTCAAAATACGTAACTCAACTCACATACAAACTGACAAGAATAGATAATAATTGTGCTTCTTGAAAATGTGTGTTATGAGGGTTAGAGGGAATGGGGCTAGAATTGTGCTGTAAATTCTTCTCTTTTGTATTAAAGCTCATTAAGAAACAGTCACGCCACTATTGGTTGGTTGGTTGGTTGGTTGGTTCAACAAGACAAAGTGGGGGCTGCTTATAATTAGTTCTTGATAACTACAAGGATAGGAAGCAACTACTCCAGGAATTCTGGCTTCCTTTGCTGTGGAATGTGCCAGCAGAAACGGGAATCTTCTATGTCAGAAGGATAGAGGGACGATCCAAGGAGAAGCTGTAGTGGGAGGGTTATGTTGAGTGGGTGGTGAGATTTGCTGTGCTGTAGTTAATGACATTGTGCTAGAAGAAAAAGTATCTGGGTTCAAACTAAAGTCTTATACATCGGCTCTGTGACTTGTTGAGTTATTTGATATACTGGGCTCCCTCAGCCATAAACAAGTACAATATCTAATTTACTACTGTGTGACCCCTTTGGATACAAACAGAGCTTTCACACCACTTTTGAAGATTACTTTACCTTATTGGTAACAGCATGTTGGTATTTTTCATTTCATCTTTTATCTTCTGGGATTGTCAAATAGTGCTTTAATTATTTTAAAATTTTTTATTTATGTATTTGATAGAGAGAGAGCATAAGAGAGAAAGAGATTGTGAGTGAGAGGGAGAGAGAGAAAGTACTTCCACCTCCTGGTTCACTCACCAAATGCCCACAGTAGCTGAGACTGGGCCTGGCCATAGCCAGGAGCTGGAAACTCAATCTAGGTCTCCCTTGTGGGTAGAAAAACCCGGTTACTTGAGCCATTACCAGTGCCATGCTGGGTTTACATTAGCAGGAAGCTGGAATCAGGAGCCAGAGCTGAGTATTGAACCCAGGTACTCCCAAGTGGGAGCAGACTTCCTAACAGGCACTTAGCCACCAGGCTAAAAACCTGCTCCAATGCTTTTTTTTTTTTTTTTAAACTAATACCAGCAATACTGGCATTTTGTTTTCTGTTTTATATATATATATATATATATATATATATATATATATATATATATATATATAGTTACTTATTTGAAAGGCAGCATTATGGTGAAGGTGGGGGAGGGGGCTTCCATCTGATGGTTCATTCCACAGATGGCTGCAAGAGCTGGGACAGAGTCAGGTTGAAGCCAGGAGCCTAGAACTCCATCCAGGTCTCTTACCACATAGGTGGCAGGGGCCCAAGTACTTGGGCTATCTTCCACTGCCTCATGTAGGTGGCAGGGGCCCAAGGACTTGGGCTGTCTTCCACTGCCTTCCCAGGTGAATTAACAGGAAGCCAGAATGGAAGTAGGACAGCTGGGACTTGAACCAGCACCCATATGGGATGCTGGCATCACAGGTGGCAGCTTACCTCACTGCACCATAATACCAGCCACTGTTCTGGGGGATGAAGATGGTGTGGGATTGTGTGGAATAAGTTCCCAGGGAGGTTACATTTCAATGGAGAATAAAGCAATTAACAAGTAACCAAATATATGAGCAACATTGTTTCAGGGAGTGGTGAAGGCTATAAAGGAAATAAGGGCAAGAGCAGTCAGGGGCCAGGGGGCAGATGGAGATGAAGCAGGGGACAGGACTTTCCAGAAACTTGTTACATATGTTGAACATAGTTTGACCACAATTTCCCCAAGGGAGGACCCTTATTCTTCTTCTTGTCTTTTTTTGTCACCTCAGCCAGCACAGGGGAGGCAGCCAAAGGCCATGTGACTCCCGTGATAGATTCTCCCTCTGCCCACCTCCCTACTGGCATTTCCTGCCCCTCACCCACCCTGTGAGTGTTCACACAGCTCCTCTGACATCACACCAGGAGCCTCTGCCAGTCACCATCTCTGCTTCTACGTCCCACGGACTTGGTCCTATACTGAAAGGGTCTTAAAAGAACCCATCAGGGCCAGCACTGTGGTGCAGCAGGTTAAAGCCACAGCCTGAAGCGGTTCTAGTCCTGGCTGCTCCTCTTCTGATCCAGCTCTCTGCTAATGGCCTGGGAAGCAGTAGGAGATGGCCCAAATCTTTGGGTCCCTGTACCTGCATGGGAGACCTAGAGGAAGTTCCTGACTCCTGACTTCAGGTCGGCTCAGTTCCAGCTGTTGTTGCCATTTGGGGAATGAACCAGTGGATGGAGGACCTGTGTGTGTGTGTGTGTGTGTGTGTGTCTACCTCTCTCTGTAACTCTGCCTTTCAAATAAATAAAAATAAATCTTAAAAAAAAAGAACCTATCAATAACATTTTAGCATAAGCCATCAGCCTCGAGTCTCCCAAAACTCACCACATGCAAGTTGAAATTCAGTTAAAACTGTGCGTGGTCCACAGTTGCCCTCCCTTGTCTGAGATAGTTGGGTGGAAGTCATAGTTCCTCACCCCAGCAGGTTGTACACCTGCTCTCAGTGCTCTGTGCTCCTCTGGGAACAGCCAGCAACACCTTTACAGCACACCCGGCTCACCCCACCCCCAGCCCTGGTGAGTGCAGCCTACTCCTGGGAAGCTGGCCTTCACCTTAGGACATGGAAAGTGGGGAGGAGAGAATGGTTCAGGTCCCCAGAGATCATACATACACAGAATATGTACCAGCAGCTGCTTTAAGGTTGGTTACCAACCGAAGCCATAAACTTACATGAAACACAGCTTTCCAGGAAGAATTTAGGTAGAAATTCCATCTGTTGCCAAACTAGCCCTTTGCAAGTGTTAGCAAACCCAGTGCCCTGTGATGGAGGCTGGACAGAGTGAGCAAATGCCTGGCAAGAACCTGGTGTAGGCATTTCCAGCGGGGGCTTTGGACTTGACCTTGGATGACCTTTGCAATTGTCCTAGGCAGGCTGACTTCGGGGCACCTGTCCTCTGTAACAGCTGTCGACAGCAGCTCTGCCTGGTTCCACTCAGCTGGAAGCTGGTCTGGCCAACACCGCCAGCTGCTGGCCTGTCGATGCCCACAGTTGCCTTTGTGATCTGCCTTTGGCTCCCACCTCCTTTGTTGCCTCCTCTTACTGGTTTTCTTTTTTTCCTTCCTTTTCTGCTCCTTTGACTATGAATTTTCATGCTTTGGAAAACGTTCTGTTGCCTGAAAATGTTTTATTCTGGATCCAAAGGTTTTCCCAGGAAAGACTGGAGAGAAATACTGAAGACTGAAACAAAAAGCCCTTTGTCCGTGTCTTGATGGTGTAGGTCTGCCATCACAAGTCACTAGAATTGGATAGCTGGGAGCAACAGGAATTCACTTGCTTACAGCTTGGGGGTTTGAAGCCTGAAAGCAAAGCTTCAGCAGAACTTGTTCCCTCTGAGGACCCCAGCTTCCTTGGGCTGCCAGCAGTCCTTGGCATTGCTTGGCCTATAGCTATGTCACTCCAATCTCTGCTTCTGTAAGCCATGGCCTTCTTCCTCATACGTATCTCTTCCAACCTCTTCTTTCTCTAATAAAAACACCAGTCATTGGAGTTAGGGCCCACCCTAGTCCAGTATGAATATATCTTAACTTCATTACACCTGTAATGCCCCTATTTCCAAATAAGATCACATTCACAGCTAACACAGTGTAGGATCTGGCCAGACCTTTTTGTTGGGGGTTCAACTGCATCCACTGCAATATATGTCAATTTTATTTAGCAAGGTAGCGTTCAGTATAAGGCTGACAACTGGTCTGCTCTTTTTTTTTTTTTTTTTTTTTTTGACAGGTAGAGTTATAGACAATGAGAGAGAGAGACAGAGAGAAAGGTCTTCCTTCTGTTGGTTCACTCCCCAAATGGCTGCTACAGCCGGCGCTGCGCTGATCTGAAGCCAGGAGCCAGGTGCCTCTTCCTGGTCTCCCATGTGGGTGCAGAAGCCCAAGCACCTGGGCCATCACCCACCGCCCTCCTGGGCCACAGCAGAGAGCTGGACTGGAAGAGGAGCAACTGGAACTAGAACCCGGCACCCATTTCGGATGCTGGTGCCGCAGGTGGAGGATTAACCAAGTGAGCCATGGCGTCGGCCCCTGGTCTGCACTTTTAAAAGCCCACCACCAGAGGAAGAAAGGTGCGGATTTGGTGAGAAGGTAGGCGCCCAAAAGACAAACATAGCATGGTGAAAAATGATTTTGTGACACCGTCCTCCCAATTGCAGTTAAATAGGTTTGGGTGGATGCATTTTTCCTCTTCTGCACATTGTGGTATATACAATAGAACTCTACTTTCCTAGAGTTTGGGGCTTTCTCCTCTTTCAACTTGCTCATTCTCATCTTTTACTTACTAAACACCTATCGTGTAGTAGACCCTTCGTAGGTAACCTCCTCCCTAAAAAGTGAGGTGGAGGAGTGGATGATTTTCCCAATGATTAAGATGCTGAGTAGGTGCCTGTATCCCACACCAAAGTACCCAGATTCAACACCCAGCTCTGGCTGCTGACTCCATCTTCTTGCTAAAGCACACCTTCAGAGGTAGCAGTGATGGCTCGAGAAATTGGGTTCCCATCACCTATGTGTGAGACGTGGATTGAGTTGCTGGCTTCCAGCTTCAGTCCAACCGAGTCCTGACCTTGGCAGGTATCTGGGGAACTAGCAAAATGATTCCATCTATCTCTCATCCTCTCTTTTTGATTCTCAAATAAACAAAAGGTAGAAAAGAAAAAGGTGAGGTAGAGCCTCTTATCATCACTTCACAGATGATGAGTCTGAGGCTCAGGTTAGGCTATAACCTATCCATGAAAACACAGCTGACAAACAGCATGACTGAGAAACAAACTCAGTGTTAGCCCCCTCAACCTGCTCTCACTGGCTTCAACATTCATTCCTGTCCCCATCCAACTAACTGTCATAAGCAGCAAGTGTTGGACCTTAGTAACGAAGTGAGGGACGAACCCTGGAGGATGTACAAGAATTAGTGACATGAAAAGTTAGGAGAGGAGCACTCTGTGATTTCACACACAGAGCTAAGCTGTCCAAAGTGCTGCCATTGTTAGCATGGGTGATGTGATCCCTGTAGGCATTTATATAGACCTTAAGGACCACTGGAAGGAGCTTATTCATAGGACTTTGTCATTTAGGATGGGTCAGGGTCCAACCACTCACATCCCCCTGACTCAGCAGCTGCTTCTCTGAGGTTAGCCCATCTTTGCCCAAGTTCCCAAGACTGTAAAACAAAGATGCAAAACACTCAGGCTAGCTCAAGGCAGACCAGGAGATATGTTAAATTTACTTACAGTTCAAAAGTAAATATGATTGGGCTTTGATGAGAGCAACTTGGCTCTTCCACAAAGTTTAACATTAATGTCCCATAAATACTGTTAAAGAAATTGCTAGTTACATTCATTTTATTACCAAGATACTTCAAAGGAGAGAAAGAAGTGGCTAAATATTAGCCTGGCTAGCAAATGGGCGGTAAACCGTTGAGAATGCTATAGTCTTGCATGGTGATCTCAGCAAACCTGGGCATGCTGTTGGTCTGGCATTTGGAATAGGTCCACTTGCCACCTGAGAGCTGGCAAAGGGGTATTGCTGGGGCAAGAACCATGTTCCTGCCTCAGGGCTACAGTGAGTAGCCTATTCCCAAATGACAAGTGCCCAGAACCTAGAAGGAATTCCCCCCAATCCCTCAAACTGGTTGAAGTTTCATCTGATTGTGTTGTTTTCTATCTCAAAATCTATAATGATTGATTGATTGATTGATTGATTTGAGAGGCAGAGAGACAGAGAGGGTAAGAGACAGACAGAGCTCTCATCTGCTGCTTGTTTCCCAAAATTCCTTCAACAGCCAGGGCTAGGATGGGCTGAAAGCAGGAGCCAGGAACTCAACCTGGGTCTCCCATTTGGGTGGCAGGAGCCCACCTGAGCCATCATTTGATGCCTTCCAGAGTGTACATTATCAGGAAACTGGAATGTAGAGTGGAGTTGGGACTCAAACCCAGGCACTGTGATACAGGAAATGGATGTCCCCAATGCCATCTTAACTGCTGTGCAAACGCCTGTCCCAGAAATCTCTAATTGCTTTTTACAGTCCTCCAAGTCCAGACCTTGCATCCAGGCCTTCCAAGTCCATCATGATCTGGTCCCTGCATTCTCTAGCTCTACCTTCCTCTACAGACCCTGTCCAATCAAGCCTGTATGTGAGTCATGGCCATGAGTCCATGCTCCCCCTTCGTGGCTTGGCACAGCCCAGCTTCCTGGCCTGTGCTCATCTTCTTTCTGCCCATGTGAAAGACAACAAAAGTGTCTGCAGGGACAGCACTGTGGTGTAGTGGGTTAAGCCACTGACTGCTGCACTGGTATCCCATATGGGCACCTGTTTGAGTCCCAGCTGTTCTACTTCCAAAGCTCCCCGATAATGCACCTGGGAAAATAGCAGAGGATGGCCCAAGTGCTTAGGCCCCTGCACCCACATGGGAGACCCAGATGAAGCTCCTGGTTCCCGACTTCAGCCTGGCTCAGTCTTGGCCATTGCAGCCATTTGGGGAGTGAACCAGTGGAGGGAAGATCTCTCTCTGCCTCTACCTCATCCTCTCTGTAACTTGGATTTTCAAATAAATTAAAAAAATCTTTTTTTTTTAAGTGTCTGCAGTTACTCTCCTTATTACATCCACACCCTTTGGAAGGTGACTTTTCATTTTCCTTTATCAAGAAGCGGTTTCTCGCATGCCTTGAATCTGGGCTGAACTTGTGACTTGCTTTGGCCAGCACAACACTCAAAGCAATGCCCAATCTGAGTGTGAGCCTTGAGAAGCCTGCTTCACTTAACTGAACTCTGCTGTCACCATGGGAACAAGCCTAGGTCTACCAACTAGATGATAAGACATAGGTGGCTCCACCACTCTGTCCCTCAATTGGATGGCCATCCAGACACAAATGCAGATGCTTGAATGAGTGATGACTGCTGATGCTGAGACCAACAAGCCTGGCCTGCAGCAGCAAAGCAGAAGCACAGACTGGCAAGCAAAAATAAAGGCCTGTCGGGGAAGTTCTTATGGTTGCAGTGCGTTAAGACACAGTGTGACAACCACATCCCATCTTGAATTACCTGGGGCTGAGTCCCATCTCGGCTTCTGTTCCAGCTTCCCGCTATTGCTCCTGGGAAGCAGCATATTATAGCCCAATTACTTGGGTCCCTGCCTCTCACATGAGAGACCCAGATGGAGTTCCTAATTTCTGGCTTCAGCTTTCTCTAGCCCCAGCTATCGCAGGCATCTGGGGGGTGAACCAGAGGATGGAAGTTGCTATCTTTCAAATAAACAATAAATAATGCTTAAAATTATTAAAAATAAGTAGCTCTTGCTTAGATTAATATGCAGCAAGAGGTCATTGATACACCCTGGAATTTGCTTCCTGTTCATCCAGCAGATATGCACTAAGAGTCTGCTACATGACTTCATCTGTGATAGGCATCGGGGGCTGAGAGTCAACACACACTCTAAGAAGATCCCATTTCCTTTTTGAGCCTTTGAAGCCTGGTCTTTTTGAGATAGCCAAAGGCACTCAGATCGAACCTCCAAGAAGATCTTCCCAGTCAGAATTCATCTTACCCTTTGCCAGCCCCGGTTGACTGCACGTACAATACACCACAGTATTTCTCTGAACTTCTTCTTGTCTGACCTCATGCAATAGCTGCCCAACTGGTCTGCTTATGTCTAGCCTGCTCTTGAATTTATCCCCCACAACCTTACCATTGTGAGCTTTCTAAATGCAAATCGTATGATGCCTATGTCAAAGCCCTAGTGACCCCTGCTCGCTTCGCCAGTCTCAGTTTCCACCTGTCCCAGTCATGCAATTATTACTAGTTCACTCTCTTCCAGGAATGTCCTCCCCACCCAAGTCTGATTACACAGCTTTTACTTTCTCAAGCTCAGCTGTCACCTCTTCCAGGAACTCTGCCACTCCCTCTGCCCTGCCTCTGCACTTCTGTTCCTATCATAACGTGATTATGCGCCACTGTAATTTCTTTTGTTTACAAGTCCGGGGACAAATATTTTAAAATTCAAAGCCTGAGTGTTAATTTTCTGCATGTCTAGCTAGCCCTTAGGCAAAATCTGTTCACTTAGGAGATACTCAATAATGGTTTTTGAATAAATGAACAAATGAATAAAGACTTCCTCTACAGTTATCCGCCCTCCACCAAAAGGATAGATATCACATCTCCATACTGACATATACTGTCGTTATACAAGCAGTGTTTGTATCTAAGGAAAAATTTTACTTAGCAGACAGAGAATCGAATCCAGTGTCTCAGAAAAAGTAAAGACGTGCCAGGCATAATGACAGATTAATAGCCTGAAAACCAAACATCATCTTCTATTCATTTTTTATGAGTTTTAGAGATCATGTGGTCAAGTCGCTTTTTTAATAAAAAAAAGAAATTCCAGTGTTTTTATTTAATATTTCCAAAAAAATACTTGAGAAGACCTATTTTTATCCAAGCAGTAGTTTACATTCGTTATTATTAATATCCCTAAATCTTATCCAATACTTTCTGGAATTTTCCAGCCGTAACACCAAAGAAAACTGTTCTCAGCCAAGGGATGTTTTCCTCTCTTTCTCAACATCCATCAGCCCTCTCATTCCCAGTTCTTCATCATGAACATCAAGCTCTTTCAATCATCCCTACTGGTCTTTCCCCCAATAGTTTCCTATTTCCAAATCACAAAAACCTAGGAACACAGATGGCAGAGAAATAGAATGTGCTTGGAAAGGAAGATCTAGAGGGAAAATGTTTCTGTGGGACAGGATAGCACTTCCTAGATGACAGTAAGGGGGCTGAGGCTAAGAATATTTAAATAGGATTAACTTTTTGCACAATAGGCAGGTTTCATTACTATATCCCTAATTGGTATTATCTGACTTACCTTTCTGGTTTATGAAGCTTTCATTGGTTTATAACAAAATGAGAAAAATAAACTGATAAGCCCATAAAAATACTTATTAAAATAAATTTTTAAATTTTTTAGTCTACTATTTACCTACTGGGGGTTGTTCTTTCTTTAATGAGTTCATGGCCATGCAGGATAGTTTTAAATTTTTATTATTTGGCAAATTTAGGCAAATTCACTGATCAAAAACTCTTTTTTACTTGTCCATAAAAGTCTGAAGTATGGGAGTCATCAATTCACTGTGTTAAGAGAAAAAGAAAACATGCAAGGAGAGAGAGAGAGAGAGAGAGAGAGAGAGAGAGAGAGAGAAGAGACAGAAAAGTCCTCCAGCAGAGGGAGAGGAGAAAGGAAAGAAGAGGACAGGTGCTTTCATCTCCAGAAAGCAATTTCAGAAGTTTCTTTTGCTCTGCCCTGTTCCCAATCTGGAATTCCAGACCCTGTTGGACCTTCAAAGTTACACTAATGAGAGGACATAAGCTGTTGTCAATATGTATAGAAGTCTAGAGAAAACACTATTTGCCAAAAACTAGAGCATGTACCAAATTATTTGCTTTTGGTTAAAGATATGAGAATTCAATACAGTAACAAGTGTTACCTCACACTATTCAGAAGCACTGAGTACTCCTAGGTTTAAGGGCTGGCGCTGTGGCATAGCAGGTAAAGCCGCTGTCTGTGACAACAGTCCCAGCTGTTCCACCTCCAATTCAGCTCTCTGCTAATGAACCTGGGAAAGCAGAGGAAGGTGGCCCAAGTGCTTGAAATTTGTACTCACATAGGAGAATCAGAAGAAGCTCCTGGCTCCTGGCTTAGGATTGGTGCAACTCCGGCCATTGTGGCCATTTGGGGAGTGATCCAGTGGATGGAAGATCTCTCTCTCTCTCTCTCTCTCTCTGTAACTATGCCTTTCAAATAAATTAATAAATCTTTAAAAATTCCTAGGTTTATTTTAAAAATTTTAATTTATTAAAAATATTTTATATGAAACAGCTTGGCAAGTTCTCAAAAGGTATTCTGAGTTACCATATGACCTAGAAATTCCACTCTTAGATATTAGAATTGAGAACATAGATCCATCCAAAACCTTGTACATGCATGTTCATGACAATGTTGTTTTTAGCAGCCCCAGGGTGGAAATAACCCAACTGTCCATTAACTGATGAGCGGATCAGCAAAATGTGCCATTTCCATATAATGGAAGATTATTTGTCAATAAAAAATGAATGAAGAACTAATACCAGCTGAAACACGGATGAACCTTGAAAACATTATTCTAAGTGAAAGACATCAGGCAGAAAAACACCACACAGTGCATGATCCCATTTACATGCAACGCCCAGAACGGGCAAATCCACAGAAACCCAAAGTAGATTTCCCATTGACAGGGCCGTAGGTGGGGAGGAGAATGGAGAGTGACTGCTCATGGGTTTCTCCATGGTGTGATAAAAATGTTGTGCAATTAGATAGCAGTGATGATTGTGATGTGAATATTCTAAAGACGCACTCAACTGGACTCTTACAAAAATAAAAAAACAAACTAAAAAGAAGTTACATTTGTTTCATGGACAGTATTATTTTCAACAGGGGGCCGTGGAATAGGCATGAAATGCATCCTTAACAGACACTGCCATACTCAGATTGAACCTCTTTTAAGAGTCAGCTGTTTAGTCTCCCGCATCCATACAAACAAGATGGCATTCTGGAGAAGACATTCATGTTAAGGGTACAAGGTTTCACGGCCCCTTCCTATGGGATATCCTTCATGCCCAATAGGCCTCTCTTTGCCAACACAAGAAGTTCCAGAAAGAAAGGAGAAAGTGGTCAAATCCTGCTGTGTCCTTCTTTACCACCAGTCCTAAGAGTCACATTGCCTGCTTCCCCAGAGGATCACAGAAACCGGCATACTTTGAGTTTGTTCTTGAACTTCCACTTGGAATGGCCATACTTTCTCTCTAGGACTCCACTGTGGCTTATCTGCCAGGCTCAGGACCCTTTTTGGGTGGTTCTGCATCCCCACCGGGGACGCAGATCAGACAGCTGCTGGTATCTGATCCCAGTTCATCAGACATGGCCGAATGCAAGTTCAAACTAAGGGCTCAATGACAGCTCCCCCTGCACTTCTGTAGTATTTCATTCATAGTTGATTTAGCCATATAAAACACTTTAGAGCCAAGGTAAAAGAAGAAAAAAAAAAAAAAAGGAAATCAAGGAATGGATTTTAAAAACATCAGATTTTTTTTTTCCCCAGAAACCTTTTATTTAAGGAATACAAACTTCATGCATTTCATAAATACAACTTTAGGAACACAGTGATTCTTCCCATTGTATCTGTCCTCCCACTCACACTCCCACCCTTCTTCCTCCTCCTTCTCCTATTCCCAGTCTTATTTTTTACTAAGATCTATTTTCAATGGACTTTATGCACATACGATTAAACTCTATACTAAGTAAAGAGTTCAACAATTTGTATGAAACAAAACTGTGTGGCTCTCTAAGACTCTCATTTAGTCTTTGGTAAGTGGCGGCTTGGCATCATGTGGAGGAAAGGGGTGCTCCTGAAGTGAGGGGCTCCTCACATTTCACAGGGGAGCACGGTGCAGAATCACGGGGTGGGCAGGAGCTTCACAGGGCTGCAGGTCTGGGACAACGTCACCGAAATGACAGAGCTCACTCCTCACATGCTGTGGCTGATATCCTCAAGTCTAAACTTGTGGGCAGCTCAGGAAGAGACGCTCTCCTCTTGGACTTGCTTGTGTAACCTCTCATGGGTCCCTGGTTCCTTCTCAATGAAAGCCCACCATCTATATCACACTGTCACTAACAAGATCACAGCCACAGAGCTTATTTTATGTTATTTCTACACCAATCCTGCAGAAAAGACATTGTTGTCCCCATTCTACCTTTGAGGAAATGCACTCTCAACAAGAGGTTAAATGGTTTGCACAGGACTTAAACTCCGAGCTGCTCACTCTAAGTCCATGATGTTTCACTCTGAACTCCAGGCTCCGAGGGATTTTAGGGAACACGGACCACTGTTTGTGCCTTTTTGTGCAGTGCTTTAATAAAGGTTGTTTAATTCTTTTCTACAGATAAGTTTGCTTGGTAGATAGACCATAACACAGAGGAATCATAAAGCACTGGATCTGACCCCCATCTTGACAACTTACAAGGAAAAGTTAGACCTTAGACTATACTTACAAAAACCCTCATTCCTTCCATAACAACATGGCTTGTAATAAAATTTGTATTTTTATGTATTTAAATATATGTATTTGCCAGCATCAAAAGATGGCCCCACAATGAGCCACACTTCTTAGAATCTACAGCCTGGTAGCCCCTCCTTCTGGGGCTGGTCCTATTACTCATGTTTGACCTATGGAACCAGTGAAGCTGACTCAGTGTGACTTACCAGGCCAGGCCACAAGCAGCCTGGCACTTTCCACCTCGTTCCCTTGGAACATGTAATCTCAAGGAGCAAAGCTGCAGGTAAGAAGTCTGACTACCGCGAGATCGCTGTGCTTTAAGGAAGCCCAAGCTGTCCGGTAGAGAAGACCAGGAGGGAGAAGAGCCACAAGCAAGGCCCCAGAAGTTCCAGTAACCTCATTCACAGAAACAAGACAACAGTGAAGAAGACATCGTAGAGGTCAAGTACAGTTGACTTATCCAATGTCTCCAGCTTCAGCCACTTCTTATAGCTACTGCCTGCAGCCCCTAAAAGAGAATCACTCAGCTGAACCCAGTTAACCCACAGAACCACAAGAAAGAATAAAGAATTCTTATTTAAGCCAAGGGGGGTGGGGGGCGTTTTGGTAAACAGCAATAGATAAGCAGACTACACAGGATGACAATCATAGCTACTGTACAGAAATGATGGAAAGATTCCATGAGACACTGTATTTAAATGCCCAGCACATAGTAGGAAGTCAGTGAATTGTAAATTGTTATCACTGCAGTTGTATTTAATTCTAGGTCTCATTGAAGCTGCTTAAAAGTAGCTAACTCACGCGTTTGTTCCACAGCTGCATATTTAAAACTCTGAGAACAAAGTATTTGCCCCATGGAAGGTAAACTGGCATTAGCCAAAAGCCCTAGGGATCTGCGGGCTCCTACCTTTTGTTCTAAGTCTTTTTCTCTAATTCTTTTTAACTGGTTTTGTTGGGCTGGTTTCTGCCCACACCAGTTTCAGCACAGGACTAGGATCTTATCTTCTGTGTTTAGGGTGTTCCTTTGATCCACCAATATAAACCACTTAAAATTAATTACCATACACAACCATGCTAGTTGCCTGTTGGCAAAAACGCCTGCTCTTTTCAAACTGGAAAAGAATTTTGGTTTTCAATGCATTGGTATTAGCGAAGATATCTATTAATCAGAGGCCCAGAAACTTTGATTCTGGAATATCTCAACCCTAAGGCAACCAATCTAAGCTGGCCCGGTGTGGTGCTTTTAAGTGCATACAAAGATAGAGTCCTAAGCTTGCCCAGGCATGGTGTCTGACACCCAGTACAGCTACTAAGACTGAGAAGACATCAGGACACCGTTGGGGATGATTAAGTTGGCCCTTGAGGATCTCATCATGCAGTGTGTACATTTTTAGTCAGAAGAATTGTGCTTCCACTGAAGGGTCACGTGGCTGTGCTGGGATAAGGATATCTGATGCTTTATGGTGGTTTTCCATTTCTTTTTTTTTTTTTTTTTTTTTTTTGACAGGCAGAGTGGACAGTGAGAGAGAGACAGAGAGAAAGGTCTTCCTTTTGCCGTTGGTTCACCCTCCAATGGCCGCCGCGGTAGCGCGCTGCAGCCGGCGCACCGCGCTGTTCCGATGGCAGGAGCCAGGTGCTTCTCCTGGTCTCCCATGGGGTGCAGGGCCCAAGCACTTGGGCCATCCTCCACTGCACTCCCTGGCCACAGCAGAGAGCTGGCCTGGAAGAGGGGCAACCGGGACAGGATCGGTGCCCCGACCGGGACTAGAACCCGGTGTGCCGGCGCCGCAAGGCGGAGGATTAGCCTGTTGAGCCACGGCGCCGGCCGGTTTTCCATTTCTAAGAGCTCTCCTATTGAGCCTCACACCTGCCCAGGGACTGCAATTTCCATCCCAACTTCACAGATGAGGATTTTGAAACCCAGAGAGGGTAAAGGATTTCTTTCAGGCCCTCCAATTCACAGGCTACAATTGTTTCCATGACGATAAGTTGGCTGTGCTTAGACCAGCAGCAAGTGCCAACCCAGTGCGAGAAAGAAACGAATTCATGAACTTAGAGAAGGGATAAAACTTTTCATAAAGTTATTAAGTGAACATTTTTACTTTTTTTTTTTATACTACAAGCCTACAATTGCTTATCTGCAATCCCTGGGGTTATATGTACTTTGAGATTTAGAATATTTTAGACACACACACACACGTGCATTCCTGTGTGGGCTTCCTTATAATTAAACCCTCTTTTTGCAGTGCAATGTGTAAATATTCATACTAAATGAGATAACGATCATAGAGATTATGAATTGCTTCATGCCAGTTCAGGAAGATCTTACCACCAAATGAGCTTGCTACCAGTTTACAAATAAAACAGAAGAGAACCGTCTTTTTAAGGGCGTGTTGGACTTTTGAATGTAGCATCCAGGCAGTGAACACGACCCCCTCTCAGTGCTTTCTGCTGTTGGGGACATCACTGCTTCCCAGCAGGGCTTGTTCTCATCCTTCTGCAGGAAGGATGACTTGAACAAACAGTTTGCACCTGCTTGCTGTGTGCCTGTAGCTGGCATGCTCACAAAGAAAGGGCCGTGGCTGAGTGTATAGTTTCAGGCTCTGGGGAGGCAAGCCGGTGAACCCAGCTAATAAACTGTTCTCCAAAATCCCTAAGGGTGAGAAGAGAAGAGAAAAAAAGAAATTAAAATG
The DNA here is from genome assembly GCF_033115175.1 of Lepus europaeus. Lineage (NCBI taxonomy): Eukaryota > Metazoa > Chordata > Mammalia > Lagomorpha > Leporidae > Lepus > Lepus europaeus. The sequence goes on along the minus strand of NC_084828.1, from coordinate 108,916,421 downwards.
GAATAGCAGCTTGCTTTCAACTCCACAAGAGGCGATCACATGAAGAAGCCAGAGGCATCTCATCAAGAAAGCCCAAATTTGATGAAGCAATTTTGTTCTGGAAGCCTTGGACCAGTTAGACCTGCAATGAACCCATTATAAGGTCATCAAGATGAGCTGTTAGAAGCGGTATCCACACATTAATATTAATGGCAGCCATAATCATGATACCACTCCCTAGTCTGGTCCCTGCCTGTGAGACAAGACTGGGCCCTTGCTGTGCTGAGAGGAGATGGAGGACACTGTCCAAGGACACTGAAGACTGGCTGTCGTCTCACAACTGGCCTTCTTGCTGGCACATGTCAAATGGAGCAGTATGCACAGTGCTGTCCAGTCTTCACCCACTGCGCCTCCTTCTGTATCCCAGGTGACACTTGTCAGTGGGGGTAGGTAAATGCTGTGGAGGTGGAATAGAGAAGGGGATGGGGGTGAGCCCAGCAGGCCCTGACGGCGATGGCCTGTGCCCTGCAATGGGCTGCTGCTGCCTCCGCAAAGAGCAGGGTGCTGCTGCGCTGCCTGCTCAGAGCACCCTGGGTATTTCAGCAACAGTGCAGCCAGGAACAAAAGGGAAACCGTGCACTTCTGATGAAGAAGAGAGGAAATGCATTTGAACAAAGCTTTAACTTTTTTTTTTTTGCTTTAACGTTTTTTAAACTCTCTTCTCTCGTTCACTTCTTTCATCTTTCACCCTCATCCTGGAAATCTAATCAATCATTGGGTGTTCTCCTTGTTGTGAAGAAACAAATATCAGGGCCTCAAATCTGCTCGGTTTTGACTTCTTTTGCAAAACAGTCACCTTATCTCCTGGTGCCCCTGACTTAAGGAAGTGTCTAAAAAGACTTTTTTTTTTTTTTTTTTGAGCACTTCCTGTGTGTGCAGACTGACATGGGCTGAAATTCCAGGCCTCCCACTTACGAACCAGTTGAATCTGGACAAGTTGCTGAACCAGCATGGATGCAATGTCCTATGGCAAAGTGGCAGCAACCTGTGGGAGTTTATGCTGAGAGGCAAGTGAGACACTAAGAGAGCTTTTATTAGACAGCAGACACTCCAGAAAGACTTATCTTGAGATGATCAGGAGAACCTAAAGGTGAAAACACACTCACACACACACATTCACACACACACACTCACACACACACTGTTTCAGTGCAGAGGAAAATATATAAAGGTTTTTAAAAGTGACCTGAGAGCTCCAACAGCGGAGACATTCAATTAAATTAGAGTGGAAGGTGTGCATTTCACCTGGACCTGGGCAGACACGTGGACTCTCCATTTGCCTGGGGACTCATACCCAGGAGACAGAGGAAGTAGATGAAGCATCTAGACAAGAAAGTACTGTGATAGGCAAGCAGGAAAGGATCGGGGAGGAGAAATTATAACAGACAACCGCGACATTTCCTGAATGATGCAGACTGAAACTAACCTCTCCCCAATATCTTCATGATTTTGTTTTTGTTTTTTTTTAATCCAAGCGGGCAAACTGATTCGGGGTTTGAACCGCAGGCACCCTAGCATCAGTTCTAGCATTCCAACAGAGTCGGTGTGAGATGAAGCGGGAGGAGAGAGTGGGTAGCCAGCTGACTGTGGAGGGCTTCGAATGCCATGAAGGGAAACGAGCCATCCTTAGGGTACTGTGCAATGAGGAGCCCTCGCAGGCTTCTGGGCCCGCGTGCCATGATTTGGGGGAGGTTATACCACCAATGTGCAGGATGATCAAGGGCAGAAGGACAAGGGCAAGGCCAGGCAGTGGGTTAGTGCAGCTAAGGCAGGAGAGATGGAATAGGCAGAAAACAGAGGTTATAGAAAAGGGGTTACTGCATGTTTTTTGACTGGACATGGACAAAAGACAGGTACCGCGAACGAACACTAAGATTTCTAGTCTTCTGTGAGTGGAACAAGAGGAGGGTCCCCTGCGCTTGCATAGTTGAGTCCCAAGTCACAGGCTCAAAAGAAAGGGTGATTCATCCCATTCTACATGTCCTGACTCTGAACTGACAGGGATGTTCTCAGGATGCCTGGAGTGGTGAGTGTAGAACACGTCGTCACAGAGGTCAGGGGCAGGTGTGGATGGTCGTCAGGTGACCGAGGAGGTGTAGACAGAAAGTGGGGAGCACTCGCAGGGCATGGTTCAGGTGAGACACCTCCCTTCTTGGCCCACTCACCCCTGGAAGTTCTCAACTTCATTCATTTGGATCAAAGAGTAAGTGATGGATAGTGCCTTAAAATGTCATGTCTTTTGGCCGGCGCCATGGCTCAACAGGCTAATCTTCCGCCTTGCGGCACCGGCACACCAGGTTCTAGTCCCGGTCGGGGCACCGATTCTGTCCCGGTTGCCCCTCTTCCAGGCCAGCTCTCTGCTGTGGCCAGGGAGTGCAGTGGAGGATGGCCCAAGTGCTCGGGCCCTGCACCCCATGGGAGACCAGGAGAAGCACCTGGCTCCTGCCATCGGATCAGCGCGGTGCGCCGGCCGCAGCGCGCTACCGCGGCGGCCATTGGAGGGTGAACCAACGGCAAAAGGAAGACATTTCTCTCTGTCTCTCTCTCACTGTCCACTCTGCCTGTCAAAAATAAAAAAAAAAATAAAAAAGAGTTAATATACTCTTAAAAAAATGTCATGTCTTTCATGGGGATTTACATTTTAGCAGGGACCAAAGCCTTGGACCTAAGAAATTCAGCTCGCAGACAAGAAATGCAGAAGTATTGAGAAAGATAACGAGGTTGCCGTCCCCGAAGCCTCACAGTCTCAGATTTTAGATTCAGCGAAGTAAGCAAAATCATGCAGCTTCTGGCTTTCGGTGCCTGGTTAATTTCACTTAATATAATGTCTTCCGGGTTCAATCACAATATAGCAAATGGCAGAATTTTCTTCTTAAGGCTGATTAGTATTCTATTGTTTATGTGTATTTATGTCTATGTGTGTCATACTTTATTCATTCATCCATAAGTTGATACTTTGGTTGACTCTGTGTCTTGGCTATTGTGAATAACACTGCAGCACACATGGGAATGCAGGTATCTCTTGCAAATTTCACTTCCTTTGGATGTAAACCCAGAAGTGGGATTGTTGGATCGTATGGTGGGGATATTTTTAATTTTTTGAGAAACCTTCACTCTGTTTGCCATAATAGCTACACTAATTTACATTCCCATCTTATCCAAGGGTTCCCTTTTCTCTACATCCTTACCCATACTCCCTATCATGTCTTTGTAAAATAATTTTTAAATTTTCAACTGACACATAAAAGTTGTATACATTTAGAGAATACCATGTGATGTGCTGATGTATATTTTGTATAATGTATATACATTAAACATGTATATATTACTTAATGTCCAGAGTGAATATGTGTATCTTCTCAAACATTTGGCATTTCTTTATGTTTTTGGGTGAAAACATCCCCAAATCTTATCTTCTAGTTTTTTTATAGAGAAATATACAGTGTATTATCAATATCTATAGTTATCCTATCATGCAATAGAAAGCCAGAACTGGGGCCGACGCTGTGGCATACCGGGAAAAGCCCCTGTTTGCAGTGCCGGAATCCCATATGGGCGCTGGTTCTAGTCCCAGCTGCTCTACTATTGTCTGGGAAAGCAGTAGAAGATGGCCCAAGTCCTTGGGCCTCTGTGTCCACATGGGAGACTTGGAAGAAGCTCCTGGCTTTGGATTGGTTCAGCTCAGGCCATTGTGGTTAATCGGGGAGTGAACTAGTGGATGAAAGATCTCTCTCTCTCTCTGCCTCTCCTTCTCTCTGTGTGTGACTCTGACTTTCAAATAAATAAGTATTTTTTAAAAAAAGAAACCCAGAACTTTTTATGGCTACCTAACTATAATTTAGTACCTGTTAATCAACTTTTCCACACTTCTCCTTTCTGTCTCCTCTCCCCAGATATTGGCAATCACCATTCTACTCCCAACATCTATGAAATCAGTTTTTCGAGATTCCATGTAAGAGTGACATCATGTGGTACCTGGCTTATTTCACTTAACAAAATGGTCTCCAGTTTCATCCACACTACTGTAAATGACAAGATTTCATTCTTTTTTTCAACATTTTTTTATTTCATTCTTTTTTTATGACTGAATAATATTCCATTGTGCATATGTACCCCCATTTTCTTTATTCATTAGTTGATGGACATGTAGGTGGCTTCCATGTCTTGGCTATGGTAAACAGTGCTGCAATAAACAGGAGTGTAGATGTCTCTTCAACAGAGTGATTCTACTTCCCTGGGCTATTACATCTCGTAATGGGAATACAGGGAAATAAGGTATGTATTTTCAGTTTTTTCAGGACCCCCCCATACTATTTTCCACATAGATGTGTTAATTTACATTCCCACCAACAGTGTAAAGGGTTAGCTTTTCTCTAAACCCTCACCTAAACCTGTTACATTTGTCTTTTGGATTGTAGCCATCACAACCTCATTGTGGTTTTAATTTGCATTTGCCTGATGTTGGGTGCTGTTGATTACTTTTTCATGTATCTGTTGGCCTTTGTGTGTCTTCTTTCAAAAAAAATCTAGAAGTATTACATTTTCATGTAAACCTTGTATTTTGCTGATTTCTTCTGTAGAGTATGTTTATCAGGATTCTGTACTAAATAAAAAAGTTCCACAAGGGGAGGGGTTTTGTCTATTTTGCTCATCAATGCATATCTTGTGCTAGCACAGAGACAGGCACATGGTAGAAACTCAATAAATACCTATTAAATGATGTGAACAAACAAAAATCTTATGACTTTTTAAATACAAAGCTAATAAGCAAGACTTCATAGTCAACAGAGTTAGCTCAAGAAGCAGACCTGCAGCCACGGGACCAGCGAGAAGTCAGGGCAGCTCTGACCATGAGTCAGTCCTCCAGGGGGCTTGTTCTGTCTGCTCTAGGAATACAGCCATGCACCTGCAGTAACAGTGCTTGGCTGATTCCACATATGTCAATCCAAAACATGAATCATCATGCTTACCTGCTACTAATGTTATTCTCTTCACAAAAGGCTTCTTAATAGGAAAGTGTCTAACAAGGCCAGAGCATTTGAAACAGGTGATGCAGGCCAGCCAGAGTAAGCAAATCCAGAACCACCTTGACAATTTTATGTGATCAGAGAAAATTCGTAGTCAGTGTAAATGATGGCTTTTTGTCGTAATATCTGTATGTCTGTCTTGCTGCCTGCCCAGCTGCCAACTTTTTTCTTACAAGAAGTACTCTTTGATTGTATTAGAGATTTAGAAGAAAATATAGGAAATGAAGGCCACCTGCATATTGTTTGAAATGTGCCCACAATAAGGTAGCCCTCTTTAAAAGGGCTAATCATTTTAGGGATAAGAATCCCTCTAGTCTCAGTAACAAAAGGATTTTCTGCTGAAGTGAGCAAACCTAGCAAAATGTTTCTAAACCCATACACCTGGGAAGCCCCATAACTTTTTTTTTTTTTTTTTTTTTTTTTAACAGGCAGAGTTAGAGAGAGAGACAGAGAGAAAGGTCTTCCTTCCGTTGGTTCACCCCCACAATGGCCGCTAGGGCTGGCACGCTGCGCTGAAGCCAGGAGCCAGGTGCTTCTCCTGGTCTCCCATGCGGGTGCAGGGCCCAAGCACTTGGGCCATCCTCCACTGCCTTCCCGGGCCACAGCAGAGAGCTGGACTGGAAGAGCAGCAACTGGGACAGAATCTGGCACCCCGACCGGGACTAGAACCTGGGGTGCCGGTGCCGCAGGCAGAGGATTAGCCAAGTGAGCTGCGGCACCAGCCAGCCCCATAACTTTCTAAGGAAAAAATTCTGCTTCTGTCCCCTCCAAAGCTCAGCTCTGCTTTTACAGCAGGAATTGCCAAAAGTTATACTGCTGAATCTCCATGGAGAAATTAAACGCATTCAGGAGCCAGGTATCCTTTTAAGTGACACGAACAGAGAGGGCACTGAGCAAGGGCACTGCGAGCATGTCTCACTCCCTAATTGCGAGGCTAACCCACGCTGTCTGGTGGGGAGAGCAACAGAACTGTGATCTGAAAGGAACCGTGCTCTGTCCTGACCTGGTGCAGTCATTGACTGCTGTCCACCGTGGATGGGTAAGGGCTGTCTCACACTCTGTCTCATAGGCCAATTCTTGGAAACAAGTGTATTTGGAAGAATTTTGCGTAAGACTCTGGGACATGTATTGACCCAGTTTGCAAACAAAGAAGGCCTTTGATGTGCCTTAGCTATACTTACACATGCAGACATATACACACATTGATGAACATACGCACATACATCATCCAAGAACACCGGATGGCTGCCCATTCCTGCCAATCCCATCCACTTGCCCACTCTCTACCCTGGCTCAAGTTCCCTTGAACTGGAATACCCTCCGCACACCCAGCTTTTCTGCCTAGTAACCCCCTACTTAGTTGCCGATGTTCAGATCAAGTCGTGCTGTTTCGTATCCGCTTTTTTATTCAATGTATTTGTGATATTCATCCATATCGCTGTATGTATCAGTAATTTGTTCCTTTTTATTGCTCAGTAATATTCTACTGCTTGTACCAGTTTCTCTCTTTTCCTATTGATGGACACATTCTGTTTCAGACTAACAGGGGTGATACCAACTGGTGTAATGCAAATCACTCCACAGACCCTATCGGCCCAGGGCAGAGTCCTCCACAAGAGTGCCCTGATCTCAGTGTCAGCTGCACTTTGGGGGATCCTAGATCCCCGTATTTCTGGCTATAAATCTGGAGGTTCTCACGAACCCCTCAGGTTCGATAACTCACTAGAACGACTCAGAGAACTCAGGGGGAGGATTACAATTTCATTATAAAGAATATACATATGGTAGAGCCGGGGAAGGAAAACACATCCTCTCTCTGTGACACAGGAACACGTCGCCCTCCTGTCACATCAGCGTGTTCACTAACCAGAACGCTCCATGGAGCTTCTGTGTCCAGAGTTCTTATTAGAGCTTCCATGATAAAATCACTGTCCATGTGACTGAATCCAGTCTTCAGCTCTCCACCTGCCCCTACCTCCCAGAGGTCAGCTTGGATCAGAGGTCCAACCTTTAATTATGTGGTTGATCATTTTGGTGATCAGCCCATCCTGAAACTATCTAACCACACCCTCAGACCTCTGCCAAGAACACCTCATTAGCATAATAAAACACTTTTGTCATTCAGGAAATTCCAAGGGTTTTTTGAAGTTCTGAGCCAGGAACTGCACAAAAAGACTAAATAGATTCTCTATTGAATCAGGGACCCTTGGGTTGTTTTCTGAGGTCTGGCTATTACAGCTGGAGCATTCTAACCTTGTATTGGGCTATCTGTGGAAATGTGCTTAGTTTCTCTTGGGTAAATACCCAGGAGGGGAATGGCTGGTTTGAATGCAACTTTCTTTGGGGAATTTCTCAGGGAATTGTTGTCCCCTTGAAGCACATACCTCCTGATAGATCTTGTTATTCCCTTTTTCTCAGTATGTGGTTTCTTAAATAAATGGTCACGAACTTCTCTGGGGGCAGGATTGAGGGAATCACCATTGAAACCTTTGCTAGGTGCTATAGGATCCTTCCTCAGGGGAAACTGGCTTGTTCACGAAGGGACTGTGGCTCTGAGAACCGGTTCAGGTCAGGAAATAGCTTAAAGGACGTCTTCTACCCATGCATTCTTCACTATTTTGGGCAAAAACTGGGTTGCCCTTTGTTAGGGTTCTCAAGGGAAATAGCGTTGATAGATTATTTCTCAGAAATTAGCAGAGAAGTCTCGTGATCTGCTATCTGCATGCTGGAGACCCAGGGTGGCCAAAGGAATAATTTAATCCAAGTCCAAAGGCCTGGCAGTCAAAACAACCAGTGTTATAAATCTCAGTTTGAGGGCAGGAGAAGCTGAGTTGAGGTGACCCTGATCAAGGAGTGAGGCAGAAAAATGGGGGCAAATACTTTCTTTCTCTGCCTTCAGTTAGTTCCTACCCACACCAGGGAGGGTCGCCTGCCTCAATCAGTGCACCAGTTCAAATGCTACTCTCATCCAGAAATATTCTCACACACAAACCCAGAGATGATGTTTATCTGTGTATTTTGTGGTTGAGTAGACTCATAAAACAAACCCCCACACATCTACCTCTTGTCAACTTGTCATCCGCATACATTCCCTTCAACCATATTTCGTCTCCAAATAAAGACAATCACAAGGACACAATTCTGCCAACAGGATACAACTGTCCTATTCAAACACACTAACCTCTCCCTCAGGAAAGTGGTGAAGGGGGCAGGGGTTTTGATGCAGCAGTTAACACACTGCTTTGGATGTCTGCATACCATTTCAGAGTGCCTGGGTTCAGTGCTGGCTCCACTCCCAATTCCAGCTGTTTGCTAATGCTTACTGTGGGAGACAGCAGGTGATGGCTCAAGCTGGATACCTGCCACCCACATGGGAAGCCTGGATTGGGCTGCTGGCTCCTGGCTTCAGCCTGGCCCATCCCTGGCTGTTGTGGACGCTGGGATGTGAACGAGCACATGGAGATCTATTTACTCTTCCCTTTAATATACTATATCCTAAATATTGTGACCTAAAATTAATAATACTTTGATGCCAAGTCACAGTACGTATTATGATACAAGACAAAGGAGTAGCAGAGGAAAGAAAACAAAGAGATACACACATATTTATTCACAGCAAAATAAGGAGGAGATACTCCTAACAATTTCGGTTCTCATCCCTGTAACTGATCACATGGTCATAGCTGGTGCTATTTGTGGCTACCTTCTTCCATGACCAATTCTGCATTCCTCTTACCTTCACCAAGCATCTTAGATGCTTGTTGTTTACCTGACTGAGTAACTCAAACCTTCACTCCGGAAGGCTCTGGTCCCTTAAAACTCTTCCTTGGACTGGATTGCTGTAGATTTTTATCGACTGCAATCACAGGACGTGGGGATACCGAGAGGCACCCTAAGAGATCTCCTGTATTCCAGATATACTCTTCCTCACTTCCATTACAGAACAGTAATCCCCTAGGTAGCTAAGATCAACCACCTCAACCAACTCTATAACTACCGCACTACTGCTCATTTAGAGAAACGAGGAACACAAACTGTCTGGGTGGAAGCTTTCACTTTCAGTTCCTAGTTTGTTGTTGTATTTTCTTCCTTCTGATATGAAGACCTCGAGAAAGTCATGGGAATGGAAGCATTAAAAAAAAAAAAAAAAGCTAGAGGGTCATTAGTGTAATAGTGAGGGAGTGGTGTCACTTTCATTTCCACTCCTTGACCCCTGGACTGGTATACTACAGCTGTTGGGAAAATAGTATGTTATGTTGGATGCTGATTCAGAGCAGATACGGCCTCTGGAGAACCTAACCCCAGCCTGCAAGGTATTGCCACCCAGCAGGCACAGTATCTGAGCCTTGGAGAGGAAGCATACTCTCTTCTGCTGGTTCATGCCCCAGGTGTACCCAACAGCAGGGGCTGGACTGCTTCTGAAGCCGGAAGCTGGGAACCCAGTCTAGGTCTCCCATGTGGGTGGCAGGAACCCAATTACTTGAGCCGTCACTGCTACCCACCAGGGTCTGCACTGGCAGGAAGCTGGAGTCAGGAAGTTGAGCAGGGAATTGAACCAGGTAGTCTGATGTGGGCCACAGGCATCTTAACCCCTAGGCTAAGGCTTCAGGATGCTGGAGAACATGGTGCAATCAGTGGGTTCTGTGGCTGGTGGCGAAGTAGGCTGAGCCTCCACCTGTGGCACTGACATCCTATATGGGTGCCAGTTGGAGTCCTGGCTGCTCCTCTTCTGAATCAGCTCTAGGCTATGGCCTGGGAAAGCAGTGAAAGATGACCCAAGTGCTTGGGCCCCTGCACCTGCATGGGAGACCTGGAAGAAGCTCCTGGCTTCGGACTATCCCGGCTCCAGCCATTGTAACCATTTGGAGAGTGAACCAGCAGATGGAAGACCTCTTTCTCTCTCCCTCTCTCCATCTGTAACTCTGCCTTCTTTCAAGTAAATAAATAAATCACTGAAAAAAAAAAAAAAATCAGCGGTGTGAGTTCCTGATCAGAAGCAGTGCCGTAGGGCGCATCAGGATTGTGGAAAGGCGTTCTGCAAGTCCATGGTTATTTTGATAGAAGCATGGCACTAAGGGAAGCAACATCCATATCTAGAGTAAACATCTCTTCAAGCAAGGACACAACATGCTCCTTCCCTAACAAAACATTGTTTTTCCCATGATGAAAGTGGTCCAGTGTCACCAGCTTGCCGCCAGGAGCCTGGCTGATCACCCTGGAGAGGAATGCCACGTCAGGTTGTGTTGTGACATAACCGGGTCAGCCTGGCTGAGTGAAAGTGTGTGCTGCTCAGGACACCCACATGCCACCTCCTTTCCTACCACTACGGTCACTTTTTGTCTGTGAGCCCAGTGAGTGGTGACAAGAGTAGCTAGGGAAAGAGACCGACTGGTGTCTATGAAATTGGTCATCCTGTTGCTGATTGCTAAAAGTCTCCATCGGTTGTTCTAGCCAGAGTTCCTCCGAGAGACAGAACTGGCAGGTAAGTGCAGAGAGCTGAGATACAGGAGGGGACTGATGAGGGGAACTGGCTGTCTTGATTATGGAGGTGGAGAAGCCAGCCCCAAGCAGCTGTTTGAAATCTAGAGACTCAGATAGACAGTTAGCAAGGCTCAGTCCAAGCCTGAAGGTCTCAGAACCAAAGAAGCCAATCGTGTAATAACCCTCAGTCCAAGGCTGAGGGCCCAGGAGACTGGGGAGCTCCCTGGTGCTGATGTGAGCAATGAATACATTAATTTTGATCCAGGTTCTTGTCTCCTACAGAGATAGAAATACTAAACAGAGACGGGTTTGCATGCAACTGGGAACAGCATTCATTTGGCAGTGGAAGAACACTTACACATTCACGCGCCAGTGTGGGCCACTCCATGCAGAGACATACTCAACATGAGTGGGCCAAAGCGCAGCTTAACAAACGAGAGAAAGAGAAAAACCAAAAAACATACCTTTAAGCAAGAGTGGGAGAGATCCCTCCAGCCCGTAGGGAGGGGGAAGAGCGAAAACGAGATTGACCCGTACAAGTAAGTTCCGCGGTGGAAAGAGAGCTCTCACCTACCTTCCACCCCTTTTTATAAAGGGGGTAGTTCCCAAATTGGCTATGCAAATGAGTGAGGTGTGAGCATGCACCCTGGTCCCAGACGTGACTGGTGCATCCTGGGTAGGTGGGCGTACTGAATAGACAAAGAGACAAGATTACATTGCAGGGAAACAAGAGCCCCAAGTCGCCATATCAGTGCAAGTTCAAGGGCTGCAGAACTTGGAATCCAGTCATCCAAAGGTAGAAGAAGGATGCGCCAGCTTCGGAAGACAGGGCAAGAATTTGAGCTTCCCCCACCTTTTCGTTCTCTTCAGGCCCCCAGATGACTGGCTGGTTCCTGCCCAGGTGTTCTGTGCTCAGTCCACTGACTCACATGCTGATCACTTCTAGGAACGCTCTCGCAGACACACCTGGGACAACCCACTCCTTCTCATCAAAGGGAAAATCACCTGGGTTTCCCTTCCAGCAAAGAGGGATGGGCTCCGGGCCTACAGAAGCAATGAGAATAATTAATTCAATTAGCATGAATAAATTAACGCCTTACCAGTTAGCACTTAATTCAGTCAGGTTCATACCCCAAACCAACTCCAGAATCCTAGCAGGAGAGTCGAGTCCCAGAATCACTCCAGCTGCCTTAGATCAGGTTCCCTGAAGGAAGCCCCCGAAAAGGCTTCTTATGGGACTGATTGAGTGAGGACCGACTCAGGTGCAAAGCGTAAAGGGGCGAGTGAGCAGCACTCAGCAGGGGAGGGAGGCCCCGGTGGGTCCAGGCAGCATGTAGTCTCCGCCTGAGCCCATGGGGAGCTCCAGCACGCCAGTGGCACCCACCCAAAGTTGAGTCACCTGAGCCAAGAGGGCTGTGGACTAGGTCAGTTTCTGACCACACACTGCTTCAGGAGGGGGCTGGATATGGCTGAACCTCCTGTGGACAAAGGGATCGCTTATGAGAAGGGTGCAACAGTGAGCCATTATCAGTGAACACTCACAGCAGCTAGGGTAAAAGGCAACTGGGCAAGCCACCCCGGGGTCCTCTGCAAGCGCTGGCACGTGTGCTGTGTTTCTCCTCTCCACGCACTGTATTATCTGTTGAGGGTACACCATACTGAGTTTTCCCATGATCATATTTGAAGCATGTCCCAATGTCATTATCTTTTTCTAGATGACATATTTACCCACTATAGGAATATCTTTACTTTGTTAGCCATTCTCCTGTTGGTAGATAAATCATTTCAGAGTTTGCGATGTTAAGTTACACTAGAATAACTGTCACTAGTCATGATGTATCATTGTTTTCAGAAAGTGTTGGTTTCAGTTTGGTCAAGTCTTGGTAATTTTGCATTTATATTCATGAGAAAGAACAGCTCGCAGCCTTCATTTATGGTAATGGCTTTTCCTGCTTTTGGTATCAGGGCAGTGCTGCTCCATAAACTGAGTTTGGAAGTTGAATTAAGCAGGTTATTTCTTTCTCCTGGACTAAACTTCAGTCATTTGTGTCTCTTATTTTCATAGATGTATATATCACCTTCCTTTATTATCTCTTCATAGCTTTAAGATCTGCAGCAACAATCCCTCTTGTACTTCTGTGTTGGTATTTTGTATCTTCTTTTTTCTTTGGTCAGGATGGCTAGGAATTTGTATTAATCTTTTAAAAGAATCAACTTTAAAAATATAGATTCATAATTAGTTATTTTCATCGACTTGAAAAGCAGAGCAACGGAGAAAGAGAGAGAGAGAGAGAGAGAACGAGCTTCCACCTGCTGGGTTTACTCTCCAAACACCAGCAACAACCAAGGGCTGGGCCAGGCTGAAGCAGGAGCCAGGAACTCCAACTGGGTCTCCCATTTTGAGTGAGCACAGGGGCCCATGTCTGTTAACCATCATCTGCTGCCTCCTAGGGAGCATTAGCAGGAAATGGGATCAGAAGCAGAGTGGCTGGGACTTGAACCAGCACTCAGAGGTGGGATGTGGGCATTCCAAGCAGCAGCATGACCTGCTGCACCACAACACCAATCCCAGAACCAGGTTTTGGCTTCATTGATTTCACTTCTCCTTGATCTCTACTCCTGTCGTCATTATTACCACTCAACTCCTTGTGGTAGAAATCTCAGGATTAAAATAATGAGAAAAAGACTTTTATACTTACTCCCGCCTTCTGCATTTCCAGTGCTCTTCACTCCCAGCGAGCTCTGAAGGACGTTGCTTCCCTTCTTCTTGTAACACTTCTTGTAGTGCAGGTCTGCTGGCTGTGGTCTGAACGAGTTATTATCTTGTCTTTGTTTTTGAAAGATATTTGCAATGGAAATGCAATTCTCATCGATGGTGGGTTTTTCATTCAGCGCTTGAAGGATGTCATTCCCATGTGCCTTTGGGCTTGCGGAGTTTCTAACAAGAAATATGCTTTAATTGCATCTTGTTCCTCCATAGGCAACAGGCTTCTTTTGTCTCTCCACTCTTTATCACTATTTCTCACTAACTTAACTATAAGCTGCTCTTGGGTACTTTTCTTTATGTTTTTCTTGTGTTTGAGGTTTATTGAGATTCTTGAGTCTACATGGGGAAATTTCAACCATTATTTCTTCAAATACTTTGTTTCCCTGTTCTCCTCTACTGTTCGAACTCCAGGGAGTTGGCACTGTGGCATAGTGGGCTAAGCCACTGCCTGCAGTGCCGGTATTCCATATGGGCATGGTTTGAGTCCCAGCTGCTCCTCTTCTGATCCAGCTCTCCGCAATGGCCTGGGAAAGCAGTAGAATTCTGATGGCCCAAATGCTTGGGCCCCTGCACTAGCCTGGAAGACCCGTAAGAAGCTCCTGGATCCTGGCTTCGGATAAGCCCAGATCCAGTCATTTTGGCCATTTGGGGAGTAAACCAACAGATGCAAGACTTTTCTGTCTCTCCCTCTCTCTGTCTGTAACTCTACCTCTCAGATAAATAAATAAATCTTAAACAAGTACTCTATTTACTATATATTGGACCACTTGTTAGTTATCCAATTATGTCATTGAAGCTCTGTTCATTTTTTTCGTTGGTAGTATTAATCTACTATTACTTCTATCTAATATATTTTTAATTAAAAAAATTACATTTCCATATGTGGACATTCCAGTTGAGTCTACTCCTTTTTTATATTTCATATGTATTCTTAAATATATCTACCATTTCTTTTTTATTTAGTTAGTTAATTATTTATTTGAAAGGCACAGTTACAGAGAGGCAGAGGCAGAGAGAGAGAGAGAAAGAGGTCTTCCATCTGCTGGTTCACTCCCCAGATGGCTGCAATTGCCGGAGCTGGGCCGATCTGAAGCCAAGAGCCAGGAGCTTCTTCCAGGTCCCCCACGTGGATGCAGGGGCCCAAGGACTTGGGCCATCCTCCACTGCTTCCCCAGGCCACAGCGGAGAGCTGGATTGGAAGTGGGGCAGCTGGGCTGCCAGCACTATAGGTGGAGGCTTAGCCCACTGCACCACAGCGCTGGCCCTCTACCATTTCTCTTATTACATTCATGTTTTTCTTTACATTCTGGAGCACACAGGGCATATTTTTAACAACCGTTCTGTGGTGTTTTTCTCTCTAATTCCATCATCTCTGTCATTTCTGGCTTTGTTTGCATTGATTGATTGTTATCTGGATTTTGGTCATGTTTTCCTGTTTGTTTTCATGCCTGACCATTTTTTAACCAGGCGACAGATATTGTGAACTTTTTTATTTATTTTTACTTCAGAGTGTTGGATTTCATTGTAGTCTTTTCAATATTTGTGACCATTTTTTTCTGATATATGGGTAAGCTACGTGGAAACAGTTTGATTCTTGTAAGCCTTGCTTGTAAGCTTGCTGTGATCGGGCCCTGAGAAGCTTTTGTTCTCGGGTTAGCTTAGCTGCTCTAGGAAGCCAGTATCCTCTGAGGACTCTGCCCAGTGCCCTGGGGAGCTCCACTCACTGTGCTGGGAGAGCGAACGTTCCCCAGCCCTGGGTGAACTCCAAGAGCTGCTCAGCTTACGTCATTCTGGCTTTTTTTTTTTTTTTTTCCTCTCTCCGCTCTGTGGTTTTCTCCCCACACGTGCACAGGTCAGTATCAGTCCGAGATTCCAAGGTGCCTCTCCCGCACCTGCCGTCTCTCCGCATCTCTCCCATTGCTCGTGCTCTGTCTTGGCCTCCCCTGAACCCTGCTCTCCACCATCTCGCTCAGGGAGACTGCTGTCCTCTGCGGTTCCCCCGCCCAGCACTGAGGGCTCGAGGCTTGCGTTTCAGAGATTATTGTCCTGCTTTGCTTCCTGTCCGAAGGCTACAAACACTGGCTGAATGTATCCTGCCGGGCTTTGCAGCTGTAAATGTCAGCCGGGCAATTCCTGTAGCAGTGAATCCTCATTGACAGAATCAGAAATGTGGCTACCGTTTGTAAGGCAGTTTCTATCACTGATTTTCAGAATGATTTATTAGTGTCCTCAGCATAATTTTCAAAAGAATAAGGTGTGTGTGAGTCTATCTGTATGAGCAGTTGTGTAATTAACCTTCACTGAGTTCAGACTGGGGGACTCTCCGTAACAAATTTGCACATCAAGGGGCCAACTTGATTTTTAACTTTCAGCGAGGAAACGAAAACAGCAGGAGCAGAGAGGATTCTCCACATGGATCCCAGCTGAACATACACAGAGCCTGCAAAGTGCTTTCTTAATGAAAGAGAAGTGGAGGAAACGATGAGGACTGGTGGGCAAGGTTGAGGAAATCGACATGAATCCAGGCACTAGAACCACATCCTTGGACCTAAAGGATAGGGGACAACTTTGTCCTCTGGGTTGTCGTAACAACTGGAGCCCTGGATGAGGCTTCCAGGCGCCCCCTTACCCCATCCCAAGCAGAGTCTGTGGCTGTGGAGGTTGTGGCCATGTTCTAGGGCAATGGAGAGAAGCAGACCCTGAGACAGGATTCATGTATAAGTGAATAATTGAAACACGTGTAGCAGAACAGGGGACAGCTTTGCAAAACAACAGAGTCCCAGCTCCAGCCCCATCTCCCAGGGTGCCCTGGAGTGAAATCAAACAGCAGAGTTGTCGAACTGTAGAGTTTTCCCAATTCAAGGCAAAAACTAGGTTTTCATCCCCTCTCCTGGTCGTTGGCTACTGTCCAGGGGGCCATATACTCCCAGGCACTGCTAGCTCTCTATCTATAGTGGGTCAAGTGGCTCCAGTGACCCAAAGATGGCTTTCTGACAAAAGCTGAAGATGTGAGCCAACAGAGGCAATGGCCGCAGAAGCTAGGAGAGGGACACCCAGGAGCGGGCATGCGGGCATGGCTGCAACAGCACCTGCACAGTGGAGAGGAAACAGCCACCCCAAATGCGTTCCCTGTGGATCTCCCAAGGGCCATACCCAACCAGAGGCTGGAGAGCAAGGCAGCCCTGCTGATGCAGCCCCTGCTGTCAGTCCTGGGGCACAGAGCAGGCCCTGCAGGAAGGGGGATGGATCTGGAGAGCAAAAGAACAATTTGCCCAGGAGAGAGAGACTCAAAATTCTGTGTATTTCTATTTGATCATTGATTTCAGATAGTGATAGTTCAGAAAGCTAAAGGTGCCTGTATGTGTGTGAAACATTTACTGGGCCAATAGCCATAATAAAATACCATGAATTATATCCTTAATCTTATTTCTGAAACTGTAGCATAGCTTGTATGAACGAATTCATCATTTATAAAATTCTAAGAAACAAAAAAAATGCGAGTTTCCTCTCCCCAGCAGGAAAGAGTTAACAACAAATAATGTGCCAAGTGGATGAGATGAAAAACATTGCCTCTGCATCTTGCTTGACACTGGAAAACATCTCACGGCTTTTCTGTGAGCTCACATTCCAGGTTCTGATGAGATAGAAATACAAAAAGTATCTTGGTGCTATCTTTAAGGAGTTTGGATCCCAATGATGAATTAACCAAAAGGCATTGATGATTGTTATTGTGAAAAATTCTGAATAAAATCATTGTCACCTACTTTTTTTTTTTTTTTTTGCATTTTGTATGTGTTTAATTCTCACCTTTCTGATATTTGACACTAACTCTGTGGTTGACTGGTGAAGGTCAAGATTCTAAAGGCCAATGGTGAGCACCAAATTTATACCAGAAGGCGATGGGCCAGGTATAGTTTTCGAAAATACTGTGATCATCTCCATGGCACTCTAGTGCAAAGATTACATCCTGTAAACCCCAGTGGACTCTATTCCCAATATTGATATAACTTACCCGTCTCCTCTTTAGGTCAAAAATGGTGTGCTAAAGTCTGGTCTCTTTATAAAAAAAGAGTTCTGTGCTCTTTTTAAAGGACTTATATAGGGGGCTGGCGCTGTGGAGTAGTGGGTTAAGCATCCACCTGCGACACCGGCAGCCCATATGGGCACCTGTTCGAGTTCCGGCTGCTCCACTTCCGAACCAATTCCCTGCTGATGGCTTGGGAAAGCAGTAGAAGATGGCTCGAGCGCTTGGGCCTCTGCACCCATGTGGAAGACCTGGTAGAAGCTCCTGGCTCCTGGCTTCCGATCAGCTTGGCTCTGGCCTTGTGGCCCTTTGGGGAATGAACCAGCAGATGGAAGACCTTTCTGGGGCTGGCGCCATGGCTCACTTGGTTAATCCTCCACCTGTGGCACCAGCATCCCATATAGGTACCAGGTTCTAGTCTCGGTTGCTCCTCTTCCCGTCCAGCTCTCTGCTGTGGCCCGGGAAGGCAGTGGAGGATGGCCCAGGTGCTTGGGCCCTGCACCCGCATGGGAGACCAGGAGGAAGCACCTGGCTCCTGGCTTCAGATCGGCGCAGTGCGTTGGCCGTGGCAGCCATTTTGGGGGGTGAACCAACAGAAGGAAGACCTTTCTCTCTGTCTCTTCCCCTCTCTCTCTCTCTCTCTGTAACTCTGGCTCTCAAATAAATAAATAAATCATTCTTCTTTTTTTTTTTTTCTTTTTTTTATTTTTTTGACAGGCAGAGTGGACAGTGAGAGAGAGACAGAGAGAAAGGTCTTCCTTTTGCCTTTGGTTCACCCTCCAATGGCCGCCGCAGTAGCGCGCTGCGGCCGGCGCACCGCGCTGTTCCGATGGCAGGAGCCAGGTGCTTATCCTGGTCTCCCATGGGGTGCAGAGCCCAAACACTTGGGCCATCCTCCACTGCACTCCCTGGCCACAGCAGAGAGCTGGCCTGGAAGAGGGGCAACCGGGACAGGATCGGTGCCCCGACCGGGACTAGAACCCGGTGTGCTGGCGCCGCAAGGCGGAGGATTAGCCTGTTGAGCCACGGCGCCGGCCTCTTTTTTTTTTTTTAAAGGACTTACGTAGACCCATTAGTATGAATTTGTTGAGATTCATTTTTGGTTGCTGTGTCAGTAACAGAAGACTTATCTCATGGTAACTCAGGCATAAGTGGGGCTTTATTGGCTCCACAGCCACACTGAATAAATAGCAAAAGAGCTACTGGAACTTGGGGGTGTCTGAACTTGGGGGTGTCTGAACTTGGGGGTGTCTGAACTTGGGGGTGTCTGAACTTGGGGGTGTCTAGATCAGAGCAGAGCAGGGCTCCCTCTGCTTCAGTCTTAACCTTGTTTTCATTCTTTCTACCAGGCTTTCTTCACTGGCAGGGAAGGATAGCCTGCCTCCACCTCTCAGCTATACTACCCGGGGTGGAGACTCGCTTTCTCTGATGCCAAGTTAAAAACTCCCAGAGAGGAGTTTGCCTGGGCTGACTTGAATCCACACACAATGCAAAGGAGACCAGCAATTCTGAGTGGGCTTTAGGTCAAGTGCTCGCTCTTTGGCCAATCAGGGAGTCAGGCCTGGGCCTCCTGAGAAGACAGCAGCTCCCTTTGCAACTTTGGTTAGAGTTCTATTTGGGTACACACTCTGCGAAGTGGGTATGACTAGCCTTGTCTTAAAGATGAGATAACCAAGTCCCAGAGAGGCCAAAGGATGCATTGAAGGCTGTAGAGTAAACAAATAGTAAAGCAATGAATGACTGAAAGCAATATATTATGGAGATTAGGAGCTCAGACCCTTGAACAGATAGACCTGAACTCAAAAATACCAGGCAGTGTCATTTGGGCTAATCTACGTATCTGCCTCTAAATTCTCAAGCTAAAGATGGGTATAGCAATAGTATCTCATCCCATCTTGTAACAGTGACGATTAAATGAGGCGGTACATGCAAAGTGCTCACTGCAGTGCCAGGTTTAGTGCAACTGCTGCCTAAGTATTTGCTGTTATTATTGGCTAGGATTTGAACCTAAGTAGATCTGTTTTAGAACTGCACCCATATGCCTCAGGTACTTAGGGGAATCTACAAACTGCTTTGTTCTGATGCCAGATTCAATAGATTTGGAAGTTTCACAATGGCCCACCAACAAATGAATAGAAATGAGAAATCCAGTCTCCATCACCTATGAGCAAGGCCACTACCAGTCACTGACTGGCCTTGAGCAACTGACTGGAAATCCAAACTAAGGCTCCGACATCAGGGTGTCCCACCCAGTCCTGTTTACCTGAAGGGCTCTGGGGCTTCCGCCTGAGTGCTTTCATCCTCCATGCACCCAAAGTGGACTCAGGTATCTGTGCCGGTCACTTGGTCAGTCAACAAACATTGCACATCCACTGTGTGTAGACCTTGAGCTCGGCATGGTGTTTGCTATTTACATAGCAAAAGATCCCACCTAGAGAGAGAACCAGAAGGGCACTGAGTGCTTAGACAAAACCTCCTGGAAATATAAAGATCCTTCAAAACACTAGTGGAAAATGGAATTAAAAGATAAGTTTATTTTGAAGCTAAAACATTTGAAATATGTGCAATGTTTTTTCATAATATGTATTTTCCATGAACTTTTTGAAGACCCTGGTATGCAGTACTTGACACCTGAAACCAAGTTTGAAGAAATTTGAAAGTTTTCAAGGGTAAGAAATTAAGTTTGCAGGGTCCAATGTGATCAACTTGTGACATATAGAAACAGCAGGATATTCTCTTAAAAGCATGAAATGCATGATTCCTGCATTGTATAAAAATTCCACAAGCAAATTTCAAAGAGAATATTTCTAATAGCTGTTGTACGCGAACGACCTGTGGAGAATGCCCATTATTCTTCATCACAGTTTATCAAGAGGTATTCGGTAATTATAACAGCATTTCACGGATCCACAGACCCTTTCATCACTAATTTTCAAAGTACTTTACAACTAATAATTAAAGCCTCCAACTTCTTAGGGACACATGTACTCCCCCCTCCATTTAAAAAATTGTCTCTTCTGTTGAGGAACAGTTTTTTGTCTCCTTCATACTATTTGTTGAACTCTTTTACATAGTCTAGGGTTAACTGTATGGTCATTAAATAAACTGAAAATACATCTTTGTAAAAATTAAGAGTGAGAATGAGAGAGGGAGGAGGAAGAAGGGTTGGAGCATGGGTGGGGGAGGACAGGGGGTGGAAGTGTCACTCTGTTCCTAACTCTGTATATATAAAATATATGAAACTTGTATAACATATAAAATTAAAAAAATACTTATTTCTTTGAGAGGTAGAGAGAGAACCCATGTATGTCCCACTCCCCAAATGCCCACAACAGCTGAAACTGGGTTAGGGCCAGGGCCAGATGCTGGGAACATCACCCAGGTCTCCCACACAGGCTGCAGGAACCCAGCTACTTAAACCACCACTTCTGCCTCTCGGGATCTGCTTGGGCAGGGATCTGGAGTTGGGAACTGGAGCTGGGAACCAAACACAAGCACTCTGATGTGAGAAATGGAATTTCTGCTAGACTAGCGGCCTGCTCTCAGGGACACATTTCAAGGTAACTTGCAGCAAAACTTACACTGGTGCTCAGAATCTCTTAGAAATTTTGAACCCAAACCATGGCTTTGTGCCTGAAGCCTTGGCCTGAGGGGCAGATGGTTTTCAAACTGTATCTAGAGGGGAACCGACAGAGAGAATTTCTTCAAATGTTGTCAAAGGAAGAAATTCAGAGCGTGAGCAAGACCATACATAGTGGTGGCATTTATGGCTGGCAGCACGTGTTGGGAAACCAGAATCTATGAGGAGCTACTAGGAAAAGTTTCCCGGATCTCATTCAACTGACCATGGCCAGTCTCTGTAGTGAGAGGTGCTATCTCCAAGGGACCCAACTTCCACCCATGGGACTGGCTTGGGACTGCAGGGACCAGTTGCCATTACTGGTCTGCCATTACTTGACCACGGGCTTCAGTAACTCCCTGAGACTATTTCTTCATTGGCAGAGTTGGTTTGGATGAGTTGTATGTCACCGGTCGGCAGCCCACAGGACAATGGTAGGTAGCAGCTGTACTTTCTTTGGCCTGCATGGTATTTTTTTGAAGTGCATGTATGTTCTGGCTTGCTGCAGCCCCCACTGCTCCTTAGTAGCTTATATCCAGTCTTCCTCTTCTCTCATGTCTGTCACTTCTCTGGCGCCCTGTAGGCACTTGAAATTGCAAGCCCTGGGCTAGATAATCTCTGATGCTGCTTCCAGCCTAACACAGAGAGAGTCTGGGCCCTGGGAGCTTACTGAGCCTCAGCAGCAGGTAGGAGAAGACTTACAGGGGTTCTTTTCTTAAATTTTCCAGAGCCTTCCATCTGAGAGCCGATGATGTAAACTCTAGACCTCTTCCCCCAAATCCCGTAAAGCCTGGCTCTCCATCACAGTCACAGGATGAGCCTTCGCTATCTCATGCTCACAGTGAGTGGTACACAGAGCTCAAGTTCTTGACTTATTTTCTAATTCTCCCTCCTGGATTCTTGGAAGCCAGCTAAGGATTATCACTGAGGGAGCACAACACTCTTCCGGGGAGCAAGACTTGAAGCAGTGACGGGAAAAAGCGAGGCGAGAAAAAGAGGTTACATTCAATACAGAATCTTCCCCCCTTGCCCCAAACACTGTAAGTTAGAGAGGGGACTTACCAGCAGGCAGTTTACTTCCAGGATTCTCTTCTGCAGACTCCCAGACTTCTTGACTCTCTATGGCAGATCTGGCCTTTCCCGAGTGTTTTCCTAGCTGGGTCTATGTCATTTGTCTCTCTGGCCAGGCTCCCTCTCTGCAAGGGAATTTGTTCACATTGACCCTGAGGGCACGCAGCTGCTGGGGGCGTCCAGGCACAGGCTTTTCTTACAAAGCAGCCCTGTATCCTAGGGACTTCTGCACACATGACCGCATGCAGGAGTCCCGTCGTTAACTCCGTCTTGGTCACCCAGTAAAATGCACGAAGGGTAGGGAAAACCACTTCCTCCTCAAAAGCTTTCTGTCTGCAAGCTTGTGGCTTGCAGACAACTGGAATTTGCTCTTAAACATTAGGACCCAGTCAGTTGTGTGTTGTCAAGGATCTTCGGGGCCAACAGATGAGTGAGACAAGAGTTGAAGGCGACACACTTATAGATTAATTTGCCTAAGTGTGAAGTTGGTCTGACTATAACATCAAGAAACTGATTCTGGGGATAGGCATTGTGGCGCCGTGGGTTAAGCAGCTGCTTGGGACATTGGCATCCCACATCAGACTGCTGGTTCCACCTCCTAGCTCCTCTGCTTCCAATCCAGCTTCCTGCACATACATCCTGGGAGGCGGCAGGTGACCTTGGGCCTCGGCCTCGCATGTGGGAGACCCAGCTGGAGTTCCAGGCTCCTGGCTCTGGCCTACCCCAGTTCTGACTGTAGACATTTGAGGAGTAAGTCAGCAGATGAGAAATAACTCTCTCTCTCTCTCATTCTCATGTGTGTGTGTGTGTGTGTATCATTCTACCTTTCAAGTAGATGAAACTAAACATTCAAAAAAGAAACTGATTCCATGAGCCATGTAACAAATGTGGCTTAACCGTCCACTGTCCTTTCTAATAGAGTTCTTTTCCTCCCCATAATAAGCCAATCATCCTCACTGTAGAAAGTAAAGGGAACAAATACCAATCACTCACTCATAACCTTGCCACCCAGAGATTTCCTTCCCACACCTTTTCTCCGCCTTCTTCTGGGGCACGGGCATAGCTTTTAAACCGTAGCTGAGCTCAAACCTGACTCATCTCTTAAAGCCACACTTTCCTTCTCAGGGTATTATGAAATCTCTGAAGGAAGACAGATGATTTATGTCACTTAATCTATTTGTAATAAAAACTTTTCAATGGTTCACAGGAGATGGGAACATTTGCTCACAACAGAGTTTTAGGCATTGAGAGAAGAAATTCAATAATTCTGAAAAAACAAAACAAAACAAAACAAAACACCGTAGGTTATGGTTTCACTGGTCTTACACTGTGCAAACAGGAGCTCAGTTCCTTTCCATGTACACCTTAAGTAGGACTTCTGGCCATCTGTTCAGATCACCACTAATAAAAATACATAAGAAAATAACTCAGTTTTTCTATTCCTTTTATTATGCCCTAGAAGATCGCCACGCACCACTAGCTTTTAAAGTAGCCTTAAGAGAAGTCCCAATGCCCCCCCCGCAACACACACACACACACACATATCCCAAGGATTTTGCCTTGGAATTCCATAAACAAGTGTTTGATGGAGGGGGAGGGGAAATGGATGGAACACACATAGGGAAGGCGGAGCTAGTCAGTGTTTCCACTGTTAAAATTAAAAATGAGGGGCCAGTGCTGTGGCGAAGCAGGTTAACACCCTGGCCTGCAGTGCCAGCATCCCAAATGGGCGCCGGTTCGAGACCCAGCTGCTCCTCTTCTGATCCAGCTCTCTGCTGTGGCCTAGGAAAGCAGTAGAAGATGGCCCAAGTCCTTGGGTCTTTGCACCCGCGTGGGAGACCCGGAGGAGGCTCGAGGCTCTTGGCTCCTGGCTTCGGATCGGCGCAGCTCCAGCCGTTGCGGCCATCTGGGGAGTCAGCCAGCGGATGGAAGACCTTTCTCTCTGCCTCTCCTCTCTCTCTGTGTAATTCTGACTTTCAAATAAATAAATAAATAAATAAATCTTTTTAAAAAATTAAAAATGGAAGAGAAGCTCATGAAAAATGACCATATATTCAGTCTCACTCTTTTTTTTTTTTTTTGGCAGGCAGGGTTAGTGAGAGAGAGAGACCGAGAGAGAGTTATAGATAGCGAGAGAGAGACAGAGAGAAAGGTCTTCCTGCCGTTGGTTCACTCCCCTAATGGCTGCTACAGCCGGCGCTGCGCCGATCCGAAGCCAGGAGCCAGGTGCTTCCTCCTGGTCTCCCATGCGGGTGCAGGGCCCAAGCACTTGGGCCATCCTCCACTGCCCTCCCGGGCCACAGCAGAGAGCTGGACTGGAAGAGGAGCAACCAGGACAGAATCCGGCGCCCCAACCGGGACTAGAACCCGGAGTACCAGCATCGCAGGTGGAGGATTAGCCTAGTGAGCCATGGTGCCGGCTCAGTCTCACTCTTTACACAGACTGAGTAGTGTTATCTAGAAAACACAAGCTTCAGCAACACAGCCAGGACCCACAAATATTTTCCCCTTGTTGTGTTTACCTCAAAGGTGGAGCCCCTCCAAGACGAACACTAGTGGAGGAATTCTTCCACAAGATAGAGGGGCAGCAGCTGTAGGAGCACCTGTTCTTGCTTGGCTCCATCCTGGCCAGACCCCATATTCAAGGCCTGAACACCAAGGTTCTCACCAAACGTGGCTCTCCAGGATGGGAATGTGTTCAGGGCTCTTCGTCCCTGCTTAGAACATGCACCGGACCCCCGCGGATGGCCGCCATTCCATGGGGCAGTTACAGAGGTGAGCATGGCTGCCTTCCTCTCAGTTTCAAGGAAAACAAGGAGGCAGAGAAAATGAAATGCAAAGCTGTGTTCTCAGGACAGCACTGTGTGCAATTAAGTGAACTTTCCCAAGTAGCCCAGATAGATGACAGCCTGCAGGATTCCCAGCACCTAATTTCTCCAGACCTTGGGAAAGAGCGATTTGTGTGAGACTGGGCACTCACTAGATGGACAGAACACTCTGGGGTGTGAATCCTAAAGAGCTTGGCAGAAATATGGACGGCAGTGATTTTGATTTACCAGGTCCAGCTGGCATCAAGGCCAACATTTTCATTACCTGGAATTCAAGTATTTATAATTCTCTAATAACTAAAACCCAGTCCCATACCGAGGAGCTCCTGATACGAAAACCAAAGTTAAGGATAAAAACATTCCAATCCTATTACATTTGCCCCGAGATTGATAGACAAATCAGTTTGATGGATCGCCTTCCCTTTATCTGTGACAGTATATAATAGGGATGTTCCCTAATTTATTTTAAGCAATTTGAAATTACTTTCCTTCTCTCACTTTCTCAGAAACCAACAATAAATATTTGCTCATTAAAAATGGCCGCTTGGAGGCCGGCGCCCCGGCTCACTAGGCTAATCCTCCGCCTTGCGGCGCCGGCACACCAGGTTCTAGTCCAGGTCGGGGCACTGATCCTGTCCCGGTTGCCCCTCTTCCAGGCCAGCTCTCTGCTGTGGCCCGGGAGGGCAGTGGAGGATGGCCCAAGTGCTTGGGCCCTGCACCCCATGGGAGACCAGGAGAAGCACCTGGCTCCTGGCTTCGGATCAGCGCGGTGCGCCGGCCGCAGCGCGCCAACTGCGGCGGCCATTGGAGGGTGAACCAACGGCAAAAGGAAGATCTTTCTCTCTGTCTCTCTCTCACTCTCCACTCTGCCTGTCAAAAAAAAAAAAAAAAAAAAATGGCCGCTTGGGTTAGTCACCTGCGTCATGTTTAGAAAGGACTTGGCAATCTGCTGGCCACCATGGTGGCCGTGCAAGTGCACCACTGAGCTCTCCAAGGGTTGCAGCTTTAACCTCTGGCCTCAGCAGCTGTGCCCAGAATCCCACTCGACCATGCAGAAGGCACGCACCCCACAGCCTGCTCTGTGCCAGCCACCAGGTTGGGCTGCGGTGGAAAGCCGGCCTCTTCCTGGGGCACTCACGGACGCCTCACCAACCTGCTGAGATTTTCTTAGAACTGCAAAGCGGTGTAAGAATTCTGTGCCACCCTTTCCTCTCTCCTCCCTGGGGCTCAGGCCAGCATCATGGTTTGTGGACTTTGCAGCACCTCCCGTCTCCCTCCCCTTTCCCTCACGGGTGCTTTCTCCAATAAATCTTTCATACTGCCCTTCCAGCCTTAGGAGACCCGACCTAACACATCCTATTTGACAGCTGTCATCTACGGTAGATAAGACAGGTCCTCATTATACTAAGTCAGAAATGAATTTGGAGAGAAAAATTAATTGGCCACAATCCAGAGTTTTTCTCTTCAGCTTATAAGCAGGCTTAACTCACCTTCTCATTAAAAAAAAATCCACTTGCCCTGACAGTCTCAGTGCTAATCTCTCTCTGCTTCTTGCACAGCCTTGGGAGGTTGACCACACACTGATTTGCCCTTGGCTTCTACCACCCACTTTGTTGGAAACTCTTAGTCCAGTCCTAACATGTTGACACCACACATGGACACTTCCTTGCTTCTTATTTCTTTTCTAAAAAGGATTTATTACTGACTTGAAAGGAAGAGTGACACACACACACACACACAGACCGATAAAGAGAATATTTCATTTACTCTCCAAATGTTTACATCAGCAGGGGCTGTGCCAGATCAAAGCCAGGAGTTAGGAACTCCACGCTGGTCTCCCATGTAGGTGGCAGGGCCCCAAACACTTGGGCCATCATCCTCTGCTCTTGCAGGCGCACTAGCAGGACGCTGGATAGGAAGCAGAGTGGCCAGAGGTAGTTACCACTGTAACATGGGACACCAGCATTGCAAGCAGCAGCTTAACGTGCCATGCGACAAGGCTATTCCCCTTTGCCTTTTCTTTCTTCCATTTATCCACACCCATGCCTTCAACCACTGCTCACACCCTGGCCAGTCCCTGATTCATATCTTCTGTTGGGCTGAATGAATGGAGAAACGGTGTAAAAAGACAGTCATCCAAGTGTGGTTTAGAAGACACAACCTCTTTCCATGCGGTCATTTGATCAGTTACAATCACCCTGCCTCACTCTAATATAGCTATTATCAGAGTAATAAAATTCCACTCACCCCACACAAACTATAAGGCATGATGGCAGGCTTTTTTTTTTTTTTCCTTAAGCAAAATTCACCAAGTGTTAAAATAAAATCTAGGAAGTTATTAATCAATTTCTTTAAAATATAAATTGAGTTCTCATTCTTCATATGCCAAAGACTATTCCAGACATAGGGAATGCTGCATCGGGAAAGATAGGTAAGACTGCCCTTACGGAGTTTTTTCTCTGGTGGGAGAAACAAGTACATACAAGATAATTTCAAGAAGTGATTAGTGCAATAAAGAAAGTAGAGAAGGTATGTGTAATTGACACTAGTGAAATTGGAGGAGAACTCATTTAATAAGAGACCTGCTGAGAAGTAAATTTGAACTGGGACCTAAATGATGAGAAGGGTGCAAGTAGCTGGGAGGACAGCACTCCAGGTATTGGGGCCAGCAAGTGCAAAGGCCCTGTGGTTGAAATATTATTGTGACAGGAAGTGGCCAGTGTGACTAAGCATGGTGATAAATGGGAGCGTGATGTAAAATTTGGTCATAGAAGTAGAAATATCATGGGGTCTTCCAGGCATAGATGAGTTCAAGATCTCATTTTCAGTAATTAGAAAGTTTTAACCATGGGAGAGGTAGGATCTGATTTATGTTGTTTGTTTCTTTAATCGCTCCAGCTACTTTTTGGAATGTGGTGTTAAGAATGGGAACAAGAGGGTCAGCTAAGAGACTTTAGAAGTTAGTGGTGGCTTGAACCAGATGGAAGCTGCAGAACAGGGTGGGTTGGGGAGATATGCTGTATGTTGGTACTCATAGGACCTGGTAGATCTGGTGGTTTGTACATGGAGAATGAGAAACCATAGGCTTGCGTCCTGCATTCTCGGCTTGAGCAACCAGCTGAATGGTGAAACTTTTGTTGAAATTGGAGAAGCAAGAATAATAATTCTGAGAAGAAACTCAAGGGTTTCATTTTTGGACATGCAGAGTTTGATGTGTCTATTCGACATCCGATAGTAGATGTCGTCCATGATTGGAGTCATGTGTGAGACTGGGAATCAGGAAGGTCAATACGAAACAGATAGGAATCAGTGGTTTTAAAACAAAAGGAAGTGGTCTTGAGTTATGAAGAAGGCCAGCCACCATTTAAAGATAACACACTGAAGAAGGGAGCAGAAAGGAGGGAGGACTGAACTGGGAGAAGTGTTTGGATTGGTCACAGAATGCCAAGTATTCTGGAAGTGTTTCAACAGCATCAGATGCTGCTTGAGAGGTTAAGCGAGCTGATTCCAGAGAAGAGAACTTCAGTTTCGGGAACAGAGGTTGGAGGCTGCATCGGTCAGTGTTTTTAGGTAGAGACAGACGTTTAGCCTAGCAGTTAGGACACCCATGTCCTACATCCGTGTACTTGGATTTGATACCTGCTCTGGCTCCTGACTTAAGCGTCTACTAATACAGACCCTGGGAGGCAACAGTGATGGCTCAAGTAACTGGGTTCCTGCCACCCATGTAGGAGACCTAGCTATGGCCATGTGAAGAGTAAATGAATAGACAGAATCTCTCTCTCTCTCTCTCTCTCTCTCTCTCTCTCTCTCTCTCCTCTCCCTACCTCTCTCTCTCTCTCTCTCAAAACAAAATGACTCCAGCTGATACAGACAGGAAAGTTTACTGATGTAATCTTGGTTGGATTACAGAAATATGAGGAGAACTGCTTTAGCTGGCTGATAGGCTACCTAGATGGGACCACCCCTAATCTCACCAAATAAGCAGTGGGGAGAGGATACCACTGCGGCCAGCCAATAGAGCACCTGCTATGAATAGAGGGTGCGGGTTCTCAGCCTCGGCCACCAACTGGGATTAGCTGGAGGACTGCACAGATGCGGATGCTCAGGCCCCACCCCCAGCCATTACAGTCTTTTGGACGTATCTCGTGTAAGGTCGTTTGAGGCCCTTTTAGAAGGGAGTCCGTACTTCACGTGGGTCAAGTTTGGTACAAATGATTTACATTACCTGGGGACCCCCACTCTGAGGACTGCGTTCTGCCTCCTCCCTCAAAGGGAGTTCACGTCCCTTTGTGCCGCGGGGATCACTCTGATTTCTCTCCCTTCTCCCACCAATCATAATTCACCCAGCTGCTGCCCAGAGCCACCCCAAGCCAGAGGCCTGGTACCTCAGAGCAGGCAGGGCAGGGGTGAACCGCTTTCACCGTGAGTGGGTTGTGCATTCCAGAGTGGTTCCAAGGGAAGAAAGAGAACCTCTGAGCATGTTCCTTTGTCTTTTTGTTTAGGCCAAATCGAGAGGGGTTTTCAAGGAGTGGCGACAAGATGGAGCAGAGTTCTGTGTGACGTCATGGGCCTTGGTAGAAGGTACTGTGTGTGGCTGCAGAGACAGACGAGTGTGACCATCTGAGACCTGTTCCTGATGAGCAGTCTACATAACCCACTCCTCATGGGGAGGAGAGAGCTCTCAGAGAACTCCGTGTTAGCAACCGAGATGGCCTTCTGCCTCCTCAGAATGGGGACACAGCAGTCCCGCCCCGTAGTTTCAGTTGTCAAATATGATGGGCAGAAAGCCCATGTTCCTGATCCTACCTGACCAGTTCATTTCATATCAACTGTGGCTGGCCTGGGACGGAACCTGGGCCTGGGACCTGCCTCAGGGTTGGGCTTGTGCCAAGTCCCATAACCCCAGTCACCTGCTCATATTGCTAAGAGCCGAGCATTGCGCTGAAAATTGAAAATGTAATTTGGTTGCTTTTCTTAGCACCAAATCAAAATATGTTCGTTGTAGAGAAAATTTGGAAAATAAAGATGTATACCAGGAGGGGAAAAAAGAGAAACCCACTCACTTCCCAGAGAGATAACCACTGGTCATTCTTGCATTTACCCTTTCAGTCATTTTGCAAAGTGCATTTCATCCTTCATATATAGTGATCATCCTTCCATGCTATTGAATATTGGTTCCTCCCAAGCAGTCCCGTTTTCTTGCCTGTCTCCAACGTGCACTGCCCATTTCGGATCTAATCTTGGGTCACAGGGAAGACAATGGAATTTTGTGCTATGAGAGGTATCCGAGCACCCCAGACATGCACATACTTTCACAAATAGCCACAAAACTGAATGGGGACGTGGGAAATGAACGTGCTTCCTAGGGAAACTGAAGCCTCCATGCAGCAGCAAATTGAAAAACAGCGGAGGAACTCTTAGAAACACAACCCTGAAAGCCAGCACCCGTGAGAGGCCAGACCCAGGCCTGAGCTCACTGCCAGGCAGTCGTCCTGCTTAGCAAGGTGGAAGCGGAAGTGGCTCCTTCCGTCCAGGTCGAGCAGTGCCAGCCGCGAAACTCCCGGATGGTGTGCGGTGTGCGGTGTGTGGTGTGTGCTCTCCCTGTCCCTTCCCCCTCTGTCAGATGCAGCTCCGGTGAGTGCGCGAAAGACCGCAGTCAGAGACGAGGTGTAGGGCAAGCCCCACACGGCCTACACAGAAGGACAAAGGAATACGCTCAGAGGTGCTCGTCCTTTCCATGGAACCATTCTGGACTGGGAGAGCATCTGTCACCCTTGGACTTCCAGGACATTGACAACCTGCTCTTGAAGGGCTCCTGATGCTGCTGCTCTCCATGGCAACAGGCTGCCTGCTGAAAGGTAAACCCGGGGTCTCTGTTCAGGGCTTAACACTGCTCCTTTAGCCCACAGGGAGGAAGGTCTTCCCTGGGTTCTCACATCAAGAGCCAGCAGAGAGTATTTCACCACCTACAACCCTAATTCTGTCCGTCTTTCCCAACTTTGGAATCCAACCAGGCCAGCAGCTGTAACCGGGAATTCCCAGGGTTCCAGGGAGTGTTTCTGTGAGAGCTGCTTCTGCTCTCTCCTACTTCGCTTAGCCAGAGACGCAGCCAGGGCCTGGCTATCCCTTATGCTGTTCAAGGAGAAAGTTAGCCACAAAATGTGTAATTTCCTTCCATGTTGTCACTCAAGGCACAGGCAGCTTGGGAACAATGACCTGCTTGTAGCGCGACAGCCATCCTTGATAACTTGTGTTGCAATTTGCGCTAACTGTCCCAGTTTTGAGAGGAGATAAAATGGACAATACTTCATTAGAAAAACAACAACGATATCATTGATTTTGATAGAAACTTGTAGAAAAATCAGGAATGGAGTATCTTTCAGCTTTTTGGCATGGATCCAATATCCATTCAGTCAACATCTATGTATTATGCATTGCCAAAAGGCAAGCTACTGTAGAAGATGCAAAGATGAGAAAGACACAGCTCTAGCCCCTCCCAAGTAGGGAGGGGATAAAGCATGCTCACAAGCAAGTATATAATATAATTTAATAAAAGCCAAAGAGAAGAAAAGACAAATCCTAGGAGGGCTTAGGAGACGAGGGATTCTATAGTCAGAAGGTACCAGGAAGACTCATGGAGGCGACGACATCTGAGCTGGGCTTTGAAAGATGTGTGGGGACGAGTAGGAGATAATTCCAGACAGATGGGACAGCATACACAAAGGCACAGCAGGCAAAACTTGAATCTGTAGCAGAGTGTGCGTTGTTTCGTATTGTTGAGTGCAGAGTGGATAAACGGAGGGTAAGAAATGAGACTGAAAACGCGCTGGGAGCGGGCAGTCGGCCTAGCAGTTAAGATGCTGTTGAAGGTACCTGTGTCCCACATTAGAGTTGCCTCGGTTTGATACCGGCCTGAGCTGCACCTTCTGACCTGAGATTAGCGCTAAAGCAGCCCCTGGGAGGCAGCAGTGGTGGCGTGAGTTACGTGCTTCCTGCCACCCAACTGGGAGTCCTGGAATGAGTAGCTCCCAGCTTCAGCCTGGCCCAGTTCTGAATGGTGCAGGCGTCTGAGGAGTGAAGCAGCAGATGGGAGTCCTCTCTCCCCGTCTGTCTCTCTCAAATGAATAAATACAAATTCAAGGAAAACAGTTGAATATCTATTTGAGAGCATCTTGGACGATCAAGCTAAGAGGTTTGGATTTTGTCCCAACAACCTCGTGACAACATCAGAGCAGACACTTGATGTGGTATCAGAGGGTGACATGGACTGCAGGAAAAGAGGGGGGAAGAAGTAGGGAGGCTACTACACGGCGCAGGCAGCAGTTAACAGGGCCTGAGCTAGGACAACGGCCGTCGGAGGACAACCAGGAGTCGGAGGCAGGGTCCTCAGCACGGAGCACCTAAATCAGGTGGGGAGTGGAACCAAGGGTGTCAATGACATTCTCCGGGTCAGTGGTTCTCAGGATTTGTGCATCAGAACTACTTGGAGGGCTGGTGAAAGTACAGATCATGGCCCCCACTCGCATCATCTCTCATTCAAGTCTGGGATAGAGCCCGAGAATCTGAATTCCAACAAGTTTGCGATAACCGTGTTGCTGCTCTGAGACCTCTTCTTGGAGGACCTCTGCCCCAGGTCCTCGAGGCTCCCATTTGTGACTGTGCAGAAGCCACTGCAAAGGGACAAGGCAGGCAGGTGCAGCAATCATGAGAGTCCACACAAGTGAACTGGGGAGGCTTTTCTTGTCCTTTGAATCAACAGTGACACAGATACTTTTTTGTTTGTTTTTGTCTTGTCTGAAGATATACTCGCCTTATGGGAGTGGGAGGCAGCATTATTATGTAACAGAATTAACAGGCCTGGGTCGAAACCCTGGCTCTGTCTATTGGGCCAATGACTCAACTTTTTGAAGTCTACTTGAATATGAAGTTTGGGATAAGAACATCTGGTGAGCAGTGCTGTCAGTCTAAGTGTGGCAACCCCCAGGAAGCACTTAACATCCTCCCCAGCACACTGTGGGGCTCAGTGGGTTTTTGTTTTTTGCCAACTCCAACCCTTCCTGTGGGAATAAAGAGGGTACATCCTCGAGAAAACTCGGGAAGCCCCAGGTGGTCAGACAGTCCACCCCCTCCAGGGACACACTGACAGGTCCCAGTTACCCAGCTATGACTTGGGATTAAGCATCACCTCTATCCTTGTCTTTACAAATGAGGGTGTTGAATCTACAGAGAATGTGGGCAAATTCATTGGTTGGGTATTTTCTGCCGCTGGGAACAGTCTGGGGAGGGATGGGGGGATCCGAAATAGAGCGTGGACTTAGAGCAAGGCATTACAAGAGCACAGGAAAGCTTTGTCTCCTGTGGAAGGTGGGCCCCACTCACAACAGGTCTTATGAGCCTTGAGGCTTTGATCTTGACAATGAGGCCCGTGTGAACCTTAGATGATTTTTCGAAGGGCAGCCATGCAGCTCTCATGCCCCGGTAAAGAAATGAGCTGGTAGGCCAGCGCCACGGCTCACTGGGCTAATCCTCCGCCTGCAGTGCCGGCACCCGGGGTTCTAGTCCCGGTTGGGGCGCCGGATTCTGTCCCGGTTGCTCCTCTTCCAGTCCAGCTCTCTGCTGTGGCCCGGGAAGGCAGTGGAGGATGGCCCAAGTGCTTGGGTCCTGCACCCGCATGGGAGACCAGGAGGAAGCACCTGGCTCCTGGCTTCGGATTGGCGCAGTGTGCCGGCCGTAGCAGCCATTTGGGGGATGAACCAACGGAAGGAAGACTTTTCTCTCTGTCTCTCTCTCTCACTGTCTAACTCTGCCTGGCAAAAAAAAAAAAAAAAAAAAAGAAAAAGAAAAAAAAAAAAAAGAAATGAGCTGGTAAGCCTTTTTTTCTACATCAGAAAAATCTGATGTTATGACATCCCCAGTCAGGAAAGCAGAATGGAGACTTGGCAGTGAATCACAGAGGGAGGAGCGTCTCAGACCGAGTCTGTGTCATGGGAACACGATGGCAAACTAGCCCCGGAGCCCCCGGCCCCAGCCAGGAGAGAGGGTCTGGGAATCAGACCTGGATTCAAGCAGATGGAGTGGAGATGGGGGCAGCGTGGAGGCGAGTGTGAGATATCGTGCTGCCGCTACATGGGCTGATCAAACGCACTACACAGGTCACAGGCGAAGGACCCTACTCACCCTCCACGTGGGAGGTAGGGAGAGAAGGGTCTTTCCTTCCACAGTCCACACCCACCCTTACCAAAGATGATTTGATATGAATTCAGCAGAAGCAGGCCAGGTAGCCAAGGTCGCTATGTCGAGGCCACTGGTTAGGGATGGAGAGAGGCAGTAGTTATCCCAGCCTGTGTACCTGTGCTCCTGGGTTTGAAGGCTGATGGACCCCCTGCTCAGGTACAGCCAGCACGGCTACAAAGGCCTGGTGTGCAATGGTGCAAACGCTTTTGCGGAGCACTGTTTTGGGACAAGGAGAGGGGATGCAGGTCACAAGAACAGTACAGCGCCATTTTCACTTTTGGAAAAACAGAATTAAAAAAGCCTATAAAGATGTCTCAGGGGTTAATTCTGTGGAGCTACAGATGGCTTTGTTTTCCTTTTGTTCTCTGAGATTTTGAAATTATTTACAAATAAATATGTATTACCTATGAAGTTAGAAAAGAAAAAAATTATTTGACTTAAATACATGTGTTCACTACAGGATATGGTACTTCTGTTACTGTTTTTACTAAGTACAAGTACATATAATATGTAAATTTTGTGACCTGCGCTTACACATACTTCACATGGTTCATTTGAAAATGATGCAAACAGGGGCAGGCATTGAGTTACAATGGTTAAGCCGCTTGGGTGGCCTCATCCTCTGTTGGAGCGCTGGTTCACACACCTACAGACATCTCTTTTTCTTTCTCACCCTGTATCAGTAAATTCTGTTTCATAGGGCCTCTCTGGCACACTGAGATTTTCTTGTGAGATTGTTAGGTGTTCAAATTGCCAGGGGAGTTGTCAGCTGCAGATGTGAGCCCTTGAAATCGTCAGGTGCTGTGTCCACGAGAGGGGCGGAGCGAGGTCCTGAGAGGGGAACTGACTGACCCTGTGGCAAGTTCGAGAATGTTCTCTCAGGTTCAGAAATTTCGAAGGATGATCACTGGACACCAGGCATGATGATGTTTGACAAGAACACCAACCAACGACAGAGAACAGAGAGAGGGAATGCAGAGGCCTTGGTGGGGAGGGGGAAGGAGTAGAGAGATGGGAGGCAGGAGGAGGAGGATCGCTGAGGGAGGAGCCAGCGAGGACTGGGTCCTGGACAACAGGGGCGGGTGGAAGAAGAAGGAAATGGGAGAGGCAAACAGAGGGGCACTTCGGTGGCTGGGTCCCCCCGGCCCGGACTGCTGGCGTCATAGGCGTAGTGATTCTATTCTTTCATTGCGGGGTGTTCAACAGCAGCCCTTGCGTCTGCCCACTGGAGGCCAGTAGCACCCTCCAGGGTTCCCCACTCCTAGTTGTGATGGCCAAAAATGTCCCCAGACATTGCTGAGTGTGCCCCGGGGACAACCCCACCAGCCCTGTGAGCACCACTGGGGACCGCCCCCACCCCCGACTCCCGACTGCGGGGGTGGAAGCCCAGACAGGTCCCGCACGCCGAGACAGCACGCACAACACTGAGCGCAGCACCTAGGACATCTGTCTCAAAACAGGAGCGCTGTGCCGAGAGGCAGGGAAGAACCTGATGAACTACAGCCCATTTTTCAGACCAAGAAAATGAGACAGGAAACACATAATTTGCTTCAGGCACTAAGATGAGTCAGAGAGAAACCAGTAAGAGAAACACGAATTTACCTTCTGACCTTTCGAAAGCAGAAAAACAATTTTGTCACCAGCCGCTACCCTGCTTCAGATCTTTGTGACAGCAAGGAGGGACACAGCTATTTTCCCTGTAAGCTAAAGAAGCCTCAGGCGTGGAAGTCACTGTGAGAAGGGCTGCTTTTCGCCGAGGGGCAACGGAAGTGGGTGGGATGAGCTGCGGGCGCTCATTAAAGGGAACAGAGCCCTGGGAACCCAACACTGTGTAGCACCTGACACGGCCCCTCCTCAGTTCCTCCCACCAGCCCCTCTAGTCAGGCCCAGTTCTTGTGCCCACTTCACAGATGAGGGGCTGGAGGCTAGAGGTGAGGTGACTCGCCCAAGGTCATACAGCTAAGGCGTGAGGTCAAAGTATCCAACCTGGCCTCCCCATTCTCAGGGTGAGGCAGTAAGCTCTTGGCACCCTGGCCTGTTGTTCACAGAGCCTGGAAGATTGCCACTCTGTCTCCTTTGGGGTGTATTCCAACCCTCCCCTCCTCATTTTGCCTCATTGTGAACACAGGCAAGAGTACTGGGGCTCTTCAAACAATTCATGCAAAATGCAGATGATGAAAAAGCTATGCAAAATTATTTTTGCACCAGCATAGGCTTGCCGTGTAATTCTGTTTTCCATGAACTTTTGGAAATGCCCTCCTACAGTTCACTCGCTGTGAGAGAGGCATCCGAGCCGGCCCTCCTCTCCCTGGGGAGTTGGAGGATATATATATATATATATATATATATATATATATTTACATTTATCACAAGGTGCGTGCTGGGCCTATCCGCATCCCTGCCCCTGCCTCTTGCAAAGCCGGAGGCTTCACCCCCCCTCCCGCTCCACAGCCACAGCCGCCCCGGCTCCCTGCTTTGTTCTCCTTCTTCCACAGGCATGGTCACACAGCCAGATTTTTAAATATATTTTAAGAGCTTTTTTCATTCCAATTATCGTATTTGGCATTTTAAAAAGGAGATTTTGTGGCATTATATTTTGAAAGCCAATTGACTTTCACCAAACGGAGGGTTTGAGGAGGCAAAAGGTGGTTTTCCAACTCTTTCCCCATGCACAAACACTGTATGAGTGGCTTGGCTATGGAAGACAGATGTCACATGCCTCCCCCGGCCCCCAGGACAACACTAGTTACAAACAAATTGATAACAAACAGCAGAATCTGCTTACCCTAAACCACACGCTCTTAGCAGGGAGCTGTGCATTTTCCCATGTGTATACACGAGATGTGCAAGGACTGGTCCTGGGCCACACATCTAGGAAGTGTCACGCCTGGAAGACAAGGGAGTGGAAAAGGCTTTCCGCTTTGCACAGAAGCTGCGGATGGGCGGGTCTGCAAAGTGTGGCCTTGCATCCTTCCACACGGGGTTACTGACCTGGGCCGTGAGCCGGTCACAGGAAGAGGGGGCCTGGGCAACACTAGGGTGCCTGCTGCAAGAGTTCAGTGCTGGATGGAGGCCCCCGGGGTCATTTTCAAGTCTTTGCAACTTTGTCTCCTGTTTAGTGCATCCAGGTGGCAATGCCCCTCCTACTGAGGCCAACACCCACTGCCTGTTCATCCTCAGCACCCAGCCCACGCCATGAAATGCCCTTCCAAGGCGAGAGGAGCCCCCAAAGCCTGGGCCTGATGGGCACAGGGAGTCTTTACCTTCCTCATCTTGGCCGCACTGGACGCCCTGCTGACCCTCTTCCGTGAAACCAGCAGTCCTGTCCTTCCCACCCCAGCCCCTCCTCACATGCTCCTCTGCAGTTTTCTTCGTGAGGATTAATTTTAGAACTTGGAATTTGAAGCATGCTTTCATGAATTCCTATTGGTGTTGATGAGCGAAAGCAGCCTGGTGCCCTTTGTGGTGCGGGGAGAAGAGGAAGACTCACCGCAGGCCTCTCCCCCCTCCCTCTCCCTCTCTCTCTCTCTCCTCCCCTCCCTCTCTTTCTCTCAATTTTTATGTATTCGAAAGAGAGAACGGGCGCTCCCATCTGTTGGTTCACTCCCCAAATGTCTGCAATGGCCAGGGGGTCACAGCTGGGAGCTGGAACTCCATCTGGGCGCAGACCCACAACCACTCTCTGGCGCCTCTCAGGGTCAGCATTAGCAGGATTCAGGAGCAGAGCCACCCATGCGACCCTGGGGTCTCAGATGTGGACACAGGCATCTTAACCGCGGGGCCAAAGGCATGCCCCTGACTCTGGCTAATGCGGGCATTCACTGACAACTTTCAAGGCAAGAACAGATGGAGCCGGCGCTGTGGCATAGTGGGTAAAGCCGCCGCCTACACTGCCGGCATCCCACATAGATGCCGGTTCTAGTCCCAGCTGCTCCTCTTCCAATCCAGCTCTTTGCTATGGCCTGGGAAAGCAGTAGAAGATGGCCCAAATCCTTAGGCCCCTGCACCTGCGTGGGAAACTCGGAAGAAGCTCCTGGCTCCTGGCTTCGGATCGGTGCAGCTCCGGCCATTGCAGCTAACTGAGGAGTAAACCAGCGGATGGAAGACCTCTCTCTGCCTCTCCTCTCTCTGTATAACTCTTTCAAATAAATAAACCATACAAACAAAAAAATACAGATCACAGCTTGCTGTGAACTGTGTTGAGGAAGGACAAGTCTGATGGCTGTGGAAAGACTGCAGGTTGGGCAGAGGGCTGGGCTTAAAGGCTTAGATCCATGACCACGAGGGAGTTGGTTGGGTATTAATTTCCAGGGAGCACTTTTCCTGACGGTCACCCCAGCTTCCACTGGCTCTAAGGGTTCCCGGTTTGGCCTCCTGGTGACAGATTCCTCAGCTGCCTCCCAGAAGACGTAAAACTCCTTCCAGTCATCCCAGAATTAGGTCCATAGATTTTCAGTTATAGAAGAGAGCCATTCTGGGTAACGCAGCAGATGTAATTTATGTGCCTGAATTGATTTTGCATTAATTTCATGTAGGCTATTTGCATGCTGGTTAAATGCCACTTTTTAAAGCCACTGTGCTATTGTGTTTTAAAAGCTGATTTGTTTCCACTGCAGAGAAGACTCTGGGAAGCAAGAGCTTTTTTTTTTGTTTTTTTCAATCTCTCACCCTGGTGTGAAAGTACTTTCTCCAGTTAAGATACCCTCAGCAAGGAGCTTCCTGTTTGCAGGGCTCCCCAGCACCTGTTCTCATGCTGCTTCTGTGTTGTGCCTTTGACAAGACACCTCTTGGGACACAAGCTTTGGCTTCCATGCTGCCCTGAACGATCAGCCCTGCCACCCACTGGAACCAAGCAAAGTGGCCCCATGGGAGCGCAGGGGGCACAGGCAGAGGCACTGAATGTCTTTGCCGCCGCCCCATGTGCCTTGTGCTGTGGATCCTTTTACTCACACCTAGCGGTCTGAGAAACCATCAGATGAAGGTCAAAAAAGCAACCTGTGCCCCTCCCCCATTCCACCCCGTGTTATAGAGGGATAGGGCCCACAATCTGTAGGGCTGAACATGCTAAACTCTTACTACAGCCTTTGATTGTGAACTTTCTTACCTTAAAAGCTACACAGCACCCAGAAAAGGGACAGCACCTCAGTTATCGTGTGAAGGCAGGGGCCCTGCATTTCTTTATTGATGTAGCTAATATTTGCTGCTTGGATTTATTTTCAAGACATTTTTTTTTTTTTGACAGGCAGAGTGGATAGTGAGAGAGAGAGAGAGACAGAGATAAAGGTCTTCCTTTTGCCATTGGTTCACCCTCCAATGGCCGCCGCGGCCGGTGCGCTGCGGCAGGTGCACCGCACTGATCCGAAGCCAGGAGCCAGGTGCTTCTCCTGGTCTCCCATGCGGGTGCAGGGCCCAAGGACTTGGGCCATCCTCCACTGCACTCCCGGGCCACAGCAGAGAGCTGGCCTGGAAGAGGGGCAACCGGGACAGAATCCGGCCCCCCGACCGGGACTAGAACCCGGGTGCCAGCACTGCAAGGCGGAGGATTAGCCTAGTGAGCCGTGGCGCCAGCCTTCAAGACATTTAAGAAAATTGTTTGATGAACTGACCCCTTTCCTCCCCAGTTCAGTACCAGAATGCAGCCAAAGAGAAGCACACAGAAGGTTTCCTTGATGGTGGAGAAATGGATGATGAAAGTGGTCCAACAGGACAAAGAAGAGACCACAGAACACGGAATGTGCAATTGACAAGTAAAACATCTTGAGTGTGGCTAGATGATTGGAACTGAAGTCGGAGGTCAGCTATCGTAAGGTTAATTCAGAAGAAGGCTCTGGATCCAAAGACAACTGGACTGAAAATTCCCCTCAGGGATGCGACTCTTAGGGCAAGGTGATTTGGTACAAAGCCACAGCAGTCTCTGGGAGGCTGCTCATTTTAGATTCTAGCACCACCTAGAGGAGACACTGAGATCACCTCCATTCATTGGTGAGTCTAAAGCAATCTTTTTACCTAGTATCCATTTTTCAGTTTTCAAAGCACAATTTTTTTCTTTCTGCTTTTTAAATTTATTTGAGAGGCAGATAAAGCCATTCAGACCCACAGAGAGACAGAGAGCAAGCTCCCCTCTGCTGGTTCACTCCCCAAATGCCCATGACAGCTGAGCAACAGCCAGGGCCAAAGCCAGGGGCCAGGAACTCAGTCCAAGTCTCCCACACGGATGGCAGGAACCAAACTACTTGAGCTGTCACCACTGCCTCCCAGAGTCTGCATTGGCAGGATGCTGGGGTTTGGAGCCACAGTTGCCTACAGAACTCGGGCACTCCAGTGTGGTACGCGGATGTTTTAAGCAGCATTTTAATGGCTATGCTAAATGCTCACCCATGAAGCACTTCAATTTTAGTAATATCTGACTTGATATCCATGTAATTAGCTTTGAGGTAGGAGTTTCTATCTTCATTTCTTGGAAGCTTACTGTACAAAGAATTTGACCAATTTTTTATGTGAACAAAAATGTTATCCATTAATTCACTGTTTACAAAACAACTTTATTCAGGTAGTTTTCATATGCAAAATTCATGAAGTTTAAATGTACATTTCAAGAATGTGTAGCAAATGTTTTAGAACATCTCATCAATCCAACAAAGTCCCGCCTGCTTGTTCATGGTTAACCAAAGCTGCCTCCCACCCTAGCTCCAGGCACTCATGGACCTGCTGTCCCCATCAGTTTGCCTTTTCTGGGCATTTCACACGAAAGGGAATCAGACAATATGTGCTCTTTGGGGTCTGACTCTTCTCCCTCAGCATGCTGTTTCTGCTGTATATCCATGTTGTAGCATTCATCAGTGTCTCATTCTTTTTCATTGCTGAGTAGTGTTCCACTGTGTCGATATCACCACCTTATATTTGTCCATTCATCAGTTGATGGACATTTGGGTTGTTTTCAGGGTTTTTTTGTTTTTTGTTTTTTTTTTTTGCTATTATGAATAGTACTGCTATGTTTAACTAACTGTGTGGCAATTGTCTTTCAAAGCAAGAAACTTTCATTACTAAATAAGGTAGTGAAAGAAACTCTATATTTTGGAGAGAATGAAGCAGTCAAGAGATGGTCTTGGGTCCTGGGTTTAATATGTAGACCTGGGAGCACATGACTCTTCTTGTAGCTTCTTGTAGAAATTCAGAGATGTGTGGAGAAATTATTTAGGACTTGATCTGATGGAGCAGCAGCAAATACAGTTCTTAAGGAATTTCTTCTTGTTGAGTCAATACAGTAAGTCACAGACACAGATTTTGGCCAACACTTCTGAGATTGGGAACTGGAGTCCTACTCATTGAGAAGATAAAGGCGATGAGGATCTTACAGATGCTTCTAAGTGCAAACTCAGGTTCTGCCAATATCTAGAAGGCGTTGGCAGGGCAGATTTCTCACCAGTATTCTAGGATGCAATGGCCGAAGAGGCTATGGCTATTTGTATTCAAGGATCTGTATTTGAAAGGCAGAGTTACATAGAGGGAGAAAGGGAAAGAGAGGGAGAGGGACAGCGAGAGGAAGGGGGGGCGGGGAGAGAGAGAGCGCACCCTTCCATTCACTAGTTCACTCCCCAAATGACTGCAATGGCCAGGCCTGGGCCAGGATGAAGCCAGGAGCCCAGAGTTTCCTCCGGGTCTCCCATGTGGGTACAAGGGCCTGAGTACTTGGGCCATCTTCCACTCCCCTCCCAGGTGCATTAGCAGGGAGCTGGATGGGAAACAGAGCAGCCAGATCGAGAACTGGCACCCATATGGGATGCTGGTGTTTCAGGCTGCAGCTTAACCCACCGTGTAACAGGTGAAAGGATTTGCTAACACAGTGTGTGCCAAGCACCGAGCACAGGGCTGGGCACACAGTGGGTTACTTTGGTAGTGCTGGATAATTTCTGAGCTACTCAGGAATAGTGATATTGACCTCTGTTTACCCCTAAGACTCTTTTTCAGTCTTTCACTGGGTATTTCTGGCCTGATTCCCTGGCCAACAGATATAAATTTCCTCTTGAGGTGATACAATGTTTATGAAAGTGGAACCTCATAAAAAATATTGATTACCACCCAGAATGCTGTCGTCTGGTAGAGAGATTTAATGCAGATCTAGAGGGACTGGTTAGGACATGGGGGGAATAAACACTGGAATAATTAGCATGATGAATTAATAACTCGTTTTGCCTATTAAAACATTGCCTTGGACTCCAAAGAAGCCTCCCTACTTATGGAAGACAGTCGAAGGTCCTTGGGTTTAATCAAAATTTAATACCCTGTAAAGAGAAATATGAAGCATACAAATTCTCAGTAATAGGTAGTATGTCAAATGCAGCGACTGCGGTTTTAAATTGTCTTTCCCGCTGTCCTCCACCACCTCAGCCTGTGCACCCTAATCTGTAGCTGGGAAAACGTAGCTGGAACTGTGTTCAGTCTCTGGGAAACAAAGGAATAAAATCCATATTCTGTTGTAGGAAAATTCATCAGACTCAACCAAACCAGAATCTTTAAAATGACAAAAGAACACATTCAAAAAAGTATTTTCATCAGAGGGTTTCCCCGCCAGCAAACCTTGAAAACTCATTTTTCAACTTGGAGTGGGGCAGATGAATCTGTGAGCTGCTCCTACATTTAATTCACCCAAGCCATCAATTAAGAAGGCTAGAGTCACAGTGGGTTCCAGAAATCTTTCTGTGGGGCAGTCGGAGGACAAAGCAGTCATTGGATGTGTTTATCATCAGA
Organism: Lepus europaeus; assembly: GCF_033115175.1. Classification (NCBI taxonomy): domain Eukaryota; kingdom Metazoa; phylum Chordata; class Mammalia; order Lagomorpha; family Leporidae; genus Lepus; species Lepus europaeus. The sequence goes on along the minus strand of NC_084828.1, from coordinate 108,873,580 downwards.
ACGCAGCTCAGGTGGGGAAACAAAGCTATGCAGACAGGGGCCGAGTGCTACAAGTGTCTTCAGGCAAATCGCAGCTCACTTGGTTTCTACTGGAAGCAGAAGGACTAATAGAGTACACCTATTTGGTACACTCACACTTACGGGCTTCCACAGCCACTGCCACCTGACTTCACAGTTCTTCCACCAGGAGGCACTGGCGTTGGGTTTGAGCATCTGGCTGGCTGTGGCCAATGGGCTGCGAGCAGAGTGATCGGGCTTCAGTTCCAGGCCCAGCCCTGAGAATGCAGGGAGTTGTCAGTGGCCCCCTTGTGCTTGGGTCACTGTCAGGAGAAGAAAACGCTCCCTCTAGCTCCATGGGGTGAACAGGAGGGGAGATGCATAAAGCAGATCAGCACCCACCCCCAGCTGACCCGCAACCGACCTACAGATGCACAGGCAGGAATGTGCTGGGCTTTGCAGGTGCCAGGCAGCACGACTGTGACAACAGGGGACTGATACAGGTGAGTACTTTATAGGCTGAGAGATGTCCCCCTGAGGAATCTCAGGTCGTCATGTCTGTTAGGACTTGCGAGGCTACTGGGACACGATTGATTAACTTCATACCTGGTAAAATTGGGTGCAAGTAAAATGACCCTGAGGATGACACAGTGCTGTTTTATTGCCTAAGAGTCCTCCAGCTGGACTCTGACTTGTGCAGCTCCTTGCCGGGGACATCCTGGGCTGAAACCAAATGTTTGAAATTGCTGACTCTGATAAACACCTGCCAAGGGGACTTTTTGGCCATTCAGGCCCACGTCTTCATAGTGGATGTGGGTCTCTGCACTTAAATGACTGTCCCTTTCCCAGGCAAGGAGCATAAAATAAAACTGCCACCACTGGGTATGTGTGCAGGTGCCTAACCTCTTTTCAGACCACACTTGCCATCCCAGCATGCGTCTCCTTTAATATGCTGTCCTGTCTATAATAAAAGCTTTTCCTGCTCTGACCAGCCATCTCGCTCCCTGTTTCACACTTAATCACTGACAACCTCACAGTGTCCACCTTTACTCCACGTGGATACGAGGAAATAAAACCTTTGGTGGGAATCTGAGCACAATCCTTTATCTGAAATGGATAGTTGGGCCATTTGGGAAGCAACACAAGTAACAATTTCTCCACTGCTTTCTGCTTGCTGGGGGCTGGGGAAAAAGCTCGCTCTTTACATTGCCTACTCTGGAGACACGTCTCCCCTTTTCCCACACTCCCTCCCCAGACAGTGGACTTCCGGTGAGCTTCCCACACTCCCTCCCCAGACAGTGGACTTCCGGTGAGCAACCTTGTCAGTTTTCTCTCTTCGCATGTGGCGCACCCATAGGGGCTGGAAGGGAAGGGGGAAGGAGAGGGTGTTACAGCCAAACAGGCACAGGAAGGGGGACAGAGATGGGGCCAGGTCTGGGTCGGAGCTCTAGCTGTTGCTCATTGCTTGTGAGGCCAGCACTTCCAAATCTGCTTAGTGGAAGTCCAGACTCACATTCCAGGCAAGAGCACAGAAGCGTGGGTTGGGAATGAGGTGGTGATGTGTCAGAGCACTGCAGAGGTCCTAGGCAAGGATGCATCCTGAACACTATAGTGCAAGAAGAGACTGGACAGAGGACACCCCAAACCAGAAAGCAGTGCTATGATCAGCACCAGGTGGGAACAGAGAGCAGCACGCAGGACCCAGGCCTGGGAGAGGCCCTGGGCCACTCTGTGTGGCCGGAGAGATTTTCATCAGACCAACTGGCTTTGCCCAGCTCTGGCACTGTTCCAGTTTGGCACCAGGTTCAGTGAGAACAGGAGGAGAGAAACTGTGCTGGTCTAAGCCTGCCAACCACCCGTGACAGTACATGGCCTTCCAAGTTCACATTGCCTCTTTTCTGAATTCCTATTTCTTTTTGAACAAGATGAGTTATCAGGAAAGAAATGAAAATAAAAATCGCATCATGGCTTCCAGCTTTCTGGCTGCTTCCAACTCACTAGAGAAAGGCTTTTGTCTTCCACTCCTAATCAAGAGTTTTTAAGTTCCAAATGATTGAGCCTCTCACATACCCACCTACCCCACTTCCCACCTCTGTGTGCTACCCAGCACTTTACTTTCCTGGGTGATAAATAACACCTTTCCAGCTCACTGTAGGGGAGACTTAGCTGATGTCCCATTGTGGGCAGAGGGTGGAAGCCAAAGAGGAAATTGGGGGCCAGTGCCATGGCTCACTTGGTTAATCCTCTGCCGGCAGTGCCGGCATCCCATATGGGCGCCAGATTCTAGTCCTGGTTGCTCCTCTTCCCGTCCAGCTCTCTGCTGTGGCCCGGGAGGGCAGTGGAGGATGGCCCAAGTGCTTGGGCTCCTGTACCCGCATGGGAGACCAGGAGGAAGCACCTGGCTCCTGGCATCGGATTGGCGCAGCTCTGGTCGTAGCGGCTATTTGTGGGGTGAACCAACGGAAGGAAGACCTTTCTCTCTGTCTCTTTCTCTCACTGTCTACCTCTATCTGTCAACTAAAAAAAAAAAAAGAAAAAAACAAAAAGAGGAAATGGGGCACAACCCCAGGAGAAAGAGCTTGAACTTCCTTTGAAGGAGGAAAGATGTAGATGGACGGTTATGCACGTGGTGCCGACCTTCCACGCTGTTAGGATGGTCAACCAACCTGCTTTGCTTTGAAAGAGGGATTTCCTGGGACACAGGACTTTCACTCCCAACACCAGGGAATACTCCGAAAACACAGAGCTTTTAAATGGTTAGCACCTGGATGGATGGAAAGGGATTGAATACCTGGCAAGATGTTGTGTTAGTTGTATATTACCAAGTAATAAACTGTATTAGTTTTCTGTGGCTATGTAACAAATTGCAACCAATTTAGTGGCTTAACATAACACATATTTATTATCTTACGATTTCTGTGGGTCGAATTCTGGGTATGAGTCACCTGGTCGCCTGCTCAGGGTCTCCCAGGTTAAACCCAGGGTGAGCTGGCCTGCATGATCATCCGTGGGCTTGACTGGGGAAAATTCTGCTGACAACCTCATTCAAGGTTGTTTTTAAAAAACAAGGTTTTTTTTTTTATTTATTTTTATTTTTTTATTTTTATTTTTTTTTATTTTTGACAGGCAGAGTGGACAGTGAGAGAGAGAGAGACAGAGAGAAAGGTCTTCCTTTTGCCGTTGGTTCACCCTCCAATGGCCGCCGCGGTAGCGCACTGCGGCCGGCGCACCGCGCTGATCCGATGGCAGGAGCCAGGTGCTTCTCCTGGTCTCCCATGGGGTGCAGGGCCCAAGCACTTGGGCCATCCTCCACTGCACTCCCTGGCCACAGCAGAGAGCTGGCCTGGAAGAGGGGGCAACCGGGACAGGATCGGTGCCCCAACCGGGACTAGAACCCGGTGTGCCGGCGCCTCAAGGCGGAGGATTAGCCTAGTGAGCCGCGGCGCCGGCCGGTTTTTTTTTTTTTTTTTTTAAGATTTATTTATTTATTTGGAAGGCAGAGTTACAGAGAGAGGAGAGACAATGAAATCTTCATCCACTGGTTCATTCCCCAATTGTTCACAATGGTCCTGGTCAGTCAGGTGGAAGTCAGTAGCCTGGAACTCCATTCAGGTCTTTCACATGCGTGCAGGAGCCCAAGCACTGGGGCCATTTTCGGCTACTTTCCCAGGCACATTAATAGGGAGCTGCAACAGAAGTGGAGCAGCTCCCGGGGAACACCAGCATTGCAGGCGATGCTTTAACCCACTGTGCTACCACAGCGACCCCAACGGCATCCAGGTTGTTGGTAGAATGCATCTCTTTGTGGCTGTAGAACTCAAGTCAGCTTCCTTCTTCACCTTCCAGTTCCTCTTTTAACAACATTCACTTGATTAAGTCAAGTTCACCCAGGATAATGTCCCTTTGGGTAACTTAAAATCAATTGATCTTAATTATAACCAAAAAAATGCATTCACCTTTGCCATGCTCTCTTGGTTGGAAGTGAGCCATGGGTACTGTCTATGCTCAAGGGGGGAGGGTACAGGATATAAACACCAGAGGTTAGGAATCACAGCAAACACTCTACAGTCTGTCTGCCATGTGAACCATCTCAAAACATGGTGGCTTAAAAATATTTTATTTCTTCATGATCCAGTGGTCAGGCTAGGTTCAGCGGGGCAGTGCTGTTGATCCACCTGTGGTTATTTGTGTGGCTGCAGACAGCTGGGAGGTTATGTAGGTTCATACTAGTCTGGGGGATCTCAGCTGGGTCAGCTTGATTTTGTTGCACGTGGGCTCATCCTCCATATGGTTTCATCTTCTAGTAGGGTGACCTGGATTTCTCTACACGGTGGTCTTGGAATAGCAACAAAGCACCAGCTCCAGGGTGCAAACACTTTTCAAGCATGTGCTACTTGTGCTAATGTCTAATTGTCCAAAGCTCATGTCATACAGCTAAGGCTTCAGTCAGTGTGGGAAGAAATACACTAGGGCAGTGATACAGGGAGACGTGATTAACAGGGGGCATTATTTTAACTACCCACCATGAGGACGCTGGGAGAAGCTTCAAAAATCGTACTTGCCCAGGTTTGGATGGCAGGCCAACAGCTGTCTGTCTCCAGTGGAACACATGAGGGCCGGTCAATGCACTTGGCAGTAGTGGCTTCAAAGTCCTCAAGACTAGAGACGCAGTCTCACGTTTTCTGGACTGCAAGTTCCCTGAGTTTCTAAGCCCTCGAGGTGGGACGGCTCTTCTTCATAATGAGTGATACTGTACTTCTCAGCCCATTGGCAATCCAGGACTTGCATTTAGTTTGATTTAGAAAAATAAAATGTAAGAGAGTTGAGCAGTCATTTCATCCCAGCTACATCTTTGCTGGGATCTTCAGAATTTGAAATCATAACACCTTGCTCGTAATATCATCATCACTCCTGGAAAAGCTCTCTTTAGCCTGTTCCTCACAACTCTACTACTCACACTGGGTGGCCAATGCCAGTATAGACAGGGAACTTTGTGCCAATGCCTATACCACTACTAATAGTTACAGTCATAAGTGCCCCTAAACTGTCAGCTTCAGGTTTTTTATGCTAAAGAAAATGAAAGCATGGGTTTTTATTTTTATTTTTTAATTTTTATTTATTTTTTGACAGGCAGAGTGGACAGTGAGAGAGAGAGAGACAGAGAGAAAGGTCTTCCTTTTCCATTGGTTCACCCCCCAATGGCCGCTGCAGCCGGCGCACCGCGCTGATCCAAAGCCAGGAGCCAGGTGCTTCTCCTGGTCTCCCATGCGGGTGCAGGGCCCAACCACTTGGGCCATCCTCCAGTGAACTCCCGAGCCACAGCAGAGAGCTAGACTGGAAGAGGAGCAACCAGGACAGAATCCAGCACCCGGACTGGGACTAGAACCTGGTGTGCCGGCACTGCAGGCGGAGGATTAGCCTATTGAGCCGCGGTGCCAGCCTAAAAGCATGGGTTTTTAAATTAGAGGTTATAAACAAAAATAATCAAAATTCCACAAGGAAATTCATATTCATTGTGAACAGATGAGGGGTGTAGAAGTGGAAGGGAGGATTAAATATGAGAGAGAAGCCCCGTGCTCTTTTTCCTTTCAGTATTACCTCAATTCAGTAATAGGTCAGAGAAGAAAAAAAATCCAAATCAATGCTGCAAGTTACCGTCAGCCAGTTTTGGTTTTCATGTACATTAGGTCCTGAGATGGTGGGAATTGGTTATTGGTAGCCTCCCAGGACTGGAGTTTTGTGAGAGTTATAGGTCTCTTCCACAACCTAGACCTACTGGGTGGTATGGAAGGAGTATCAGATGAAATTTTCAAACATATCACATTTACTAGCAAAAGACAAATAAGCAGTCATGCTTGCTTCTTCAGCTCAGAAGAGATCATCCCTGCTTGCCTGGCTGAAAGCTCCAGTATTCTGACAGTAGAGTGTACAGACTGGATAGTCTTCAATTGGGTCAAGCAACAGAATCATGTCTTTAGAACTGGAACACAGAATCCAACAGGGTCACAGACCAGGGCCATTACTGATGGTAGCTAGGTGTGGATATGCCTGATTCTGGCATCAAATATCTGCAATACCATATACCAACGAAAATTTGTTTCTTGTAAGTGCAATACATAAAAGCACCCTTGAAAAATTTGATACACAGAAATAAAGCTAACATCTGCTCTATGACAGTCCCCAGTCTCAGTTTCATTCCCAATGGGAACCACTATTCCATGTACATCTTCATGCAACTTTTCTATGCATTATATACAAGTGTTCCTAGAATGCCAGTGGGGTCAAGATCCAATAAATCCATCATAAATGAAAACATCATAAACGGGAAATGGTTAATACATCTAACTACCGACCATCCTGGCTTAGCCACACAGTCCACTGTGGAATACTGGTTGTTTACCCTGGGATCTCAGGCTGACTGGAAGTAGTGGCTCACGATTCCAGTGTGGCATTTTAAGAAAGACTCATATTCCATACTGCTATCCCAGGAAAAGGAACAAAATTCAAAATTATAAGTATGGTTTCTACCAAATGCATATCACTGTTATACTGCTGTGAAGTAGAAAAATTGCAAGTCAAATCATCATAGGCTGGGAGTCATCTCTACTCAGGTATACATTGTATATGTACTTGTGGCATTTTACAGGATGGCTTCATGCTGTTGTGTTATGCCTAAATCAGTTCTTTACTTTGTTAATATTTTTTTTTTTAATTTGAAAGGCAGATAGAAGAAAGGGAGTGGGGAGGAGAGGCAGAGATAGAGGGAGAGAGTTACTCTCTAAATATCACAATAGCTGGTGCTGGGCCAGGCTGAAGCCTGCAGTCAGGAGCCAGGAGCTTCATCCAGGTCTCCTATGGGGTTGGCAGGGACCCCAGTACTCAAGCCATCATCCGCTGCCTCCTAGCATGTGCATTAGCAAGGAGTTGGATCAGAAGTCAAGTGCCTAGGACTTTAACCAGGCACTCCCATGTAGCATGTGGGCATCTCAAGCACCTGTCCCACAGTTTACTTTTTATCTTCCCAGCTTTTTATTATGAAAAATTTCAAACATGTAGCAGAGTTGAAAAACAATGGTCTTTAAGTACTTTCTACCTAGTGATCCACTAAGTTTGAAAGCCACAATATTTTGTGACCTCTTAGAATCATATTATTATTCTGGGAAAATTTATAGTAAAGAAAATTTTTAGCCAAAAATGTTCTTACCTACAGAATACTTTTCTTCATGGAAACCTACTAAAATCTCATGGAACACTAGAGAGCACTTGTTTGAAAACAATGTTTATCTCAAATTTTTAGTGAGCTCTTTTCATTTAAGATTCAGATCTTTCAAAGTTTTCTTTGGTTATTTATAGTCTCTTCTCTTTTTTGAGAATTAGCAATATAACTGTAAAATATCTCCTGAAATTTTCCTGTGTCTCTCCACTTTATTCTCATCTAATAATATATCTTCTTCTTCTGGCAATTTTTTCTGTTGTTTTATAACTTGAATAATTTAATTATCTGCCATATTCAATCTGTAGGTAATCCAGCTATGCATGTTTTCAAGAAGTGTCTATTTTCAAAAAGACAGACACAATTTCAGTGATTTATTAAATATGCAAATCAATTTTCACTTATCAAAATTTATGTTTAGAAATTAAATTCTAAATATTTGCTCATTTTAAGAATAATAGAAAGCTTTTATGTAAAGTTTGCATTTTGTTGGAACTCTTCCTCACTGAATTAGAAAATGGAATAAAAACTTAGTTCTACTGAAGAAAATAAAATTTCCTAGACCTTAGGGTCTGTGGACAAGTGACCTATCAAAATGGGGATAAACCTGGTGGTGACAGCAGCCTGCTGAATGTCGGGGTTCTAGTGGAAATGAAGAGCCTGACATCTGTTTTGTATTTCCTAGGGCAGCCTCAAAAACCTCTCCATCTCATACCCTTCCATACACATGGGCGAACTGTATGTATAATTAAGTCCTACTGGAAAGTCAACATAGGCATAACCATACACAAGGTTCCTTCTTGAAAGACAGAGTTAGAATCTTTTGTCAGGGTTTCTTAGAAAAGGGTTCCTGTTGAGGGCACAGTGTATTCCCTATTAAGGAGCATGGTCTAGTTCTGCTGGTTCATTGCTGTGAGTCTCCTGGAATCCTTTGCCCAGGCTAATGCTTGGGATGCTGATTTTCAAGTCAGAGCTTTTATTGCTCCTAGGTTTTGCATCTCCAAATACTTCAAGTTTAAGTATAATTTTAAGATCTGATTTCCAAGATAGCTTTGCTATCTCTTATCTATTGTGTCAAAGTTCCCACTGTTAGGGCCCCCATGACTCCAAAAATGCATCCCCTCTCCTATCTGTTATTGGCACATTGGCTTTCACTGTCCTATCACTCTGTTCTTAGCCACAGTCAGCCGAATTCTGGTAAGGCTCAGATCAGACATTTGACATAGGAAGTTATTTCTTAGCAGACACCAGGCTGAAAGAACAATTTTTCCAAAATGAAATAATTCCAGCAAGAACTCGGGAGCATAGCTGCCCCGCCATCATCACACAGGCTTCACGGGCATTTAAGGTTTCTGTCCACAGGAGAATAGAGAGTTCTGATGACAGTGGCAGATACAGCTCAGTGTTTACTATCTCAGACCTTGCCACCAAAATATTCTTTTTGTGCAAGCTTAGATAAATGACACTCATTTTTAAAATATTTACTTTCTTTTTCAAAGCAACATGACATTGCAGAGGAAAGTTTAAAGTAGAACAATTTCTAGGAATAAAATAACTTACTGTTTCTTAGCTGTTAGGACCTCCTATAAGTTGAGTATTTGCTTTTACGTAGTTCTGGTTATCTTGGTTTCTCCTCTAGTCCCTGGGTACTCAGAATCCCTGCTTAGCTCCAAGCTTCTGTGCTTCGTTCTACTTTTCAGTCACTTTTAAGGTAGAGTTCACAGATAAGACACAGAAATCTCTACTTAAATCTGAATGTCAGATATTTGGTCCTTTTCTAGTATAAATATACTCCATACTTTACAACGAGTATGCACAATGAACACTTATACTAAAAAAGCAATTGTTAAATTTTTTTGTGTTTTTTTTTTTTTTTTTTGACAGGTAGAGTTATAGACAGTGAGAGAGAGAGAGAGAGAGAAAGGTCTTCCTTCCGTTGGCTCATTCCCAAATGGCCGCTACGGCCAGCGCTGTGCTGATCCGAAGCCAGGAGCTGGGTGCTTCCTCCTGGTCTCCCATGTGGGTGCAGGGCCCAAGCACTTGGGCCATCCTCCCACACTTCCCTCCTGGGCCACAGCAGAGAGCTGGACTGGAAGAGAAGCAATTGGGACTAGAACCGGGCACCCACATGGGATGCGAAAGAAGTATGAAACTTAAACTCTGATGACTACAAAAAATTGCAAAAAGGGATCACATAAATAAGACCAAGTGTCTGCTAATAATAATAGATAGAATTAAAAAGGAGAGAATAATCCAACATGGTAAGCAGGACACACAGCAGACTCATAGAATGATAAATGCCCTAAATAGCACTCCAGCTTCAGAATCAGCCCTTAAGGCATTCAGATCTGGCTAAAAAGCCCATGAAAGCATTTCAGGCATGGAAAGCCAAGACACTGTGGCAAAAAATTACCTACATGAAAGATCTCTGTGAGTGAGATCCCAGTGGAAAGAAAGGGCCACCAAAGAAGGAGGTACCTTTCTCTGAAGGGAGGAGAGAACTTCCACTTTGATTATAGTCTTGTCTAAATAATGTAGGAGTTTGTGGACTCAAGAGGCTTCCATAGCCCTGGCAGCTCATGACAAGAGCCTCGGGTGACCACTGACATCATAAATAAAGAGTGTTGGGGCCAGCGCTGTGGCACAGTGAGTTAATGCCCTGGCCTGAAGTGCTGGCATCCCATATGGGCACTGGTTCTAGTCCTGGCTGCTCCTCTTCTTATCCAGCTCTCTACTATGGCCTTGGATAGCAGTAGAAGATGGCTCAAGTCCTTGGGTCCCTCCACCCATGTGAGAGACCCAGAAGAAGTTCCTGGCTCCTGGCTTCGGATCGGTGCAGCTCCTGCCATTGCGGCCATCTGGGGAGTGAACCAGCAGATGGAAGACCTTTCTTTCTGTCTCTACCTCTCACTGTAACTCTTTCAAATAAATAAAATAAATCTTTTAAAAAAATAAGAGTGTCAATTATTAAATCAACAATGGGAGTCACTGTGCACTTGTTCCCCATGTAGGACCTCTGTCCTTAATGAGTAGTACTATGAGAATTAACAGTAAAACTAGTCTTCAAACAGTACTTTTGCATTTTGTGTGTCTGTGTGGGTGCAAACTGTTGAAATCTTTACTTAGTATAGAGTTGATCTTCTGTGCATAAAGATAATTAAAAATGAATCTTAAAGAATGGGATGGGAGAGGGAGTAGGAGGTGGGACAATTTGGGGGTAGGAGGGTGGGTATGGGGGGAAGAAGTGCTATAATCCATAAGTTGTACCTATGAAATTTATATTTATTAAATAAAAGCTTTCTATAAAAAATTGCCAAAACAAGTTAAAGATCTAAATAAGCAGGAAAGACTTCCCTTGCTTATAGGTCAGATTCAATATTTTTAAGATGGCTAAATTCTCCGTATTGAGATCTATACATTTAATGTAACCTATATTACAAAATCAGTTGGTTCTTTGTAGAAATTGACAAGCTGACCATAAAATTTATATGGAGACTTAAGGGATCAAAAAATAGACAAAACAATCTTGGAAAATAAGAATGAATTAGAGGATTTTATTTCCCAATTTCAAAAATCAATAGCAAGGCAATGTGGCATTAGCATAAGGATAGATTTCTAGATGAATGGAATTGAAGTGAAAGTCTAGAAATCAACTCATGTATCTTTGGCAATTGATTTTTGACAAAAGCACAAGACCATTCAGTGGGGAAAGAATGCTCTAATGGAACTCCAGAAATGCTACCTCACAGTATGGCATTTGGGCATGCTGGGTACTCCGAGTTAAAGGAGAGTAGAAAGCCTCAGAAGCGAAGTGTCTTTCTGACCTTTTCTTGCCTTCCTGTCTCTCAACCATCCTTGTTCCCTGGGAATGGTTTACAGAAACCAGGGATTTCTTTTGTTCAAGGAAGACTGTAGAAATTAGAAATACTGCTTTAATCTTCCGTGTCTTTCTGTATGAAAGCTGGCCATAAAGAAATTCTCAGACTGACCTTGTCTGATAATAAGTTGTACCACCCTCATTCCAGAAGGGGTCCTGCCCTGTACCCAGGAGAAAGGAATGCTTTATAGACAGAGAGGTCAAAAAGAATCCGAACAGACCTTTCTGGGTTTCTCCATTCAGTCTCTTAGCATCACATTTTTGTTATACTTCTGCACCATTGCCTATTCCTCATCAGACCTAAGCATAAAGAGACAGTTTTCCCTGGGTCTTAAGGTCTTGATTCCTGAAGGCTCTCATGTCACATCAAAATTGATGGTTTAAATTTGCTATGCCTTTTCCTTGTTAACCTGTCATTTATTATAAGAGTGTTGACTGTGGCACTTATGACCTAGAGGAGAGGTAGCACATATTTTTACCTCTCTAGTCTTTTCAACATATGGTGCTGAGACAATAAGATAACCACATACAAAAGAATAAAGTTGAACTTCTACCTCAAAACGGATCAAAGGCCTAAATACTAAACTCCAAACTATAAGAAGCCTAGGGAAAAAATGAGATAAATCTTTGTGACCTTGGATCTGGAGATGGGTTCTCAGATATGATACCAAAAGCATAATCAACAACAAAAAGATAAATAAGTTTCTAATCAAAATTAGAAACTCCTGTGTTACAAATGACACAATAAAGCAAGCAAAAGAACGTACAAAATTGGAGAAAATATTTTCAAATCATATAACTGATAGGGTCATGTATCTAGAATAGAGAGCAAAAAGAACTTTTATAGTTCAACAACAAAAAGATAAGCCAATTAACACACGTGCAAAGGGTTTGACTATAAAGGCCAACAAACACATGAAAAGATACTCAACATCATTGTGCAACAAGAAAATGTAAATGAAAGCCCAATGAGATAGTACTTCACACCCACTAGGATAGCTATAACAAAAAGTCAGACAGTAGCAAGAGTTGGTGAGGTTATACCTGCTTGTGGGAATGTAACATAGTATAGCCATTTGGAAAACAGTCTAGTAGTTACTGAAAGGCTTAAAAATAGAGTTATCATTATGACTTAGTAATTCTACTTCTAGGTTTATATATTTTTTAAAGATTTATTTATTTTACCTGAAAGCCAGAGTTACACAGAGAGAGAAGGAAAGGCACAGAGAGAGAGAGAGAGAGGTCTTCCTGGTTCATTCCCTAGATGGCCGCAAGCCAGGAGCCAGGAGCCTCCTCCAGGTCTCCCACACTGGTGCAGGAGCCCAAGGGCTTGGGCCATCCTATACTGCTTTCCCAGGCCATAGCAGAGAGCTGGACCAGAAGTGGAGCAGCCGGGTCTTGAACCGGCAGCCTTATGGGATGCCGGCACTGCAGGCGGCGGCTTTACCTGCTATGCCACAGTGCCAGCACCTAGGTTTATATCTAAGAGAACTGAAATAATGTTCACAGAAAAACCTGTATGGCAGTGCTCACAGCATAATTGCTCATAATAGCTATGATCATCTTGGTTATTTATAAGCAACCCAAACGACCATCAACTGATGAACGGATGAACAAAATTTGGTATATCCACACAGCAGAACATTATTCAGCTGCAGAAATGAAGTACTAATTCATATGACAACATGGATGAACCTTGAAAACATGATCCTAAAAGAAGCTAGTTGTAAAAACCATGTAGTATATCATTCTAGCTGTTTGAAATGTTTAGAAAAGGCAAATCTGTAGCGATGGAAAGCAGATGAGTGGCTGCCCAGGGCTGAGTGAGGGATGTTGATGGGTGTTTGTGTGATTATAGCTAAAGAACGTGAGTTTTCTGCTTGAGTGATAGAAGTGTTCTAAAATGGACTCTGGTGATGGTTGCACGTATCTGTGAACATATGAAAAACCATTTAATTATATACTCCAAGTGGATAAACTGGATGGTATGGGAATTACATATCACTAAAGCTATTATAAAATAAAGTATTCCTTATCATTTAAAAATTAAGTTTAATTGGGGTTCCTGTATTTTTATGTGCTCAATCTAGCAGCTGTGTTTTAAGGAGAACGTACCAATGACCTCTTTAGCAATTGCAATTCCCCATGACTCAGGAATGCCTGCTCTTCTGTCTTTGGCCCACAGGGATTGCTTTGCTCTTTTTCCCAATCACATGTGTCTTCCGGTCAGAACAATCTACTGCTCTTCTACTTTGGGGCTACAGCATCTGTGTTGCAAGAGAGGAATCTCTTATGGCAAGAATTATATTTCTTTTTACCCCTTGAAACTTAAAAAAATCTCAAGCTGCATAGACAAGGTTTCGAGCAATCATATACAGTAGTTTTTTCCCAGTCTTGCGTGGTAACCAATTCTTTAACAAAAGTTAGCTATGAGGGTAACAGAAACATTGAGGATTTTTTTATGGCCCTGCTTTTAAAAGCTAGTGGCTGGGGCCGGCACAGAGGTGCAGTAGGTTAATCCTCCGCCTGCGGCGCTGGCATCACATATGGGCAGCTGTTTTTGTCCCAGCTGCTCCTTTTCCAATCCAGCTCTCTGCTATGGCCTGGGAAAGCAGTAAAAGATGGCCCAAGTCCTTGGGCCTCTGCACCCACGTGGGAGACCTGGAAGAAGCTCCTGGCTCTTGGCTCCTGGCTTCGGATCGGCACAGCGCTGGCTGTTGCAGCCATTTGGGGAGTGAACCAGCGGAGGGAAGACCTTTCTCTCTGTCTCTTCCTCTCATTGTCTGTAACTCTACATCTCAAATAAATAAATAAATAAATAATCTTAAAAAAAAAGCTAGTGGTTCTCCAGCATTGCTGCATATTAATAACACATGGGAAGATTTTTAAAAAGCCATAGTCCCAAGCCACATCCTAGGTCAATCAAATTAGAAACTCTGAGTTGGGATGGTGGTGACAGTTTTAAACCTTCCTGTGTGGTTCCAGTGTGCCTCCTTAAGCCAGTGTCTATAAAAATGCAACATTCATAAAAATAATCCATGCACTTACTAAGATGCAGATTCCGATTCAGTGGGGATGAACCTTCCTGCATTGCTTCTCAGCTGAAGAAGAAGCTTCTGGACCACACACTATCTTTTGAGCATCAAAGATTGAAAGCACTAGGGGCCAGTGCTGTGGCGCAGTGGGTTAAAGCCCCAGCCTGAAGCACTGGCATCCCATATGGGCGCAGGTTCAAGTCCCAGCTGCTCCTCTTCCAATCCAGCTCTCTGCTATGGCCTGGGATAGCAGTAGAATATGGCCCAACTCCTTGGCTCTTTGCACCTGCATGGGAGACCCGGAAGAAGCTCTTGGCTCCTGGCTTCAGATCAGCTCAGTTCTGGCTGTTGTGGTCATTTGGGGAATAAACCAGCAGATGGAAGTCCTCTCTATCTCTCTGTCTCCACCTCTCACTGTAACTCTGTCTTTCAAATAAATAAAATACATCTTTTTTTTTTTAAAAAAAAGATTTACAGCATTTGAAAAGGGTAATGGGTTAGAGATGCAGATGGAGTGTAAGTAATAGAGACTTGTCCGCCATTAGTCACTCTACTGTACTCACCTGAGAATTTCTACATTAAAAGTCTAAGACTATAAATCTAATAACAACAACCACTTTTAACTGAGTGATTACTATATGCTATATGCTCTACATACATTACTCCATTTAAGCTTTAAAACATTCCCATGGACAGTGCAACAGATACTATTGATTCCCCATCCATACTGCCTCTGTCCATTTCCAAGTTCATTTGAAAACATTATGGATGGTTCTCATACAAGCTGCCTACCTATGGTACCTGAATTCCTCTGCTCCTCTGCCTAGGGCCTTTTTCCAAAGCCCCAGGAAAGAGCTCAATTCCATGCAGGGAAACCTGGAATACTATAGACTGTATTGTCATAATTGTTACAGATTATTTCAAGTACACTGTTAAATCAAAGAATGCTCACAGAATTTTTATTAATAACAGTCATAAGCTGGAAACAACTTGATGTTCATTAGTGGGAAAAAGGACAGGCAAATTATAACTTATTCATATAACAGAATACAGGCCAGCAATAAAAAAATAATGAAGTGCCGCTGCACACAACAACAATTTCTCACAGATGCTATGTCAAGCAAAAGAAAACCATCAATTAGTATAAAGTTCAAGGCAACACTAGTTGTTGGTAATAAAAGTCAGAATGGTAGTTATCCTAGGGGAGGGGTGTCAAGGAGGATACGACTCCTGTGGTTCTTGGCCCAGGCAGTAGATTCATGGAAGTGCACCCATGGAACATTTACTAAGCAGTACTCTACCATTTGCACACTTCACACACCTCATTGTATTCACTTTACACCTTCAAGGAGAAAAGCACCAAGACCACGGCAGACAGCAGTGTTTATCTACAATCTTACCTGGGTTGCACTCCCTCCCAGTCACAGGTGCTATGACAGACGTGGTATCTTTACCGCATCCGGCCAGCTCATCCTCTGGAGCTTGGTCTAGTGAATGCATCCTTCTTAGTTGCCAACAGGTTAAAAGAATGGAAAGTGTCTTCATTTACACAAAAAGGAAAGGGGACCAAACCTTGTTAGCCTTCTTGTCCCAGGGCCATGTTAGTGTTCCCGTCCTCTTTGATACAACACAGTCAAAGGAGGCTATTTTTTTTTTCCAGTGACAAAACACTGTAATACTCCACTATATGGCTTATGTTAAGTTAACCAGACTTAGTGGGCAGGAAAGGTTCAGCAAGGTCTCTGGATGCCTTGGCAAGACACACGTGCCACAGAGTATAAGAAAAACCCAGCCAAGAGCCAAGGCTTGCCACAGCTGGAAAGTCATTAAAGATCCAATGACTACAGCATGCCAGCACATGGTGAATTGCATCTACACCAAGAAAGAGGAGCAGCCTTAGCCAAGTTCCCTCAGAGATCCTATCACCCCTCCGAGGTCTGCACCCCAATACTGTGGGGCTCCTCATCCTTCAAACATTTTAGTCTTTCGTTAAGATTGACTTACTTATTTGAAAGGCAGAGTTAAGAAGAGATAGAGACAGAGATCTTCCACCCACTGATTCCCTCCCCAAATGGCCACCACGAGGCTGAGCCATGCCAAAGCCACGAGACAGGAGCTCCAATCAGGTCTTCCACATGGGTGGAGGGGCCCAAGATCAGAAGTGGAACAGCCGGGACTCAAACTGGTGCTCCAATATGGACTACCAGCAATGCAAGGAGCAGTTTAACCCACTGCCCCAGGACACCCGGTGCCAGACTCCTAAGTTTTAAAAACTCCATCTTCCTTTTGTTCCTCCAGCCCCAGGAGTAGTGACTGCTTCCTGCAGATTTTCCTTCTCTGATACATCAGTGTCCCTGTTCTTTCTGTTTTTTCATTCCTTCAATGACTTGGCCAATCCTTAAAAATGCCTACTTTTGAGTTCCTCCAAAGCTGTGACAGACAGTTCTGATGCACACTGAAAACTTCTCATCTTAAGTCTCAAAACATCTCTATTGTGTCCCTGAGGGCATTGTTAGACCACAAAGCTTGTGTTCCATGTAATACCTCTGAAGTGAGATTCTGAGCTGGCACTGGGTTCCCGTTACCCATACTGCCAGCTTGCTCATTATGCACATTTTGGTGCAATTTCTCTCCTTCCTGTCTCTTTCCACATTCAGCTATTTGTGTCTCCTGGGGTCGCCTCAGAAATAAGTGACTTGCACTCAAGTCCATTATGCAGGGGAAACACCAAACGTGACGAGTGAGCATCGCTGTTTACACCATTCTGCGTAACACCAGCCCCAGAAGCCTCAAAGTAATTACAACAAGGCATCCCCTACCTGGAATCTTCCCATGGAGTTTTTAACAATTAGAATAAAATTCAAACTCCTAAATAAGGCTTAGAAACCCTACCCAAGGGTGGGCATTTGGCCTAGCAATTAAGATGCCCATGTCCCATATTGTGGTACCTGAGTTTTTTGTCTGGTTCCAGTTCTAGCACCTGACTAGTTCTCTGCCCGTGCAGACCCTGGGAGGCAGCAGGTGATGGTTCAAGGTGATGGTCCTTGCTACCCACATGAGAGACCTGGAATGAGTCCCTAGCTCCTGGCTCTGGTCTGGCCCAGTATTCGCTGAGGTGAGCCAGGGACGGGAGCTGTCTGTCTCTCTACCCCTTGAATTTAAAAATAATAATAAACAAACCAACACGGTCTGCCCTGGCTTGTGTCTTCAATATCATTTCCTATTGTTGTCTCCTCATTCATTTTCAGTGAGTCTGGCCTTCTGCTTGTTCATTAATCACAGGAAGGTCCTCCCTGTCTCACGTCCGTGGCACTCTTGTCCTATGTGCAACATATCTGCCTACATTTTTACAAGGCCAACTCCTTCTTGACATCCACAGCTCCCTGAAACACCATTTCCTCAGAGGCTGTCGTCGGTCCTTCCTGACACCACAGCTGCTCTTCCAGGGCTTGCACACCTTTACTCCCCCCACAGCACCCCCGGTTCCTCAAGGACTTTATGTCATCTGGAAGAACCTACTTTAATTTGCTTATTGTCTGTCTCTTTCACTCTGAGGGTGAGGGCTGGGCTGTTGTGTCTACCATGGTGCTTGATGCATTGTGGACCCGTATTAAATATTTGATTAATACATAAATGATTGTAATCATTTTAGACCACACCTGTAAGTCACAATAGAGATGACTGAGGCGGAGTAAGCATGAACTTGGCCAGCATTGCACTGGGGGTCGAGACACTGAAAGGTCAAGTGTTAGAAGAGCTGTCCATCAGGATGATGGAATGTCACTAATTAAGAGTAAAAATCTAACAGATGAAAAATATTAGGTTTGGGTGGGGTTGATCAAAGGTTTGGTAGATGGCAGGTAGAGTGATAAAATATAAAATGAAAGCATTAAAAAAAAAATCCCCTCAATTTCCTCCAGATCTAACATTAATTGTGTTGTTGACTCCAACAGCAATTCCATAATCTTACTATTCACTGTAAGTTTCTTTAACAAGTTTCCTTTGATAATCTATTTCAAAGGTAGAATAGGGCTCACACATAGTTTGTGCTCTAAAATATATGAGTAGTGTGATTGTTAATTGCATGCTTTAGTTTACATGGTTAAGGGATGTCCATGTGGTTGGTAAAGCACTACTTTTGGGTATGTCTGTGAGAGCATTCCTGGAAGAGATTCACATTAGAATTAGTAAACTAAGGAAGATCCACCCTCACCCCTGCTCCTAGTTCTCAGGCATTTGGACTCTGAACTTACACCTGCCCCACCCCTCCCCTCATTTCTTAGGCCTCTGGCCTGGAACTGAGCTATACATTTTCCTATTTCTCCAGGTTGCAGATGTTGGGGCTTTTTTTTTTTTTCTTAAGATTTATTTGATTTATTTTAAAGGCAGAGTGGCAGAGAGAGGAAGAGACAGAGATCTTCCATCTGTGGTACACTCCCCAAGTGGCCATAAAGGTCAGGGCTAGGCCAGGCTGAAGTTGGGAGCCAGGAACTTCATCCAGCTCTCCCACATGGGTGGCAAGGGCCCAAGTACTTGAGCCATCTTCCACTGCTTTCCCACATGTATTAGCAGGGAGCTGGACTGGACTCAATCTGGTGCTCCAGTGTCACAAGATGTGGCTTAACCTGCTGTGCCACAATGCTGGCCCCAGATGGTGGGACTCTCGGTCTCCACAAATGCATGAGCCAACTCTTACAATAAATCTCCTCTTGTATACATGAATTTGAAGGACATGCAAAAGGAAAACATTTAAGAAATAAGTTTATTTTGGTGTAAAAAACTTATTATGAAAAAGCTATATATGGATTTCCATGATTTTTGCACCAAATAAAATTATCTTTAAGTCTATTTTTCCAGGAACTGTTTGAAGTACCTCATCCATACCCTGTTGATTTTGTTTCTATGAAGAACTCTGACTGACACACGTAATAAAAGAAACTGAATGTTAGAGTGGTTGTGTAACTTGTCCAGAGCCACTCAGTAAAATAAAAGAAGAGCTGGGGTTTAATGTTAGAGTATATCCTCTTAAATATTCAACAATACTGACTTTGTCTAAATAGTATTTAGCAAATAGATTTGTGTTTTCTTTCAGGATTATGTTTGTATATGTTTTTAAAATGCTCCACATTTTTGCAGGATAAGATTTGAAAAGCAAGTAGATCACTGGACTGCTGGAAACGGAGTGGAATGATCATGAAAGGCCAAAGGAGCATTTAAACCTGGGCTGTGGTTAATGCTACTTGGAGCCAGAGTATGGGTCCGTGCGAGGGGAACCCACAGGCTGTTTAGCTCAATCTAATCCCTCCACCTCAACAGGAAGTGAGGGCTTACCCAGTGAGTGCTAACCATGTAGGAAGCCTGTCCCAACTTCATTACCTGTTATATAGACCTTGCCTGTGCCATTTCATCTCTCAGCTTTCTAACCACAAAATGTGGAAAAACAACAGCTGCTCTGAGCTGCTGTAAACAGCTCTTCTGAGGTCATACTTGGAAGTGCCTGAAGCTCTTGGGAGAAGAGTGGACTATTTGATGGTATTACATCAGCCTCCTGCAGGTTACCCTGGTCAGTATCTGCTCTGTGTCCCTGCATGTTCTGAGGAAGATCCTGAGGTGGTGAATGAAAAGCAGCATGGTTTAGAGAGAAAATACCCCCTTATATACCACCTCATATCATCTGCGGCCCAAACCTTTTCCTGCCTCTGACTCCTTGCTCTTAATTTTCTCTAACCAGAGAAAATCCAGGGCCCTCGAATCTGGTGCATGCTGTTGGGAATTGCCAAACACAAGGCAGTAGACCTGAAGCTATTTCTGGTCTTGGGCGTTGAAAATTTTCAGTGCACTTTTACTTATTGACTCACGTGTTTCTTATCACAAGTTCTAGCCTCAGTTCCCTCAATAGCAGCAATAAACCATATGTTTGGCTTTTAATGGATGTTCAGTTAATAGAATCAGCCTTTGATTCCTACAAATTTCCATTCCTAACTGTAAATCTCTGGAGAGATCAATCAACACACACACACACACACACTGTACACAAGTTTTGCTTGAGGCTGGCTGGCTTTGGTGCCACCTCTGGAGGGGTAAACTGGTGATTCCCTTGGCTGTTGTCTCTATGGCTCGGGTCAGATCCGTGTTAAGCAGTCCATACCTTCCTTCCCAGAGGCAGGTTTCCCACAGGAGTCTATTAACGGAGCCTCACAGCCTTGTTTCAGCCTCAAACCAAGAGCTCTTTGAGGACTTCCAACACACTGGGCACCCCAAAATGAAAGAGTAGCCAAGATAAGAATTATGCTGTGGGGGTTAGTTTTGGTATTAAAGCTGCCAATAATGGTAACCATGCAAACTCAGATTTTGGGTTTTCAGCAGATAATACATCTCTTTGGCCTTGGCAATGAGAGAAACACTCAGGTTGAGTGACTTTCCTTTCCTTTGGTGCTCTCAATGCTCTTGCACATCCCACTTCCTGCTGAATCAG
This sequence comes from Lepus europaeus, assembly GCF_033115175.1. Classification (NCBI taxonomy): domain Eukaryota; kingdom Metazoa; phylum Chordata; class Mammalia; order Lagomorpha; family Leporidae; genus Lepus; species Lepus europaeus. The sequence continues at coordinate 108,852,983 of NC_084828.1, read as the reverse complement.
AGTAGCTTCAATTAATAAAGAATAGCAGGGATAAATTTATATTCCTTTTTGTATTTCTTAAGGAAAAATAAATATTTGATTTTACTATTATTCATGACTCTCAGCCTTTTATTTTATATGGTTGATGTGCTAACTTCAAGTGTAAAATACTCAAGGGCCAAAACTAGCAGAAACAGAAAGGATAGTTACATTTCTACTTTCTCATGCAATATCATTTTAGAGCTATTACGATGAACACTCTTTTTAGAAGCCATCCTGGTGCTGGCATTGTGGTGTGTTGGGTTAAGCTGTTGCCTGCAATGCCAGCATCCCATACCAAAGAAACGGTTCAGAATAGTGCCCAAGTAATTGGGCCCCTGGGAGACCCAGATGAAGTTCCCAGCTCCTGGCTTCAGCCTGGCCACTGTGGCCATTTGGGGAATGAACCAGTGGATGAAAGATTTATTTTTCTCTGTCTCTTCTCTGTCACTTAGCCTTTAAATAAATAAAATACATCTTTAAAAAAAAAGCCATCCATTTGTACCATTTGTAGTAGCTCTCCATGACCTATGAAAGTGTCAAAGAGGATGCTTCTCTCTTTTATATCTCTTTTGACTTATAAAAAATGAGACCAAGTATCTCATTAATGTATATATTTGAAAACATTTTAAAAGTAAAATCAGTTGAAATAAATCCCACCACTCAAAACAGTAGAAAGAAGAGTTGAGGTTGGCTTATGTGAACAACAACAAAAATACTCCGGTTTAATAAAATATCCGGTTCCTGAATATCATAGGCTTCTTTTTTCAGGTGCTCAAAATCTCTTGTATCTCCCTTCTTAGGAACAGCATTTGGCAACCATTTGACAATTTTTATAACAGTCTCAGGGTGAATGAGAAGATAAAGGGCTTTAGAGTTTTTGCAAGCACAGGAGACAATTATCACATAAATAAAAACTCATGCAAATAATATTAAAAAAACTGAAAAAAATGTCTACCTGGGAAAACAGAAATCTGAAAGGAAAGAGTGTAATGGCCAGTGTGTGTGGCAGCTGGCTTCCAAGATGTCCCCCAGGATGCCTGCCTCCTGGTAGTCATGCTGTTGCATAGTCATCTTCCACTGATCGGTACATCAGCTAAGATGCAGTCATAATGATTTCTGATTTCCAAGGTGAGGTCATAAAAGATGCATGGCTTCTGCTTTGTTCTCTCTTGGATCACTTATTCCAGAGGAAGCCAGCTGCCATGTCGTCAGGTCATTCAAACAGCCCAATGGTATAATTTTCACTGCACCATGTTTATGGTGGTGGGAAGTTGTAAGTAATCTGAGTCTCAACTTTTGGAAAACTGATGAGTGAAATCTAATTGTGTAGCATTACACATAATGATTAAATGCAAGAGATTAGTTCTACATACATCAATATGATTGGATGTTAAAATCATACTTTGTCAGAGATAGAATGCATTATGTAAAATATCATTCATGTAAGTAAAAATTCACAGAATATATATTTTGCAAGAACACATTCACATGAAAAGGTATACATAAAGTGTATATATAAATGCTTATCGGCCGGCGCCACGGCTCACTAGGCTAATCCTCCGCCTTGCGGCGCCGGCACGCCGGGTTCTAGTCCCGGTTGGGGCACTGATCCTGTCCCGGTTGCCCCTCTTCCAGGCCAGCTCTCTGCTGTGGCTAGGGAGTGCAGTGGAGGATGGCCCAAGTCCTTGGGCCCTGCACCCCATGGGAGACCAGGAGAAGCACCTGGCTCCTGCCATCGGATCAGCGCGGTGCGCCGGCCGCAGCGCGCTACCGCGGCGGCCATTGGAGGGTGAACCAACGGCAAAAGGAAGACCTTTCTCTCTGTCTCTCTCTCACTATCCACTCTGCCTGTCAAAAAAAAAAAAAATGCTTATCGATGGCAAAGAGAAAAAAATGAATTCAGTATGGAGATAAAAGTAAGTTTTAAAAATTAAGAGAAGGGATCCTAATAGGCAAATTGAGGAATATAATTAACTCAATTCTTTGCACTAAAAGTCCGAAAGTAAAATTCAATAGTTACAGCTGGAAAAAATATATGGTGCCAGCATGGTGCAGCAGTTCCACTGCCATATGTGACATAAGCATCCCACATTCAGTGTACCAGCTCAAGTCCTAGCTGCTTTATTCATTCATGTACCTGGGAACGCAGCAGAGGATGCTCCAAGTGCCTGAGCCCCTACCATTCAGGTGGGAAACTAGGATGAAGTTCCTGGCTCCTGGCTTCAGCCTGGCCCAGACCTGGCTGTTGTGGCCATCTGGGGAGAGAACCAGCAAATAGAAGTTCTCCGTCTCTCCCTGTCTGTGTCATTCTGTCTTACAAGTAATAAATAAATAAATAAATCTTAAAAAAATACAGATACGTGAAAAAATGATCACATGGACAAATGATAATAAAAGAGAAGGGTTGTATCTAATGCCACTGCAGGTCAGTTTCAAAACAGAGCAGTCTGTACACAGAGTTGAGTTATTGTTCTGGGCATAGAAAGTATGTAATTAGTTGGGTAGGGAGAAGTGATTAAAGCTGCCAATCAAGAGCTTCTTCATACTGGCCTCCTCCCTAGGATCCCCGCATCCTTATCTAGGCAGTTCCTTACAATGTAAAGTTTCATGTGAATGAAAAGGGATTGTGAAAGAGAGCTTTGAAAATAATATATTTTGATTTATTGTCAAAGACTTCTAAAAAGTATTGCTCCTTCTTTTGTTATTTCTTATAAATTACCACGTGTTTGCCTGCTGAGTTATCTGGTACAATTTGAAAGCAACCCTTTTGTCTATTGTCCAGAAAATGAATAGCCAAATATCACAGGGAGAAAATGATTTAAATTTCCTGTAATCTTTCAAATGAGGTTTTGACTTGAAATCTAGTTCCATTATCACAGTTTTAAATGTTTTTTGTATTTTTAAAAAATGATTGATACCTCATAAATATCAAAGAAAAAAATTTAGACATCTACTTTTTATTTTACCACTCTAACAGGAAACTAGTTTTGTGTCTTTGGGTTCTATTCCAAGCTTTACAATCGGCCTAATAAATCTCATATCTCATAATGATAGGAAGTCTTTGGGAAACAGGGTGGAGAAGACAACTTTTCAATTCAATTTCCTCATAATCTGAGCAACATGCCCAGTGTCATAAATGCTCAATAAGAAATATGAAAAAAGTTAGGGGATTTCTATCATCAAGACATTACATGGTAACAGAATGGGTAAGAATTACTATATAATTATATATCATTTTGTTCTTTCTCCCCTCAACCCAAGTTTTATGATGGTATATTTGATAAATAAAAATTTTATATATATATTCAAGGTGTATGTTATTTCATCTATATATACATTAATATGTGATTGCCATGGTCAAGGTAATTAACATGTCCATAAACTCACATTTTTTTTTTTTTTGGTGTGTAGCAAGAGCATTTAAGGTCTGCTCTCTTAGCAGATTTCAAGTACACAACACAGTGTTGCTAACTGTAGTCATCACACCATAATTAGATCCCCTGATTGCATTTATCTTATAACAGACAGTTTGAACCATTTAACACCTCCTCATTTTCCACTTGGTTCTGTAGGCTGTAAAGCCCAAGAACAAGGGGCTGGCATCTAGTGAGGGCCTCGTGTGTCAGCCCATGGTGGAAGCAGAAGGGCAAGAGAGGGCCAAACTAGTCCTTTGATAAAGAACCCACTCCCACAATAAAAAACCAACACCTGTGGCAATTACATTAATCCATGAAGGAGAACAGAGACCTCAGGAACCATCTCTCATTAGGCCTACCTCCCAACATTGTTGCATTGGGGAGTAAGTTTCCTGCACATGCTTTTTGGGGAACACATTCAAACCAGAGCAGATATATACCCAGAAGTGGGGTTGCTGGATCATATGGTAGTTCTATTTTTAATTCTTTGAGCAACAACTATAATTATTTTCCATAATAGCATAACCAGCTATCATGAAACATTAGTGGCTTCTGCTACCTGGTATGGTTGATGTCCAACATCATGAATCTGCCTCTGATTGGCTCTTCATGATCTTCTCTCTGCTTCTCCACATGCTCTCTCTGACCCATGGCAGCTTGCTGAACCTGTGTGCAGGAAAGCTCTAGAAGTGGTGGGGATTTTATATCCCCAGTAGTGACCTCAGTCTCCCCACTCCTCAGAGCTCCCAAGCGTAGCTTGGTTGCCTTCAGCGTAGCTTGCTCTTCAAGGCACCATTTCTTGGCTTTGCCCTTCTCTGTCTTGCTTTGCTCATTTCCTTACCTGTGTTCCTGAGAATGCAGCCTAGTTAAAGGCTTTCACTCAAGTCTTGTTTCAGGGTTTGCTTTGGGGAGAACCCAAATAAATGTATCAGTTAGAGTACAGTCAAATTCCAAGATGTGTGAAAGCGAAGATTTTCCTTCATGAGCCCACAACTTCTCTCTCTCCTCCAGCTCGGCCACTCCTGCTCAGTTCTCTGGTGAGCCTATGCAGTCGGCATAGGTGTCCACTTGCCTAACTTCTTGCTAGTCGCCTCTGACCATATGATAGGGTGGCTGGGAAGTGGCTGTGGTTGACAGTACCCATGTGCCTTCTCATTTCATCGTCAATTTAGGTTGGCCTATCTAACTCAGGCAGTGACACAGTCTAAACATTTCCATTCTTATTAGTTCTTGGCAGGTGCCCAGCAATTCCCTATCTTTCTGTTTTTTCAAATTTAAAAAAAAATTATTTTCTCGTCCAACTGTCAGTCATGCAACTGGTATGACCAGAGGATGTGTACACATGGATTTTTAAATGTTTTTGCACCAAAAAATAAGCATATCTTTTAATTCCATTTTCTGTGAACTTTTACAAGCACCCTCCTATTAGGTATTGGGCGTGCCCCAATGTATAAGATACTCATGGTCTGTGCCTTCTTGCCTGCAGCCCAGGGTATTACTTTTCTAGGCACCAGGTATGCAATGGGAATGGCATGAGAAGTGCAGCATGTCACGGAGGCACCCGGGAGAGGAAGGCGGTGAGCCAGACTTGGGAGGTCAAAAGAGGTTTCTGAGCAGAAAAACAGCCTTTACGAAAGCCTGAAGCAAGGGATATGTTGGAACCAAATTGAGGATTTCTCAGAAGAAGAGAAGCAGCTGGGAGAGATTCGGCTGGAGAACTAAGGAGGAGTCAGTCTGTAAAGAGCCTTGTGAAACCTTACCAGGACTTAATCCTAAAAAGAAAGTCTCTTAAAGAGGTTTAAGCTGGAGGAAACATAACCAGATTTTCATTTAAAAGTGATCTCTGGGAATGGATGTTTAGCTCATGGTTAAGATGCCCACATCCCATACCAGAGTGCCTAGGTTGGGGTCATGGCCTTGATCCTGACTCCAGCTCCCTTGGAATGCAGACCTGAGAGGCAATGTGATGGTCCCTGCCAGCCATATGGAAGTCCTAGATTGAGTTCCAGCTCCCAGTTTCAGTTGTTGTGGGCATCTGGGGAATGAACCGGCAGACAGGAACTCCATTTCTCTGGTTATCAAATAAATAAATTTGAAAATAGACTCTGACTGCAATTAATGGATTTTGGAGGGACAAAAGTTGATAGGTAGACACTTAAACCTCATGAGGTGATGATAAACAAGGTGAAGCAGGAAGTGACATTGAAGGGAAGATAAGTGGAAGAGACATTTAGATGGTAGAATGGATAGACTCGGTGTGGCTGACTAGGTGGGGAAGGTGAGAAAGGAAAAAATCAAGGACAATAATCATTTTCCAGTTTTGCAGTTGGTACAGAGTCAGCCTCTTCCCCAAAATGAGGAGCAGAGAGAGCACTGTGGGAGCACTTGGAAGGAGGATGGGGATGTTGATGATGGCTGCCATTTTGGATATGCTATACCAATGAGTATGAAGTAAGCATGAGAAAGCAAGTAAAGATACCCAAGGCCCACGCTTGTGCCTGTAGGTTAGGTGAGAAATCTGGTTACAAGTGAGCAGACTGATGGCAGTGAAACCATGGAGTCAATTAGATTACCCAGTCATGGTGCAGAATGAGAAGATATGAGGGCACACAGCAAAAGCTGAAGAGGGGAAATGGAGAAAAGGAGCCCACTATGTTCCTACAAGTCACTAGCGACACAGAATTCCAAGGAGCTTTACTGAGGTCTGTGAGATAAAGACTAAATGTTCACTGTTGAAAAGGCTACTGAGGGGTGGGTGTTTGGTGCAGCAGTTGGCACTTGGGGCACCTGCATCCCATACTGGAGTGCCTGGTTCAGGTCCTGGCTACTCTGTTTCTGACCCAGTTCTGCCAATGCGTATCAAGGCAGGCAGAGGTATTGAAGTCCTTGGGTCACCAGCACCCATGTGGGAGATCTAGTTGCAGTTCTAAGCTCCTGGCTTTGGCCTGGCCCAGTCCTTACTGTTGAGGCATCTGGGAAGTAAACCAGCAGATGGAAGATCTCTCTCTGTTTCTCTGCCTTTCAAATAAAATACATAAATAAAACATTATTTACATATTTATTAAGCAAATGCCTTTGAGGTACACAAACATCAAAACGTTATCTGAGAAGAAAAAGTGGCCTTCAGGGAACAAGTAGAGACTGGAAGGGAAGGGTACAGATGGGAGCTTGTCTTTCTTAAGGGAACTTTTCTACCAAAGGTCATTCAGATATTTACGATGCCATACAAAATTATCAACTTAAAAATTAGCCTGCCATAGACTTATTAAGTTTTGAGTCCTGCCAATGGTTGCCATGGCAGAGCTGGAGCCAGCAATTTCACAGGCCTTACGTGCCCTGTCCTTGAAAGGGCTGCATGTGTGTGTTTACGTGTGTGAAAATTCATCAAGCTCTGTATTTACAACACAGGCGTGTGCTGTATATATGCCACGGAGTCAGAAAGTCTAAAAACACGGGTTAAGTCAGTTTAGGGGGAGTGGCTAGAAATCAGATGGTGGAAGGTCAGAGAGGAATTGGAATGTGAGAAGGGATTAGCAGAAACTCTGCAGAAGCCTGACCACATCAACGTGACCGGCTACGTGTCATAAACTGCTCCAACACTTAGTGACTTAACGACAGTGATGGTTTTATTTGCCGGTAATTCTGCGAATTAGACACATTGGCTGGCTCAGATGAGGAGTCCCTCCACTGGTTTCTGTGGCAGTTTGCCGAGGTCTGCATGACCTCACGTGGCCTTGCTCCCACACCTGCCAGGAGGTGTCGGCTGGGGCTGGGGTCTGTTCTCATTCTCTCTCTCTCTCTCTCATCCTCACATGAGGGCAGCACTCTGAGGATGACAGGGGCACTGGCAGTCCCCTGGGGGCTGCGGTTTGGAAGTTGCACAGTGTCACTGCTGCCACATTCTAGCCCTCCTAACATCAGGGAGTGGTGGGCACTGGCATGACCTGTCACGTGCACATCTGCTGGTCTCGACAGGAACTGATGCTGTTGTGGGCCAACATGTCTACATGTTCTTTTTTCACAAAAAGTCAGAATGCCAACATTTAACATGAAATCTCCCAGTTTTTATGTTTGGCAACTGTCAATGTTAAACACTGTGTGTTCCACATGCACATGACTGTGGGCTAAATGCAGCCTGCAAGCCTTGAACTCACAACCTCTGTATCAGATAGCACAATTCAGAAAAATGGAAACTTGTTCTCCAAATCAAAAGAATTCTGGAAATTCATACTCTGTCTTTGGCCTGAGGGGCACAACTTCCTGAAGTCTGGTTGATATCTCTGGTATAGGAAAGCAACAACGGCAGTTTAATGGGAATCTAGACAAAAACACCTGCTGTCCTCCACCCAACACCTCTTTCTGCTCTCCTTCCATCTGGAAATCACTACCGCGTGATTATCCTATGGAAGTGTGAGACAAAGCGCAGGCAGTGGGTGTGGGCATGCTCTGTGCTGTCTTCATTCAAGATGCCCTGACTCACTTTCAGGGTGTAAATTAAAGGCAGCTGCTGCAGCTACCATTAATTTGACAGAAAGCACCTACTATGTACCCGGTAGTGTGCTTTATCTAGGTATCTCATAGCCTATCATCATGTGTTTGAAGAGGCCGAGTTGTATCTGCTCAAAGTCCCGCCGCTGGCAATCAGTAGGACTGAGCTGTTAGCTAGCTCCTCCTCTTCCCCTGGTACTTGCTGGTCAGTTCCACACCTGAGCCTCATGGCCTGGAGGGTGCATGTGGAGGCTCCAGGAGTCTGAAAAGAGGGAGAAGCACGGATTTATGGCCACGGCCATGTCCAGAGAGCATTAGTTTGCTGGCTTCCCCACCTGCAGAGCATCAGCTATAGAACTATCGAGTAAACTGAAATGTGAAGTGCATTCCATTATTATTATTGGTAGCAGGAGTACTCTTGTTCCCCGTTTCCTACTCTGGCTTCCTCTGATAATAGCATTTATCATGCTCAAGTAGGGAAAACTACCACACTGCATCCAATTGCCTTTTATTTCAGGCACTTAAACTTTTAAATTTTTTCTATTTATTTATTTACTTGAAAGGCAATCTCCCATTCAGTGATGTACTCCCAAATGCCCACAACAGCTGGACTGGGCCAGACTGAAGCCAGGAGCCTGCAGTTCAATCTGGGGGTCCCAGAGGGTGTCAGGGCCCCGAGAACTTGAGCCACCACTTGCTGCCTCCCATTGTGTGCGTTAGTAGGGAGCTAGAATAGGAACTGGAGACAGAACTTGAACCCAGACACTTCTAGGTCAAATGTCCACCCCTCAGGTGCTTTCTTGAGAAAGAAAATAGATTTCCTTGGCACTCTCCATTCACTGAGGTACCCCAGCACCCTGACTGGGGTCTTTTAAAAGAAATTTGCTTCTAAAGACAGAAAGTAATGAATACTAATGAGAATGTGGAGAAATGGAAACTCTTATATACTGTTGGTAGGAATATAAATTAGTACATACTATGGAAAACAGGACAGAGATTCCTCAAAAACTAGAAATAGATGTGCCATAAGATCCAGCAATCCCACTACTGGGTATATCCCCCAAGACATGATATCATATCACAGAGATGCCTGCTCCACTGTGTTTATGGAGGCATTGTTCACAATAGCCAATACATGGGGTCAACCCAAGTGTCCATGATCAGATGAATGGGTGAGAAAATACAAAATATATACATGGTGAAATGTTAGTCATCCATAAAAAATTAAATCCTGTTATCTGCAGAAAAATGGATGTAACTGGAGGACATGAAGTTAGGTGAAATAAGGCAGATACAGAAAAAAAAAATACCATATACTCTCCCCTCAAATGTGGAAGCTATAAAAACCCTTAATGTGACCACAGAATGGCAATTATGAGATACTGGGAGGGTAAGGAGATAGAGGAAGTTTAGATATGAGCACCAAATCAGGGTCAGATCAAAGGAATAAGTTCCTAATATTACACAGAATAGTGGGGTGACTATAGTTCCCGTTAACCTCGTAGGTATTTTATAAATAAATAGAAAAAAAAGGCATCAAGCCTTGGCTGTGTTCTTAGAATAAATCTATCGAAGGATGTTGGGTCCTCAGATAGGGAGACTTGAAAACCCTGTTGATGGAGACTAAAACTCCCCCACATTTGGTTAGGGGCTTTGGACGTTCTCCACTGTCTCTAGAGGAAGGATCAGCAAATTATTTTCTCAAAGATCGCAAATATTTCATATAATCATGAAGGCATATAAGTGAATGGGTGTGGCTGTGTTCCAATAAAACTTTATTTATAAAAACAGGAGGTCCAGGCTAAATTTGCTAAACCTTATCCTAGAGAGAGGCTAAACCCTGGTTCATTTCAGAATATCTGGACATTCTGAATGGATATTCATCATCCAGTATTTGCTCTTTGTGTCAGAGCACCTATGCTCCAACTGCTGTGCTTTGATATGAATTACCAAATGAAGAGTATCAATACCATTGGCTTAGTTTGTTTTGTGTGAAGACTCCAATTGGAAGACACATTAGCAGGTCATGACACGTTATACTTCCCAGCATCAAGCAAGAGCTAGGATGACATTCACGTAAGTGCATTTGTCTAGAATACACTGAAGCAATACAGTTGCTTGAGAAGAGAGAAGAGTAATGGAGCCCCTGTTTTGCTTGGATTACCAACTACCTCAACTCTAAAACTTACAATGATTAGTTTGAACAGACTAATACAAAGCCCAAATTTGCTTTTTCCAGGAAACTTTTCCTAGTCCTCTAAAATGTCTTTTATATTATAAGGAGGTTCTCTGGTCGGAGATAGAGGCTGAAGGAATAAAGAACGAGGTGGTGCAGGAAGATATGCAGATTATCCACTACGTAAACAGAAGAATCTACCCTGCCTACTCTTATCTCTACACAGTGAGTCCTCAGCTTGCTTTTTAATCTGAACGACTGCTAATTAAAAATGCACAAATATATTCTCATTCTTGTCAGAAAATAACTGTCCTTATTTGAGTCCCTACAGACAAAATTTTTTTTGTAAGTGCTTTGAAAATCAGTATTTTGCTCGACAAGATGCCACACAACCACTAAACGCCAGCTCTCCAGCCTCTCTGTGATGCATAGCAGCTAAGAAATCACATCATCCTACTGGAGGGGAGTCACAGGCCGGACACGGGAACCAACGCCTACAGCAGAGCTGCTGTGCTGAGGGTATTCTGCGATGACTAAGCTGGGCCAATCTGAGCAGCTTTAGGAGGCAAGGACCAGTTTCCACTTTATCTTTCTTGTAAAAACAGAATTTTTCCTTCTTGGAAACAAAAAATATCACAGAGATCAGCAGGTTGTCAGGTATAGCATTTATAGGCATTTCAAAAGATTATAGTCAATTTGAAATGTTGAACGGATAATAGCTTGTCAAGACTTTGTACTGTTTACATTTGCAAGTTTTTATCAGACATTGCAATGTTAAAGAGAGATTATTTGAACTCCTAGTAGGTAGTAATAGTGTCTGAGGGTGACAGGTAACTGGGTCATACAGTACAGCTCGTGTCCACATCCCATGAAAATTTTGCAGAATGCTGCATTATGTAAACTGCTACTGCAAAAGATGCAATTATTGCACGGAATTTCCCACACTATCCTCAAGTAAATCATGAGGTCTCCTCACAGATGAGCGTCTAGCCTTTGAGAAGACGCAGGAGAAAACAGACTTTCCACAGAAACCAGCAGTCAGAGTCCTTGTGTGAGATTCAGTACATTTTCATTTTGTTAGCTTTCTTTTCCACTTCATTTATTTTTCTGCAAACATGTATTCACCTGCCCTATAAACCAGGTACCATACCAGGCTCTGTGGATACACAAGGAACAAAAATAGTCAAGTTCCTGCCCAATGGAGCTTACATTCTAGTAGGGGGAGACAAACACACAAATAGATACCATCACAGGGATCCAGAATGGCTTAGAGATATCCCTCCTGCAACCTGCCGACTGCATGTCTTCATTTTGGGGCAATGATGAAGTGAGGAGAGAGGCCAAGAACAGGCTACATCAATTTTCTAGTCCAGCTCCGCCATTTATACATTGGGTGGATTTAAAGGAATCCTTTACCCAACTGGAGCCCCACTTCCCTTATCTGTAAAAATGGGAAGGGATTGGATTAAATGACTTATTAAGGGACAAAATTCTCTTAGGATTTTATTTTTCATGGTCTTATTGGAACATCTTGTAAAGAGTCAGGATCCAATTTGTCAACTGTTCTAAAATGTTTAAAAAATATTTAAAATGCAAGAAATCTGTAAGTATTCCACATACACAATTCTTCAAACACCAATCTAAACGTCTTTCATAAATATCAAATGTATTAATTATAGTTGGTACAGAATGAGGCTCTCTTATCGTCTTCATCCACATGAGAATTGTTTATTCATAAGAACACTGTCATTTCCATTGCTATGAATCCTAGCTCACTTGTGAGATGTTCTCTGGTGAGGAAATCCTCTCCTGGGCACGGCACTGCCTCTCTCGTCTACTCACATCCTGGACTTTGTGCTCCTGTTTAATCCCTTTGACTGCAGAAAGCAACGGAGTGCTTGCTTCTCTACAGAACAGCCCAAACGAGATTCTGCCCAGGCAATCACGGTTCCCGCACGTGCACCAGAAGGTGACAGATCTTTTGGGAACCCACATTAGCTCTTTGGACTGGACAGTAGTTCTAATAAAATTAGAGCTTTGCTCAAACAAGGGGTATTCTAAATTCTGCAAAGAAATAATGGGTTTCCAGAAAAATTTATCAAGCAGCACAATGTGGATTAATACATATTCTAACTTTTTTGGAAGCCCTGTTGGAATGTTAATGAATCTTTAATAATGCAAGTGAAGCAGAACATATCTTGTAATTGATTACTTTTTCTTCAAGAACATAATGTAGTGGGAGAGCTGAATGTCAAATAAGGTTAGGCTCGTATTTGTTAACTTGGTAGGAATTATGAAGCTTTTGATTCTGTAGAAAGACAAATTGTACTCAATGGTTTGATTATGAAATTGAGAAATTCAAGTTCCAATGAATCCAGTGGCTAAGGGTGACAGGAAATTTTAGAGGACGAGGAGTCTTCTTTTGTCATCTGGATCAGAGCCCCACCAACACCTGGGAGGTTTCTGAAGGTTAAACGCTCTGAGTGTTATCTGCTTTCTGTGTAATCAAACACCCTACACACTATCAAATGTGATCAGGTGATCCCTATCACAAGGACACATCTTGTCAGTGCCTTTGGGAGCAAAGTGAGATCTCTGCTTCAAAATTGGCATTTAATTCCTTCTGCTGCTCTGTGTGTTAAGATCTAGTGCCAATGTTATCTGAAGCTCTAACACAGGCTGCTGTGTGGACCAAATTCTGTCCTGTCCTCACAGCGAACTGAAAAGAATAATGGTCAAGCCCTTGGAGGCGTGAACACTACTACTTTTGGACCAGACGAGCAGGAGCATCCCATGAAACCTTCCAGGATCTTGATCAACCTCACGTCTCCTAAAAACAAACGGTGGCTCAATAGTGCCTACGGGAACGAGGAGATGACAGCGGATCCAGCAGACCATGGCTGCCGAGATGAAAGTAAGGACAGACGAGAAGAGATCCAGACAGCTCTTCATGACTTGGAGTACAGTTGCCAGTGGAGTCTCGTTAGCACAGATGGATTCTGGTGTATGTTCTGGAATTTGATGATGTGTTTTCAGTTGTTGGGTGCTGCCAACAGGAGTGCAGTCCCCTTCTCACAAGAGCAGGCAAGAGGAATGATAAAGCCATGCTGACATTCAGTGTCCTCCTATCAGCACGACCGCAGCCCTTCTCAGCAGTTCCAAAGGGTCCCTGGGTTGGGCCCAAGGGTATACCCAGCATAGCTATGGCTGTGAGGTCCCCAGAAAGTTACTGTGTGCTGTGTGATCTTCAAGGTGAAGTCCTTAAGCTGCAAACGAGTGTAATGCTTAAGTCCAAACCTCCATAGGCACTATGGCTTCTTTGGTTCCAACAGAAGGCAGTAGACTTTCTTCAGACAAGAAATAAAAGGGGAACTGCACCAAGAACCCACGGATCTTTTTCAGTTCCTCTTCAGCTCTAATGGGATCTTCCTTTGCTAATATGGGCTTGGTTATAAAGTCTCTCAGCTGAATTAAGTTGTGTACCTCGTCATTGGGTAGGCACCGGAACACCTGATTAAAACAAATAGGAAACTGACCAGTTTAAAAGAAATCATGTTCTCTTTATGGAAAACATTCACTCCAATAGGCAAAATCTTTATTTGATTAAATACATTAGTTCTATGTTAAAACAGATTTAAATTTAAGAGTTGCTCTCTTATTTGCTACAAAGAGACTGCTAGATTTTCCTCTATTAAGAAATTTTAGCTACTCAGCAGTGGCCACTGCATGGATATGACTTCACTCGCTCAATTGCCTTGCTTGGCTTCTTCTGCAACCATGTCTGACACACCCACTATGGCTGAGATGGAGAAATTCCCTAAGCCTAAACTTAAGAAGGGAGATCCAAGATGATGGAATATGGAAAAGACATGCTAAGTCTGACCACTGACTAGACAGCAGAAGGAAAGGAGAGGACTGCATTCCCAGGGGGCAGTTGGAGCAAAGTCTGCAGTGGGAAATCTCCAGAAAGAAGAGAGACTCTGTGGAGCAGCAGGGATGATACAGTCAGTCCCACAGCGGCGAGTGGGACATCTCTGGCAGCTCCTGTGGCTGGTGGCTGCTGGGGAAGACATCTTGGAGTGCAGAGGAAGGAACTTCTGTCGCAGCTGGAGTCACTGGTGATACTGCCTGAGGGAGAACCTCACAGACCCCGCTGACTCCGAGTCCCATCTGGAGCGCTGGTAGGGGGCAGAGTGCCAACCTAACCCCGTGAAGGGAGAGCACATTGCTTTCATCCAATCCCTCCACCAAGAGCGCCCAGTAACTAGCAGGAAGCACCAAGTAGAGGCTGCTGTGGCCTGCTTGTGACTGGAGGATTTTATGGGGGGGAGTAAACCCACAGTCCCCACTGCCTCTGAGTCTTGTCTGCAGGGCACCCATTGAAGTCTGTGAAGTGCCTCCCTCCCCTCACTTTCTCAAGACAATCGGACTACACTTGCCACGGCGGAGCACCGACCAACATCTATTGGGCAGACAGCTGACTCTGGGAATGCCACGGCTCCGCCATGGACAGCGGAAGCTTGTGGACCTGAGAGTGGATCCCTGCTCCCTGTGACTGTGGGAGCCCTGTGCATTGTGATTGTGGTAATTCTGTGAGTGTGTGATAGGGCATAAGGTGTGGTTGTGTCTTTCAGCAACCACTGTGTCTGGCTTCAGAGGCTCAGAGATCCCTGAGTGCCTGGAGTGTGTCATTGCAGAGCCTGCAAATCCTTTGTGCAGTTTGTGTGCCTGTGTGGGTGGGGTGAGTAGCCACTGTGGGCTCACCCTGGGCAGATGGTTCACCATGGCAGAGAGGGGGTGAAGCCGTGATCATGCCAGCTGATGGATTATACTCTCCACCCTGCTGATGATAGACGAGATCCACCATGTCCATCTTGGTGTCACTCTGGATTCTCGCCCCACCCTCCAGCTCTGGCCAGAGCTCCTTGGCTCTACCCAGCACATGCCTCTGGATATCCACTGGAGAACATATACTCCACTAAGCCACAAAGGCATATTTCAAAGATAAAAGCCCTCAGAAAAGAAAATCAAGAAGTGTTTCTAAAAATGGCTAAAATATGCATAGCATACAAGAAACATGAACAAGTAAGACAATGATTCCCCAAAAGGAACATAATAACCCTTCAATATTGAAGACAAAGAGGCTGATGAAATACCTGAAAATAATGATCATAAGGTTACTCAAAAACACAGAGAAGCAAACACATGTCTTAAAGAAATCCATAGATAACATGGATGAAAATTCTGCCAGGAGACAGATATATTGAAGAGAAACTGAACTATTAGAGATGAAGAATTCAATATGTCAAATAAAAACACAGTGGAAAGCCATAACAACAGACTTGGTGAGGCAGAAGAAGGACTATCTGAGCTAGAAGACAAATCTTTGGAAATATTTCAGACAGAAAAAGAGAAGAAAAAGTCAGAAAAAAACTCAAAAAGACAGTGTTTGAAAATTTATGGGATCCTATCAAATGACCAAACATCTGTGTCTTAGGAGTTCCTGAATGTGTGGAAAGATTGAATGGGATTAGAAGACATATTCAGTGAAACAACACTAGGAAACATCCCTAATTTGGAGAAAGATAGGGACATCCAAGTACAGGAAGCACACAGTACTCATAGCAGACATGGCCAGAAAAGATCTCACAACAACACATTAAACTTTCAAAAGCAAAACATGAAAGATCCTAAGGTGTGTATGAGAGAAATGCTAGATAACCTTCAGAGGACCTCCAATGACTGACAGTTGACTTCTCATCTGAGATCCTAAAAGATAGGAGACAATGGGGAGACATAGTCCAAGCACTAAGAGAAAAAAAAAAACATTAACCTAGAATACTGTACCCAGTGATGCTCTCATTTATAAATGAAAGTGAAATACAGATCTTCTACAACAAATAGAAATTTAAAGAATTTACCATGCATCCAGACTTATGAATGATACTTAAGGATGTGCTACATACAAAAAACAGAGACAGTAATTATCATGAAAGAATGTGAAGGCAGAAAATCTCCTAGTAAAAGTACAAAGAAATTCAAAACAAAAAAATAGGAATATTTATGGAAACATGGCAGGATGAAGTGATTATTTATCAACAATAACCCTGAATGGAAATGGCCTAAATTCTGCAATTAAAAGATATAGACTGAGTGATTAAAAAACAAGACCCATCTATTTGTTGCCTACAAGAAACGTAAGTCACCAACAAAGATACACACGATGAAAAGTGAAAGAATGAAAAGATAGTCCATGCTAGCAGAAAAAAAAATGAGCAATGAGCAGGAGTAGTCTTCATAATATCAGACAAAATAGTAACACAAAGACTGTAAAAAGAGACAAAGCAGGGCATTATGTAATGATTAAGGGATCAATTCAACAGGAAGATGCACCTGATGCTAAGGCACCTGGCTATTTCAAATAAACATTAAGGGATCTAAAAGGAGAAGAGGCACTAATACAATAATAATGGGGGACCTCAACACCCTACTTTCATCAATGGATAGATTAACTAGAGAAAAAAATCAACAAAGAAAAAACAGAGCTAATCTACACTATTGAACAAATGGACCTAACTGATATGTATAGAACATTTCATCCCACAGCTGAAGAACACACATTCTTTAAAACAGTGCATGAAACTTTCTCTAGGCCTTAAAGCATGTCTCAACAAATTCAAAAAACATACACTGTAACTTTTCTGATTACAATGGAATGAAGCTGGGAATTAATAACTTTAAAAACTCTAGAAAATATGCAAAAACATGCTCCAGAATGAACAGTGGGTCACAGAAGAAATTGATAGGGAAATCAAAAAATTCCTAGAAATGAATGAAGATGACCACACAACATATTAAAATTTCTGCAATGTAGCAAAAGCAGTGTTAAGAGGAAAGTTTATAGCAATTAGTACCTACAACAAAAAATTAGAGGGGCTGGCACTGTGATATAGTAGGCTAAGCCTCCATGTGCAGTGTCAGCATCACATATGGGTGCCAGGTCAAGTCCTGGCTGCACCTCTTATGATCTAGCTCTCTGCATATGGCCTGGGAAAGCAGTTAAAGATTGCTTAAGTACTTGAGCCCCTGAATACTAGTGGGAGAACTGGAGGAAGCTCCTGGCTCTTGACTTTGGATTGGCCAATCTCCAGCAGTTGTGACCATTTGGGGAATGAACTAGCAGATGGAAGATCTCTCTTTCCCTCTCTTTCTGTAACTCTGCCTCTCAAATAAATAAATAAAATATTTTTTAAAGAAATTGTAAAGGCATCAAATAATTGATCCAACAATGGATCTAGAAAAACAAGAACAAACCAAACCCAAAATTAATAAGAGGAACAAAATAATAAAAATTAGAGAGTAAACAAAATTGAAACCCTCCAAAGAGATACAAAAGATCAATGAAATGAAGAACTGGGTGGGAGGGAAGTTATGGGAAGTTATTGTAATCCATAAGCTGTACTTTGGAAATTTATATTCATTAAATAAAAGTTTAATAAATGAAAAAAAAGAAAAAACAAAATTGACACACCACTGTCCCAAACAACTAAAAAAAGAGGAGATCCAAATTAATAAAATCAGAGATGAAAAGATGTTATAATATTTATCAGAAATAAGAAGAATCATTAGCAATTACCATAAACAGCTGTATGCCAAGAAACTAGAAAATCTAGAAGAAATGGATAATTTCTAGAAATATAATAATCCACTAAAATTGAGTCATGAAAACACAGAAAATGTAAATAAACAAGATGGGGACTGAATCAGTAATAAAGACCCTCCCAACAAAGAAAAGCCAAGGACAAGATGGCTTCACTGCTGAATTCTACCAAACGTTTAAAGAACTAATTCCAATTCTTCTCAAACTATTCAAAAGAACTGAAAGGGAGGGAATCCTCCTAAATTCCTTCTATATAGCCAGCATCACCTTAATTCCAAAGCCAGAAAAAGACACAACAAAGGAAGACATCTACAGACCAAAATCCCTCATGTATGTGGATGCAAAAAACCTCAACAAAATACTAACTAATCAAATCCAACAACACATCAAAGATATCATTCACGCGGACCAAGTGGGATTTATCCCTGGTATGTAGGGATGGTTCAACATGTGCAAATCAACAAATGTGATACATCATATTAACAACATATGTAAATAAGTAATTGTGATACATCATATTGACAAACTGAAGAATAAAAACCATATGATTATCTCAATAGATGCAGAGAAAGCATTTGCTAAAATGCAACACCTTTTCATGATAAAAAAGAAATTAAACAAACTGAGCACAGAAGGAATATTCCTTAACACAATCAAAGCAATGTATGACAAACCCACATCCAGCACCATACTGAACAGGGAAAAGCTGGAAGCATTTCCACTAAGATCCAGAATGAAACAAGGATGCCCACTCTCACTATTACTATTCAATATACTTCAGGAAGGTTTAGCCCGAGCTGTTAGACAAGACAAAGAAATCAAAGGGATACAAATAGGAAAGGAGAAAGTCAAATTATCCCTTTTTGCAGATGATAGGATCCTATACCTAGGGAAATCAAAAGACTCCGTGAAAAGATTACTGGAACTCACAAGAGAGTTTGGCAGAGTTGCAGGATATGAAATCAATGCACAAAAACCGACAGCCTTTGTGTACACATGGTTGAGCAAGAACTTGTAAGATCAGTCTCATTCACAATAGGTTCAAAAAATTGAAATAAATTTAAATATATTTAGATACATTTATCTGAGGAGGTGAAAGATCTCTACAATGAAAATTACTATACATTAGGGAAAGAAATTGTGGAATACATGCACAATGGAACACTTCTTGGCTGTAAAAAAGAATGAAATCCAGTCTTTTGCAACAAAATGGATGAAACTACAGGCCATTATTCTTGGTAAAATAAGCCAATCACCAAAAGACAAATACCATATGTTTTCCTTGATTAGTGGAAACTAATACATAGTGTACAAAAAAATGTCACATATCTGAGGGATACTGACATCTGGAGATTTGATTTTGTTTACAGTCCTTGTCTATACTCTTGAGGAACAGTAGATTTTCTACTTCATACTTGTTGAATTCTTTATTAGTGGAGGGTTAAGCTTGTCATTGTAAAAATTAAAATTAAAAATAAGAAAAGAAGAAGGAGGGAGGCTGGGAGTGAAGGTGTGGTGGGAAATACAATTACGCTCTTAAAGTCAGCGAACTCTAAAGGCTTCCATAGCCCTGGCAACTCATGACTAGAGCCTAGGGAGATTACTGACGCCATGAACAGGAGTGTCAAATTGTTAAGTCAGCAACAGGAGTCACTGTGTACTTACATCCCAAGTGGGATCTGTCCCTAATGTGTTGTCTAATGTGCAGTGATGCTATAACTAGTACTGAAACAGTATTTTTACACTTTGTGTTTCTGCGTGGGTACAAACTGATGAGATCTTTACTAATTATATACTGAATCGATCTTCTGTATATAAAGATAATTGGAAATGAAAAAAAAAAAACCCTGCTGTTAAATTGGAAATGGCATAGAAAATTAATTAATTTTTTTAAAAAAAATATTATGTGGGATCTCTGTCTTTAATGTGCTGTACACTCTTATTTAATGCTATAACTAGTACTCCAACAGTATTTTTTTTTTTCACTTTGTGTTGCTATATGGGGGCAAACTGTTGAAATCATTACCTAATATATACTAAACTGATCTTCTGTATATAAAGAGAATTGAAAATGAATCATGATGTGATTGGAAGGGGAGAGGGAGCGGGAAAGGGGAGGGTTGTGGGTGGGAGGGAAGTTTTGGGAGGGGGAAGCCATTGTAACCCATAAGCTGTACTTTGGAAATTTATATTCATTAAGTAAAAGTTTAATTAAAAAAACCTGTATATATTAAACACATGAAATTTGTTCCCTGTATATAAATAAAAAAAAATAGAAAAAGAAACTGAAGAAGACAGAAATGCGAGAAATGACTGAACAAGAGAAGTAAGCAGGCCAGTTGTAAGGAGACGTGAGCCATCAATATGCACTGTACATTCCACAAACACTGCCTTCTTATTTTACTTCTTTTAGCTGTTTAATTTTGCAAGATGCCAAGAAGGGTGGGATCAAGTTTAAATGTCTGTGCTGCCCCTTTCTCATCAAAGAGTAGAGAACTGACAATGAAGGCCAGGCCTACTCCCTTCTGGCAGCAGGGAAGGAAAAGAACATCTCTGTTGGTGAAGAAGCTGAGTGGGTGCCGGTGAAACCTAGAGGAAAATCCAACCTGACCCAAGGTGTCCTTCAGGCTGTAATGTGCAGCTTAATCAGAGTGTCATTTTTTTATTCAAATGCTTTTAATTATTGGAATGCATGATTTTTAAAGATGCAAGTAAAGTTTTAAAGCCTGAAAATAAATTATAGCTAGATTCTTACACCTGATCTACATAGGTCATTAACCCCAGAATAAAGTAAAGCTAGTACAGGATTTTTATCAATGTTACCCGACAATAAGGTTAATGTTTTGGATAACAATCATCCATGAACTTCACAGGTTATGGTCTAAGAAGAAAATTGCATATTGCATTTTATTTAACTTTTTTTTGAAGGATGTTCATATTTCTACCTTTACTTAGAGTTATCAATTATTAATATATAACACTTGGCTGATTGAAAATGACTTTCAGACATCATAACATCTCATCCTTAAATATTTCATCGTGTATCTTTTAAGAATAAAGACATCTGACTGTGTAATCACACTACCATTCTCAAACGTATGGAAATTAATTCCATGTGTCATTTAAATATGACCCACATTCAGATTTATCCTAATATCTCTAAAATGTCTTTTATAGACATCTTCCCCCAATTTAGCACCCAAATAAGGCTGTGAGCTGTGCTTCTAAAATTACATTGTAAGAGATTCCATGTACACGACCTATTTGATCATGACCTTGAATAGTGTGAAATACGGCTATGTAGATACTTGTCATGTTTCATTAAGAAAGGGGACATCACCACGCTCCAAGGGACTCTGGAAGTCACAAAGAATCACTCTTCCCCAATTTCTTATAGCTCACCAATGAATCTCAGCTGGAGTACCTTCCACAGTGAGAAGCTGGCTCCACTATCACGAGGTAACTTGCTCCGTTACCGCACAGCTCTCAACCCTTGTACATTGTTTATCATAACTGGTGGGTAGAACTTACCAGAAGCTACATTGCTATGCATCCAATGGAGCTGCTAAAATTTAAAAGACTTTTCTAAAGTTACAGTTGTCCAACATAGGACAAGTCTCCTCATTAGAAACTTAACTTAAAAAGGATGAATACTATTTACTATGCACTATGAGCTAAATACAATTAATGCAAAGCAGGTATTTTTTATTTTCATAACCACTCTAGAGTCTATCCCTTCCTATGTACAGGGAGAAAAGGAGGACTGGGAAATCTATCCACTGTACACAAAGTGGCACCACCTGCAGCCAGGTGTGTGGGACTGGATGCGGGTCTCAGATTTCCATTAGCCTTTCTTCCATTTGCCACTAAACATGTACAAAAGCTGGGTAACCATATATAGGATGAGATTCACACACCACATGGGAGGTTGAAATGCTGCTATTTCCCTTCTAAACATAAATCTATCATCTTTTTTGACTCTTGAGTTTCTAATGTTTACAGAGAGGTATCCTGACCACCTGGAAGTATATTGGTTCCTTAACACTCACGGAGAATTTTCTGTATCTACCAAATGCAGAAATAATTATGTACCTTTGGGAATGAAATTCAATGAAAAACAGGTGGTGGCGGGATATACGAACCTTACCTTATCATAAATTGTAGCATTTCGAGCTGCTGTTGAAACCCATATTTCCTTGAAGAATTTGTCGCTCACAGGATCCTGAATGTCCTCGCTGGGGTCAGAAAGATAGCCCAAGACAACCCTGAAATACAAGTGCCCTCAAAATTGAGTAGTGCAGATAAAGAAGTTTGTGGTTGGCATTGTTTCTGCTGGGAGCTGTAATTCAGACGCTCAGCCTCAGATGTCTTTTTGTTTTTTTAAAGAAATCAAAGGGAGCCATTAAAACTAAATAAAATGTATAATACATAATGCATCTCCTAAGTAGCAAAACAAAATAGAACAAAACCCAAAACCTACATTGCTTTGATGCTTGAATGGTTTAATTGTCGGACAGAAAGACTCTAATTTTGTTCTAAGAGCATCCTTATAATTTGGCATGGAGGATAGAATTAGCCCTCAAACAAGTACCAGAAAATGTGTTAAGCCCTTTCAAGGGTTGTTTCACTAAATCCTCAGTAACTCTATGAAAAAACAACTCTTACTATTGTTATTTCACAGATGAAGGGACTGAGGGAGGTTAAATAGCATGTTCAAGTTCATGTGAGGTCAGTAGTAGAGCTGAGATCCCCACCAGCGCCAACTGACTCCCGATTCTGGCCAGCCTGCCTTCCTCCTTCCCTCCTCCCCGTCCCTCATACGTGCCCATTCCCCTCCTTCCGCATCTCTCTCCTCTTCCCTCAGCACTATGCTGAGTTCTAAGGCACAGGAAAGGGTAAGAAAGACGTGGAACTCTCTGGGTAGAGTTGTGTTTGGTGAGGGGAGTCCAAAAGTGAAGAAATGTTCCCCTTTAAAAGGTAGTCTTAACAACTGTGATACATACAGAGTATATGTGAACAGCAAGCAATGGGTGTGGTCAGGGAGATTTTTTCCTCTCTCAACTATTAACCTGAACCCACCTATTGGTTTTTAGGCTTCAGCACAAAATGAGTTATCCAAAACTTTCACTGGCTCCCTTTTTCCCATCTCCCACTTACATCTAGGAGATCTGAACATTCTGCCTTGGTTCCCTACTGTACTTTGTATAGGCTTTGTTTTTGTCAGGGCACCTGAAACCTCTTATGCACTTTTTATGTTTAACAGGGGCATCTCCCACTGGTGGAATGCAAATTCTTGGAAAGATCATGACCTGGCTACTCTCCTACCCCCAGAGTACCTGGCATAAAGGAAGCCACAGATGAGATGCTATCTGAGTTGACCATATATAAACAGAGAGTGAGAAAAAACAAGAAATTCTTAAGCTCAGCAAGACAAGTTTTAGAAGTGATATTTTAAATTACAATAACCCTAGCACTTACAGAATGATGTAGGATACAGCACATTTCTACCTTACATCTTGTGAGGTAGAAGGGACAAATGATCCCCATTTTCTGAATGGGGAACTGAGGTTTGGAGACATTGACTAGTAATTGAGCTGGAATGCAAACTGCATCAAGAGCCCTTTTCTCACATGCCTTGTTCATTCAAAGAAACCCCAAAAAGGCCTTTGCTACCTGGAGAGAGCGATGGGAAAATAGGCGTATAAGGACATTGGCTTTTGCACTCAATGAAGTAGAGACTCACTACAGACATCAAGGCAGAGAAGTAGCAGGATCTGATGTACACATTAAATATGGCTGTTATACTGTGGGGCCAGGGTTCCAACAGGAAGACCAGTCTGGAGCCATCACCGTAATCTAGGTGAGACACGATGGTGACTTGGGCCTGAGTGCTAGTGGGGATGAAAACAGAGCCAACAGGTTTTACTAAGACAGGAGGCAGTCTGAGCAAGAGTGAGGCTTCAAAGATGACAGAAAGGTTTTGCTCTTGACCAAGTAGAAGAATATAGTTGCCCTTAGCTGAGATGGGGAGTTCTGTGGGTGGAACTAGTTGGTGGGAGAAGAGTAGGAATTCAATTTGGAGCCTGTTGGGTCATCTAATCTCAAACATCCAAGTGGCAACACTGAGCAGGCCATTATATAAATGAGACTGGAGTTTGGGAGAGAAGGCTTGACTGGGAGTAGAAATCGGAGAATTGTATTGGCATCTACGCTTATGAAGCTCTATGTTTTTTATCAAGCTCACCAGAGGAGTGGGTATACACAGAGGAGGAAGACCTGGTACACCCCAACAGTAGTGGAGAAGAGGAGCAACCAGCAAGGCTGGAGAGAAGCCAGGGGTGTGGTGTCAAGGAGATCTGTGCCAGCACAGGCAAGGACTGGTCACTGGGTTTAGTGCTGTAGATGTTGTTATACTGTTACCTTCTTTGTGTTTAGATAAATGTTAACTGACATCATCACTGTCATGGGTTTAGAGCTTCAAATCAATATGAACATTTTAAACAATTCTCTTACTATGAATTTGAGGGGTTGCCAGTTTTTCATTATTATGAACAATGCACCAATAAACATAATTTATTCATCATATATAACTTTTATGAGTTTCTGTAAACTTTTAATTAGAAGAAATCCTAGAATTAAAATTCCTGGGCCAAAGAATATACAACATTACTCCAAGAAAAGTTGTAGCAACACAGCCACTGTTAACCATGTATCTCTCTCCAGTCATCTCCAACATTATCAACTCTTGAAATCACTCAACTTTATAGGGGTAAAAGAGAAACTCATTTTAGTCTGTACTTTCTGCTTTATAAAAAGTCTTCAAGATAAAAAGATCTGTGCTCACTAGGATTCTTGAGTTTTATGACCCCAAATTTCTATTTCTACATCAAATAGTGCCTCCTTCACACTACAGGGAAATAACTTTAACACCAACAACAGCAGCAACAAAAAACTTCAGGGATGATATCTGCACATAATGCTGACTGATAACTGAACCCGAAGCAGTACTGTACCCTATTTGAGAGGTAATTCATTTTATGACAATCAGTAAAGTATAACAACACCTTGATTTGGGCTAGGTCTAAGGACCTGAACATTGAGCAAAGAGTATTTTTGTGACGTGGCTTTCAAATTAGAATAAGAGGGGTGAGTGTTTGGTCTAGTGGTTAAGATGCTAGTTAGGATGCCTGCATTCCACCTGGGAGTGCCCGAGTTCAATTCCCAGCTCCGGCTTCTGACTCCAGTTTCCTGCTAACACATGTCCTGGGAGGTAGCATGATGACTCAAGCAGCTAGGTTTCTGCCACCCACACAGGAGACCTGGATTGAGTTCCCATTGCTGACATCTGGGGAGTGGGCTCGCAGATGAAAGCCCTCTCTTTCTGCCTCTTTCCCTCTCTGCCTCTTAAATAAATCAAAATTTTAAAGAATTAGAACAAGAGATGAAACAATGTGTCCAAAGAGTTATTCGTTAAGGTCTTGCTCATAGAAGTATTTAAATAAGTTTACAACAAGCAAAGTCTAGCAATATATTATTTTCCCTGTTGACATTTTAATTATAAGAAATTTATGTTGGCCAGCGCCGCAGCTCAATAGGCTAATCCTCTGCCTTGCAGCGCTGGCACATAGGGTTCTAGTCCCGGTCGGGGCGCTGGATTCTGTCCCGGTTGCCCCTCTTCCAGGCCAGCTCTCTGCTATGGCCCGGAAGTGCAGTGGAGGATGGCCCAAGTTCTTGGGCCCTGCACCCGCATGGGAGACCAGGAGAAGCACCTGGCTCCTGCCTTCGGATCAGCGTGATGCACCGCCCGCATTGCGCCAGCCGTGGCGGCCATTGGAGGGTGAACCAACGGCAAAAAGGAAGACCTTTCTCTCTGTCTCTCTCTCTCACTGTCCACTCTGCCTGTCAAAAATTAAAAAAAAAAAAAAAGAAATTTATGTTAAAACATACCAACAACAGGAAGTACTCTGGGTACGACATTGAGGACTAAGGTTTGGAAGGAAAATGGTTTGATTCACCTTATGTATATAATGACGATTATTTAACATTTAATTGTTTACGTATCACAGAAAGTAGGAAGGTAGCAAAGCTGCAAAGCAGTTATTTCTGTTCTCTCCATTCCTCATTTCCACTTCTTCAAGTGATTCTGAACTTACTTGTGTGGATAATGGTTTCTGTTGAGTGATGGTTATATTTGTAAAGTTTGGATAATTTTCTAGGACTTAATGAACTGTTCAGCTCAGAGTTGTGACATTCAGTGCAGTACTCTGATGGCTGATGCTGTCTCTATTTAGAATTGATTTCACATTGAACTGTGTCTATGTCTATTCAAAAATAGCCCAGATGGAAAATGGATTGGAGCTGCATTTTTTTAAGTGAGAAAATGGCTGTGCTCTAGGCCACGATATTTATCTTTGGGAACATTTCCTAATAAAAAGAGGCTAAAATTGACATGAGGTTTTTGTGGTGCTTTTTAATATATCATCTCTATTTGCCACTGGGCCAGAGCGAAAATAATTGTTCAAGAACAAATGTCTCTTTAAGAGAGTTTAAAACTTGCTAGGAAAATAAAATACTAGGAATAAACTTAGCTTGAAATGTACAGGATCAGCATAAAAGTCAGTGAATTAGTGAAAAAAAATTCTTCCCCAATAATGATTTATTGAAGAACAAAAATTTTAAATAAATTGAAGGCATACTGTATTTTTCAACAAAATGACTCAATATTACAGAGATGTCAATTCTTTTTATATTAATCTATAAATCTGTTATAACCCCAGTTTAAAAAAATAAAAAAGGATTTGAGGGAACTTGAGTAAATTTCTAAAGTTCATGTGAAAAATGAATATTTAAGAATAGGCAGGCTGGCACTATGGTGCAGCTGGTTAAAGCACCAGTCTGCAGTGCCAGCATGCCATATGGGCACCGGTTCAAGCACCAGGTGCTCCACTTGCCATCCAGCTCCCTGCTAATGCACCTGCGAAAGCAGTGGAAGATGGCCCAAGTCCTTGGGCCCCTTCACCCACGTGGGAGACCTGGAAGAAACTCCTGGCTCCTGACTTCAGATTGGCCCAGCTCTGGCTGTTGTGGTCATTTGGGAAGTGAACCAGTGGGTGGAAGACCTCCTCTCTCTCTCTCTGCTTCTGTTTCTGTAACTCCATCTTTCAAATAAATAAATAATTTTTTTAAAAAAATAACACTACTCTGGAAAATAATACAGATTTGGGCAAGTGGTATGGCAATAAGTGGTATTAAAATGCACAGCCATAATAATAAAAGTGGTATCACACTGATATGCAAGTGACCATTCTTTCAATGTAGTGTTTACACGACTAGAGAAGGGGCAGAATACATGGCAATTTGGCACATCACCAACAGGCACAGCAGATCACCGAGCCAGGGCACCACTGTGTATCACACAGCTCTGGGTCAGTGGGTTAGCTAGTGGGGGGAAGTTACAGCCCCTACTCATTTCTTTTCTTTCTTTCTTTTTTTTTTGACAGGCAGAGTAGACAGTGAGAGAGAGAGACAGAGAGAAAGGTCTTCCTTTGCCGTTGGTTCACCCTCCAATGGCTGCAGCGGCTGGCGCTGATCCGATGGCAGGAGCCAGGTGCTTCTCCTGGTCTCCCATGGGGTGCAGGGCCCAAGCACTTGGGCCATCCTCCACTGTACTTCCTGGCCACAGCTGAGAGCTGGCCTGGAAGAGGGGCAACCGGGACAGAATCTGGCGCCCCAACCGGGACTAGAACCCGGTGTGCCTGGCGCCGCAGGTGTAGGATTAGCCTATTGAGCCACGGCGCCGGCCCTCTTTCTTTTTTTAAAGATTTATTTATTTATTTGGGAGGTGGAGTTGTTACAGAGAGGAAGAGATACAGATAGAGGTGTTCCATCCTTTGGTTCACTTCCCAAATGGCCGCAATGGCCAGAGCTGGGTCAATCGGATCCAGGAGTTTCTTTTGGGTTTCCTGTGTGGATGCAGGGACCCAAGGACTTGGGCTATCTTCTACTGCTCTCCCAGGGCATACCAGAGAGCTGGACCAGAAGAGGAGCAGCTGGGACACGAACCGGCACTGCAGGCGGAGGCTTAGCCCCCTACGCCACAGCACCGGGCCTCCTACTCATTTCTTACATTACACTAACCTTAACGTGTCAAATGTAAAAAGCAAAAAGCAAACAAGTACTGGAGGAAACCATAAATACATGTTTGATCTTCACTGAGAAAACTATTCTAATTGTGCGGGAAAGGGGGAAAAACAAAAAATACACTGAAAGATTTGATTAATAAACATTGAAAAATTTTCATGGGACTGGCACTGTAGTGCAGAGGGTTAAGTTGCCACCTGGGAAGCCAGCATCCTATATGAGTGCCTGTGTGAATTCTGGCTGCTCCACTTCCCATCCAGCTCCTGTTAATGTGCCTAGGAAAGGGGAGACCGGGATGGAGTTCCAGGCTTCTGGCTTTGGCCTGGCCCAGTTCCAGCTATTGAAGACATTTGGGGGAATGAAGCAGCAGATGGAAGAAGATCCCTCCCCTCCCCTCCCCTCCCCTCCCCTCCCCTCCCCTCCCCTCCCCTCTCCTCCCCTCTCCTCCTCTCCCCTCCCCTCCCCTCTCCTCCTCTCCCCTCCCTTCCCCTCCCCTCCTCTCTTCTCTCTCCCAACACTCCCAACTCCTAAGTCTGCCTTTCAAATAAATAAACAAATCATTTTTAAAAAATCGAAAAATTTCCCCACATACGCCATGATTCAAAGGCAACTGACTAGCCAGATTCACAACACATGTGACAAAGAACTTAGCATCCTATGTAATTAAAGTACTTATAAATAATTAAGAGAAAATGAGGCCTTCCAACATAATGAGTGAAGAATATGAATAAGTGAGGCAATTTACAAAAGAAAAATTACACATGACAAACACATTTAAAAATTCTAAAAAATGAAAATAATGACATTCCATTTGACATCTAACATATTGGCAAGGATTAAATAAAGTAATGGAAGTCAGTAAAGGCAGAAGGAACAGCCCCTCTAAAACATGGTGAGTGACAGAACAAGAAGTTAGGGGGCGGAAAAGCTTCCTTAGCGTAAGGAGACAATCAGGGCCAAGGAGGCATCTACAGACATTGTCATTCTTCTCCATCAGCCACACACCTGCTGCACAATGAGGCGTTAAAGGAGGGCAGACACATACAACTGGGGTCTTCAAAACCTTCATGGAAAACCCACCTTCTCTTTTAATCTTTTAATTCCATTTCCTTTTTAAAGATTTATTTATTTACTTGAGAGGCAAAGTTAGAGAGAGAGAGAGAGAGAGAGAGAGAGAGAGAGAGAGGTCTTTGATATGCTGGTTCACTCCCCAAATGGCCACAATGGCTGGAGCTGGGCTGATCTGAAGCCAGGAGTCAGAAGCCTCCCCTGGGTCTCCCACGCGGGTTCAGGGGGCCAAGCACTTGGACCATCCTCCTCTGCATTCCCAGGCCATCAGCAGAGTGGGATTGGAAGTGGAGCAGCCGGGTCTCGAACCAGCACCTGTATGAGATTCCGGTGCCACAGGCAGATGCTTAACCTACTATGCCATTGTGGCCGGCTCCTTTAATTATTTTCCATGAACTTTTTGACACTTTTCAGTGAAAAATGACATAGCCCCTAAAAGGTTACCAAGAATTTAATAACACACTAAAAATGTGTGTAAATAATAAAGAATACTGTAGACCTGCAAGATTCTTATTTAAAAAATACCACATGTAAATACCTAAGTATACAAACAAGGGGCATCATATATATGAAATGTTAACGTTATTAGCATAGGTCAATTTAACTTTCCTGTTTTCTTATTCACCACGTTTCTACATTGAAAATGTGTTGTACATCAGAATGCTCAATAATGATCACAAATTTGAAAAGTTATAAAGAAGCCCACCACTTTAAAGAGAATAGTTAAATCCTCACAGAACCAAAAAGGTCTGGCATATATTTTCAGTTTACAAAAGGAAATATTTGTTTTTGTGTATATGCTGCAGTAGGCCATCAGTGAGTGGATTGGCAGGGCACTAATTTTAAATTCTCCCCTGCTGAGCAAAACACGTTAACCTTAGAAGCTAATAGAAATATCAATCACTTGAAAAAAATTCTTACTGGCAAACTAATTAGTAAAAAGGCAATGACTACAGCAGTAGAAGTGGGGAGGAGGCGTTGACTGACAGGTGGGTGTGTGAGGGGTGGGTCTGCTGAGCTTCGTGGGGAGAGGCAGCAGAAGGAACGCCTCTGGAGCTCAAAGCGTCTGTAGGGCAGGAGGACAGAGGGTGGGAGGTGGAGAGCTCGCCACGCGCCTGTCTGCTGGTGAGCCAGCTTCCAACAGTGACGCCAGGCAGTGCCCCTCCACAAACAGTGCTCCAGGACGTCTGTGGAGAATGCAACTAAAACCCACGTGTATTTTGGAGTACAACAGTTTGAAATTCACGCATATAAGGGGTTTTTCAGAAAGGCCATAGGAAACGTGCATTATGGGAAAAACTATGCATGGATCTCAAGGATTTTTTTGCACAATTCATTTTTTGGTTCCATCTTCCATGAACTTTTTGAAGTCCACTTGTACCATGAAGCACCATCCTTAGCCATTTCATGGACACTTGCTGCATCTCATTGTCCATGCCACCCTGAGATCACAGTGTGGCCAGTATAGTTCTAGAACTGTGAAACTGTGGACTTCCTGCCAAGACCTAGAGAGTGGGCAGGTGTTCCACAGACCGTAGGCAGAAAGGGTCGGCAGCAAGTGAGGGGAACAGTGACCGGAGAGGGCACTGTGTCAGAGTAAGGATTTCACTTGTTCTTAGTTTTCCTGTGATTTAGGAAGCCACTGGACAGGAGTGAGAAGAGACTTGGGACCTTGTCTGGAAGGCTCTAGGAGAACCATTCTTCCAAGAAAAACAGCCCGCAGGTCCTGGCAGCAGTTAAAGCTCAGCCCGCAGGGTTCTCAATGACACCTAACTCAAGGAGGGACCCATCAGGCCCACACGATGCTTGCTCTCCTGTCCAGCACACGTTCATTTAAAACTCACATCTTCTGCAGATCAGAGATCTTCCACATTTGGAATCATCCTGAACCCGACAACTGAAGTTCCCACATGGATATCAGAACCAGTAACCACGTGGCATACTCCTTTAGTCATTTCCAATTTTTAAAACTCAAAGCATCTTTTAAAACTTAAATTGGCTGGGGCCAGCGCTGCGGCATAGGGGGTGAAGTGGCAACCTACTATGCCAGCATCCCATGTGGGGGCAGGTTCAAGTCCTGGCTGCTCTACTTCCAATCCAGCTCTCTGCTACGGCCTGGGAAAGCAGTAGAAGATGGCCCAAGTCCTTGGGCCCTGCACCCACATGGGAGGCCTGGAAGAAGCTCCTGGTTCCTGGCTTCAGATCAGCCCAGCTCCATTTGGACAGTGAACCAGCTGATGGAAGGCCTCTCTCTCTCCCTCTCTCTTTCTTACTCTCTGCCTCTACCTCTCTGTAACTCTGCCTTTCAAATAAATAAATAAATCTTTAATAAAAAAACCCAACTTGTGTCTAGACCATTTGACCTGCTCAATTCCTACATTAATTAATATATTTTAAATATTGCTTTCCGCTACAAGTTACAATGGCAGAGGCTATGAGAATCAAATTCCGTGTGTACTGCACGGAGTCACTCTGCACCCTGCTGAGCACACATCTTCTGGGAGAGACCCCATCCCAGGAACCTGGCATGCTCACACGAGCTAAGGGAGGGGCGGGCTGAGCCCCAGGGCCCATGGCCAAGACCCAGCTTTGGAGGCCCACCTGAAGCACTGCAGCCGGAGTCCCCGGGCGAAGCGGCCGGCCTGGTACTCTTCCCCATCCATGACGGAAGGCACCGTCTCTGTGTCCTGGACAATGACAGCCATCTCACTGTCCCGCTTACCCAGCATGCTTCGGTCATTGATGTTGGCAGAGCCTGGAAGGGACAGGAGTACAACAGAACTTTTGTGTGGGAGTTCACACTGTGGATTCTCTGCTGGCTGGACTCTTTGCTAAGGAGGCGCCTAGCAAAGCTTATCAAGAGAAGAGGGGCTTCAGGTGGCCCTCCTAACGGGGTGGGACGTGATCAGCGTAAAACCAGCCACAGCAACCTCATTATCTTTGCTGGTGCCTGGCTCCGAATGGGCACGTGGGTTCCAGCCAATATGACCTGAAGGCAAGCCTCCTAGGCACTTTCAAGAAAGGTTTTCCTCTTTGTGTAAAGGAACACAAGAAATGGATGCTGTCTCTTCCAGCCTTCGGATATTTGGAATTGAGGAGTTGGATGAGGACATGATTCTGGGAGTGACTGTAGCCACTTTGCAACCATGGGGGACAGGCAGAAAAGTTGGGGACAGCAGAGAGAGAGAAAAAAAAGATTTGGTCTTTAAGTCAATCAACTAGCCAAGCCTAGGGCATTCCTACATTCTACTAAAGCAAACAAAACATATTTTCTATTGTTTCACCTATTCGAGATGAGTTTCCTACCTTGTGACTCATAGGATTTTCATGTAACCATCAAACACTTAAGAACCAGACTCTCCGTGGACTTCAACTCAGCCACACAGGGATAACTGTGTGTCAGGAGGAATGAGTGCCTTCACAACCAACAGTCTGAATTCAGAACAGAGCGGCAGATGGCTTGGGGCTTGGGGCTTTCCCCTCCCCTGCCTCACCTGGGTCAAGGCGTGCCGGCAGCTTCGGCAGCACCCTTCCCCCAGCCTATTTTTAAATCCCAGTCAGCTGAGCACATCGACCGGCACATATGAAGGACAAGCTACTCTAACCCCCGGTTCAACCTGAGCTTTCCATGTGGATTCCGAAACCCTACCACATTTTCTGCATTAGTAACTGCGGCTTCTCGTTTTTCGCCCCTTGAGGTGTCCTACAGACTATGCAAGGGGCCCGGGCTGACTGTTCCTCCTTGTTCCTCTTGTCCGCGTTGCAACCCCGCTGCTTCTGCCAAGGCGAGCAGTCTCAGGCTGAGCACGCACACCGGCTGCCCTGCGTGACCGCAGCAGCCCTGCCACGAGCCCAGCCGGCAGGAGTCCGTGCCCTTTCCTAACATCTGCCATATACGGCCACACAGTTCACACGCCAATCCACGCTGTCTATGCAGGTGAATGGTGCCCCATGCTGGCTCTGGTGGATACAGAAGGGATGCAGCAGCCACGGAAATGTGGGCGCACCACTGGAGAGGTGGTAGGCGGCCACCTTCGAGCCACTCTGGTCTGGAGGCAGCAGGCTGCTCCTTGTGCGTACGCGCACACTTTCACTAAGCTACACAATCTGCAGCCGAATCTCTGCACTCTACGACTGGCCCGGCGTTAGTTTGGACGAGTCATTTCATGTTCTCAGCTTTAACTTGAGCTTTCCTAAATTGGGATAATAAAGACCCTCAGGGTTTTGTTTTTTATGGGAGTTAAGCAAGTCCATGTGAAAGCACTTAATGATCTATAAACTTCTCTGCAAGTGTTTATTATTATTGGCATTAGTAATAAATACTTCTAAATTCTAGAAGATCTGCCCCAGAAAACACTGCAGCAGGAAGACAGTCGACTTGCTGGAATGTAGCATTGATAACAAAGAGGGCTCCTCTCTGGCTTGGTCTCCTTGACCTAAGTGTGTGAAGAAAGGACCCCAGGAGCTTAGCCTCCAGTTACTGCTTTGAGATTTCATTACCCTCCTGGCCCCACCAGAGGGCGCTCCGGGGCTGGGGGCTGCAGGATCAGCTCCACACCCAGGCAGCTCCCCCAACCTCCGCCCACCAAAGTGGGGTTGGGGGTGGGGGTAGGGGTGGGGGTGCAGGTGAGGGGCTCACTCCAGAGAGGAGGAACACAGAGGGTATGGTTCTGGGATTTCAAGGGCGATCTGGAACTACACAGAGCACTGACTCTCAAAGTCACTGGATTTCTCCCCAGGCTGAAAACGTGACCCCCAGAGCCCGGGAGCCCCCTGGACCTTCCCAGGTACAGCCCTCCTTCCTCAGAGGGAGGCCCGATGTTGGACTTCATGTACAGCCCGGCACTGTTTTCCTGAACAAAGAATACTTTACTTTTGACTGTTTAATTTATACAAAAGGAACCACATAGCAGATAATCTTTTGAGATTTCTTTCTTTTCTCCAGTATTGTGATTCTGGGATTTATCTATGCACAGTAATGCATTTATTTTCATTGAATGAACACACCAGGGATTGATTTATTCATTCTGTTGATGGATGTCTGCATTGCTTCCAGAATTTTGCTGTGATGAGCAATTCTCCTCTACATAGTTGTTTATATGAGGGCATTTCAAAAAGTCCAGGAAAAAGGAAAGATCATTTTGTTGCAAAAATTTTTGAAATTCATGTATAGTTTTTTCATAATACATACTTTACACAAACTTTGTGAAGAGCTCTTGTATTTTTTAATTATTAAAATTATTTATAATTTAAATTAAATTTAAATTATTTATAATTTTTTAAATTATAGGCAGAGAGAGAGGAGCAGGCAGTGAGAAAGAGATGGAGCTCTTTGAACTGCTGGTTCACTCCCCCAGTGCCCACAATGGCTGGGTCAGACGGAAGCCGTGAACTCCATCTGGGTTTCCCATGTGGGAGAGAGGGACCCAGGTACTAGAGCCATGACCTGCTGCCTCCCAGGGTGCACACTGGCAGGAGGCTAGAACTGGCAGTGAAGCTGGAACTTGAACTCTGACACGCTCATATGGGATGTGGGGCATCTTAACTGCTACTCCTGATACCTACCCCAAGAGCACTTGTATTTGTTCTTCAGCCCACACATGTGTGGGCAGTAGTGGATGATGAGCTGTAGGGTGGCTAACATTACTAGGTACTATCAGAATATTTTTCTTTTTTTATGATTTATTTGAAAGGCACTTTACACAGAGAGAAGAGAGAGAGAGGGAGGGAGGAAGAGAGAGAGGGGGAGAGAATCTTCATTCACTTGTTCACTCCCCCAAATGGCCACTATGGCCAGGGCTGGGCCAGGCTGAAGCCAGGAGCCTGGAACTCCATCTAGGTCTCCTAGCTGGGTGCAGGGGCCTAAGGATTTGGGCCATCTTCTGCTGCTTTCCCATGGTTATCAGCAGGGAGCTGGGTCAGAAGTGGAGCAGCTGGGACTCAAACTGTCACCCACATGGGATGCTGGTGTCATAGGCATTGTCTTAACTCACTGTGCCACAATGCTATCCCAGTGCCAGAATATTTTCTAAAGGGCTTTCCAATTTATGTTCCCAGCAGCAGTAACTGGGGGTCACTGTTGCTGGACAGCTTTGTCAATACTAAGATAGTTAAGCTTTTAAATTTTCACCTTTCTGGTATTTTAAACGTGGTTACTTTTGTCATTATTATATTAATGAGAATGAACACTTTTCCTAAGTTCATGGGCCTTGAGTATCTTCTCTTTGATGAATTTCCTTTACCTTGGCCTAGGCCATTTTTCTTTGCATGTTTGGCTTTTTGATTTATATCAGTTCTTTGCATATTTTGAAAACTAAATGTGTTGTAAACATCTTTCAGCTTGTGGTTTGTCTTTTTATTCTTGACAGTATCTTTTAGTGGATAAAGTTCTGAATTTTAATGCAGTTGGGCTTATCTATGTTTTCCTTTATTGTTTGTGGGGTTTTTTTGGGTATGTCTTATTTAAGAGATTGTGAATTCTTCTGTAGAAGGCAGAGTAATGAGCCCCAAAGATGTTCACGTCCTAATTCCTGAAACTTGTGCATTTGTCCTGTTGCATGACACAGGGGAACTGAGGCTGCAAATGGACTTAAAGTTGGAAATCAGCTAACCTTACAGCAGGGCGATTACCTTGATTTATCCAAAACAATCGCAAGGGCACTTAGAAATGAAGGCGGCCAGAGGTGGCTGTGACTCTAGAGCACACTGAGACTTGAGCATTTTCAGCGATGGAGGGTTGCTGCCTCTCAAAGACGGGGAACAGGCATGAGCTGAGGGACATGGGCAGCTTCCAGAAGCTGGAAAGGCAAGGGACTGGATTCTCCCCCTGGAGCCTCCAGACAGGAGTGCAGCTGGCCTGCCTGCGGGCACCCTGACTCTAGTCCAGTGAGACCCGTGTACAAATGACAACCTGCAGATGTGTCAGATAATACCTTTGTGTTGGTTTGCATCATTAACATCACTTGTCACAGCAATCACAGAATACTAATACTCCCGGGCTAACATTGTGGTACAGTGGATTAAACTGTTGTTTGCGACACCAGCATTGCATATGGGCACTGGCTCGTGTCCCAGATGCTCCACTTCCAGTCCAGCTGCCTGCTAAGTCACCTGGGAAAACAGCAGCGGATGTCCCAAGAGTTTGGGCCCCCGTCACCCACATGGGAGACCAGGATGGAGTTCCAGGCTCCTGCCTTTGGCTTGCCCCAGCCCTGACCATTGGAGCCATGTGGGGAATGAACCAGAGGATAGAAGATCTCTTTCTCTCCATCTCTTTCTGTAACTTTGCCTTTCAAATAAATTAAATAAACCTTTAAAAAGAGAAAAGAAAAGAAAACCAACAGACCAAGTCTACCCTCTTTTAATTTATTTTCTTTCAAGGAAAATCAGTTTTGCTCTTGAGCCCAATTGGGCTGTTCTATAGTTTCCACCACTTATGTACCCTGTGCCTTCAGATTCTAAGTTTCCAGCCCTCACTACACATTAGCATTGCCTAGAAACCTTTTAAAGTATGGATGCAAAAACAGACAAAACCTCCTGATGCCGAGTCCCAAACCAATCACACCAGACCAGTCAGGTCACAATTCCTGGAGGAAGGAACTAGGTGTTGGTGTACTGCTCCATCCCAGGACCCATCAGTCATCCCTTTTTTTCTTATCCATTTTAAGGTATACTGCAGACATGGATAAAGTTTTCCCCCTAAATATTCATATATTCTCTCTCTCTCTCTCTCTCTCTCTCTCTCTCTCTCCCCCTACTACCTATCTAGCTAATATATATATATATATAATTACCTACCTATTATTTACCTATTTAATATATATTATCTATCTACTTATCTACCTATCTTTCCTTCCATCAATCCACCATCCATCCATCCATCCATCCATCCATAATGTATGCATGTATTTAGCTTTAAAGCTCTCCAGGTAAATCTACAGCAGTCAGGGCTGAGATCCCCTAGGACCAGAAATTCTTAGAATAAAAAGAACCCCTCTTTACTGGGGCAGCTCCCCTTGCAATACAGGTGTTATGACTTCCAGAGAGTTTCCCTACCCACCCACACTCAGTGATTGCCTGTGGACCCTCTTGCTCCAATTCAGCCACACCCACCTCACTGCTTCCGGTGTAGGGGCAGGAAACACTGCCGCTCCTCTAGCCCAAAAACTCTCTGAGGGCAGTGGCACTGTTTCACCCGAGTTTTACTTCTCCACATTGTGTCCTGCACTGGATTAGTGAACATTACAAACAATGATTTCACATACCCAATATTCTACTTAAAAGATAGCCATGTTTTGTTTACGAAAACAAATGTCAGTTTGGTTAAATGTTAAAATTACCATGGGTTATAAAACTGGACTCTGTCACAGATTTGATGACCAGCAGGGCAACAAGTGATCAAAACTATATACAAAAGAGATCTTCAATGTGAGAAAACAAGTCTTCCTCATGGGGAAAAAAATGAGAATAAACAATTAGTCATTTTTCTTATGCCAGTGAGTCAACTCTTCTAGCATAAGTTTGCCATGTTAGAAAAAGTAACCACAAGTTACTTTAGACTCCTTTTGGCTTTAAAGGCTTGCTTAACAACTGTAAACATTTCTCATCTCCTCAAACTCCTGGGAACTGGAACATTTTTCTCTGTTAGGAGCTTAAACAGGGTTGAAGCGTTAAAAGACGCAACCATCTGCTTACTCTTCGAGTTTCCATTGAGATAGAACATAGGAAGCTCCTGATTTTTCCTTGGGAGGAATCTGTTCTTTAAGTCACGCTTGGGGAAGGGAAAAAAGACAGCCAGCCTCTAAGAACTAGCAATCAAGACCTCTTCATACCCCCATGGCCCCAACTTGAAGTTCAAGAGAGTGGGCAAGAGCTCTGTTCACAATAGATCAATTATTGCTAGCTGGTCTAAACAAACCGTAGCTTTGCAGGGTTTGGAGACCTTTCTAGAAAATAAGCCAATTTAAAAACTCAAGCAATATGTTTCACTGTTAGCTCTGTTCCTGAAATCTGCCTTGCTTTTGCACTTCATATAGAGTAGAGCAGGCTGAAGGTGAGAGCAGTCTTGCAAAGGGAAAGGCGTACATTTGTTAAACTTCATTTCAAGAGTTCTCAACTCTTGCTGAAAAGACTGACTGGATTTTACTTGGCTGTGCTTGTTTTTCCATTCCAGCAAACATCAATACTTTTTCTCTTTTGTACTGTCATTTTTCAGATGGAATATAAAAATATTGTGAGGTTGGCTTTTGAAGAACAAGGTCGGAGTAGTTTAAGAGAAATAAAAGAAATCTTGTGTATTGAGAGAATGTGGGGAAGTAAACAAACCTCTAAAGAGCTTTGATTTCTATAAAATAAAAGGTAAAAAAAGGCATTGTTCTTAAATGTCCTGTATAAGTTTAAAAGAATACCTAATTTATCTACCCATTGATCCATCCACCTCTGTATCTAATCTCTCTCTCTCCACATACATTTTCTGCTTTCAGAACTACTTTTCCTTTCTTTTCAAACCATATTCCATTACAGTAACAAGACAGTCTCACTACTGCTAGCTAGAGGATTTTTCTGTATCTTCTAAGTAGAAGACAGAGATGGAAAACGCGTATTTGCTGCCAAAACATTTCAAAACCTTGCACAACACATAGGTTCTTAAAGAATAGTGAAGGATCTTATGTTAGCTGAGAAACTACATTTTATTTAAAACAGATGAGCAGAATTCCTGACTGGTGCATGACCTGTCTCGCAGTAACATGCCCAACCCTGGTCAGCTCATTTACCGGACTGGTCATCAAGACCTTGCTTCTCACTTGCCAGTGTTCATGTAACACAATATTACAAAGCCAGCAATTCTGGGATGGGAAAATGAAGAAAGAATGCTTAACATTCAACCCTCTTGT
The DNA here is from genome assembly GCF_033115175.1 of Lepus europaeus. Lineage (NCBI taxonomy): Eukaryota > Metazoa > Chordata > Mammalia > Lagomorpha > Leporidae > Lepus > Lepus europaeus. The sequence goes on along the minus strand of NC_084828.1, from coordinate 108,814,121 downwards.
TAACTTGATCTTATCTGGATAGGATGTACAGCTTGAACTTCCCGCTGAACCACCAGTGGGGACAGGCCTTAGGAGAAATCTACGATGTCTTCTTGATAAATGCAGACCTCAGTGTCGGTCTAGGCCAGGTCATTAATATACAATTCCCTCCTCACCCACGCAACTCAAGAAGGCTGGCCTGCTCTGCACACTGATTAGTGACACCCAACACACAGATGTTAGGAAACAACAACTACAAGCATACAGGCTGCAATATTTTAATAACTTTCTGATTCTGATTTTTCCGTAACTTTGGATCTGGGGTAATGGTTAAGTGGATGTGGTGTAAACACAGACAAATCACCACGTGGTGCTCACCTATGACACATTCTTCCTCTTCATTTCTCCCCCACCAATTCCTCAAACTAAGGCACTTGGATTCAATATAAAAATCAAAGGAATAAAGAACAAGGGGGGAGTGTTTGGATAGTGGTTGGGTTGCCTGTTTCCCGTATCACAGTGCCTGGGTTTGAGCTCTAGCTCTGCTCCCATTCCAGGTTTCTGCTAATGTACACCCTTTGAGGCAGCAGGAGATGGTACAAGTGGCTGGGTTCCTGCCACCCACGTGGGAGGCTTGGATTGAATTCCTGGATCCTGGCTTTGTCCTGGCCTTCCTCCAGGCACTGTGGGCATCTGGGGAGTGAACTGGTGGATAGGAGCTCTATCTCTCTCTGTCTCATCAATCAATCAATGAAACAAATGAGATCAGAGACCATTAGACTTCTGGGTTAAATCACTACCTCTAGATATTGTAATTTGCACAAAGTCCATTAAACTGCTTTTGATTTCAATTCTTCATAGATTAAAAATAAGGTTAAAAAGGACTTAAAAGAAATGACTGCCTTGGAAATGTGTTAGATATCATGTTACTATGTCTAGATATTTATTCATGTGTCTCTCAACTGCAAAGGAAGCTTGGATAGAACAGGAAGAAAGACTTAGGCACAGGCTCAGTCAGTGGCACGGAACACAATTATAGACTACTACTTACCAATAATAACAGTGTTATCATCAGCAATTAGCAACTTGCTGTGGACATAGATCAGCTCAGTGACCAGGTTTCCTTCTAGCTCTGCATGCGTTCTAAGGCCACAGAATGATATGTAGTTTATCCACTGATTACCCACTGTAAACACAATAAAAAGAAATGATCAAATTCAGTGTGACCAAGCGCAGTAAAGGCACACCACATTTTATCTTTGTTCAGAATATACTGAACCAGGATGCTGAGAATATATGTATTTTGTCCATTTCAGGATTCACCCAGGATCCGTTTTTGGCCTCTCATGATAATACTATTAATCTGGATAGTTATACATTTAAAAAATAATCTTGACATGCTTGCTATCTTTCTTTACTGAGGTAACCCCAAAGTACTTTCAAATATGAATTTTTTATGTTAGTGATTTGATGAAAAATTACTGAACAGTGATGGTTAAAGCTGAGCCACAGTAGTTAACTCACGACTTCAAAGTGACATTGCTTCTATATTGGTGGACACCTGCTACAGTTTAAATCCGATGCAAGATGTGTGCCCGAACCACCTGGTAAATACACAGTGTGCAGGACAGTCATCACTAAGCAGCGGTTACATTTTACAGATACTGGGTAAATGAAAATGCCGGCAACTTAAAAATTCTACTCCTTTTTGGGTCATTAAAATCAGGAAACGAAAGAATCCTTACATCTGACTTAGCGGAGTTACCTTCAGAGTCAGTGGTACCAGGTCTGCATTTTAACATGCTGCCCTCTCATCTCCTTATGTGAGGACCATTCATGTGATTAGCAGGATAACCCACAATCAGGACCCTGGTGCCAGTATCACTCACAAGATTTTATGATCTCTCTCCCACACAGCAGTTGTCCTGGATAAGCAAAGTCTGATACTAAGAACAAATGGAGTGGGACCAAACCATCACAAATTCTAACAGCAAAAGAGTATAAATAATGTTTTTTCTTATAGAGAATCTGAAGCATACTATTAGAACTTGTGGAAGTTCATGTTCCATTTATTGAAGCTTCCATTTATTACTAATGTTTCCTATTTTACTTCCAATGTTATAGTGTTTCTATTAAGCTTAGGTGTCTTGGAAATAGATTCTTTAACAGGTAGTATACAGAGGTCCCCCTATGTCCCTGATGTGATGGAATGATCTTACATAGCTGTGTTTGACAAGAGTTGATGTGTTAGTGTACTAGTGCATCTTGCATCAGAAAAGCATTTCTAAAGAGTTTTCTGTAAATCAGATTTTTGCAAATAGATTTCTTTCCCCACTTGTTAATGTTATATCTAAATTAAAAAAAAGCATTTCCTTTTTTAAAGCCTCTCATGCCAATAAAATTTCTAGGAAATATTTTTAATATAAGGCCTACTAGGTTACAAATATTTATTCAATCCTTCTTTTTTTCCTACTGCTGTAAAAAAACTGGGTATTATACAATTTGTTAGCCTCAACTCTGCACACTGTTAAATAAATGAGTGAATGGACCTTTAGGTGGCAGCTAATATGTTAGCTTTTGGTTCCTCTCTATCACCCCCATTCCTGCAGCTTGCTTAAGACCTAAGATCAAAAATTTTAAGTTACAAAGCAGCTTTGTGAAGAGCAAGGTCTTTGCTAAAGTATTTTTGCAATATTTCTCATTTAAAAATCATGTCGCATAACACAGAACAGTGGTTCTCATAAGGGCCACCTCGATGGGATTTGTTAAAAGTGGATTTGTGTGACCCTGCCCAGAATCCTGACTCAGCAGAAATCAATTCAGTAAGTGCCCTAGGGAATACTGTCTTTAATGACATTGCCAAGGAGCTTTAGTATTTATAGACTTCTGATTAGGAATACATGTCAACAAAATTATACACAATGACCGAGTGAGCTGCCTTCCAGGGGTGGTAGTCTGCTCAGTATGAGGTAGCCATTAATACAAGACAGCATACTGACTGATCTGGGGAGGAAAAATCACGTGATTTTCTCAGTAAATGCTAACAAGCTTTTCACACATTTTAGCATCTGTTACCGTTTGGGTGTCTGCCAGAGACTCATGTGTTAAAAGCCTGATCCCCAGAGTCTTATGTTAATGAATGAAGGATGGTACTTATGGTTCTGAAGGTGATCAGATTGTATTAGGACCACAGTACAATGAAGCTGGAAATAAGCAACTCTGGAATCTCTAGAATATATGCAAACACATGGAGACTGAACAACATGCTCCTGAATGAATAGTGGGTCATAGAATAAATCAAAAGAGAAATTAAAAAAATTTCTGGAAACAAATGAAGATGACAATACAACATATCAAAGTTTATGGGATACAGCAAAAGCAGTGTTAAGAGGAAAGTTTATAGCAATCGGTGCCTACATCAAGAAATTGGAAAGGCGCCAAATAAATGAACTATCAATGCACTTCAAGGATCTAGAACAACAACAGCAAACCAAACCCAAAACTAGTAGGGGAAAAGAAATAATTAAAATTAGAGAAGAAATCAACAACATCAAAACCAAAAAAAAAATAAAAAATACAATAGATCAGCAAAACGAAGAGCTGGTTTTTTGAAAAAATAAACAAAATTGAAACACTATTGGCCCAACTAACCAAAAACAGAAGAAGACCCAAATCAATAAAATTAGAGATGAAAAAGGGAATGTAACAACAGACACCATGCAAATAAAAAGAATCATCAGAAATTACTACAAGAGCTGTATACCAATAAACTGGGAAATCTATCAGAAATGGATGGATTCCTGGACACATACAACCTACCTAAATTGAGCCATGAAGACACAGAAAACCTAAACAGACCCACAACCAAGATAGAGATTGAATCAGTAATAAAGACCTTCCCAACAAAGAAAAGCCCAGGACCAGATGGCTTCACCACTGAATTCTACCAGACATTTAAATAAGAACTAATTCCAATTCTTCTCAAGTTATTCAAAACAATTGAAAGAAAGAGAATCCTCCCAAATTCTTTGTATGAAGTCAGCATCATCTTCATTCCTAAACCCAGGAAAGTGGCAACAGAGAAGAACTGCAGACCAATTTCCCTTATGAACATAGATGCAAAAACCATCAACAAAATTCTGGCCAATAAAATTGAACAACACATCAGAAAGATCATTCTCAGGGACCAAGTGGGATTTATCCCTGGTATGCAGGGATGGTTCAACATTTGCAAATCAATTAATGTGATATATCACATCAACAAACTGAAGAACAAAATCCATATGATTATCTCAATAGATGCAGAGAAAGCATTTGATAAAATACAACACCTTTTTATGATGAAAACTAAGCAAATTGGGTTTAGAAGGAACATTCTTCAACACAATCAAGGCAATTTATGACAAACCCATGACCAGCATTATATTGAATGGGGAAAAGTTGGAAACATTTCTGCTAAGATCTGGAACCAAACAGGGTGCCCAATTTCACTACAGCTATTCAGTATCATCCTGGAAGTCTTTTAGACAAGAAAAAGAAATCAATGGGATTCAAATTGGAAAAGAGGAAGTCAAACTATCCTTATTTGCAGATGACATGATTATATATACAGGGGATCCAAAAGACTCTACCAAGAGACTACTGGAACTCATAGAAGAGTTTGGAAAAGTGGCAGGATATAAAATGAATATACACACAAAAATTTGTACACACAATGTCATGGCTGATAAAGAACTTGTAAGATCAATCCCATTCACAATAGCTACAAAAAAAAAGTCAATACCTTGGAATAAACTTAACCAAGGAAGTCAAAGATCTCTATGATGAGAATTATAAAACATTAAAGAAAGAAATAGAAGAAGATACAAAAAACTGGGGAAAATGTCCATGTTCATGTATCGGAAGAATCAATATCATCAAAATGTCCATTCTTCCAAGAGCAATTTACAAATTCAATGCAATGTGAATCAAAATGCCAAAGACATTCTTTTCAAATCTAGAAAAATTGATGCTGAAATTCATTGGAAACACAGGAGAACTTAAATAGCTAAAACAATCTCATACAACAAAAACAAAGCCAGAGGCATAACAATACCAGATTTCAAGACATACTACAAGGCAGTTATAATCAAAACAGCCTGGTACTGGTACAAAAACAGATGGATAGACCAATGGAACAGACTAGAAACCCCAGAAATCAACCCAAGCATCTATAACCAACTTATATTTGACCAAAGAGCTAAAACCAATCCCTGGAGCAAGGACAGTCTCTTCAACAAATGGTGTTGGGAAAACTGGATTTCCACATGGAGAAATATGAAGCAGGACCCCTACCTTACACTTTACACAAAAATCCATTCAAAATGGATTAAAGACCTAAATCTATGATCTGATACCAAAAAATTATTAGAGAGCATTGAGGAAACCCTGCAAAACATTGGCATAGGCAAAGACTTCTCGGAAAAGACCACAGAAGCACAAGCAATCAAAGCCAAAATTCACAAATGGGATTACATCAAATTGAGAAGCTTTTATACTGCAAAAGAAACAGTCAGGAAAGCAAAGAGGCAACCAACAGAATGGGAGAAATTATTTGCAAATTATGCAACAGATACATGATTAATAACCAGAATATACAAAGAGATCAAGGAATTCCACACACACACACACACACACACACAAAAACCCAGTTCAGAAATGGGCAAAGGACTTAAACAGAAATTTTTCAAAAGATGAAATCCAAATGGCCAGTAGACATGAAAAATGCTCAGGATCACTAGCCATCAGGGAAATGCAAATCATAACCACAATGCAGTTTCACCTTACCCCTGTCTAACTCACCTGTCTCTCCCAGTTAGAATGGCTTTCATACAGAAATCAACAAACAACAAATGCTGGTGAGGATATGGAGAAAAAGGTACCGTAATCCACTGTTGGTGGAAATGTGAACTGGTAAAACCACTATGGAAGACAGTTTGGAGACAACCCAGCCATCCCACTCTTGGGAACTTACCCAAGGGAAATGAAATCAGCAAATAAAAGAATTATCTGCACGCCCATGTTTATTGCACTCAATTCACAGTAGATAAAACATGGAATCAACCTAAATGCCCATTAACTGAGAACTAGATAAAGAAATTATGGGATATGTACTTCACGGAATACTACACAGTGGTAAAAAAAAAAAATTGAAATCTTGTCATTTGCAACAAAATGGATGCATCTAGAAAACATCATACTTAGTGAAATAAGCCAGTCCCAAAGGGACAAATAAGCATGTGTTCTCCCTGATCTGTGATAACTAACAGAGCACCTAAAAAGAAACCTGAAAAGGTGAAACTGACACTTTGAGAAGCAATGACTTGAACAGCCCCTGTCGTGACCGTTGAGGAACAGTTCTGTTCTTTTCTTTCTTTCTTTCTTTCTTTCTTTTTTTATTTCTTAATATCATTGGTTGAACTCTTTACCTAACACAGAATTAATCATATGTGTATAAAGTCAACTGAAAAATAGATCTCGGTGAAAAATAAGAGTGGGAATAAGAGAGGGAGGAGGAAGTTTGTAACTGTAAAGCTCTATAGTTCTGCATACATGCCTACGGACTGACTTCTTAGTGTACAGTTTACAAACTTCGCATGGGACCCCAAATCACATTAAGCTGAGTGGTAAAAATGTCATTTTAAGTATTAAAGTGACCATATTGAGTGTCAAAGTGATCATACAGATAGAATTAAGTGTTAAAGGGATCATATAAATAAGATTAAGTGTCTTGTAATAATAACAGAAATAAAAAGGAGAGAATATTCCAACATGGAAAGTAGTCCACACAGCAGATTCATAGAATGACAATTGCTTTAAATAACAATGACCTCAGAATCAGCCATTAAGGCACTCTGGTCTGGCTGAAAGCCCATGAGAGCTTTTCAGGCATGGAAAGCCAAGACACTGTGGCAAAAACAATGTCTTACATGAAAGATTTCTATGAGTGAGACCCCGGTGGAAAGAAGGGGCCATCAAAGAAGGATGTACTTTTCTCTGAAGGGAGGAGAGAACTTCCACTTTGCCTCTGACCTTGCCTAAATACTGATGGAGACTGTGGACTCAAAAGGCTTCCATAGTCTTGGAAGCTCATGGCAAGAGCCTCAGGTGATCACTGACGTCATAGATAACAGTGTTAATTGTTAAATTAATAGCAGGAGTCGCTGTGCACTTACTACCCATGCAGGACCTCTGTCCTAAATTAGTTGTACTATGAGATTTAACTGTAAAACTTATTCTGTTTTTTATATTTTGTGTGTGTGTATAAATAGTTGAAATCTTTACTTAGTATAGAGTTGGTATTCTGTGGATAAAGTTAATTGAAAATGAATCTTAATGGAGAATGGGACCAGGAAGAGGATAGGGAATAGGGGTGGGAGAGTGCATATGGTGGGAAGAAACACTATATGCACTTATGAAATTTATGTTCATTAAATAAAAGGCTTCTAAAATTAATAACATAATTCAAATAACTTTTGGTTATAGACATTTCAGTGTATCTACTTAGGCTAAAGACAACAAAAATCACATTCTTGTATGTTAGATTTAGTTTTCATTGTAGTATAGGCTAACAATTCCAGAGCAACCTTTTGTGTATTCTAAAGTTGAGAAAATATGTAAGTATGCTATGGATAATGAGAGCCAGATTTCTTACTATGGGAGAAAGGATCTTTAAAATAGGAAGAGGAATAGCTAGAAGGAATCCGGTCACATGAGACTGGAATTGGAGGTAACAGTATGAAGACAGGTAGGAAGGCAAGTCGACTGATAGATGGATGGACAGACAGAGGCAGATGCATAGGTTTGTGTGTATATGGAAAAGGCCTAAAGCAGTAACATTTCAGTAGCAATGATCATGTCTAGCACCTAGATTTTCATCTGTAAATACCATCTCTCACTAAAAGAACAGAGGTTCCTTGGAGAAATGGATGATTGTAGGCCTGGTGCTGTCATGTATGACTCTGGAACACCTTGCTGCATCAGAGCAAACAGAACACTGAGGAGAACTGTCAAAAGAACAAGAAGCCAGTTTAAAGAGGTCCTCACTGGCCAAACCAGACTAAGCATCAAGATCACAATCCACTGAATAAAACAAGAATCAGTAAGTCCACGCTAATATAAATAAATCAATAAATCAATAAATGGGGAAGAAGGAAAATTTTTCATTACAACAGAACTCAACGAATTAATTTTAAAGACGCTAATAGGAGCTGGTGTTTCAGTGGGTTAGGCCATCACCTGCAGTGCCTGTTCAAGTCATGGCTGCTCCACTTCTGGTCCAGCTCTCTGCTAATGAGTCTGGGAATGTAGCGGGAAGATAATCCAAGTGCTTGTGGCTCTGCCACTCATGTGGGAAACCCTAATGGAGTTCCAGATGCCTGACTTTGGCCTGTGCCAGCCCTGGGCCAGTCGTTGTGGCCATTTGGGGAGCGAAGCAGGAGATGGAAGATCTCTCTGTCTCTCCCTCTCTAGAACTCTGCCTTTCAAATAAATGAATCAATCTTTCTTTTTTAAAAAAGAAAGTAATAAGTATAGAAGAAATGATGGAAACAGAAAGTCAACATTTGCCAACCATCACAGCAATAACTGATCCAGGGAATAATCATTAATGTACCAAAACCAGCAGGCGAATGTTGGACGAGAAGCAGAATATTTATACATTCAAAGTGTTTTTCCCATAAAATACCTGTTCATTACAAAAGGGAAAAGAGCCACTTTACAGTGGAGATCTCTGGCACACGCCACCGTCGCTGCATGATGCACGTCCATGCAACCACTGAAGAGACAAATTAGTGTCGTGTTCCTCTCAGTATCTTGCACTAAGAATGTGACGCCACTTCTGTGATAGCCCAGCGCAAAAGCTGTAACCTAGATCTAAACAGGACCTGACAGGCGTACCCAGACTGAAGGACGGTCTACAGAATATCTGGTCTTATTCTTCCAAAAAGTCAAGGTCAGGAAAGCCCCATACCTGCCCCCGAACACGGAACGACTATGTTAGATTAAAGGAGAAGTGAGATACACAAGCACTAAATATCACACAGGACTGAGAAGTGAATCCAGACCAGAAAAACATCCTCCTCTTCTGCTATACAAGGCATCAGTAAGACGACTGGCAAAATCTCAGCGAGGTCTACCAACCAGATAACAGTACTATTATCAATGTGAATTACACTTCTTTTGATAAGTGAACTAAAGCTGCTTAAGCGACTGTCCTTGTTTTCTCAGAAAATACATGCATATGGCAGTCCTGGAAACTTCTCCAAGTCTGAAATTATCTGAAATTTAAGATATAGTTTTAAGGTTATTGATACTGAGTAGCTGTTGGCAACATGAAGGTTTCATGTCGTCAAAAGTTTTAATTTCCTAAAGCACAGCCACGTGCCCCTCCGCAGCGGACCTTGAGAGTATCAGCGAAACATCGATTAGTCAAAGACTCGGGCCGCCACCCATAGCCAGCTCTTGCTCATCCCTGCCAATGCTAAAGTGCTAACCAAATCCTAAAACTTTCATTCCTCTTTGAAAAATGGACTGGAGAAGAAAGTTAACAGCACCAGTAACAGGGTCCCAAAGAAAGAAAACAAATGAGAGGGTTTTAAATGCAATGGGGGTCCCAATCTCTGCTGTGAACGGATCTTCCCCACCCCCGCCCCGCCCCACCTGTGCACTGTCCTGGGTGGGAGGAAGTATGAAAATATTTGGGCCAGCCCTTTCTTCTGTGGAAAAACCTGGCTCAACATGTGACAGGTACGAAGCTGCTGATGCCTGCCCATGTTCTCAGCATACACTGGTGAAACAAGTGCCTTTTCAAGAATCATGGGAATGCCCAGAGTGTTGTACAGAGTTATCCAAAGCCAGTGCTGGACAAGGATCAGGCAGATTCCAAATTAGATGTCACAGGTGTATCTTAAGAACCTGGAGGGGCCAGCGCTGTGGCTCACTGGGTTAATACTCCACCTGCGGCGCCGGCATCCCATATGAGCACCGGGTTCTAGTCCCGGTTGCTTCTCTTCCAGTCCAGCTCTCTGCTGTGGCCCAGGAAGGCAGTGGAGGATGGCCCAGGTCCTTGGGCCCTGCACCCACATGGGAGACCAGGAGGAAGCACCTTGCTCCTGGCTTTGGATCGGCACAGCACGCGGGCTGTAGCAGCCATCTGGGGAGTGAACCAACGGAAGGAAGCCCTTTCTCTCGTATCTCTCACTGTCTGTAACTCTACCTGTCAAAAAAAAAAAAAAAAAAAAAAAGAACCTGGAGATTCATACAGGCCCAGGACATATCTGCTATTAACATTTCTCTCTCTCTCTCTCTCTCTCTCTCTGTGTGTGTGTGTGTACCTCTAAAGAGCAGAACTTTAGTACAATATATTCAATAATTATAAAGAATTTTCATGGAAGGATATCAAGAGTTATTAGACGCTTTTGTTACTTAAAAACTTGAACCTTTGGTATATGTACATTTCTATGCCTGGCTGAATGTCTGGTCCAGATGTTAAGTATATACTAAATTGGTTGCTGAAATGCAATAATTCACAAACACTACAAAAATGATAAAGAAATACTTTGAACATTAAGTCTCTGAAGACTGGAGTATCAGATAACTATGCATTAATAGCTGCTGGGTTTCTTTTCAGTAATTTTAACGTATTCATAGCAGCAGTTTTGTTATACTAAATAATTGAAACAGTGAGAACTCTATTTCTCTATCCAATTAGAGAGTAACTAGTCTATGCATTTAAAACCCACTACACATTTACAGAAACAAAACCAACAATAGAACCTTGTAGTTCAGAAGGGCACATTATGTAATTAATCTTTTCCCCAAGTTCAGAATATGATCACTTCCCCCCCTGAGATGCTTTATTTTCACTTGTTCCCAGGGTACTTGGAAATCTTTTCACAAGTGGGCTTAACTCTGAAATTCCTTATTGTCATAAAATCCAACTTTTTTTTCCCCCGAACAGGCAAAGGCAGGAAAAGGGTGCTGAGACAAAGGACATGCTTTATAATAAGTCCGGGACATTTTCATGGTTGAGAAATTAAATAATAACTTGTTTTCATTCTCTGTTCTCCTAGAACCTCATCTTTGTGTTTTTACAAGCCATGGCCAGCACTGAATAGCTTTCCCAATGTTTTTTTTATCAGTACATCTTTTATAGACTTATTCATTCATGGTCATGTTAAATACAGACAGAGATAATGCCCTGGCAACTCTCTCCTGGATCCAATTAGATACATTTGGAAACTATTTGTTATAAATGATATATATATCATATCTGCAGTTCTTTTCCAAAGTTTTATATGTTGAGATTAATGAAAAATTACTGAACACAGAACACCTATATATATAGAGAGAGAGATATGCATATATGTAGATTTAAAAATTATACACATGTACTAAAAGCTTAAGTCACTACTTTTTTTTTTTTCGACAGGCAGAGTTAGACAGTGAGAGAGAGAGAGAGAGACAGAGAGAAAGGTCTTCCTTTGCCATTGGTTCACCCCCTAAATGGCCGCAATGGCCGGAACTATGCTGATCAGAAGTCAGGTGCCAGGTGCTTCTTCCTGGTCTCCCATGCAGGTGCAGGGCCCAAGCACTTGGGCCATCCTCTACTGCTTCTCGGGCCACAGCAGAGAGATGGACTGGAAGAGGAGCAACCAGGACTAGAACCCGGTGCCATATGGGATGCCAGTACTGCAGGCTGAGGATTAGCCTAGTGAGCTGCGGCGCCGGCCACTAAGTCACTACCTTCTAATGAGCATCTGGTGCACTGGTTCAGAGTCTGCTTGGGATGCCTGCATGCCATGTCAGAGTGCCTGGTCTGGAGTCCTGGCTCTGCTCCCCAGCCATCTTCCTACAGATGCACACCATGGGAAGTAGTGGTGATGGCTTACATACCTGAGTCCCATCATCCATGTGAGAGACCTGGCTGGATCCCAGGCTCAGGGCTTCAGCCTGGCCCAGCTCTGGCTATTGAAGGCATTTGAACAGTGAACCAGCAGGGGAAGTTCTCTCACTATTTAAATTTCTTTTTTTAAAAGATTTATTTATTTATTTGAAAGGCAGAGTATCAGAGAGGCAGAGGCAGAGGCAGAGGCAGAGGCAGAGGCAGAGAGAGAGAGAGAGAGAGAGAGAGAGAGAGAGGTCCTCCATCCACTGGTTCACTCCCCAAATGGTCAATCCAAAGCCAGGAACCAGGAGCTTCTTCCAGCTCTCCCACATGGATGCTGTGGCCCAAGGACTTGGGCCATCTTCTACTGCTTTCCCCGGCCATAGCAGAGAGTTAGATTGGAAGTGGAGCAGCCTGGTCTTGAACCAGTACCCATATGGGATAGTGGCACTGCAGGCAGCGGCTTTACCTGCTGCACCACAGTGCCAGCCCCTTGCTATTTAACTTTCAAATAAAATGGGGAAAAAAAGTTCATAGAAAATGAAATTTAAAAATAAGTTTATAAAAATGACTTTAAATCACTTAAAAATTCATGATTTATAAATTTGATTGAAAATTATACCATAAAACTCCTCAGTCCTTTAAAGTGTATAACTCAGTGAGGTTTTTAAAAATATAGTTATGGGTCTGGCACTGTGGCGTAGTGGGTAAGCCACCATTGCAATGCTGGCATCCTGTACGGGCACAGGTTTGAGTCCTGGCTGCTCCACTCTGATCCAGCTCCCTGCTAGTGCAACTGGGAAAACAGTGGAAGATGGCCCAAGTGCTTGGGCTATTGTACCCACATGGGAGACCCAGAAAAAGCTCCTGGATTCTGACTTTGGTCTGGACCAGCCCTGGGCATTGTGGCCATTTGTAGAATGAACCAGTGGATGCAAGATTTCTCTCTCTGCCTCTCCCTTTCTCTTCATAACTCTGCCATTCAAACAAATAATATAATATATATATATAATATATACAGTCTCTCTTTCCATATATATATATATATATATTTACAAAGCTGCACAACCATCATGACTATCTAATTTTAAGACATTTTTATTATCCCTCCCTCAAGAGACTCCCACACTCAATAAATATACCTCCCCACACTCAATAACCATCACTGCCCATTCCACTCTCCTCCCAGGCCCCGGAACCATTCATCTGCCTACTGCTTCTATGGATTTGCCTATTAGAGATTTCATAAAAATGGAGTGATAGAAATCTGGCCTTTTTGTGCTTGGTTTTTCACTTAGCAAAATGTTTTCAAGATTTGTCCACGCTGTAGCATGTACTAGTAAATATCTAAATAACACTGTATTGTATGGATACTCCACACCTTGTTTATGTCTTCATCAGTTCATAGGCACTGGTTTTTTTCCATGTTTTGGCTAGTCTTAAAAATGCTGCTGTGAACATTCGTGCACAAGTTTTTGTGTGGACATGTGTTTTCAATACTTTGGAATACATAAGATGGGACTTATATTGGAATTAACCAGACAAATCGCTCCACCAACTAAGAATTAAAAAGGAGAGAACGATCTAACATGGGAAACGGGATACACAGCAGACTCATAGAATGGCAGATGTCCTAAACAGCACTCTGGCCTCAGAATCAGCCCTTAAGGCATTTGGATCTGGCTGAAGAGCCCATGAGAGTATTTTAGGCGTGGAAAGCCAAGACACTGTGGTAAAAAACAAAACAAAACAAACAAAAAAAACCACCTAAATGAAATATCTCTGTGAATGAGATCCCAGTGGAAAGAACGGGGCCATCAAAGAAGGAGGTACCTTTCTCTGAAGGGAGGAGAGAACTTCCACTTTGACTATGACCTTGTCTAAATAAGATCAGAGTTGGCGAACTCAAAAGGCTTCCATAGGCTTGGCAACTCATGACAAGAGCCCAGGGTGATTACTGACGTCATAAATAAGAGTTTCAATTGTTAAATCAACAACAGGAGTCACTGTGCACTTACTCCTCATGTAGGATCTCTGTCCTTAATGTGTTGTACTATGTGAATTAATGGTATAACTAGTACTCAAACAGTACTTTACATTTTGTGTTTTTGTGTGGGTGCAAACTATTGAAATTTTTACTTAGTATATACTTAATTGATCTTCTGTATATAAAGATAATTGAAAATGAATCTTGATGTGAATGGGATGGGAGAGGGAGCTGGAGATAGGATGGTTGCAGGTGGGAGGGAGGTTATGGAGGGGAAAAAGCCACTGTAATCCAAAAGCTGTACTTTTGAAATTTATATTTATTAAATAAAAGTTAAAAAAAGATGGGACTTATATACTCAGAGTTCATGGAAAAATGGAATTAAAAGATAGCGTTGTTTTAGCACAAAAAATTAAAACCCATGGATAGTTTTTTTAATAAATGCATTTTCCATGAAATTTTTGAAGACTCCTTGTATTAAGGAGTAGAACTACTTGTTTTTACAGTAAGTCTGCTTTACTTTTCAGGAACTGCCCAAATGTTTTCCAAAGAGGCTGTACCATGTTGCATTACCAACAGCAACGTATGAAGATTCCATATACATTATTACTATTTCCACATCCTTACCAATACTTCAGCATTATTATTCTAGCCTTCCTGGTTGGTGAAAGTACGAAGCTGTATTTCTGTGGTTTTGATTTAATTCCCTAATGATTTTGACTATCTTTTCATGTGCCTATTGGTCATTTATATGTCTTCTTTGAAAAAATGTCTATTTAATCCTTTGTCTCTTTCAACATTGGGTTAATTTGTTTCTATTACTTAATTGTAAGGATTCTATGTATATTCTGGATAAGGTTTGAATGCTCTATGAAGGTCCATGGCGACTGGAGATGTGCTCCTCAGGGTGGTGCTATTGGGAAATGCTATGGAACCTTTGGGAGGTGGGGTTTGGTGAGAGGTCCTTGTGTTTGTGAGGGTATAGTCTCAAAAGGCAGCTTTCATGGGACCCCTTGGTAACTTCTTCGAGTGTGGTTTCAAAAGCTTGAGTTTGACCCCACTAGTTTCTCTCTGCTCCTGGGTCTAGATGTAACCGCGTGCTCCTACCATTGCTATGCACACCATGAAATGATGTAGCCAAGGGCCAGGTCACACCAAGCCTGTTGTATGCTGCTTGGATTGTCAGCCCCAAATCTCTGCTTCATAAATAGCCTGTGAAAGTATTTTATTAGAGTGACAAAAACTGGTTAACACCAATCCCTTATCATAAATGTGTATTATGTACTTATATACATACATAAAAGTGATTTATTTTCTCCCATTCTGTGGGTTTTTCCAATTCCTTGATAATGTTCACTGGAATACAAAAGCTTTCATGTTTGATGAAATACAAATTATTTTTTACATGTTTGGTTGTGCTTATCCTTTTGCTATAAAATCCAGAAAACCATTTGCTTAATCCAAAATCACAGTGATGTATGCCTATGGTTTCTTCTAGGATATTTAAATTGATAGCTCTTAGACTTAGGTCTTTAATCCATTTGAAGTTAATTTTTATATATGATTTGAGGTAGAGATTCAACTCCCCCTTTTCTCTTCATTTACATTTCCAGTTGTTCTAGCATCTGTTGTTGTTTTTTTTAATTAATTAATTTATTTTTTATTTGACAGACAGTGAGAGAGAGAGACAGAGAGAAAGGTCTTCCTTCCACTGGTTCACTCCCCAAATGGCCGCTACGGGGGCAACTATGCCGACCCAAAGCCAGGAGCCGGGTGCTTCTTCCTGGTCTCCCATGCAGGTGCAGGGGCCCAAGCACTTGGGCCATCCTCCACTGCCCTCCCAGGCCACAGCAGAGAGCTGGACTGGAAGAGGAGAAACCAGGACTAGAACCAGTGCCCATATGGGATGCCAGCGCCACAGGCGGAGGATTAACCAAGTGAGCCATGGCACCGGCCCTCTGGCATCTCTTGTTAAAAAGACTAGGTTTTCCCCATTAAGATGTCTTGGTACTCCTGTTGAAATTCAAATGACCATAATCACAAGAGTTCATTTCTGAATTCTCAATACTGTTCATTGATTTATACATCAAACTTTTGCTAGTTTCACACTGATGATTTTCAGGTTGTGCAATTTTAGCAATAAAGACAGTGAGCCCTCCAGTTTGTTATGTTTGAGATGGTTTTGGCTATGCTATCTGCTTGCTAATTCCAAATGAATTTTAGCATTAAACTGTTGATTTCTGCAAAAAGGCAGCTGGGTTTTTGATGAGGACTGTGCCGAATCCATATATCAATTTAGGGAGTACTTCCATCTTAACAATAAGTTTTCCAAACCATTAACACAGTATATTTTTCAATTAAGAAAGACCTTCCTTAATTTATTTCAATGATATTTTATAATTTGCAGTGTACAAATCTTAAACTACTTTTGCTAAATTTGTTCCTAAGTATCTCCTTTTAGGGATGATACTGTAAGTGGAACTGGTTCCTTAATTCCACTTTCAGCTTATTCATTACTCATGTATAGAAATGAATTGGGTTTTATATATTGATCTTATATCTACAACATTGTTAGATTAAATTTATCTCTGTGTGTATGCATGCATGTGTGGATTGCTTGGGATTTTTTATATACAAGATCTTGTCTTCTATTAAAAGATAGTTTCACTCCTCCCTTTTTCTCTCTTCTTTTTTTTTTTTTTAAATAATTTTTCTTGCCCAATTGTTCTGGCTAAAATCTCTAGTACACTGTTGATGAGGGTGGATATTCTCATCTTGTCACTGCTCATAGAGGAAAGTTATAGTTTTTTACCCTTAGGTATGATGTTGGCTGTGGGTATTAATCTACAAACACCCAACTGAGGAAGTTTCCATCTATTCCTAGTTGGTTGAGATTTTTCATTTTAATCATGAAAAGGATTTGGGTTTTATCAAATCCTTTTTCTATGTGTAATGAAAGTATCATGTGTGGTCTTTGTCTTTTATTATATTAACTTTCAGATGTTATAACAACAACTATTTCTAGACTAAGTACCATTTGGTCATGAAGTATAATCGTTTTTATACTACTGAATTCAGTTTATAGTATTTCACGAAGGGATTCTGTGTCTATATTTATAGGGAGCATTAGTCTATAGATTTTTTTTCTTAAAATGACCTAGTGTTTGCTATTAGGGTGATACTGCTTTATAGAATAAGTCTGGGAAAGTATTCCTTCCTCTCATTTTGGGTGTGGGTGTGTGTGTGTGTGTGTGTGTGTGTGAAGGATTTGTGTTCTTTCTTTTGTGGATAGTGGAAGTCACTAACAGCCATTCTGGGTCTATGTTCTTCTTTGTAGAAATAGTTTTTCAAATTATTTTTTGAAAGGAGGAGGAGAGGGAGAGTGGAAGAGAGAGAATCTTCTACCCACTGGTTCAATCCCCAAAGCTAGGAAGCTGAACTCTATCATGGTCTCCCACATGGGTGGCAGGAAGCTAAATGGGAATTGCGAAGTAACCAGAACAAGAACCAGGCGCTCCTATATGGGATGTGGGCATCCCAACAGCTGGCTGTAACTGGCTGTGCCAAAAGCCCACCCCAGCCCCCTTCAACTGTTTGAACAAACTTCTTGTTTGCTTGATTGTTACTGCTGCCCAAGGCAGCTATGATGTCAAATCATTATTACTGGTTTTTTGATAAATACCCAGGTAAAATGTCACTTTCACTGAGCAAGTTCTGAGTTCAGTGAAATAAACACAAGTCCTCTGAGCGGCAGTTTAAAGGCCACTGCAGATGGGTCATATAATGATAGCACTCAGAATTGCCGGGGGCAAGGATTTCAAGTCTGCTCTGCCCCCTCCAACTGATGGTTTTTAGGAGCACTGTGGACCTAAGGAGTGGGTAGGCACGGGTTCACAGCGAGTTAAATGCCACAAAGCCACGAAGCTTGCTGTTCTTACTAAGATTCGGCTGTTTTTCTTGAATAAGCACCTTTCGTGTTGTTAGAAGCCTTTGGTAAATGATGAGGGTCTGAGGGTTGACACCCTCACAACAACGTGACACTGTATTTCTGGTACTTATCTGCTCTCCCAGCCCTCAAGTCCTACCTGCATCTTCTTCACACTTGCCCCTTTTTCCATTACCAATCCACCATCTCCTGCCTGCTGCTGGTCTCTCTCTGCTCTGATTACCAACAGGAAGTGAAGCTTTGTGAAAGCACCACTTTGATGAGCTGGCTCCCAGGCTGAGAGGCTTCTACCAAGCTCACCTTGTCTTCCGTATAAAATTCAGTTTGCTTAGTGTGGCCATCCAGGTTTTCATAATCTGTACCCCCACCTGAGTTGGGAGCCAGACAACTTGGGTCTGAAGCTAGTTTAGTTCTATGGAATCTTTTGTACCTACTGCACAGAACGTTATAAAATATTATTGAGAACCTACTATATACTGGGAGCTAGTTCAGGGAGATACAGAAAAAAATGCCTAATTATGATAAATTGCAGCCAAGTATGTAAGAGAATAAATTAAGAACATGCCTGAACAAGTACCCTTGAAAATTTTGAAGAATTGTAGAAGTGAATAGTATTATTGGATTTTCTTCTGAGTCTTCCACCTCTAGTACAAAACTCTAACAGGCCGGTAAAATGTTAATGGTGGTAAAATGGTTCTAAGATAGGCTTTCTTTCTCAAACATGAGAATTTCCTCATTGATGGAAGGCTATATAAGGGCCCGCTGGCCTTATAGCATTTATTTGGTGGAGGACTAGCAAATACACATCAAGGTCTTTGTGAGATGCCTTATGAATCTGCCATTATTAAAACACTTATACATTTAAGATAAAATAAAATTATAAAGACATTCACTTTTCAATTACTTATGCACGCCGAATCTGAGTGTTTCATTTGAACACTGGGTTGGTCGATTTAATGAGAATAAGGAGACTTTTATGAAGGCACTTCTATAATCACACTCTGAAAATATTAATGATTAGCGATACCCCACTCTCATCATCAAAAGCAACCACAGAGGTAGAGAAAACTGTTCTTACGCTCAGCTTTTAACTGTCCAAGGATGGAATTTTCTCCTCTGCACATGGTTCTGAAAAGATGTAAAGAAACAATTAAGGGGGTTTCAAAACGACCATTTTCAATTCCAATGTCTGTGGGTATACCCCTAACCCAAGAAAAAACAGAACAGATGCTTATATAAGAACATTTACAAACATTTTGAAAGCTAAAAATATCACATGAATATCACACTGCTGATGGCTCAGGTAGCTGTTTAATGGTAAAGTAAACTAAAACTGTAAAACACTGATACTATATTTCAGAAAGAGAAGCTATTAAAAAGAGATGGGTTGTGAATGAACTTTCCACCTTAAAAAAATTTGGTGACAGCAAAGGTAAAATTTAGAGTGTGCAATGGATAAAAATACTTACAAAATCACATTGCATCCTATGGTGAAAAGGGCAAAACACTTAGAATAATTTAGGAATTAACCAAACTATTACCCAGGGCTGTCTTTAAAGTAGGTGAAATTCCTTAATAACTGACTTTGATTTTGTTTCTCAAGACTATGATAATAGTTGATGAATTATAAAGACTGACGAAATAAAAAAGTCTATGCTCCATCTGCTTACTCTGTGAAAGTAATTAAAAATACAGTTAACGCCGGGGGAATGCTGATATTATTAAAATGCTGCCAGCACATAGAGATATTTTTGCACAATGAAAGGTTATAGTTTTGGTTGCTGAACATGTTATTTCATTCAGCTGGTTTACACTCATGAAAATCATCACAGAAAATAACTATCGTCGACAATATTCCAATAATAATATTAGAATGGTAATTGCAGCAGATAAGATCCAATTAAGTATATGTCAGTGCCTTAAATACTTGAGAAGCTTCGCTTCTCATGCTATAAATCAGATAACATTAGAAATGGATACATCTTCAATCTAAGTGTATAAGCCAAAGCTCTCCTACCGTAGCTAGGCGAAACTACCCTACTGGGAACACACAAGTCTTCAGTAGAAACTCTGGCAGATTCAAGCTTGAAAAGTCAGCAAGGACCAAGAGGATCCCAAAAACATCCCAGCAAATGGGGTCCTCAGATACCGTAGGGAGGACAGCAGACCCTGTGGAGCTGCCTCTGGGAGAGACCAACCACCTGACCTACACCCCAACCCTGATTTGCCCAGGGGCTTGCTTACACAGTAAGGGTTCTTTCTATGTACAATCTTGTTTGTCCTCTCTCTCCTCAAAAACAGTTTGAGCAATCAATCAAATGAGAACCGGCAGGTGGTTCAGAAAAACGTGAGATCCCAAAAAGAAAATATCCAGGATCAAGGCTTTGCTCTGACCTGGGCCACGGAGCTGGTAACTGGGAGCGGGATTCCTGCCCAGGTGGCTCTGCTCACCTCCTCACATTTGCTTTCCTTCCTGGTTCAGTGACCCAGAGGGAAGGTCAAAGGTGCCCTCCTCTCACCTTCTATGCCCCTCTCTATCCTGCCCCCTACCAAGCTGGAACTGGCGCCCCTTTCCCAATCCCCCACTGCCACAGCTGAGGCTTCAGAGGAGCCCAAGTGTGCCTTTTTGAGTGAATTGGGAAACTCTGCTTTAAAAATAGCAAGAACAAGCCGGTGCCGTGGCTCAACAGGCTAATCCTCCGCCTTGCGGCGCCGGCACACCGGGTTCTAGTCCCGGTCGGGGCACCGATCCTGTCCCGGTTGCCCCTCTTCCAGGCCAGCTCTCTGCTGTGGCCAGGGAGTGCAGTGGAGGATGGCCCAAGTGTTTGGGCTCTGCACCCCATGGGAGACCAGGATAAGCACCTGGCTCCTGCCATCGGAACAGCGCGGTGCGCCGGCCTCAGCGCGCTACCGCGGCAGCCATTGGAGGGTGAACCAACGGCAAAGGAAGACCTTTCTCTCTGTTTCTCTCTCTCTCTCACTGTCCACTCTGCCTGTCAAAAAAAAAAAAAAAAAAAAAAAGCAAGAACAGCACTTGCACATTCCCTAAAATTTGAACAAAGATGTATTGGTGAACACAGAATTCATATTCTAGGAGTCAGGAGTCTTCATTTTGTCAAAGGTCATTATCGACCAGGCTTCGAGGACTCACAGTTTGAAGAATCATAACCAACTACACTCAAATCATACCACTTTCGCTTGCTTTCTTTTCTCTATTTATCACAAAAACTAGCTTATAACTATTTCATGGCTTAAGGATAATTTATTATTTTAGATGGACAGACAGATTGATAGGCAATGCATTTAAGAGACAGATGAATATTTTTGGTCTTTTATACTTGGCTTGTGGCCTACATCCACCAGTCATGATTCCTGGCTCCATCTGAATTTTATCAACTAGTGAAGAGGCTATAATTTAAAAGTAAAATGAACAAATGTCCATTTGTTCAACACTCCATGGAATGGATGTGGAGACACACTGCCATTCCCCTCACCAGCTCCCGTGCACAGCTCAGTGGAAGCCCCAACAGACAACTGAGACTTTTGGCACCTGTAGTTGAAGTGCATTATGGCCTGCAGAGCATTTCCTCCACCAGTGGAGATGTCTCCTTCAAATCCTGGCAGAAGCGGTATCACAACATACACCCGGTACCTCCGGCTCTCCCTGCAAAAGTCAGACGCAAAGACATTCACCACAAACAGATCCAGGATCAGCTGAAATGGCAGTCGAGCAGCTCACAAGGTTTTAGAGACTGAGTGAGTGGCTTCCCATGATATATTCTATGACGTTTCAGGGCTTGGGGGTGCTGCCGAATTGGAGGCCAGACTGCGTCACCCAGGCTGTCAAAGCATAACCTGAGCATTCATCTGAACTTGGCAGGAAGGTGGCAACGGTACTCACTATCTCTACAGCATAATCCTTTGTTTGGAAAAAGCCTTGCCTGGATGCCATGGAAGTGGGGAGGGAAAATGGATTATAACAAAGTTAGGAAAAGATGTCATCGTATTAGTTATGTGTATAACATCCTATAACCATAGTACCTCACTTAGAAGGCAACAAATAGGCACTGAGTTCACAACTGATGGGGTAACACAGACTAGATCTCAGAGACACAAAGATACAGTGGATTCAGTACACTTTCCAATATAGACGTCTAATAGTATTGCTTAGAAACTGTGAGATCTCCTTCAAAACGTTACCCTGGGCCTTTTATGAATTCTGGGTGCCTGACATTTATTTTTAAATCTCCTGAGCATTTAACACAGTATTTCCCTGCCAACCATCCCAACTGATTAATGACAACCTTCAAAGGAAAAGGAATTTTACTTAATGATATTACCACAAAAATAAAGAAAGTATAGCTTCCAATTTTGACTGCACACCTAAAGTCAGACCTTTGGAGAAATGTGTCTAAATAGGCGGTACTTATTTGGAATGAAAACTGCTAAAGTCTTTGTCTCCATTTACACAATATACAGGATATACAGGAAGAAGACAAAGCCTGGGAATGACGGTGGTAACCACTGTAGTCAACCAGTCTCACTAGTAAAGCAGAGGTCGAGAGTCACACAAAGTTGTTGCTACCGGTTACTCATCCAGTCTGGTCCTTCTTGAAATTTTCCTAAGACTTAATTTCAAAAACTCATTTTTTCTTTCATGTGAATATCATTAGTACTCTCTGAGGAATCAGATTTCATTACTCATGTCTCTGAACATCAACGTACAGAATCCAGACATATGGCAAGCGAAGCTCAGGGCAGAAGTGACTGCCAACAGAATGGAATTTGGAGGCCTGTGAGCTTGGCTCGGCGCTGAGAAGCAAAGCCTAAGTAGGTTGTTGTAATGGCATGGATTAATCACTAGATGGCAAACGCAGTTTGAGTTGGAAAGAAAACAAAAAAATGTAAACTTGTTCAAGTTCTCTGCTTGATAAGGGTGAAAGGCTCATATCCCTAAATGGTAAACAGGCTGTTGGAAACGAATGGAAAGAATAAGCTACTCCCGCACAGCCAGAATTCAGGAGTTCTAATGAATTATATCAGACACTCAACAACGGACGCCATTTAGCTTCAACTGCCTCTACAGACTCTTCTTCCACTAGGATCCTCCGGAGCCCCTTCCCTGTGACTGGAGGCTACTGCCCTTAGCAAGGAAGCTAAGGAATCCTACTTCTCCCTGAAAGGGGACTTCCTTCGTCAAACCATCCCGGATCTTCCCATCAAAATCGGGTTACTCCTGCCTGTGCGCCCCCAAGGCCCATGGCTGCACCTCTGCTCAGCCCCCTTCCTGCTTTTCTCAATTGCTGACACACACAGCTGCTGCCTAGGCTGTGTGCAAAGCTCCTTTGAAGCATGGGCCGCGTGCCTACATATCTTTCTATTTTTGGCAGTGCCTAACATGGGACCCTTGCACACAAGACGCACTCAGCGTTATGTGCTCAGGGAGAACGGGATCAGGCTGGAAGAATGCTCCCTTCTGGGGAAGCCTCTCGGAGGGAAGAGGTTAAGCTGCACAAGACTCTTTTCTTTAAATTCAATTTTGTTGATTCTTTCAGTGGTGAAATACATGTATATAAAATAAGTATTTTCATAGTTTGTAAGTGTACAAAAATATGTGACATTAATTACATTCACAATGTTGGGCAACCATCTCAACTACCTATTTCTTAATTTTTTTCCTCATCCCAACCAGAAACTCCAGGACTATTAAGTGATAATGACCCTATCTCCCCTCACAGCAGGCACTGGTAACCTCTGGTCTACTCCCTGTTCTAGACCTTGCATGTAAGCAGAATCCTATGGTATTTGTCCTTTTGTGTGTCTCTTATTTCACTTAGCACAACATCTTCAAGGTTCATCCATGTTGTAGCATGTGTTAGAATTCTCTTCCTTATCATGGTTTATAGACATTCCATGGGAGGTATACATCACATTCCCTCTTGGGTGGGCACTTGGGTTGTTCCCACCTTTTGGCAACTGTGAATAATACTGCCATCTGGTGTCTGTCTGAGTCCCTGGTTTCAGTTATTCTACTCAGGACTGGGATTGCTGAGTCACACGGTCATTCTAGGTTTAGCATTTGGAGGAACCACCAAATCAACTACACGTTCTGACAGGTAACATACACCCATAGTACAAAGTTTAAGAGGCAAAAGACGCTAACTCAGAGAGTGGTAAAAGACCCTCCTTCACTCCGCTGTTCCCAGGCCCTATTCCCCATCCCCAAGGCCAAGCCCGTTCCCAGTTTTATCCAGGTTCCTTTAGAAATAGCCTGTGAATTTATAAGCACATATATGTGTCCTTTCCTTCTACACAATGTTAGAATCTACAAATACTTTTTTGAATGCTATTTTTTATCTTTCTTTCTTTCTTTTCTTTTCTTTTTTGCTATTTTTTATCTTAACAGTAAATCCTGGAAATCCTTCCACATCAGAACATAAAGAGTGACTCGTTTTTAACAGCAGGGACACAGCATTCTATCATGGATCTGTATCTTCACATGTAAATAAGCTCTTTGGGACTGGCACTGTGGCTCAGTGGGTTAAGTACCACTTGTGGTGCCAACACCCCATAACAGAGTGCCAGTTAAGACTCACAGCTCCTATGCTTCTGATGCCGCATCCTGCTAACGTGCCTGGAAAGGCAGCAGATGGTGGTACCCCTGTCACCCATGTGGAAGGCCAGGATGGCTTTGGCCTGGTCCAGATTTGGTTGTTGGGGCCATCTGGGGAGTGAACCAGTGAATGGAAGATTCTCATTCCCCCCCTGTCTGTCTGTCTGTCTCTCTCTCTCTCTCACTCTGTGTATACCTCTCTGTCACTCTGCATTTCAAATACACCTTAAAAAATTAACCACATCTTTACTGAAAGGCATGTAAGTTATTTCTAGACTTTTTGTTATTCAAAATAAAATATTATGATATTTATGCTTAGCCACCTAAGTCATTTTTCAGATATGCTGGAAAACTCTTGAAAGTGAAATTGCTCGCTTTGGACACCGAACCTTTGTGTGCTGTTTGTAAGAGAAGGTTCATTTTATTCTTGTGTATTTTGAAAGCAAAAATGACTTCAAAATGCCAATCTCTTATGTAGGACATTGAGAATGTCCTATAAACACTATAATGCATTCTTGCAAATTCTGGTTTGCAGAATCCAGAATATTCACATTTTTGATGCCTTAAAGGCTCTTTTAGCTTCATACCAAAGCCTTTGCTATGTTACAATGCAGCAGTTTTTCAATATCCTGAATGATGGACATTTTAAACCATGTACAGCAAACTGGCAGGAATGACTTACATTTCCACTGCTGTGCAAAAACACGTTCTGGAATTTCAAACCATAAATTGCAGTTGAATGTCAGCCAATGAAGAGACAATCCTGTGGCAGTGTGCTCCATCTGCCTCCTTGATCAAATCCACAAGAACATCAGTTCCCAGCCACCGAGGATTCTAATCCCCTTCTCTCACGCCGCATTCTCACATCACTAGAGTTGTGCAAATGATAGCAATCCTCTTGGGGTGAGAACCCGAGTCCCACAAGTGCAAAATTGTTTACGGTCTTCAAAGCAAGACAAGAAGTGGTGGGCACCAAGCTACGTAGCTACTGATCAAGCAGGCAATTGCTTTACCCACCGGAGTTCAGAACCATTTTATAAAACTGCATTCTCAGGCCTCTTGTTAAAATGTTTTCCTTTCAAAATTCATTGAGTCTTATGACAGTAATAAGTGAAATAGCTAAAAACTGGAAAAAATGCCCAACAACCGAGGAACGGCTAACAGCATTGTATGCTGCAGTCACTCAATGGGATGATCATTGTTCAGCCACTAAAAAGGATAATTGTGATGGCTTAGAAACAAAAACGCTGTGGTCCCACGTTAAACCGGCCCAGTACAAAGTTATAATTTTAAAACAACAGAAATGCTGCAGGTTGGTTCTATGAAACACTCAGGTGATGTACCCCTCCCATGTGTTAAGGTCCTCTGCCCTGCGCCTGAAGACACAAACAGGTATTGACCCCAGGGTGGGAAGCAGGGCACACAGATGTCCCCTTCTTAGCTGTGACCAAGTGGAGATTCTCTGATCTGAGGCAGTCGTGCAAAAGCATCAAAGTAAGCTTCAAGGCAGGGATTGTGTCCGTCAACCTCAAGCTGGATTCCAGGGAAAACAGCAGAAACGCCAACCCCTTTTCAATGTGAGGCTGTGAGAGCTCTGAGGATGTGAGACTTGCTCCCCTGTGAACCCCAGAGAAACGTGGAAAGTGCGACCACCAGCCCAGGGGGTGTGAGAGCACACAGGAGAAATGGCAGAAAGGCAGCTGTGGAAGAAGCAGGCAGAAGCCCCTACGTTACATTAAAGCAGATGCCAAACCAGGCCTGGGAGAGCAATACTAAGCTCTGGAAGCCCCTTCCCAAAGCCCCAGTGCCCCTCAGCACCTGTATCACAGATGGGGATGTGGGGACCAAGGGTGGCAGTGGTAGCACCCTGATACAGAGCAAATACATGAGCAATCAGTGGATTGGGACATATTTATCAGAAAGGGCCTTACTAAATTTATCCTTATTGGGTGGAAATGGGATGTGAACTAGAAATTAGTAGGTTACAGGAAAAGAAAACAAGTTACAATGCAGCAGAAAATAGAAATAGAAATGCCAGCATGGTGGTGCAGTGGAGAAAGCTACCGTCTGCAAGGCCAGCATCACACACTGGAGCACTGGTTGGAGTCCCAGCTGCTCCACTTCAGATCCAGTTCCCTGCTAATGAACCTGGGAAGGCAAGGGAAGATGGCTCAAGTGCTTGGGAGACCCAGATAGAGTTCCTGGCAGAGCTCTAGCTGCTGCAGCCCTTTGGGGAGTAGATGTAAGATCTCTCTTCCACTCTGCCTTTCAAATAAATTAATTCAAAGATACACTAACATGGGGAAAAACGGACATATAAAAATAAAAAGTGAATTTTTCAGAGCGGTAAGAGTATGGAATTTTAAAATGGATATTTTTAAGTTTTCTGAGTGCTGTAATGTTGCTTGTACCTTTAAAAGCAGGATAGCAGGGTGGGATTTTGACACAGTAGTTAACATGCCGCTTGGGATACCTGCATCCAACACTGAAATGCCTGGGTGTGAGTCCCAGCTTTGCTTCCAAATCCAGCTTCCTGCTGAAGCAGACCCTGGGAGGCAGCAGGCGATGGTGGTTCAACTAGTTGAGTCCCTGACACCCACGTGGGTGACCCAGATTGAGTTCAAGGCTCCTGGTTTCAGTCTTGCCCAGTCCTGGCTACTGGGAGCAATCAACCTATGGGTGGAAGATCTCTGTCTCCACTATCCTTAAATAAAAGTAAACAATACATTAATTAAAAACCTTTGGTGGCAGTTTATGATAACTAATAAATTATCAAAAAAAAAAAAAAAAAGAAGAAGAAAGAGACACAAAGGCAGGAACCCCATGTGGATGGGTGGAGCGGTGGCTGCCTCTGCATTCCCCTTGTTGTTCTTCTCTCCTGCAAACTGCCTCCTCCTTCACCCAGGAGGGTCCACCCACAATGGGTCTCAGGGTCTCCGAGAAAGCACCAAAGAAGCTCAATGTGATTTCCTAGAGCTGAGACACTATGTGCTGAGTTTGGGATTTGTGCATCACAGATCACTGTAAACTTCCAGAGCTGCTTTGAAATCCTCCTACTGCTAAAGATTTTGCAGCAGTAAACACAAGAAGAAATAATAACTGTGGTTGGGGCTTAGTGTTAGTTTGCATCTGTGTGTGTGTCTGTACGCATGCGCGCACATGCCTATGTGGGAAGAACAATATTCTATGGTGGTTATAAGTGATTTTGGAATAGGATCTACAGCCTCTTGCTGGTTTGAGACATAGTCCTTTTTACTGTTTGTTTAAAAAACCTTTTAACATACAATATGTTTCTTCTGGGCTTCAATTTTCTCAACCATGCATGATAGAGTTGATTAAAATCAGTGCAGTGCACTAGAAATGCTGGCCCTATTTAGCACCAATGTTACCTACTGTATGTGTGACTTTATAGACTAGGACATAATATGTATTTTGCATTAACACACACATAGTTTTTTTCATTGCTTATCTTTTGAAAATGACAAGTTTTCAAACATAAGAATTATGCTGAGGATCAGCCCAGCCTGCCAGCCCTTAGGCTTCACCTTAGAGTTGAGAACCTTGGTATGACAGGCACACCCCTTAGCAGCCCCCAAATTCTACAAAACTCTTTCATAAACTGCTCTTGCCAAGGCCCCGCCTTTTTCATTCTCTCTCTTTTTAAAAAGGTCTCTCCAGTCTATCCTCTGTCTGCCAGGGCGCATGCCTGGGCTGAGAAGGATTGCTGGCCCTTGTCCCGGGCTAATCTTTCTCTGTCTCTGCTGAGATGACCACTCGTACAATTTTTGGAAGAGAATAAAAGCAATTAAATGATCTAAATCAAAAGTTCTTCTACCATGATCTGTTGTCATCTGCGCTCCCAATGTAACCTCTTTTCCAGGAATTTTATAGAGCATGGAATTCATCCCACAAGAAAAAATGTAAAATTGGCAACTGGCACACTTAAAATGTTTTCTATTCTTTTTATTATAAACCACTGTGTAAGTTTCTTGAAGGTATCACTTCTGAAGCAAGACCAGTATGTCTTTTCAGCTTGGTACAAAATTACAGGATATGGTAATTATAGGATCTAGACTTTTTTCTAAGCCCATTTTTTTTTTAATCTATCAAGCAATTACTTTAAAAAATAGAGCATTCATCTGACTTTTGTTGCTGTTGTTGTTTACTTTACAGTATCTCTCACAGAGTTTTGGGGGGTTTTTGTGTTTGTTTTTTTTTTTTTTTTTTTTGACAGGCAGAGTGGACAGTGAGAGAGAGAGAGAGAGAGAGAAAGGTCTTCCTTTTGCCGTTGGTTCACCCTCCAATGGCCGCCACGGCCGGTGCGCCGCACTGATCCGAAGCCAGGAGCCAGGTGCTTCTCCTGGTCTCCCATGCGGGTGCAGGGCCCAAGCACTTGGGCCATCCTCCACTGCACTCCCAGGCCACAGCAGAGAGCTGGCCTGGAAGAGGGGCAACTGGGACAGAATCTGGTGCCTCGACCGGGACTAGAACCCAGTGTGCCAGCGCTGCAAGGCGGAGGATTAGCCTATTGAGCCACGGCACCGGCTGGGAGGTTTAACAGTAGAACGTCTCCACTTTCCTTGAAACGAGAGGAGCTTGGTGGTGAGAGCACCAGTCCTGATGACAGGGTTTGAGTCCCAGTCCCATCGTCAACAGCTGAGTGACTTCTTGCCATGGTTTGCAGAGCTGTCCCCCCAAGGTTAGGAGTTTGGTCCCCCAAAGTCTTAGATTAATATTACCAAGACAGTGGAAACTTAATCCGATTTTGATGTTCAGAGGCAGAGCCTTTGAGAAGTGGGTGGATTAGGTTAGGGTGTTAGGGTTCCCATCATCAAATCCTGGTGACTTCATAAGGAGAGACATAGAGACAGAGGGGTGTTCCCTGTCTCCTACTTTCTGACACTCTGTGTCACCCCAAGGCTCTTCCAGCAAGAACATCATCACCACAGGCTGAACCAATGAGGTGCCAGTTGTGTCAGCCTTAGATTGGAGGTGTTTACGCATCCAACCCCAAAAGTTGATACAAAGACGGAATGAAGTAACACAGGTAAAGAACCTAGGATGTGGAAAGGCTTAACAACTATTTGGTTACATTTCCTAGTCAATCAACAACCAGTGTTTTCAATTAGAAGCCTGAATACCTTTTAAGAACAACAAAGCAAGTAGAGCCTAAAATGAAAATACAACAGAACAGAATTCACATTATGCTTCAGGATACAGTTTATTATATTGAGTATTTTGTGGAGAGTGTTATGAGATCACCAATAAGGAATCCAAACTCTGATTCCAAGATGGAGTCATGCACAGGTTTTTAGCAGGGCATCTCTAGATGGAAGTGTTTTAACCAACCAGCTGCCCATGCCTGTCTTTCTTATCCAGAAGTAGCCATCCAATAACAAAGGTAAGGTAAGGAATTTAAACTTAAGCATCACCTTAATGAAAACATTTCTGTTTCTAACATAAATAGTAATTCTCAAATGGCTGATCTGCATATCATTTTTCTTTATCCTTGCTTGCATTAAAGTGAGCAGAGTATTTTCACATGATGAATATGCTGGACATGCTAGAATAATTTCTTACATGAACTGGTTCTTTACAATTTACAAACTGTCACATGAGCTGGGTAAGGCAAGATATTAGTATACTCTTTGTTAGTGAAGAAACAGTTAGAACAAACTGAAATATTCAAAAAGCCCTGGAGAGAGCCCTCATATGCAGACATGTTGGTCCCCGCAAAATTTCAGATTTCCCAGCAGGGGACTGTCCCCATTCCACTCACTTATGGGCAAATGATATAAGAAGCACGAAGGGTTTGAGCAGTTTACAAACTTGTAGTTTCAAATGCAAACTGTATTTTTCTTTGTTTTCCTTTCTTTTACTTTTCTTTGAGAGACAGACAACAGACTGACGAACAGATAGCTCCCATGAGCTGGTTCACATTCCCAATGCCCACAAAAACTGGGGATGGGCTAGGGCCAGAGCCAGAAACAGGAAACTCAATCCAGGTTTCTCCCATGAGTGACAAGCATCCAACAACTTAAGCCACTACCACTACCTCTGACAGTCTGCATTAGCAGGAAACTGGAATCAAGAGCCGAAGCTTAGATTGAACCCAGGCACTCTGATGTGGTGCATGGGCATCTGAACTGGCATCTAGTAGTGTATTTTTCAAATGCACCTTAATATTAAAATACAGAGACTGCTTCCATTTGTGTGCCCACTTTGTGGCAAGAAGAGTATAAAATGTACCCCATCACTTCCTGACTTTCTAAAGTTAGAAAATTGCACCTGTCAGGTTTCTGTATGCAAAGATCCAAGATCATCCTCAGAAATCATTTGTCCAAGGCACACTGTGTTTCAAAGTACTTCTGCCAGAGTCTATCTCCGAGCTTATTCAAACTCAGGATAAACCAGTAAGTTTTGGACTGCCTTCTGATTCCTTCTCCCTGATCTCCATCCCCAGCATTTGAGTTGTCAAAGACAGGTCCTCCTGTGGGTTGAGAGCGGGCCTCAACTCAGAGACAGTTCTACTGATGAGAGCAGACATTTTGTTCCCGTCAGTGACTTCCCAGATGCTCTTAGTTTGGCGAGGCATGAACACAAGTCTGAGGCTCTAGGTCATGATCAGAACACGGAGGCTCTGCAAAAGCATGTTTCTGTGAAGAATTATGGTTGCTGAGAAGCAACCAGAAGTGAGGGGAGCAGAGAAATTGCTGAGGGAACTGGTGTGAGGCTGGATTCCAGCGTTGGCAGAAAAATAGAGACTCGGCCCAGCTGAGGGAGTTGGCAATTTAAAGACCGCGCTCTCCAGGGTGGGAAGGACCGGGAAGAGGGCCTGTGTTCCTTGGTCAGAACCGCCCGACTGCTGAATGCCTTTTCCTACCATCTGCTTTGGGCTGTATTTTATTCTTTTTCCAACAGCCAAAAACATACATGTTGCTAGGAATGTGACTTTGGCAGGAAGGCTTGGAGTCTCCGAAGGGTGGAGAGCAGAGCAGTTTATGAAGGGAGAGGTGCAGGCTTGCAGATGGCACCTCATGGCCCCTCCTGAATGCAGGGTTGTTAGCCTTGACCTTGCCTAAGAACACAAGCTCAGGATTTGAAGTGGAAGTAAGCCAGGAGACGAACAATAGTGTGCAGTTCAAGGAATGAGAAAAGGTAAAACACGTTTGCCATGGCACATGTGTGTAACCGCTGAAGTCTGAACAAGATACCCATACCGTTTTGAAATGTGGCTGACAAAGACAGCGAGACTATTGAGAAATCCGAGCCCAAGGACACATAATTAATTTTAAATTTGATGATCTCATTTCCCATTTTCTACAAAGTTAGTTTGAAATTGCCAGTCATTAATGTGCCCTGGGAACCTCACAGCCTAAGATCATGTACAACGGACGCTGTCTTGTCAGCCTTCTCCTTCCTCTTAGAAGCAGCTCAGGGGACCACGATGAATTGTCAATCAGACCCTACCCTTCCAGCCCTAACATGCTATGAATGTATGGCTTTTATATTTTACAAATTTCTGAATTTATTTATCCTGAGAGAGTGACGGAAGGGGCAGGGGGAGATAGAGGGAAGGCGAGCACTTCCACCTTATGGTCCACTCCCCAAATGCTCAGAAATGCCTGGGGCTGTGTCAAGACCAAAGCCAGGGGCCAGGAACTCAGTTCAGGTCTCCCACATTCGTGTCAGAAACACAGTCACTAGAGCTACGACTGCTGCCTCCGAGTCTGTACTGCAGGAAGCTGGAGTCAGAAGCCAAAGGAAGGTATTGAACCCAGACACGACAGTATGGGACACAGCCACCTTAACTAATGTCTTAACCATTAACCAGATCTCATGATTTTAGAAGCTCAGATTTTTAAAGGCAAATTAATATAGTAAGCAAAATACTTTCAGGTTCCCAAACACTTAAAAGCAACTCCTACAGGTATGTACTAAACCTGCAATAAAGTAAATTAATAATTGGGGTGGGGGGTGAAGCCAAGGTCCCCTCTACCCTCCTTATTAGCTGATCACAGTAACAAAATTCATGATTCACTGACGCATCTGATGAGCTCACTTGTCAGTGTAGGGCTGTGACTTAACTTTACGGAAAAATGATTTTTCTCTTTTGCCAAATTGCTTCACAGATAATGCAGACACGCCTGCAGTGATGAAATGCAAGAGATGACAAAAAGATACAGATATTGTGTAAATTACTCTAGAGAACTGGTGAGGCTACAAGAAATCTGTGTATGTGTGTATATGTTTCACTGTAAATAAGACTGTTTTTAAGTCATCTCTGAAACAGATCCTCTGATCAATTTATTTAAAAAGTGCATGAGATGGGCCGGCGCTATGGTGTAGTGGGTAAAACTGCCGCCTGCAGTGCCATCATCCCATATGGGTGCCAGTTCGAATCCCAGCTGCTCCACTTCCAATCTAGCTCTCTGCTCTGGCCTGGGAGGACAGTGGAAGATGGCCCAAGTGCTTGGGCCCCTGCACCCATGTGGGAGACCTCAAGGAAGCTCCAGGTTCCTGGCTTTGGATCGGCCCAGCTCTGGCCATTGTGGTCATTTGGGGAGTGAACCAGCAGATAGAAGACATCTCTCTCTCTGAACCTCCCTCTTGCTGTCTGTAACTCTTTCAAATAAATAAATAAATCTTTGGAAAAAAAAGTACCACATGACATTAGAAATTAAAACCGTCTTAATTCCCAAAGTTGTAAGTGGGTACTTCAAAAATTTATGGGAAAATGGAACTCAAAAGAAAGTTTATTCCGGCACCATGGCTCACTTGGCTAATCCTCTGCCTGCGGTGCTGGCACCCCGGGTTCTAGTCCTGGTCGGGGCGCCGGATTCTGTCCCAGTTGCCCCTCTTCCAGGCCAGCTCTCTGCTGTGGCCTGGGAAGGCAGTGGAGGATGGCCCAAGTGCTTGGGCCCTGCACCCGCATGGGAGACCAGGAGAAGCACCTGGCTCCTGGCTTTGGATCAGCGCAGTGCACAGGCTGCAACGCACCAGCCCTAGTGGCCATTTGTGGGGTGAACCAACGTAAAAGGAAGTAGTTTCTCTCTGTCTCTCTCTCTCTCACTGTCTAACTCTGCCTGTCTAAAAAAAAAAGTTTATTTTGGTGAAAAAAATTGAAATCCATGCATAGTCTTTTTGTATTATGCATTTTTATTTACTCTTTGAAGACCCCTGATGTAAGGACTTATTCTTAGCTGCATTTATTCAATGATTTGAACAACGGTTTATTTTGCTACTTTTACATAAAGTTAAACTTAGTCATAAAAGGAAGTTGTCCCAGGTGCTCAGACCACGCAGTAGGGAAAGTATAGCTTTCTCAACAAATTCTGTGGGACAAGTGTATCCACATGCCATATAAAAAAAATGAACCGGCTGGCGCCGCGGCTCACTAGGCTAATCCTCCGCCTTGCGGCGCCGGCACACCGGGTTCTAGTCCTGGTCAGGGCACCGGATTCTGTCCCGGTTGCCCCTCTTCCAGGCCAGCTCTCTGCTGTGGCCAGGGAATGCAGTGGAGGATGGCCCAAGTGCTTGGGTCCTGCACCCCATGATAGGCCAGGAGAAGCCCCTGGCTCCTGCCATCGGATCAGCACGGTGCGCCGGCCGCAGCGCGCCAACCGCGGCGGCCATTGGAGGGTGAACCAATGGCAAAGGAAGACCTTTCTCTCTGTCTCTCTCTCTCTCACTGTCCACTCTGTCTGTCAAAAAAAAAAAAAAAAAATGAACCAAAGACTTAAATATAAGAGCTAAAATGACAAAATTCTTAGAAGAAAATAGGTATAAATCTTCATGATACTAGATCAGGCAGCAATGTTTTAGATATGACACTAAAAGCACAGATGATGAAAGAAAAAATGGATTGGGCTTTGTTACAATTAGAAATTGTTGTATTTCAGAGGATTCCATCAAGAAAATAAAATATGACCCACTGAATGAGAGAAAATTCTTGCAAACCATATATCTGAGACTTGCATCCAGAATATATAAAGAACTCTTAGAATTCAACAATAAAAAGTCAAGTAATCCCATAGATTATTTCTTCACAGCAATATATGAATGGCCAGTAAGCACACAAAAATATGTTCAACATCATTAGTCACTAGGTAAACTCAAATCAAAACCACACAGTGTTACCATTTATGCCTACTAGAGTGACGATAATAAACAACACACACAGACACACAGCAGTAAGTAATGGCACTGATAGAGTGAAATTGCAGCTCTCATATACGATGGGAATGTACAATGGTGTAGCTGTTTTGGAACAATCTGGCAGTTCCTCAATGTGTTAAACATAGAGTTAGCCTGTGACCCAGTAATTTCACCCCAAGAGGAATGAAAACATGTCTGCAGAAAAACTAGCACAGGATGTTTATAACAGCATTACTCATAATGGCCCAAAGTGGAGACAACCCAAATGTCCGGCAACTGATGAATAATTAAACCAAATGTGGTGTTCCCATGTGATAGAAAATTGTCTAGTTATTAAAAGACTCAAAATGCTGAACATTCTATAACATTCAAAATAGGCTAAGTGAGAAAAGTCAATTGTAAAAGACCACATATTGCATGATTTCATTTACATGAAATGCACACTCCTGGGCAAGTCTACAGAAAAAGAAAGTAGATTAGCACTTACTAGAGGCTAAGGGAAGGAGGGAATGGGTAATGACTGCTTCTGGGTATGGGGTTATCTTCCTGGGGTGATGCAAACATTCTAAAATTGATCAGGCATGGCTGCGCACCTCTATGAGTATACTAACTAGAATCAATGGAGTCTAGGGCTTAAGTGGACAGACTGTATACCAAGTGAATTTCATCTCAATGAAACTGTTATTGAATAATCCCATGAGCTGAAGAAATGAGGCAGCTGGTAACAAGGATTTAAATATAACCCATGGAAAAATATTATGTCTATTTGGCTTTGTTTTTTAAGTGAACACAGCTCACTGTCTGCCATTAAATAAATCAAATCACAAACCTCATGCGTGGGAAAGAGTCTGGCCAGGAAAAAATGATTGTGCCCTAGAAGAACTTCGATTCCCTCAAAAAGGAACCCAGAAATGCTTAGCAACTGGCTTGGATTCAAAAGAACCAACAACCTACTGTCTGTCGGCTGCACCAAAGGCAAGCCCGTGAGGAAACGCTGCATGTTAAAAACGGGCCTTCACGTCAGGCTAGGAGCAGATACAAGAGCAGCTGCAGGAGGAACCCCCACCAGAGGGCCCCACACACTACCTGTGGGCTTTCAGGATCCGCTGAGCAATGGCATCGCCCACCTTGTTGAACACAACTTTGTCATCAGCACAGCTTATGAAAAACTGGTTCTAGGAGAGACAAACAGCACAGCTACATAAGGCTTTCTTTTCTTAGGAACAAGGACACGAGGAAGACACGGTGAATAGCAAACCCTACACAGGCGTTCTGGAGAAATGCTCCACAAGCAGCCCCATCCTGGTCTCTGACATCACACGGAAGGTCCGAGACACAGGATCCAGGAAGATTCATATCACTCTGGGTCTCCCTCACTTCTGGGTCACCTCATACCCCAAGTGGAGTCAAGCGGAAGGACACAGTATTATTTCACCTTGCACTTCGCTGTGGGTGATTTTCTACATGGTCTCGGAATGCTAGGCACATTCCAAATTTAATCAAGAGGGTAATTAGGTGCCGATTTGCTTGTCTGTTTTTGAGATTCTGACATTGTCTAAACACCTATGACTTTAAAATCTAGCAGCAGGCATTGTGGTGCAGTGGTAAAGCCACTGCTTGGGATCCCATATGCTGGTGCTTGGGTTCAACACCTTGCTTTGCTTCCAAAACAGCATCCTGCTAATGCACACCCTGAGAGGCAGCAGGTGATGGTTCACGTATCTGGGCTCCTGTCACTCACGTGGGAGACACGGATGGCGTCAGCCTGGACCAGGTCTGAAAGTTGCAGCATTTGGGGAGTGAACCAAATCTGTTTTTCTCTCTCTCCTTCTCTTGCTCTGTTACTCTGCCTTTCAAATTAATAAAATTTACACAAAAGTTTTTAAAAAATCTCTATTGGCAAACATGCTTTTTTATGCGAGGTTCACTTTTTCACAGGGCAGATGGCAGAAGCCTGCTTAAATGTTTTCCACCCTTTTTCCATTATTTCCTAGTATCTGCTTTCAACCTGGCTGGTATGTATGAATTTCTTATTATCCCTGAACTTCTATTTTAAGCAGTTCCAAATCTCTTTTGCAAGTATGTTGCCTATATGCAAATAAAATAATAAAATGAAAAAATGGGAATATATTTTCCTTTTTGTCTAAGTACTCCTACTATCCATAAATTTATAAGATATTCTTTAAAACTATTTTTGGACAATGAAGAATAACATTATCATATCAACAGTGCACAAGCCTGTGCTGTTACATAAAGAAACGTTGTAAGGTGTGTGAGAAACGTGCGTGTTCACATAGAATGCAGACTGCTATGTGCATCTGTATTTTATAAGGACAATCATTAAAAAGCAGTATTTGCTAATCACTCAGGGTACAGGGATAAGGAAGCTCAGGACTCAGAATGTGGTTGCCAGCCCTCTGCAGCACGGTCATTTGTGTGACCCTCCAGGTTCTTACTCAACCCTGTTGCATTTATCTGTAAAGGGCCTACAGAAGACCCTTTTACAGGAAGACGTGGTGTAGAAATGTCCTGAGAATGTGGTTTCCCTCCAGGCATCCAACAAGCAACAAAACCATGTGTTTTTGTTTCTGAATTCCCATTACAGAGGAGTTCAGCAGCTGTAGGCACAGACTAGTCACATGTCATGTCTCTACTTCTCTTTTTGGAAACACTTACTTCAATGAGACCAGTACCACCCAGGCCTATGTCCACAACCTGTGCACCCACAGGGCATTACTGACTTCATTTGATGCTAAGCTAGCATTCAAAAAGAAGGCTAACATTAATGCTACTAAAGACAGATGAAGGAAATAGTGCTGGTCAACAGATGAACTAGCCTGAACATCTTACTATGGCATGATCATCAAAATTAATAATTAATAATCACTGTGGTGCATCAGGTTAAGCGCATATCCCACATCAGAGTGCTGGCTCGAGCCCCGGCTATTCTGCTTCTCACTGAGCTTCCTGCGGATGTGTCTGGCAAGCAGCAGATGATGCTCAAGTTTTTGCATTCCTGCCACTCGCATGGAAGACCCAGATGCAGTTTCTGGCTCCTGGCTTCAACCTGGCTCAGACCAGACTGTTAAGGTCATTTGGGGAGTGAATCAGCAAATGGAAGACCTCTCGCTCTGTGTCCCCCTCTCTGTTAACTCTGTCTTTCAAATAAATAATCCATATATATATACATATATATATGTACATATATATGCTAATATTTTATTAAAGTCCAGACTTTATGCACTAATGTCCTCTTTTCCATTCTGTGATCCTGTTGAAGATACCATCTAACTTTAGGCTGCTAATATTTTTACATGGATGTCTCTTTCTCTAGGCTACAAAATCAAGAAATTCTTCCTTGTTTGCTTTAATGGAATTGGCACCACATGGAGGGGGAGAAGGCCAGGACACAAGAGGAAGGAAAACAGGGCTAGAAAGGTTCCCCCAGTTACCCATCCCTGTTCATACTTTTTTATTAGATAGGAAAGAAAAGATTAAAGAAGAGCTATACGCTCTGACTTATTTTTTCCATTACTGTGATTTTTTACTTTCTCATGGTTTTCCAAGTGCTCTGAGCTATTTTTACATACACTTTGAAGCGTAATTAAGATTTCCAAACTAAACTCAGGGTCCCCAGATTTTCTCATAGACTCTGAACCTAACTCTGATCTAAAATACTTGATAGTGAATAGATCATACAGAATTTAAGAAGGTGGTACCAGCCTTTAACATTCTCATGTCTTCCTTTCCCATACTCTTCCCTGCACTCTCCCCATTCCTACATCCCCAAATCAGTAGCATCCAGTGGTTTTTATTTTAGCAACTGACCCCTCGTGTTCTTATGAAACAGTATAGGGCTCACACATAAACTCTGCAATCCCAGCCAAATCAAAACTTACACACCCATGATGGGGTACTTCTGGCCAATAATACTACAACGAGTTGATACATTTAATGCCAAGGATTTGGGAGACTCCCCTTAGAATCCTGAGTTAATGACAATACAGAGTAAACTTCAGATATTCTGGGGAATTCAAAAAAAGGGTAGGCATTTGGCCTACCATTTAATACACTAGTTAAGATGCTAGTATCCCATATCAGGGACCCTGGGCTTGACACCCAGCTCTGGCTCCTTACTCCAGCTTCCTGCAATTGCAGACCCTGGGAGGCAGTGGTGATGGCCCAACTAGTTGAGTCCCTGGCACCCACATAGGAGACCTAGACTGAGTTCCTGGAACCAGCTTAAGCCTGGCCCAGGCCCAATTATTGTGATCATGTAGGGAGTAAGCCAGCAGATGGCAGTCAGTCTCTCTCTCTCTCTCTCTCAAGTAAAAAAAAATTTAAAGATTTGGATGATACGAATCACTGCTTCTCTAGCATCTGTCCCATCCAAACACAAACTTCTTACAATGGCAGGTGCCCACTTCTAGAACCCTGCAGCATGGTATCTATGGGCTGGCAGGTTCTCAAAACAATGACATGAAGAGGACTTACCTCGATATAAATATAGTGCTTGCTGTTCTCTATCACATGGACGTAAGCAGCATGGATGGACTCTTCATGGTACTTGATCCCAGCAGACCAGTCAGCGGCAGACCGGAGCAACTACGCAGCAGCAAGCAGAAAGGAGCAAACATAAGGCAATGGAGACAACTCTAGGCACATCAAGACAACGCGGTCTCTCCTGGCTCTTCCAAACAACTGAAGGATGGCAGTGGCTTGACAGCTATGTGTGGGCAAGGGGAGATGGTGATGAGGAGTGCTGCTGAGGGTGAGGTTGGGATATGGCCCTTGGACACAGCCAGTATGGAAGGCACCAGCTGGGAGTCACGTCCTGAGTGTACCTTCTTGCACACATATTTTCATTCAAAATCAGAAACCATATTTTGTGATATCTCCAATGAATATTTCAGAAGTATCTCCTCTAATGGCTATGCATAATGTAAACATTTATGTTCTTATCATATGACAGTCCCACAGTCACACAAGAATGCATATTGTTTGGGTATATTTATTAATAGTATCCAGTTTCACTCTGTAAGTGTCCTGTTTTGGGCCATGTGGTATGGTCAAACTAGCTCTGACTTAAAAATGTGATTATTCCTTTTCCCCAAACATTGTACAGGATAATAAATTCCAAAAGACAGTTTATTTAGGTATGCAGCCTTCACTTGGCTGTGTGATCCTTGGCACATCACTGACTCCAAACTTTCTCAGGGCAATAATAATAGAAACTCAATCACTAGCAAGAACATTAACATTCCAAGAACTGAAGTGACTTGCATAGTGTCACCAGGGAACCAACACTGGCACCCCTTGCCTCTGCTCATTCCATATCCCATGCTTGTCCGTTGGGTCACACTGTGTGTTTTGCCATTTCATCAATATGTGTGTCCCTCGAGTCAACATGGAGTTGAACCCATCACCTCAGATTAAAGAGATCAAAGCTAGGCTCATGTCTCTTTCTCCAAAACCATTTATATCCCAAACACTCCACTGGCTGGGGCAAGCTATCATTTTCTAGTAAATCTTCAAAGTTAATGGCCTGCTTCTTCTCCTCAAAAGTCTACAACTAATTTGGCATCGGATTCTATTTACTCTGGAGGTTTTATCAGTCCTTTATGGCCCTCACACTGTCTGCCTCTATTCAGGTACTCAGCGGCTCCTGCCTGGAATTCAAGGAGAACTTCCTGCTTAGACAGCTGAGCTTGAGTTAATACCCTGATGCAGGGCAGCACTGCCTAGGTTCAAAGCCCACCTCAACTACTTACTAGCTGTTGATCTTGGTCACATTTCTTAACCTCTCTGTGTCTCAGATTTCTGTTCTATATAAAGAAGTATCTACTTTACAGGGTTGTAGGAAGCACTAAGTGAACGACTATGGAGAGTACAGTGGGAGGTCTGGCACCTATGAAATGGTATGAAAGCATTATTAATGAGAGCATTAGATGATGCACTGAGCTGTGGCAATCACGCGAGCGACACTGCAGAGCAGACCATGGGAGAGTAGATTAGAAAAAATAGAAGGCCTCTCAACACTAGCCAACCACAGCTGTCTTTTTTTTTTTTTTCAGTATTCTAATGGATATTGCAGCATGATGCTGGCATATAGTGGGTGCTCAGTAAATACTTACGAGCTTTTCTTAACAAAAGCATGACATTTCAGAAGAAACACTGTAAAAAATAGACCTACTACTCTTCAAATCAAGAGTACCGAAACTGTTCCTCATAAGGTCAACTGAAATTGACAATAACCTGAAAAGAATGGCCTCATATGTATCAGAAACATACAAAGCGTTCCAATGCGTAATTGTTTTATCTCTGCTATCTAAAATTCTTGCTCTGATCACTAACTTTATAGACCACACCAAGAGGCTCCTGAATTCAAATCTAAATATTTGCCAAAAATTTCTGATTATACCATCCTCAGTAATATTATGTCTTTATCCAATATAATGCATTTATTACAAAATATCTCCCCTCGATGCATTTTGTTTAATTTTGTCAGATGATTATGTGCAATGAAATTGAAAATTTCCACTGTGAACATGAGTAGCCAAATATTACTCATGTGCAAAATGAGGTCAAGTTCTCCACATCGTATAAATTTCTTGATTTGCCAACACGGCTAAGAACTGCATTATTATTTATCAGGTAGAAATAGAAAAGCTGAACAAATGAAAGTTTCAACTCTTAGTCCACTCAAATTCATGGTGAACTTTGATGTTAAGGGGACTGGCCTGAAGAGACAGGCTCCCTCGAGAAGATTCATATGCCACACATGTCTGTCTAATTCTATATGACTATGGAAACAGTATATAAAATTGCAGAATACTCTGGCATGACAGGATCCCAAGCGTATTACAGCTCTGCACTCTTTCACTGTGAATGAGTCATTCTTTTTTTTTATTATTTTTTTATTTTTTATTTTTTTTTTTTTGACAGAGTGGACAGTGAGAGACAGAGACAGAGAGAAAGGTCTTCCTTTTGCCGTTGGTTCACCCTCCAATGGCCGTCATTCTAATGTCATGCTCAGTCCCCTCACATACAATGGAGATCTCTTTCTCTCTTTTTCTTCTTCCTGTCCTCTCTCATAACCCACTGGGAAGAAGTAGCATAAAAACAAAAATGCTAATATTGGTACATTGTATTTTGTAGTAGATATTCTAAATGTCATATGTTTACTTCTGTAAAAACTTACAGGCAAAATTTATAAAGCACCCCAGGTGGTAACATCCCAGTCTTCCCCTCAAATCCAGAAATCTTTTTACTTTCTTTCCTTCGTCATTCTCAAAATCTGCTCTGCTTCAAATATTCAATAAACCCACTTGCCTAAATACAAACTGGGACTGTCAACAAGATGTCCACTTGCAGGTCAAGTCTGTTGGATGCAGACTGGCTTCTTGTACAGCAACGTTGAAGAGAGGATTATTGGAACTGGGCTCCCTGGGCAAGAAATCTGAGGTTGGGACCAATGGCTGGGAGGCAGGGAGAG
The DNA here is from genome assembly GCF_033115175.1 of Lepus europaeus. Lineage (NCBI taxonomy): Eukaryota > Metazoa > Chordata > Mammalia > Lagomorpha > Leporidae > Lepus > Lepus europaeus. The sequence continues at coordinate 108,772,017 of NC_084828.1, read as the reverse complement.
TACGCAGGTCACACGTTTGCCATTTCCCTGTGCAGGGTAACAGTCAATGTTCTCCTTTCTAGGTGGCATTTAAATGTTTAAAATAAGTAGAGCTGCAAGCCAAAAGGAGACCATTTTATGTTTTAGCCCCCAGAAGTCCATGAAGCAAGAGTAGAGGAGGGCCTCCCTGTGCCCATGAAACCACAGAGTAGGGGATGCTGTCTGCTTCTGATAGCTTTCAGCAGTATCAATACCACTGTCTGAGCCCAAACCTATACCCTTTACTCATAATGAAAAGTCATTTAATTTTAAAAAGCCATCATTTTTGGTCAAACTTGAAATGCATTTTTAAGTAACACAGAAAAAAATCACTTGGGATTATTATTCAATTACTATTCTTCTAATTAGTTAAAAGCTGCCTATTATCACAAGACAACTTGAAAATATTACGTCTCTTCTTGCATTGCAAGTACCTAGGAAGAAGAGAACCCGGAGATTTTGTAAAAGTCAGCTTAACTGCTTTAAATGCTTGATGTCTAAAAAGTTTTACAAACACATTTTCATTGGCTTCCCTTCGGTTTAAACGTAAAATTCACTCTCTTCCTTTTTCCTTATTGAGCTGACCAATGTGTCTTGCATTTCTGTTTTAAGCTAGTGTAACTGAGACAAGCCTCAAGTTCCTGCTTCCACATGTAGATATGCAGTTTATTTTACTTTCCAAGTGTGCTAGGAATCAAATCTAAACCCAACCCAAACCTCAACATGGAATACACGCTTTTTAAAGTATACAAAAATCACATATTTCTAATTTTATGGCTTAGCCTGAAAATTATAACTAAGACCAGTCATTTTCCTTTGCATTATATCCTATTTTTTAACTTAAAATATCACCTTCTCTTTGCCCACAAGCCCAAGCACTCTTAACTACTATGGAGCCAAGTCAAATATATGGACTAAGTACAGGCATCTCTTCTTGGAGGAAAATTTTCAGAAATTTATTAGTATTCATTCCAAGGTCCTTTCCTTTCTCTCACAGTAAAATTTGGTTTTGCTATAAATTCAGTGAGCATCTTAATCTCTCTTCATTTCCTAAGATTCCAAGCCAATCATGGAACAAAGGTGGCTTGTACAAAGGCACCTTTCCTGGGTCCCTCCAGCAGAGGTTAGTATCCATGCAGCAGCTCACAAGAGGCACAGGCTGGGGACAGAAGGGAGCTGCTTCGATGGGGGTGTCTTATTCCTCCAGGCTGCCTGGAGGAGAACAGCAGGACCATCAAGAGACTGCTCTAGTTCAGGAACCTGCCTCATCTGATCAAGACCTTTTATGTTGAAAATATTTTTATTTATTTTATTTTGAAGCAGAGAGACAGAAACTGAGAGACAGACACAGAGAGAGCTCAGAGCAGAGATTGACAGAGAGAGTTCCTACTTGTTGGTTCACTCAACAAATATCCACAACAGCCAGGATTGGCCAAGCAGCCCAAGCAGAGATCCAGGAACTCTATCCAGGTCTCCCATGGGGCTGGAAAGTATTCATTCACCTGGGTCATCGTTGTTGTCTCCGGGTCTGCACTGGCAGGAAGCTGGAGGCAGGAATTGAACATGGGACATCTGACATGGCACAGGGGCTTCTTAGCCCCCAGGGTAAATGCCTGCTCCAAGCTCTTAAAAAAATCCTTTTCTACAACTGAGCGTTGCTCATCTCACCATTTAGGATTGTTCACTCATCGTGATCCTTCTGCTTGAACAAAAGCAAAGTCAATCTTGATGCTGATAAGAAGAAAGGATAATTTTTGATGAACTGGACTTAAGGAAAGTTCTAGGAAACAAAAGGTATAGTTGAGGACTCCATGTAGAGTAACATGGATGCCAGGGCGATACCATGGCGTAGTGGGTAAAGCCACTGCCTGCAGTGCTGGCATCTCATAGAGCGTCAGTTCGAGTCTCAGCTGCTCCACTTCTGATCCAGCTCTCTGCTATGGCCTTGGAAATCAGTAGAAGATGATCCAAGTCCTTGGGCCTCTGCACCCATGTGGGAGACCCGGAAGAAGCTCCTGGCTACTGGGTTTGGATTGGTGCAGCTCTGGCTGTTGTTGCCATTTGGGGAGTGAACGAGCAGATGGAAGACCTTTCTCCCTCTTTCTCTCTCCCTCCCTCCCTCCCTCTCTCTCTCTCTCTCTCTCTCTCTCTCTCTCTAAAACACAGCCTTTCAAATAAGTAAATAAATCTTTTAAAAATTTTTTAAAAAATCACGTGGATGTCACGTGCAGTTGCCTATAAACTTTCCTCTCGTCTTTATTTCCTGCCCTCCCTCTGTTCCTCCCTTGCATATAAACAGGATTGAAGATGTGGCTCCAGTAGCATTCATTCCCTCAATATAGGCAGGGTTCTCTGAGAGTCTGGCTAAGGAATGGCTCCTACTGTAAGTGGCTGATTTAATGAGAAGGATCGTTCCCTGTGTTGATTCCACATGGGTGCTGATGCAATATTAAGCCTCTTCCTTCACTTTAATAGACAGGCCAGTTATCCTGACTCCATACTGCATCTTCACTGGCCACGAGAGCATTCAGGGTCCAGTTTATTCTCATTAGAGAGAACACCAGCTTTTTATATACACTCTGGGTATAAGCACTTTCAGAACCTTCTCTCTTACTTCCTCCCATACCCATGCCTTTTCCTGTTATGCTTTCTCCGAATGCTTAGCCAACTTCTGAGAATGTCTAGCATGGAGGGGAAACACCCAAGATTATTTTAAAAGCCCTGGTCGGGGGAGATGCTGACATCAGCTCTTGGGTCTGGATGACTTTTCCAGAAGCAGCAACTTGGCTGTCGGGACAGGCCTGCTTCCTGCCTGACATAGCTCTCCTCTGTGGCTGGCGGTGCCACCCTGCTGTGGAATGACCAGCAGTGTGTGCCCAGTGTTTCCCCAGTAAAAACTTAAACAACTGGCTTCTCCCCTGCAGATGGCAGAATAAGGCAAATTTTATCTACGATTTGATTTATAGTGTGAAATGCCCTATCTCCACATTTTAACAAATACGAGGGGGCTTCAAAAAGCTCACGGAATATGGAAATAAAAGATAATGTGGGCCGGCACTGTGGCTCAATAGGCTAATCCTCCGCCTTGCAGCACCGGCACACAGGGTTCTAGTCCAGGTCGGGGCGCCGGATTCTGTCCCGGTTGCCCCTCTTCCCGTCCAGCTCCCTGCTATGGCCCAGGAGTGCAGTGGAGGATGGCCCAAGTGCTTGGGCCCTGCACCCCATGGGAGACCAGGAGAAGCACCTGGATCCTGGCTTCGGATCAGTGCGGCGCGCCGGCCGCAGCGACCATTGCAGGGTGAACCAACAACAAAGGAAGACCTTTCTTTCTGTCTCTCTCTCTCACTGTCCACTCTGCATGTCAAAAAAAAAAAAAAAAAAAAAAAGAAAGAAAAAAAAAGAAAAAAGATAATGTGTGTTTTCCATTAACTTTTTTTCATTGATTTTTTTTTTTAATTTGACAGGTGGAAAGGGGCACATGTGCGCACGCATACACACACACATACACACACACACCCCTCCCATCTACTATTTCACTTCCCAAATGCCCAGTGGCTGTGGACTCAGTTGAGGTCACTCATGTGGCTGTCAGAGATGTAACTACGTGAGTCACTACCACTGGCTCCCAGAGTGCACATTAGCGGGAAGCTGGAATCAGAAGCAGAGCCAGGATTGAAACCAGGCTCTCCAATATGTGATGCAGGCTTCCCAGCTGGTGGCATAACACTTATGTCTCCATGAACTTTTTGAAGCCCCCTAGTACAGCATGTAAAGATTTTCATCCAGAACCAGTGATCCATCCAAAGAAATGTCAGCTCATTACAAACCCCAGGGAGAACCTGAAGTTTGTAGCCAGGACTGACAGAAGACAAGCTAGATCACTATGCTAAGGGCTTTGCATGAAGCAATTCATCTAATACCACAGTCCTACTGGGCACACACTATTATCATCTCTGCTTTATAGGAGAAAGTGTGCATCGAGAAGGGAATAATTTCCCCAAGGAAACACAGTATGTAGCAGAGCTGAAATGTTAGCAGTCTGGCTTTAGGACCTATCTCTTAAATTGCTCTATCATTTTGCTTCTTTATATTTAAGTAAGTCTGTGGCCTCTACATTATGTTATGAACATAACTTATCTTAAAATCTAAGCTAAAAGCAATAAACCTGGAGCCGGCACTGACGCATAGTAGGTTAAGCCTCTACCATATGGGCACCATATGCCAGCATCCCATATGGGCACGGGTTTGAGTCTTGGCTGCTCCTCTTCTGATCTAGCTCTCTGCTAATGGCCTGGGAAAGCAGTGGAAGATGGCTCAAGTGTTTGGGCTGCTGTAACCATGTGGGAGACCTGGAAGAAGCTCCTGGCTCTTGGCTTTGGATCAGCCCAGCTCTGGCCATTGCAGCCATTTGGGGAGTAAACCAGTGAATGGAAGACCTTTCTCTCTGCCTCTCCCTTTCTCTGTCTGTAACTCTGCCTCTCAAATAAATAAATAAATAAATAAATCTTTTTTTAATAAAATGCAATAAGCCTAAGAGAGAGCTTTATTAAATGTCTCAACCCAGTGTGTAACTCATTTGCTGCCCCACTGCTCTGCTTTGGGTGTGGCCTGAGGGCTCCCCAAGGGTCCACTGTGATTGGAGGCTTGGTCCTCAGAGTGGCACTAATAGGAGAGGCGATAGGAGTTTTGGCAGGTGGGGCCAAGTGGGACGTCCTTGGGTCACTGAGGGCATGTGGCCCCTTAAATTCTTACACAAGGGTTGTTAAAGGGGGAAAACCTGGGCCCTCCATCCTCTCTGCTCCCAGTTCAAGATGTGACACTTGCTCTGACATGCACTCCCACCACTGCCGTGCAGCATTTGCCATGAGCCCCTCCCCAGGACTGACCTGATGCAGGCACCATGTCCCTGAGCCTCCAAAGCTGTGAGCTAAATAAGCCTCCTTTTTCTTCACCTGGGTCAGGTGTTTTGTTACAGTGATGAAAAGCTGACTCTCTCTCTCTCTCTCTCTCTCTCTCTCTCACACACACACACACACACACACACGCGTGCTATAATTCTATAAATGGCTGAGAGAATGAGGCTTGACAAAAAGTAAGGATCCTGCCGCTCAGGCAGGCCCCTATCTCCTTGCCCCCTCTGGATTCTATGGAAAACCAGAGATTGGATTCGATATTGCTCTTGCCCTCTACGCATCATACATCATGACTCGGAACAGAAATGTCTGGAACATGATAAATAATGTTTAGAGCCAGGAAATAATGTGAAGAGAGTGAAACAAGACTGTGGCCAGAACTTGGCCGAGAAAGAAAATGCAGCAGGCAAGTCTACTTCTCATTTTCCCTTTTTTAGGTCTCTGGCTGTCCCAGACCTTCCTGACTGAGAGACGTAGGGTGGGTCTGACTGCACAGCAAGGTGACTACAGATCATGTGAATCTACTGACCAGGTTTCCCTCGGCAGAAACAAACTACTAGACAGGATTCTGCAGGCTTTCACCAGGAACAAATGTGAGCTGCTCCCGGACACAAATATTACACCGATGGGACATCGCACAGTGAATGCAGGAAGCAAACCCTCACGTGGTACGTCTCTAAACATGTATGATCTGTACATGCCAGTTAAAAAATGTTAAGTCAATAAAAAAGGCTGCATTCACAGTTTTTGCAACTAGAGTTGTTTGAGCATTTATTTTTGAAAAACTTCCACTAGAAACTAGGAGAGCTCTAGGTTTTGCTAGGTGTAACACTCTTTAAGAATAAGAATACAAATTTACAAGTTGAAAATTAAGTACAGTTACTGCATGAGGCTGGACTGGTGAGGGTCCCAAAACTAGCTGGCACTTAAAGTTGGCAATGAACTTGGGTTTCTTAAAGCAAGCAATTCATTGAGGCCGGCACTGTGACACAGCAGGTTAATGCCCTGGCCTGAAGCACGGGCATCCCATATGGGTGCCGGTTCTAGTCCTGGCTGCTCCTCTTCCAATCCTGCACTCTGCTATGGCCTGGGAAAGCAGTAGAAGATGGCTCAAGTCTTTGGGCCCCTGCACCCACATGGGAGACCCAAAAGAAGCTCCTGGCTCCTGGCTTCGGATCGGCACAGCTCCGGCCATTGCGGCCAGCTGGGGAGTGAACCAGCGGATAAAAGACCTCTCTCTGTGTCTCTACCTATCTCTGTGACTCTGTCTTTCAAATAAATAAAATAAATCTTTAAAAAAAAAGAGCAATCAATTCATTCATTCATTTCCTTGTCCTGTGGCCTTAGCTGTATTGAGTCTAGAGACAGATTTTACTGAGAGGATGTAAAGTTAACCATAGAAATATCAGGAATAAAGGAAAGTATAATCTTCTAATCTTGGAATGTAAGAGTGCCTTAATGAGGTTCTATCTTCTGACCTCTCCCGTGCCTTCCGCTTTCATTGTCTATCATTGCTAGGTGGCTAAGTGACTCTGTCATGTTTTAATTGCTTTCTATATGTTCCTTTCCTCTCTAAGGGCTACAGAAACAAGTTTAACTTTCAAAGAACAAACATTGATCAAGGACTTCTATTTTTATTTAGTAATGAACAAAATTATAACTACTTAAAAATTAAGAGGTTTCTGTGATGAACATTTAGTCTTTTTTTTTTTTTTTCTTGACAGGCAGAGTTAGACAGTAAGAGAGAGAGAGACAGAGAGAAAGGTCTTCCTTCCATTGGTTCACTCCCATAACGACTGCTTTGGCCAGCTCCTGTGCTGATCCAAGCCAGGAGTCAGGCGCTTCCTCCTGGTCCCCTCTCATGTCAGCATAACAAAGGTACTAAGCAGTGCTGTTTTAAAGAAATATGCAGACTTATCTGCCCCTGGAAATCTTTACTGTAGAACAGTTATCAGCATTTCACAGGCAAATCCCAGTTTAGGAAACTCTGCCCTAGGTTCATCTTCATAAAACACTCACGCATCACACTTCTTCCCCAATGGAAAAACATTCCAAAGTTCATGAATACTTCAGATACAGGTCCAGATTCACCCAGCCGGCCCTCCACAGACCCGCTTCTGCCTGACTGTACCACCCGACTTCATCTACCTTTTCCCCAAGAGCACGTGGCTTGCAATAGTGGATCCCCCAGCTTCCAAGCAGGCGGGATTATCACAGGGGACGCTCAGGTCAGACCTCCCAAGTGGCTGCTACAGCTGGCACACTGTGTCCATCCGAAGCCAGGAGCCAGGTGCTTCCTCCTGGTCTCCCATGGGGTGCAGGGCCCAAGCACTTAGGCCATCTTCCACTGCACTCCCAGGCTACAGCAGAGAGCTGGACTGGAAGAGGAGCAACCAGGACAGAATCTGGCGCCCCAACCAGGACTAGAACCCGGTGTGCCGGCGCCGCAGGTGGAGGATTAGCCTAGTGAGCCGCGGCGCCTGCCATAAAATAAAATTAAGCAGACTCAACAAAGTATTCATTGATTTATGTATAAATGCATAAGTTATCTGTGTTAGCAAGTTTGAATTAGTTATCTTTACAGCCTGGAATGAATAAATATTGGCCACAAAAATTTCTCTCAAGTGGTTGATACTTTATTTTATTGTTCTGTTATTTATCTAAGGCCTGAAATAGCTTTATTTCTTATAGAGGAAGGTTCTTCAAAAAGTTTGAAGAAAAAATATACTATGGGCAAACTATGCCTGGATTCAAAGTTTTTTTGCACCAAAATAAATTTATAATTCCATGAACGTTTTGAAGAATCTTCAAACACACACACCTCTACTTGCTCATAGTACAAAGCAACTGACATCGCTACTTCATTATGCGATCACATTCGCAGGAACCCACGTCTGCATTATGACAGTCCACAGTCAGAATGTCAGAAGCAGACTGCCGGATCTTTAAATAATGCTCTGGATGCTGACAGTACAACCTGAAGGGCAATGCCAACGGCAGCCCATCCTTTTTCTGTCCCTGCATGGCTTCAAGACATTTGAGCTGTGGCTGGAAAAGGGAGCAGACGGGCTAACACTCAACTGGACTAGAATTTCTGGCTCCAACCCCATCAATAACTAGCTAGGTGGCCCGGGGGAAGCTGCAGAGTCCCACTGGGTCTGAATGTTTCTACTGGTAATTTGAGATGGTTGGACTGGATGTGGTAAAATGTTGTGACTGTGTTGACCAAATTTCTCACTGCACTAAAAGAGCCTCTGAAAGGCATTTGGTTAATTGAGAACTAAAATTAGATTGAACGATAACAGATTCCTAACTGCTAAGTTTCAGTCACATTCCCCATGCTTAAGCAGTGTCAGTCCCAGGTTTACTGTGTATCATGTTGCTGGGGTCATGTCAGAAGGAATTTCTAGACCAGCATTTCCTTGACTATGGCCTTTTCTGGAAATACCCACTATAATATTTCTAAAAGAATTTGTGAAAGACAGTGAATGAAATCCACTTAACCTAGGAAATATAATAGTCAATTTTAAAAGGTCCATTCAGACTTGCTTTGGAAAAGTGGTCATGACTGACAACCTAAAGCCAATGTAATAAGCATTTTGCCCAGTAACAGTCATTTTACCCAGGAGCACTTTGAGAAGGAAAAGGCAGACTTACCTGCACCTTAGCATTTACAGCCCCAGGAACTTGGTATCTCAGCTCATGGGCTGTCATCTGAGACTTTGGCAGCAGGAAAGGGTAAGAAAGGGACCGATATTTGGGTTTCATAATCTAAAATACAATCAGATGAAAAAGATGTGAATGAGAAAAGAGGTCCATTCTTCCCCTTTTTGTAACTCTAAAAGAAATTCAGTTTCATTTCAAAAACAAATGCAAATATCAATGATGGACATTTCCAAGTAAAGGCTACAGATCTGTATTTCTAATGTAATATGTATTTCTTTTTGTTTTGTATTTACTCCTTTTACTTTTTTTTAAAAAAAAGATTTATTTATTTATTTGAAAGTCAGAGTTCCACACAGAGAGAGGAAAGGAAGAGAGAGAGAGAGAGAGAGAGAGAGAGAGAGAGAGAGAGAGAGAAAGGTCTTCCATCCGCTGGTTCACTCCCTAATTGGCAGCAACAGCCAGAGCTGAGCCGATCCAAAGCCAGGAGCCAGGCGCTTCCTCCAGGTCTCCTACATGGGTGCGGGGGCTCGGAAACTTGGACCGTCTTCTACTTCTTTCCGAGGCCATAGCAGAAAGCTGGATTGGAAGTGGAGCAGCCAGGTCTTGAACCAGCGCCCCTATAGGATGCTGGCACTGAAGGTGGTGGATTTACCCACTATGCCACAGCACCAGCCCCTCTTCTTTTATTTTTTGTAGCAAGCATTAATTGTTTTATATTTGTAGTAATGTTAAATATCTAGTTATAGATTATAATCTCATTGTAAAAACAGGATTATTGTTTCAGAAACCAATTATTCACTATGTTGTATATATCTTGCCCCAGATCTATAATACTATATCATTATTTTTACTACTTTTCATTTATTTTTTATTTTAATTTTTAATTAGTTTTTAACAGATGCAATGTGCTCTGTAGATACAATTTTTTTTAACCTAAAAACCTTTTATTTAAGGTATACAAACTTCATGCATTTCATAAATACAAATTTAGGAACACAGTGATTCTTTCCACCCTACCCTCCCTTCCACCCTTCTTCCTTCTCCCACTACTATTCCCATTTGTAGATACAATTCTCAGAACACAATGAAATTCCCTTCCTCCCTCCCTCTTCCTCTCTCCCTCCCAATTGATCATTATTTTTTTAAAACTTCAGAGTAAAGGTGTTATAGGATTTTAGAGCTCAAAGAAGGCAAGGAGGCCAGGTAAAGCAGCTAAGACTTTATTTTAGAGGGGACAGGTTGGGGAGGGGTAAGCAGCAGGAGCTGAGCCTGCTGGGACGGACTGGGGGCAGAGGGTTTGAAGCCAGGCTTCCTTCTGAGTGCAGACAAAGCCCCTTCTCAAGCTGCCTGCGGGGGAGGTGCTGGGCGCCACAGGGACCCTAAGGTGGGTGGGGGCGTGCAGAACGGCTCCTGGAGCAGGTCACGGTGCACTGTCCTGGCAGCTTGGAACGTCCCCAGTGCAGGGCTTTCCTGAGCAATCAACTTTCCCCTGGCCTTTAGATCATCTCTCTGCAGCCAGTCTCACGGGGTGTGGGGGTTCAGGCTTCGGTGGCCTTCAAGGTTCTAACAAAAGCTGTACTTAAGAACCATAGTTTATTTAATAAATTCATATTTAATAGGCATTTCCATTATTTCTAATTTTATTTTAATTATTAGAGGTAACGTCAAAATAAATTACCGTGCTAGATTACTTCTTTAGCTTCAAATACCTGGAAATAGCTTTTTGGGTCAACAATTGCATACTTTTAAAAAATTCATTGGTGTTTTACCAATTTATTCTCCCTCAAACATGGTATAAAAGCACACACACACACACACAGCCCAAACCCAGCTGCAGATATTAATATTAGCAGCGTTTTTTTTTTTTTTTAAGATTTATTTATTTGAAAGGCAGAGTCACAGACAGGCCGAGGTAGAAAGAGAGAGAGAGAGAGAGAGAGAGGCCTTCCATCCAGTGGTTCACCCCTTAGATGGCCACAATGGCCAGAGCTCTGCTGATTGGAAGCCAGGAGCCAGGAGTTCCTTCTGAGTTTCCCATGTGGGTGCAGAGGCCCAAACACTTGGGTCATCTTCCACTGCTTTCTCAGGTTATAGCAGGGAGCTGGATGGGAAGTAGAGCAGCAGGGACTCGAACCAGCATCCATATGGAATGGTGGCACTGCAGGCTGGGGCTTTAACTCGCTGTGCCACAGTGCCAGCCGCCAACCCCCCAGCAGTGTTTTTTATTTTTGCCAGTATACTAGGTTCAAAGTAATATCTCCCTGAATTTTTGTTAAAAATATCTCCTTTTGGCCGGTGCCATGGCTCAGTAGGCTAATCCTCCGCCTTGCGGCGCCGGCACACCGGGTTCTAGTCCAGGTCGGGGCACTGATCCTGTCCCAGTTGCCCCTCTTCCAGGCCAGCTCTCTGCTGTGGCCAGGGAGGGCAGTGGAGGATGGCCCAAGTGCTTGGGCCCTGCACCCCATGGGAGACCAGGAGAAGCACCTGGCTCCTGCCATCGGAACAGCGCAGTGTGCCGGCCGCAGCGCGCCTCCCGCGGCGGCCATTGGAGGGTGAACCAACGGCAAAAAGGAAGACCTTTCTCTCTGTCTCCCTCTACTGTTCACTCTGCCTGTTCAAAAAAAAAAAAATTTCCTTTAGAACTTCCACTAGATTCTTAGAATGTTTATGTGAATGAAAAATGAAGTGAGACTCTCAGTTGTTGAAAAATTAAATCTCTTTCTAAGTTATCAAGGGGAATAATGCCTCATCATCATTTAAAGCACTGTGGAACCTTAACAGCCCTGGATGGTATGTGCCTAATTTAAGGTCGGGACCCACTTTGTGGCTTAGCGGATTAACCCTCTGCCTGAGACGCTGGCATCCAATGTGGGCATGGGTTTGAGACCCGGCTGCTCTACTTCTAATATAGCTCCCTGATAATGGCCTGGGAAAGGAGTGGGAAGATGGCCCAAGTCCTTGGGCCCCTGTATCCAGGTATCCAGGTGGGAGACCTGGAGGCAGCTGGAAGAAGCCCTGGGTTCCTGGCTGCAGCCTGGCCCAGCCCCAGTTTTTGTAGCCATTTGAGGAGTGTAGCTGCAGATGGAAGATTGATATCTCTCTCTCTCTCTCTCTTTCTCTCTCTCCCTCACTTTGCCTTTTAAACAAGTAAAACATAAATCTTTTAAAAAAATGTGTTAGGTCAAGTTCTTGTAAGTCCATGAGGCTAGGGCTGGCACTGTGGCATTAGCGGGGAAAGCTGCCGCCTGCAGTGCCGGCATCCCATATGGGTACCAGTTCAAGTCCTGGCTGCTCCACTTCCCATCCAGCTCTCTGCTCTGACTTGGGAAAGTAGTGGAGGACAGCCCAAGTCCTTGGGCGCCTGCACCCGCATGGGAGACCTGGAAGAAGATTCTGGCTCCTGGTTTTGGATCAGCCCAGCTCCAGCTGTTGCGGCCAATTGGGGAGTGAACCAGTGGATGGAAGACCTCTTTCTCTCTCTGCCTCTCAAATAAATAAATAAATTTTCAAAAAAAAAAAATTGATGAGACCTACTAAAGAGGACCCAATCAGGAGAAAAGAAAAATGGCTCCACTTAACACTGTCTGCTTTACCCTGATCCAATCAGAATCCTGTGCAATAAGAACCTGGTTGCGGTGCAGAGGGTATGAGCACTGGCGTGAGTCCCAGCTGCTCCACTTCAGTCCCAGCTCCTTGCTGATGAACATGGGAAAGCAGCAGAACGTGGCCCAAGTGCTTAGACCCCTACACCCATGTGGGAGACCCAGATGGAGTTCCAGCCTCCTGGCTTCAGTCTAGCCCAGCCCTTGCTGGGCCATTGCAGCCATTTTCGGGAGTGAACCAACACATGAAAGATTTCTCTCTCTCTCTAACTCTACCTTTCACATAAATAAAGAAAAACATTTTTAAAAGAACCTGGTATAATTCTAGGATTGACAGGGACAACAAAGGTCAAGCCCTCTCATCTAAATAAGGGTCCCATTCTCTACAACAGCCCAAAGCCCAGGTCAGCCAATGCTCAATAAACAGTGAGAAGCCATGATTTAAAGGCACGAGTATCCTAGGTTCTGGTCACAGCACCTATCCCTTCGCACTCTCAATTGTCCATGGTGTCAGAGCCGTTTCCTGCACCAGAGGCCCAAGTACTCTGAAAAAGATGCACCCAAGTGCAGTTGGGTGTCACAGCTGTGCCCACAGCAGCCCCTTCATGCCAACCTTCTGGTTTCTCCTCTAGCCAGGCCTAACTCTGAATCACAATCCAACATCCAAGTACCTTTGTGAAGTTCCAGCGCTGGATGAAGTGACGCGCCACGTCCCGAGCCGCCTTCCCGTGCACTGCAGATGCAATGTCATGCCAGGGCATCCGGGGAGTGGAGTACCTGTCGATGAAATCTGCCCAGGTGCATCGGGCAAGGCTGAGTCACTAAGTTCTGTTCTGAGGACAGAGGCACCTGACCCCCGCTGAGATACACAGAGGACATATGTGTGCATCTCGGTTTGGGTAGAACACCTTTACTGTCGAAGATACAACATCGGGGAACACAGGCTCCTGTGCACCTCCCCCAAATTGCTTCCGTTTCACTTAGTACTACATAGTCCCCAGACAGGGTGAGATGGAAGTCAGCATGCACTCGCTAAGGCCATACACTTGACATTCTAATTTCCTTTTTCTTCCTGTTGAAATAACGGCAGGCTACACGTGTGCACTGCCATCTCTACCTCCTCCTAGAAGCAGCAGCACCTTGGCAATCTCAACATAAGCCACTCTGATGCTGGAACAAGGGGAGGATAAGAATCAACAATAATCAAAGGAAGGCTACCACCTCTTGAGGAATTACAGATTGTCACCCAGAATATCCCTATAGGAAACCTGGAGATGTCACAGTTAACTCTACTTCATATTCTTTCTTTAATGTAGTTACAAGAAAAAGTCCTTACTGTGTACAACTAAATCCCATCTCCACAACTGAACAAAATTTCCATCAGTAATCACAAACCAAACAAAGCAAAGCCAAAGGCGTTCAGATCATGAATGTGCATATTTGTTGAGATGCTCAAAGTAAAAGACCACAATCTCATGGGCACCGCACTGCCATGATACTCACCAGCGAAAGGTTTATCGAGCTGGACCCAGTCTTTGAAGACAAAGTTGCAGTAGTCCTTCCCGTGCCAGAATCTTGTTTCCCCATGTAGTTCTCCCACACCTGTCTGCAAACTGCGGATGGAGCCAGCGTCTGTGAATTCAGCAAGACCCACCCAGAGATGAGTTCAAGTGGGCCCCGGAGAGCAAGGCTCACCTCTATTAAACTCCTAAAAATGTCTGACCTCCTCTTCCTAAGATCATGACTAGAGGACCAATTGTCTACCCAAGAGGAGCACGGGGGCAGACAGTTTCCCAACCCTCCTGAGGCTGTGCTTAGCGAGCAGCTGGGGCTACAAGCAGGCTCGTCGAGGGGCAGTGAGAGGCAGCACAGTCAGGCAGCTGAGCAGCTCACCTTCCAGGGCCCTGTGACAGCCGATCACCAGATTCACTGAGACCACGAGGGCCCAGCAGAACCAGGGGATGGTGGAGACCACGAGTCAGCCAGACAGTCCTGCCAGCTCTGCCCTCAACCAACAGGGTGTACGCCTAATGTGAAAGTCTTGTCTTTGTGTCTCAAAAGCCAAGGGACACTGGGCTTCACTTTTCAGGTCAGAAATCTCTTATGTGGAGAAGGAAGAATGTGGCCTCAGCGACAGCCAAGATCTTCTGTCCTCTAACACTTCATATTCCTAAAATCATAAATAGCATCCATAAAAAAATACACAGACGGAAGCTGATCATATAGGCATGAAAGCAGCAATCTACTGTAGCACTTCACAGAGACATCTGCAAGATGCTTAAGAATGAAACAGTTTGTAAGCCCAGGGGAGATGTCCAGCACTGAGACAATGAAGCAGGAAGCCTCGCAGATCCACAAATCACAAAGGCAGCATGTGGCACAGAACAGGCACTTAACAAATCCACACTGGATGCAAAGGTATTTGGTGAATGAGTAGGTGGTACTGCTTGCAACAGCCTATAGGAAGACAGGACTGGCCTCACTACCCCACCCCCCAACAGTCCTAGTATTGCCTCTGTAAAATACAAACACTCCTTGCTTAGCAGCCTTTTAGCAGCACCTACTGCCTACAAGGGGTTCAAGTCCTAAGGGCTTAGTATGTACCAAAGTCTCTTCCCAGATTGGCATCAACGTTTCCTTCTGGTCCTTCTTTTCCCCTACCCCCCTACCATGAATACCACATTTTTCCAAGTATTTTGACAGATGTGGCTGCCCTGCCTCTGTGCTGCTGGCACTCTGTTCATCCTGCTTAGAATGCTCTTCCCTCTCTCTTGACCTATCTCCCAACCACACTGCAAAGAGCCACATTAGCTGTCACCTGCCCTAGAGAGAACTCCCAGACCCCAGGGACAATCAGTCATTGCATCAGAAACTGTGTCCCTCAATAATTCTGAGGCTGTGATGTGATGACATAAGGAAGTCTCCCTCCACCAGTCTCCTGCAGTGCCTGCTGTAACTCCTGGCATCTAGAAGGCAGTCAGCAAATATTTGCAGAACAAATGCTTTTATGCAATCACTACACACAAAGCTAATATTTATCTTTAATTGAATTATTAACCATCCAAAGGTTATTGAAATTATCTATAAAAATAAAATTGCTTTGGGCCTGCGTTGTGGCACAGCAGGTTAGGCTGCTACCAGGGATGTGGGCTCCCAGATCAGAGTGCTCTTTTGGGTGCTGGCTACTCTGCTTCCAATTCAGCCTCCAATCCAGGCTCCCGCTAACAGGCCTGGGAAGGTAGCAGAATATGGTCCAAGTGCTTCGGCCCCTGCCACTCATGTGGGGAACCAGATTGGAGTTCCTGGCTCTTGGCTTCATCCTGGTCCAGATCTGGCTGTTGCACCCATTTGGGAAGCGAACCACAGCATGGAAGATCGATCTCTCTCTCTCTCTCTCTCTCTCTCTTTCCCTCCCTCACCCCCCCCCCCGTCACTCTGCTTTCAAATAAACACTTTTTAAAAAAAAAAAAAAGAAAGAAAAATGGCTTTAAAGTACCAATCATGAAAACTAAATGATTGCAAAAATAGTTTTCTATTGACTTCTCTCACTGAATTATTTTCTTGCTGTTAAGATTGAAAGCCAAAGTATTGTTAGGTCTGTTTGTTCCCCCTTTAGGCTGTTTAGATTAAACATTGTACTTTTTAAAAGAAAAAAGAAGAACAAAGAATGAGATAAATACTGGACCAAACTTTTTTAAAAATCATATATACCTATATTTCTTGTTTTCATCAATTGAGAAAATTCTGAGCTAAGTCTTTACAGCGATAATACATACTCATTTAAAAATTTGCTTCCACCTAACAACTGGTTATGACAAGGGAAACAAAACAAAGCATATTCCCAGTGTCAGAAAATTATCTCGGTACTAAGTGAATCCAACTTGTTCATTATTCAGTTATTTACATGTTTAGCCATGGCTTAAACAACTCCACATAAATCATGGGCCTCCTCAGAAGTAACGGGCTACTAAGGCAGTAGAGCCCAATACCTAAGAGTTCCTGCATGACTGCTCAGAACTCAGGAGCACCTGTGAGCAGGTGGACAGGACTCACTCCTGGCATCAGCAACGGGCTACCATTGACCTGCACCTGGCTCTGGCTTCGCCTGTTTGTGCTGTTAAGGCAGAAGTCTTGGCTCTGGGTAATGCAGAAAGAGGGGCTTATCCAGCTCGCAATTCTGGTGGCTGGGAGGTTCAAACAGCACGGTGCCAGTGTCTAGTGAGGCTCCCCTTAGCTGTGTCACGACATGTGGAGAAGCAGAAGAGGCACACACTTGGGGTGGCCTCGCTTTAACGCAATCCGGTCTCAAGAGAGCTAATCCACTCTCGTGAGATCCAACCCACTCCTGTGAGACAGCATTAATCCATTCCTGATGGTGGGGCCCATGAGCTAAGCATCTTTCACTAGGCCCCATCTTGTAAAAGTCCCACCAGTAACACCACCACACCAGAACCTAAGTTCTGCACATGAGCCTCTTGGGGACAAACCACATCCAAACCATGGTGTTCCCAAGTGATTCACAGCTGCTCAGCCTTGCCTTCGGCCACACGTTTGTCACGCCAATCTCCCACATCCTTTGTCAGTGGCCCAGATTCTGACTGCTAGAGACGAGGACAAGGCTGTCTGCCTGCTCCCTGCCTCTTCCTCCTCTGAGTTCCAGCCCTCATTCCTCATTTCTCCAGTGGTCCTTCTTTACCTTCTTCCCTGGCTTCTCCTTACTAACAGTTTCCCCTAACCTTCCCCTGTCTTTTGCTTTCTCATTCCTAAATGTGCACTCGTAGGCCTGTCTTCTTTCTTGACATCTTTTACCTACCTGCCCCACCAGAACTTTAAAATCATATCCAACACTAAAATTGCTATCACCCCCCCGCCCCATAAGAAGTTCTACCTTGAGGATTTCCTGTGTGCAGTTACTCAAGCTCCAACCTGTCAATCACCTATGACTCCTCCCTTCTCCATCCACCTCCCACCACCACTTCCTGCATCCTAATGAGATTCTGATTCTTCTCTTGGAAAATGTTTTCCCCATTTACTCCACTCTTGGGCCTTCTAGCACTACCTAGTCAGACCCCTGTGTCTGTCTCCAGCAAAATCTTTGTAAAACTTTACTCTTGAGGCCAGCGCCGTGGCTTAACAGGCTAATCCTCCGCCTTGCGGCGCCGGCACACCAGGTTCTAGTCCCGGTCGGGGCGCTGGATTCTGTCCCGGTTGCCCCTCTTCCAGGCCAGCTCTCTGCTATGGCCTGGGAAGGCAGTGGAGGATGGCCCAGGTCCTTGGGCCCTGCACCCGCATGGGAGACCAGGAGAAGCACCTGGCTCCTGGCTTCGAATCAGCGAGATGCGCCAGCCACAGCGGCCATTGGAGGGTGAACCAACGGCAAAAAGGAAGACCTTTCTCTCTGTCTCTCTCTCTCTCTCTCACTATCCACTCTGCCTGTCAAAAAAAAAAAAAAAAAAAAAAGAAACTTTACTTTAAACTACTCTTCTGCAGTGGAGTTCCCCAACACCGAATGGATGAGGAGCAATGACTTTGCAGGGCCACCACCAATTGGTACAGACTCCCACCAGCACAATCCACACAAATTAACACATGCTTGCCACAGTTCCAAAACCCCGAAAGCTCTGAAAATCCACAATTTTTTCCCTTGGTCATTTATTAACAAAACCTGACGTGCACCAATAAGAGGTTATTCATTATCATTATTGATCCATCTCAGGGTTTGCTAACACTCCAGGTGTTTCCTGGGCACTGCTTGGAGAACACCATAGTACATGGTACTGGTATTATATTACCTGTCTCAAACCCAGAACCTCTGATCTCTAAAGCAACTGACCCCAAGGGCTTTTTAAAATAAGAGCTTGCATACTTCTGAGATGCCTATCTTTCTCCCTCCTTAGTCTACCTAATGAATTTCCACCTATATTTCAGGCAAGTTCCAATACAGGTACTCAATGGATTTCAAAACTCTTCAGATGGTGGGACTGTGAGGTTGTGGATCCCTATTACATGTGTGGACAAGGCTTCACTGATGCCTCTTGAAGCAAGGGTATCTTTCTCTGATGAACTGTTAAGATACTACATTTATAAAACATTTAAAAATGATGTCCACCTGTGAGATTAAAAAAAAAAAAACCCTAACAAAATGGCTCTTATCCATACATGGCATCCCTGAGAACAAAGTTTTGAAACAAATCAATTTATTACTCATTATCCCTTAAGACTATTCAAATTTGAAAAATATTAACTAAATTGCAAAAATGATTTATCCCCTCACTTATTATTTAATATATCTTATAAGGGTAAGATCAGCAGATAGCTGTTGAATATAAAAGAGGTGAATTTTAAACCTGTCTAAGTAGACAGTATCAAGCAATGCAATGTTAATTGGAAATTCTCCCTTTTATGAAGCAATTCTGAAAGAACAAAATTCTTTTGGAAGAATGGTACTACAGAAATATACCCTGGTTACTACTACCAGCTACATACATACATTTTAAGATGAAGCAAGGGTAGTGCAGTTTTTCTATGTGGCCCAGCCTGTTAAGCCGCGGCCTTCAATGTTGACATCCCGTATCGATGCTGATTCTAGTCCTGGCTGCTTCACTTCCAATCCAGCTCCTTGCTAAGGCACCTGGGAAATCAGTGGAAGATGGCCAGAGTGCTTGGGCTCCTACAACCACATGGGAGACTAGGAAGAAGCTCTGGACTCCTGGCTTTGGATGGGCCCACCTCCAGCCATTGTGGCCATTTGGGGAATGAACCAATGGATGGAATATTTCTCTCTCTCTCTGATTTTCAAATAAATAAAATCTAAAAAAAATTTTTTTTAAATCCATGGTGGTCTTGTATGAACCCTGCACACTGATTTCTGTGCAACTCCAGGAAGGTTTATTAGGAGCCCAGTTCAACACTGCCTGTTTCATTCAAGTGAAACTGACTCCACAGAGAAGCTAACCTGGTTCACATTCTCAGGAAAATGAAGTCATTAACTCAAGCTAATAATCAGTTTTACATTTCTAGTGGAGAGACACTCCATGCTGAACTGGGGTTTCAAGTCCTATAAGAAATGAATTAAAGTCAACACATGATTCAAGTCTAGAATCTTTACATGTGTTTCATTATTGTTAACACAATCTTACTTTTTGTCTTTGGAATTCACAAGGAACTCTGATAGACAAAACAGATACAAGAATTTTGTTCTGGTTGAAGCAGGTACCAACAGACGTAGGCGAGGCCTGGGGTCACCTTCTCAGTGTCCTTTCAGAACCTTTGAGAAACTCGAGGGTCCAAAGAAGCATTTGGAAAGTTTTGCTCTAAAAGGACTCAATTATCCTTTGGCTTTTCTTATTAAATTAATGTTTCCCATATCAAAAATTAAATTTGTATTAATGTTACCAAAAAACGTTAAAACATTAGGAAAACAGTACCAACAAAGTGGAAAAGAAAGAAATCGCCTCAAGTTCCATCTCCCTAGCAAAGCTGACATTATATTGTCCTTTGTCAACCTGGTCTGGGTGCATGCTTTGACACAGTGGCAATCAGCCCCAAACTCCTGCTCTTCCTTTGCTGCTCCCATGGCCTTCCCAGTGTGGCACCAAAGACTTGGAGCCCTGCACCTGTCATATCTCATACCCACTGCATTGTCAAGAGCTGGAAATTCTACTCTCAGATATTCAGTTGGTCATTCTCTGTCAGCCGAGTCTGTAAAAACCAAATCAGAACTCACCTGTCCTTTGCTCAGGACCATCAGATGAGTTCCTATCTCACGCAGGGCAGGATTCTTACAGCAGTCTGCAAGAGCTCCCACAATCTCCCCAGCCCCCCGACACCTCTGACTCTGCTCGATCATGTGCCTGGGCCTGCAGCTCCTGCCGTCACAGCACATTCTCGGAGCCCACCAATGCCCACCCTACCTCGCGGTCTCGTCCAGGGCGATTCCTCCTCCCAGCAGACAGTCTTTATGCTCATTCTTCTCCTCCTTCTGATTCAGTTCAAAACTTACCTCATTAGAGAAGCACCCTCTGACCTCCCTCTCCGGGGTCTCCACAAGGTCATGGAAAGTGTGCGTTATCAAAGAAACTGCACAGCTTTCATTTTTTTTGTTTTTTGCACCAACATAAACTCATCTTTTAATTCCATTTTCCCTGAACATTCTGCAATACCCTTCCATATAAAATAGTAAACCTTCCTTCTCTCTGCCTCTGCCTTTATTCTGCTCCACTGTTCTCCATGGTAACCCTCACCAGCTGACTCGTGTTTGATGACCTATTTGTACAGACAATTCTCATCCTTTCCCCTTACTACTCAACTGCATTTCATCTGTTATATTCACTACTAGTATCTAGAATGGCGATCGGCATAATTGAAGAGATCAGTAAATATTTAGTTAATTAAATGAAAAAAATCTCTATTTGCTTCATTGTCCTTACAGTTTCTAGTGGTTGCTCAATTCCAACAAAGGGAAGAAAAATTCATTGTGTTCTTCTGCACTTATATTCTTTGATATTTATGCTGTTCATTCTCTCTTTCTCTGTCTCAATAAACAATGCTGCACTAGACATGCATCCAGTGTATCAGTGAAGCATTGTGAATATGTGTCAGGATACTTTCCATCAATACCAGGAAACCAAACACATCCCAGTGTCCTCAGATCATGACCATGGCTGTCTCCCCCTCAGCCCGAGTTACTCACTGTAGTCAGCAGCTGACTCAAACCTTCTCTGTTTGCTCTCAATCCTATTGTAAGCAGCACTAATACTCCATCAAAATTCAGATACCCCAACCTCACCATTTGGCAACCTCATTCTTCCATATCATTTTAAACTTCCATCCTAAAAGAGCAAAGCCATACATTGTAATACAAGGCACTACCTGGCCTTATTTCCAACTATTTACCTTTAAAATCTGAACACACCTCCAGCCCGGCCCTGTGGATTCCTAGAGGCTTCCTGGTTCCCAGAACTTTGAAGTTCTTTCAAGTACAGGAATTACTAGGAGTTGTCCTTGAATCTACTTATGTATCAAGTACTAACTGTATGCTAAGTAAATGTCTTTCCATATATGTTCTTTACCATTTCAAATGTACATTAATGTTATTATGATTTTTAAAATTCAAATGTTATTGAGTACTTATGTTGGAGCTTTAGTTCATTATATAGCCAATTAATTCATTAAGCAAAAAAATCAAACTAAAACAGCATACACGGAAGGATGAATACTGGGCACCACAGCTCAAGGTCCAGCTTCATTTACCAGGTTTGTAAGCTATAAGCTACCCCACCTGGGAGCTGGACTCTAACTCCCTCCCATCTCCTGAATGGCACACAAGAGCCTTGGCCTTAGAACTAGGGCTACAAAGATCACACTGTAATAACCTACATTTCTGCTAAATCACAAATCTGAATCATGAGCACTAGGAAGCAATAAAGTGGATTTATTGGGCCACTTTGCTTATCATTTGCAATCCTGAGTTTTTTCACTTCTAAAAAGAAGGCAACAATATTACTCCCAAGCACGGCAAGTACTCAAGGCAGGGACAGACAGAATGTGCGCCCAACAAAGGCTAGCCTATGGTTTTTACTATTGTTATTTATTACAATGACTACTTATTCCCATATATGGCCACCTACAAATCCTTCTTCATTCCCACCATCATTTAGGCCCTGATGAATTAATTCTTGAGCCACTGGTTTCATTTTACAGAAGGGTACCAGATTACAGTTTCTAAAAATTCACAAATAGAGCACGAGACCTCCATTCAAAAGCCTTCAAGATTCTGAACTATGTTGGGAGTCTGGATGTGCCCATGTATATTTTCCTAGTCTTAGATCAAAAACTGCACCCTAGCTGACCGATGTGTTTTCTAATATTTAAGAGCAGGTGTGCTTTTCCAATCAAGCACTTTGGCTCAGCTTAACGTCCTTCACTTGCCAAGTCTTGCTATCCTCACCCACTCCAAAGAAACTAGCTCCAGATCTGAATCCAGCATCTCTCCTCAGTGTTTCTGGATCATCACAGAGGGAGTTCTCCCACCTTCCACAGAACTTGTACAATGCTACAGCAGTGCATGTGCCACGCCCTGCATCCCTGTTGGGTATGTTTTACCTCTGCTGCTGCAGAACAGGTCCTTAGGAAGCAGGGGTCTTGGGAACTACTCAACATTTCGCACAGAGCAGGCTCTCCGCAACACATGTGGTCCGAATACAGGCAAACAGGAAGCCAGCATGGAAACACACTTACTATGCCCATGCAGCAGACGATGCAACAAAAGCTGAAGCTTTGGAGGCTCTGCCACTCACATGTCACTTACCAATGTCAGGTCTAGTGAGTCCCTGCTCAGACTCACTGGACGGGCGAAAGAGTTTCAAGTGGGGTTTTAAACCATGGATTAAATTCTGATGGCTTCTATAGTGATTAAAATAACCTGGAGAAAGTTGAAAGTTCTTTTTTACACAGAAATATATATATATACGTCTGTGGTTTTCTGAACTGGAAAGCAAGTCTGATCATTTTTAAAACTAGGCAGGGCTAGAAAATCAGTCATAAGATTCAGTGCAACAGAAAATTGCAGGGCTTTATGTCAGATCTGGAAAGAACAGTAAATTTATAAGATGTACAAAATCTGATGTTTGATGATATAAGCTTGGCGTATTCCTGAAGGGGAAGAGAAATGAAATTTCTTCTAAGAAAAGTTTATGAAGTACATGTAAGACCTTTCTTTTTCGTTTATGGCTCTGGCATACTTTAGAAACTCTTAGTCATTCTGTTACCCTAAGAAGCAGGAATTGTGATTGCTATAACTACTTGGTATGAATAAAACAATAAATCTATTCTACAATGGGGTAAACAAAGATGTGCAATGGCATGATACTGAATAAGATGATACAGAGACCTTTCAGCATTGCTCGTTTTATCCTGTTATCGAAGACCGGTTTTGAGAACAGGTGCGCAGTGACGAGCTGTGAACGGAACACAGTGGCATCAGGATAAACACTAGCACAGACCAAGACTTACTGGAGGCACTGTCAATACTGCTGATGCTGTCGGTGTTGTGCAGGTGGTGCCTGTGGAGCTGCTTATAGAGGGTAAATTTGGAGAACCTTCTTGGCTTTCCTATTCCTTTCAGTTTTGAATCCACATCATCAAAACTCTTTCGGATGGGCAGATTTTTATTGGATTGATTTTTATCTTCAAGACTTAAAGACTCCATAGACCCTGTTGTTGCAACCTGAGGAAATTATTAAAAAAAAAAAAAGACATTGCATAAGATGTGATGCAACACGGTCCTTGACTTCGGTGGGCGCTGAGGTGTAAGGGTTACCCATGCTGCAGGTGTGGGAGGAGACACACAATAACTC
This sequence comes from Lepus europaeus, assembly GCF_033115175.1. NCBI lineage: Eukaryota > Metazoa > Chordata > Mammalia > Lagomorpha > Leporidae > Lepus > Lepus europaeus. The sequence goes on along the minus strand of NC_084828.1, from coordinate 108,748,461 downwards.
CGAGGTCAGTCGCAGGGCAGTGCAGACTTCTGGGAGCTGTTTAAACACTATCAAGGGCGCACCATAGGGCAGCTCTTTCAGGAGGCCAAACTCTTAAAATTTCATTCCAATTAACTGTCTTGTCTTAAATGCCAGCCACTCTGTGAGTTAGATTCACCACTGAGCTGCTGAACTTCTCCCTCTAATACACGTTAAATAAGCAATGTTTCTTCCGTCAATCATTTTCCCTGTTCCCTATTCATTGAATTGCTATTTCCCAGAAAGTCAGCAACATATCTAGCACTAAATAAAATGAAGCTCTTCAAAATTTTTAGTTTAGTGTCTTGATATTTTGTAGCCATTCCACTGAAGTAGCAAGCAGACAGGTAAACATATCTGGGCAGCTCTTGATTTGAAAAGTACTTTGAGAAGTTATTAACTTCCTGCTCCAACAGAATTCCCTCTAAATGAAGATTTCAAGTGCCTTTGCAGCTCCTTTTGTATTATTATTTTAGTTTTTTATTTATTTGTTTGAAAAGCAGACCTACAGAGAGGGGAGGAGAGAGAGAGAAAGAGAGGAAGAGAGAAAGAGAGAGAGAGAGAGAGAGAGAGAGAGAGAGAGAGAGAGAGATTTTCCATCTGCTGGTTCACTCCCCAAATTAACTGAACGGCTAGGGCTGGGCCAGGCCTGACAGAAACCTAGAACTCAATCCAGTTCCCTCTGTGGATGGCAGTGGCCCACACGCTTGGGCCATCTCCTGCTGATTTCCCAGGAACATTAGCAGGGAGCTGGATTGGAAGTGGAGCAGCTAGGACCTGACCTGGCACCCATATGGGATGCTGGCATTGCAGACAGCAGCTTAACCACCGCCAGTCCCTGCAGCTACTTTTAATAAAGCTTTTTACTCTGACTGAACCTTCATCTTTGTTTCCACAGAGTCTTGTTTAGGAATTTTTTTCCCCCACAAATAGAAAGTAAGTCTTTAAGTGGGAACATGGGAGCTGGGAACGAGGCAGCAAACACTGTGTTGAACCTTGTCTCTTCACACAAGGGAGGAAACAGACAGAGGGAGGTCAGCTGGGGAGGCTGGGATCTGAAACCAGCTCTGTCCTCTAGCTCCCCAAGGGAAGCCACCTGCCACGCAATCTACCTGCTCCCCTATGCACAAATCCTGCTCACTTCAGTTCCACAGAGGTGGGATGCATTCACTCACCGTGAGGGAACCCAGAGACGGCCCTGAGGTGACACGCTTCACGCTGCCCACATCCGTCAGCCTGTGCTCATTGTCGTCCCACCTGCCATAGGCCAGGTCAATCCCACCCACAAAAGCCACCGACTGGTCGATGATGACAAGCTTCTCGTGATGAGCCCACAGATAGACGCTGGACGACACGTGATCCGGGTGCCGCATCACCTAGAGACCGGAAGAAATCCTCAGTTAGTGTGTTTTTTAAAATGTCCTTCATGTCATATTAAGTCAAGTCTGCTTTCTCCCTGGAAACCATATTTAATAATTCAAATATCAAAATATGTTATCTATATATTGCCCCCCTGTGCCCACTAAAATCTCTCAAACTCCTAATTTCATTCTCCCTGTGTATCAAAGGAAGACTCCTATCTACTTTCTATACACTCCTACTGTGGTAGAGACATTCCCAAGGTCAGAAAAAAAAAAGAGAAAAAAGAAACCCTGGGAATGGACTGTGGTCATTATCCGCTTGCCTATGAATGTTTCAACTGTAGTTATTATCTGCTTCTATGTAACCATTTAGGATTGTGCTTGCTAAAGAGAGCAAGGGTGTTAATCCTTGCCAAAGAGCACACAGCTCATCAGTATGTGTGTGACAAAAACATCAGTAACTATGTACACATGCCCAGTATTGTATCGATTCCTGTGGCTGCAATGTAACATTAGAATATCCAATCAAATGCATTCTTGTAGCCATATAAGGGAGATAAAGAGGCTAAAATATACATAAGGAGTTACCCCTCTTTGTCAGGGCTCAGTCTTTTTAAACAGGAATCCAACAAAAGACTGCTTTCTGGCCTTGGTGTCTCCTCTGTGCTCACAGATCTGCTACCCTAAGCCCAGGT